>NC_137506.1:4575000-5775000 GCF_041902795.1 Electrophorus electricus
ATCACCATGAAAGGTATTAGGTAATACAAATTCAAGGCTTCTGTCCAATACAGTAGCAAGCATCTTAACCTTCTTAACATCACCATTAAAGGCTAATTGGCACAGTAGGAGCCACAATCCAATGAATCTTATCTTTTTTTCAAAATAAAGATTATCTACTGCAGAGATAATGGAAGAGTTCGTTCCATTAGACATCACTGATAATTTTTATGAGTGGTGGTTTGAGTTGTGTGGGGGTTTTTTTGTTTGTTTTTTTATTTTTAAATTTTACTTATATACATGGATCTTTTAGTGCACTTAGTAGAGTAGGTAGCACCAAGGTCATCAAATAATAAACCAACAAAAACAGACACGAACTGAGATCAGAGGGATGAACCGTTGCACAAGTCAGAGAATTGTTTTGCTCGGGTGCTAACTACTACTAGCCTATCCCAACAAGTGATCGGAGCTAGCGGTGGTCGTCACTACCAGAGGGGAGATTCCTGTTCCTATTATTGTTTTAACTAATGAGGGGAGGAAATATTAACCTGCACAGGATTATCTCTAGGAAATGCATCTCTCCATAGTCACCCCGAGACAGCATATGAATGGAACGAATGTAGCTCATATGTCAGTTTCCAGGGACAATCGTCAATTTGGCCACTCTGTCAGCATGAGGGATCACTGAAGTTTAGGTATGGCCCTGGAAGACTGGAAGTACACCTGATCCTGAATATTCCAGTTGCACTACCATCAATCCCGTACCAAAGGTTGTCCCGAACTGGCGAGCGTGAGCATCACAAAGATTGTAGAGCTGAGATTAATGGGTCCTTGACTTCGCAGATGTCAATGCGAGGGCGTATCCTAGATGTAGTTTGTAGAAATGAATTAGTACTCATTACTGTTGGCCAAACAGGATTAATTTTAACTTTACCAATGATGCAAAGCAAAAATTTGATCATCTTGTCAGAATAGTGGATGTAACGGTGAGCGGTAAGGAGGTGGACGCGTGTACAGAGAAGAACGATATTTATTGGGGGCAAATCCAGAGTCATAGTCGTTATAGCAGTCCAGGGTCATAGAGCCAACACGGAGATTACGAGGATACATTATACACAAAACCAGGGCTAGGATAAACGAACCAAAGGAACACAAAGGCAAACAAGGGAAGCAAGTTATGACAAAGACGGGAAAACTCGGGGCTAAGAAAAACGAGCCAAAGATACATGGTGTACAAACTTACGGGTATACAGAGACAGGCTTTCAAAAACATTCAGACATTACACTAATGAAGCACAATGACTCTAACACTTAGGTTCATTGTGTTTGATGTATTTAACCACCACAATGAACAGCCAAGACCAAGGGCACAAGGCAGGGTTTAAATACATGAACTAAATATGGCTAGAAATGAGGGACAGGTGTGGAAAATCAAACGAGGGGCATAGAAAACAAAACTACGGCATGGAACTAAAATGCACAAGACAGGGAAAACATGGAAGCTGGGAGGGACTAATCATGACAAATTAAATTTAAGACAGATTTATGGACAGGCCAACACACTAGATATAAAATAAGACATTATGCTAAGTACGTATTACTTCTCACGAAAGGTACTAGCTTCCTTTCCTCACATTTAACCAATTACAAAACCTCTCATTCTCACCCTTTGTTCCTGAGCGTTGATGTTTTATAACCCTTACTCGGGGAAGGGGATAGATTCTCATGCATATTCATGCCTCTTTGACTTGTCTCCGGCTTTGGCGGGTAAAAATAAAAATAGAATTTTTAACAATAAAAAGAGGGGAATAAAACAAATAGGTAGAGGTATTTGGATATGAGACATACGTATTTTAAACTATAACAGTAGGGGTCAGTTACTTTAATTCACCTGAAACATTTGGGCCACATATTTAGATTTATAGTGCAGATGTCCCAGTAAGTAATATAAAGCACACAATTATATGTGCAAAAGCAGTTACAGTTTCCAAGAACACACATAACTTAAAAAAAAACAGAGTTGGTTACTGAGAGAGAAAGAGGAGCACAGAAGAGAGATATAGAGAAAGCTAGAAAGCATGATTACTACACATGTACGTTACTGTACTATTATTAATAATGCAAATAATCTTCCTCTATCTGCTATAGTTGAGATGGAGATAATCATTATGTAATATGTATAAAGGTTAATATGCAAAGTCAGGTTAAGTCATACATATAATGGTTTCATGACTGACTGAATTAAACAGACATAAGAAAAATATAACATAACTAGAGAGAAAGCAGTTTTCATATCAGTTCAGTGGTATATAGCTTAGTTAGACTTCATCCCAAATTGAGCATGTTGAGCCTTTTATGTATATAACAACACATTGTTATACAAAGATGTGAAGTCTGTTAGTCACTGAGGGGTGCCATGGATCCATTGTCCGTGCAAGCAAAACAAAAAATTGTCCGTACAAACAAACAAAAAAAGGAAAGTATTAAAAATTATATTCCATACATGATCAGGGTCTCTTTGCGATGCTCGCAGGAAGGCCTTTGACAAGGAAAATGTCAAATCCTTTCAGAAATATTATCTTTTATAAGTTTTTCTTGATCCAAGTGTCCCATGATATGAAGTCCTCCCTCGATTCCACATGAGGTGCTTTATGACTTTTGTTTACCCCCCCCATCACCCACCGTTCAGGGCTGGGGTCATAAACTTTGGGCCATGTGTCCTGGCAGGGTAATAAACCTTCCTTACAGAGTGCTGTGAAGACCTGCTAAAAGAAGGGAGTACCCTTTTAGCAGAGACAAATGTGTTCTGGTATTTGTCAGACAAAGCCTCTCAGAGTGGATATGATGAGCTCTCCCAGGCATGAGGGTCCGATTGCTCCACAGGGCAGCAACTCGTATTCCAAAGTATCTTGATAAGAAGACTTTCTGTAAGGGGTGTTGGGGTACCTTAGGTTTTATTGCAAGAGCAGGCTTTAGTGTCCACTACACCAGATTTGGGATATAGATATTGGCCACTGTAACCGGAAAGCCAGAGACAATGAGGTTTCTTTCATTGGGATCAGCTAATGTAGTAGTGGTGGAAATATGAATGTTCTTATTGATAAAAATCGCCACACAACTGGTCTTGTACTGGAATCTATAATGGAGTATTTGATCCACTTATTTCCTATAGAGTTTTTCATGAACTGAGATTTTTACATGCATCCCAGGTAGACAGTTGTTCAAATGCAAGTGAGAGAATATTTCTATTGTATTTTCTTACTATTCTGGCCCTTAACATTTCCAACAGAGCAGTCATTATTTAAGCACAATGTTATTGTAACATATCAGACTGATACAGCTACCACTACACTGCATAGAGCTGACACAGATGAACTAACAGATTACTGTCTTGTCTGTCTCCAAATCAAACGTGATATTCATTATCAGCAGATCTGTGTATGATGCAAATTCTAAGTAAGGCTGTAGAAACAACCAAAATTAAGACATAACTGCGTTTATTAAGGGAAATGGCAAAACTGGGAATTAAACAAACAATTATCTACTTCAATTAAAGGCAGTTGGACTCCACAGCAATCCATCTAAATGGCCAAACAGCCAGTCATCAACATGTGGCCAGGAATGAGGTTTCCTGACATTTATATGTGGCTGATTTTGATACCAGGTAAATGCACTATGAAAAACCTGAAGGCATAGAAAAGCCTTGATGCTTGGTTGTACTTAAATCTGGAATTTGTTGGTGAAATTAAATGGATAAGTACACTAATGGATACTCTGGTTGTATGTGGATGGGTTTATACAAATAATTGTATTTTATTACAACTTTTATTTGGAAAGCTGTAACCAAGCTAGGCCTATGTTATTCTTACGTAACGTTGCTATGCAGTAATGTTATATATTTGTTATATATTTGTAAAAAAGTCAGAGATTGAATGAGCCCCAACTGAAACCTTGGATAGCTGTAGAGAATACTGAGACAGTTTAATAGATCAAAAAGTTAGTTTGGGAAGAAGACTGGTTCGTTTGTTAGCAGTCAGGAATTGCTGAAAGTATGCAACTGGATCGTCACTAAGTTTACCTCAATTTAAGTTCATGAGCAACATTTTAAATTTATTTTTAGGCTCTCTTACCCAAATCCAGGTGCAACTATTCCTTAATATGTCTATAGCCCTAAAGATTTAAACAATTTTGCATGCATGGACTTCTAATGAATGTAGTGTAGCTGCGATGACTGATAGCCCTTTTCAGCTAATGTGGAATGGGTTCTATTCCGGTGCACTTATTTTGAACCGTTTGGAGCATTTCCCCCAAAAATAAATAGGTTCCAGAACCCAAAAAGTTCATTCCCAACTGGAACCAGAGAACAGTAGGTTTTTCAGCGTGAAGGGTGAAGATAGGTTAACTACATTATCCATTTGCCTGTAACATGTAGTGTTATTATATTTCCATAACTGTTTAATATTTAATATTCTTATTAATTATTAATACCTTAAATATTCAATTTATGAATATTATTAATCTGTTAATGTTATTTAAAATGAATAATATTAATAAAACACCAAAACAGTTGATTCACTTGAGTAAAGGTAAGTTATCACATGAAACATGATAGATTTATAAAATTTGACCTCATATCTTCAGGTTTATGGCCATATTTATTTATACAGTGCTATAGGTCAAATGGCACCTTATTTGAAAGAGAGCTGAGATTGGTATGAACATTTTAATATGAAGCATGTGGGTATCATGGTATAAGTAAGAACCTTTAAAGTGAATTTAATAAAATATGCAAAAACAGAAAATTCCCTTAGACTTCATAGGGTTAACATTGTTGGTTATTTGTTCAATATTTTATTTTTACAATTTATTTAAATTATTTCAGTTGGAAACAAGCGTTTGCTTCCTCATTTGATTTATTCTTTTACCAGTAATTGATCTGTGCTTGTTTTTTTGGATAAAAAGAAACATCTATAACAACGGCATGAAAGCTTGCAGGTAATCTATGCACACCGCAATGTCATTATTGTTTACTTCTGTAGTGCAACACCCTCTGTTGATGACTCACTCTTGGAAAATCTGGTGCAAACGGGCCAGTTCTCTGAAGAGCACCAAGGTTCTCAAAAACCTGAACAGAACCAGTTGCAGAACCAGAGATGCTGTGTTCGAAAAGGGCTATGAGTGGACCCCATACCTCACTAATTTACAGTGTAATGGGATGTATTGCACTATCATGTAATTTGGACCAAACAATGGCTATATCAATGTTGCATATCATATGAGCTCTATGAGCTTTTTTCTTTAGTGCAGTCACGACCTTGCTGAAACTCCCTGATGCAGTAATGATGAGCCGAGGGAAGTGCACTGCATCGTGTGATATAAGGTGCTCCTACTTAGTGACCTGGTGTCTGTGTTGCTGGTATCTAGTTCTCTTTTGAAAGATCATGATGGGTTGGGGGAGGGGTGCAATGGAAGCCAAAATGGTGAGGGAGAGAGAGAGATAGAAGTGTGAGTCTCACAGTGCAGACCAAAGCAGACATTTTTCCCAAAAACTGTGTATGTTTTTTCTGCAGGCTGCTCTTTACAAAGGTTAAACTGGAGACACTGTGCCGTGGGCCAGAGGAGGCACTGCTTACCTGCAAACATATGCTGCAGATCTGGAAATCATGCTACAACCTCACAAATCCCAGGTGTGTGTTTCTTTCACATGCACACTGCTGACAGTGTGTTAAAACACATACATTTATGTGGAAAGTCTAGCTGGAGGTCGCCAGATCAGATTCACACGTATGTATGTGTGTGTGTGTGTGTGTGTGTGTGTGTGTGTGTGTGTGTGTGTGTGTGTGTGTGTGTGTGTGTGTGTGTGTGTATATATATATATATATATATATATATATATATATATATATATATTTACTGTTTGTGTGTGTGTGTGTGTGTGTGTGGATATGTGTATATATATATATATATATATATATATATATATATATTTACTGTGTGTGTGTATATGTGTATATATATATATATATATATATATATTTACTGTGTGTGTGTGTGTGTGTGTGTGGATATGTGTATATATATATATATATATATATATATATATATTTACTGTGTGTGTGTATATGTGTATATATATATATATATTTACTGTGTGTGTGTGTGTATATGTGTATATATATATATATATATTTACTGTGTGTGTGTGTGTGTGTGTGTGTGTGTGTGTGTGTATGTGTATATATATATATATATATATATATTTACTGTGTGTGTATGTGTGTGTGTGTGTATATGCACTTGTATGATTCAGGCCCTTTGCTTCAGTGTGATTACCTTAGCAAGATATGGTATCAAAATCAACTGAGTTCCATCTGTATGCGAACCAAATGGTAGTACAAGAAAGAACAAATAAAAACAATATACAGTTTATACTCCTCACCCCTCACAGTCCAGCAATGTCCTCAGGATACCACATGATTGTCTTACAGTTCTAGATAATCCTTTTAATACATCTCTGACTTGATTTTCAATGAAGACATTATAGGCTGTGCTTGGCTCACACCCTTACTGATTTATCTGCATTGGAGTCTGAATCACTTTGTCAAGACTCATAATTAGAATTCTCACTATCTGTATGTGGTCTCGCTTGTGGTGTTTATCAAGTAACACTTTGAGTCACTGGCCTGGAAATTCCACTAGGTCCTGCCTCAGCAACTTGTTCACCTAGTCCACTGTCTGTTACAGGAACTTGTTGTTGTTACTCTGTGTGATGCACTGGCTTCAATAATTCCGGGGCCTGAGAACAATGATTCAAATGAAACCACACTTTACATCCTTCCACCTTTAGCAGTGGGTGTTGCAAGAACAACTTTAAAATGTCTTTCACGTCTGGGTTCTTACCAAACTCTTGTCGTTCCTTGCTTTTTCCTGCCCAAGTATCCAGTTGTTTTGTTTAATATACACTAAATAGAAATAAAGATGCAGACTCAGGAATTAATTGAAGAGAATAGCTGGTCCAATATTTATTGACGAGCTCAATGTTACGCACGAACAGGGCGTAGTCTGGAGTATGTCTAACGGTCTCAGGTGTGGTCAATCTTTTCATCTACGTCAGTTACATAACCATTTTTTATTACACAGTATTCTGTTTTGAACATAATGGTGTAAAATTGGAAGATCAGAAAGCAATAACCCAAGTTGATACCATTATCTCCAATTCAAGGCTTGTAGTATTTCAAAAACGATGGTTTCATTCATCCCACTGGCTACTAATCACAATAACATTGTATCTTTAGGTGTTATCCTGGCCTCAATCCCGGACTTGCTACTAAGGCCTAATTTGGTCATTCATCCTTCCTGCTTACTTCCGAAGCCTAATTTGGTCTTTTGCATTTCCTGACATCATTAATACTTTCAATATTTTATAATCTCACTCTTTTGAGTGTTTTCACTGACACAATCTCCTGGTAATATTTCCTTCAGTCCTTCTGCAATTTCTCAGTTACATCCTTCAATTGCACCCTTTACTTGTGTGAAGATCTCCTTATAGATCTTTGTTAGGCACCTGACATATTTCCCCAGTTCACCTTGCAGTTATTCTAAGTTCATTAGTTGGTCCGCTTAAGTAAGTAACAGGCATAGGGTGTCCTGTGAGGATTTCATGTGGAGTGAGATGAGTATTACAATTAGTTGTCATTCTCATGCTCATTAAAGCTAATGGCAAGGCATTTAGCCAATTAATTTTCTGTCTGTTGTCTTGCACATAACTTAGTAGCTGCAGCCAGACCCAGGTAACAGGGTGGCATTGCTTGTTCAATTTTGTCAAGCTGTGTACTAAAATAAACATTGGGTTGGCTTTGACCATTATTTACCTGTGTTAATACTGCATTTGCATAGCCAGTCCTGGCTGCTACATAAAGCTGAAATGCTTTGGAGTAATCTGGGTTTGCCAATGCTGGAGATGTCCCATAAGTCTATTTTAATATTTTTAAAGTCCTTCATCCAGTTTTTAAGGCAAAGTCACATATTCACTGTCTGCTATAACCAGCCATTCCTAGAAATGTCAACATTTCTGCTACTGTTCTTGGTTTAGGTGCATTTCTAACAGCTTTCATATGAGAGAGCATGATGGACCTTTCACTTCACTTAAGATGTCTAAGTAGTCTAGCTCTGTTGCACAGAACGTATCCTTATTTACTTTGTGCACTTTTTCTGCTAATGCTGTAAACACAGTAAATGAGTCTTTCTCACATTGTTTTTCAGTCTTACAACATGGTAATAAATTATCAACATACTGCAGATTTGTGCTTTCTACTTTAATGTCACTTAAAGTCTGCTGCCCCTACCCTATTAAATACTGATGGACTTTCACAATAGCCTTTTGGTAACTTCTGGTGGTATGTTTCAGAATAGTTTGTAGGGTCACTACTGGTGTTTCAGCTTCCGCTATTGCAATAATTGCACACAGGTCATGTACTAGATACCACTTATCTAAATGAGATTTTTTCACTGGAAATATTGGGGTAATACATAGGCTTTTAGATTCAAGCAGAACTCCTGCTTTTACTAAAACTTCAATTGTGGATTTTATTCCCTCATAAATTGCTGTATTGAGTGGATTTTAATTTTTTTTGCCAAAAGAGTTCTACATTAGGTTTTACTTGAATTTGTACTTCACCTGCCGATTTGACTAAACTTGCATCTGTATGATGTTGAGTCAATAGTTTATTTGGTACCCATTTTAAAAATTCTTCATGTTCTGCACTTAGATGTATTTTCTAGCTGTTCTCACCTTATCTACCATGGCCATTTCTGCCATCACCCTATCAACTGATTTTCATAGATTTTTCATAGCTTTTTTTTATATAATGACCTATGAATTTATTCATTGTCTGTTTTTATCTGGCTTTCATCATTTGTCCCAGATCTTTTGGCTTGGCTTTCTTTTGCAACCATCAAAGATACACGTGAGATGGCATTTGGCACTTGATATCACTGGGCTCTTTCCAGTGTTAGCTCTGCTTTCACTGCAACTCCTTGTGGGGCTATTATCATGTCTCCTGTAGTGATCAGAATGGATCCTAATTCTATGCACTCTTTCTATGATCTTTGGATCATAGAGTAGTGTACACAGTAAATCATCAGACACTTCCTCCATTTCCAGTCTCATAGCCTGTATCCATGATTTCCATGTAGTAAAATCATTATGTAAGGTTTGATTCCCTTAGTTTCAGCTAGTACACTGTTGGGCCAGGTAATTGTGATTATTCTTTCACTGTGGTCAATATCATTTGCCATACTTGAGTTGGGAAATTTACTGTTACTATTATTGTACACTTAATATCTGCTTTTAGTCTAAAGTTGTGGCCAAAAGATTTGAGACTGACAAATTTTGGTTTTCACAAATTTGCTGCTTCAGTTTATATGGTGGCAATTTGCAATAACTCTAGATTGGATGGATTGCAATTAATTGCAAAATCATTCTTTGCCATGAAAAAATAACTTAATCACAAAGATTACTGCATTCCAGTCACTTCATTTCAGCCTTGACACAAAATTGCCTGCTAATATAATTTCAGTGATCTTCTCGTTAGCTCAGGAGAAAGTATTAATGAGGACAAGGCAGTTGATATAACTCTGTTATGCTGATTAGAAGAGCAGACAGGTTGCTATAAAAGGATGATGGTGCTTCTTCTGTTAACCATGGTTAACTCCAAGGAAACATGAGCAGTCATCATTGCATTGCATCAAAGGGGCTTCACAAACAAGGACATTGCTGCTTGTAAGATAGCACCTAAACCAACCATTTAGCGAATCATCAGTAAGTTCAAGGAGAGAGGTTCAATTGCAATGAAGAAGGCTTCAGGGCACCCAAGAAAGTCAAGCAAGTGCCAGGACTGTCTCCTAAGAGGATGCAGCTGCAGGATTGGGTCACCACCAGTGCAGAACTTGCTCAGGAATGGCAGAACGCAGGTGAGAGTGCAGTGAGGCAAAGAATTTTGGAGGATAGCTTGGTGTCCAGAAGGGCAGTAAAGAAGCCACTTCTCTCCAAAAAAACAGACTGACATTTTGCTGGAAGTATAGGGATTAGATTGCAGAAGACTGGGTAAAGCTATTTTCTCTGATAAAGACCCCTTCAGACTGTTTGGGACATCTAAACAAACGATTGTCTGGAGAAGAAAAGGTAAGTGCTACCATGAGCTCTGTGGCATGCGAACAGTGAGGCATCCTGAGACTATTCATGTGTGGGGTTGCTCAGAATTTTGCCTCAGAACACTTCCATGAATAAAGTAACAAAACATCCACCAAGACGAACTTCTCCCAATGATCCAGGAGCAATTTGGTGATGAACAATGCTTTTTCCAGCATGATGGGGCACCATGTCACAAGGCAAATGTGATAACCAAGTGGCTCGGTAAACAAAACATTGAAATTTTGGGTCCATGGCCAGGAAACTCCCCAGATCTCAATCCCACTGAGAACGTGTCGTCAGTCCTCAAAAAAAGGGTGGACAAACTGGGATCAACTCCAAGCACTGATTAGGCAAAATGGGTTGCCATCAAGATTTTGCCCAGAAGCTGATTTGCCAAGGCAAATTGCAGAAGTCTTAAAAAAGAAGGGTCAACACTGCAACACTGTCTTTGCATAAATTGGATGTATTTGTCAATAAAAAAGTTTAAAAACGTATGAAATGCTTATAATTGTACTTCACTCTACCATATAAACATCTGACAAAGGAATCTCAAAAAGCTGAGGCAGTAAACTTTGTGAAAGCCAAAATTTGTCAGTCTCAAAACTTTTGGCCATGACTGTACACAGTGCATCTCTTCCTAATAGGTTAAGTGGAAAGGACTCTGACTACAAAAGTGGCATTGTTATCTTTTGTGTTCCTATCAGCTCTAATGGTTCTATGAATCTTAGCCTTTGTGTTTTCCCAGGGAACCCTTGTATTCAAGTTTTTTGTGTTGAGAGGGGTGAGTGAGTACCTTCTGGTCCCATTACTTCCATATCCATCAGGAAGAATAGTTTCTGCTGACCATTAACTTAAACTGGCAATTTGCACTCCCTTACCAGAGAGGTTGAGGTTACCAATTGCAAGTGCTCCCCGCTTAGGTCCTCTGGGCATCCTTAGAATCATTTTCAGTGGGGTAGTCACGACTTGTGTCCTGGTTGTCCACACGTCCAGCAGTATATTATTCTCTGGCCCTGCTGTTTTTCTGGTATCTGTTGTATTTTTTGACTTCCTTCTTGCCTTTGCACTCCTCCTCGTCCTCTATCTTCCTCCTCCTCTTCCTCTTCCACCTCCATTCTCATAGAAGCTGTTTGGAGGAATTACTGGAGCTGTAGCTGGAACTGTGACTGGAACTGGCTGTACATTCTGTGGATTATTGTTTGTGACTAGTTGGTTGAGTTGCTACTGCTGCCTGTATGATGGCGTCATTTGTTTGTGACATGGTTACAGTAGAAGTTTCACTAGGCTCCTTGGTCACCAGTGCTGCTTGATTTCCCACATCTTTAATTTTCTTCTCTTTCCTTCTCTTTCTTTTCAGCTCTGTTAGCTGAGCCTTCTATAACTGCATAGTCAACTTCTCCATGTTCTCTATATTTTCCTTCTCCTTCTTTTTTCTGTATCGTTCCACATGATGAATAACGTGATCCTTGAAGACTGACCATTCCATGTTGCTTAGGCACACTACCTCTTCCAGTGCATTTTGTACTTCTTGTGGCTGGCTTTTGTTGAGTGTCATTTTGTTCGGTAAACGACCAGATCTTCTATGTAGTTGTCTCTGTTTGATTTGTTTTCTTCCCCTCCACTTTCACTTTGTTCTTCATGGTTGATTATTGAGTCATCTTGTGTCTTTTGGGCTCTCTCCATCCTCTTGTTGATCTCGGCTATCTGCTGAGTCATTTGTTCTCCAATTGCTTTGAGTTCTTGTTGTGTTTTTTCTCTCGTTGTCTGTACAGTTAATCCTGTTTACTCTGAGCTTCATGAGTCTTCGTTAAATCTTCTCTTCCTTTCTGCTCCTCCATCCTTTTCATTTCCTCTTGTATAGCATCTTGTCATTTTCCTTGCTTGTTCTTCTGATTCTATTATTACTTCTCCTTAAGTTCTTCATCATGGTGGGCTCATTTCTTTGTTGAAGCTTGGTTGCAGTTCTTGTTCCCATGTGTCGCCCCAGTGTGGAGTGTTTTGTCAGGCTCCAACATCACTATGTCTTGTCAAAATTCCTGGAATTGTCAGTAGGCCTCCAGGATTAAACCTTGATTCTTGAGCATTAGTGTGTGTGTGTGTGTGTGTGTGTGTGTGTGTGTGTGTGTGTGTGTGTGTGTGTGTGTGAGAGAGAGAGAGAGAGAGAGACCTCGCAGCTCCTACCCTTGAATTAGGAGGGGCAGTGTGCATGGGCTCTCGCTCCCGCTTGTGCTTGATCTCTAACGGCTCCTCCACACTCCTCTGTGTATCAGCAAATAGCTTACTGCAGTTTCATGGTAAAGCAAAAAACATTATTATATTTTACACTTGTTGGGGTGGGGGGAATTCTTTGTGCACATTCTTACACTACTACACTCGTGGCTTGAGCTTCTGAAAAAAGTATCAGTTTAGATCTTTATCATTTCCACTTCCCCTCCAGAACTCTGCTTGTCCTTCATGTATGTTAAGGCATCTATATACTTTCCCTTTTTCTTTTTCTAAATGTGTGTGTTTGTTTCTATGTTTAAAATAGTCCCTGTGTGGAGTCAGGTAGGTTGTGACGTGAGAGTGGTTTCATCAGTTCACAGTTTCATCAGCATACTTTGCATCACATTCTCAGCTCCTGTTATTTATTACTGCTCTTTCTCTGCTCTGATTGTGTGTAGCGATTCTGGACGAGGTAGCAGCCTGCTGGACAGGGCCATTGCTGACCGGCGGCAGCTAAATGCCATGACACTGCCTGACTTCAGTGACCCTGAAACTGGTAGGATTCTTTCTCTTTCTCTGTTTTGTTTCTCTCCACCACCTCAGCGCATGTGCGTATGTGCATGTACGCACGCACATGCACACATGAACATACAAACAGATTACACAAATTCACTGGTTACACAGGCACTGTCTGTAGCTACACCCTGCATCATCACCATGGCAACAAGCTGCGGCATCTGGGCTGGGTGGGGGTGTGTTTCACACTTTACACCTATCTAGATTTCACTGTTGACAGGGAGAGAAACAACACATTTGTTCTTATGAGTTGTGTAAAGTTTTTTTTTTTTTTCTCTCCCCTCTAGCTTCAGTTATTTTGTCATCTCGTTGATGATTTCCATCTTGTTTTCACTACTCTTTGTTTTCTGTTAATTCTCATTTTTCATTCTTTACTTGTACTTCTCATTTCACCAAGCCTCATAAGTTTCATTCATTTTAATTGATATGTTTTTCCCATTTCTGTCTCCTCTCCCTGTCTCCTCCTCTTTTCCCTCTTCCACCCCTCTGTCCTGGCCTCCACAAGTGATGCTGTTGTGTTCGAATGTCTTGGACAAGCTTTCTGTGACCACTTCCTTCGCCAATGCCCTTCCTTTTCTCAGTTAGGCACAGTGCCACTATGTTTAAGTCCCACCAGCTTGGCTCTTGCCACCCACAGTTTTTCAATGGGTGAAAAGTCCAGTAGCAGGTTGGTCTTGCGACTGTGGTAGTAGTGGTGGTGGTTGGGGTAACTGTAGCAGGGACTTGTGACTGTGGTAGTAGTGGTGGTGATGGGCTAACTGTAGCAGGGACTTGTAACTGTGGTAGTAGTGATGGTGATGGAGTAATTGTGGGTATCTTTCTCCTGAACCTCTTGTTTCTTTGATCCTCTTGTAGCATGCAGAGCCCATCATGATGATACTGCTGCTAACTACAACACCTGGCGACAGTTCTATCATAGAAGGGTGGCCCTCCTATGGCCATCCCATTCTGAAACTGGCACAGGATGTTGTCTCATAGAAACTCTCTCTGAACAGTAATCAAGACTATAAACAGGTCCTGGTACTTTCCTGCAGCCAGGAGGCTGTGTAGATCATGTTGACTATGCATAGAATGCATATATTCCTGCTATTGACACAGAGTGTCAATGACCCTTCCATCTACATAATTAGGTTTGTTTGCCAAATGTAAATGTAAGATCAAATGAGCATTTTGCATGAAATAATTTAAATTCAAATATATTTTGTGTAGTTTAAGCAGTTAAACTTATTATACCCTTCTAAGCAGGCTTGTGGGGGACTTGAGCTCATAGGTCAGGCTTAGCCCACCCAAGCCCGTCCTCAGTGCCAGCCATGCTCACCATCCAATTCAACTTTTAATTCTCACTCATTTCTCTTATTTCTGCATAAACAAGTGCAGAAACGACCACTATAGTGAGTTAATCAGGTTCCATTTTGCCATATGTATACTATGTTGTTATACAGCACTCTTGAGTTTTTGTGAAAAAGCAGTATGTATGGACCAGGCACTCTTTGTTGGGGGATCTCCTAGTTGAAAGATCATGTCGTGCAGGAGTCTCTGCAATTGCTCCTCTATGTGCCTGTTTACACCTTAACATGTTTTTGGTGATCAGATCACGTTCAAATTTCACTTGACCTGGTGTAAACACAACTAAACACATTGCAATTGAATCACTCAAACCACATTCAGAGGTCACCAGACTTGGACCTTGACTACATATAATAAGGGTCTAAACGAATTGCATCATCTGTATCCACATACACAAATGGAAATATTTCTGCTGGCTGACTAGATGATTACAGCATCTGCCAGTTAAAACCTTCTCCAGAGCAAATCCTTAATTGCAAGCTGTAGATGGTTACTGCCTGTATTTAACATTTAGCACTACAACTGTTAATAGTCAGTGGGTTTCAGGAAGTAAAATGGAAACAATGTGTAGGTTGGTGTGCTATTTACGAGGGAAAGATTGGATCTGATGTGGCCAAACTGGAGTAAATAGAATGCAGCCAAAGTAAATCCAGAGAGAATATGGATGTGAAACACTTTAATGCAAGGTGTAAACGGGGTGTATCTCAACAAAACAAGTCACGGGTCCTTTTAAGGAGACAGTGTGGTGTAGGAGTGAGTTTTGAGGAATTTTGCATTGCTAACTCTACTCTTCTTTTTTTTTTTTTTTTTTTTTTTTTTCCTTTTCCTGAGTTCAATGTTTAAAGATCTGTGGTAAATACTTGTGTTTACATACATATAGCACTTCAGTTTGCCTAAATCCACTCAACACAATTTTGAAATGATTTTTTATTTTTTTTTTATCTAAGCATCATGGTTTTTTTTCTTTTCTTTGCTCTTTCAAAATATAGTCCTTTAGACAATGCTAGAAGATAAGAAGTTTCTGATTATTAATCTTAGGTTTGTATTGGATCAGTGGTGAACTGTTATTTAATTTGAGCAGGCCAAGAGCTGTTTACACTGCAAGTTAAGACTGATCCACTTACATAGTTGTGACGGTGGCGGCTCGGAGAAAGCGAGAGGCGGGATTGCGGGGAAGTACATTTTATTATCCGTAGATAATAAGATAGCTGATGCATGAAACACACATATATCATACAAGGTAGTCTTCGTCTCGAAGGCAGTGCAGCGACGATCACCTGCTTATGCTGGGGGATAGTCTGTCTTCATGTACCTGTGGGTGTTAAATAGACACTTCATTAGTGAGGACAGGTGCGCCCAATTAATACTCTGGGGATGGGGAGTGAGGCTGGGAAGTGGAGTAATTTGTATTACAAGTGGACCGGCCTCCCGTGACAATAGTACAAGAAAAGGATTAGAGTTGGGTAATGTAGGGTTACGTAAAGGATTAGGGTTAGGTAATGTAGGTAATGTCCAGTTTGCCTAAATCCACTCAACACAATTTTGGAATTATTTGTGTTGGCTAACATAGGGTTATGTAGTATTGATGAATTTAGGAAATGTAGGTAGTGTAGTGTATTTTGGGTTTCAGGGCTGTGATGGAGTACTTGGGGATTTTAGGTAGGCTATTATTATTATTATTATTATTATTATTATGCACTTATGTACAGTTCATTAATTGTTTCTCATTTTTCTATATAATATTTCAAATGAAATGTTGAAAACCTGGCTCATCAGAATAATCTGAATATTGTATTAACTGTAAAAATAATGGCAAGAATTCAACAGCATTATCCAAACCTTATGCAAAAACCTTTACATAATAACCATAAGGTAAAGTGCAAAATATAAAAGTTATCAAACAAAATCATTATTCACAGCTAATGTTACCTGCTTTTTAGGAGTAATTGTAAGTGTAGAATGGCAGTGTAACGTTGAGCAGTTAGAAGAGATTTATTAGGGGCAAATCCAAAATCATAATCGTTTGAACAGTCCAGGGTCATAGAGCCAACACTAGCACAGGCAGAGAAAATGCAAGCCTTGTAATACAAACAGCTAGAATTAACACACAGGCTAGGAATCACACAATCAGTGGCTAGGACATAACACAATGACCAGCAAACACACATGGCACAAGACAGGGTTTAAGTACAAGTACTAATAAGAATTTAACATGACACAGGTGCCACAAATGAAAGGCAGAGAAAAAGAAACACAGAAGCAAAACAAATACATGAGAAAGGGTATCCATGACAATAATGACACTAGGAGGGGCCAAACATGACAGGCAGCTTGTGTTTTCACCTGTAATTTCATGTATTAATTCAATTAACGTAGTATTTTTGCCAAACGTCCTTGATTAATTTTGTCATAAACTAGTTGCAAATGATTTTATACTTTTATACTATATACTTTTATACAAATGTAAACATGTAAATGTTTGTTTGGTATTAGACCTTTCAAAGATGAAGCAATTCCAAAGAACAGAAAATTACTACCTTTCTTTGGGAAAAACTCATCACGTCTGATCAGATCGAGGATGGTATCATTTTGTTGCTCTGTATTGTTTGCTTAGCATCATAGCCTTTTCTAACATTTTAATATTCCATTGAGTTAAGGGTGTAATTGGGAAGAAAAGGTCCTAATACAGAAATGTGGATATGAGATATTTCCCACCTCTAGAGGGTGCTGTCTGACTGTCTCTGTCCTCTACAGGTTCGGTCCATGCTACATCTATAGCAGCATCACGGGTGGAGCAAGCGCTGTCAGAAGTGGCCTCCTCTCTGCAGAGTAGTGCACCAAAACAAGGCCCCCTGCATCCCTGGATGACCCTGGCTCAGATTTGGCTTCATGCAGGTATATTCCACTCACACAGCATGGAGCGGAGTTTGTATACTCCACTCACACACACCACAGAGAAGAGTAGGTATACTCCTCTCATACACAGCACAGAGCGGAGTTAGTACAATTCACTCACAGCACAGCACAGACCAGAGGAGCTATGACTTACCGTGCTTGCCACAGCAAAATGTGTTTTACTCTGAAATAAAACAAAGAACATATTTCATTACTTAGAACAGAGTGACCAGGAAGAAACTAAATGTTTTCTTTCTAATTGGGTTTCTTTCTCATTTGTTTTCACTGTATATATTCTCAAAGTGTGTCCTTTTAATATACTTCTAATGTCCAGTAAATGACAAGTTTATTTTGCCATAATTTCTTCCCTTCTGAAGTCAAATGGATGTTTGGTAAAGCTTATATACACTTATAAAGCTGTACCAAACTACACAAGAAAGATCATGTGGCTTAGCCCTTTACACATATATGTAACAAACCTGTAGTTAGATATCCAGTTAACGTCACAACTGAATAAGTCATCCATAGACGCTTCTCAGTTTTAGATTACACACTGGAGGCATCTACAACACTTCCAGCATATGTAGTGCTCCTTTTACTTCAGTAATTTTGCCAAGAATAGCAGTTACACTAAAACAAGCAAACCTAAATTTGATTTTATATTATGTAGTCTCACAAATTAGGGTATCCCGGTAATACCAAGTTTGTAAATTACCGAAGTCTAAGATTAATTTTTACTCTTCATGGAGCTAGCTGTTTGTTCCTGACTCTAGAGCTTCAGTTTTGTCCTGATGAAAACCTACCATTCTGTCAGCATAGGCAATCTAATGCTGTACTTGCATGTATCTGTGTGCGGACTCAGTAATTTCTCATTTGCAGGGATTTGGGGGAACTCAGTGATTTGGCTTGTGATTTAATTGATGTTGATTGTTGTATTGTGAACTGTTTACGTTGAAGTAGAGTGCAGCTCAGGAACCACCCCCCCCCCCCCTTTTTCTCCTCTCTTTGTCCTGTAGCGGAGGTGTATATTGGCATGTTGAAGCCTGCAGAGGCTACGGCATGTACGCAGGAGGCTGCCAGTCTCTTTCCCATGTCCCACAATGTGCTGTTCATGAAGGGGCAGGTGGCTGAGCTGCGTGGCAATATGGAGGATGCCAAGCGCTGGTACGAAGAGGCTCTCTCCATCAGTCCCACACATGTCAGGAGCATGCAGAGACTGGTGAGTTATGTACACTGACAAGGCTGCTCCTTGTACCAATGCCAAAAATGCAATCTTACAGTTATATTACTACATATTAGGACTTGGCTGTTACAAAACTGCTGTTGCCAGCCCAGTTCATAGAAACCCTCAGATAGTCAGCAGTTTTTGCTTTATATTTCCCGGCACAACTCTAACAGAAATTTAGTGTTGTTTCTTGGTTCAGGCATATGTGGAGCTGAAATATGCCTGGCTCAAGGAACAGTAACATGGAGTGTGCTGGATGAGGGAACAGCAACATGGAATGTACTGGGAGAAGGAGCAGAGTAAAAATGTGGCCTGTGTAGAGAGCCTGAGGACTGCGTACACTGGAACTGCCGTTGTATAACAAGACTCTAGCGGCTGGCATAAAACACATGCACAAGCACATACTGCCTCAAAATACTATCAGTAGTATGAAGACCCTAATACTAATACACGTGTGTGTGTGTGTGTGTGTGTGTGTGTGTGTGTACAGACATGTGTCTGTCAGAGCTCTCCATTTCCTCTCTGCTGGATCATTCCATCAATAAGTCAGGGAATGAGTATCTAATGTACTTACTCACACTTTTACTCACTCACATAATCACACTCACACACTAGACAGCAAGCAAGTGGATTTATTTCACACCGTGTTAATGACTAAAATTTTTAACCTGTACAGATCCAACTAACTTTTCTGTTTCTTTTTCTTCTCTGTGCACTCCAAACATTGGCCTGCCAGGGCTTGATCCTTCACCAACTGCAGCGGTATAGTCTGGCGGAGAAGGTTTTGCGAGATGCTGTACAGGTGAATTCCACGGCCCATGATGTGTGGAATAGCCTGGGGGAGGTGCTGCAGGCTCAAGGTCATGACGCAGCCGCTACAGAATGCTTCCTCACCGCCCTGGAGCTGGAGGCCAGCAGCCCAGTCCTGCCCTTCACTATTATACCACGCATGCTCTGACACACACACACACACACACACACACACACAAAACACCTTACCACATCAACACACTACACTAACAGAGACCACATGTGTGCTTCTGCATATTCTTTCTGTATTTGACCAACTCAGCCCATTATTCCTCAAGGCCGTGAAGACGTGCTCACATGATTATACACATGCACATCCACACTCCTTTAAAGCTCCGGACTCCGTTACGCTCCTGTTGCTTCCTCACCCCTTCACCATTCCTAACCACCTAACTGCAGACTGAATGCAATGCTATAGTGACCAGCAGTTGTCAGTGGACGATGACACTGCCCATGATTTAGTGTATGGCTCTGTGAGCACTATCCATGGCAGTGTTGCTGATATTTTCTTGTGTGTGTGTGTGTGTGGTATTGTTTTTGTTTGTGCCTGTTATATGAATGGTAGGTAATCTGCACTCCTCCCCTCTGTGGATTCATTATGTATAGTCACACAAACAATTTTTTTTCCCCATGCTATTACCTTGCTAAGCCTAGATGCAGTTTTGACACAGTGTGATGTCATGTCTCGCTAAACATGGCATGTGAATATTTAATCTATGTAAACTCAAAAATTAGAAGTACATAAGTGAAGCCAAAAAATTATTCTATGAGCAAGTATTTTAACTTGTTATTAAAATGGTTTTTGCCATTCAGAAGTCAGGTTTTTGTTATTGTTATTTAGTTATCTGGTAGCTTTTTATTTATTTTTCCCAGTGTCTTGTGTTGGAGAGGAATAGAGCAATGTTTTAGAATTTACTGGGAAAGAGACTGATAAAAGAAAGATGCAATGTTTTTGGTCCAGATTTTTGTTTCAGGTGTGCCTGCTGTCAGTGTTCTTACACTGTCTCCAACAACAACCATCAGTATCCTGTAACTACAGCAGGCAGTATGGCCCTCAATGAGGGTACATCCAGGATACTGCATTGCTGTAAGAATGCAGGTATTCATATGTTAGACACCTGCTGTAATCTGTGACTGTATGTATGCGTTTTTTGGAACTTCAGAGCTAAAGCTAAAGTTCTGAAGATTAAGAAAATAAGTTAATTTGCAAAGAAAAACATCCAATCTAGTCTGAACCCACAGCCATGATACAGTTCTGTTCTGCTGTGGCTTTTAGCTTACCTGTGCCAAATAATCAAGACCTGTTGCCTGTCACCCTTACTCGGGTGTGCTGAAAAGTGAAGCAGATATATACTGGCTGTGGCCGTTCATGGAGTGGGTTGGAAGTGTGTGTGCTGTGGATGGATAAACAGTCAGATCACTATCCACATCTCCAGTCAGCTGAAGAACGCCTATTTTGATGTCAATAAAAACAGTTGTAATTGAAAACAGTGTGGTTTCTAGGAGGCAGCAAGTGTCAAGTTCGATCTTTTGTCATTCTATAATTTTGCATTGTGGTGTTACGCTGTTATGCAAGTTTTGAATTTAAAATAAAAATGAAACAACACTGGACATTCATTTACCATGCTGTCTACTGTCCTCTTTCACACATTCTCTAACCTCTCCCCAGAGGACCGTTCAGAGGGAGAGAGCATGTTGAAATACTAACAGCAGGTACTATGTGGAACTCTGTGATAAGTGCACTACCGGAACCTACCAGTAGAGTAGGGTTAAAAATAACTGCAGGACAAAGACATTCTGATTTGCTGATTAGCTTTTTGTTTTCCTTCTCTTTATGGTGTTCCACATAAATTGCTCACAGATGAAAGCAGAAGAAAGGGATTAAGGGAATGCCCTAAGGGAAGAGATTGTCATTGAATGGTGAAGCTTTACAGTCAATAGATGAGGACTGGTCCTCTATCCTCTCAAGCCTGACATGAGTGCTTACTGTCACCGGGGACTCCTGCCACTGATCTACTTAATTGGAAGTGTAATTAATTTAATTTCTTAGGATATTATGACAAGTGAGAGTGGGACTGTTATTAAAGCCATTTGTTTGTGCGTGCCCCAGGAGAGCCTTTCTGCCTCACTCTAATCCTGTGGAATGAGGCGTCAGGAGAGGACATGCAGCTGTCCACTGGCTTTCGTTTTACCATACATGCTGCACTTATTGGCAGGATAATTTTGAAATGTATAGGTTAATAATACAGACTGAAGACCCATCTATTTGCAGAATAGTTAAAGGACAACTAACACTGCTCCCATATTGACTGACTAATTTAGTACTTATTGTAGGGTATTGTTTATGTTGTTTAACAAACTCTAGCACTTATTGTTTAAGATAGACCTTATGTATTTTGCACTTCTAGGTATCAGCATTTATCCCTGTATTCTACAGTATTCTAGTTCATTGATATGTTTGATTCTAACCTACTGTACTAGGATATATTCTATGAGTAAATGACAAAGCACTTTTGTAAGTCGCTCTGGATAGGAGTGTCTGCTAACTGCTGTGAATGTAAACGTAAATAACAGCATTTTTAGCCACTGTAGGTCTTATAGAATATGATCAACATTTCAGTATTCTGGCTGCTGCATTCCCAAGTAGTTGAAGATTGGTATGACACCTAATAGAACATCCAGTCAAATCAGACTTGGCCACATCACATTTAAACTGCACCAGGTGCCCCATATCCTGATAAACATAACTTAAAGTGAGCACTGCAGTTCAGGCTGACAAAACTAAAAAAGAAAACATCTTCAGAAAAGGTTTTTATGTCCTATGTTGGTATGGTGTGTGTGTGCATGTAAGACTTCGCCTGCTCCTAGGAGGAATAAAAGGAAACAGTTGTATTCCACTTTGTTCCTTTTCTTGTGTGTTCACTGTTAAGTATCGAGTCACTGCCATTTTGTTTGGGGTGTGGATTTGATCTGTGTTTTCCACTTACAGCGTAAATGTAGTTGTGTGTGTATTTTCTTTTGTCTTTGTAGGTTTAGTGAGTGGCTTGTTTCTAGTGTGGATTTGTTTGTTGTTTTGGCCTGGGTCACTCCTGACATTATAGTCCAGTGTCACACTGTCTTGTATATATCACAATGTCTCTTGCACAATACACTGGCTAATTAAACAACATTGGTCTGTTGCAATCTGATTTCATTTCCAATACATGCTTATTTAGCCGTTTTTGTCACACAGTTGCGATCTGGAGCTTAGATGAGGTCATAATGTGTCTAAATGCAATTTAGCAATCCTTCCTTGTGTACAAATAAGAGCTTGTGGGTGTAGGAACAGGGCACAGGTTTGGGCACAGTGAGCAGGTATGGTAGTGATTATAGGTGTGGGTACAGGGAGCAGGTATGGTAGTGATCATAGGTTTAGGTACAGGGTGCACGTGTACAGGGAGCAGCTGTTGTAGTGAATAATGTAGACACCACTGACCTTTTCCTTTAACCACATGCACATTTAGTATCTGTAAAGTATAGCGATATCATAAAATATATAAATACAGCTGAAATCTGGACCCTGAAGTGTATGAAGTACAATGGGAGGTGCCAGTGCCCTGCTGAAAACAAGAATCTAAAACTGGGACTCAGAGGTTTTCAACTTTGCATTTAACATGTGATTATGATCAAATGAAAGTTGTAGAAGGAGACGTCAGACCATTTCTGTATGTTGTATAGATTCTGCCAGATCAATCATGTGCCATTTGGTTGTGATTCCCAGATTGAAGGAGCCAGAGTACTGATAAGAACCTGAAAATTTGACCATATTAGCTATGTTCTATTGACCATACAATGAGTGTCAATTTATTTTTTAATCGACTACAAATTGTTCTTATTAATTTATAAAGTTCAATATGATCTTGCCCTTAAATACTTAAGTGACCACAAGGTGCAGGTTCCTAATTTTATTGCCTAAAATTATGAAAACTACAACAGTGGATGGAAAGCCACTCAGCTTTGAAAGAACATAAATGTGAGATAGAAGCAGTCCCTCAATCTTTAAATTCATGCTAAAAATCTACCTGTCCAAAGGCTGTCAGGAAGAAATGACTAAACTGCATTTAAATTCACACTCAGGCCAGCCTGCTGAGCTGTATGACTGGATGGTGGTTCAAGTGCATCCTTGCTGGCAATATCATATGTATAGAACCTGGATCAACCCCTGGATTACCTGCATCCAGCTAACCTGACACTTAGCTACTGTTGTAAACAAAATTCTTTTGTTTCCATTTATAAGAACTCTTTTTGTATGCATGTTCTATTCAGTTTTGCCCAAAGGAGGAGGGGCTTCCTTCTGAGTATGTAACTTCCAAGGTTTCTTCTTTCAAGCAGGGAAGATTTTCCTTTAGCTTGTCTTTGACTTGCTTATCAAGGCTAGACCTGGTTCCTGTAAAGCTGCATTCTGTCATAATTGTATGTTGCCATGGATAAAAGTGTTATCTAAATGCTGTAAATGTCTCACATAACTCTGTGACAGTTTGCTCAGACCTCTCTGTCCCCACTTAACTCCTTGACAGTGTGCTCTGTCCCCTCTAACTTACTAATGTTCATCTGCTGTGAGTCAGAAAAGGTGAAATATTAATGCAACTGCTTACTTTACCTTCATTTAACTGTTAGATGAAGTCAGTCAGAAAACCTGCAGGACTGTCTCTTAGAATCATCAGCACAGCAGGGTCTCTCTACCTCATAACACAGTGATTACAATTATAGACAGAACACAGGAGAACAACACAAGTAAAACACAATAAAAGCTGACAATGGATATCAAGAGACAAGATATGTACAGCTAAGACCACAAAAAACAAACAAGTTGTATACTAAGCAAAAAACACAAAGCTAGGGTGATGCAAGAGTGAGCTTGGGCAAGCTGCTGTCTTTTTATATAGGCCACAGCAATCAGTTAAAGCAGGGCAGAGCAAGTAATGAGGTAGACAGCAAGACTCAAATCCTGAACGCATTGTAGCAGCCAGGGAGTGCAACAGTTTCAAGCTCATTTTTCAGATAAAAAAAGGTTGTTTGTGTTTAAAAAACTTGTTTTTTGTTTTGTTTTGACCTAAACTGCATCATTACACGAGTGCTCAGGACTGCTTAGAAAGTATATACTTTTCATGCATTATAATTTGGTTAAGAACACTGTCACTATGTCTTAAAATTGTGTTTAAGCCAATTAGAATGCATGGAAATCCTGTTTCAGAGTGTAGAAGTGAAAAATTACTTGATAAGTGCACATTGCAAATGTATGACAAAAGCTTGCGTTCACTTACACATGTTGTTTTCACTTTAAATATGTCTTAGAAAGAATTTACAAATGCATTACATTTTGGTTAAGAACAATATGTCTTGAACTGAAACATTTTTAAGACAATTGAATTCTTGGAAATAATGTTTCATAATGAGCAGAAATGATAGAACAGAGTTGCAATTATTTGCAATATGCACATTGCAAACGTGATACCACAGCATGTTTTCACTTGTACATATTGTTACAACTTGAAATACATCTTAGAAAGTGTTTTATCATGTATTATCATGTACATTTAGGATAAAAACACTATGTCTTGTGCTGAAAGTGTGTAAGCTGCTTAAAATGCTTGGAAACGCTGTTTAATAGTGTGCTGATGTAAAATTCAAGAGTTGAAATTACTTGCTATGATACTACATGCTATAAACATTGCAAATGTGTTACAACAGTTTGTTGTCAATTGCACAATTGTTTTAACCGAAAATAAGTCTTTGAAAGTGTTTTCTTATAATTAATTACATTTGGGTTAAAACACTATATCTTGCAAAGAAACACTGTTTAAGGCAATGAGAATGCTTAGAAACATTTCATAATATGCAGAACTGAAAGAACAGAATTGCAGTTACTTGCAAAATGCACATTGTAAACATGTTACATCAGCTTGTTTTTACTTGCACACATTGTTTTAACTACAAATATGTCTTTAAAAGTTTTTTCTTATTTGTTACATTTTGGTTGAGAATACTGTGTATTGTTCTGTGGAAACTGTTCGAGGTGATTAGAATGCTGGGAATCAGTCTTTCAAAGTTAGTAAAACTGTAAGAACAGAGTTGCACTTACTTTCTATGTGCACATTGCAAATGTGTGACAGTTTGTTTTCACTTGCACACTTTGGTTTAACTTGAAATACATCTTAGAACGTGTTTTCTTGTTATCCATTTCATTTTGGTTGAGAACACTGTCTTGCTCTGAAACATTGTTTATGACAATTAGAATGCTTGCAATATGAACATTGCAAACATGTAACAACAGTTTTTTTTTCACTTGCACACTTCGTTTTAACTTGAAATGCGTCTTAGAACATGTTTTCTTGTTATTTATTACATTTTGTTTGGGACGATTGACTTCCTACGTCATACTGTTTAAGGCAAATAGAATGCTGGGAATCGGTCTTTCAAAATTAGTAAAACTGAAAGAACAGAGTTGCACTTACTTTCTATGTGCACATTGCAAACGTGATACCACAGCATGTTTTCACTTGTACATATTGTTACAACTTGAACTATATCTTAGAAAGTGTTTTCTTGTCCATTTCATTTTGGTTGCGAACACTATATGTCTTGCTCTGAAACACTGTTTATGGCAATTAAGAATGCTTGCATAATGAACATTACAACAGCTTGTTTTCCCTTGCACACTTTCTTTTAACTTGAAATACGTCTTAGAACATTTTTTTCTTATCCATTTCATTTTGGTTGAGAACACAATCTTTTGCTCTGAAACTCTGTTTAAGGCAGTTAGAATGCTTGCAATATGAACATTACAAACATGTTACAACAGCTTGTTTTCTCTTGCACACTTTGTTTTAACTTGAAATATGTCTTAGAACATGTTTTCTTGTTATGCATTTCTTTTTGGTTTAGAACACTGTCTTGCTCTGAAACACGTTTTAAGGCAATTAAGAATGCTTACAATATAACCATTACAACAGCTTGTTTTCCGTTCCACATAAGGTTAAATCTTGAAATACGTCTTAGAACGTGTTTTCTTGTTATCCATTTCATTTTAGTTGAGAACAATATGCTTTGCTCTGAAATACTGTTTAAGGCAATTAGAATGCTTGCAATATGAAGATTACAGACATGTTACAACAGCTAGTTTTCCCTTGCACACTCTGTTTTAACTTGAAATTTATCTTAGAACATTTTTTCTTGTTATCCCTTTCATATTGGTTGAGAACACCATGTCTTGCTCTGAAACACTGTTTAATGCAATTAGAATCCTTGCAATATGAATATTACAACAACTTGTTTTCTCTTGCACTTTGTTTTAACTTGAAATACGTCTTAGAACATGTTTTCTTGTTATCCCTTTCATTTTGGTTTAGAACACTGTCTTGCTCTGAAACACTGTTTAACGCAATTAAGAATGCTTCCAATATGACGATTACAACAGCTTGTTTTCCCTTCCACACAAGGTTAAATCGTGAAATACGTCTTATAACATGTTTTCTTGTTATCCATTTCATTTTAGTTGAGAACAATATGCTTTGCTCTGAAATACTGTTTAAGGCAATTAGAATGCTTGCAATATGAACATTACAACAGCTTGTTTTACCTTGCAGACATTGTTAAAATTTGAATTACTTCTTAGAATGTGTTTTCTTGTTATATATTTCATTTTGGTAGAGAACACTATATTTTGCTCTGAAAAACAATTTAAGGCAGTTAGAAGATTCTTATCATGCATTACAATTTAGCCTAAAACACAATATCTTGCCATGAAACACTGATTAAGGCGATTACACTGCTGTTTCATAGTTGGTAAAAGGTAAAGAACAGAGTTGCAATGTAAAGAATCTTCTTATTATCATGCATTATATTTTAGTCTCAAACACAATCTCTTGCCGCCCTTAAACAGTGTTTAAGGCAATTACAATCCTGTTTCATAGTGTCTAAAAGGTAAATAACACAGTTGCAATGTAAAGATTCTTCTTCTTATCATGCATTATATTTTAGTCTAAAACACAATCGCTTGCTCTGAAACAGTGATTAAGGTGCTTACAATCCTGTTTCATAGTCTCTAAAAGGTAAAGAACATAGTTTCAATGTAAAGATTCATCTTATCATACATTACATTTAAGTCTAAAACACAATCTCTTGCCATAAAAAACTGTTTAAGGTGAGTACAGTGCTGTTTCATAGTTGGTAAAATTTTAGTGTAAAACACAATCTCTTGCCCTGAAACAGTGTTTAAGGCGATTACAATGCTTTTAAACGCTGTTTCATTGTGTGTAAAAGTTAATGAACAGAGTTGCAATGTAAAGATTCTTATCATGCATTACATTTAAGTCTAAAACACAATCTCTTGCCATGAAACACTGTTAAAGGCGATTACAGCACTGCTTCAATGTCTAAAAGGTAAAGAACAGAGTTGCAATGTAAAGATTATTATGCATTACATTTTAGTCTAAAAGACAATCTCATGCCCTGAAACACTGTTTAAGGCGATTACAGTGCGGTTTCATAGTTGGAAAAAGGTAAAGAACAGAAAGGCAATGTAAAGATTCGTATCATGCATTACATTTTAGTCTAAAACACAATCTCTTTCTCTGAAACAGTGTTTAAGGCGATTACAATGCTTTGAAATGCTGTTTCAATGGGTGTAAAAGTAAAGACCAGAGCTGCAATGTAAAGATTCTTCTTATCATGCTTTACATTTTAGCCTAAAACACAATCTCTTGCCCTGAAACAGTGTTTAAAGCGATTACAATGCTTTGAGACAGTATTTTAATGGGTGTAAAAGGTAAAGAACAGTGTTGCAATGTAAAGATTCTTCTTATCATGCATTACATTTTAGTCTAAAACACAATCTCTTGCCCTTAAACCGTGTTTAAGGGGATTACAATCCTGTTATTTAGTGTCTAAAAGGTAAAGAACAGAGTTGCAATGTAATGATTCTTCTTATTATGCATTACATTTTAATCTAAAACACAATCTCTTGCCCTTAAACATTGTTTAAGGTGCTTAAAATCATGTTATATGGTGTCTAAAAGCTAAAGACCATACTTGCAAAGTAAAGATTCTTCTTCTTATTATGCTTTACATTTTAGTCTAAAACACAATCTCTTGCCCTGAAACAGTGTTTAAGTTGAATATAAAGCTGTTTCATAGTGTGAAAAAGGTAAAGAACAGAGTTTCTAAGTAAAGATTCTTTTTATAATGCATTCCCTTTTAGTCTAAAACACAATCTCTTGCCCTGAAACAGTGTTTAAGGTGAATACAAAGCTGTTTCATAGTGTGAAAATGGTAAAGAACAGAGATTCTAAGTAAAGATTCTTCTTATAATGCATTCCCTTTTAGTCTAAAACACAATCTCTTGCCCTGAAACAGTGTTTACAAAACTGTTTCATAGTGTGAAAAAGGTAAAGAACAGAGTTTCTAAGTAAAGATTCTTCTTATAATGCATTCCCTTTTAGTCTAAAACACAATCTCTTGCCCTGAAACAGTGTTTAAGGCAAATACAAAACTGTTTCATAGTGTGAAAAAGGTAAAGAACAGAGTTTCAAAGTAAAGATTCGTCTTATAATGCAGTCTCTTTTAGTCTAAAACACAATCTCTTGCCCTGAAACAGTGTTTAAGGCGAACACAAAACTGTTTCATAGTGTGAAAAAGGTAAAGAACAAAGTTTCAAAGTAAAGATTCTTCTTATAATGCATTCCCTTTTAGTCTAAAACACGATCTCTTGCCCTGAAACAGTGTTTAAGGTGAATACAAAGCTGTTTCATAGTGTGAAAAAGGTAAAGAACAGAGTTTCAAAGTAAAGATTCTTCTTATAATGCATTCCCTTTTAGTCTAAAACACAATCTCTTGCCCTGAAACAGTGTTTAAGGTGAATACAAAGCTGTTTCATAGTGTGAAAAAGGTAAAGAACTGTTTCAAAGTAAAGATTCTTCTTAGAATGCATTCCCTTTTAGTCTAAAACACAATCTCTTGCCCTGAAACAGTGTTTAAGGTGAATACAAAGCTGTTTCATAGTGTCAAAGAGGTAAAGAACAGAGTTTCTAATTAAAGATTCTGCTTATAATGCTTTCCCTTTTAGTCTAAAACACAATCTCTTGCCCTGAAACATTGTTTAAGGTGAATACAAAGCTGTTTCATAGTGTGAAAAAGGTAAATTACAGAGTTTCAAAGTAAGGATTCTTCTTATAATGCATTCCCTTTTAGTCTAAAACACAATCTCTTGCCCTTAAACAGTGTTTAAAGCGAATACAAAACTGTTTCATAGTGTGAAAAAGGTAAAGAACAGAGATTCTAAGTAAAGATTCTTCGTATAATGCATTCCCTTTTAGTCTAAAACACAATCTCTTGCCCTGAAACAGTGTTTACGGTGAATACAAAGCTGTTTCATAGTGTGAAAAAGGTAAAGAACAGAGTTTGAAAGTAAAGATTCTTCTTATAATGCATTCCCTTTTAGTCTAAAACACAATCTCTTGCCCTGAAACAAAGTTTAAGGTGAATACAAAGCTGTTTCATAGTGTCAAAAAGGTAAAAAACAGAGTTTCAAAGTAAAGATTCTTCTTATAATGCATTCCCTTTTAGTCTAAAACACAATCTCTTGCCCTGAAACAGTGTTTAAGGTGAATACAAAGCTGTTTCATAGTGTGAAAAAGGTAAAGAACAGAGTTTCTAAGTAAAGATTCTTCTTATAATGCATTCCCTTTTAGTCTAAAAGACAATCTCTTGCCCTGAAACAGTGTTTAAGGTGAATAGAAAGCTGTTTCATAGTTTGAAAAAGGTAAAGAACAGAGTTTCAAAGTAAAGATTCTTCTTATAATGCATTCCCTTTTAGTCTAAAACACAATCTCTTGCCCTGAAACAGTGTTTAAGGTGAATACAAAGCTGTTTCATAGTGTGAAAAAGGTAAAGAACAGAGTTTCTAAGTAAAGATTCTTCTTATAATGCATTCCCTTTCAGTCTAAAACACAAACTCTTGCCCTGAAACAGTGTTTAATGCGAATACAAAGCTGTTTCATAGTGTGAAAAAGGTAAAGAACAAAGTTTCAAAGTAAAGATTCTTCTTATAATGCATTCCCTTTTAGTCTAAAACAGAAACTCTTGCCCTGAAACAGTGTTTAAGGCGAATACAAAGCTGTTTCATAGTGTGAAAAAGGTAAAGAACAGAGTTTGAAAGTAAAGATTCTTCTTATAATGCATTCCCTTTTAGTCTAAAACACAATCTCTTGCCCTGAAACAAAGTTTAAGGTGAATACAAAGCTGTTTCATAGTGTCAAAAAGGTAAAGAACAGAGTTTCAAAGTAAAGATTCTTCTTATAATGCATTCCCTTTTAGTCTAAAACACAATCTCTTGCCCTGAAACAGTGTTTAAGTTGAATATAATGCTGTTTCATAGTTTGAAAAAGGTAAAGAACAGTTTCAAAGTAAAGATTCTTCTTCTAATGCAGTTTCTTTTAGTCTAAAACACAATCTCTTGCTCTGAAACAGTGTTTAAGTTGAATATAAAGCTGTTTCATAGTGTGAATTAGGTAAAGAACAGAGTTTCTAAATAAAGATTCTTTTTATAATGCATTCCCTTTTAGTCTGAAACACAATCTCTTGCCCTGAAACAGTGTTTAAGGTGAATACAAAGCTGTTTCATAGTGTGAAAAAGGTAAAGAACAGTTTCTAATTAAAGATTCTTCTTATAATGCATTCCCTTTTAGTGTAAAACACAATCTCTTGCCCTGAAACAGTGTTTAAGGTGAATACAAAGCTGTTTCATAGTGTGAAAAAGGCAAAGAACAGAGTTTCAAAGTAAAGATTCTTCTTATAATGCATTCCCTTTTAGTCGAAAACACAATCTCTTGCCCTGAAACAGTGTTTAAGGTGAATACAAAGCTGTTTCATAGTGTCAAAAAGGTAAAGAACAGAGTTTCAAAGTAAGGATTCTTCTTCTAATGCAGTCTCTTTTAGTCTAAAACACAATCTCTTGCTCTGAAACAGTGTTTAAGTTGAATATAAAGCTGTTTCATAGTGTGAATTAGGTAAAGAACAGAGTTTCTAAATAAAGATTCTTTTTATAATGCATTCCCATTTAGTCTGAAACACAATCTCTTGCCCTGAAACAGTGTTTAAGGCGAATACAAAACTGTTTCATAGTGTGGAAAAGGTAAAGAACAGAGTTTCAAAGTAAAGATTCTTCTTCTAATGCAGTCTCTTTTAGTCTAAAACACAATCTCTTGCTCTGAAACAGTGTTTAAGTTGAATATAAAGCTTTCATAGTGTGATTTAGGTAAAGAACAGAGTTTCTAAGTAAAGATTCTTTTTATAATGCATTCCCTTTTAGTCTGAAACACAATCTCTTGCCCTGAAACAGTGTTTAAGGTGAATACAAAGCTGTTTCATAGTGTGAAAAAGGTAAAGAACAGAGTTTCTAATTAAAGATTCTTCTTATAATGCATTCCCTTTTAGTCTAAAACACAATCTCTTGCCCTGAAACATTGTTTAAGGTGAATACAAAGCTGTTTCATAGTGTCAAAAAGGTAAAGAACAGAGTTTCTAAGTAAAGATTCTTCTTATAATGCATTCCCTTTTAGTCTAAAACACAATCTCTTGCCCTGAAACAGTGTTTAAGGTGAATACAAAGCTGTTTCATAGTGTGAAAAAGGTAAAGAACAGAGTTTCTAAGTAAAGATTCTTCTTATAATGCATTCCCTTTTAGTCTAAAAGACAATCTCTTGCCCTGAAACAGTGTTTAAGGCGAACACAAAACTGTTTCATAGTGTGAAAAAGGTAAAGAACAGTTTCAAAGTAAAGATTCTTCTTATAATGCATTCCCTTTTAGTCTAAAACACAATCTCTTGCCCTGAAACAGTGTTTAAGGTGAATACAAAGCTGTTTCATAGTGTGAAAAAGGTAAAGAACAGAGTTTCTAAGTAAAGATTCTTCTTATAATGCATTCCCTTTCAGTCTAAAACACAAACTCTTGCCCTGAAACAGTGTTTAAGGCGAATACAAAGCTGTTTAATAGTGTGAAAAAGGTAAAGAACAGAGTTTCAAAGTAAGGATTCTTCTTATAATGTTTTCCCTTTTAGTCTAAAACACATTCTCTTGCCCTGAAACAGTGTTTAAGGTGAATACAAAGCTGTTTCATAGTGTGAAAAAGGTAAAGAACAGAGTTTCAAAGTAAAGATTTTTCTTATAATGCAGTCTCTTTTAGTCTAAAACACAATCTCTTGCCCTGAAACAGTGTTTAAGGTGAATACAAAGCTATTTCATAGTGTGAAAAAGGTAAAGAACAGAGTTTCAAAGTAAGGATTCTTCTTATAATGCATTCCCTTTTAGTCTAAAACACAATCTCTTGCCCTGAAACGGTGTTTAAGGTGAATACAAAGCTGTTTCATAGTGTGAAAAAGGTAAAGAACAGAGTTTCAAAGTAAAGATTCTTCTTATAATGCATTCCCTTTTAGTCTAAAACACAATCTCTTGCCCTGAAACAGTGTTTAAGGTGAATACAAAGCTGTTTCATAGTGTGAAAAAGGTAAAGAACAGAGTTTCTAAGTAAAGATTCTTCTTATAATGCATTCCCTTTTAGTCTAAAAGACAATCTCTTGCCCTGAAACAGTGTTTAAGGCGAACCCAAAACTGTTTCATAGTGTGAAAAAGGTAAAGAACAAAGTTTCAAAGTAAAGATTCTTCTTATAATGCATTCCCTTTTAGTCTAAAACACAATCTCTTGCACTGAAACAGTGTTTAAGGCGAGTACAAAGATGTTTCACAGTGTGAAAAAGGTAAAGAACAGAGTTTCAAAGTAAAGATTCTTCTTATAATGCAGTCTCTTTTAGTCTAAAACACAATCTCTTGCCCTGAAACAGTGTTTAAGGATACAAAGCTGTTTCAAAGTGTCAAAAAGGTAAAGAACAGAGTTTCTAAGTAAAGATTCTTCTTATAATGCATTCCCTTTTAGTCTAAAACACAATCTCTTGCCCTGAAACAGTGTTTAAGGTGAATACAAAGCTGTTTCATAGTGTGAAAAAGGGAAAGAACAGAGTTTCTAAGTAAAGATTCTTCTCATAATGCATTCCCTTTTAGTCTAAAACACAATCTCTTGCCCTGCAACAGTGTTTAAGGTGAATACAAAGCTGTTTCATAGTGTCAAAGAGGTAAAGAACAGAGTTTCTAATTAAAGATTCTGCTTATAATGCTTTCCCTTTTAGTCTAAAACACAATCTCTTGCCCTGAAACAGTGTTTAAGGTGAATACAAAGCTGTTTCATAGTGTGAAAAAGGTAAATTACAGAGTTTCAAAGTAAGGATTCTTCTTATAATGCATTCCCTTTTAGTCTAAAACACAATCTCTTGCCCTTAAACAGTGTTTAAAGCGAATACAAAACTGTTTCATAGTGTGAAAAAGGTAAAGAACAGAGATTCTAAGTAAAGATTCTTCTTATAATGCATTCCCTTTTAGTCTAAAACACAATCTCTTGCCCTGAAACAGTGTTTACGGTGAATACAAAGCTGTTTCATAGTGTGAAAAAGGTAAAGAACAGAGTTTGAAAGTAAAGATTCTTCTTATAATGCATTCCCTTTTAGTCTAAAACACAATCTCTTGCCCTGAAACAAAGTTTAAGGTGAATACAAAGCTGTTTCATAGTGTCAAAAAGGTAAAAAACAGAGTTTCAAAGTAAAGATTCTTCTTATAATGCATTCCCTTTTAGTCTAAAACACAATCTCTTGCCCTGAAACAGTGTTTAAGGTGAATACAAAGCTGTTTCATAGTGTGAAAAAGGTAAAGAACAGAGTTTCTAAGTAAAGATTCTTCTTATAATGCATTCCCTTTTAGTCTAAAAGACAATCTCTTGCCCTGAAACAGTGTTTAAGGTGAATAGAAAGCTGTTTCATAGTTTGAAAAAGGTAAAGAACAGAGTTTCAAAGTAAAGATTCTTCTTATAATGCATTCCCTTTTAGTCTAAAACACAATCTCTTGCCCTGAAACAGTGTTTAAGGTGAATACAAAGCTGTTTCATAGTGTGAAAAAGGTAAAGAACAGAGTTTCTAAGTAAAGATTCTTCTTATAATGCATTCCCTTTCAGTCTAAAACACAAACTCTTGCCCTGAAACAGTGTTTAATGCGAATACAAAGCTGTTTCATAGTGTGAAAAAGGTAAAGAACAAAGTTTCAAAGTAAAGATTCTTCTTATAATGCATTCCCTTTTAGTCTAAAACAGAAACTCTTGCCCTGAAACAGTGTTTAAGGCGAATACAAAGCTGTTTCATAGTGTGAAAAAGGTAAAGAACAGAGTTTGAAAGTAAAGATTCTTCTTATAATGCATTCCCTTTTAGTCTAAAACACAATCTCTTGCCCTGAAACAAAGTTTAAGGTGAATACAAAGCTGTTTCATAGTGTCAAAAAGGTAAAGAACAGAGTTTCAAAGTAAAGATTCTTCTTATAATGCATTCCCTTTTAGTCTAAAACACAATCTCTTGCCCTGAAACAGTGTTTAAGTTGAATATAATGCTGTTTCATAGTTTGAAAAAGGTAAAGAACAGTTTCAAAGTAAAGATTCTTCTTCTAATGCAGTTTCTTTTAGTCTAAAACACAATCTCTTGCTCTGAAACAGTGTTTAAGTTGAATATAAAGCTGTTTCATAGTGTGAATTAGGTAAAGAACAGAGTTTCTAAATAAAGATTCTTTTTATAATGCATTCCCTTTTAGTCTGAAACACAATCTCTTGCCCTGAAACAGTGTTTAAGGTGAATACAAAGCTGTTTCATAGTGTGAAAAAGGTAAAGAACAGTTTCTAATTAAAGATTCTTCTTATAATGCATTCCCTTTTAGTGTAAAACACAATCTCTTGCCCTGAAACAGTGTTTAAGGTGAATACAAAGCTGTTTCATAGTGTGAAAAAGGCAAAGAACAGAGTTTCAAAGTAAAGATTCTTCTTATAATGCATTCCCTTTTAGTCGAAAACACAATCTCTTGCCCTGAAACAGTGTTTAAGGTGAATACAAAGCTGTTTCATAGTGTGAAAAAGGTAAAGAACAGAGTTTCTAAGTAAAGATTCTTCTTATAATGCATTCCCTTTTAGTCTAAAAGACAATCTCTTGCCCTGAAACAGTGTTTAAGGCGAACACAAAACTGTTTCATAGTGTGAAAAAGGTAAAGAACAGTTTCAAAGTAAAGATTCTTCTTATAATGCATTCCCTTTTAGTCTAAAACACAATCTCTTGCCCTGAAACAGTGTTTAAGGTGAATACAAAGCTGTTTCATAGTGTGAAAAAGGTAAAGAACAGAGTTTCTAAGTAAAGATTCTTCTTATAATGCATTCCCTTTCAGTCTAAAACACAAACTCTTGCCCTGAAACAGTGTTTAAGGCGAATACAAAGCTGTTTAATAGTGTGAAAAAGGTAAAGAACAGAGTTTCAAAGTAAGGATTCTTCTTATAATGTTTTCCCTTTTAGTCTAAAACACATTCTCTTGCCCTGAAACAGTGTTTAAGGTGAATACAAAGCTGTTTCATAGTGTGAAAAAGGTAAAGAACAGAGTTTCAAAGTAAAGATTTTTCTTATAATGCAGTCTCTTTTAGTCTAAAACACAATCTCTTGCCCTGAAACAGTGTTTAAGGTGAATACAAAGCTATTTCATAGTGTGAAAAAGGTAAAGAACAGAGTTTCAAAGTAAGGATTCTTCTTATAATGCATTCCCTTTTAGTCTAAAACACAATCTCTTGCCCTGAAACGGTGTTTAAGGTGAATACAAAGCTGTTTCATAGTGTGAAAAAGGTAAAGAACAGAGTTTCAAAGTAAAGATTCTTCTTATAATGCATTCCCTTTTAGTCTAAAACACAATCTCTTGCCCTGAAACAGTGTTTAAGGTGAATACAAAGCTGTTTCATAGTGTGAAAAAGGTAAAGAACAGAGTTTCTAAGTAAAGATTCTTCTTATAATGCATTCCCTTTTAGTCTAAAAGACAATCTCTTGCCCTGAAACAGTGTTTAAGGCGAACCCAAAACTGTTTCATAGTGTGAAAAAGGTAAAGAACAAAGTTTCAAAGTAAAGATTCTTCTTATAATGCATTCCCTTTTAGTCTAAAACAGAAACTCTTGCCCTGAAACAGTGTTTAAGGCGAATACAAAGCTGTTTCATAGTGTGAAAAAGGTAAAGAACAGAGTTTCAAAGTAAAGATTCTTCTTATAATGCATTCCCTTTTAGTCTAAAACACAATCTCTTGCCCTGAAACAAAGTTTAAGGTGAATACAAAGCTGTTTCATAGTGTCAAAAAGGTAAAGAACAGAGTTTCAAAGTAAAGATTCTTCTTATAATGCATTCCCTTTAGTCTAAAACACAATCTCTTGCACTGAAACAGTGTTTAAGGCGAGTACAAAGCTGTTTCACAGTGTGAAAAAGGTAAAGAACAGAGTTTCAAAGTAAAGATTCTTCTTATAATGCAGTCTCTTTTAGTCTAAAACACAATCTCTTGCCCTGAAACAGTGTTTAAGGATACAAAGCTGTTTCAAAGTGTCAAAAAGGTAAAGAACAGAGTTTCTAAGTAAAGATTCTTCTTATAATGCATTCCCTTTTAGTCTAAAACACAATCTCTTGCCCTGAAACAGTGTTTAAGGTGAATACAAAGCTGTTTCATAGTGTGAAAAAGGGAAAGAACAGAGTTTCAAAGTAAAGATTCTTCTTATAATGCATTCCCTTTTAGTCTAAAACACAAACTCTTGCCCTGAAACAGTGTTTAATGCGAATACAAAGCTGTTTAATAGTGTGAAAAAGGTAAAGAACAGAGTTTCAAAGTAAGGATTCTTCTTATAATGCATTCCCTTTTAGTCTAAAACACAATCTCTTGCCCTGAAACGGTGTTTAAGTTGAATATAAAGCTGTTTCATAGTTTGAAAAAGGTAAAGAACAGAGTTTCTAAGTAAAGATTCTTCTTATAATGCATTCCCTTTTAGTCTAAAACACAATCTCTTGCCCTGAAACGGTGTTTAAGTTGAAAATAAAGCTGTTTCATAGTTTGAAAAAGGTAAAGAACAGAGTTTCAAAGTAAAGATTCTTCTTCTAATGCAGTTTCTTTTAGTCTAAAACACAATCTCTTGCTCTGAAACAGTGTTTAAGTTGAATATAAAGCTGTTTCATAGTGTGAATTAGGTAAAGAACAGAGTTTCTAAGTAAAGATTCTTTTTATAATGCATTCCCTTTTAGTCTGAAACACAATCTCTTGCCCTGAAACAGTGTTTAAGTTGAATATAAAGCTGTTTCATAGTTTGAAAAAGGTAAAGAACAGAGTTTCAAAGTAAAGATTCTTCTTATAATGCATTCCCTTTTAGTCTAAAACAGAAACTCTTGCCCTGAAACAGTGTTTAAGGCGAATACAAAGCTGTTTCATAGTGTGAAAAAGGTAAAGAACAGAGTTTGAAAGTAAAGATTCTTCTTATAATGCATTCCCTTTTAGTCTAAAACACAATCTCTTGCTCTGAAACAGTGTTTAAGTTGAATATAAAGCTGTTTCATAGTGTGAATTAGGTAAAGAACAGAGTTTCTAAATAAAGATTCTTTTTATAATGCATTCCCTTTTAGTCTGAAACACAATCTCTTGCCCTGAAACAGTGTTTAAGGTGAATACAAAGCTGTTTCATAGTGTGAAAAAGGTAAAGAACAGTTTCTAATTAAAGATTCTTCTTATAATGCATTCCCTTTTAGTGTAAAACACAATCTCTTGCCCTGAAACAGTGTTTAAGATGAATACAAAGCTGTTTCATAGTGTGAAAAAGGCAAAGAACAGAGTTTCAAAGTAAAGATTCTTCTTATAATGCATTCCCTTTTAGTCTAAAACACAATCTCTTGCCCTGAAACAGTGTTTAAGGTGAATACAAAGCTGTTTCATAGTGTCAAAAAGGTAAAGAACAGAGTTTCAAAGTAAGGATTCTTCTTCTAATGCAGTCTCTTTTAGTCTAAAACACAATCTCTTGCTCTGAAACAGTGTTTAAGGCGAATACAAAACTGTTTCATAGTGTGAAAAAGGTAAAGAACAGAGTTTCAAAGTAAAGATTCTTCTTCTAATGCAGTCTCTTTTAGTCTAAAACACAATCTCTTGCTCTGAAACAGTGTTTAAGTTGAATATAAAGCTGTTTCATAGTGTGATTTAGGTAAAGAACAGAATTTCTAAGTAAAGATTCTTTTTATAATGCATTCCCTTTTAGTCTGAAACACAATCTCTTGCCCTGAAACAGTGTTTAAGGTGAATACAAAGCTGTTTCATAGTGTGAAAAAGGTAAAGAACAGAGTTTCTAATTAAAGATTCTTCTTATAATGCATTCCCTTTTAGTCTAAAACACAATCTCTTGCCCTGAAACAGTGTTTAAGGTGAATACAAAGCTGTTTCATAGTGTCAAAAAGGTAAAGAACAGAGTTTCTAAGTAAAGATTCTTCTTATAATGCATTCCCTTTTAGTCTAAAACACAATCTCTTGCCCTGAAACAGTGTTTAAGGTGAATACAAAGCTGTTTCATAGTGTGAAAAAGGTAAAGAACAGAGTTTCTAAGTAAAGATTCTTCTTATAATGCATTCTCTTTTAGTCTAAAAGACAATCTCTTGCCCTGAAACAGTGTTTAAGGCGAACACAAAACTGTTTCATAGTGTGAAAAAGGTAAAGAACAGTTTCAAAGTAAAGATTCTTCTTATAATGCATTCCCTTTTAGTCTAAAACACAATCTCTTGCCCTGAAACAGTGTTTAAGGTGAATACAAAGCTGTTTCATAGTGTGAAAAAGGTAAAGAACAGAGTTTCTAAGTAAAGATTCTTCTTATAATGCATTCCCTTTCAGTCTAAAACACAAACTCTTGCCCTGAAACAGTGTTTAAGGCGAATACAAAGCTGTTTAATAGTGTGAAAAAGGTAAAGAACAGAGTTTCAAAGTAAGGATTCTTCTTATAATGTTTTCCCTTTTAGTCTAAAACACATTCTCTTGCCCTGAAACAGTGTTTAAGGTGAATACAAAGCTGTTTCATAGTGTGAAAAAGGTAAAGAACAGAGTTTCAAAGTAAAGATTTTTCTTATAATGCAGTCTCTTTTAGTCTAAAACACAATCTCTTGCCCTGAAACAGTGTTTAAGGTGAATACAAAGCTGTTTCATAGTGTGAATTAGGTAAAGAACAGAGTTTCTAAGTAAAGATTTTTTTTATAATGCATTCCCTTTTAGTCTGAAACACAATCTCTTGCCCTGAAACAGTGTTTAAGTCGAACACAAAACTGTTTCATAGTGTGAAAAAGGTAAAGAACAAAGTTTCAAAGTAAAGATTCTTCTTATAATGCATTCCCTTTTAGTCTAAAACAGAAACTCTTGCCCTGAAACAGTGTTTAAGGCGAATACAAAGCTGTTTCATAGTGTGAAAAAGGTAAAGAACAGAGTTTCAAAGTAAAGATTCTTCTTATAATGCATTCCCTTTTAGTCTAAAACACAATCTCTTGCCCTGAAACAAAGTTTAAGGTGAATACAAAGCTGTTTCATAGTGTCAAAAAGGTAAAGAACAGAGTTTCAAAGTAAAGATTCTTCTTATAATGCATTCCCTTTAGTCTAAAACACAATCTCTTGCACTGAAACAGTGTTTAAGGCGAGTACAAAGCTGTTTCACAGTGTGAAAAAGGTAAAGAACAGAGTTTCAAAGTAAAGATTCTTCTTATAATGCAGTCTCTTTTAGTCTAAAACACAATCTCTTGCCCTGAAACAGTGTTTAAGGATACAAAGCTGTTTCAAAGTGTCAAAAAGGTAAAGAACAGAGTTTCTAAGTAAAGATTCTTCTTATAATGCATTCCCTTTTAGTCTAAAAGACAATCTCTTGCCCTGAAACAGTGTTTAAGGCGAACACAAAACTGTTTCATAGTGTGAAAAAGGTAAAGAACAGTTTCAAAGTAAAGATTCTTCTTATAATGCATTCCCTTTTAGTCTAAAACACAATCTCTTGCCCTGAAACAGTGTTTAAGGTGAATACAAAGCTGTTTCATAGTGTGAAAAAGGTAAAGAACAGAGTTTCTAAGTAAAGATTCTTCTTATAATGCATTCCCTTTCAGTCTAAAACACAAACTCTTGCCCTGAAACAGTGTTTAAGGCGAATACAAAGCTGTTTAATAGTGTGAAAAAGGTAAAGAACAGAGTTTCAAAGTAAGGATTCTTCTTATAATGTTTTCCCTTTTAGTCTAAAACACATTCTCTTGCCCTGAAACAGTGTTTAAGGTGAATACAAAGCTGTTTCATAGTGTGAAAAAGGTAAAGAACAGAGTTTCAAAGTAAAGATTTTTCTTATAATGCAATCTCTTTTAGTCTAAAACACAATCTCTTGCCCTGAAACAGTGTTTAAGGTGAATACAAAGCTGTTTCATAGTGTGAATTAGGTAAAGAACAGAGTTTCTAAGTAAAGATTTTTTTTATAATGCATTCCCTTTTAGTCTGAAACACAATCTCTTGCCCTGAAACAGTGTTTAAGTCGAACACAAAACTGTTTCATAGTGTGAAAAAGGTAAAGAACAAAGTTTCAAAGTAAAGATTCTTCTTATAATGCATTCCCTTTTAGTCTAAAACAGAAACTCTTGCCCTGAAACAGTGTTTAAGGCGAATACAAAGCTGTTTCATAGTGTGAAAAAGGTAAAGAACAGAGTTTCAAAGTAAAGATTCTTCTTATAATGCATTCCCTTTTAGTCTAAAACACAATCTCTTGCCCTGAAACAAAGTTTAAGGTGAATACAAAGCTGTTTCATAGTGTCAAAAAGGTAAAGAACAGAGTTTCAAAGTAAAGATTCTTCTTATAATGCATTCCCTTTAGTCTAAAACACAATCTCTTGCACTGAAACAGTGTTTAAGGCGAGTACAAAGCTGTTTCACAGTGTGAAAAAGGTAAAGAACAGAGTTTCAAAGTAAAGATTCTTCTTATAATGCAGTCTCTTTTAGTCTAAAACACAATCTCTTGCCCTGAAACAGTGTTTAAGGATACAAAGCTGTTTCAAAGTGTCAAAAAGGTAAAGAACAGAGTTTCTAAGTAAAGATTCTTCTTATAATGCATTCCCTTTTAGTCTAAAACACAATCTCTTGCCCTGAAACAGTGTTTAAGGCGAACCCAAAACTGTTTCATAGTGTGAAAAAGGTAAAGAACAGTTTCAAAGTAAAGATTCTTTTTATAATGCATTCCCTTTTAGTCTAAAACACAATCTCTTGCCCTGAAACAGTGTTTAAGCTATTCAATTTGGTTAAAAACAATATTTCTTGCTCTGAAACGGTGTATAAGCCGATTACAATGCATAGAAGCCCTGTTTCTTTGTGGTTAGAGGTGTACAAACAGAGTTGCAATTACTTTAATTGGTCATATTACAAACAACTTGTTTCACCCCTGTATAAACTCGTTTCACTTGAAATATGTGTTTTCTTAGGATATTGTAAGTTGTTCAGTTTGGTTAAAAACAATATTTCTTGCTCTGAAACTATGTATAAGCCAATTATAATGCGTGGAAACGTTGCCTCCTTGTGGTTAGAGGTGTAAAAACATAGTTGCAATTACTTTCAAGGGGCACATTAGAACCATGTTAAAACAACTTGTTTCTCCCCTGTATAAACTCTTTTCACTTGAAATATATGTTTTCTTAGGATATTGTAAGTTGTTCAGTTTGGTTAAAAACAATATTTCTTGCTCTGAAACGCTGTATAAACCGATTACAATACATAGAAACCCTGTTTCGTTGTGGTGAAACGTGTTCAAACAGAGTTGTAATTACTTTAATTGATCAAATTACAAACAACTTGATGTCCCCTTGTTATAAACTCTTTTCATTTGAAATATGTGTTTTCTTAACATATTGTAAGTTATTCAGTTTGGTTAAAAACAAGATGTCTAGCTCTGAAACAGTGTTTAAGGTGAATACAAAGCTGTTTCATAGTGTGAAAAAGGTAAAGAACAGAGTTTCAAAGTAAAGATTCTTCTTATAATGCAGTCTCTTTTAGTCTAAAACACAATCTCTTGCCCTGAAACAGTGTTTAAGGTGAATACAAAGCTATTTCATAGTGTGAAAAAGGTAAAGAACAGAGTTTCAAAGTAAGGATTCTTCTTATAATGCATTCCCTTTTAGTCTAAAACACAATCTCTTGCCCTGAAACGGTGTTTAAGGTGAATACAAAGCTGTTTCATAGTGTGAAAAAGGTAAAGAACAGAGTTTCAAAGTAAAGATTCTTCTTATAATGCATTCCCTTTTAGTCTAAAACACAATCTCTTGCCCTGAAACAGTGTTTAAGGTGAATACAAAGCTGTTTCATAGTGTGAAAAAGGTAAAGAACAGAGTTTCTAAGTAAAGATTCTTCTTATAATGCATTCCCTTTTAGTCTAAAAGACAATCTCTTGCCCTGAAACAGTGTTTAAGGCGAACCCAAAACTGTTTCATAGTGTGAAAAAGGTAAAGAACAAAGTTTCAAAGTAAAGATTCTTCTTATAATGCATTCCCTTTTAGTCTAAAACAGAAACTCTTGCCCTGAAACAGTGTTTAAGGCGAATACAAAGCTGTTTCATAGTGTGAAAAAGGTAAAGAACAGAGTTTCAAAGTAAAGATTCTTCTTATAATGCATTCCCTTTTAGTCTAAAACACAATCTCTTGCCCTGAAACAAAGTTTAAGGTGAATACAAAGCTGTTTCATAGTGTCAAAAAGGTAAAGAACAGAGTTTCAAAGTAAAGATTCTTCTTATAATGCATTCCCTTTAGTCTAAAACACAATCTCTTGCACTGAAACAGTGTTTAAGGCGAGTACAAAGCTGTTTCACAGTGTGAAAAAGGTAAAGAACAGAGTTTCAAAGTAAAGATTCTTCTTATAATGCAGTCTCTTTTAGTCTAAAACACAATCTCTTGCCCTGAAACAGTGTTTAAGGATACAAAGCTGTTTCAAAGTGTCAAAAAGGTAAAGAACAGAGTTTCTAAGTAAAGATTCTTCTTATAATGCATTCCCTTTTAGTCTAAAACACAATCTCTTGCCCTGAAACAGTGTTTAAGGTGAATACAAAGCTGTTTCATAGTGTGAAAAAGGGAAAGAACAGAGTTTCAAAGTAAAGATTCTTCTTATAATGCATTCCCTTTTAGTCTAAAACACAAACTCTTGCCCTGAAACAGTGTTTAATGCGAATACAAAGCTGTTTAATAGTGTGAAAAAGGTAAAGAACAGAGTTTCAAAGTAAGGATTCTTCTTATAATGCATTCCCTTTTAGTCTAAAACACAATCTCTTGCCCTGAAACGGTGTTTAAGTTGAATATAAAGCTGTTTCATAGTTTGAAAAAGGTAAAGAACAGAGTTTCTAAGTAAAGATTCTTCTTATAATGCATTCCCTTTTAGTCTAAAACACAATCTCTTGCCCTGAAACGGTGTTTAAGTTGAATATAAAGCTGTTTCATAGTTTGAAAAAGGTAAAGAACAGAGTTTCAAAGTAAAGATTCTTCTTCTAATGCAGTTTCTTTTAGTCTAAAACACAATCTCTTGCTCTGAAACAGTGTTTAAGTTGAATATAAAGCTGTTTCATAGTGTGAATTAGGTAAAGAACAGAGTTTCTAAGTAAAGATTCTTTTTATAATGCATTCCCTTTTAGTCTGAAACACAATCTCTTGCCCTGAAACAGTGTTTAAGTTGAATATAAAGCTGTTTCATAGTTTGAAAAAGGTAAAGAACAGAGTTTCAAAGTAAAGATTCTTCTTATAATGCATTCCCTTTTAGTCTAAAACAGAAACTCTTGCCCTGAAACAGTGTTTAAGGCGAATACAAAGCTGTTTCATAGTGTGAAAAAGGTAAAGAACAGAGTTTGAAAGTAAAGATTCTTCTTATAATGCATTCCCTTTTAGTCTAAAACACAATCTCTTGCTCTGAAACAGTGTTTAAGTTGAATATAAAGCTGTTTCATAGTGTGAATTAGGTAAAGAACAGAGTTTCTAAATAAAGATTCTTTTTATAATGCATTCCCTTTTAGTCTGAAACACAATCTCTTGCCCTGAAACAGTGTTTAAGGTGAATACAAAGCTGTTTCATAGTGTGAAAAAGGTAAAGAACAGTTTCTAATTAAAGATTCTTCTTATAATGCATTCCCTTTTAGTGTAAAACACAATCTCTTGCCCTGAAACAGTGTTTAAGGTGAATACAAAGCTGTTTCATAGTGTGAAAAAGGCAAAGAACAGAGTTTCAAAGTAAAGATTCTTCTTATAATGCATTCCCTTTTAGTCTAAAACACAATCTCTTGCCCTGAAACAGTGTTTAAGGTGAATACAAAGCTGTTTCATAGTGTCAAAAAGGTAAAGAACAGAGTTTCAAAGTAAGGATTCTTCTTCTAATGCAGTCTCTTTTAGTCTAAAACACAATCTCTTGCTCTGAAACAGTGTTTAAGGCGAATACAAAACTGTTTCATAGTGTGAAAAAGGTAAAGAACAGAGTTTCAAAGTAAAGATTCTTCTTCTAATGCAGTCTCTTTTAGTCTAAAACACAATCTCTTGCTCTGAAACAGTGTTTAAGTTGAATATAAAGCTGTTTCATAGTGTGATTTAGGTAAAGAACAGAATTTCTAAGTAAAGATTCTTTTTATAATGCATTCCCTTTTAGTCTGAAACACAATCTCTTGCCCTGAAACAGTGTTTAAGGTGAATACAAAGCTGTTTCATAGTGTGAAAAAGGTAAAGAACAGAGTTTCTAATTAAAGATTCTTCTTATAATGCATTCCCTTTTAGTCTAAAACACAATCTCTTGCCCTGAAACAGTGTTTAAGGTGAATACAAAGCTGTTTCATAGTGTCAAAAAGGTAAAGAACAGAGTTTCTAAGTAAAGATTCTTCTTATAATGCATTCCCTTTTAGTCTAAAACACAATCTCTTGCCCTGAAACAGTGTTTAAGGTGAATACAAAGCTGTTTCATAGTGTGAAAAAGGTAAAGAACAGAGTTTCTAAGTAAAGATTCTTCTTATAATGCATTCCCTTTTAGTCTAAAAGACAATCTCTTGCCCTGAAACAGTGTTTAAGGCGAACACAAAACTGTTTCATAGTGTGAAAAAGGTAAAGAACAGTTTCAAAGTAAAGATTCTTCTTATAATGCATTCCCTTTTAGTCTAAAACACAATCTCTTGCCCTGAAACAGTGTTTAAGGTGAATACAAAGCTGTTTCATAGTGTGAAAAAGGTAAAGAACAGAGTTTCTAAGTAAAGATTCTTCTTATAATGCATTCCCTTTCAGTCTAAAACACAAACTCTTGCCCTGAAACAGTGTTTAAGGCGAATACAAAGCTGTTTAATAGTGTGAAAAAGGTAAAGAACAGAGTTTCAAAGTAAGGATTCTTCTTATAATGTTTTCCCTTTTAGTCTAAAACACATTCTCTTGCCCTGAAACAGTGTTTAAGGTGAATACAAAGCTGTTTCATAGTGTGAAAAAGGTAAAGAACAGAGTTTCAAAGTAAAGATTTTTCTTATAATGCAGTCTCTTTTAGTCTAAAACACAATCTCTTGCCCTGAAACAGTGTTTAAGGTGAATACAAAGCTGTTTCATAGTGTGAATTAGGTAAAGAACAGAGTTTCTAAGTAAAGATTTTTTTTATAATGCATTCCCTTTTAGTCTGAAACACAATCTCTTGCCCTGAAACAGTGTTTAAGTCGAACACAAAACTGTTTCATAGTGTGAAAAAGGTAAAGAACAAAGTTTCAAAGTAAAGATTCTTCTTATAATGCATTCCCTTTTAGTCTAAAACAGAAACTCTTGCCCTGAAACAGTGTTTAAGGCGAATACAAAGCTGTTTCATAGTGTGAAAAAGGTAAAGAACAGAGTTTCAAAGTAAAGATTCTTCTTATAATGCATTCCCTTTTAGTCTAAAACACAATCTCTTGCCCTGAAACAAAGTTTAAGGTGAATACAAAGCTGTTTCATAGTGTCAAAAAGGTAAAGAACAGAGTTTCAAAGTAAAGATTCTTCTTATAATGCATTCCCTTTAGTCTAAAACACAATCTCTTGCACTGAAACAGTGTTTAAGGCGAGTACAAAGCTGTTTCACAGTGTGAAAAAGGTAAAGAACAGAGTTTCAAAGTAAAGATTCTTCTTATAATGCAGTCTCTTTTAGTCTAAAACACAATCTCTTGCCCTGAAACAGTGTTTAAGGATACAAAGCTGTTTCAAAGTGTCAAAAAGGTAAAGAACAGAGTTTCTAAGTAAAGATTCTTCTTATAATGCATTCCCTTTTAGTCTAAAAGACAATCTCTTGCCCTGAAACAGTGTTTAAGGCGAACACAAAACTGTTTCATAGTGTGAAAAAGGTAAAGAACAGTTTCAAAGTAAAGATTCTTCTTATAATGCATTCCCTTTTAGTCTAAAACACAATCTCTTGCCCTGAAACAGTGTTTAAGGTGAATACAAAGCTGTTTCATAGTGTGAAAAAGGTAAAGAACAGAGTTTCTAAGTAAAGATTCTTCTTATAATGCATTCCCTTTCAGTCTAAAACACAAACTCTTGCCCTGAAACAGTGTTTAAGGCGAATACAAAGCTGTTTAATAGTGTGAAAAAGGTAAAGAACAGAGTTTCAAAGTAAGGATTCTTCTTATAATGTTTTCCCTTTTAGTCTAAAACACATTCTCTTGCCCTGAAACAGTGTTTAAGGTGAATACAAAGCTGTTTCATAGTGTGAAAAAGGTAAAGAACAGAGTTTCAAAGTAAAGATTTTTCTTATAATGCAATCTCTTTTAGTCTAAAACACAATCTCTTGCCCTGAAACAGTGTTTAAGGTGAATACAAAGCTGTTTCATAGTGTGAATTAGGTAAAGAACAGAGTTTCTAAGTAAAGATTTTTTTTATAATGCATTCCCTTTTAGTCTGAAACACAATCTCTTGCCCTGAAACAGTGTTTAAGTCGAACACAAAACTGTTTCATAGTGTGAAAAAGGTAAAGAACAAAGTTTCAAAGTAAAGATTCTTCTTATAATGCATTCCCTTTTAGTCTAAAACAGAAACTCTTGCCCTGAAACAGTGTTTAAGGCGAATACAAAGCTGTTTCATAGTGTGAAAAAGGTAAAGAACAGAGTTTCAAAGTAAAGATTCTTCTTATAATGCATTCCCTTTTAGTCTAAAACACAATCTCTTGCCCTGAAACAAAGTTTAAGGTGAATACAAAGCTGTTTCATAGTGTCAAAAAGGTAAAGAACAGAGTTTCAAAGTAAAGATTCTTCTTATAATGCATTCCCTTTAGTCTAAAACACAATCTCTTGCACTGAAACAGTGTTTAAGGCGAGTACAAAGCTGTTTCACAGTGTGAAAAAGGTAAAGAACAGAGTTTCAAAGTAAAGATTCTTCTTATAATGCAGTCTCTTTTAGTCTAAAACACAATCTCTTGCCCTGAAACAGTGTTTAAGGATACAAAGCTGTTTCAAAGTGTCAAAAAGGTAAAGAACAGAGTTTCTAAGTAAAGATTCTTCTTATAATGCATTCCCTTTTAGTCTAAAACACAATCTCTTGCCCTGAAACAGTGTTTAAGGTGAATACAAAGCTGTTTCATAGTGTGAAAAAGGTAAAGAACAGAGTTTCTAAGTAAAGATTCTTCTTATAATGCATTCCCTTTTAGTCTAAAAGACAATCTCTTGCCCTGAAACAGTGTTTAAGGCGAACCCAAAACTGTTTCATAGTGTGAAAAAGGTAAAGAACAGTTTCAAAGTAAAGATTCTTTTTATAATGCATTCCCTTTTAGTCTAAAACACAATCTCTTGCCCTGAAACAGTGTTTAAGCTATTCAATTTGGTTAAAAACAATATTTCTTGCTCTGAAACGGTGTATAAGCCGATTACAATGCATAGAAGCCCTGTTTCTTTGTGGTTAGAGGTGTACAAACAGAGTTGCAATTACTTTAATTGGTCATATTACAAACAACTTGTTTCACCCCTGTATAAACTCGTTTCACTTGAAATATGTGTTTTCTTAGGATATTGTAAGTTGTTCAGTTTGGTTAAAAACAATATTTCTTGCTCTGAAACTATGTATAAGCCAATTATAATGCGTGGAAACGTTGCCTCCTTGTGGTTAGAGGTGTAAAAACATAGTTGCAATTACTTTCAAGGGGCACATTAGAACCATGTTAAAACAACTTGTTTCTCCCCTGTATAAACTCTTTTCACTTGAAATATATGTTTTCTTAGGATATTGTAAGTTGTTCAGTTTGGTTAAAAACAATATTTCTTGCTCTGAAACGCTGTATAAACCGATTACAATACATAGAAACCCTGTTTCGTTGTGGTGAAACGTGTTCAAACAGAGTTGTAATTACTTTAATTGATCAAATTACAAACAACTTGATGTCCCCTTGTTATAAACTCTTTTCATTTGAAATATGTGTTTTCTTAACATATTGTAAGTTATTCAGTTTGGTTAAAAACAAGATGTCTAGCTCTGAAACAGTGTTTAAGGTGAATACAAAGCTGTTTCATAGTGTGAAAAAGGTAAAGAACAGAGTTTCAAAGTAAAGATTCTTCTTATAATGCAGTCTCTTTTAGTCTAAAACACAATCTCTTGCCCTGAAACAGTGTTTAAGGTGTATACAAAGCTGTTTCAAAGTGTCAAAAAGGTAAAGAACAGAGTTTCAAAGTAAAGATTCTTCTTATAATGCATTCCCTTTAGTCTAAAACACAATCTCTTGCCCTGAAACAGTGTTTAAGGCGAGTACAAAGCTGTTTCACAGTGTGAAAAAGGTAAAGAACAGAGTTTCAAAGTAAAGATTCTTCTTATAATGCATTCCCGTTTAGTCTAAAACACAATCTCTTGCCCTGAAACAGTGTTTAAGGTAAATACAAAGCTGTTTCATATTGTCAAAAAGGTAAAGAACAGAGTTTCAAAGTAAAGATTCTTCTTATAATGCATTCCCTTTTAGTCTAAAACACAATCTCTTGCCCTTAAACAGTGTTTAAGGTGAATACAAAGCTGTTTCATAGTGTGAAAAAGGGAAAGAACAGAGTTTCAAAGTAAAGATTCTTCTTATAATGCATTCCCTTTTAGTCTAAAACACAATCTCTTGCCCTGAAACAGTGTTTAAGATGAATACAAAGCTGTTTCATAGTGTCAAAAAGGTAAAGAACAGAGTTTCAAAGTAAAGATTCTTCTTATAATGCATTCCCTTTTATTCTAAAACACAATCTCTTGCCCTGAAACAGTGTTTAAGTTGAATATAAAGCTGTTTCATAGTGTGAAAAAGGTAAAGAACAGAGTTTCAAATTAAAGATTCTTCTTATAAAGCATTCCCTTTAGTCTAAAACACAATCTCTTGCCCTGAAACAGTGTTTAAGGTGAATACAAAGCTGTTTCATAGTGTGAAAAAGGTAAAGAACAGAGTTTCAAAGTAAAGATTCTTCTTATAATGCATTCCCTTTTAGTCTAAAACACAATCTCTTGCCCTGAAACAGTGTTTAAGGTGAATACAAAGCTGTTTCATAGTGTGAAAAAGGTAAAGAACAGAGTTTCAAAGTAAAGATTCTTCTTATAATGCATTCCCTTTTAGTCTAAAACACAATCTCGTGCCCTGAAACAGTGTTTAAGGTGAATACAAAGCTGTTTCATAGTGTGAAAATGGTAAAGAACAGAGTTTCTAAGTAAAGATTCTTCTTATAATGCAGTCTCTTTTAGTCTAAAACACAATCTCTTGCCCTGAAACAGTGTTTAAGGTGAATACAAAGCTGTTTCACAGTGTGAAAAAGGTAAAGAACAGAGTTTCAAAGTAAAGATTCTTCTTATAATGCATTCCCTTTAGTCTAAAACACAATGTCTTGCACTGAAACAGTGTTTAAGGCGAGTACAAAGCTGTTTCACAGTGTGAAAAAGGTAAAGAACAGAGTTTCAAAGTAAAGATTCTTCTTATAATGCATTCCCGTTTAGTCTAAAACACAATCTCTTGCCCTGAAACAGTGTTTAAGGTAAATACAAAGCTGTTTCACATTGTGAAAAAGGTAAAGAACAGAGTTTCAAAGTAAAGATTCTTCTTATAATGCATTCCCGTTTAGTCTAAAACTCAATCTCTTGCCTTGAAACAGTGTTTAAGTTAAATACAAAGCTGTTTCATAGTGTCAAAAAGGTAAAGAACAGAGTTTCAAAGTAAAGATTCTTCATATAATGCATTCCCTTTTAGTCTAAAACACAATCTCTTGCCCTGAAACAGTGTTTAAGTTGAATATAAAGCTGTTTCATAGTGTGAAAAAGGTAAAGAACAGAGTTTCAAATTAAAGATTCTTCTTATAATGCATTCCCTTTAGTCTAAAACACAATCTCTTGCACTGAAACAGTGTTTAAGGTGAATACAAAGCTGTTTCATAGTGTGAAAAAGGGAAAGAACAGAGTTTCAAAGTAAAGATTCTTCTTATAATGCATTCCCTTTTAGTCTAAAACACAATCTCTTGCCCTGAAACAGTGTTTAAGGTGAATACAAAGCTGTTTCATAATGTCAAAAAGGTAAAGAACAGAGTTTCAAAGTAAAGATTCTTCTTCTAATGCAGTTTCTTTTAGTCTAAAACACAATCTCTTGCTCTGAAACAGTGTTTAAGTTGAATATAAAGCTGTTTCATAGTGTGAATTAGGTAAAGAACAGAGTTTCTAAGTAAAGATTCTTCTTATAATGCATTCCCTTTTAGTCTGAAACACAATCTCTTGCCCTGAAACAGTGTTTAAGGTGAATACAAAGCTGTTTCATAGTGTCAAAAAGGTAAAGAACAGAGTTTCAAAGTAAAGATTCTTCTTATAATGCATTCCCTTTTAGTCTAAAACACAATCTCTTGCCCTGAAACAGTGTTTAAGGTGAATACAAAGCTGTTTCATAGTGTCAAAAAGGTAAAGAACAGAGTTTCAAAGATTCTTCTTATAATGCAGTCTCTTTTAGTCTAAAACACAATCTCTTGCCCTGAAACAGTGTTTAAGGTAAATACAAAGCTGTTTCACATTGTGAAAAAGGTTAAGAACACAGTTTCAAAGTAAAGATTCTTCTTATAATGCATTCCCGTTTAGTCTAAAACACAATCTCTTGCCTTAAAACAGTGTTTAAGGTAAATACAAAGCTGTTTCATAGTGTGAAAAAGGTAAAGAACAGAGTTTCAAATTAAAGATTCTTCTTATAATGCATTCCCGTTTAGTCTAAAACACAATCTCTTGCCCTGAAACAGTGTTTAAGGTAAATACAAAGCTGTTTCACATTGTGAAAAAGGTAAAGAACAGAGTTTCAAAGTAAAGATTCTTCTTATAATGCATTCCCGTTTAGTCTAAAACACAATCTCTTGCTTTGAAACAGTGTTTAAGGTGAATACAAAGATGTTTCATAGTGTGAAAAAGGGAAAGAACAGAGTTTCAAAGTAAAGATTCTTCTTATAATGCATTCCCTTTTAGTCTAAAACACAATCTCTTGCCCTGAAACAGTGTTTAAGGTGAATACAAAGCTGTTTCATAATGTCAAAAAGGTAAAGAACAGAGTTTCAAAGTAAAGATTCTTGTTATTATGCAGTCTCTTTTAGTCTAAAACACAATCTCTTGCCCTGAAACAGTGTTTAAGGTGAATAGAAAGCTGTTTCATAGTGTCAAAAAGGTAAAGAACAGAGTTTCAAAGTAAAGATTCTTCTTATAATGCATTCCCTTTTAGTCTAAAACACAATCTCTTGCCCTGAAACAGTGTTTAAGCTATTCAATTTGGTTAAAAACAATATTTCTTGCTCTGAAACGGTGTATAAGCCGATTACAATGCATAGAAGCCCTGTTTCTTTGTGGTTAGAGGTGTACAAACAGAGTTGCAATTACTTTAATTGGTCATATTACAAACAACTTGTTTCACCCCTGTATAAACTCGTTTCACTTGAAATATGTGTTTTCTTAGGATATTGTAAGTTATTCAGTTTGGTCAAAAACAATGTGTCTTGCTCTGAAACGCTGTATAAGCTGATTACAATGCATAGAAACCCTGTTTCGTTCTGGTTAGAGGTGTACAAACAGAGTTGCAATTACTTTAAATGGTTAAGTTGTTCAGTTTGGTTAAAAACAATATTTCTTGCTCTGAAACTATGTATAAGCCAATTATAATGCGTGGAAACGTTGCCTCCTTGTGGTTAGAGGTGTAAAAACATAGTTGCAATTACTTTCAAGGGGCACATTAGAACCATGTTAAAACAACTTGTTTCTCCCCTGTATAAACTCTTTTCACTTGAAATATATGTTTTCTTAGGATATTGTAAGTTGTTCAGTTTGGTTAAAAACAATATTTCTTGCTCTGAAACGCTGTATAAACCGATTACAATACATAGAAACCCTGTTTCGTTGTGGTGAAACGTGTTCAAACAGAGTTGTAATTACTTTAATTGATCATATTACAAACAACTTGATGTCCCCTTGTTATAAACTCTTTTCATTTGAAATATGTGTTTTCTTAACATATTGTAAGTTATTCAGTTTGGTTAAAAACAAGATGTCTAGCTCTGAAACAGTGTTTAAGGTGAATACAAAGCTGTTTCATAGTGTGAAAAAGGTAAAGAACAGAGTTTCAAAGTAAAGATTCTTCTTATAATGCAGTCTCTTTTAGTCTAAAACACAATCTCTTGCCCTGAAACAGTGTTTAAGGTGTATACAAAGCTGTTTCAAAGTGTCAAAAAGGTAAAGAACAGAGTTTCTAAGTAAAGATTCTTCTTATAATGCATTCCCTTTAGTCTAAAACACAATCTCTTGCACTGAAACAGTGTTTAAGGCGAGTACAAAGCTGTTTCACAGTGTGAAAAAGGTAAAGAACAGAGTTTCAAAGTAAAGATTCTTCTTATAATGCATTCCCGTTTAGTCTAAAACACAATCTCTTGCCCTGAAACAGTGTTTAAGGTAAATACAAAGCTGTTTCATAGTGTCAAAAAGGTAAAGAACAGAGTTTCAAAGTAAAGATTCTTCTTATAATGCATTCCCTTTTAGTCTAAAACACAATCTCTTGCCCTGAAACAGTGTTTAAGGTGAATACAAAGCTGTTTCATAGTGTCAAAAAGGTAAAGAACAGAGTTTCAAAGTAAAGATTCTTCTTATAATGCATTCCCTTTTAGTCTAAAACACAATCTCTTGCCCTGAAACAGTGTTTAAGTTGAATATAAAGCTGTTTCATAGTTTGAAAAAGGTAAAGAACAGAGTTTCAAAGTAAAGATTCTTCTTCTAATGCAGTTTCTTTTAGTCTAAAACACAATCTCTTGCTCTGAAACAGTGTTTAAGTTGAATATAAAGCTGTTTCATAGTGTGAATTAGGTAAAGAACAGAGTTTCTAAGTAAAGATTCTTCTTATAATGCATTCCCTTTTAGTCTGAAACACAATCTCTTGCCCTGAAACAGTGTTTAAGGTGAATACAAAGCTGTTTCATAGTGTCAAAAAGGTAAAGAACAGAGTTTCAAAGTAAAGATTCTTCTTATAATGCATTCCCTTTCAGTCTAAAACACAATCTCTTGCCCTGAAACAGTGTTTAAGGTGAATACAAAGCTGTTTCATAGTGTCAAAAAGGTAAAGAACAGAGTTTCAAAGATTCTTCTTATAATGCAGTCTCTTTTAGTCTAAAACACAATCTCTTGCCCTGAAACAGTGTTTAAGGTAAATACAAAGCTGTTTCACATTGTGAAAAAGGTTAAGAACACAGTTTCAAAGTAAAGATTCTTCTTATAATGCATTCCCGTTTAGTCTAAAACACAATCTCTTGCCTTGAAACAGTGTTTAAGGTAAATACAAAGCTGTTTCATAGTGTGAAAAAGGTAAAGAACAGAGTTTCAAATTAAAGATTCTTCTTATAATGCATTCCCGTTTAGTCTAAAACACAATCTCTTGCCCTGAAACAGTGTTTAAGGTGAATACAAAGCTGTTTCATAGTGTCAAAAAGGTAAAGAACAGAGTTTCAAAGTAAAGATTCTTCATATAATGCATTCCCTTTTAGTCTAAAACACAATCTCTTGCCCTGAAACAGTGTTTAAGGTGAATACAAAGCTGTTTCATAGTGTCAAAAAGGTAAAGAACAGAGTTTCAAAGATTCTTCTTATAATGCAGTCTCTTTTAGTCTAAAACACAATCTCTTGCCCTGAAACAGTGTTTAAGGTAAATACAAAGCTGTTTCACATTGTGAAAAAGGTTAAGAACAGAGTTTCAAAGTAAAGATTCTTCTTATAATGCATTCCCGTTTAGTCTAAAACACAATCTCTTGCCTTGAAACAGTGTTTAAGGTAAATACAAAGCTGTTTCATAGTGTCAAAAAGGTAAAGAACAGAGTTTCAAAGTAAAGATTCTTCTTATAATGCATTCCCTTTTAGTCTAAAACACAATCTCTTGCCCTGAAACAGTGTTTAAGGTGAATACAAAGCTGTTTCATAGTGTGAAAAAGGTAAAGAACAGAGTTTCAAATTAAAGATTCTTCTTATAATGCATTCCCTTTAGTCTAAAACACAATCTCTTGCCCTGAAACAGTGTTTAAGGTGAATACAAAGCTGTTTCATAGTGTGAAAAAGGTAAAGAACAGAGTTTCAAAGTAAAGATTCTTCTTATAATGCATTCCCTTTTAGTCTAAAACACAATCTCTTGCCTTGAAACAGTGTTTAAGGTGAATACAAAGCTGTTTCATAGTGTGAAAAAGGTAAAGAACAGAGTTTCAAATTAAAGATTCTTCTTATAATGCATTCCCTTTAGTCTAAAACACAATCTCTTGCCCTGAAACAGTGATTAAGGTGAATACAAAGCTGTTTCATAGTGTGAAAAAGGTAAAGAACAGAGTTTCAAAGTAAAGATTCTTCTTATAATGCATTCCCTTTTAGTCTAAAACACAATCTCTTGCCCTGAAACAGTGTTTAAGGTGAATACAAAGCTGTTTCATAGTGTGAAAATGGTAAAGAACAGAGTTTCTAAGTAAAGATTCTTCTTATAATGCATTCCCTTTAGTCTAAAACACAATCTCTTGCCCTGAAACAGTGTTTAAGGTAAATACAAAGCTGTTTCACATTGTGAAAAAGGTAAAGAACAGAGTTTCAAAGTAAAGATTCTTCTTATAATGCATTCCCGTTTAGTCTAAAACACAATCTCTTGCCTTGAAACAGTGTTTAAGGTAAATACAAAGCTGTTTCATAGTGTCAAAAAGGTAAAGAACAGAGTTTCAAAGTAAAGATTCTTCTTATAATGCATTCCCTTTTAGTCTAAAACACAATCTCTTGCCCTTAAACAGTGTTTAAGGTGAATACAAAGCTGTTTCATAGTGTGAAAAAGGGAAAGAACAGAGTTTCAAAGTAAAGATTCTTGTTATTATGCAGTCTCTTTTAGTCTAAAACACAATCTCTTGCCCTGAAACAGTGTTTAAGGTGAATAGAAAGCTGTTTCATAGTGTCAAAAAGGTAAAGAACAGAGTTTTAAAGTAAAGATTCTTCTTATAATGCATTCCCTTTTAGTCTAAAACACAATCTCTTGCCCTGAAACAGTGTTTAAGCTATTCAATTTGGTTAAAAACAATATTTCTTGCTCTGAAACGGTGTATAAGCCGATTACAATGCATAGAAGCCCTGTTTCTTTGTGGTTAGAGGTGTACAAACAGAGTTGCAATTACTTTAATTGGTCATATTACAAACAACTTGTTTCACCCCTGTATAAACTCGTTTCACTTGAAATATGTGTTTTCTTAGGATATTGTAAGTTATTCAGTTTGGTCAAAAACAATGTGTCTTGCTCTGAAACGCTGTATAAGCTGATTACAATGCATAGAAACCCTGTTTCGTTCTGGTTAGAGGTGTACAAACAGAGTTGCAATTACTTTAAATGGTTAAGTTGTTCAGTTTGGTTAAAAACAATATTTCTTGCTCTGAAACTATGTATAAGCCAATTATAATGCGTGGAAACGTTGCCTCCTTGTGGTTAGAGGTGTAAAAACATAGTTGCAATTACTTTCAAGGGGCACATTAGAACCATGTTAAAACAACTTGTTTCTCCCCTGTATAAACTCTTTTCACTTGAAATATATGTTTTCTTAGGATATTGTAAGTTGTTCAGTTTGGTTAAAAACAATATTTCTTGCTCTGAAACGCTGTATAAACCGATTACAATACATAGAAACCCTGTTTCGTTGTGGTGAAACGTGTTCAAACAGAGTTGTAATTACTTTAATTGATCATATTACAAACAACTTGATGTCCCCTTGTTATAAACTCTTTTCATTTGAAATATGTGTTTTCTTAACATATTGTAAGTTATTCAGTTTGGTTAAAAACAAGATGTCTAGCTCTGAAACAGTGTTTAAGGTGAATACAAAGCTGTTTCATAGTGTGAAAAAGGTAAAGAACAGAGTTTCAAAGTAAAGATTCTTCTTATAATGCAGTCTCTTTTAGTCTAAAACACAATCTCTTGCCCTGAAACAGTGTTTAAGGTGTATACAAAGCTGTTTCAAAGTGTCAAAAAGGTAAAGAACAGAGTTTCTAAGTAAAGATTCTTCTTATAATGCATTCCCTTTAGTCTAAAACACAATCTCTTGCACTGAAACAGTGTTTAAGGCGAGTACAAAGCTGTTTCATAGTTTGAAAAAGGTAAAGAACAGAGTTTCAAAGTAAAGATTCTTCTTCTAATGCAGTTTCTTTTAGTCTAAAACACAATCTCTTGCTCTGTAACAGTGTTTAAGTTGAATATAAAGCTGTTTCATAGTGTGAATTAGGTAAAGAACAGAGTTTCTAAGTAAAGATTCTTCTTATAATGCATTCCCTTTTAGTCTAAAACACAATCTCTTGCCCTGAAACAGTGTTTAAGGTGAATACAAAGCTGTTTCATAGTGTCAAAAAGGTAAAGAACAGAGTTTCAAAGTAAAGATTCTTCTTATAATGCATTCCCTTTTAGTCTAAAACACAATCTCTTGCCCTGAAACAGTGTTTAATGTGAATACAAAGCTGTTTCATAGTGTCAAAAAGGTAAAGAACAGAGTTTCAAAGTAAAGATTCTTCTTATAATGCATTCCCTTTTAGTCTAAAACACAATCTCTTGCCCTGAAACAGTGTTTAAGTTGAATATAAAGCTGTTTCATAGTGTGAAAAAGGTAAAGAACAGACTTTCAAATTAAAGATTCTTCTTATAATGCATTCCCTTTAGTCTAAAACACAATCTCTTGCCCTGAAACAGTGTTTAAGGTGAATACAAAGCTGTTTCATAGTGTGAAAAAGGGAAAGAACAGAGTTTCAAAGTAAAGATTCTTCTTATAATGCATTCCCTTTTAGTCTAAAACACAATCTCTTGCCCTGAAACAGTGTTTAAGGTGAATACAAAGCTGTTTCATAATGTCAAAAAGGTAAAGAACAGAGTTTCAAAGTAAAGATTCTTCTTATAATGCATTCCCTTTTAGTCTAAAACACAATCTCTTGCCCTGAAACAGTGTTTAAGCTATTCAATTTGGTTAAAAACAATATTTCTTGCTCTGAAACGGTGTATAAGCCGATTACAATGCATAGAAGCCCTGTTTCTTTGTGGTTAGAGGTGTACAAACAGAGTTGCAATTACTTTAATTGGTCATATTACAAACAACTTGTTTCACCCCTGTATAAACTCGTTTCACTTGAAATATGTGTTTTCTTAGGATATTGTAAGTTATTCAGTTTGGTCAAAAACAATGTGTCTTGCTCTGAAACGCTGTATAAGCTGATTACAATGCATAGAAACCCTGTTTCGTTCTGGTTAGAGGTGTACAAACAGAGTTGCAATTACTTTAAATGGTTAAGTTGTTCAGTTTGGTTAAAAACAATATTTCTTGCTCTGAAACTATGTATAAGCCAATTATAATGCGTGGAAACGTTGCCTCCTTGTGGTTAGAGGTGTAAAAACATAGTTGCAATTACTTTCAAGGGGCACATTAGAACCATGTTAAAACAACTTGTTTCTCCCCTGTATAAACTCTTTTCACTTGAAATATATGTTTTCTTAGGATATTGTAAGTTGTTCAGTTTGGTTAAAAACAATATTTCTTGCTCTGAAACGCTGTATAAACCGATTACAATACATAGAAACCCTGTTTCGTTGTGGTGAAACGTGTTCAAACAGAGTTGTAATTACTTTAATTGATCATATTACAAACAACTTGATGTCCCCTTGTTATAAACTCTTTTCATTTGAAATATGTGTTTTCTTAACATATTGTAAGTTATTCAGTTTGGTTAAAAACAAGATGTCTAGCTCTTGTAAAGGAAATACTATGTGCTTCAGTGATTCACATACATTCAGCAGTATCCTGTTCCCTAGGAAAAATGTTTATGTAAGCAAAGAACTTTAAGGGAGTGAGACCGTAGATTAGATAAGCAGGAAGATGTCTCTCGTTTTATTGCCTGCCATTGCTTTATTGCCTGCAATTAAGGGATGACAGTCAAGCAAGATTCTTACCAGCCGCCTGAAAGAGATAAGCAACGCTTAAAGCTGAATGGTATATGAGCCATAGCAACAAGAGGCAGGAAGTCTGTGATTGGTCAAGGCATACAGTTAGAATTGTATATCAAGCAATGCTCTGTATGACTCGGGGCTTCTCTTGGTAGTGAGCCCCACACTCTGTGGAATCTTTCTTTTCTATTAAAACCTTTTTTACTTATTATCCACATCTGACTCCCCGTTTCATTGAATTTCCACCACAGAATTTGGCGTAGTCGGCAGGATCAGCGAGAGGCACCATGCGGAGCAGCGGTGACTAAACTTCGAGGACGCTCCTCAGAGAGAGAACTGAGCTGGAGAAAGAGGGAAACCCACAAGAATACGGGAAAGTACCTAACCAGGGAGTGACGTCCCGCTTGACTCCGGTGGTGTGCTCCGCCTGATCTAACGAACAGAAAGTAAGTGGTGAAGTTCAGTAATTTAATCCTAGAAGAAAGTGACATAGTGATCCGCCTGAGTCTACCCTGGGGTGGGTCTGTAAAGTAGCATAGTACATGAGATACTAGGGCTTAAAAATAGGGTCTAGAGGACTCCGGAGTCTGGGACTCCGCCAGCCTAAGAGAATAGGCACACTGAGTAGACGTACTAGTGTAAGAAATAGGCCCGGGCCGACAGAACACCCCGTAGGGAAAGGAGTGGACTCAGTATACTAGCACGATTTGCTGGAGCGGAACTAATCCATATCGGGGGTAGATGGTGTGGATAATAAGATAAGAATAGGAAAATTGTAGAGAGTAGGTAAGTTTCCTTTGTTCTTTTGTTGCCTGGATCCAAGAAAAAAAAAAAAAAAAAAAAAAAAATTTGGTTATTATTATTATTATTATTATTATTATTATTATTATTATGGGTGCGGGCAACAGTAAGGAGTATGAGTTCAATAAGGACAAGTTCTCCAGTAGCCTACTCTTTCAAATGAATAAGGACTACGGGGAACATGTAAACAAACATGTCCCATTTTGGATTAAATATTACGGTTTTAATGTCTCAGGGACTCTAAGTGTTGCATACCTGTTAAAATTAATTGAAAGAGTTAAGGTTAAGCCTAGGGAAGCTGATAAGAAAGCGTGGAAATATTTTGATGAGAACAGTGAAGACATGCTGGAAAAGGCAAAAATGTGGTTAGAAGAAGCTGAGAAAAGGCAGAAGCAGCAGGTAGGGCATAGAAAAGGTAATAATGAAGTGTCTCAGTGTGTTTCTTTAGCTGATCCTGACCTCGATGCCGCCCCGCCGAGAGCCCCCCAGCTGATTCAGCAACCACAAGCGCTAGCAAATCCACCTCCTTATCCGCAACCAGGAACTTCATTAACACCAAAGCCGTCTCCATATGACGAATTAAGACGACAACTGGAGGCAATAACCTCACCAGTGGCTCATCGCACTCGAAGTCACACCACTATAAAGCCATCTGCAGAGCCTGAGATAGGCTATGCCCCACAGTTCCCGATGGTGGAAGTGTCAGGACCTGAGGGAGTGATTATGGTCCACCGTCACTGGACTGCAGACGACATCATGAAAGCGGCCGATGGCCTGAGCAAGCCAGGTGACATCGGCGGACGACGCTTCGGACAAGAACTGATGGCATTCGTGCAGTCCTGCAGACCAACACAGGCTGAACTGAGACGGTTGTTGATGATTCGACTCGGACCACAGTATAACCGCATTGATAGAAACTGGGTGGATGGAGATGTCCGTCTCCACCTGCCTGAGTGGAATGCACCGCCCCAAGGCCAGCCTGACCTGAATGGCCCATACAGAGAGATGATAAGAGGACTCATCGAAAGGGTGGAAACAGCCTATCCAACCACCATCAACACCGATGTGATAGCATCATGCAAACAGAAAGATGACGAACCCGTCGCTGACTTTCTCGTCCGTCTGATGCGTGTCCACACTGACCATTGTGGAATTGACACACCAGCACAACGAGCAGCAGGACCTGGAGAAGTAGGTGCATGGGAAGCTCATTTGAGAAACAGCTTCCTAATGAATATGAGAAAAGACATCAGCGATCTCATTAGAAAAAAACTGCATAGGCTACAGCAGAGCTCCCCTATCTACTATTGAGGAGCATGCCAAGCATCATGAGACAATCCTGGGGAAGAAAGACGCCAGACGAGAGCGTCAACGAGCAGATACCACACACCAAGCGATGCTGACGATGCTCCAGGCGGTGGGAGATCAAGGAGAAGGCCGCGGACAAGGAAGTAGTCGTGGCAGGGGACGTGGTCGCGGAAGAGGCAGAGGAAGAGGAAAAGGAGGAAAAATTGATTGGATGAAAGAGCAGGAATGCTACAACTGTGGAAAGCTTGGACATTTTGCCAGAAACTGTCCGGAGGAGGATAACTCGTATGACGGGGGCACAGATCAGGATCCCACAATCCACGAGTGACGGGCGGTGGAGAGGCAGGACAGCAGTGGACCACTGAGTGAAGACAGCAAAAGGGAAGTGACAAATTTAAATTACCAACTATTACAGCAGATTAGTAAAGGGCCAAGAGGCCTCCCCGAGGTAACTGTGAAAGTAGAGGGAAAAAATGTTAGGTTTTTGGTTGACAGTGGTGCCACCCACTCAGTGTTAAAAGAAGGATTAATAGAATGTAGAATGAGACAAGGATATGGGATAACAGTAATTGGAGTGGGAGGTCATCCCATTGATGAAAGGCTATCCGAGCCTCTCCGATGTAGTTTAGGGAAAAGCCAATTTAAACATAGTTTTTTGATATCAGAAACCTGTCCAATTAATTTGTTAGCTAGAGATTTAATGTGTAAACTTGGGTGCACAATTAGCAGCAACCCAGAGGGGTTGTTTGTTACGTGGGAAACACCTACACAGGGAGTCCAGCTAGAGGCAGGAGCCCCTTTGTACGTGTATGAATTGCAGTGCACTGCGGGGGAAGTACTAACACATTTTATGACTGAAGTTACTAACACGCTACCTGGTGAGCTGACAGTTAAACAAAGTGATTCTATTCACTGTACAATGAAGGTCCATGAGGGATGTGACGTTGATTTTGAACAGAAATTTGACTTAGGGGGCAGTGACAGTTTGATTATCACAGCCATAGCGTGGGACTGCGAGTGGGCTGCGGGAGTGGTGCAGCCCTCAGCTAAACAGAAATCTTTATATTCAATCTCACATGCAACACCTCATGTGTCGCTGGCTAGCGCACATGTTGACCCAGACTGGCAGAGAGTAGGGTTGTGGACAAAACGCGTGTTGAGCGCAACTGATTGGATAAAAGAACCCCAGTGTAAAATTATGTACAGCCCAAGCATAGAAGTGTGGAAAATGCCAACCCCGTATAGGCTAAGTTGCAGAAGGGGGGTCGAGCTTGTAAGTCCAAATATAGTAATTATGGCAGCCTCTGTTACCCTCTCAGAGGAGGAGGAAGAGGAACTGAAAACAGTTCCTGCAGGGTTATGGGCACAGGGAAAAAATGATGTGGGCTTAATAAAAGGATGTGAGCCTGTCCACATCACCCCAAAATCTGATTACAGACCACGCCAGCACCAATACCCTCTAAAACCAGAGGCAGTGGAGGGCATCAGGCCTGTGTTCCAATCATTAAAACAAGCAGGAGTTATCGTACCATGCCCAGACTCACCAGTACGTACTCCAATTTTCCCAGTTAAGAAGCCAGGGAGAGATGAATGGAGATTTGTGCAGGATTTGCAGGCTGTCAACGCGGCAGTACACCCTAGAGCCCCAGAAGTTCCAAACCCGCACACTATTCTCTCAGATCCCACCAGACAGTAAGTGGTTCAGTGTAGTTGATTTGGCCAACGCTTTCTTTAGCGTACCTGTGCACAAGGATAGCCAATTTTGGTTTGCTTTCACTTTTGAAGGAAAGCTATACACATTCACGAGATTGTGTCAAGGGTATTGTGAATCACCAACCATTTACAATGCCGCCTTACACCGAAGCCTAGAGGCTTTAGAACTCCCTAAGGGAATAGCCTTGCTGCAATACGTTGATGATCTTTTGATTTGTGGAAAAACACGAGAAGCGTGTAAACAAGCCACGGTGGCACTGCTACATCATTTAGCAGGGGAAGGCCATAAGGCATCCAAATCCAAATTACAGTTCTGTAAGCAGCAAGTGCATTTTTTAGGACATGACATCACTGAGCAAACGCGCATGCTGACTAAAGACCGAGTGAATGCCATTTTGACTATACCAAAGCCCATGACGAAAAAACAACTGTTGTCCTTTTTAGGAATGTGTTCCTATTGTAGGACATTCATACCATCCTATGCAGAACATGAGGGACCACTCAGAGATATAATACCGACAAAAGGGTCAAATTCCTCACAGCCGGAATGGACACCGGAAGCTGAGGCGGCCTTCACAACACTGAAACAGCTGTTACAAGTCATGCCAGCGTTAGGCATTCCCGACCCAAACAAACCATTTGAACAGACAGTGGATGTTAAAGGGCAATATATGACAAGTGTATTGACACAAAAACATGGGGACAAACAAAGACCGGTGGCCTACTTCTCAGGAAAATTAGACAGTCGCAGCAGGCCTACCTTTATGTGTAAGAGCTGTGGCAGCCGCCGAGAAGGCACTAGTGGCTTCCAGAGACATAGTAGGCTACGCTAAGCTTACCCTACATGTGCCTCATGCAGTGTCAAGAATACTGCAAGATCAAAAAGTGCCACATTTGTCCACTCAGCGATGGCTTAGGTACCACACTGCCTTATTAGACATGCCAAATGTTACTGTGAAACGATGCACAACTCTAAATCCCTCCACTCTATTGCCTACAGAGGAGGAAGGAGAGCCCCATGACTGCCAACAGGTGTTAGAAATTGCAACATCTCCCAGAATAGATTTAAAGGAGGAACCAATATCTAATGCGGACCTGGAATTTTTTGTGGACGGTTCAGCTAAACGTGACTCTCAGGGCACTAATCGAGCAGCATATGCTGTTGTGTCACACACAGAAGTGGTGAAAGCAGAACCACTCCCATCTAATTACTCAGCGTAGGCAGCTGAACTTGCTGCACTCATATATGCGTGTAAACTAGCACAAGACAAGACCGTGAACATCTGGACCGATTCCCGGTACGCGTGGGGAGTAGCACATGACTTTGGGGCCATTTGGAGACATCGCAACTTTCTCACCAGCTCAGGAGCAAAGATAAAGAATCACCACCTAGTAGCAGAGCTGTTGGAAGCAATTCAACTACCAAAGGAAGTAGCAATTATAAAATGCGCTGCACACACTAAGGCGGATGACGCCGTATCAAAAGGGAATGCTTATGCGGATAAAGTAGCTCAACTCACAGCGTTACAACCGCTCCATACACAAATGGCACAAGCAGATACCGAAACCAGAATATCTACTAAAGATATCCAAAAACAAGCCACTCCACAAGATTATGTGAAATGGAAAAAAGGGGGGTGTAAACAAATAGGCGGGATATGGGTACACCCAGATATGAACAAACCCTGTCTCCTCACAGCTTATATGAAAGGACTAATTGAGATTGCTCATGGGAGGAGTCACATGAGCAAAGGGGGGATAGTGGAGAGTATAACGAGACATTGGTATGCACCAGGAATAAACACACACACCCAAAATTTTTGTTCCCGATGCTTGGTATGTGCACAAAACACACCACACGGGGACAATCATACCAAACACGCACCCGCCGGACACCCGCCTAGTGAGCCATTTCAACATTGGCAAATAGATTTTGTAGAACTAACACCAGCTGAAGGAAAGAGGTACATGCTTGTGTGTGTGTGCATGTTTAGCAAGTGGGTGGAGGCCTTCCCAACGGGAAAACAAGATAGTGATGCAGTAGCAAAAGCGCTACTGAGAGAAATTATTCCCCGGTGGGGGTTACCACAACGAGTGTCCAGTGACAATGGGACACCCTTCGTACACGAAGGACTAAAAGCTCTGACTAAATATCTAGGGGTAGAAATGAGAAAACACTGCAGCTATCACCCTGCTAGTGCAGGGGCAGTAGAACGGACAAACGGCACCATTAAAGGAGGTCTAGCTAAATTAACGCAGGAAACGGGCATGAATTGGGTAAAATGCCTTCCCCTCGTCCTGTGGCAATGCCGAACCAGACCGCAGGCACGAACAGGCTTATCAGCTTTTGAGATAGTGTTTGGACGGCCTCCCAACACGGGGATAGGACCGCCCGACTGGGATACTAACCTGATCAATGAGTCAATTTTGCAGTATTGTGTGTCTCTGCACAAATCTCTCTCCCATGTGTCTAAGCAGGTGAAGGCAGTTCTTCCTGAGGTGACGAATACTCCACTCCACACCCACCAACCAGGTGATTGGGTGCTGATAAAGGACTTCAGAAGAAAGCGGTGGAACCAGCCCAGGTGGAGAGGACCATTCCAAGTGCTACTGACGACTAACACCGCCATCAAGACCGACGGAAGAGCGACATGGGTGCATCACACGCATTGTAAAAAGGCACCAGAAACGCCACCGCAGGACTAGCAAGATGCAGCACCTCCTGTGGATCAGCCTGATACTATCACGCATCAGTGTCATTACATCTAAAGATTGGTGTATACAAAAGTATGGAGGAGTAGAATTGGACTATATGGTGGGCAGTTCTACTGCATGGACTTTTGACTTATGTGACGTAATTAATTGTGCAGGAAAGAATTCATCATATCACAGATATGATACATACTTATGTTGGGATAAGGATAACTTCCATGTTTTTGCCATAACTGAAGATTTTAGTTAATGATTGTATGAGAATCAAAGGGGGGAAATGTAAAGGAAATACTATGTGCTTCAGTGATTCACATACATTCAGCAGTATCCTGTTCCCTAGGAAAAATGTTTATGTAAGCAAAGAACTTTAAGGGAGTGAGACCGTAGATTAGATAAGCAGGAAGATGTCTCTCGTTTTATTGCCTGCCATTGCTTTATTGCCTGCAATTAAGGGATGACAGTCAAGCAAGATTCTTACCAGCCGCCTGAAAGAGATAAGCAACGCTTAAAGCTGAATGGTATATGAGCCATAGCAACAAGAGGCAGGAAGTCTGTGATTGGTCAAGGCATACAGTTAGAATTGTATATCAAGCAATGCTCTGTATGACTCGGGGCTTCTCTTGGTAGTGAGCCCCACACTCTGTGGAATCTTTCTTTTCTATTAAAACCTTTTTTACTTATTATCCACATCTGACTCCCCGTTTCATTGAATTTCCACCACACTCTGAAACAGTGTTTAAGGTGAATACAAAGCTGTTTCATAGTGTGAAAAAGGTAAAGAACAGAGTTTCAAAGTAAAGATTCTTCTTATAATGCAGTCTCTTTTAGTCTAAAACACAATCTCTTGCCCTGAAACAGTGTTTAAGGTGTATACAAAGCTGTTTCAAAGTGTCAAAAAGGTAAAGAACAGAGTTTCTAAGTAAAGATTCTTCTTATAATGCATTCCCTTTAGTCTAAAACACAATCTCTTGCACTGAAACAGTGTTTAAGGCGAGTACAAAGCTGTTTCACAGTGTGAAAAAGGTAAAGAACAGAGTTTCAAAGTAAAGATTCTTCTTATAATGCATTCCCGTTTAGTCTAAAACACAATCTCTTGCCCTGAAACAGTGTTTAAGGTAAATACAAAGCTGTTTCATAGTGTCAAAAAGGTAAAGAACAGAGTTTCAAAGTAAAGATTCTTCTTATAATCCATTCCCTTTTAGTCTAAAACACAATCTCTTGCCCTTAAACAGTGTTTAAGGTGAATACAAAGCTGTTTCATAGTGTGAAAAAGGGAAAGAACAGAGTTTCAAAGTAAAGATTCTTCTTATAATGCATTCCCTTTTAGTCTAAAACACAATCTCTTGCCCTGAAACAGTGTTTAAGGTGAATACAAAGCTGTTTCATAGTGTCAAAAAGGTAAAGAACAGAGTTTCAAAGTAAAGATTCTTCTTATAATGCATTCCCTTTTAGTATAAAACACAATCTCTTGCCCTGAAACAGTGTTTAAGCTATTCAATTTGGTTAAAAACAATATTTCTTGCTCTGAAACGGTGTATAAGCCGATTACAATGCATAGAAGCCCTGTTTCTTTGTGGTTAGAGGTGTACAAACAGAGTTGCAATTACTTTAATTGGTCATATTACAAACAACTTGTTTCACCCCTGTATAAACTCGTTTCACTTGAAATATGTGTTTTCTTAGGATATTGTAAGTTATTCAGTTTGGTCAAAAACAATGTGTCTTGCTCTGAAACGCTGTATAAGCTGATTACAATGCATAGAAACCCTGTTTCGTTCTGGTTAGAGGTGTACAAACAGAGTTGCAATTACTTTAAATGGTTAAGTTGTTCAGTTTGGTTAAAAACAATATTTCTTGCTCTGAAACTATGTATAAGCCAATTATAATGCTTGGAAACGTTGCCTCCTTGTGGTTAGAGGTGTAAAAACATAGTTGCAATTACTTTCAAGGGGCACATTAGAACCATGTTAAAACAACTTGTTTCTCCCCTGTATAAACTCTTTTCACTTGAAATATATGTTTTCTTAGGATATTGTAAGTTGTTCAGTTTGGTTAAAAACAATATTTCTTGCTCTGAAACGCTGTATAAGCCGATTACAATACATAGAAACCCTGTTTCGTTGTGGTGAAACGTGTTCAAACAGAGTTGTAATTACTAATTGATCATATTACAAACAACTTGATGTCCCCTTGTTATAAACGCTTTTCATTTGAAATATGTGTTTTCTTAACATATTGTAAGTTATTCAGTTTGGTTAAAAACAAGATGTCTAGCTCTGAAACAGTGTTTAAGGTGAATACAAAGCTGTTTCATAGTGTGAAAATGGTAAAGAACAGAGTTTCTAAGTAAAGATTCTTCTTTTAATGCAGTCTCTTTTAGTCTAAAACACAATCTCTTGCCCTGACACAGTGTTTAAGTTGAATATAAAGTTGTTTCATAGTGTGAAAAAGGTAAAGAACAGAGTTTCAAAGTAAAGATTCTTCTTATAATGCATTCCCTTTTAGTCTAAAACACAATCTCTTGCCCTGAAACAGTGTTTAAGGTGAATACAAAGCTGTTTCATAGTGTCAAAAAGGTAAAGAACAGAGTTTCAAAGTAAAGATTCTTCTTATAATGCATTCCCTTTTAGTCCAAAACACAATCTCTTGCCCTGAAACAGTGTTTAAGGTGAATACAAAGCTGTTTCATAGTGTCAAAAAGGTAAAGAACAGAGTTTCAAAGATTCTTCTTATAATGCAGTCTCTTTTAGTCTAAAACACAATCTCTTGCCCTGAAACAGTGTTTAAGGTGAATAGAAAGCTGTTTCATAGTGTCAAAAAGGTAAAGAACAAAGTTTCAAAGTAAAGATTCTTCTTATAATGCAGTCTCTTTTAGTCTAAAACACAATCTCTTGCCCTGACACAGTGTTTAAGTTGAATATAAAGTTGTTTCATAGTGTGAAAAAGGTAAAGAACAGAGTTTCAAAGTAAAGATTCTTCTTATAATGCATTCCCTTTTAGTCTAAAACACAATCTCTTGCCCTGAAACAGTGTTTAAGGTGAATACAAAGCTGTTTCATAGTGTCAAAAAGGTAAAGAACAGAGTTTCAAAGTAAAGATTCTTCTTATAATGCATTCCCTTTTAGTCCAAAACACAATCTCTTGCCCTGAAACAGTGTTTAAGGTGAATACAAAGCTGTTTCATAGTGTCAAAAAGGTAAAGAACAGAGTTTCAAAGATTCTTCTTATAATGCAGTCTCTTTTAGTCTAAAACACAATCTCTTGCCCTGAAACAGTGTTTAAGGTGAATAGAAAGCTGTTTCATAGTGTCAAAAAGGTAAAGAACAAAGTTTCAAAGTAAAGATTCTTCTTATAATGCAGTCTCTTTTAGTCTAAAACACAATCTCTTGCCCTGAAACAGTGTTTAAGGTGTATACAAAGCTGTTTCAAAGTGTCAAAAGGTAAAGAACAGAGTTTCAAAGTAAAGATTCTTCTTATAATGCATTCCCTTTAGTCTAAAACACAATCTCTTGCACTGAAACAGTGTTTAAGGTGAATACAAAGCTGTTTCATAGTGTGAAAAAGGTAAAGAACAGAGTTTCAAAGTAAAGATTCTTCTTATAATGCATTCCCTTTTAGTCTAAAACACAATCTCTTGCCCTGAAACAGTGTTTAAGGTGAATACAAAGCTGTTTCATAGTGTCAAAAAGGTAAAGAACAGAGTTTCAAAGATTCTTCTTATAATGCAGTCTCTTTTAGTCTAAAACACAATCTCTTGCCCTGAAACAGTGTTTAAGGTGAATAGAAAGCTGTTTCATAGTGTCAAAAAGGTAAAGAACAAAGTTTCAAAGTAAAGATTCTTCTTATAATGCAGTCTCTTTTAGTCTAAAACACAATCTCTTGCCCTGAAACAGTGTTTAAGGTGTATACAAAGCTGTTTCAAAGTGTCAAAAAGGTAAAGAACAGAGTTTCTAAGTAAAGATTCTTCTTATAATGCATTCCCTTTAGTCTAAAACACAATCTCTTGCACTGAAACAGTGTTTAAGGCGAGTACAAAGCTGTTTCACAGTGTGAAAAAGGTAAAGAACAGAGTTTCAAAGTAAAGATTCTTCTTATAATGCATTCCCGTTTAGTCTAAAACACAATCTCTTGCCCTGAAACAGTGTTTAAGGTAAATACAAAGCTGTTTCATAGTGTCAAAAAGGTAAAGAACAGAGTTTCAAAGTAAAGATTCTTCTTATAATCCATTCCCTTTTAGTCTAAAACACAATCTCTTGCCCTTAAACAGTGTTTAAGGTGAATACAAAGCTGTTTCATAGTGTGAAAAAGGGAAAGAACAGAGTTTCAAAGTAAAGATTCTTCTTATAATGCATTCCCTTTTAGTCTAAAACACAATCTCTTGCCCTGAAACAGTGTTTAAGGTGAATACAAAGCTGTTTCATAGTGTCAAAAAGGTAAAGAACAGAGTTTCAAAGTAAAGATTCTTCTTATAATGCATTCCCTTTTAGTATAAAACACAATCTCTTGCCCTGAAACAGTGTTTAAGCTATTCAATTTGGTTAAAAACAATATTTCTTGCTCTGAAACGGTGTATAAGCCGATTACAATGCATAGAAGCCCTGTTTCTTTGTGGTTAGAGGTGTACAAACAGAGTTGCAATTACTTTAATTGGTCATATTACAAACAACTTGTTTCACCCCTGTATAAACTCGTTTCACTTGAAATATGTGTTTTCTTAGGATATTGTAAGTTATTCAGTTTGGTCAAAAACAATGTGTCTTGCTCTGAAACGCTGTATAAGCTGATTACAATGCATAGAAACCCTGTTTCGTTCTGGTTAGAGGTGTACAAACAGAGTTGCAATTACTTTAAATGGTTAAGTTGTTCAGTTTGGTTAAAAACAATATTTCTTGCTCTGAAACTATGTATAAGCCAATTATAATGCTTGGAAACGTTGCCTCCTTGTGGTTAGAGGTGTAAAAACATAGTTGCAATTACTTTCAAGGGGCACATTAGAACCATGTTAAAACAACTTGTTTCTCCCCTGTATAAACTCTTTTCACTTGAAATATATGTTTTCTTAGGATATTGTAAGTTGTTCAGTTTGGTTAAAAACAATATTTCTTGCTCTGAAACGCTGTATAAGCCGATTACAATACATAGAAACCCTGTTTCGTTGTGGTGAAACGTGTTCAAACAGAGTTGTAATTACTAATTGATCATATTACAAACAACTTGATGTCCCCTTGTTATAAACGCTTTTCATTTGAAATATGTGTTTTCTTAACATATTGTAAGTTATTCAGTTTGGTTAAAAACAAGATGTCTAGCTCTGAAACAGTGTTTAAGGTGAATACAAAGCTGTTTCATAGTGTGAAAATGGTAAAGAACAGAGTTTCTAAGTAAAGATTCTTCTTTTAATGCAGTCTCTTTTAGTCTAAAACACAATCTCTTGCCCTGACACAGTGTTTAAGTTGAATATAAAGTTGTTTCATAGTGTGAAAAAGGTAAAGAACAGAGTTTCAAAGTAAAGATTCTTCTTATAATGCATTCCCTTTTAGTCTAAAACACAATCTCTTGCCCTGAAACAGTGTTTAAGGTGAATACAAAGCTGTTTCATAGTGTCAAAAAGGTAAAGAACAGAGTTTCAAAGTAAAGATTCTTCTTATAATGCATTCCCTTTTAGTCCAAAACACAATCTCTTGCCCTGAAACAGTGTTTAAGGTGAATACAAAGCTGTTTCATAGTGTCAAAAAGGTAAAGAACAGAGTTTCAAAGATTCTTCTTATAATGCAGTCTCTTTTAGTCTAAAACACAATCTCTTGCCCTGAAACAGTGTTTAAGGTGAATAGAAAGCTGTTTCATAGTGTCAAAAAGGTAAAGAACAAAGTTTCAAAGTAAAGATTCTTCTTATAATGCAGTCTCTTTTAGTCTAAAACACAATCTCTTGCCCTGAAACAGTGTTTAAGGTGTATACAAAGCTGTTTCAAAGTGTCAAAAGGTAAAGAACAGAGTTTCAAAGTAAAGATTCTTCTTATAATGCATTCCCTTTAGTCTAAAACACAATCTCTTGCACTGAAACAGTGTTTAAGGTGAATACAAAGCTGTTTCATAGTGTGAAAAAGGTAAAGAACAGAGTTTCAAAGTAAAGATTCTTCTTATAATGCATTCCCTTTTAGTCTAAAACACAATCTCTTGCCCTGAAACAGTGTTTAAGGTGAATACAAAGCTGTTTCATAGTGTCAAAAAGGTAAAGAACAGAGTTTCAAAGATTCTTCTTATAATGCAGTCTCTTTTAGTCTAAAACACAATCTCTTGCCCTGAAACAGTGTTTAAGGTGAATAGAAAGCTGTTTCATAGTGTCAAAAAGGTAAAGAACAAAGTTTCAAAGTAAAGATTCTTCTTATAATGCAGTCTCTTTTAGTCTAAAACACAATCTCTTGCCCTGAAACAGTGTTTAAGGTGTATACAAAGCTGTTTCAAAGTGTCAAAAAGGTAAAGAACAGAGTTTCTAAGTAAAGATTCTTCTTATAATGCATTCCCTTTAGTCTAAAACACAATCTCTTGCACTGAAACAGTGTTTAAGGCGAGTACAAAGCTGTTTCACAGTGTGAAAAAGGTAAAGAACAGAGTTTCAAAGTAAAGATTCTTCTTATAATGCATTCCCGTTTAGTCTAAAACACAATCTCTTGCCCTGAAACAGTGTTTAAGGTAAATACAAAGCTGTTTCATAGTGTCAAAAAGGTAAAGAACAGAGTTTCAAAGTAAAGATTCTTCTTATAATCCATTCCCTTTTAGTCTAAAACACAATCTCTTGCCCTTAAACAGTGTTTAAGGTGAATACAAAGCTGTTTCATAGTGTGAAAAAGGGAAAGAACAGAGTTTCAAAGTAAAGATTCTTCTTATAATGCATTCCCTTTTAGTCTAAAACACAATCTCTTGCCCTGAAACAGTGTTTAAGGTGAATACAAAGCTGTTTCATAGTGTCAAAAAGGTAAAGAACAGAGTTTCAAAGTAAAGATTCTTCTTATAATGCATTCCCTTTTAGTCTAAAACACAATCTCTTGCCCTGAAACAGTGTTTAAGGTGAATACAAAGCTGTTTCATAGTGTCAAAAAGGTAAAGAACAGAGTTTCAAAGATTCTTCTTATAATGCAGTCTCTTTTAGTCTAAAACACAATCTCTTGCCCTGAAACAGTGTTTAAGGTGAATAGAAAGCTGTTTCATAGTGTCAAAAAGGTAAAGAACAAAGTTTCAAAGTAAAGATTCTTCTTATAATGCAGTCTCTTTTAGTCTAAAACACAATCTCTTGCCCTGAAACAGTGTTTAAGGTGTATACAAAGCTGTTTCAAAGTGTCAAAAAGGTAAAGAACAGAGTTTCAAAGTAAAGATTCTTCTTATAATGCATTCCCGTTTAGTCTAAAACACAATCTCTTGCCCTGAAACAGTGTTTAAGGTGAATACAAAGCTGTTTCATAGTGTCAAAAAGGTAAAGAACAGAGTTTCAAAGTAAAGATTCTTCTTATAATGCATTCCCGTTTAGTCTAAAACACAATCTCTTGCCCTGAAACAGTGTTTAAGGTGAATACAAAGCTGTTTCATAGTGTCAAAAAGGTAAAGAACAGAGTTTCAAAGTAAAGATTCTTCTTATAATGCATTCCCTTTTAGTATAAAACACAATCTCTTGCCCTGAAACAGTGTTTAAGCTATTCAATTTGGTTAAAAACAATATTTCTTGCTCTGAAACGGTGTATAAGCCGATTACAATGCATAGAAGCCCTGTTTCTTTGTGGTTAGAGGTGTACAAACAGAGTTGCAATTACTTTAATTGGTCATATTACAAACAACTTGTTTCACCCCTGTATAAACTCGTTTCACTTGAAATATGTGTTTTCTTAGGATATTGTAAGTTATTCAGTTTGGTCAAAAACAATGTGTCTTGCTCTGAAACGCTGTATAAGCTGATTACAATGCATAGAAACCCTGTTTCGTTCTGGTTAGAGGTGTACAAACAGAGTTGCAATTACTTTAAATGGTTAAGTTGTTCAGTTTGGTTAAAAACAATATTTCTTGCTCTGAAACTATGTATAAGCCAATTATAATGCTTGGAAACGTTGCCTCCTTGTGGTTAGAGGTGTAAAAACATAGTTGCAATTACTTTCAAGGGGCACATTAGAACCATGTTAAAACAACTTGTTTCTCCCCTGTATAAACTCTTTTCACTTGAAATATATGTTTTCTTAGGATATTGTAAGTTGTTCAGTTTGGTTAAAAACAATATTTCTTGCTCTGAAACGCTGTATAAGCCGATTACAATACATAGAAACCCTGTTTCGTTGTGGTGAAACGTGTTCAAACAGAGTTGTAATTACTAATTGATCATATTACAAACAACTTGATGTCCCCTTGTTATAAACGCTTTTCATTTGAAATATGTGTTTTCTTAACATATTGTAAGTTATTCAGTTTGGTTAAAAACAAGATGTCTAGCTCTGAAACAGTGTTTAAGGTGAATACAAAGCTGTTTCATAGTGTGAAAATGGTAAAGAACAGAGTTTCTAAGTAAAGATTCTTCTTTTAATGCAGTCTCTTTTAGTCTAAAACACAATCTCTTGCCCTGACACAGTGTTTAAGTTGAATATAAAGTTGTTTCATAGTGTGAAAAAGGTAAAGAACAGAGTTTCAAAGTAAAGATTCTTCTTATAATGCATTCCCTTTTAGTCTAAAACACAATCTCTTGCCCTGAAACAGTGTTTAAGGTGAATACAAAGCTGTTTCATAGTGTCAAAAAGGTAAAGAACAGAGTTTCAAAGTAAAGATTCTTCTTATAATGCATTCCCTTTTAGTCCAAAACACAATCTCTTGCCCTGAAACAGTGTTTAAGGTGAATACAAAGCTGTTTCATAGTGTCAAAAAGGTAAAGAACAGAGTTTCAAAGATTCTTCTTATAATGCAGTCTCTTTTAGTCTAAAACACAATCTCTTGCCCTGAAACAGTGTTTAAGGTGAATAGAAAGCTGTTTCATAGTGTCAAAAAGGTAAAGAACAAAGTTTCAAAGTAAAGATTCTTCTTATAATGCAGTCTCTTTTAGTCTAAAACACAATCTCTTGCCCTGAAACAGTGTTTAAGGTGTATACAAAGCTGTTTCAAAGTGTCAAAAGGTAAAGAACAGAGTTTCAAAGTAAAGATTCTTCTTATAATGCATTCCCTTTAGTCTAAAACACAATCTCTTGCACTGAAACAGTGTTTAAGGTGAATACAAAGCTGTTTCATAGTGTGAAAAAGGTAAAGAACAGAGTTTCAAAGATTCTTCTTATAATGCAGTCTCTTTTAGTCTAAAACACAATCTCTTGCCCTGAAACAGTGTTTAAGGTGAATAGAAAGCTGTTTCATAGTGTCAAAAAGGTAAAGAACAAAGTTTCAAAGTAAAGATTCTTCTTATAATGCAGTCTCTTTTAGTCTAAAACACAATCTCTTGCCCTGAAACAGTGTTTAAGGTGTATACAAAGCTGTTTCAAAGTGTCAAAAAGGTAAAGAACAGAGTTTCTAAGTAAAGATTCTTCTTATAATGCATTCCCTTTAGTCTAAAACACAATCTCTTGCACTGAAACAGTGTTTAAGGCGAGTACAAAGCTGTTTCACAGTGTGAAAAAGGTAAAGAACAGAGTTTCAAAGTAAAGATTCTTCTTATAATGCATTCCCGTTTAGTCTAAAACACAATCTCTTGCCCTGAAACAGTGTTTAAGGTAAATACAAAGCTGTTTCATAGTGTCAAAAAGGTAAAGAACAGAGTTTCAAAGTAAAGATTCTTCTTATAATCCATTCCCTTTTAGTCTAAAACACAATCTCTTGCCCTTAAACAGTGTTTAAGGTGAATACAAAGCTGTTTCATAGTGTGAAAAAGGGAAAGAACAGAGTTTCAAAGTAAAGATTCTTCTTATAATGCATTCCCTTTTAGTCTAAAACACAATCTCTTGCCCTGAAACAGTGTTTAAGGTGAATACAAAGCTGTTTCATAGTGTCAAAAAGGTAAAGAACAGAGTTTCAAAGTAAAGATTCTTCTTATAATGCATTCCCTTTTAGTATAAAACACAATCTCTTGCCCTGAAACAGTGTTTAAGCTATTCAATTTGGTTAAAAACAATATTTCTTGCTCTGAAACGGTGTATAAGCCGATTACAATGCATAGAAGCCCTGTTTCTTTGTGGTTAGAGGTGTACAAACAGAGTTGCAATTACTTTAATTGGTCATATTACAAACAACTTGTTTCACCCCTGTATAAACTCGTTTCACTTGAAATATGTGTTTTCTTAGGATATTGTAAGTTATTCAGTTTGGTCAAAAACAATGTGTCTTGCTCTGAAACGCTGTATAAGCTGATTACAATGCATAGAAACCCTGTTTCGTTCTGGTTAGAGGTGTACAAACAGAGTTGCAATTACTTTAAATGGTTAAGTTGTTCAGTTTGGTTAAAAACAATATTTCTTGCTCTGAAACTATGTATAAGCCAATTATAATGCTTGGAAACGTTGCCTCCTTGTGGTTAGAGGTGTAAAAACATAGTTGCAATTACTTTCAAGGGGCACATTAGAACCATGTTAAAACAACTTGTTTCTCCCCTGTATAAACTCTTTTCACTTGAAATATATGTTTTCTTAGGATATTGTAAGTTGTTCAGTTTGGTTAAAAACAATATTTCTTGCTCTGAAACGCTGTATAAGCCGATTACAATACATAGAAACCCTGTTTCGTTGTGGTGAAACGTGTTCAAACAGAGTTGTAATTACTAATTGATCATATTACAAACAACTTGATGTCCCCTTGTTATAAACGCTTTTCATTTGAAATATGTGTTTTCTTAACATATTGTAAGTTATTCAGTTTGGTTAAAAACAAGATGTCTAGCTCTGAAACAGTGTTTAAGGTGAATACAAAGCTGTTTCATAGTGTGAAAATGGTAAAGAACAGAGTTTCTAAGTAAAGATTCTTCTTTTAATGCAGTCTCTTTTAGTCTAAAACACAATCTCTTGCCCTGACACAGTGTTTAAGTTGAATATAAAGTTGTTTCATAGTGTGAAAAAGGTAAAGAACAGAGTTTCAAAGTAAAGATTCTTCTTATAATGCATTCCCTTTTAGTCTAAAACACAATCTCTTGCCCTGAAACAGTGTTTAAGGTGAATACAAAGCTGTTTCATAGTGTCAAAAAGGTAAAGAACAGAGTTTCAAAGTAAAGATTCTTCTTATAATGCATTCCCTTTTAGTCCAAAACACAATCTCTTGCCCTGAAACAGTGTTTAAGGTGAATACAAAGCTGTTTCATAGTGTCAAAAAGGTAAAGAACAGAGTTTCAAAGATTCTTCTTATAATGCAGTCTCTTTTAGTCTAAAACACAATCTCTTGCCCTGAAACAGTGTTTAAGGTGAATAGAAAGCTGTTTCATAGTGTCAAAAAGGTAAAGAACAAAGTTTCAAAGTAAAGATTCTTCTTATAATGCAGTCTCTTTTAGTCTAAAACACAATCTCTTGCCCTGACACAGTGTTTAAGTTGAATATAAAGTTGTTTCATAGTGTGAAAAAGGTAAAGAACAGAGTTTCAAAGTAAAGATTCTTCTTATAATGCATTCCCTTTAGTCTAAAACACAATCTCTTGCACTGAAACAGTGTTTAAGGTGAATACAAAGCTGTTTCATAGTGTGAAAAAGGTAAAGAACAGAGTTTCAAAGTAAAGATTCTTCTTATAATGCATTCCCTTTTAGTCTAAAACACAATCTCTTGCCCTGAAACAGTGTTTAAGGTGAATACAAAGCTGTTTCATAGTGTCAAAAAGGTAAAGAACAGAGTTTCAAAGATTCTTCTTATAATGCAGTCTCTTTTAGTCTAAAACACAATCTCTTGCCCTGAAACAGTGTTTAAGGTGAATAGAAAGCTGTTTCATAGTGTCAAAAAGGTAAAGAACAAAGTTTCAAAGTAAAGATTCTTCTTATAATGCAGTCTCTTTTAGTCTAAAACACAATCTCTTGCCCTGAAACAGTGTTTAAGGTGTATACAAAGCTGTTTCAAAGTGTCAAAAAGGTAAAGAACAGAGTTTCAAAGTAAAGATTCTTCTTATAATGCATTCCCGTTTAGTCTAAAACACAATCTCTTGCCCTGAAACAGTGTTTAAGGTGAATACAAAGCTGTTTCATAGTGTCAAAAAGGTAAAGAACAGAGTTTCAAAGTAAAGATTCTTCTTATAATGCAGTCTCTTTTAGTCTAAAACACAATCTCTTGCACTGAAACAGTGTTTAAGGTGAATACAAAGCTGTTTCATAGTGTCAAAAAGGTAAAGAACAGAGTTTCAAAGTAAAGATTCTTCTTATAATGCATTCCCTTTTAGTCTAAAACACAATCTCTTGCCCTGAAACAGTGTTTAAGCTATTCAATTTGGTTAAAAACAATATTTCTTGCTCTGAAACGGTGTATAAGCCGATTACAATGCATAGAAGCCCTGTTTCTTTGTGGTTAGAGGTGTACAAACAGAGTTGCAATTACTTTAATTGGTCATATTACAAACAACTTGTTTCACCCCTGTATAAACTCGTTTCACTTGAAATATGTGTTTTCTTAGGATATTGTAAGTTATTCAGTTTGGTCAAAAACAATGTGTCTTGCTCTGAAACGCTGTATAAGCTGATTACAATGCATAGAAACCCTGTTTCGTTCTGGTTAGAGGTGTACAAACAGAGTTGCAATTACTTTAAATGGTTAAGTTGTTCAGTTTGGTTAAAAACAATATTTCTTGCTCTGAAACTATGTATAAGCCAATTATAATGCGTGGAAACGTTGCCTCCTTGTGGTTAGAGGTGTAAAAACATAGTTGCAATTACTTTCAAGGGGCACATTAGAACCATGTTAAAACAACTTGTTTCTCCCCTGTATAAACTCTTTTCACTTGAAATATATGTTTTCTTAGGATATTGTAAGTTGTTCAGTTTGGTTAAAAACAATATTTCTTGCTCTGAAACGCTGTATAAACCGATTACAATACATAGAAACCCTGTTTCGTTGTGGTGAAACGTGTTCAAACAGAGTTGTAATTACTTTAATTGATCATATTACAAACAACTTGATGTCCCCTTGTTATAAACTCTTTTCATTTGAAATATGTGTTTTCTTAACATATTGTAAGTTATTCAGTTTGGTTAAAAACAAGATGTCTAGCTCTGAAACAGTGTTTAAGGTGAATACAAAGCTGTTTCATAGTGTGAAAAAGGTAAAGAACAGAGTTTCAAAGTAAAGATTCTTCTTATAATGCAGTCTCTTTTAGTCTAAAACACAATCTCTTGCCCTGAAACAGTGTTTAAGGTAAATACAAAGCTGTTTCATAGTGTCAAAAAGGTAAAGAACAGAGTTTCAAAGTAAAGATTCTTCTTATAATGCATTCCCTTTTAGTCTAAAACACAATCTCTTGCCCTGAAACAGTGTTTAAGGTGAATACAAAGCTGTTTCATAGTGTCAAAAAGGTAAAGAACAGAGTTTCAAAGATTCTTCTTATAATGCAGTCTCTTTTAGTCTAAAACACAATCTCTTGCCCTGAAACAGTGTTTAAGGTGAATAGAAAGCTGTTTCATAGTGTCAAAAAGGTAAAGAACAAAGTTTCAAAGTAAAGATTCTTCTTATAATGCAGTCTCTTTTAGTCTAAAACACAATCTCTTGCCCTGAAACAGTGTTTAAGGTGTATACAAAGCTGTTTCAAAGTGTCAAAAAGGTAAAGAACAGAGTTTCAAAGTAAAGATTCTTCTTATAATGCATTCCCGTTTAGTCTAAAACACAATCTCTTGCCCTGAAACAGTGTTTAAGGTGAATACAAAGCTGTTTCATAGTGTCAAAAAGGTAAAGAACAGAGTTTCAAAGTAAAGATTCTTCTTATAATGCAGTCTCTTTTAGTCTAAAACACAATCTCTTGCACTGAAACAGTGTTTAAGGTGAATACAAAGCTGTTTCATAATGTCAAAAAGGTAAAGAACACAGTTTCAAAGTAAAGATTCTTGTTATTATGCAGTCTCTTTTAGTCTAAAACACAATCTCTTGCCCTGAAACAGTGTTTAAGGTGAATAGAAAGCTGTTTCATAGTGTCAAAAAGGTAAAGAACAGAGTTTCAAAGTAAAGATTCTTCTTATAATGCATTCCCTTTTAGTCTAAAACACAATCTCTTGCCCTGAAACAGTGTTTAAGCTATTCAATTTGGTTAAAAACAATATTTCTTGCTCTGAAACGGTGTATAAGCCGATTACAATGCATAGAAGCCCTGTTTCTTTGTGGTTAGAGGTGTACAAACAGAGTTGCAATTACTTTAATTGGTCATATTACAAACAACTTGTTTCACCCCTGTATAAACTCGTTTCACTTGAAATATGTGTTTTCTTAGGATATTGTAAGTTATTCAGTTTGGTCAAAAACAATGTGTCTTGCTCTGAAACGCTGTATAAGCTGATTACAATGCATAGAAACCCTGTTTCGTTCTGGTTAGAGGTGTACAAACAGAGTTGCAATTACTTTAAATGGTTAAGTTGTTCAGTTTGGTTAAAAACAATATTTCTTGCTCTGAAACTATGTATAAGCCAATTATAATGCGTGGAAACGTTGCCTCCTTGTGGTTAGAGGTGTAAAAACATAGTTGCAATTACTTTCAAGGGGCACATTAGAACCATGTTAAAACAACTTGTTTCTCCCCTGTATAAACTCTTTTCACTTGAAATATATGTTTTCTTAGGATATTGTAAGTTGTTCAGTTTGGTTAAAAACAATATTTCTTGCTCTGAAACGCTGTATAAACCGATTACAATACATAGAAACCCTGTTTCGTTGTGGTGAAACGTGTTCAAACAGAGTTGTAATTACTTTAATTGATCATATTACAAACAACTTGATGTCCCCTTGTTATAAACTCTTTTCATTTGAAATATGTGTTTTCTTAACATATTGTAAGTTATTCAGTTTGGTTAAAAACAAGATGTCTAGCTCTGAAACAGTGTTTAAGGTGAATACAAAGCTGTTTCATAGTGTGAAAAAGGTAAAGAACAGAGTTTCAAAGTAAAGATTCTTCTTATAATGCAGTCTCTTTTAGTCTAAAACACAATCTCTTGCCCTGAAACAGTGTTTAAGGTAAATACAAAGCTGTTTCATAGTGTCAAAAAGGTAAAGAACAGAGTTTCAAAGTAAAGATTCTTCTTATAATGCATTCCCTTTTAGTCTAAAACACAATCTCTTGCCCTTAAACAGTGTTTAAGGTGAATACAAAGCTGTTTCATAGTGTGAAAAAGGGAAAGAACAGAGATTTAAAGTAAAGATTCTTTTTATAATGCATTCCCTTTTAGTCTAAAACACAATCTCTTGCCCTGAAACAGTGTTTAAGGTGAATACAAAGCTGTTTCATAGTGTGAAAAAGGTAAAGAACAGAGTTTCAAAGTAAAGATTCTTCTTATAATGCATTCCCTTTTAGTCTAAAACACAATCTCTTGCCCTGAAACAGTGTTTAAGCTATTCAATTTGGTTAAAAACAATATTTCTTGCTCTGAAACGGTGTATAAGCCGATTACAATGCATAGAAGCCCTGTTTCTTTGTGGTTAGAGGTGTACAAACAGAGTTGCAATTACTTTAATTGGTCATATTACAAACAACTTGTTTCACCCCTGTATAAACTCGTTTCACTTGAAATATGTGTTTTCTTAGGATATTGTAAGTTATTCAGTTTGGTCAAAAACAATGTGTCTTGCTCTGAAACGCTGTATAAGCTGATTACAATGCATAGAAACCCTGTTTCGTTCTGGTTAGAGGTGTACAAACAGAGTTGCAATTACTTTAAATGGTTAAGTTGTTCAGTTTGGTTAAAAACAATATTTCTTGCTCTGAAACTATGTATAAGCCAATTATAATGCTTGGAAACGTTGCCTCCTTGTGGTTAGAGGTGTAAAAACATAGTTGCAATTACTTTCAAGGGGCACATTAGAACCATGTTAAAACAACTTGTTTCTCCCCTGTATAAACTCTTTTCACTTGAAATATATGTTTTCTTAGGATATTGTAAGTTGTTCAGTTTGGTTAAAAACAATATTTCTTGCTCTGAAACGCTGTATAAGCCGATTACAATACATAGAAACCCTGTTTCGTTGTGGTGAAACGTGTTCAAACAGAGTTGTAATTACTAATTGATCATATTACAAACAACTTGATGTCCCCTTGTTATAAACGCTTTTCATTTGAAATATGTGTTTTCTTAACATATTGTAAGTTATTCAGTTTGGTTAAAAACAAGATGTCTAGCTCTGAAACAGTGTTTAAGGTGAATACAAAGCTGTTTCATAGTGTGAAAATGGTAAAGAACAGAGTTTCTAAGTAAAGATTCTTCTTTTAATGCAGTCTCTTTTAGTCTAAAACACAATCTCTTGCCCTGACACAGTGTTTAAGTTGAATATAAAGTTGTTTCATAGTGTGAAAAAGGTAAAGAACAGAGTTTCAAAGTAAAGATTCTTCTTATAATGCATTCCCTTTTAGTCTAAAACACAATCTCTTGCCCTGAAACAGTGTTTAAGGTGAATACAAAGCTGTTTCATAGTGTGAAAAAGGTAAAGAACAGAGTTTCAAAGTAAAGATTCTTCTTATAATGCATTCCCTTTTAGTCTAAAACACAATCTCTTGCCCTGAAACAGTGTTTAAGGTGAATACAAAGCTGTTTCATAGTGTCAAAAAGGTAAAGAACAGAGTTTCAAAGATTCTTCTTATAATGCAGTCTCTTTTAGTCTAAAACACAATCTCTTGCCCTGAAACAGTGTTTAAGGTGAATAGAAAGCTGTTTCATAGTGTCAAAAAGGTTAAGAACAAAGTTTCAAAGTAAAGATTCTTCTTATAATGCAGTCTCTTTTATTCTAAAACACAATCTCTTGCCCTGAAACAGTGTTTAAGGTGTATACAAAGCTGTTTCAAAGTGTCAAAAGGTAAAGAACAGAGTTTCAAAGTAAAGATTCTTCTTATAATGCATTCCCTTTAGTCTAAAACACAATCTCTTGCACTGAAACAGTGTTTAAGGTGAGTACAAAGCTGTTTCATAGTGTGAAAAAGGTAAAGAACAGAGTTTCAAAGTAAAGATTCTTCTTATAATGCATTCCCTTTTAGTCTAAAACACAATCTCTTGCCCTGAAACAGTGTTTAAGGTGAATACAAAGCTGTTTCATAGTGTCAAAAAGGTAAAGAACAGAGTTTCAAAGATTCTTCTTATAATGCAGTCTCTTTTAGTCTAAAACACAATCTCTTGCCCTGAAACAGTGTTTAAGGTGAATAGAAAGCTGTTTTATAGTGTCAAAAAGGTAAAGAACAAAGTTTCAAAGTAAAGATTCTTCTTATAATGCAGTCTCTTTTAGTCTAAAACACAATCTCTTGCCCTGAAACAGTGTTTAAGGTGTATACAAAGCTGTTTCAAAGAGTCAAAAAGGTAAAGAACAGAGTTTCAAAGTAAAGATTCTTCTTATAATGCATTCCCGTTTAGTCTAAAACACAATCTCTTGCCCTGAAACAGTGTTTAAGGTGAATACAAAGCTGTTTCATAGTGTCAAAAAGGTAAAGAACAGAGTTTCAAAGTAAAGATTCTTCTTATAATGCAGTCTCTTTTAGTCTAAAACACAATCTCTTGCACTGAAACAGTGTTTAAGGTGAATACAAAGCTGTTTCATAGTGTGAAAAAGGGAAAGAACAGAGTTTCAAAGTAAAGATTCTTCTTATAATGCATTCCCTTTTAGTCTAAAACACAATCTCTTGCCCTGAAACAGTGTTTAAGGTGAATACAAAGCTGTTTCATAATGTCAAAAAGGTAAAGAACAGAGTTTCAAAGTAAAGATTCTTGTTATTATGCAGTCTCTTTTAGTCTAAAACACAATCTCTTGCCCTGAAACAGTGTTTAAGGTGAATAGAAAGCTGTTTCATAGTGTCAAAAAGGTAAAGAACAGAGTTTCAAAGTAAAGATTCTTCTTATAATGCATTCCCTTTTAGTCTAAAACACAATCTCTTGCCCTGAAACAGTGTTTAAGCTATTCAATTTGGTTAAAAACAATATTTCTTGCTCTGAAACGGTGTATAAGCCGATTACAATGCATAGAAGCCCTGTTTCTTTGTGGTTAGAGGTGTACAAACAGAGTTGCAATTACTTTAATTGGTCATATTACAAACAACTTGTTTCACCCCTGTATAAACTCGTTTCACTTGAAATATGTGTTTTCTTAGGATATTGTAAGTTATTCAGTTTGGTCAAAAACAATGTGTCTTGCTCTGAAACGCTGTATAAGCTGATTACAATGCATAGAAACCCTGTTTCGTTCTGGTTAGAGGTGTACAAACAGAGTTGCAATTACTTTAAATGGTTAAGTTGTTCAGTTTGGTTAAAAACAATATTTCTTGCTCTGAAACTATGTATAAGCCAATTATAATGCGTGGAAACGTTGCCTCCTTGTGGTTAGAGGTGTAAAAACATAGTTGCAATTACTTTCAAGGGGCACATTAGAACCATGTTAAAACAACTTGTTTCTCCCCTGTATAAACTCTTTTCACTTGAAATATATGTTTTCTTAGGATATTGTAAGTTGTTCAGTTTGGTTAAAAACAATATTTCTTGCTCTGAAACGCTGTATAAACCGATTACAATACATAGAAACCCTGTTTCGTTGTGGTGAAACGTGTTCAAACAGAGTTGTAATTACTTTAATTGATCATATTACAAACAACTTGATGTCCCCTTGTTATAAACTCTTTTCATTTGAAATATGTGTTTTCTTAACATATTGTAAGTTATTCAGTTTGGTTAAAAACAAGATGTCTAGCTCTGAAACAGTGTTTAAGGTGAATACAAAGCTGTTTCATAGTGTGAAAAAGGTAAAGAACAGAGTTTCAAAGTAAAGATTCTTCTTATAATGCATTCCCTTTTAGTCTAAAACACAATCTCTTGCCCTTAAACAGTGTTTAAGGTGAATACAAAGCTGTTTCATAGTGTGAAAAAGGGAAAGAACAGAGATTCAAAGTAAAGATTCTTCTTATAATGCATTCCCTTTTAGTCTAAAACACAATCTCTTGCCCTGAAACAGTGTTTAAGGTAAATACAAAGCTGTTTCATAGTGTCAAAAAGGTAAAGAACAGAGTTTCAAATTAAAGATTCTTCTTATAATGCATTCCCTTTTAGTCTAAAACACAATCTCTTGCCCTTAAACAGTGTTTAAGGTGAATACAAAGCTGTTTCATATTGTGAAAAAGGGAAAGAACAGAGATTCAAAGTAAAGATTCTTCTTATAATGCATTCCCTTTTAGTCTAAAACACAATCTCTTGCCCTGAAACAGTGTTTAAGGTGAATACAAAGCTGTTTCATAGTGTGAAAAAGGTAAAGAACAGAGTTTCAAAGTAAAGATTCTTCTTATAATGCATTCCCTTTTAGTCTAAAACACAATCTCTTGCCCTGAAACAGTGTTTAAGGTGAATACAAAGCTGTTTCATAGTGTGAAAAAGGTAAAGAACAGAGTTTCAAAGTAAAGATTCTTCTTATAATGCATTCCCTTTAGTCTAAAACACAATCTCTTGCACTGAAACAGTGTTTAAGGCGAGTACAAAGCTGTTTCACAGTGTGAAAAAGGTAAAGAACAGAGTTTCAAAGTAAAGATTCTTCTTATAATGCATTCCCGTTTAGTCTAAAACACAATCTCTTGCCCTGAAACAGTGTTTAAGGTGAATACAAAGCTGTTTCATAGTGTCAAAAAGGTAAAGAACAGAGTTTCAAAGATTCTTCTTATAATGCAGTCTCTTTTAGTCTAAAACACAATCTCTTGCCCTGAAACAGTGTTTAAGGTGAATAGAAAGCTGTTTCATAGTGTCAAAAAGGTAAAGAACAAAGTTTCAAAGTAAAGATTCTTCTTATAATGCAGTCTCTTTTAGTCTAAAACACAATCTCTTGCCCTGAAACAGTGTTTAAGGTGTATACAAAGCTGTTTCAAAGTGTCAAAAGGTAAAGAACAGAGTTTCAAAGTAAAGATTCTTCTTATAATGCATTCCCTTTAGTCTAAAACACAATCTCTTGCACTGAAACAGTGTTTAAGGTGAATACAAAGCTGTTTCATAGTGTGAAAAAGGTAAAGAACAGAGTTTCAAAGTAAAGATTCTTCTTATAATGCATTCCCTTTTAGTCTAAAACACAATCTCTTGCCCTGAAACAGTGTTTAAGGTGAATACAAAGCTGTTTCATAGTGTCAAAAAGGTAAAGAACAGAGTTTCAAAGATTCTTCTTATAATGCAGTCTCTTTTAGTCTAAAACACAATCTCTTGCCCTGAAACAGTGTTTAAGGTGAATAGAAAGCTGTTTCATAGTGTCAAAAAGGTAAAGAACAAAGTTTCAAAGTAAAGATTCTTCTTATAATGCAGTCTCTTTTAGTCTAAAACACAATCTCTTGCCCTGAAACAGTGTTTAAGGTGTATACAAAGCTGTTTCAAAGTGTCAAAAAGGTAAAGAACAGAGTTTCAAAGTAAAGATTCTTCTTATAATGCATTCCCTTTTAGTCTAAAACACAATCTCTTGCCCTGAAACAGTGTTTAAGGTGAATACAAAGCTGTTTCATAGTGTCAAAAAGGTAAAGAACAGAGTTTCAAAGTAAAGATTCTTCTTATAATGCATTCCCTTTTAGTCTAAAACACAATCTCTTACCCTGAAACAGTGTTTAAGCCATTCAATTTGGTTAAAAACAATATTTCTTGCTCTGAAACGGTGTATAAGCCGATTACAATGCATAGAAGCCCTGTTTCTTTGTGGTTAGAGGTGTACAAACAGAGTTGCAATTACTTTAATTGGTCATATTACAAACAACTTGTTTCACCCCTGTATAAACTCGTTTCACTTGAAATATGTGTTTTCTTAGGATATTGTAAGTTATTCAGTTTGGTCAAAAACAATGTGTCTTGCTCTGAAACGCTGTATAAGCTGATTACAATGCATAGAAACCCTGTTTCGTTCTGGTTAGAGGTGTACAAACAGAGTTGCAATTACTTTAAATGGTTAAGTTGTTCAGTTTGGTTAAAAACAATATTTCTTGCTCTGAAACTATGTATAAGCCAATTATAATGCTTGGAAACGTTGCCTCCTTGTGGTTAGAGGTGTAAAAACATAGTTGCAATTACTTTCAAGGGGCACATTAGAACCATGTTAAAACAACTTGTTTCTCCCCTGTATAAACTCTTTTCACTTGAAATATATGTTTTCTTAGGATATTGTAAGTTGTTCAGTTTGGTTAAAAACAATATTTCTTGCTCTGAAACGCTGTATAAGCCGATTACAATACATAGAAACCCTGTTTCGTTGTGGTGAAACGTGTTCAAACAGAGTTGTAATTACTAATTGATCATATTACAAACAAATTGATGTCCCATTGTTATAAACGCTTTTCATTTGAAATATGTGTTTTCTTAACATATTGTAAGTTATTCAGTTTGGTTAAAAACAAGATGTCTAGCTCTGAAACAGTGTTTAAGGTGAATACAAAGCTGTTTCATAGTGTGAAAATGGTAAAGAACAGAGTTTCTAAGTAAAGATTCTTCTTTTAATGCAGTCTCTTTTAGTCTAAAACACAATCTCTTGCCCTGAAACAGTGTTTAAGGTGTATACAAAGCTGTTTCAAAGTGTCAAAAAGGTAAAGAACAGAGTTTCTAAGTAAAGATTCTTCTTATAATGCATTCCCTTTAGTCTAAAACACAATCTCTTGCACTGAAACAGTGTTTAAGGCGAGTACAAAGCTGTTTCACAGTGTGAAAAAGGTAAAGAACAGAGTTTCAAAGTAAAGATTCTTCTTATAATGCATTCCCGTTTAGTCTAAAACACAATCTCTTGCCCTGAAACAGTGTTTAAGGTAAATACAAAGCTGTTTCATAGTGTCAAAAAGGTAAAGAACAGAGTTTCAAAGTAAAGATTCTTCTTATAATGCATTCCCTTTTAGTCTAAAACACAATCTCTTGCCCTTAAACAGTGTTTAAGGTGAATACAAAGCTGTTTCATTGTGTGAAAAAGGGAAAGAACAGAGTTTCAAAGTAAAGATTCTTGTTATTATGCAGTCTCTTTTAGTCTAAAACACAATCTCTTGCCCTGAAACAGTGTTTAAGGTGAATAGAAAGCTGTTTCATAGTGTCAAAAAGGTAAAGAACAGAGTTTCAAAGTAAAGATTCTTCTTATAATGCATTCCCTTTTAGTCTAAAACACAATCTCTTGCCCTGAAACAGTGTTTAAGCTATTCAATTTGGTTAAAAACAATATTTCTTGCTCTGAAACGGTGTATAAGCCGATTACAATGCATAGAAGCCCTGTTTCTTTGTGGTTAGAGGTGTACAAACAGAGTTGCAATTACTTTAATTGGTCATATTACAAACAACTTGTTTCACCCCTGTATAAACTCGTTTCACTTGAAATATGTGTTTTCTTAGGATATTGTAAGTTATTCAGTTTGGTCAAAAACAATGTGTCTTGCTCTGAAACGCTGTATAAGCTGATTACAATGCATAGAAACCCTGTTTCGTTCTGGTTAGAGGTGTACAAACAGAGTTGCAATTACTTTAAATGGTTAAGTTGTTCAGTTTGGTTAAAAACAATATTTCTTGCTCTGAAACTATGTATAAGCCAATTATAATGCTTGGAAACGTTGCCTCCTTGTGGTTAGAGGTGTAAAAACATAGTTGCAATTACTTTCAAGGGGCACATTAGAACCATGTTAAAACAACTTGTTTCTCCCCTGTATAAACTCTTTTCACTTGAAATATATGTTTTCTTAGGATATTGTAAGTTGTTCAGTTTGGTTAAAAACAATATTTCTTGCTCTGAAACGCTGTATAAGCCGATTACAATACATAGAAACCCTGTTTAGTTGTGGTGAAACGTGTTCAAACAGAGTTGTAATTACTTCAATTGATCATATTACAAACAACTTGATGTCCCCTTGTTATAAACTCTTTTCATTTGAAATATGTGTTTTCTTAACATATTGTAAGTTATTCAGTTTGGTTAAAAACAAGATGTCTAGCTCTGAAACAGTGTTTAAGGTGAATACAAAGCTGTTTCATAGTGTGAAAATGGTAAAGAACAGAGTTTCTAAGTAAAGATTCTTCTTATAATGCATTCCCTTTTAGTCTAAAACACAATCTCTTGCCCTGAAACAGTGTTTAAGGTGAATACAAAGCTGTTTCATAGTGTCAAAAAGGTAAAGAACAGATTTCAAAGTAAAGATTCTTCTTATAATGCATTCCCGTTTAGTCTAAAACACAATCTCTTGCCCTGAAATAGTGTTTAAGGTAAATACAAAGCTGTTTCATACTGTCAAAAAGGTAAAGAACAGAGTTTCAAAGTATTCTTCTTATAATGCATTCCCTTTTAGTCCAAAACACAATCTCTTGCCCTGAAACAGTGTTTAAGGTGAATAGAAAGCTGTTTCATAGTGTCAAAAAGGTAAAGAACAAAGTTTCAAAGTAAAGATTCTTCTTATAATGCAGTCTCTTTTAGTCTAAAACACAATCTCTTGCCCTGAAACAGTGTTTAAGGTGTATACAAAGCTGTTTCAAAGTGTCAAAAAGGTAAAGAACAGAGTTTCAAAGTAAAGATTCTTCTTATAATGCATTCCCTTTAGTCTAAAACACAATCTCTTGCACTGAAACAGTGTTTAAGGCGAGTACAAAGCTGTTTCACAGTGTGAAAAAGGTAAAGAACAGAGTTTCAAAGTAAAGATTCTTCTTATAATGCATTCCCTTTTAGTCTAAAACACAATCTCTTGCCCTTAAACAGTGTTTAAGGTGAATACAAAGCTGTTTCATTGTGTGAAAAAGGGAAAGAACAGAGTTTCAAAGTACAGATTCTTGTTATTATGCAGTCTCTTTTAGTCTAAAACACAATCTCTTGCCCTGAAACAGTGTTTAAGGTGAATAGAAAGCTGTTTCATAGTGTCAAAAAGGTAAAGAACAGAGTTTCAAAGTAAAGATTCTTCTTATAATGCATTCCCTTTTAGTCTAAAACACAATCTCTTGCCCTGAAACAGTGTTTAAGCTATTCAATTTGGTTAAAAACAATATTTCTTGCTCTGAAACGGTGTATAAGCCGATTACAATGCATAGAAGCCCTGTTTCTTTGTGGTTAGAGGTGTACAAACAGAGTTGCAATTACTTTAATTGGTCATATTACAAACAACTTGTTTCACCCCTGTATAAACTCGTTTCACTTGAAATATGTGTTTTCTTAGGATATTGTAAGTTATTCAGTTTGGTCAAAAACAATGTGTCTTGCTCTGAAACGCTGTATAAGCTGATTACAATGCATAGAAACCCTGTTTCGTTCTGGTTAGAGGTGTACAAACAGAGTTGCAATTACTTTAAATGGTTAAGTTGTTCAGTTTGGTTAAAAACAATATTTCTTGCTCTGAAACTATGTATAAGCCAATTATAATGCTTGGAAACGTTGCCTCCTTGTAGTTAGAGGTGTAAAAACATAGTTGCAATTACTTTCAAGGGGCACATTAGAACCATGTTAAAACAACTTGTTTCTCCCCTGTATAAACTCTTTTCACTTGAAATATATGTTTTCTTAGGATATTGTAAGTTGTTCAGTTTGGTTAAAAACAATATTTCTTGCTCTGAAACGCTGTATAAGCCGATTACAATACATAGAAACCCTGTTTAGTTGTGGTGAAACGTGTTCAAACAGAGTTGTAATTACTTCAATTGATCATATTACAAACAACTTGATGTCCCCTTGTTATAAACTCTTTTCATTTGAAATATGTGTTTTCTTAACATATTGTAAGTTATTCAGTTTGGTTAAAAACAAGATGTCTAGCTCTGAAACAGTGTTTAAGGTGAATACAAAGCTGTTTCATAGTGTGAAAATGGTAAAGAACAGAGTTTCTAAGTAAAGATTCTTCTTATAATGCATTCCCTTTTAGTCTAAAACACAATCTCTTGCCCTGAAACAGTGTTTAAGGTGAATACAAAGCTGTTTCATAGTGTCAAAAAGGTAAAGAACAGATTTCAAAGTAAAGATTCTTCTTATAATGCATTCCCGTTTAGTCTAAAACACAATCTCTTGCCCTGAAATAGTGTTTAAGGTAAATACAAAGCTGTTTCATACTGTCAAAAAGGTAAAGAACAGAGTTTCAAAGTATTCTTCTTATAATGCATTCCCTTTTAGTCTAAAACACAATCTCTTGCCCTGAAACAGTGTTTAAGGTGAATAGAAAGCTGTTTCATAGTGTGAAAATGGTAAAGAACAGAGTTTCTAAGTAAAGATTCTTCTTATAATGCAGCCTCTTTTAGTCTAAAACACAATCTCTTGCCCTGAAACAGTGTTTAAGTTGAATATAAAGTTGTTTCATAGTGTGAAAAAGGTAAAGAACAGAGTTTCTAAGTAAAGATTCTTCTTATAATGCATTCCCTTTTAGTCTAAAACACAATCTCTTGCCCTGAAACAATGTTTAAGGTGAATACAAAGCTGTTTCATAGTGTGAAAAAGGTAAAGAACAGAGTTTCAAAGTAAAGATTCTTCTTATAATGCATTCCCTTTTAGTCTAAAACACAATCTCTTGCCCTGAAACAGTGTTTAAGGTGAATACAAAGCTGTTTCATAGTGTCAAAAAGGTAAAGAACAGATTTCAAAGTAAAGATTCTTCTTATAATGCATTCCCGTTTACTCTAAAACATAATCTCTTGCCCTGAAACAGTGTTTAAGGTAAATACAAAGCTGTTTCATAGTGTCAAAAAGGTAAAGAACAGAGTTTCAAAGTAAAGATTCTTCTTATAATGCATTCCCTTTTAGTCTAAAACACAATCTCTTGCCCTGAAACAGTGTTTAATGTGAATACAAAGCTGTTTCATAGTGTGAAAATGGTAAAGAACAGAGTTTCTAACTAAAGATTCTTCTTATAATGCAGCCTCTTTTAGTCTAAAACACAATCTCTTGCCCTGAAACAGTTTAAGTTGAATATAAAGTTGTTTCATAGTGTGAAAAAGGTAAAGAACAGAGTTTCTAAGTAAAGATTCTTCTTATAATGCATTCCCTTTTAGTCTAAAACACAATCTCTTGCCCTGAAACAATGTTTAAGGTGAATACAAAGCTGTTTCATAGTGTGAAAAAGGTAAAGAACAGAGTTTCAAAGTAAAGATTCTTCTTATAATGCATTCCCTTTTAGTCTAAAACACAATCTCTTGCCCTGAAACAGTGTTTAAGGTGAATACAAAGCTGTTTCATAGTGTCAAAAAGGTAAAGAACAGATTTCAAAGTAAAGATTCTTCTTATAATGCATTCCCGTTTACTCTAAAACATAATCTCTTTCCCTGAAACAGTGTTTAAGGTAAATACAAAGCTGTTTCATAGTGTCAAAAAGGTAAAGAACAGAGTTTCAAAGTAAAGATTCTTCTTATAATGCATTCCCTTTTAGTCTAAAACACAATCTCTTGCCCTGAAACAGTGTTTAAGGTGAATACAAAGCTGTTTCAAAGTGTCAAAAAGGTAAAGAACAGAGTTTCAAAGTAAAGATTTTTCTTATAATGCATTCCCTTTAGTCTAAAACACAATCTCTTGCACTGAAACAGTGTTTAAGGCGAGTACAAAGCTGTTTCACAGTGTGAAAAAGGTAAAGAACAGAGTTTCAAAGTAAAGATTCTTCTTATAATGCATTCCGGTTTAGTCTAAAACACAATCTCTTGCCCTGAAACAGTGTTTAAGGTAAATACAAAGCTGTTTCATAGTGTGAAAAAGGTAAAGAACAGAGTTTCAAATTAAAGATTCTTCTTATAATGCATTACCTTTAGTCTAAAACACAATCTCTTGCCCTGAAACAGTGTTTAAGGTGAATACAAAGCTGTTTCATAGTGTGAAAAAGTTAAAGAACACAGTTTCAAAATAAAGATTCTTCTTATAATGCATTCCCTTTTAGTCTAAAACACAATCTCTTGCCCTGAAACAGTGTTTAAGGTGAATACAAAGCTGTTTCATAGTGTGAAAATGGTAAAGAACAGAGTTTCTAAGTAAAGATTCTTCTTATAATGCAGTCTCTTTTAGTCTAAAACACAATCTCTTGCCCTGAAACAGTGTTTAAGTTGAATATAAAGTTGTTTCATAGTGTGAAAAAGGTAAAGAACAGAGTTTCTAAGTAAAGATTCTTCTTATAATGCATTCCCTTTTAGTCTAAAACACAATCTCTTGCCCTGAAACAGTGTTTAAGGTGAATACAAAGCTGTTTCATAGTGTGAAAAAGGTAAAGAACAGAGTTTCAAAGTAAAGATTCTTCTTATAATGCATTCCCTTTTAGTCTAAAACACAATCTCTTGCCCTGAAACAGTGTTTAATGTGAATACAAAGCTGTTTCATAGTGTCAAAAAGGTAAAGAACAGAGTTTCAAAGTAAAGATTCTTCTTATAATGCATTCCCGTTTAGTCTAAAACACAATCTCTTGCCCTGAAACAGTGTTTAAGGTAAATACAAAGCTGTTTCATAGTGTCAAAACGGTAAAGAACAGAGTTTCAAAGTAAAGATTCTTCTTATAATGCATTCCCTTTTTGGCTAAAACACAATCTCTTGCCCTGAAAAAGTGTTTAAGGTGAATACAAAGGTGTTTCATAGTGTGAAAAAGGGAAAGAACAGAGTTTCAAAGTAAAGATTCTTCTTATAATGCATTCCCTTTTAGTCTAAAACACAATCTCTTGCCCTGAAACAGTGTTTAAGGTGAATAGAAAGCTGTTTCATAGTGTCAAAAAGGTAAAGAACAAAGTTTCAAAGTAAAGATTCTTCTTATAATGCATTCCCTTTAGTCTAAAACACAATCTCTTGCCCTGAAACAGTGTTTAAGGTGAATACAAAGCTGTTTCACAGTGTGAAAAAGGTAAAGAACAGAGTTTCAAAGTAAAGATTCTTCTTATAATGCATTCCCTTTTAGTCTAAAACACAATCTCTTGCCCTGAAACAGTGTTTAAGGTGATTACAAAGCTGTTTCATAGTGTCAAAAAGGTAAAGAACAAAGTTTCAAAGTAAAGATTCTTCTTATAATGCATTCCCTTTAGTCTAAAACACAATCTCTTGCACTGAAACAGTGTTTAAGGCGAGTACAAAGCTGTTTCACAGTGTGAAAAAGGTAAAGAACAGAGTTTCAAAGTAAAGATTCTTCTTATAATGCATTCCCTTTTAGTCTAAAACACAATCTCTTGCCCTGAAACAGTGTTTAAGGTGAATACAAAGCTGTTTCATAGTGTGAAAAATGTAAAGAACAGAGTTTCTAACTAAAGATTCTTCTTATAATGCAGCCTCTTTTAGTCTAAAACACAATCTCTTGCCCTGAAACAGTTTAAGTTGAATATAAAGTTGTTTCATAGTGTGAAAAAGGTAAAGAACAGAGTTTCTAAGTAAAGATTCTTCTTATAATGCATTCCCTTTTAGTCTAAAACACAATCTCTTGCCCTGAAACAATGTTTAAGGTGAATACAAAGCTGTTTCATAGTGTGAAAAAGGTAAAGAACAGAGTTTCAAAGTAAAGATTCTTCTTATAATGCATTCCCTTTTAGTCTAAAACACAATCTCTTGCCCTGAAACAGTGTTTAAGGTGAATACAAAGCTGTTTCATAGTGTGAAAAAGTTAAAGAACACAGTTTCAAAATAAAGATTCTTCTTATAATGCATTCCCTTTTAGTCTAAAACACAATCTCTTGCCCTGAAACAGTGTTTAAGGTGAATACAAAGCTGTTTCATAGTGTGAAAATGGTAAAGAACAGAGTTTCTAAGTAAAGATTCTTCTTATAATGCAGTCTCTTTTAGTCTAAAACACAATCTCTTGCCCTGAAACAGTGTTTAAGTTGAATATAAAGTTGTTTCATAGTGTGAAAAAGGTAAAGAACAGAGTTTCTAAGTAAAGATTCTTCTTATAATGCATTCCCTTTTAGTCTAAAACACAATCTCTTGCCCTGAAACAGTGTTTAAGGTGAATACAAAGCTGTTTCATAGTGTGAAAAAGGTAAAGAACAGAGTTTCAAAGTAAAGATTCTTCTTATAATGCATTCCCTTTTAGTCTAAAACACAATCTCTTGCCCTGAAACAGTGTTTAATGTGAATACAAAGCTGTTTCATAGTGTCAAAAAGGTAAAGAACAGAGTTTCAAAGTAAAGATTCTTCTTATAATGCATTCCCGTTTAGTCTAAAACACAATCTCTTGCCCTGAAACAGTGTTTAAGGTAAATACAAAGCTGTTTCATAGTGTCAAAACGGTAAAGAACAGAGTTTCAAAGTAAAGATTCTTCTTATAATGCATTCCCTTTTTGGCTAAAACACAATCTCTTGCCCTGAAAAAGTGTTTAAGGTGAATACAAAGCTGTTTCATAGTGTGAAAAAGGGAAAGAACAGAGTTTCAAAGTAAAGATTCTTCTTATAATGCATTCCCTTTTAGTCTAAAACACAATCTCTTGCCCTGAAACAGTGTTTAAGGCGAATACAAAGCTGTTGCATAGTGTGAAAAAGGTAAAGAACAGAGTTTCAAATTAAAGATTCTTCTTATAATGCATTCCCTTTAGTCTAAAACACAATCTCTTGCACTGAAACAGTGTTTAAGGCGAGTACAAAGCTGTTTCACAGTGTGAAAAAGGTAAAGAACAGAGTTTCAAAGTAAAGATTCTTCTTATAATGCATTCCCTTTTAGTCTAAAACACAATCTCTTGCCCTGAAACAGTGTTTAAGGTGAATACAAAGCTGTTTCATAGTGTGAAAAATGTAAAGAACAGAGTTTCTAACTAAAGATTCTTCTTATAATGCAGCCTCTTTTAGTCTAAAACACAATCTCTTGCCCTGAAACAGTTTAAGTTGAATATAAAGTTGTTTCATAGTGTGAAAAAGGTAAAGAACAGAGTTTCTAAGTAAAGATTCTTCTTATAATGCATTCCCTTTTAGTCTAAAACACAATCTCTTGCCCTGAAACAATGTTTAAGGTGAATACAAAGCTGTTTCATAGTGTGAAAAAGGTAAAGAACAGAGTTTCAAAGTAAAGATTCTTCTTATAATGCATTCCCTTTTAGTCTAAAACACAATCTCTTGCCCTGAAACAGTGTTTAAGGTGAATACAAAGCTGTTTCATAGTGTCAAAAAGGTAAAGAACAGATTTCAAAGTAAAGATTCTTCTTATAATGCATTCCCGTTTACTCTAAAACATAATCTCTTGCCCTGAAACAGTGTTTAAGGTAAATACAAAGCTGTTTCATAGTGTCAAAAAGGTAAAGAACAGAGTTTCAAAGTAAAGATTCTTCTTATAATGCATTCCCTTTTAGTCTAAAACACAATCTCTTGCCCTGAAACAGTGTTTAAGGTGAATACAAAGCTGTTTCATAGTGTCAAAAAGGTAAAGAACAGAGTTTCAAAGTAAAGATTCTTCTTATAATGCAGTCTCTTTTAGTCTAAAACACAATCTCTTGCCCTGAAACAGTGTTTAAGTTGAATATAAAGTTGTTTCATAGTGTGAAAAAGGTAAAGAACAGAGTTTCTAAGTAAAGATTCTTCTTATAATGCATTCCCTTTTAGTCTAAAACACAATCTCTTGCCCTGAAACAGTGTTTAAGGTGAATACAAAGCTGTTTCATAGTGTGAAAAAGGTAAAGAACAGAGTTTCAAAGTAAAGATTCTTCTTATAATGCATTCCCGTTTAGTCTAAAACACAATCTCTTGCCCTGAAACAGTGTTTAAGGTAAATACAAAGCTGTTTCATAGTGTCAAAAAGGTAAAGAACAGAGTTTCTAAGTAAAGATTCTTCTTATAATGCATTCCCTTTTAGTCTAAAACACAATCTCTTGCCCTGAAACAGTGTTTAAGGTGAATACAAAGCTGTTTCATAGTGTGAAAAAGGTAAAGAACAAAGTTTCAAAGTAAAGATTCTTCTTGTAATGCAGTCTCTTTTAGTCTAAAACACAATCTCTTGCCCTGAAACAGTGTTTAAGGTGTATACAAAGCTGTTTCAAAGTGTCAAAAAGGTAAAGAACAGAGTTTCAAAGTAAAGATTCTTCTTATAATGCATTCCCTTTAGTCTAAAACACAATCTCTTGCACTGAAACAGTGTTTAAGGCGAGTACAAAGCTGTTTCACAGTGTGAAAAAGGTAAAGAACAGAGTTTCAAAGTAAAGATTCTTCTTATAATGCATTCCGGTTTAGTCTAAAACACAATCTCTTGCCCTGAAACAGTGTTTAAGGTAAATACAAAGCTGTTTCATAGTGTGAAAAAGGTAAAGAACAGAGTTTCAAATTAAAGATTCTTCTTATAATGCATTACCTTTAGTCTAAAACACAATCTCTTGCCCTGAAACAGTGTTTAAGGTGAATACAAAGCTGTTTCATAGTGTGAAAAAGGTAAAGAACACAGTTTCAAAATAAAGATTCTTCTTATAATGCATTCCCTTTTAGTCTAAAACACAATCTCTTGCCCTGAAACAGTGTTTAAGGTGAATACAAAGCTGTTTCATAGTGTGAAAAAGGTAAAGAACAGAGTTTCAAAGTAAAGATTCTTCTTATAATGCATTCCCTTTTAGTCTAAAACACAATCTCTTGCCCTGAAACAGTGTTTAATGTGAATACAAAGCTGTTTCATAGTGTCAAAAAGGTAAAGAACAGAGTTTCAAAGTAAAGATTCTTCTTATAATGCATTCCCGTTTAGTCTAAAACACAATCTCTTGCCCTGAAACAGTGTTTAAGGTAAATACAAAGCTGTTTCATAGTGTCAAAACGGTAAAGAACAGAGTTTCAAAGTAAAGATTCTTCTTATAATGCATTCCCTTTTTGGCTAAAACACAATCTCTTGCCCTGAAAAAGTGTTTAAGGTGAATACAAAGCTGTTTCATAGTGTGAAAAAGGGAAAGAACAGAGTTTCAAAGTAAAGATTCTTCTTATAATGCATTCCCTTTTAGTCTAAAACACAATCTCTTGCCCTGAAACAGTGTTTAAGGCGAATACAAAGCTGTTGCATAGTGTGAAAAAGGTAAAGAACAGAGTTTCAAATTAAAGATTCTTCTTATAATGCATTCCCTTTAGTCTAAAACACAATCTCTTGCACTGAAACAGTGTTTAAGGCGAGTACAAAGCTGTTTCACAGTGTGAAAAAGGTAAAGAACAGAGTTTCAAAGTAAAGATTCTTCTTATAATGCATTCCCTTTTAGTCTAAAACACAATCTCTTGCCCTGAAACAGTGTTTAAGGTGAATACAAAGCTGTTTCATAGTGTGAAAAATGTAAAGAACAGAGTTTCTAACTAAAGATTCTTCTTATAATGCAGCCTCTTTTAGTCTAAAACACAATCTCTTGCCCTGAAACAGTTTACGTTGAATATAAAGTTGTTTCATAGTGTGAAAAAGGTAAAGAACAGAGTTTCTAAGTAAAGATTCTTCTTATAATGCATTCCCTTTTAGTCTAAAACACAATCTCTTGCCCTGAAACAATGTTTAAGGTGAATACAAAGCTGTTTCATAGTGTGAAAAAGGTAAAGAACAGAGTTTCAAAGTAAAGATTCTTCTTATAATGCATTCCCTTTTAGTCTAAAACACAATCTCTTGCCCTGAAACAGTGTTTAAGGTGAATACAAAGCTGTTTCATAGTGTCAAAAAGGTAAAGAACAGATTTCAAAGTAAAGATTCTTCTTATAATGCATTCCCGTTTACTCTAAAACATAATCTCTTGCCCTGAAACAGTGTTTAAGGTAAATACAAAGCTGTTTCATAGTGTCAAAAAGGTAAAGAACAGAGTTTCAAAGTAAAGATTCTTCTTATAATGCATTCCCTTTTAGTCTAAAACACAATCTCTTGCCCTGAAACAGTGTTTAAGGTGAATACAAAGCTGTTTCATAGTGTCAAAAAGGTAAAGAACAGAGTTTCAAAGTAAAGATTCTTCTTATAATGCAGTCTCTTTTAGTCTAAAACACAATCTCTTGCCCTGAAACAGTGTTTAAGTTGAATATAAAGTTGTTTCATAGTGTGAAAAAGGTAAAGAACAGAGTTTCTAAGTAAAGATTCTTCTTATAATGCATTCCCTTTTAGTCTAAAACACAATCTCTTGCCCTGAAACAGTGTTTAAGGTGAATACAAAGCTGTTTCATAGTGTGAAAAAGGTAAAGAACAGAGTTTCAAAGTAAAGATTCTTCTTATAATGCATTCCCTTTTAGTCTAAAACACAATCTCTTGCCCTGAAACAGTGTTTAATGTGAATACAAAGCTGTTTCATAGTGTCAAAAAGGTAAAGAACAGAGTTTCAAAGTAAAGATTCTTCTTATAATGCATTCCCGTTTAGTCTAAAACACAATCTCTTGCCCTGAAACAGTGTTTAAGGTAAATACAAAGCTGTTTCATAGTGTCAAAAAGGTAAAGAACAGAGTTTCAAAGTAAAGATTCTTCTTATAATGCATTCCCTTTTAGTCTAAAACACAATCTCTTGCCCTGAAAAAGTGTTTAAGGTGAATACAAAGCTGTTTCATAGTGTGAAAAAGGGAAAGAACAGAGTTTCAAAGTAAAGATTCTTCTTATAATGCATTCCCTTTTAGTCTAAAACACAATCTCTTGCCCTGAAACAGTGTTTAAGGTGAATAGAAAGCTGTTTCATAGTGTCAAAAAGGTAAAGAACAAAGTTTCAAAGTAAAGATTCTTCTTATAATGCATTCCCTTTAGTCTAAAACACAATCTCTTGCCCTGAAACAGTGTTTAAGGTGAATACAAAGCTGTTTCACAGTGTGAAAAAGGTAAAGAACAGAGTTTCAAAGTAAAGATTCTTCTTATAATGCATTCCCTTTTAGTCTAAAACACAATCTCTTGCCCTGAAACAGTGTTTAAGGTGATTACAAAGCTGTTTCATAGTGTCAAAAAGGTAAAGAACAAAGTTTCAAAGTAAAGATTCTTCTTATAATGCATTACCTTTAGTCTAAAACACAATCTCTTGCCCTGAAACAGTGTTTAAGGTGAATACAAAGCTGTTTCATAGTCTGAAAAAGGTAAAGAACACAGTTTCAAAATAAAGATTCTTCTTATAATGCATTCCCTTTTAGTCTAAAACACAATCTCTTGCCCTGAAACAGTGTTTAAGGTGAATACAAAGCTGTTTCATAGTGTGAAAATGGTAAAGAACAGAGTTTCTAAGTAAAGATTCTTCTTATAATGCAGTCTCTTTTAGTCTAAAACACAATCTCTTGCCCTGAAACAGTGTTTAAGTTGAATATAAAGTTGTTTCATAGTGTGAAAAAGGTAAAGAACAGAGTTTCTAAGTAAAGATTCTTCTTATAATGCATTCCCTTTTAGTCTAAAACACAATCTCTTGCCCTGAAACAGTGTTTAAGGTGAATACAAAGCTGTTTCATAGTCTGAAAAAGGTAAAGAACACAGTTTCAAAATAAAGATTCTTCTTATAATGCATTCCCTTTTAGTCTAAAACACAATCTCTTGCCCTGAAACAGTGTTTAAGGTGAATACAAAGCTGTTTCATAGTGTGAAAATGGTAAAGAACAGAGTTTCTAAGTAAAGATTCTTCTTATAATGCAGTCTCTTTTAGTCTAAAACACAATCTCTTGCCCTGAAACAGTGTTTAAGTTGAATATAAAGTTGTTTCATAGTGTGAAAAAGGTAAAGAACAGAGTTTCTAAGTAAAGATTCTTCTTATAATGCATTCCCTTTTAGTCTAAAACACAATCTCTTGCCCTGAAACAGTGTTTAAGGTGAATACAAAGCTGTTTCATAGTGTGAAAAAGGTAAAGAACAAAGTTTCAAAGTAAAGATTCTTCTTGTAATGCAGTCTCTTTTAGTCTAAAACACAATCTCTTGCCCTGAAACAGTGTTTAAGGTGTATACAAAGCTGTTTCAAAGTGTCAAAAAGGTAAAGAACAGAGTTTCAAAGTAAAGATTCTTCTTATAATGCATTCCCTTTAGTCTAAAACACAATCTCTTGCACTGAAACAGTGTTTAAGGCGAGTACAAAGCTGTTTCACAGTGTGAAAAAGGTAAAGAACAGAGTTTCAAAGTAAAGATTCTTCTTATAATGCATTCCGGTTTAGTCTAAAACACAATCTCTTGCCCTGAAACAGTGTTTAAGGTAAATACAAAGCTGTTTCATAGTGTGAAAAAGGTAAAGAACAGAGTTTCAAATTAAAGATTCTTCTTATAATGCATTACCTTTAGTCTAAAACACAATCTCTTGCCCTGAAACAGTGTTTAAGGTGAATACAAAGCTGTTTCATAGTGTGAAAAAGGTAAAGAACACAGTTTCAAAATAAAGATTCTTCTTATAATGCATTCCCTTTTAGTCTAAAACACAATCTCTTGCCCTGAAACAGTGTTTAAGGTGAATACAAAGCTGTTTCATAGTGTGAAAATGGTAAAGAACAGAGTTTCTAAGTAAAGATTCTTCTTATAATGCATTCCCTTTTAGTCTAAAACACAATCTCTTGCCCTGAAACAGTGTTTAAGGTAAATACAAAGCTGTTTCATAGTGTCAAAAAGGTAAAGAACAGAGTTTCAAAGTAAAGATTCTTCTTATAATGCATTCCCTTTTAGTCTAAAACACAATCTCTTGCCCTGAAACAGTGTTTAAGTTGAATATAAAGTTGTTTCATAGTGTGAAAAAGGTAAAGAACAGAGTTTCTAAGTAAAGATTCTTCTTATAATGCATTCCCTTTTAGTCTAAAACACAATCTCTTGCCCTGAAACAGTGTTTAAGGTGAATACAAAGCTGTTTCATAGTGTGAAAAAGGTAAAGAACAAAGTTTCAAAGTAAAGATTCTTCTTATAATGCATTCCCTTTTAGTCTAAAACACAATCTCTTGCCCTGAAACAGTGTTTAATGTGAATACAAAGCTGTTTCATAGTGTCAAAAAGGTAAAGAACAGAGTTTCAAAGTAAAGATTCTTCTTATAATGCATTCCCGTTTAGTCTAAAACACAATCTCTTGCCCTGAAACAGTGTTTAAGGTAAATACAAAGCTGTTTCATAGTGTCAAAAAGGTAAAGAACAGAGTTTCAAAGTAAAGATTCTTCTTATAATGCATTCCCTTTTAGTCTAAAACACAATCTCTTGCCCTGAAAAAGTGTTTAAGGTGAATACAAAGCTGTTTCATAGTGTGAAAAAGGGAAAGAACAGAGTTTCAAAGTAAAGATTCTTCTTATAATGCATTCCCTTTTAGTCTAAAACACAATCTCTTGCCCTGAAACAGTGTTTAAGGTGAATAGAAAGCTGTTTCATAGTGTCAAAAAGGTAAAGAACAAAGTTTCAAAGTAAAGATTCTTCTTATAATGCATTCCCTTTAGTCTAAAACACAATCTCTTGCCCTGAAACAGTGTTTAAGTTGAATACAAAGCTGTTTCACAGTGTGAAAAAGGTAAAGAACAGAGTTTCAAAGTAAAGATTCTTCTTATAATGCATTCCCTTTTAGTCTAAAACACAATCTCTTGCCCTGAAACAGTGTTTAAGGTGATTACAAAGCTGTTTCATAGTGTCAAAAAGGTAAAGAACAAAGTTTCAAAGTAAAGATTCTTCTTATAATGCATTACCTTTAGTCTAAAACACAATCTCTTGCCCTGAAACAGTGTTTAAGGTGAATACAAAGCTGTTTCATAGTCTGAAAAAGGTAAAGAACACAGTTTCAAAATAAAGATTCTTCTTATAATGCATTCCCTTTTAGTCTAAAACACAATCTCTTGCCCTGAAACAGTGTTTAAGGTGAATACAAAGCTGTTTCATAGTGTGAAAATGGTAAAGAACAGAGTTTCTAAGTAAAGATTCTTTTTATAATGCAGTCTCTTTTAGTCTAAAACACAATCTCTTGCCCTGAAACAGTGTTTAAGTTGAATATAAAGTTGTTTCATAGTGTGAAAAAGGTAAAGAACAGAGTTTCTAAGTAAAGATTCTTCTTATAATGCATTCCCTTTTAGTCTAAAACACAATCTCTTGCCCTGAAACAGTGTTTAAGGTGAATACAAAGCTGTTTCATAGTGTGAAAAAGGTAAAGAACAAAGTTTCAAAGTAAAGATTCTTCTTATAATGCAGTCTCTTTTAGTCTAAAACACAATCTCTTGCCCTGAAACAGTGTTTAAGGTGTATACAAAGCTGTTTCAAAGTGTCAAAAAGGTAAAGAACAGAGTTTCAAAGTAAAGATTCTTCTTATAATGCATTCCCTTTAGTCTAAAACACAATCTCTTGCACTGAAACAGTGTTTAAGGCGAGTACAAAGCTGTTTCACAGTGTGAAAAAGGTAAAGAACAGAGTTTCAAAGTAAAGATTCTTCTTATAATGCATTCCGGTTTAGTCTAAAACACAATCTCTTGCCCTGAAACAGTGTTTAAGGTAAATACAAAGCTGTTTCATAGTGTGAAAAAGGTAAAGAACAGAGTTTCAAATTAAAGATTCTTCTTATAATGCATTACCTTTAGTCTAAAACACAATCTCTTGCCCTGAAACAGTGTTTAAGGTGAATAGAAAGCTGTTTCATAGTGTCAAAAAGGTAAAGAACAAAGTTTCAAAGTAAAGATTCTTCTTATAATGCATTCCCTTTAGTCTAAAACACAATCTCTTGCCCTGAAACAGTGTTTAAGGTGAATACAAAGCTGTTTCACAGTGTGAAAAAGGTAAAGAACAGAGTTTCAAAGTAAAGATTCTTCTTATAATGCATTCCCTTTAGTCTAAAACACAATCTCTTGCCCTGAAACAGTGTTTAAGGTGAATACAAAGCTGTTTCATAGTCTGAAAAAGGTAAAGAACACAGTTTCAAAATAAAGATTCTTCTTATAATGCATTCCCTTTTAGTCTAAAACACAATCTCTTGCCCTGAAACAGTGTTTAAGGTGAATACAAAGCTGTTTCATAGTGTGAAAATGGTAAAGAACAGAGTTTCTAAGTAAAGATTCTTCTTATAATGCAGTCTCTTTTAGTCTAAAACACAATCTCTTGCCCTGAAACAGTGTTTAAGTTGAATATAAAGTTGTTTCATAGTGTGAAAAAGGTAAAGAACAGAGTTTCTAAGTAAAGATTCTTCTTATAATGCATTCCCTTTTAGTCTAAAACACAATCTCTTGCCCTGAAACAGTGTTTAAGGTGAATACAAAGCTGTTTCATAGTGTGAAAAAGGTAAAGAACAAAGTTTCAAAGTAAAGATTCTTCTTATAATGCAGTCTCTTTTAGTCTAAAACACAATCTCTTGCCCTGAAACAGTGTTTAAGGTGTATACAAAGCTGTTTTAAAGTGTCAAAAAGGTAAAGAACAGAGTTTCAAAGTAAAGATTCTTCTTATAATGCATTCCCTTTAGTCTAAAACACAATCTCTTGCACTGAAACAGTGTTTAAGGCGAGTACAAAGCTGTTTCACAGTGTGAAAAAGGTAAAGAACAGAGTTTCAAAGTAAAGATTCTTCTTATAATGCATTCCGGTTTAGTCTAAAACACAATCTCTTGCCCTGAAACAGTGTTTAAGGTAAATACAAAGCTGTTTCATAGTGTGAAAAAGGTAAAGAACAGAGTTTCAAATTAAAGATTCTTCTTATAATGCATTACCTTTAGTCTAAAACACAATCTCTTGCCCTGAAACAGTGTTTAAGGTGAATACAAAGCTGTTTCATAGTGTGAAAAAGGTAAAGAACACAGTTTCAAAATAAAGATTCTTCTTATAATGCATTCCCTTTTAGTCTAAAACACAATCTCTTGCCCTGAAACAGTGTTTAAGGTGAATACAAAGCTGTTTCATAGTGTGAAAATGGTAAAGAACAGCGTTTCTAAGTAAAGATTCTTCTTATAATGCAGTCTCTTTTAGTCTAAAACACAATCTCTTGCCCTGAAACAGTGTTTAAGTTGAATATAAAGTTGTTTCATAGTGTGAAAAAGGTAAAGAACAGAGTTTCTAAGTAAAGATTCTTCTTATAATGCATTCCCTTTTAGTCTAAAACACAATCTCTTGCCCTGAAACAGTGTTTAAGGTGAATACAAAGCTGTTTCATAGTGTGAAAAAGGTAAAGAACAGAGTTTCAAAGTAAAGATTCTTCTTATAATGCATTCCCTTTTAGTCTAAAACACAATCTCTTGCCCTGAAACAGTGTTTAAGGTGAATACAAAGCTGTTTCATAGTGTGAAAAAGGTAAAGAACACAGTTTCAAAATAAAGATTCTTCTTATAATGCATTCCCTTTTAGTCTAAAACACAATCTCTTGCCCTGAAACAGTGTTTAAGGTGAATACAAAGCTGTTTCATAGTGTGAAAATGGTAAAGAACAGCGTTTCTAAGTAAAGATTCTTCTTATAATGCAGTCTCTTTTAGTCTAAAACACAATCTCTTGCCCTGAAACAGTGTTTAAGTTGAATATAAAGTTGTTTCATAGTGTGAAAAAGGTAAAGAACAGAGTTTCTAAGTAAAGATTCTTCTTATAATGCATTCCCTTTTAGTCTAAAACACAATCTCTTGCCCTGAAACAGTGTTTAAGGTGAATACAAAGCTGTTTCATAGTGTGAAAAAGGTAAAGAACAGAGTTTCAAAGTAAAGATTCTTCTTATAATGCATTCCCTTTTAGTCTAAAACACAATCTCTTGCCCTGAAACAGTGTTTAATGTGAATACAAAGCTGTTTCATAGTGTCAAAAAGGTAAAGAACAGAGTTTCAAAGTAAAGATTCTTCTTATAATGCATTCCCGTTTAGTCTAAAACACAATCTCTTGCCCTGAAACAGTGTTTAAGGTAAATACAAAGCTGTTTCATAGTGTCAAAAAGGTAAAGAACAGAGTTTCAAAGTAAAGATTCTTCTTATAATGCATTCCCTTTTAGTCTAAAACACAATCTCTTGCCCTGAAAAAGTGTTTAAGGTGAATACAAAGCTGTTTCATAGTGTGAAAAAGGGAAAGAACAGAGTTTCAAAGTAAAGATTCTTCTTATAATGCATTCCCTTTTAGTCTAAAACACAATCTCTTGCCCTGAAACAGTGTTTAAGGTGAATAGAAAGCTGTTTCATAGTGTCAAAAAGGTAAAGAACAAAGTTTCAAAGTAAAGATTCTTCTTATAATGCATTCCCTTTAGTCTAAAACACAATCTCTTGCCCTGAAACAGTGTTTAAGGTGAATACAAAGCTGTTTCACAGTGTGAAAAAGGTAAAGAACAGAGTTTCAAAGTAAAGATTCTTCTTATAATGCATTCCCTTTTAGTCTAAAACACAATCTCTTGCCCTGAAACAGTGTTTAAGGTGATTACAAAGCTGTTTCATAGTGTCAAAAAGGTAAAGAACAAAGTTTCAAAGTAAAGATTCTTCTTATAATGCAGTCTCTTTTAGTCTAAAACACAATCTCTTGCCCTGAAACAGTGTTTAAGGCGAATACAAAGCTGTTGCATAGTGTGAAAAAGGTAAAGAACAGAGTTTCAAATTAAAGATTCTTCTTATAATGCATTCCCTTTAGTCTAAAACACAATCTCTTGCACTGAAACAGTGTTTAAGGCGAGTACAAAGCTGTTTCACAGTGTGAAAAAGGTAAAGAACAGAGTTTCAAAGTAAAGATTCTTCTTATAATGCATTCCCTTTTAGTCTAAAACACAATCTCTTGCCCTGAAACAGTGTTTAAGGTGAATACAAAGCTGTTTCATAGTGTGAAAAAGGTAAAGAACAGAGTTTCAAATTAAAGATTCTTCTTATAATGCATTCCCTTTAGTCTAAAACACAATCTCTTGCCCTGAAACAGTGTTTAAGGTGAATACAAAGCTGTTTCATAGTGTGAAAAAGGTAAAGAACAAAGTTTCAAAGTAAAGATTCTTCTTATAATGCAGTCTCTTTTAGTCTAAAACACAATCTCTTGCCCTGAAACAGTGTTTAAGGTGAATACAAAGCTGTTTCACAGTGTGAAAAAGGTAAAGAACAGAGTTTCAAATTAAAGATTCTTCTTATAATGCATTCCCTTTAGTCTAAAACACAATCTCTTGCACTGAAACAGTGTTTAAGGCGAGTACAAAGCTGTTTCACAGTGTGAAAAAGGTAAAGAACAGAGTTTCAAAGTAAAGATTCTTCTTATAATGCATTCCCTTTTAGTCTAAAACACAATCTCTTGCCCTGAAACAGTGTTTAAGGTGAATACAAAGCTGTTTCATAGTGTGAAAAAGGTAAAGAACAGAGTTTCAAATTAAAGATTCTTCTTATAATGCATTCCCTTTAGTCTAAAACACAATCTCTTGCCCTGAAACAGTGTTTAAGGTGAATACAAAGCTGTTTCATAGTGTGAAAAAGGTAAAGAACAAAGTTTCAAAGTAAAGATTCTTCTTATAATGCAGTCTCTTTTAGTCTAAAACACAATCTCTTGCCCTGAAACAGTGTTTAAGGTGAATACAAAGCTGTTTCACAGTGTGAAAAAGGTAAAGAACAGAGTTTCAAATTAAAGATTCTTCTTATAATGCATTCCCTTTAGTCTAAAACACAATCTCTTGCACTGAAACAGTGTTTAAGGCGAGTACAAAGCTGTTTCACAGTGTGAAAAAGGTAAAGAACAGAGTTTCAAAGTAAAGATTCTTCTTATAATGCATTCCCTTTTAGTCTAAAACACAATCTCTTGCCCTGAAACAGTGTTTAAGGTGAATACAAAGCTGTTTCATAGTCTGAAAAAGGTAAAGAACACAGTTTCAAAATAAAGATTCTTCTTATAATGCATTCCCTTTTAGTCTAAAACACAATCTCTTGCCCTGAAACAGTGTTTAAGGTGAATACAAAGCTGTTTCATAGTGTGAAAATGGTAAAGAACAGAGTTTCTAAGTAAAGATTCTTCTTATAATGCAGTCTCTTTTAGTCTAAAACACAATCTCTTGCCCTGAAACAGTGTTTAAGTTGAATATAAAGTTGTTTCATAGTGTGAAAAAGGTAAAGAACAGAGTTTCTAAGTAAAGATTCTTCTTATAATGCATTCCCTTTTAGTCTAAAACACAATCTCTTGCCCTGAAACAGTGTTTAAGGTGAATACAAAGCTGTTTCATAGTGTGAAAAAGGTAAAGAACAAAGTTTCAAAGTAAAGATTCTTCTTATAATGCAGTCTCTTTTAGTCTAAAACACAATCTCTTGCCCTGAAACAGTCTTTAAGGTGTATACAAAGCTGTTTTAAAGTGTCAAAAAGGTAAAGAACAGAGTTTCAAAGTAAAGATTCTTCTTATAATGCATTCCCTTTAGTCTAAAACACAATCTCTTGCACTGAAACAGTGTTTAAGGCGAGTACAAAGCTGTTTCACAGTGTGAAAAAGGTAAAGAACAGAGTTTCAAAGTAAAGATTCTTCTTATAATGCAATCCGGTTTAGTCTAAAACACAATCTCTTGCCCTGAAACAGTGTTTAAGGTAAATACAAAGCTGTTTCATAGTGTGAAAAAGGTAAAGAACAGAGTTTCAAATTAAAGATTCTTCTTATAATGCATTACCTTTAGTCTAAAACACAATCTCTTGCCCTGAAACAGTGTTTAAGGTGAATACAAAGCTGTTTCATAGTGTGAAAAAGGTAAAGAACACAGTTTCAAAATAAAGATTCTTCTTATAATGCATTCCCTTTTAGTCTAAAACACAATCTCTTGCCCTGAAACAGTGTTTAAGGTGAATACAAAGCTGTTTCATAGTGTGAAAATGGTAAAGAACAGCGTTTCTAAGTAAAGATTCTTCTTATAATGCAGTCTCTTTTAGTCTAAAACACAATCTCTTGCCCTGAAACAGTGTTTAAGTTGAATATAAAGTTGTTTCATAGTGTGAAAAAGGTAAAGAACAGAGTTTCTAAGTAAAGATTCTTCTTATAATGCATTCCCTTTTAGTCTAAAACACAATCTCTTGCCCTGAAACAGTGTTTAAGGTGAATACAAAGCTGTTTCATAGTGTGAAAAAGGTAAAGAACAGAGTTTCAAAGTAAAGATTCTTCTTATAATGCATTCCCTTTTAGTCTAAAACACAATCTCTTGCCCTGAAACAGTGTTTAATGTGAATACAAAGCTGTTTCATAGTGTCAAAAAGGTAAAGAACAGAGTTTCAAAGTAAAGATTCTTCTTATAATGCATTCCCGTTTAGTCTAAAACACAATCTCTTGCCCTGAAACAGTGTTTAAGGTAAATACAAAGCTGTTTCATAGTGTCAAAAAGGTAAAGAACAGAGTTTCAAAGTAAAGATTCTTCTTATAATGCATTCCCTTTTAGTCTAAAACACAATCTCTTGCCCTGAAAAAGTGTTTAAGGTGAATACAAAGCTGTTTCATAGTGTGAAAAAGGGAAAGAACAGAGTTTCAAAGTAAAGATTCTTCTTATAATGCATTCCCTTTTAGTCTAAAACACAATCTCTTGCCCTGAAACAGTGTTTAAGGTGAATAGAAAGCTGTTTCATAGTGTCAAAAAGGTAAAGAACAAAGTTTCAAAGTAAAGATTCTTCTTATAATGCATTCCCTTTAGTCTAAAACACAATCTCTTGCCCTGAAACAGTGTTTAAGGTGAATACAAAGCTGTTTCACAGTGTGAAAAAGGTAAAGAACAGAGTTTCAAAGTAAAGATTCTTCTTATAATGCATTCCCTTTTAGTCTAAAACACAATCTCTTGCCCTGAAACAGTGTTTAAGGTGATTACAAAGCTGTTTCATAGTGTCAAAAAGGTAAAGAACAAAGTTTCAAAGTAAAGATTCTTCTTATAATGCAGTCTCTTTTAGTCTAAAACACAATCTCTTGCCCTGAAACAGTGTTTAAGGCGAATACAAAGCTGTTGCATAGTGTGAAAAAGGTAAAGAACAGAGTTTCAAATTAAAGATTCTTCTTATAATGCATTCCCTTTAGTCTAAAACACAATCTCTTGCACTGAAACAGTGTTTAAGGCGAGTACAAAGCTGTTTCACAGTGTGAAAAAGGTAAAGAACAGAGTTTCAAAGTAAAGATTCTTCTTATAATGCATTCCCTTTTAGTCTAAAACACAATCTCTTGCCCTGAAACAGTGTTTAAGGTGAATACAAAGCTGTTTCATAGTGTGAAAAAGGTAAAGAACAGAGTTTCAAATTAAAGATTCTTCTTATAATGCATTCCCTTTAGTCTAAAACACAATCTCTTGCCCTGAAACAGTGTTTAAGGTGAATACAAAGCTGTTTCATAGTGTGAAAAAGGTAAAGAACAAAGTTTCAAAGTAAAGATTCTTCTTATAATGCAGTCTCTTTTAGTCTAAAACACAATCTCTTGCCCTGAAACAGTGTTTAAGGTGAATACAAAGCTGTTTCACAGTGTGAAAAAGGTAAAGAACAGAGTTTCAAATTAAAGATTCTTCTTATAATGCATTCCCTTTAGTCTAAAACACAATCTCTTGCACTGAAACAGTGTTTAAGGCGAGTACAAAGCTGTTTCACAGTGTGAAAAAGGTAAAGAACAGAGTTTCAAAGTAAAGATTCTTCTTATAATGCATTCCCTTTTAGTCTAAAACACAATCTCTTGCCCTGAAACAGTGTTTAAGGTGAATACAAAGCTGTTTCATAGTGTGAAAAAGGTAAAGAACAGAGTTTCAAAGTAAAGATTCTTCTTATAATGCATTCCCTTTTAGTCTAAAACACAATCTCTTGCCCTGAAACAGTGTTTAAGGTGAATACAAAGCTGTTTCATAGTGTGAAAAAGGTAAAGAACAGAGTTTCAAAGTAAAGATTCTTCTTATAATGCATTCCCTTTTAGTCTAAAACACAATCTCTTGCCCTGAAACAGTGTTTAATGTGAATACAAAGCTGTTTCATAGTGTCAAAAAGGTAAAGAACAGAGTTTCAAAGTAAAGATTCTTCTTATAATGCATTCCCGTTTAGTCTAAAACACAATCTCTTGCCCTGAAACAGTGTTTAAGGTAAATACAAAGCTATTTCATAGTGTCAAAAAGGTAAAGAACAGAGTTTCAAAGTAAAGATTCTTCTTATAATGCATTCCCTTTTAGTCTAAAACACAATCTCTTGCCCTGAAAAAGTGTTTAAGGTGAATACAAAGCTGTTTCATAGTGTGAAAAAGGTAAAGAACAAAGTTTCAAAGTAAAGATTCTTCTTATAATGCATTCCCTTTAGTCTAAAACAGAATCTCTTGCCCTGAAACAGTGTTTAAGGTGTATACAAAGCTTTTCAAAGTGTCAAAAAGGTAAAGAACAAAGTTTCAAAGTAAAGATTCTTCTTATAATGCATTCCCTTTAGTCTAAAACACAATCTCTTGCACTGAAACAGTGTTTAAGGCGAGTACAAAGCTGTTTCACAGTGGGAAAAAGGTAAAGAACAGAGTTTCAAAGTAAAGATTCTTCTTATAATGCATTCCCTTTTAGTCTAAAACACAATCTCTTGCCCTGAAACAGTGTTTAAGGTGAATACAAAGCTGTTTCATAGTGTGAAAATGGTAAAGAACAGCGTTTCTAAGTAAAGATTCTTCTTATAATGCAGTCTCTTTTAGTCTAAAACACAATCTCTTGCCCTGAAACAGTGTTTAAGTTGAATATAAAGTTGTTTCATAGTGTGAAAAAGGTAAAGAACAGAGTTTCTAAGTAAAGATTCTTCTTATAATGCATTCCCTTTTAGTCTAAAACACAATCTCTTGCCCTGAAACAGTGTTTAAGGTGAATACAAAGCTGTTTCATAGTGTGAAAAAGGTAAAGAACAGAGTTTCAAAGTAAAGATTCTTCTTATAATGCATTCCCTTTTAGTCTAAAACACAATCTCTTGCCCTGAAACAGTGTTTAATGTGAATACAAAGCTGTTTCATAGTGTCAAAAAGGTAAAGAACAGAGTTTCAAAGTAAAGATTCTTCTTATAATGCATTCCCTTTTAGTCTAAAACACAATCTCTTGCCCTGAAAAAGTGTTTAAGGTGAATACAAAGCTGTTTCATAGTGTGAAAAAGGGAAAGAACAGAGTTTCAAAGTAAAGATTCTTCTTATAATGCATTCCCTTTTAGTCTAAAACACAATCTCTTGCCCTGAAACAGTGTTTAAGGTGAATAGAAAGCTGTTTCATAGTGTCAAAAAGGTAAAGAACAAAGTTTCAAAGTAAAGATTCTTCTTATAATGCATTCCCTTTAGTCTAAAACACAATCTCTTGCCCTGAAACAGTGTTTAAGGTGAATACAAAGCTGTTTCACAGTGTGAAAAAGGTAAAGAACAGAGTTTCAAAGTAAAGATTCTTCTTATAATGCATTCCCTTTTAGTCTAAAACACAATCTCTTGCCCTGAAACAGTGTTTAAGGTGATTACAAAGCTGTTTCATAGTGTCAAAAAGGTAAAGAACAAAGTTTCAAAGTAAAGATTCTTCTTATAATGCAGTCTCTTTTAGTCTAAAACACAATCTCTTGCCCTGAAACAGTGTTTAAGGCGAATACAAAGCTGTTGCATAGTGTGAAAAAGGTAAAGAACAGAGTTTCAAATTAAAGATTCTTCTTATAATGCATTCCCTTTAGTCTAAAACACAATCTCTTGCACTGAAACAGTGTTTAAGGCGAGTACAAAGCTGTTTCACAGTGTGAAAAAGGTAAAGAACAGAGTTTCAAAGTAAAGATTCTTCTTATAATGCATTCCCTTTTAGTCTAAAACACAATCTCTTGCCCTGAAACAGTGTTTAAGGTGAATACAAAGCTGTTTCATAGTGTGAAAAAGGTAAAGAACAGAGTTTCAAATTAAAGATTCTTCTTATAATGCATTCCCTTTAGTCTAAAACACAATCTCTTGCCCTGAAACAGTGTTTAAGGTGAATACAAAGCTGTTTCATAGTGTGAAAAAGGTAAAGAACAAAGTTTCAAAGTAAAGATTCTTCTTATAATGCATTCTCTTTTAGTCTAAAACACAATCTCTTGCCCTGAAACAGTGTTTAAGGTGAATACAAAGCTGTTTCACAGTGTGAAAAAGGTAAAGAACAGAGTTTCAAATTAAAGATTCTTCTTATAATGCATTCCCTTTAGTCTAAAACACAATCTCTTGCACTGAAACAGTGTTTAAGGCGAGTACAAAGCTGTTTCACAGTGTGAAAAAGGTAAAGAACAGAGTTTCAAAGTAAAGATTCTTCTTATAATGCATTCCCTTTTAGTCTAAAACACAATCTCTTGCCCTGAAACAGTGTTTAAGGTGAATACAAAGCTGTTTCATAGTGTGAAAAAGGTAAAGAACAGAGTTTCAAATTAAAGATTCTTCTTATAATGCATTCCCTTTAGTCTAAAACACAATCTCTTGCCCTGAAACAGTGTTTAAGGTGAATACAAAGCTGTTTCATAGTGTGAAAAAGGTAAAGAACAGAGTTTCAAAGTAAAGATTCTTCTTATAATGCATTCCCTTTTAGTCTAAAACACAATCTCTTGCCTTGAAACAGTGTTTAAGGTGAATACAAAGCTGTTTCATAGTGTGAAAAAGGTAAAGAACAGAGTTTCAAATTAAAGATTCTTCTTATAATGCATTCCCTTTTAGTCTAAAACACAATCTCTTGCCCTGAAACAGTGTTTAAGGTAAATACAAAGCTGTTTCACATTGTGAAAAAGGTAAAGAACAGAGTTTCAAAGTAAAGATTCTTCTTATAATGCATTCCCGTTTAGTCTAAAACACAATCTCTTGCCTTGAAACAGTGTTTAAGGTAAATACAAAGCTGTTTCATAGTGTCAAAAAGGTAAAGAACAGAGTTTCAAAGTAAAGATTCTTCTTATAATGCATTCCCTTTTAGTCTAAAACACAATCTCTTGCCCTGAAACAGTGTTTAAGTTGAATATAAAGCTGTTTCATAGTGTGAAAATGTAAAGAACAGAGTTTCAAATTAAAGATTCTTCTTATAATGCATTCCCTTTTAGTCTAAAACACAATCTCTTGCCCTGAAACAGTGTTTAAGGTGAATACAAAGCTGTTTCATAGTGTGAAAAAGGTAAAGAACAGAGTTTCAAAGTAAAGATTCTTCTTATAATGCATTCCCTTTTAGTCTAAAACACAATCTCTTGCCCTGAAACAGTGTTTAATGTGAATACAAAGCTGTTTCATAGTGTCAAAAAGGTAAAGAACAGAGTTTCAAAGTAAAGATTCTTCTTATAATGCATTCCCGTTTAGTCTAAAACACAATCTCTTGCCCTGAAACAGTGTTTAAGGTAAATACAAAGCTATTTCATAGTGTCAAAAAGGTAAAGAACAGAGTTTCAAAGTAAAGATTCTTCTTATAATGCATTCCCTTTTAGTCTAAAACACAATCTCTTGCCCTGAAAAAGTGTTTAAGGTGAATACAAAGCTGTTTCATAGTGTGAAAAAGGTAAAGAACAAAGTTTCAAAGTAAAGATTCTTCTTATAATGCATTCCCTTTAGTCTAAAACAGAATCTCTTGCCCTGAAACAGTGTTTAAGGTGTATACAAAGCTTTTCAAAGTGTCAAAAAGGTAAAGAACAAAGTTTCAAAGTAAAGATTCTTCTTATAATGCATTCCCTTTAGTCTAAAACACAATCTCTTGCACTGAAACAGTGTTTAAGGCGAGTACAAAGCTGTTTCACAGTGGGAAAAAGGTAAAGAACAGAGTTTCAAAGTAAAGATTCTTCTTATAATGCATTCCCTTTTAGTCTAAAACACAATCTCTTGCCCTGAAACAGTGTTTAAGGTGAATACAAAGCTGTTTCATAGTGTGAAAATGGTAAAGAACAGCGTTTCTAAGTAAAGATTCTTCTTATAATGCAGTCTCTTTTAGTCTAAAACACAATCTCTTGCCCTGAAACAGTGTTTAAGTTGAATATAAAGTTGTTTCATAGTGTGAAAAAGGTAAAGAACAGAGTTTCAAAGTAAAGATTCTTCTTATAATGCATTCCCTTTTAGTCTAAAACACAATCTCTTGCCCTGAAACAGTGTTTAATGTGAATACAAAGCTGTTTCATAGTGTCAAAAAGGTAAAGAACAGAGTTTCAAAGTAAAGATTCTTCTTATAATGCATTCCCGTTTAGTCTAAAACACAATCTCTTGCCCTGAAACAGTGTTTAAGGTAAATACAAAGCTGTTTCATAGTGTCAAAAAGGTAAAGAACAGAGTTTCAAAGTAAAGATTCTTCTTATAATGCATTCCCTTTTAGTCTAAAACACAATCTCTTGCCCTGAAAAAGTGTTTAAGGTGAATACAAAGCTGTTTCATAGTGTGAAAAAGGGAAAGAACAGAGTTTCAAAGTAAAGATTCTTCTTATAATGCATTCCCTTTTAGTCTAAAACACAATCTCTTGCCCTGAAACAGTGTTTAAGGTGAATAGAAAGCTGTTTCATAGTGTCAAAAAGGTAAAGAACAAAGTTTCAAAGTAAAGATTCTTCTTATAATGCATTCCCTTTAGTCTAAAACACAATCTCTTGCCCTGAAACAGTGTTTAAGGTGAATACAAAGCTGTTTCACAGTGTGAAAAAGGTAAAGAACAGAGTTTCAAAGTAAAGATTCTTCTTATAATGCATTCCCTTTTAGTCTAAAACACAATCTCTTGCCCTGAAACAGTGTTTAAGGTGATTACAAAGCTGTTTCATAGTGTCAAAAAGGTAAAGAACAAAGTTTCAAAGTAAAGATTCTTCTTATAATGCAGTCTCTTTTAGTCTAAAACACAATCTCTTGCCCTGAAACAGTGTTTAAGGCGAATACAAAGCTGTTGCATAGTGTGAAAAAGGTAAAGAACAGAGTTTCAAATTAAAGATTCTTCTTATAATGCATTCCCTTTAGTCTAAAACACAATCTCTTGCACTGAAACAGTGTTTAAGGCGAGTACAAAGCTGTTTCACAGTGTGAAAAAGGTAAAGAACAGAGTTTCAAAGTAAAGATTCTTCTTATAATGCATTCCCTTTTAGTCTAAAACACAATCTCTTGCCCTGAAACAGTGTTTAAGGTGAATACAAAGCTGTTTCATAGTGTGAAAAAGGTAAAGAACAGAGTTTCAAATTAAAGATTCTTCTTATAATGCATTCCCTTTAGTCTAAAACACAATCTCTTGCCCTGAAACAGTGTTTAAGGTGAATACAAAGCTGTTTCATAGTGTGAAAAAGGTAAAGAACAAAGTTTCAAAGTAAAGATTCTTCTTATAATGCAGTCTCTTTTAGTCTAAAACACAATCTCTTGCCCTGAAACAGTGTTTAAGGTGAATACAAAGCTGTTTCACAGTGTGAAAAAGGTAAAGAACAGAGTTTCAAATTAAAGATTCTTCTTATAATGCATTCCCTTTAGTCTAAAACACAATCTCTTGCACTGAAACAGTGTTTAAGGCGAGTACAAAGCTGTTTCACAGTGTGAAAAAGGTAAAGAACAGAGTTTCAAAGTAAAGATTCTTCTTATAATGCATTCCCTTTTAGTCTAAAACACAATCTCTTGCCCTGAAACAGTGTTTAAGGTGAATACAAAGCTGTTTCATAGTGTGAAAAAGGTAAAGAACAGAGTTTCAAATTAAAGATTCTTCTTATAATGCATTCCCTTTAGTCTAAAACACAATCTCTTGCCCTGAAACAGTGTTTAAGGTGAATACAAAGCTGTTTCATAGTGTGAAAAAGGTAAAGAACAGAGTTTCAAAGTAAAGATTCTTCTTATAATGCATTCCCTTTTAGTCTAAAACACAATCTCTTGCCTTGAAACAGTGTTTAAGGTGAATACAAAGCTGTTTCATAGTGTGAAAAAGGTAAAGAACAGAGTTTCAAATTAAAGATTCTTCTTATAATGCATTCCCTTTTAGTCTAAAACACAATCTCTTGCCCTGAAACAGTGTTTAAGGTAAATACAAAGCTGTTTCACATTGTGAAAAAGGTAAAGAACAGAGTTTCAAAGTAAAGATTCTTCTTATAATGCATTCCCGTTTAGTCTAAAACACAATCTCTTGCCTTGAAACAGTGTTTAAGGTAAATACAAAGCTGTTTCATAGTGTCAAAAAGGTAAAGAACAGAGTTTCAAAGTAAAGATTCTTCTTATAATGCATTCCCTTTTAGTCTAAAACACAATCTCTTGCCCTGAAACAGTGTTTAAGTTGAATATAAAGCTGTTTCATAGTGTGAAAATGTAAAGAACAGAGTTTCAAATTAAAGATTCTTCTTATAATGCATTCCCTTTTAGTCTAAAACACAATCTCTTGCCCTGAAACAGTGTTTAAGGTGAATACAAAGCTGTTTCATAGTGTGAAAAAGGTAAAGAACAGAGTTTCAAAGTAAAGATTCTTCTTATAATGCATTCCCTTTTAGTCTAAAACACAATCTCTTGCCCTGAAACAGTGTTTAATGTGAATACAAAGCTGTTTCATAGTGTCAAAAAGGTAAAGAACAGAGTTTCAAAGTAAAGATTCTTCTTATAATGCATTCCCGTTTAGTCTAAAACACAATCTCTTGCCCTGAAACAGTGTTTAAGGTAAATACAAAGCTATTTCATAGTGTCAAAAAGGTAAAGAACAGAGTTTCAAAGTAAAGATTCTTCTTATAATGCATTCCCTTTTAGTCTAAAACACAATCTCTTGCCCTGAAAAAGTGTTTAAGGTGAATACAAAGCTGTTTCATAGTGTGAAAAAGGTAAAGAACAAAGTTTCAAAGTAAAGATTCTTCTTATAATGCATTCCCTTTAGTCTAAAACAGAATCTCTTGCCCTGAAACAGTGTTTAAGGTGTATACAAAGCTTTTCAAAGTGTCAAAAAGGTAAAGAACAAAGTTTCAAAGTAAAGATTCTTCTTATAATGCATTCCCTTTAGTCTAAAACACAATCTCTTGCACTGAAACAGTGTTTAAGGCGAGTACAAAGCTGTTTCACAGTGGGAAAAAGGTAAAGAACAGAGTTTCAAAGTAAAGATTCTTCTTATAATGCATTCCCTTTTAGTCTAAAACACAATCTCTTGCCCTGAAACAGTGTTTAAGGTGAATACAAAGCTGTTTCATAGTGTGAAAATGGTAAAGAACAGCGTTTCTAAGTAAAGATTCTTCTTATAATGCAGTCTCTTTTAGTCTAAAACACAATCTCTTGCCCTGAAACAGTGTTTAAGTTGAATATAAAGTTGTTTCATAGTGTGAAAAAGGTAAAGAACAGAGTTTCAAAGTAAAGATTCTTCTTATAATGCATTCCCTTTTAGTCTAAAACACAATCTCTTGCCCTGAAACAGTGTTTAATGTGAATACAAAGCTGTTTCATAGTGTCAAAAAGGTAAAGAACAGAGTTTCAAAGTAAAGATTCTTCTTATAATGCATTCCCGTTTAGTCTAAAACACAATCTCTTGCCCTGAAACAGTGTTTAAGGTAAATACAAAGCTGTTTCATAGTGTCAAAAAGGTAAAGAACAGAGTTTCAAAGTAAAGATTCTTCTTATAATGCATTCCCTTTTAGTCTAAAACACAATCTCTTGCCCTGAAAAAGTGTTTAAGGTGAATACAAAGCTGTTTCATAGTGTGAAAAAGGGAAAGAACAGAGTTTCAAAGTAAAGATTCTTCTTATAATGCATTCCCTTTTAGTCTAAAACACAATCTCTTGCCCTGAAACAGTGTTTAAGGTGAATAGAAAGCTGTTTCATAGTGTCAAAAAGGTAAAGAACAAAGTTTCAAAGTAAAGATTCTTCTTATAATGCATTCCCTTTAGTCTAAAACACAATCTCTTGCCCTGAAACAGTGTTTAAGGTGAATACAAAGCTGTTTCACAGTGTGAAAAAGGTAAAGAACAGAGTTTCAAAGTAAAGATTCTTCTTATAATGCATTCCCTTTTAGTCTAAAACACAATCTCTTGCCCTGAAACAGTGTTTAAGGTGATTACAAAGCTGTTTCATAGTGTCAAAAAGGTAAAGAACAAAGTTTCAAAGTAAAGATTCTTCTTATAATGCAGTCTCTTTTAGTCTAAAACACAATCTCTTGCCCTGAAACAGTGTTTAAGGCGAATACAAAGCTGTTGCATAGTGTGAAAAAGGTAAAGAACAGAGTTTCAAATTAAAGATTCTTCTTATAATGCATTCCCTTTAGTCTAAAACACAATCTCTTGCACTGAAACAGTGTTTAAGGCGAGTACAAAGCTGTTTCACAGTGTGAAAAAGGTAAAGAACAGAGTTTCAAAGTAAAGATTCTTCTTATAATGCATTCCCTTTTAGTCTAAAACACAATCTCTTGCCCTGAAACAGTGTTTAAGGTGAATACAAAGCTGTTTCATAGTGTGAAAAAGGTAAAGAACAGAGTTTCAAATTAAAGATTCTTCTTATAATGCATTCCCTTTAGTCTAAAACACAATCTCTTGCCCTGAAACAGTGTTTAAGGTGAATACAAAGCTGTTTCATAGTGTGAAAAAGGTAAAGAACAAAGTTTCAAAGTAAAGATTCTTCTTATAATGCAGTCTCTTTTAGTCTAAAACACAATCTCTTGCCCTGAAACAGTGTTTAAGGTGAATACAAAGCTGTTTCACAGTGTGAAAAAGGTAAAGAACAGAGTTTCAAATTAAAGATTCTTCTTATAATGCATTCCCTTTAGTCTAAAACACAATCTCTTGCACTGAAACAGTGTTTAAGGCGAGTACAAAGCTGTTTCACAGTGTGAAAAAGGTAAAGAACAGAGTTTCAAAGTAAAGATTCTTCTTATAATGCATTCCCTTTTAGTCTAAAACACAATCTCTTGCCCTGAAACAGTGTTTAAGGTGAATACAAAGCTGTTTCATAGTGTGAAAAAGGTAAAGAACAGAGTTTCAAATTAAAGATTCTTCTTATAATGCATTCCCTTTAGTCTAAAACACAATCTCTTGCCCTGAAACAGTGTTTAAGGTGAATACAAAGCTGTTTCATAGTGTGAAAAAGGTAAAGAACAGAGTTTCAAAGTAAAGATTCTTCTTATAATGCATTCCCTTTTAGTCTAAAACACAATCTCTTGCCTTGAAACAGTGTTTAAGGTGAATACAAAGCTGTTTCATAGTGTGAAAAAGGTAAAGAACAGAGTTTCAAATTAAAGATTCTTCTTATAATGCATTCCCTTTTAGTCTAAAACACAATCTCTTGCCCTGAAACAGTGTTTAAGGTAAATACAAAGCTGTTTCACATTGTGAAAAAGGTAAAGAACAGAGTTTCAAAGTAAAGATTCTTCTTATAATGCATTCCCGTTTAGTCTAAAACACAATCTCTTGCCTTGAAACAGTGTTTAAGGTAAATACAAAGCTGTTTCATAGTGTCAAAAAGGTAAAGAACAGAGTTTCAAAGTAAAGATTCTTCTTATAATGCATTCCCTTTTAGTCTAAAACACAATCTCTTGCCCTGAAACAGTGTTTAAGTTGAATATAAAGCTGTTTCATAGTGTGAAAATGTAAAGAACAGAGTTTCAAATTAAAGATTCTTCTTATAATGCATTCCCTTTTAGTTTAAAACACAATCTCTTGCCCTGAAACAGTGTTTAAGGTGAATACAAAGCTGTTTCATAGTGTGAAAAAGGTAAAGAACAGAGTTTCAAAGTAAAGATTCTTCTTATAATGCATTCCCTTTTAGTCTAAAACACAATCTCTTGCCCTGAAACAGTGTTTAATGTGAATACAAAGCTGTTTCATAGTGTCAAAAAGGTAAAGAACAGAGTTTCAAAGTAAAGATTCTTCTTATAATGCATTCCCGTTTAGTCTAAAACACAATCTCTTGCCCTGAAACAGTGTTTAAGGTAAATACAAAGCTATTTCATAGTGTCAAAAAGGTAAAGAACAGAGTTTCAAAGTAAAGATTCTTCTTATAATGCATTCCCTTTTAGTCTAAAACACAATCTCTTGCCCTGAAAAAGTGTTTAAGGTGAATACAAAGCTGTTTCATAGTGTGAAAAAGGTAAAGAACAAAGTTTCAAAGTAAAGATTCTTCTTATAATGCATTCCCTTTAGTCTAAAACAGAATCTCTTGCCCTGAAACAGTGTTTAAGGTGTATACAAAGCTTTTCAAAGTGTCAAAAAGGTAAAGAACAAAGTTTCAAAGTAAAGATTCTTCTTATAATGCATTCCCTTTAGTCTAAAACACAATCTCTTGCACTGAAACAGTGTTTAAGGCGAGTACAAAGCTGTTTCACAGTGGGAAAAAGGTAAAGAACAGAGTTTCAAAGTAAAGATTCTTCTTATAATGCATTCCGGTTTAGTCTAAAACACAATCTCTTGCCCTGAAACAGTGTTTAAGGTAAATACAAAGCTGTTTCATAGTGTGAAAAAGGTAAAGAACAGAGTTTCAAATTAAAGATTCTTCTTATAATGCATTACCTTTAGTCTAAAACACAATCTCTTGCCCTGAAACAGTGTTTAAGGTGAATACAAAGCTGTTTCATAGTCTGAAAAAGGTAAAGAACACAGTTTCAAAATAAAGATTCTTCTTATAATGCATTCCCTTTTAGTCTAAAACACAATCTCTTGCCCTGAAACAGTGTTTAAGGTGAATACAAAGCTGTTTCATAGTGTGAAAATGGTAAAGAACAGTTTCTAAGTAAAGATTCTTCTTATAATGCAGTCTCTTTTAGTCTAAAACACAATCTCTTGCCCTGAAACAATGTTTAAGTTGAATATAAAGTTGTTTCATAGTGTGAAAAAGGTAAAGAACAGTTTCTAAGTAAAGATTCTTCTTATAATGCATTCCCTTTTAGTCTAAAACACAATCTCTTGCCCTGAAACAGTGTTTAATGTGAATACAAAGCTGTTTCATAGTGTCAAAAAGGTAAAGAACAGAGTTTCAAAGTAAAGATTCTTCTTATAATGCATTCCCGTTCAGTCTAAAACACAATCTCTTGCCCTGAAACAGTGTTTAAGGTAAATACAAAGCTGTTTCATAGTGTCAAAAAGGTAAAGAACAGTTTCAAAGTAAAGATTCTTCTTATAATGCATTCCCTTTTAGTCTAAAACAGAATCTCTTGCCCTGAAAAAGTGTTTAAGGTGAATACAAAGCTGTTTCATAGTGTGAAAAAGGGAAAGAACAGAGTTTCAAAGTAAAGATTCTTCTTATAATGCATTCCCTTTTAGTCTAAAACACAATCTCTTGCCCTGAAACAGTGTTTAAGGTGAATAGAAAGCTGTTTCATAGTGTCAAAAAGGTAAAGAACAGAGTTTCAAAGTAAAGATTCTTCTTATAATGCATTCCCTTTTAGTCTAAAACACAATCTCTTGCCCTGAAAAAGTGTTTAAGGTGAATACAAAGCTGTTTCATAGTGTGAAAAAGGGAAAGAACAGAGTTTCAAAGTAAAGATTCTTCTTATAATGCATTCCCTTTTAGTCTAAAACACAATCTCTTGCCCTGAAACAGTGTTTAAGGTGAATAGAAAGCTGTTTCATAGTGTCAAAAAGGTAAAGAACAAAGTTTCAAAGTAAAGATTCTTCTTATAATGCATTCCCTTTAGTCTAAAACATAATCTCTTGCCCTGAAACAGTGTTTAAGGTGAATACAAAGCTGTTTCACAGTGTGAAAAAGGTAAAGAACAGAGTTTCAAAGTAAAGATTCTTCTTATAATGCATTCCCTTTTAGTCTAAAACACAATCTCTTGCCCTGAAACAGTGTTTAAGGTGATTACAAAGCTGTTTCATAGTGTCAAAAAGGTAAAGAACAAAGTTTCAAAGTAAAGATTCTTCTTATAATGCAGTCTCTTTTAGTCTAAAACACAATCTCTTGCCCTGAAACAGTGTTTAAGGCGAATACAAAGCTGTTGCATAGTGTGAAAAAGGTAAAGAACAGAGTTTCAAATTAAAGATTCTTCTTATAATGCATTCCCTTTAGTCTAAAACACAATCTCTTGCCCTGAAACAGTGTTTAAGGTGAATACAAAGCTGTTTCATAGTGTGAAAAAGGTAAAGAACAGAGTTTCAAAGTAAAGATTCTTCTTATAATGCATTCCCTTTTAGTCTAAAACACAATCTCTTGCCTTGAAACAGTGTTTAAGGTGAATACAAAGCTGTTTCATAGTGTGAAAAAGGTAAAGAACAGAGTTTCAAATTAAAGATTCTTCTTATAATGCATTCCCTTTTAGTCTAAAACACAATCTCTTGCCCTGAAACAGTGTTTAAGGTGAATACAAAGCTGTTTCATAGTGTGAAAAAGGTAAAGAACAGAGTTTCAAATTAAAGATTCTTCTTATAATGCATTCCCTTTTAGTCTAAAACACAATCTCTTGCCCTGAAACAGTGTTTAAGGTAAATACAAAGCTGTTTCACATTGTGAAAAAGGTAAAGAACAGAGTTTCAAAGTAAAGATTCTTCTTATAATGCATTCCCGTTTAGTCTAAAACACAATCTCTTGCCTTGAAACAGTGTTTAAGGTAAATACAAAGCTGTTTCATAGTGTCAAAAAGGTAAAGAACAGAGTTTCAAAGTAAAGATTCTTCTTATAATGCATTCCCTTTTAGTCTAAAACACAATCTCTTGCCCTGAAACAGTGTTTAAGTTGAATATAAAGCTGTTTCATAGTGTGAAAATGTAAAGAACAGAGTTTCAAATTAAAGATTCTTCTTATAATGCATTCCCTTTTAGTCTAAAACACAATCTCTTGCCCTGAAACAGTGTTTAAGTTGAATACAAAGCTGTTTCATAGTGTGAAAAAGGTAAAGAACAGAGTTTCAAAGTAAAGATTCTTCTTATAATGCATACCCTTTTAGTCTAAAACACAATCTCTTGCCCTGAAACAGTGTTTAATGTGAATACAAAGCTGTTTCATAGTGTCAAAAAGGTAAAGAACAGAGTTTCAAAGTAAAGATTCTTCTTATAATGCATTCCCGTTTAGTCTAAAACACAATCTCTTGCCCTGAAACAGTGTTTAAGGTAAATACAAAGCTATTTCATAGTGTCAAAAAGGTAAAGAACAGAGTTTCAAAGTAAAGATTCTTCTTATAATGCATTCCCTTTTAGTCTAAAACACAATCTCTTGCCCTGAAAAAGTGTTTAAGGTGAATACAAAGCTGTTTCATAGTGTGAAAAAGGTAAAGAACAAAGTTTCAAAGTAAAGATTCTTCTTATAATGCATTCCCTTTAGTCTAAAACAGAATCTCTTGCCCTGAAACAGTGTTTAAGGTGTATACAAAGCTTTTCAAAGTGTCAAAAAGGTAAAGAACAAAGTTTCAAAGTAAAGATTCTTCTTATAATGCATTCCCTTTAGTCTAAAACACAATCTCTTGCACTGAAACAGTGTTTAAGGCGAGTACAAAGCTGTTTCACAGTGGGAAAAAGGTAAAGAACAGAGTTTCAAAGTAAAGATTCTTCTTATAATGCATTCCGGTTTAGTCTAAAACACAATCTCTTGCCCTGAAACAGTGTTTAAGGTAAATACAAAGCTGTTTCATAGTGTGAAAAAGGTAAAGAACAGAGTTTCAAATTAAAGATTCTTCTTATAATGCATTACCTTTAGTCTAAAACACAATCTCTTGCCCTGAAACAGTGTTTAAGGTGAATACAAAGCTGTTTCATAGTCTGAAAAAGGTAAAGAACACAGTTTCAAAATAAAGATTCTTCTTATAATGCATTCCCTTTTAGTCTAAAACACAATCTCTTGCCCTGAAACAGTGTTTAAGGTGAATACAAAGCTGTTTCATAGTGTGAAAATGGTAAAGAACAGTTTCTAAGTAAAGATTCTTCTTATAATGCAGTCTCTTTTAGTCTAAAACACAATCTCTTGCCCTGAAACAGTGTTTAAGTTGAATATAAAGTTGTTTCATAGTGTGAAAAAGGTAAAGAACAGTTTCTAAGTAAAGATTCTTCATATAATGCATTCCCTTTTAGTCTAAAACACAATCTCTTGCCCTGAAACAGTGTTTAATGTGAATACAAAGCTGTTTCATAGTGTCAAAAAGGTAAAGAACAGAGTTTCAAAGTAAAGATTCTTCTTATAATGCATTCCCGTTCAGTCTAAAACAGAATCTCTTGCCCTGAAAAAGTGTTTAAGGTGAATACAAAGCTGTTTCATAGTGTGAAAAAGGGAAAGAACAGAGTTTCAAAGTAAAGATTCTTCTTATAATGCATTCCCTTTTAGTCTAAAACACAATCTCTTGCCCTGAAACAGTGTTTAAGGTGAATAGAAAGCTGTTTCATAGTGTCAAAAAGGTAAAGAACAAAGTTTCAAAGTAAAGATTCTTCTTATAATGCATTCCCTTTAGTCTAAAACACAATCTCTTGCCCTGAAACAGTGTTTAAGGTGATTACAAAGCTGTTGCATAGTGTGAAAAAGGTAAAGAACAGAGTTTCAAATTAAAGATTCTTCTTATAATGCATTCCCTTTAGTCTAAAACACAATCTCTTGCACTGAAACAGTGTTTAAGGCGAGTACAAAGCTGTTTCACAGTGTGAAAAAGGTAAAGAACAGAGTTTTAAAGTAAAGATTCTTCTTATAATGCATTCCCTTTTAGTCTAAAACACAATCTCTTGCCCTGAAACAGTGTTTAAGGTGAATACAAAGCTGTTTCATAGTGTGAAAAAGGTAAAGAACAAAGTTTCAAAGTAAAGATTCTTCTTATAATGCAGTCTCTTTTAGTCTAAAACACAATCTCTTGCACTGAAACAGTGTTTAAGGCGAGTACAAAGCTGTTTCACAGTGTGAAAAAGGTAAAGAACAGAGTTTCAAAGTAAACATTCTTCTTATAATGCATTCCCTTTAGTCTAAAACACAATCTCTTGCCCTGAAACAGTGTTTAAGGTGAATACAAAGCTGTTTCACAGTGTGAAAAAGGTAAAGAACAGAGTTTCAAATTAAAGATTCTTCTTATAATGCATTCCCTTTAGTCTAAAACACAATCTCTTGCACTGAAACAGTGTTTAAGGCGAGTACAAAGCTGTTTCACAGTGTGAAAAAGGTAAAGAACAGAGTTTCAAAGTAAAGATTCTTCTTATAATGCATTCCCTTTTAGTCTAAAACACAATCTCTTGCCCTGAAACAGTGTTTAAGGTGAATACAAAGCTGTTTCATAGTGTGAAAAAGGTAAAGAACAGAGTTTCAAATTAAAGATTCTTCTTATAATGCATTCCCTTTAGTCTAAAACACAATCTCTTACCCTGAAACAGTGTTTAAGGTGAATACAAAGCTGTTTCATAGTGTGAAAAAGGTAAAGAACAGAGTTTCAAAGTAAAGATTCTTCTTATAATGCATTCCCTTTTAGTCTAAAACACAATCTCTTGCCTTGAAACAGTGTTTAAGGTGAATACAAAGCTGTTTCATAGTGTGAAAAAGGTAAAGAACAGAGTTTCAAATTAAAGATTCTTCTTATAATGCATTCCCTTTTAGTCTAAAACACAATCTCTTGCCCTGAAACAGTGTTTAAGGTAAATACAAAGCTGTTTCACATTGTGAAAAAGGTAAAGAACAGAGTTTCAAAGTAAAGATTCTTCTTATAATGCATTCCCGTTTAGTCTAAAACACAATCTCTTGCCTTGAAACAGTGTTTAAGGTAAATACAAAGCTGTTTCATAGTGTCAAAAAGGTAAAGAACAGAGTTTCAAAGTAAAGATTCTTCTTATAATGCATTCCCTTTTAGTCTAAAACACAATCTCTTGCCCTGAAACAGTGTTTAAGTTGAATATAAAGCTGTTTCATAGTGTGAAAAAGGTAAAGAACAGAGTTTCAAAGTAAAGATTCTTCTTATAATGCATTCCCTTTTAGTCTAAAACACAATCTCTTGCCCTGAAACAGTGTTTAAGGTGAATAGAAAGCTGTTTCATAGTGTCAAAAAGGTAAAGAACAAAGTTTCAAAGTAAAGATTCTTCTTATAATGCATTCCCTTTAGTCTAAAACAGAATCTCTTGCCCTGAAACAGTGTTTAAGGTGTATACAAAGCTGTTTCAAAGTGTCAAAAAGGTAAAGAACAGAGTTTCAAAGTAAAGATTCTTCTTATAATGCATTCCCTTTTAGTCTAAAACACAATCTCTTGCCCTGAAAAAGTGTTTAAGGTGAATACAAAGCTGTTTCATAGTGTGAAAAAGGTAAAGAACAAAGTTTCAAAGTAAAGATTCTTCTTATAATGCATTCCCTTTAGTCTAAAACAGAATCTCTTGCCCTGAAACAGTGTTTAAGGTGTATACAAAGCTTTTCAAAGTGTCAAAAAGGTAAAGAACAGAGTTTCAAAGTAAAGATTCTTCTTATAATGCATTCCCTTTAGTCTAAAACACAATCTCTTGCACTGAAACAGTGTTTAAGGCGAGTACAAAGCTGTTTCACAGTGTGAAAAAGGTAAAGAACAGAGTTTCAAAGTAAAGATTCTTCTTATAATGCATTCCGGTTTAGTCTAAAACACAATCTCTTGCCCTGAAACAGTGTTTAAGGTAAATACAAAGCTGTTTCATAGTGTGAAAAAGGTAAAGAACAGAGTTTCAAATTAAAGATTCTTCTTATAATGCATTACCTTTAGTCTAAAACACAATCTCTTGCCCTGAAACAGTGTTTAAGGTGAATACAAAGCTGTTTCATAGTCTGAAAAAGGTAAAGAACACAGTTTCAAAATAAAGATTCTTCTTATAATGCATTCCCTTTTAGTCTAAAACACAATCTCTTGCCCTGAAACAGTGTTTAAGGTGAATACAAAGCTGTTTCATAGTGTGAAAATGGTAAAGAACAGAGTTTCTAAGTAAAGATTCTTCTTATAATGCAGTCTCTTTTAGTCTAAAACACAATCTCTTGCCCTGAAACAGTGTTTAAGTTGAATATAAAGTTGTTTCATAGTGTGAAAAAGGTAAAGAACAGTTTCTAAGTAAAGATTCTTCTTATAATGCATTCCCTTTTAGTCTAAAACACAATCTCTTGCCCGGAAACAGTGTTTAAGGCGAATACAAAGCTGTTTCATAGTGTGAAAAAGGTAAAGAACAGAGTTTCAAAGTAAAGATTCTTCTTATAATGCATTCCCTTTTAGTCTAAAACACAATCTCTTGCCCTGAAACAGTGTTTAATGTGAATACAAAGCTGTTTCATAGTGTCAAAAAGGTAAAGAACAGAGTTTCAAAGTAAAGATTCTTCTTATAATGCATTCCCGTTCAGTCTAAAACACAATCTCTTGCCCTGAAACAGTGTTTAAGGTAAATACAAAGCTGTTTCATAGTGTCAAAAAGGTAAAGAACAGAGTTTCAAAGTAAAGATTCTTCTTATAATGCATTCCCTTTTAGTCTAAAACAGAATCTCTTGCCCTGAAAAAGTGTTTAAGGTGAATACAAAGCTGTTTCATAGTGTGAAAAAGGGAAAGAACAGAGTTTCAAAGTAAAGATTCTTCTTATAATGCATTCCCTTTTAGTCTAAAACACAATCTCTTGCCAGGAAACAGTGTTTAAGGTGAATAGAAAGCTGTTTCATAGTGTCAAAAAGGTAAAGAACAAAGTTTCAAAGTAAAGATTCTTCTTATAATGCATTCCCTTTAGTCTAAAACACAATCTCTTGCCCTGAAACAGTGTTTAAGGTGATTACAAAGCTGTTGCATAGTGTGAAAAAGGTAAAGAACAGAGTTTCAAATTAAAGATTCTTCTTATAATGCATTCCCTTTAGTCTAAAACACAATCTCTTGCACTGAAACAGTGTTTAAGGCGAGTACAAAGCTGTTTCACAGTGTGAAAAAGGTAAAGAACAGAGTTTCAAAGTAAAGATTCTTCTTATAATGCATTCCCTTTAGTCTAAAACACAATCTCTTGCACTGAAACAGTGTTTAAGGCGAGTACAAAGCTGTTTCACAGTGTGAAAAAGGTAAAGAACAGAGTTTCAAAGTAAAGATTCTTCTTATAATGCATTCCCTTTAGTCTAAAACACAATCTCTTGCCCTGAAACAGTGTTTAAGGTGAATACAAAGCTGTTTCACAGTGTGAAAAAGGTAAAGAACAGAGGTTCAAATTAAAGATTCTTCTTATAATGCATTCCCTTTAGTCTAAAACACAATCTCTTGCACTGAAACAGTGTTTAAGGCGAGTACAAAGCTGTTTCACAGTGTGAAAAAGGTAAAGAACAGAGTTTCAAAGTAAAGATTCTTCTTATAATGCATTCCCTTTTAGTCTAAAACACAATCTCTTGCCCTGAAACAGTGTTTAAGGTGAATACAAAGCTGTTTCATAGTGTGAAAAAGGTAAAGAACAGAGTTTCAAATTAAAGATTCTTCTTATAATGCATTCCCTTTAGTCTAAAACACAATCTCTTGCCCTGAAACAGTGTTTAAGGTGAATACAAAGCTGTTTCATAGTGTGAAAAAGGTAAAGAACAGAGTTTCAAAGTAAAGATTCTTCTTATAATGCATTCCCTTTTAGTCTAAAACACAATCTCTTGCCTTGAAACAGTGTTTAAGGTGAATACAAAGCTGTTTCATAGTGTGAAAAAGGTAAAGAACAGAGTTTCAAATTAAAGATTCTTCTTATAATGCATTCCCTTTTAGTCTAAAACACAATCTCTTGCCCTGAAACAGTGTTTAAGGTAAATACAAAGCTGTTTCACATTGTGAAAAAGGTAAACAACAGAGTTTCAAAGTAAAGATTCTTCTTATAATGCATTCCCGTTTAGTCTAAAACACAATCTCTTGCCTTGAAACAGTGTTTAAGGTAAATACAAAGCTGTTTCATAGTGTCAAAAAGGTAAAGAACAGAGTTTCAAAGTAAAGATTCTTCTTATAATGCATTCCCTTTTAGTCTAAAACACAATCTCTTGCCCTGAAACAGTGTTTAAGTTGAATATAAAGCTGTTTCATAGTGTGAAAAAGGTAAAGAACAGAGTTTCAAAGTAAAGATTCTTCTTATAATGCATTCCCTTTTAGTCTAAAACACAATCTCTTGCCCTGAAACAGTGTTTAATGTGAATACAAAGCTGTTTCATAGTGTCAAAAAGGTAATGAACAGAGTTTCAAAGTAAAGATTCTTCTTATAATGCATTCCCGTTTAGTCTAAAACACAATCTCTTGCCCTGAAACAGTGTTTAAGGTAAATACAAAGCTATTTCATAGTGTCAAAAAGGTAAAGAACAGAGTTTCAAAGTAAAGATTCTTCTTATAATGCATTCCCTTTTAGTCTAAAACACAATCTCTTGCCCTGAAAAAGTGTTTAAGGTGAATACAAAGCTGTTTCATAGTGTGAAAAAGGGAAAGAACAGAGTTTCAAAGTAAAGATTCTTCTTATAATGCATTCCCTTTTAGTCTAAAACACAATCTCTTGCCCTGAAACAGTGTTTAAGGTGAATAGAAAGCTGTTTCATAGTGTCAAAAAGGTAAAGAACAAAGTTTCAAAGTAAAGATTCTTCTTATAATGCATTCCCTTTAGTCTAAAACAGAATCTCTTGCCCTGAAACAGTGTTTAAGGTGTATACAAAGCTGTTTCAAAGTGTCAAAAAGGTAAAGAACAGAGTTTCAAAGTAAAGATTCTTCTTATAATGCATTCCCTTTAGTCTAAAACACAATCTCTTGCACTGAAACAGTGTTTAAGGCGAGTACAAAGCTGTTTCACAGTGTGAAAAAGGTAAAGAACAGAGTTTCAAAGTAAAGATTCTTCTTATAATGCATTCCGGTTTAGTCTAAAACACAATCTCTTGCCCTGAAACAGTGTTTAAGGTAAATACAAAGCTGTTTCATAGTGTGAAAAAGGTAAAGAACAGAGTTTCAAATTAAAGATTCTTCTTATAATGCATTACCTTTAGTCTACAACACAATCTCTTGCCCTGAAACAGTGTTTAAGGTGAATACAAAGCTGTTTCATAGTCTGAAAAAGGTAAAGAACACAGTTTCAAAATAAAGATTCTTCTTATAATGCAGTCTCTTTTAGTCTAAAACACAATCTCTTGCCCTGAAACAGTGTTTAAGTTGAAGATAAAGTTGTTTCATAGTGTGAAAAAGGTAAAGAACAATTTCTAAGTAAAGATTCTTCTTATAATGCATTCCCTTTTAGTCTAAAACACAATCTCTTGCCCGGAAACAGTGTTTAAGGCGAATACAAAGCTGTTTCATAGTGTGAAAAAGATAAAGAACAGAGTTTCAAAGTAAAGATTCTTCTTATAATGCATTCCCTTTTAGTCTAAAACACAATCTCTTGCCCTGAAAAAGTGTTTAAGGTGAATACAAAGCTGTTTCATAGTGTGAAAAAGGGAAAGAACAGAGTTTCAAAGTAAAGATTCTTCTTATAATGCATTCCCTTTTAGTCTAAAACACAATCTCTTGCCCTGAAACAGTGTTTAAGGTGAATAGAAAGCTGTTTCATAGTGTCAAAAAGGTAAAGAACAAAGTTTCAAAGTAAAGATTCTTCTTATAATGCATTCCCTTTAGTCTAAAACACAATCTCTTGCCCTGAAACAGTGTTTAAGGTGAATACAAAGCTGTTTCACAGTGTGAAAAAGGTAAAGAACAGAGTTTCAAAGTAAAGATTCTTCTTATAATGCATTCCCTTTTAGTCTAAAACACAATCTCTTGCCCTGAAACAGTGTTTAAGGTGATTACAAAGCTGTTGCATAGTGTGAAAAAGGTAAAGAACAGAGTTTCAAATTAAAGATTCTTCTTATAATGCATTCCCTTTAGTCTAAAACACAATCTCTTGCACTGAAACAGTGTTTAAGGCGAGTACAAAGCTGTTTCACAGTGTGAAAAAGGTAAAGAACAGAGTTTCAAAGTAAAGATTCTTCTTATAATGCATTCCCTTTTAGTCTAAAACACAATCTCTTGCCCTGAAACAGTGTTTAAGGTGAATACAAAGCTGTTTCATAGTGTGAAAAAGGTAAAGAACAGAGTTTCAAATTAAAGATTCTTCTTATAATGCATTCCCTTTAGTCTAAAGCACAATCTCTTGCCCTGAAACAGTGTTTAAGGTGAATACAAAGCTGTTTCATAGTGTGAAAAAGGTAAAGAACAAAGTTTCAAAGTAAAGATTCTTCTTATAATGCAGTCTCTTTTAGTCTAAAACACAATCTCTTGCCCTGAAACAGTGTTTAAGGCGAGTACAAAGCTGTTTCACAGTGTGAAAAAGGTAAAGAACAGAGTTTCAAAGTAAAGATTCTTCTTATAATGCATTCCCTTTAGTCTAAAACACAATCTCTTGCCCTGAAACAGTGTTTAAGGTGAATACAAAGCTGTTTCATAGTGTGAAAAAGGTAAAGAACAGAGTTTCAAAGTAAAGATTCTTCTTATAATGCATTCCCTTTTAGTCTAAAACACAATCTCTTGCCTTGAAACAGTGTTTAAGGTGAATACAAAGCTGTTTCATAGTGTGAAAAAGGTAAAGAACAGAGTTTCAAATTAAAGATTCTTCTTATAATGCATTCCCTTTAGTCTAAAACACAATCTCTTGCCCTGAAACAGTGATTAAGGTGAATACAAAGCTGTTTCATAGTGTGAAAAAGGTAAAGAACAGAGTTTCAAAGTAAAGATTCTTCTTATAATGCATTCCCTTTTAGTCTAAAACACAATCTCTTGCCCTGAAACAGTGTTTAACGTGAATACAAAGCTGTTTCATAGTGTGAAAATGGTAAAGAACAGAGTTTCTAAGTAAAGATTCTTCTTATAATGCATTCCCTTTTAGTCTAAAACACAATCTCTTGCCCTGAAAAAGTGTTTAAGGTGAATACAAAGCTGTTTCATAGTGTGAAAAAGGGAAAGAACAGAGTTTCAAAGTAAAGATTCTTCTTATAATGCATTCCCTTTTAGTCTAAAACACAATCTCTTGCCCTGAAACAGTGTTTAAGGTGAATAGAAAGCTGTTTCATAGTGTCAAAAAGGTAAAGAACAAAGTTTCAAAGTAAAGATTCTTCTTATAATGCATTCCCTTTAGTCTAAAACAGAATCTCTTGCCCTGAAACAGTGTTTAAGGTGTATACAAAGCTGTTTCAAAGTGTCAAAAAGGTAAAGAACAGAGTTTCAAAGTAAAGATTCTTCTTATAATGCATTCCCTTTAGTCTAAAACACAATCTCTTGCACTGAAACAGTGTTTAAGGCGAGTACAAAGCTGTTTCACAGTGTGAAAAAGGTAAAGAACAGAGTTTCAAAGTAAAGATTCTTCTTATAATGCATTCCGGTTTAGTCTAAAACACAATCTCTTGCCCTGAAACAGTGTTTAAGGTAAATACAAAGCTGTTTCATAGTGTGAAAAAGGTAAAGAACAGAGTTTCAAATTAAAGATTCTTCTTATAATGCATTACCTTTAGTCTACAACACAATCTCTTGCCCTGAAACAGTGTTTAAGGTGAATACAAAGCTGTTTCATAGTCTGAAAAAGGTAAAGAACACAGTTTCAAAATAAAGATTCTTCTTATAATGCAGTCTCTTTTAGTCTAAAACACAATCTCTTGCCCTGAAACAGTGTTTAAGTTGAATATAAAGTTGTTTCATAGTGTGAAAAAGGTAAAGAACAATTTCTAAGTAAAGATTCTTCTTATAATGCATTCCCTTTTAGTCTAAAACACAATCTCTTGCCCGGAAACAGTGTTTAAGGCGAATACAAAGCTGTTTCATAGTGTGAAAAAGGTAAAGAACAGAGTTTCAAAGTAAAGATTCTTCTTATAATGCATTCCCTTTTAGTCTAAAACACAATCTCTTGCCCTGAAAAAGTGTTTAAGGTGAATACAAAGCTGTTTCATAGTGTGAAAAAGGGAAAGAACAGAGTTTCAAAGTAAAGATTCTTCTTATAATGCATTCCCTTTTAGTCTAAAACACAATCTCTTGCCCTGAAACAGTGTTTAAGGTGAATACAAAGCTGTTTCATAGTGTCAAAAAGGTAAAGAACAAAGTTTCAAAGTAAAGATTCTTCTTATAATGCATTCCCTTTAGTCTAAAACACAATCTCTTGCCCTGAAACAGTGTTTAAGGTGAATACAAAGCTGTTTCACAGTGTGAAAAAGGTAAAGAACAGAGTTTCAAAGTAAAGATTCTTCTTATAATGCATTCCCTTTTAGTCTAAAACACAATCTCTTGCCCTGAAACAGTGTTTAAGGTGATTACAAAGCTGTTGCATAGTGTGAAAAAGGTAAAGAACAGAGTTTCAAATTAAAGATTCTTCTTATAATGCATTCCCTTTAGTCTAAAACACAATCTCTTGCACTGAAACAGTGTTTAAGGCGAGTACAAAGCTGTTTCACAGTGTGAAAAAGGTAAAGAACAGAGTTTCAAAGTAAAGATTCTTCTTATAATGCATTCCCTTTTAGTCTAAAACACAATCTCTTGCCCTGAAACAGTGTTTAAGGTGAATACAAAGCTGTTTCATAGTGTGAAAAAGGTAAAGAACAGAGTTTCAAATTAAAGATTCTTCTTATAATGCATTCCCTTTAGTCTAAAGCACAATCTCTTGCCCTGAAACAGTGTTTAAGGTGAATACAAAGCTGTTTCATAGTGTGAAAAAGGTAAAGAACAAAGTTTCAAAGTAAAGATTCTTCTTATAATGCAGTCTCTTTTAGTCTAAAACACAATCTCTTGCCCTGAAACAGTGTTTAAGGCGAGTACAAAGCTGTTTCACAGTGTGAAAAAGGTAAAGAACAGAGTTTCAAAGTAAAGATTCTTCTTATAATGCATTCCCTTTAGTCTAAAACACAATCTCTTGCCCTGAAACAGTGTTTAAGGTGAATACAAAGCTGTTTCATAGTGTGAAAAAGGTAAAGAACAGAGTTTCAAAGTAAAGATTCTTCTTATAATGCATTCCCTTTTAGTCTAAAACACAATCTCTTGCCTTGAAACAGTGTTTAAGGTGAATACAAAGCTGTTTCATAGTGTGAAAAAGGTAAAGAACAGAGTTTCAAATTAAAGATTCTTCTTATAATGCATTCCCTTTAGTCTAAAACACAATCTCTTGCCCTGAAACAGTGATTAAGGTGAATACAAAGCTGTTTCATAGTGTGAAAAAGGTAAAGAACAGAGTTTCAAAGTAAAGATTCTTCTTATAATGCATTCCCTTTTAGTCTAAAACACAATCTCTTGCCCTGAAACAGTGTTTAACGTGAATACAAAGCTGTTTCATAGTGTGAAAATGGTAAAGAACAGAGTTTCTAAGTAAAGATTCTTCTTATAATGCATTCCCTTTTAGTCTAAAACACAATCTCTTGCCCTGAAAAAGTGTTTAAGGTGAATACAAAGCTGTTTCATAGTGTGAAAAAGGGAAAGAACAGAGTTTCAAAGTAAAGATTCTTCTTATAATGCATTCCCTTTTAGTCTAAAACACAATCTCTTGCCCTGAAACAGTGTTTAAGGTGAATAGAAAGCTGTTTCATAGTGTCAAAAAGGTAAAGAACAAAGTTTCAAAGTAAAGATTCTTCTTATAATGCATTCCCTTTAGTCTAAAACAGAATCTCTTGCCCTGAAACAGTGTTTAAGGTGTATACAAAGCTGTTTCAAAGTGTCAAAAAGGTAAAGAACAGAGTTTCAAAGTAAAGATTCTTCTTATAATGCATTCCCTTTAGTCTAAAACACAATCTCTTGCACTGAAACAGTGTTTAAGGCGAGTACAAAGCTGTTTCACAGTGTGAAAAAGGTAAAGAACAGAGTTTCAAAGTAAAGATTCTTCTTATAATGCATTCCGGTTTAGTCTAAAACACAATCTCTTGCCCTGAAACAGTGTTTAAGGTAAATACAAAGCTGTTTCATAGTGTGAAAAAGGTAAAGAACAGAGTTTCAAATTAAAGATTCTTCTTATAATGCATTACCTTTAGTCTACAACACAATCTCTTGCCCTGAAACAGTGTTTAAGGTGAATACAAAGCTGTTTCATAGTCTGAAAAAGGTAAAGAACACAGTTTCAAAATAAAGATTCTTCTTATAATGCAGTCTCTTTTAGTCTAAAACACAATCTCTTGCCCTGAAACAGTGTTTAAGTTGAATATAAAGTTGTTTCATAGTGTGAAAAAGGTAAAGAACAATTTCTAAGTAAAGATTCTTCTTATAATGCATTCCCTTTTAGTCTAAAACACAATCTCTTGCCCGGAAACAGTGTTTAAGGCGAATACAAAGCTGTTTCATAGTGTGAAAAAGGTAAAGAACAGAGTTTCAAAGTAAAGATTCTTCTTATAATGCATTCCCTTTTAGTCTAAAACACAATCTCTTGCCCTGAAAAAGTGTTTAAGGTGAATACAAAGCTGTTTCATAGTGTGAAAAAGGGAAAGAACAGAGTTTCAAAGTAAAGATTCTTCTTATAATGCATTCCCTTTTAGTCTAAAACACAATCTCTTGCCCTGAAACAGTGTTTAAGGTGAATAGAAAGCTGTTTCATAGTGTCAAAAAGGTAAAGAACAAAGTTTCAAAGTAAAGATTCTTCTTATAATGCATTCCCTTTAGTCTAAAACACAATCTCTTGCCCTGAAACAGTGTTTAAGGTGAATACAAAGCTGTTTCACAGTGTGAAAAAGGTAAAGAACAGAGTTTCAAAGTAAAGATTCTTCTTATAATGCATTCCCTTTTAGTCTAAAACACAATCTCTTGCCCTGAAACAGTGTTTAAGGTGATTACAAAGCTGTTGCATAGTGTGAAAAAGGTAAAGAACAGAGTTTCAAATTAAAGATTCTTCTTATAATGCATTCCCTTTAGTCTAAAACACAATCTCGTGCCCTGAAACAGTGTTTAAGGTGAATACAAAGCTGTTTCATAGTGTGAAAAAGGTAAAGAACAAAGTTTCAAAGTAAAGATTCTTCTTATAATGCAGTCTCTTTTAGTCTAAAACACAATCTCTTGCCCTGAAACAGTGTTTAAGGTGAATACAAAGCTGTTTCACAGTGTGAAAAAGGTAAAGAACAGAGTTGCAAATTAAAGATTCTTCTTATAATGCATTCCCTTTAGTCTAAAACACAATCTATTGCACTGAAACAGTGTTTAAGGCGAGTACAAAGCTGTTTCACAGTGTGAAAAAGGTAAAGAACAGAGTTTCAAAGTAAAGATTCTTCTTATAATGCATTCCCTTTAGTCTAAAACACAATCTCTTGCCCTGAAACAGTGTTTAAGGTGAATACAAAGCTGTTTCATAGTGTGAAAAAGGTAAAGAACAGAGTTTCAAAGTAAAGATTCTTCTTATAATGCATTCCCTTTTAGTCTAAAACACAATCTCTTGCCTTGAAACAGTGTTTAAGGTGAATACAAAGCTGTTTCATAGTGTGAAAAAGGTAAAGAACAGAGTTTCAAATTAAAGATTCTTCTTATAATGCATTCCCTTTAGTCTAAAACACAATCTCTTGCCCTGAAACAGTGATTAAGGTGAATACAAAGCTGTTTCATAGTGTGAAAAAAGGTAAAGAACAGAGTTTGAAAGTAAAGATTCTTCTTATAATGCATTCCCTTTTAGTCTAAAACACAATCTCTTGCCCTGAAACAGTGTTTAAGGTGAATACAAAGCTGTTTCATAGTGTGAAAATGGTAAAGAACAGAGTTCCTAAGTAAAGATTCTTCTTATAATGCATTCCCTTTTAGTCTAAAACACAATCTCTTGCCCTGAAACAGTGTTTAAGGTAAATACAAAGCTGTTTCACATTGTGAAAAAGGTAAAGAACAGAGTTTCAAAGTAAAGATTCTTCTTATAATGCATTCCCGTTTAGTCTAAAACACAATCTCTTGCCTTGAAACAGTGTTTAAGGTAAATACAAAGCTGTTTCATAGTGTCAAAAAGGTAAAGAACAGAGTTTCAAAGTAAAGATTCTTCTTATAATGCATTCCCTTTTAGTCTAAAACACAATCTCTTGCCCTGAAACAGTGTTTAAGGTGAATACAAAGCTGTTTCATAGTGTCAAAAAGGTAAAGAACAGAGTTTCAAAGTAAAGATTCTTCTTATAATGCATTCCCGTTTAGTCTAAAACACAATCTCTTGCCCTGAAACAGTGTTTAAGGTAAATATAAAGCTGTTTCAAAGTGTCAAAAAGGTAAAGAACAGAGTTTCAAAGTAAAGATTCTTCTTATAATGCATTCCCTTTAGTCTAAAACACAATCTCTTGCACTGAAACAGTGTTTAAGGCGAGTACAAAGCTGTTTCACAGTGTGAAAAAGGTAAAGAATAGAGTTTCAAAGATTCTTCTTATAATGCATTCCAGTTTAGTCTAAAACACAATCTCTTGCCCTGAAACAGTGTTTAAGGTAAATACAAAGCTGTTTCATAGTGTGAAAAAGGTAAAGAACAGAGTTTCAAATTAAAGATTCTTCTTATAATGCATTACCTTTAGTCTAAAACACAATCTCTTGCCCTGAAACAGTGTTTAAGGTGAATACAAAGCTGTTTCATAGTGTGAAAAAGGTAAAGAACAGAGTTTCAAATTAAAGATTCTTCTTATAATGCATTCCCTTTTAGTCTAAAACACAATCTCTTGCCCTGAAAAAGTGTTTAAGGTGAATACAAAGCTGTTTCATAGTGTGAAAAAGGTAAAGAACAGAGTTTCAAATTAAAGATTCTTCTTATAATGCATTCCCTTTAGTCTAAAACACAATCTCTTGCACTGAAACAGTGTTTAAGGCGAGTACAAAGCTGTTTCACAGTGTGAAAAAGGTAAAGAACAGAGTTTCAAAGTAAAGATTCTTCTTATAATGCATTCCCTTTTAGTCTAAAACACAATCTCTTGCCCTGAAACAGTGTTTAAGGTGAATACAAAGCTGTTTCATAGTGTGAAAAAGGTAAAGAACAGAGTTTCAAATTAAAGATTCTTCTTATAATGCATTCCCTTTAGTCTAAAGCACAATCTCTTGCCCTGAAACAGTGTTTAAGGTGAATACAAAGCTGTTTCATAGTGTGAAAAAGGTAAAGAACAAAGTTTCAAAGTAAAGATTCTTCTTATAATGCAGTCTCTTTTAGTCTAAAACACAATCTCTTGCCCTGAAACAGTGTTTAAGGCGAGTACAAAGCTGTTTCACAGTGTGAAAAAGGTAAAGAACAGAGTTTCAAAGTAAAGATTCTTCTTATAATGCATTCCCTTTAGTCTAAAACACAATCTCTTGCCCTGAAACAGTGTTTAAGGTGAATACAAAGCTGTTTCATAGTGTGAAAAAGGTAAAGAACAGAGTTTCAAAGTAAAGATTCTTCTTATAATGCATTCCCTTTTAGTCTAAAACACAATCTCTTGCCTTGAAACAGTGTTTAAGGTGAATACAAAGCTGTTTCATAGTGTGAAAAAGGTAAAGAACAGAGTTTCAAATTAAAGATTCTTCTTATAATGCATTCCCTTTAGTCTAAAACACAATCTCTTGCCCTGAAACAGTGATTAAGGTGAATACAAAGCTGTTTCATAGTGTGAAAAAGGTAAAGAACAGAGTTTCAAAGTAAAGATTCTTCTTATAATGCATTCCCTTTTAGTCTAAAACACAATCTCTTGCCCTGAAACAGTGTTTAAGGTGAATACAAAGCTGTTTCATAGTGTGAAAATGGTAAAGAACAGAGTTTCTAAGTAAAGATTCTTCTTATAATGCATTCCCTTTTAGTCTAAAACACAATCTCTTGCCCTGAAAAAGTGTTTAAGGTGAATACAAAGCTGTTTCATAGTGTGAAAAAGGGAAAGAACAGAGTTTCAAAGTAAAGATTCTTCTTATAATGCATTCCCTTTTAGTCTAAAACACAATCTCTTGCCCTGAAACAGTGTTTAAGGTGAATAGAAAGCTGTTTCATAGTGTCAAAAAGGTAAAGAACAAAGTTTCAAAGTAAAGATTCTTCTTATAATGCATTCCCTTTAGTCTAAAACAGAATCTCTTGCCCTGAAACAGTGTTTAAGGTGTATACAAAGCTGTTTCAAAGTGTCAAAAAGGTAAAGAACAGAGTTTCAAAGTAAAGATTCTTCTTATAATGCATTCCCTTTAGTCTAAAACACAATCTCTTGCACTGAAACAGTGTTTAAGGCGAGTACAAAGCTGCTTCACAGTGTGAAAAAGGTAAAGAACAGAGTTTCAAAGTAAAGATTCTTCTTATAATGCATTCCGGTTTAGTCTAAAACACAATCTCTTGCCCTGAAACAGTGTTTAAGGTAAATACAAAGCTGTTTCATAGTGTGAAAAAGGTAAAGAACAGAGTTTCAAATTAAAGATTCTTCTTATAATGCATTACCTTTAGTCTACAACACAATCTCTTGCCCTGAAACAGTGTTTAAGGTGAATACAAAGCTGTTTCATAGTCTGAAAAAGGTAAAGAACACAGTTTCAAAATAAAGATTCTTCTTATAATGCAGTCTCTTTTAGTCTAAAACACAATCTCTTGCCCTGAAACAGTGTTTAAGTTGAATATAAAGTTGTTTCATAGTGTGAAAAAGGTAAAGAACAATTTCTAAGTAAAGATTCTTCTTATAATGCATTCCCTTTTAGTCTAAAACACAATCTCTTGCCCGGAAACAGTGTTTAAGGCGAATACAAAGCTGTTTCATAGTGTGAAAAAGGTAAAGAACAGAGTTTCAAAGTAAAGATTCTTCTTATAATGCATTCCCTTTTAGTCTAAAACACAATCTCTTGCCCTGAAAAAGTGTTTAAGGTGAATACAAAGCTGTTTCATAGTGTGAAAAAGGGAAAGAACAGAGTTTCAAAGTAAAGATTCTTCTTATAATGCATTCCCTTTTAGTCTAAAACACAATCTCTTGCCCTGAAACAGTGTTTAAGGTGAATAGAAAGCTGTTTCATAGTGTCAAAAAGGTAAAGAACAAAGTTTCAAAGTAAATATTCTTCTTATAATGCATTCCCTTTAGTCTAAAACACAATCTCTTGCCCTGAAACAGTGTTTAAGGTGAATACAAAGCTGTTTCACAGTGTGAAAAAGGTAAAGAACAGAGTTTCAAAGTAAAGATTCTTCTTATAATGCATTCCCTTTTAGTCTAAAACACAATCTCTTGCCCTGAAACAGTGTTTAAGGTGATTACAAAGCTGTTGCATAGTGTGAAAAAGGTAAAGAACAGAGTTTCAAATTAAAGATTCTTCTTATAATGCATTCCCTTTAGTCTAAAACACAATCTCGTGCCCTGAAACAGTGTTTAAGGTGAATACAAAGCTGTTTCATAGTGTGAAAAAGGTAAAGAACAAAGTTTCAAAGTAAAGATTCTTCTTATAATGCAGTCTCTTTTAGTCTAAAACACAATCTCTTGCCCTGAAACAGTGTTTAAGGTGAATACAAAGCTGTTTCACAGTGTGAAAAAGGTAAAGAACAGAGTTGCAAATTAAAGATTCTTCTTATAATGCATTCCCTTTAGTCTAAAACACAATCTATTGCACTGAAACAGTGTTTAAGGCGAGTACAAAGCTGTTTCACAGTGTGAAAAAGGTAAAGAACAGAGTTTCAAAGTAAAGATTCTTCTTATAATGCATTCCCTTTAGTCTAAAACACAATCTCTTGCCCTGAAACAGTGTTTAAGGTGAATACAAAGCTGTTTCATAGTGTGAAAAAGGTAAAGAACAGAGTTTCAAAGTAAAGATTCTTCTTATAATGCATTCCCTTTTAGTCTAAAACACAATCTCTTGCCTTGAAACAGTGTTTAAGGTGAATACAAAGCTGTTTCATAGTGTGAAAAAGGTAAAGAACAGAGTTTCAAATTAAAGATTCTTCTTATAATGCATTCCCTTTAGTCTAAAACACAATCTCTTGCCCTGAAACAGTGATTAAGGTGAATACAAAGCTGTTTCATAGTGTGAAAAAAGGTAAAGAACAGAGTTTGAAAGTAAAGATTCTTCTTATAATGCATTCCCTTTTAGTCTAAAACACAATCTCTTGCCCTGAAACAGTGTTTAAGGTGAATACAAAGCTGTTTCATAGTGTGAAAAAGGTAAAGAACAGAGTTTCAAATTAAAGATTCTTCTTATAATGCATTCCCTTTAGTCTAAAACACAATCTCTTGCCCTGAAACAGTGTTTAAGGTGAATACAAAGCTGTTTCATAGTGTGAAAAAGGTAAAGAACAGAGTTTCAAAGTAAAGATTCTTCTTATAATGCATTCCCTTTTAGTCTAAAACACAATCTCTTGCCTTGAAACAGTGTTTAAGGTGAATACAAAGCTGTTTCATAGTGTGAAAAAGGTAAAGAACAGAGTTTCAAAGTAAAGATTCTTCTTATAATGCATTCCGGTTTAGTCTAAAACACAATCTCTTGCCCTGAAACAGTGTTTAAGGTAAATACAAAGCTGTTTCATAGTGTGAAAAAGGTAAAGAACAGAGTTTCAAATTAAAGATTCTTCTTATAATGCATTACCTTTAGTCTACAACACAATCTCTTGCCCTGAAACAGTGTTTAAGGTGAATACAAAGCTGTTTCATAGTCTGAAAAAGGTAAAGAACACAGTTTCAAAATAAAGATTCTTCTTATAATGCAGTCTCTTTTAGTCTAAAACACAATCTCTTGCCCTGAAACAGTGTTTAAGTTGAATATAAAGTTGTTTCATAGTGTGAAAAAGGTAAAGAACAATTTCTAAGTAAAGATTCTTCTTATAATGCATTCCCTTTTAGTCTAAAACACAATCTCTTGCCCGGAAACAGTGTTTAAGGCGAATACAAAGCTGTTTCATAGTGTGAAAAAGGTAAAGAACAGAGTTTCAAAGTAAAGATTCTTCTTATAATGCATTCCCTTTTAGTCTAAAACACAATCTCTTGCCCTGAAAAAGTGTTTAAGGTGAATACAAAGCTGTTTCATAGTGTGAAAAAGGGAAAGAACAGAGTTTCAAAGTAAAGATTCTTCTTATAATGCATTCCCTTTTAGTCTAAAACACAATCTCTTGCCCTGAAACAGTGTTTAAGGTGAATAGAAAGCTGTTTCATAGTGTCAAAAAGGTAAAGAACAAAGTTTCAAAGTAAAGATTCTTCTTATAATGCATTCCCTTTAGTCTAAAACACAATCTCTTGCCCTGAAACAGTGTTTAAGGTGAATACAAAGCTGTTTCACAGTGTGAAAAAGGTAAAGAACAGAGTTTCAAAGTAAAGATTCTTCTTATAATGCATTCCCTTTTAGTCTAAAACACAATCTCTTGCCCTGAAACAGTGTTTAAGGTGATTACAAAGCTGTTGCATAGTGTGAAAAAGGTAAAGAACAGAGTTTCAAATTAAAGATTCTTCTTATAATGCATTCCCTTTAGTCTAAAACACAATCTCGTGCCCTGAAACAGTGTTTAAGGTGAATACAAAGCTGTTTCATAGTGTGAAAAAGGTAAAGAACAAAGTTTCAAAGTAAAGATTCTTCTTATAATGCAGTCTCTTTTAGTCTAAAACACAATCTCTTGCCCTGAAACAGTGTTTAAGGTGAATACAAAGCTGTTTCACAGTGTGAAAAAGGTAAAGAACAGAGTTGCAAATTAAAGATTCTTCTTATAATGCATTCCCTTTAGTCTAAAACACAATCTATTGCACTGAAACAGTGTTTAAGGCGAGTACAAAGCTGTTTCACAGTGTGAAAAAGGTAAAGAACAGAGTTTCAAAGTAAAGATTCTTCTTATAATGCATTCCCTTTAGTCTAAAACACAATCTCTTGCCCTGAAACAGTGTTTAAGGTGAATACAAAGCTGTTTCATAGTGTGAAAAAGGTAAAGAACAGAGTTTCAAAGTAAAGATTCTTCTTATAATGCATTCCCTTTTAGTCTAAAACACAATCTCTTGCCTTGAAACAGTGTTTAAGGTGAATACAAAGCTGTTTCATAGTGTGAAAAAGGTAAAGAACAGAGTTTCAAATTAAAGATTCTTCTTATAATGCATTCCCTTTAGTCTAAAACACAATCTCTTGCCCTGAAACAGTGATTAAGGTGAATACAAAGCTGTTTCATAGTGTGAAAAAAGGTAAAGAACAGAGTTTGAAAGTAAAGATTCTTCTTATAATGCATTCCCTTTTAGTCTAAAACACAATCTCTTGCCCTGAAACAGTGTTTAAGGTGAATACAAAGCTGTTTCATAGTGTGAAAATGGTAAAGAACAGAGTTCCTAAGTAAAGATTCTTCTTATAATGCATTCCCTTTTAGTCTAAAACACAATCTCTTGCCCTGAAACAGTGTTTAAGGTAAATACAAAGCTGTTTCACATTGTGAAAAAGGTAAAGAACAGAGTTTCAAAGTAAAGATTCTTCTTATAATGCATTCCCGTTTAGTCTAAAACACAATCTCTTGCCTTGAAACAGTGTTTAAGGTAAATACAAAGCTGTTTCATAGTGTCAAAAAGGTAAAGAACAGAGTTTCAAAGTAAAGATTCTTCTTATAATGCATTCCCTTTTAGTCTAAAACACAATCTCTTGCCCTGAAACAGTGTTTAAGGTGAATACAAAGCTGTTTCATAGTGTCAAAAAGGTAAAGAACAGAGTTTCAAAGTAAAGATTCTTCTTATAATGCATTCCCGTTTAGTCTAAAACACAATCTCTTGCCCTGAAACAGTGTTTAAGGTAAATACAAAGCTGTTTCAAAGTGTCAAAAAGGTAAAGAACAGAGTTTCAAAGTAAAGATTCTTCTTATAATGCATTCCCTTTAGTCTAAAACACAATCTCTTGCACTGAAACAGTGTTTAAGGCGAGTACAAAGCTGTTTCACAGTGTGAAAAAGGTAAAGAATAGAGTTTCAAAGATTCTTCTTATAATGCATTCCGGTTTAGTCTAAAACACAATCTCTTGCCCTGAAACAGTGTTTAAGGTAAATACAAAGCTGTTTCATAGTGTGAAAAAGGTAAAGAACAGAGTTTCAAATTAAAGATTCTTCTTATAATGCATTACCTTTAGTCTAAAACACAATCTCTTGCCCTGAAACAGTGTTTAAGGTGAATACAAAGCTGTTTCATAGTGTGAAAAAGGTAAAGAACAGAGTTTCAAATTAAAGATTCTTCTTATAATGCATTCCCTTTTAGTCTAAAACACAATCTCTTGCCCTGAAAAAGTGTTTAAGGTGAATACAAAGCTGTTTCATAGTGTGAAAAAGGTAAAGAACAGAGTTTCAAATTAAAGATTCTTCTTATAATGCATTCCCTTTAGTCTAAAACACAATCTCTTGCACTGAAACAGTGTTTAAGGCGAGTACAAAGCTGTTTCACAGTGTGAAAAAGGTAAAGAACAGAGTTTCAAAGTAAAGATTCTTCTTATAATGCATTCCCTTTTAGTCTAAAACACAATCTCTTGCCCTGAAACAGTGTTTAAGGTGAATACAAAGCTGTTTCATAGTGTGAAAAAGGTAAAGAACAGAGTTTCAAATTAAAGATTCTTCTTATAATGCATTCCCTTTAGTCTAAAGCACAATCTCTTGCCCTGAAACAGTGTTTAAGGTAAATACAAAGCTGTTTCACATTGTGAAAAAGGTAAAGAACAGAGTTTCAAAGTAAAGATTCTTCTTATAATGCATTCCCGTTTAGTCTAAAACACAATCTCTTGCCTTGAAACAGTGTTTAAGGTAAATACAAAGCTGTTTCATAGTGTCAAAAAGGTAAAGAACAGAGTTTCAAAGTAAAGATTCTTCTTATAATACATTCCCTTTTAGTCTAAAACACAATCTCTTGCCCTGAAACAGTGTTTAAGGTGAATACAAAGCTGTTTCATAGTGTCAAAAAGGTAAAGAACAGAGTTTCAAAGTAAAGATTCTTCTTATAATGCATTCCCGTTTAGTCTAAAACACAATCTCTTGCCCTGAAACAGTGTTTAAGGTAAATACAAAGCTGTTTCAAAGTGTCAAAAAGGTAAAGAACAGAGTTTCAAAGTAAAGATTCTTCTTATAATGCATTCCCTTTAGTCTAAAACACAATCTCTTGCACTGAAACAGTGTTTAAGGCGAGTACAAAGCTGTTTCACAGTGTGAAAAAGGTAAAGAACAGAGTTTCAAAGTAAAGATTCTTCTTATAATGCATTCCCTTTTAGTCTAAAACACAATCTCTTGCCCTGAAACAGTGTTTAAGGTGAATACAAAGCTGTTTCATAGTGTGAAAAAGGTAAAGAACAGAGTTTCAAATTAAAGATTCTTCTTATAATGCATTCCCTTTAGTCTAAAACACAATCTCTTGCCCTGAAACAGTGTTTAAGGTGAATACAAAGCTGTTTCATAGTGTGAAAAAGGTAAAGAACAGAGTTTCAAAGTAAAGATTCTTCTTATAATGCATTCCCTTTTAGTCTAAAACACAATCTCTTGCCTTGAAACAGTGTTTAAGGTGAATACAAAGCTGTTTCATAGTGTGAAAAAGGTAAAGAACAGAGTTTCAAAGTAAAGATTCTTCTTATAATGCATTCCGGTTTAGTCTAAAACACAATCTCTTGCCCTGAAACAGTGTTTAAGGTAAATACAAAGCTGTTTCATAGTGTGAAAAAGGTAAAGAACAGAGTTTCAAATTAAAGATTCTTCTTATAATGCATTACCTTTAGTCTACAACACAATCTCTTGCCCTGAAACAGTGTTTAAGGTGAATACAAAGCTGTTTCATAGTCTGAAAAAGGTAAAGAACACAGTTTCAAAATAAAGATTCTTCTTATAATGCAGTCTCTTTTAGTCTAAAACACAATCTCTTGCCCTGAAACAGTGTTTAAGTTGAATATAAAGTTGTTTCATAGTGTGAAAAAGGTAAAGAACAATTTCTAAGTAAAGATTCTTCTTATAATGCATTCCCTTTTAGTCTAAAACACAATCTCTTGCCCGGAAACAGTGTTTAAGGCGAATACAAAGCTGTTTCATAGTGTGAAAAAGGTAAAGAACAGAGTTTCAAAGTAAAGATTCTTCTTATAATGCATTCCCTTTTAGTCTAAAACACAATCTCTTGCCCTGAAAAAGTGTTTAAGGTGAATACAAAGCTGTTTCATAGTGTGAAAAAGGGAAAGAACAGAGTTTCAAAGTAAAGATTCTTCTTATAATGCATTCCCTTTTAGTCTAAAACACAATCTCTTGCCCTGAAACAGTGTTTAAGGTGAATAGAAAGCTGTTTCATAGTGTCAAAAAGGTAAAGAACAAAGTTTCAAAGTAAAGATTCTTCTTATAATGCATTCCCTTTAGTCTAAAACACAATCTCTTGCCCTGAAACAGTGTTTAAGGTGAATACAAAGCTGTTTCACAGTGTGAAAAAGGTAAAGAACAGAGTTTCAAAGTAAAGATTCTTCTTATAATGCATTCCCTTTTAGTCTAAAACACAATCTCTTGCCCTGAAACAGTGTTTAAGGTGATTACAAAGCTGTTGCATAGTGTGAAAAAGGTAAAGAACAGAGTTTCAAATTAAAGATTCTTCTTATAATGCATTCCCTTTAGTCTAAAACACAATCTCGTGCCCTGAAACAGTGTTTAAGGTGAATACAAAGCTGTTTCATAGTGTGAAAAAGGTAAAGAACAAAGTTTCAAAGTAAAGATTCTTCTTATAATGCAGTCTCTTTTAGTCTAAAACACAATCTCTTGCCCTGAAACAGTGTTTAAGGTGAATACAAAGCTGTTTCACAGTGTGAAAAAGGTAAAGAACAGAGTTGCAAATTAAAGATTCTTCTTATAATGCATTCCCTTTAGTCTAAAACACAATCTATTGCACTGAAACAGTGTTTAAGGCGAGTACAAAGCTGTTTCACAGTGTGAAAAAGGTAAAGAACAGAGTTTCAAAGTAAAGATTCTTCTTATAATGCATTCCCTTTAGTCTAAAACACAATCTCTTGCCCTGAAACAGTGTTTAAGGTGAATACAAAGCTGTTTCATAGTGTGAAAAAGGTAAAGAACAGAGTTTCAAAGTAAAGATTCTTCTTATAATGCATTCCCTTTTAGTCTAAAACACAATCTCTTGCCTTGAAACAGTGTTTAAGGTGAATACAAAGCTGTTTCATAGTGTGAAAAAGGTAAAGAACAGAGTTTCAAATTAAAGATTCTTCTTATAATGCATTCCCTTTAGTCTAAAACACAATCTCTTGCCCTGAAACAGTGATTAAGGTGAATACAAAGCTGTTTCATAGTGTGAAAAAAGGTAAAGAACAGAGTTTGAAAGTAAAGATTCTTCTTATAATGCATTCCCTTTTAGTCTAAAACACAATCTCTTGCCCTGAAACAGTGTTTAAGGTGAATACAAAGCTGTTTCATAGTGTGAAAATGGTAAAGAACAGAGTTCCTAAGTAAAGATTCTTCTTATAATGCATTCCCTTTTAGTCTAAAACACAATCTCTTGCCCTGAAACAGTGTTTAAGGTAAATACAAAGCTGTTTCACATTGTGAAAAAGGTAAAGAACAGAGTTTCAAAGTAAAGATTCTTCTTATAATGCATTCCCGTTTAGTCTAAAACACAATCTCTTGCCTTGAAACAGTGTTTAAGGTAAATACAAAGCTGTTTCATAGTGTCAAAAAGGTAAAGAACAGAGTTTCAAAGTAAAGATTCTTCTTATAATGCATTCCCTTTTAGTCTAAAACACAATCTCTTGCCCTGAAACAGTGTTTAAGGTGAATACAAAGCTGTTTCATAGTGTCAAAAAGGTAAAGAACAGAGTTTCAAAGTAAAGATTCTTCTTATAATGCATTCCCGTTTAGTCTAAAACACAATCTCTTGCCCTGAAACAGTGTTTAAGGTAAATACAAAGCTGTTTCAAAGAGTCAAAAAGGTAAAGAACAGAGTTTCAAAGTAAAGATTCTTCTTATAATGCATTCCCTTTAGTCTAAAACACAATCTCTTGCACTGAAACAGTGTTTAAGGCGAGTACAAAGCTGTTTCACAGTGTGAAAAAGGTAAAGAATAGAGTTTCAAAGATTCTTCTTATAATGCATTCCGGTTTAGTCTAAAACACAATCTCTTGCCCTGAAACAGTGTTTAAGGTAAATACAAAGCTGTTTCATAGTGTGAAAAAGGTAAAGAACAGAGTTTCAAATTAAAGATTCTTCTTATAATGCATTACCTTTAGTCTAAAACACAATCTCTTGCCCTGAAACAGTGTTTAAGGTGAATACAAAGCTGTTTCATAGTGTGAAAAAGGTAAAGAACAGAGTTTCAAATTAAAGATTCTTCTTATAATGCATTCCCTTTTAGTCTAAAACACAATCTCTTGCCCTGAAAAAGTGTTTAAGGTGAATACAAAGCTGTTTCATAGTGTGAAAAAGGTAAAGAACAGAGTTTCAAATTAAAGATTCTTCTTATAATGCATTCCCTTTAGTCTAAAACACAATCTCTTGCACTGAAACAGTGTTTAAGGCGAGTACAAAGCTGTTTCACAGTGTGAAAAAGGTAAAGAACAGAGTTTCAAAGTAAAGATTCTTCTTATAATGCATTCCCTTTTAGTCTAAAACACAATCTCTTGCCCTGAAACAGTGTTTAAGGTGAATACAAAGCTGTTTCATAGTGTGAAAAAGGTAAAGAACAGAGTTTCAAATTAAAGATTCTTCTTATAATGCATTCCCTTTAGTCTAAAGCACAATCTCTTGCCCTGAAACAGTGTTTAAGGTGAATACAAAGCTGTTTCATAGTGTGAAAAAGGTAAAGAACAAAGTTTCAAAGTAAAGATTCTTCTTATAATGCAGTCTCTTTTAGTCTAAAACACAATCTCTTGCCCTGAAACAGTGTTTAAGGCGAGTACAAAGCTGTTTCACAGTGTGAAAAAGGTAAAGAACAGAGTTTCAAAGTAAAGATTCTTCTTATAATGCATTCCCTTTAGTCTAAAACACAATCTCTTGCCCTGAAACAGTGTTTAAGGTGAATACAAAGCTGTTTCATAGTGTGAAAAAGGTAAAGAACAGAGTTTCAAAGTAAAGATTCTTCTTATAATGCATTCCCTTTTAGTCTAAAACACAATCTCTTGCCTTGAAACAGTGTTTAAGGTGAATACAAAGCTGTTTCATAGTGTGAAAAAGGTAAAGAACAGAGTTTCAAATTAAAGATTCTTCTTATAATGCATTCCCTTTAGTCTAAAACACAATCTCTTGCCCTGAAACAGTGATTAAGGTGAATACAAAGCTGTTTCATAGTGTGAAAAAGGTAAAGAACAGAGTTTCAAAGTAAAGATTCTTCTTATAATGCATTCCCTTTTAGTCTAAAACACAATCTCTTGCCCTGAAACAGTGTTTAAGGTGAATACAAAGCTGTTTCATAGTGTGAAAATGGTAAAGAACAGAGTTTCTAAGTAAAGATTCTTCTTATAATGCATTCCCTTTTAGTCTAAAACACAATCTCTTGCCCTGAAAAAGTGTTTAAGGTGAATACAAAGCTGTTTCATAGTGTGAAAAAGGGAAAGAACAGAGTTTCAAAGTAAAGATTCTTCTTATAATGCATTCCCTTTTAGTCTAAAACACAATCTCTTGCCCTGAAACAGTGTTTAAGGTGAATAGAAAGCTGTTTCATAGTGTCAAAAAGGTAAAGAACAAAGTTTCAAAGTAAAGATTCTTCTTATAATGCATTCCCTTTAGTCTAAAACAGAATCTCTTGCCCTGAAACAGTGTTTAAGGTGTATACAAAGCTGTTTCAAAGTGTCAAAAAGGTAAAGAACAGAGTTTCAAAGTAAAGATTCTTCTTATAATGCATTCCCTTTAGTCTAAAACACAATCTCTTGCACTGAAACAGTGTTTAAGGCGAGTACAAAGCTGTTTCACAGTGTGAAAAAGGTAAAGAACAGAGTTTCAAAGTAAAGATTCTTCTTATAATGCATTCCGGTTTAGTCTAAAACACAATCTCTTGCCCTGAAACAGTGTTTAAGGTAAATACAAAGCTGTTTCATAGTGTGAAAAAGGTAAAGAACAGAGTTTCAAATTAAAGATTCTTCTTATAATGCATTACCTTTAGTCTACAACACAATCTCTTGCCCTGAAACAGTGTTTAAGGTGAATACAAAGCTGTTTCATAGTCTGAAAAAGGTAAAGAACACAGTTTCAAAATAAAGATTCTTCTTATAATGCAGTCTCTTTTAGTCTAAAACACAATCTCTTGCCCTGAAACAGTGTTTAAGTTGAATATAAAGTTGTTTCATAGTGTGAAAAAGGTAAAGAACAATTTCTAAGTAAAGATTCTTCTTATAATGCATTCCCTTTTAGTCTAAAACACAATCTCTTGCCCGGAAACAGTGTTTAAGGCGAATACAAAGCTGTTTCATAGTGTGAAAAAGGTAAAGAACAGAGTTTCAAAGTAAAGATTCTTCTTATAATGCATTCCCTTTTAGTCTAAAACACAATCTCTTGCCCTGAAAAAGTGTTTAAGGTGAATACAAAGCTGTTTCATAGTGTGAAAAAGGGAAAGAACAGAGTTTCAAAGTAAAGATTCTTCTTATAATGCATTCCCTTTTAGTCTAAAACACAATCTCTTGCCCTGAAACAGTGTTTAAGGTGAATAGAAAGCTGTTTCATAGTGTCAAAAAGGTAAAGAACAAAGTTTCAAAGTAAAGATTCTTCTTATAATGCATTCCCTTTAGTCTAAAACACAATCTCTTGCCCTGAAACAGTGTTTAAGGTGAATACAAAGCTGTTTCACAGTGTGAAAAAGGTAAAGAACAGAGTTTCAAAGTAAAGATTCTTCTTATAATGCATTCCCTTTTAGTCTAAAACACAATCTCTTGCCCTGAAACAGTGTTTAAGGTGATTACAAAGCTGTTGCATAGTGTGAAAAAGGTAAAGAACAGAGTTTCAAATTAAAGATTCTTCTTATAATGCATTCCCTTTAGTCTAAAACACAATCTCGTGCCCTGAAACAGTGTTTAAGGTGAATACAAAGCTGTTTCATAGTGTGAAAAAGGTAAAGAACAAAGTTTCAAAGTAAAGATTCTTCTTATAATGCAGTCTCTTTTAGTCTAAAACACAATCTCTTGCCCTGAAACAGTGTTTAAGGTGAATACAAAGCTGTTTCACAGTGTGAAAAAGGTAAAGAACAGAGTTGCAAATTAAAGATTCTTCTTATAATGCATTCCCTTTAGTCTAAAACACAATCTATTGCACTGAAACAGTGTTTAAGGCGAGTACAAAGCTGTTTCACAGTGTGAAAAAGGTAAAGAACAGAGTTTCAAAGTAAAGATTCTTCTTATAATGCATTCCCTTTAGTCTAAAACACAATCTCTTGCCCTGAAACAGTGTTTAAGGTGAATACAAAGCTGTTTCATAGTGTGAAAAAGGTAAAGAACAGAGTTTCAAAGTAAAGATTCTTCTTATAATGCATTCCCTTTTAGTCTAAAACACAATCTCTTGCCTTGAAACAGTGTTTAAGGTGAATACAAAGCTGTTTCATAGTGTGAAAAAGGTAAAGAACAGAGTTTCAAATTAAAGATTCTTCTTATAATGCATTCCCTTTAGTCTAAAACACAATCTCTTGCCCTGAAACAGTGATTAAGGTGAATACAAAGCTGTTTCATAGTGTGAAAAAAGGTAAAGAACAGAGTTTGAAAGTAAAGATTCTTCTTATAATGCATTCCCTTTTAGTCTAAAACACAATCTCTTGCCCTGAAACAGTGTTTAAGGTGAATACAAAGCTGTTTCATAGTGTGAAAATGGTAAAGAACAGAGTTCCTAAGTAAAGATTCTTCTTATAATGCATTCCCTTTTAGTCTAAAACACAATCTCTTGCCCTGAAACAGTGTTTAAGGTAAATACAAAGCTGTTTCACATTGTGAAAAAGGTAAAGAACAGAGTTTCAAAGTAAAGATTCTTCTTATAATGCATTCCCGTTTAGTCTAAAACACAATCTCTTGCCTTGAAACAGTGTTTAAGGTAAATACAAAGCTGTTTCATAGTGTCAAAAAGGTAAAGAACAGAGTTTCAAAGTAAAGATTCTTCTTATAATACATTCCCTTTTAGTCTAAAACACAATCTCTTGCCCTGAAACAGTGTTTAAGGTGAATACAAAGCTGTTTCATAGTGTCAAAAAGGTAAAGAACAGAGTTTCAAAGTAAAGATTCTTCTTATAATGCATTCCCGTTTAGTCTAAAACACAATCTCTTGCCCTGAAACAGTGTTTAAGGTAAATACAAAGCTCTTTCAAAGTGTCAAAAAGGTAAAGAACAGAGTTTCAAAGTAAAGATTCTTCTTATAATGCATTCCCTTTAGTCTAAAACACAATCTCTTGCACTGAAACAGTGTTTAAGGCGAGTACAAAGCTGTTTCACAGTGTGAAAAAGGTAAAGAATAGAGTTTCAAAGTAAAGATTCTTCTTATAATGCATTCCGGTTTAGTCTAAAACACAATCTCTTGCCCTGAAACAGTGTTTAAGGTAAATACAAAGCTGTTTCATAGTGTGAAAAAGGTAAAGAACAGAGTTTCAAATTAAAGATTCTTCTTATAATGCATTACCTTTAGTCTAAAACACAATCTCTTGCCCTGAAACAGTGTTTAAGGTGAATACAAAGCTGTTTCATAGTGTGAAAAAGGTAAAGAACAGAGTTTCAAATTAAAGATTCTTCTTATAATGCATTCCCTTTTAGTCTAAAACACAATCTCTTGCCCTGAAACAGTGTTTAAGGTGATTACAAAGCTGTTTCATAGTGTCAAAAAGGTAAAGAACAAAGTTTCAAAGTAAAGATTCTTCTTATAATGCATTCCCTTTTAGTCTAAAACACAATCTCTTGCCCTGAAACAGTGTTTAAGGTGAATACAAAGCTGTTTCATAGTGTGAAAAAGGTAAAGAACAGAGTTTCAAAGTAAAGATTCTTCTTATAATGCATTCCCTTTTAGTCTAAAACACAATCTCTTGCCTTGAAACAGTGTTTAAGGTGAATACAAAGCTGTTTCATAGTGTGAAAAAGGTAAAGAACAGAGTTTCAAATTAAAGATTCTTCTTATAATGCATTCCCTTTAGTCTAAAACACAATCTCTTGCCCTGAAACAGTGATTAAGGTGAATACAAAGCTGTTTCATAGTGTGAAAAAGGTAAAGAACAGAGTTTCAAAGTAAAGATTCTTCTTATAATGCATTCCCTTTTAGTCTAAAACACAATCTCTTGCCCTGAAACAGTGTTTAAGGTGAATACAAAGCTGTTTCATAGTGTGAAAATGGTAAAGAACAGAGTTTCTAAGTAAAGATTCTTCTTATAATGCATTCCCTTTTAGTCTAAAACACAATCTCTTGCCCTGAAACAGTGTTTAAGGTAAATACAAAGCTGTTTCACATTGTGAAAAAGGTAAAGAACAGAGTTTCAAAGTAAAGATTCTTCTTATAATGCATTCCCGTTTAGTCTAAAACACAATCTCTTGCCTTGAAACAGTGTTTAAGGTAAATACAAAGCTGTTTCATAGTGTCAAAAAGGTAAAGAACAAAGTTTCAAAGTAAAGATTCTTCTTATAATGCATTCCCTTTAGTCTAAAACACAATCTCTTGCCCTGAAACAGTGTTTAAGGTGAATACAAAGCTGTTTCACAGTGTGAAAAAGGTAAAGAACAGAGTTTCAAAGTAAAGATTCTTCTTATAATGCATTCCCTTTTAGTCTAAAACACAATCTCTTGCCCTGAAACAGTGTTTAAGGTGATTACAAAGCTGTTTCATAGTGTCAAAAAGGTAAAGAACAAAGTTTCAAAGTAAAGATTCTTCTTATAATGCAGTCTCTTTTAGTCTAAAACACAATCTCTTGCCCGGAAACAGTGTTTAAGGCGAATACAAAGCTGTTGCATAGCGTGAAAAAGGTAAAGAACAGAGTTTCAAATTAAAGATTCTTCTTATAATGCATTCCCTTTAGTCTAAAACACAATCTCTTGCACTGAAACAGTGTTTAAGGCGAGTACAAAGCTGTTTCACAGTGTGAAAAAGGTAAAGAACAGAGTTTCAAAGTAAAGATTCTTCTTATAATGCATTCCCTTTTAGTCTAAAACACAATCTCTTGCCCTGAAACAGTGTTTAAGGTGAATACAAAGCTGTTTCATAGTGTGAAAAAGGTAAAGAACAGAGTTTCAAATTAAAGATTCTTCTTATAATGCATTCCCTTTAGTCTAAAACACAATCTCTTGCCCTGAAACAGTGTTTAAGGTGAATACAAAGCTGTTTCATAGTGTGAAAAAGGTAAAGAACAAAGTTTCAAAGTAAAGATTCTTCTTATAATGCAGTCACTTTTAGTCTAAAACACAATCTCTTGCCCTGAAACAGTGTTTAAGGTGAATACAAAGCTGTTTCACAGTGTGAAAAAGGTAAAGAACAGAGTTGCAAATTAAAGATTCTTCTTATAATGCATGCCCTTTAGTCTAAAACACAATCTCTTGCACTGAAACAGTGTTTAAGGCGAGTACAAAGCTGTTTCACAGTGTGAAAAAGGTAAAGAACAGAGTTTCAAAGTAAAGATTCTTCTTATAATGCATTCCCTTTAGTCTAAAACACAATCTCTTGCCTTGAAACAGTGTTTAAGGTGAATACAAAGCTGTTTCATAGTGTGAAAAAGGTAAAGAACAGAGTTTCAAATTAAAGATTCTTCTTATAATGCATTCCCTTTTAGTCTAAAACACAATCTCTTGCCCTGAAAAAGTGTTTAAGGTGAATACAAAGCTGTTTCATAGTGTGAAAAAGGGAAAGAACAGTTTCAAAGTAAAGATTCTTCTTATAATGCATTCCCTTTTAGTCTAAAACACAATCTCTTGCCCTGAAACAGTGTTTAAGGTGAATAGAAAGCTATTTCATAGTGTCAAAAAGGTAAAGAACAAAGTTTCAAAGTAAAGATTCTTCTTATAATGCATTCCCTTTAGTCTAAAACACAATCTCTTGCCCTGAAACAGTGTTTAAGGTGAATACAAAGCTGTTTCACAGTGTGAAAAAGGTAAAGAACAGAGTTTCAAAGTAAAGATTCTTCTTATAATGCATTCCCTTTTAGTCTAAAACACAATCTCTTGCCCTGAAACAGTGTTTAAGGTGATTACAAAGCTGTTTCATAGTGTCAAAAAGGTAAAGAACAAAGTTTCAAAGTAAAGATTCTTCTTATAATGCATTCCCTTTTAGTCTAAAACACAATCTCTTGCCCTGAAACAGTGTTTAAGGTGAATACAAAGCTGTTTCATAGTGTGAAAAAGGTAAAGAACAGAGTTTCAAAGTAAAGATTCTTCTTATAATGCATTCCCTTTAGTCTAAAACACAATCTCTTGCCCTGAAACAGTGATTAAGGTGAATACAAAGCTGTTTCATAGTGTGAAAAAGGTAAAGAACAGAGTTTCAAAGTAAAGATTCTTCTTATAATGCATTCCCTTTTAGTCTAAAACACAATCTCTTGCCCTGAAACAGTGTTTAAGGTGAATACAAAGCTGTTTCATAGTGTGAAAATGGTAAAGAACAGAGTTTCTAAGTAAAGATTCTTCTTATAATGCATTCCCTTTTAGTCTAAAACACAATCTCTTGCCCTGAAACAGTGTTTAAGGTAAATACAAAGCTGTTTCACATTGTGAAAAAGGTAAAGAACAGAGTTTCAAAGTAAAGATTCTTCTTATAATGTATTCCCGTTTAGTCTAAAACACAATCTCTTGCCTTGAAACAGTGTTTAAGGTAAATACAAAGCTGTTTCATAGTGTCAAAAAGGTAAAGAACAAAGTTTCAAAGTAAAGATTCTTCTTATAATGCATTCCCTTTAGTCTAAAACACAATCTCTTGCCCTGAAACAGTGTTTAAGGTGAATACAAAGCTGTTTCACAGTGTGAAAAAGGTAAAGAACAGAGTTTCAAAGTAAAGATTCTTCTTATAATGCATTCCCTTTTAGTCTAAAACACAATCTCTTGCCCTGAAACAGTGTTTAAGGTGATTACAAAGCTGTTTCATAGTGTCAAAAAGGTAAAGAACAAAGTTTCAAAGTAAAGATTCTTCTTATAATGCAGTCTCTTTTAGTCTAAAACACAATCTCTTGCCCGGAAACAGTGTTTAAGGCGAATACAAAGCTGTTGCATAGCGTGAAAAAGGTAAAGAACAGAGTTTCAAATTAAAGATTCTTCTTATAATGCATTCCCTTTAGTCTAAAACACAATCTCTTGCACTGAAACAGTGTTTAAGGCGAGTACAAAGCTGTTTCACAGTGTGAAAAAGGTAAAGAACAGAGTTTCAAAGTAAAGATTCTTCTTATAATGCATTCCCTTTTAGTCTAAAACACAATCTCTTGCCCTGAAACAGTGTTTAAGGTGAATACAAAGCTGTTTCATAGTGTGAAAAAGGTAAAGAACAGAGTTTCAAATTAAAGATTCTTCTTATAATGCATTCCCTTTAGTCTAAAACACAATCTCTTGCCCTGAAACAGTGTTTAAGGTGAATACAAAGCTGTTTCATAGTGTGAAAAAGGTAAAGAACAAAGTTTCAAAGTAAAGATTCTTCTTATAATGCAGTCTCTTTTAGTCTAAAACACAATCTCTTGCCCTGAAACAGTGTTTAAGGTGAATAAAAAGCTGTTTCACAGTGTGAAAAAGGTAAAGAACAGAGTTGCAAATTAAAGATTCTTCTTATAATGCATTCCCTTTAGTCTAAAACACAATCTCTTGCACTGAAACAGTGTTTAAGGCGAGTACAAAGCTGTTTCACAGTGTGAAAAAGGTAAAGAACAGAGTTTCAAAGTAAAGATTCTTCTTATAATGCATTCCCTTTAGTCTAAAACACAATCTCTTGCCCTGAAACAGTGTTTAAGGTGAATACAAAGCTGTTTCATAGTGTGAAAAAGGTAAAGAACAGAGTTTCAAAGTAAAGATTCTTCTTATAATGCATTCCCTTTTAGTCTAAAACACAATCTCTTGCCTTGAAACAGTGTTTAAGGTGAATACAAAGCTGTTTCATAGTGTGAAAAAGGTAAAGAACAGAGTTTCAAATTAAAGATTCTTCTTATAATGCATTCCCTTTAGTCTAAAACACAATCTCTTGCGCTGAAACAGTGATTAAGGTGAATACAAAGCTGTTTCATAGTGTGAAAAAAGGTAAAGAACAGAGTTTGAAAGTAAAGATTCTTCTTATAATGCATTCCCTTTTAGTCTAAAACACAATCTCTTGCCCTGAAACAGTGTTTAAGGTGAATACAAAGCTGTTTCATAGTGTGAAAATGGTAAAGAACAGAGTTCCTAAGTAAAGATTCTTCTTATAATGCATTCCCTTTTAGTCTAAAACACAATCTCTTGCCCTGAAACAGTGTTTAAGGTAAATACAAAGCTGTTTCACATTGTGAAAAAGGTAAAGAACAGAGTTTCAAAGTAAAGATTCTTCTTATAATGCATTCCCGTTTAGTCTAAAACACAATCTCTTGCCTTGAAACAGTGTTTAAGGTAAATGCAAAGCTGTTTCATAGTGTGAAAAAGGTAAAGAACAGAGTTTCAAAGTAAAGATTCTTCTTATAATGCATTCCATTTTAGTCTAAAACACAATCTCTTGCCCTGAAACAGTGTTTAAGGTGAATACAAAGCTGTTTCATAGTGTCAAAAAGGTAAAGAACAGAGTTTCAAAGTAAAGATTCTTCTTATAATGCATTCCCGTTTAGTCTAAAACACAATCTCTTGCCCTGAAACAGTGTTTAAGGTAAATACAAAGCTGTTTCAAAGTGTAAAAAAGGTAAAGAACAGAGTTTCAAAGTAAAGATTCTTCTTATAATGCATTCCCTTTAGTCTAAAACACAATCTCTTGCACTGAAACAGTGTTTAAGGCGAGTACAAAGCTGTTTCACAGTGTGAAAAAGGTAAAGAACAGAGATTCAAAGTAAAGATTCTTCTTATAATGCATTCCCTTTTAGTCTAAAACACAATCTCTTGCCCTGAAACAGTGTTTAAGGTGAATACAAAGCTGTTTCATAGTGTGAAAATGGTAAAGAACAGAGTTTCTAAGTAAAGATTCTTCTTATAATGCATTCCCTTTTAGTCTAAAACACAATCTCTTGCCCTGAAAAAGTGTTTAAGGTGAATACAAAGCTGTTTCATAGTGTGAAAAAGGGAAAGAACAGAGTTTCAAAGTAAAGATTCTTCTTATAATGCATTCCCTTTTAGTCTAAAACACAATCTCTTGCCCTGAAACAGTGTTTAAGGTGAATAGAAAGCTGTTTCATAGTGTCAAAAAGGTAAAGAACAAAGTTTCAAAGTAAAGATTCTTCTTATAATGCATTCCCTTTAGTCTAAAACAGAATCTCTTGCCCTGAAACAGTGTTTAAGGTGTATACAAAGCTGTTTCAAAGTGTCAAAAAGGTAAAGAACAGAGTTTCAAAGTAAAGATTCTTCTTATAATGCATTCCCTTTAGTCTAAAACACAATCTCTTGCACTGAAACAGTGTTTAAGGCGAGTACAAAGCTGTTTCACAGTGTGAAAAAGGTAAAGAACAGAGTTTCAAAGTAAAGATTCTTCTTATAATGCATTCCGGTTTAGTCTAAAACACAATCTCTTGCCCTGAAACAGTGTTTAAGGTAAATACAAAGCTGTTTCATAGTGTGAAAAAGGTAAAGAACAGAGTTTCAAATTAAAGATTCTTCTTATAATGCATTACCTTTAGTCTACAACACAATCTCTTGCCCTGAAACAGTGTTTAAGGTGAATACAAAGCTGTTTCATAGTCTGAAAAAGGTAAAGAACACAGTTTCAAAATAAAGATTCTTCTTATAATGCAGTCTCTTTTAGTCTAAAACACAATCTCTTGCCCTGAAACAGTGTTTAAGTTGAATATAAAGTTGTTTCATAGTGTGAAAAAGGTAAAGAACAATTTCTAAGTAAAGATTCTTCTTATAATGCATTCCCTTTTAGTCTAAAACACAATCTCTTGCCCGGAAACAGTGTTTAAGGCGAATACAAAGCTGTTTCATAGTGTGAAAAAGGTAAAGAACAGAGTTTCAAAGTAAAGATTCTTCTTATAATGCATTCCCTTTTAGTCTAAAACACAATCTCTTGCCCTGAAAAAGTGTTTAAGGTGAATACAAAGCTGTTTCATAGTGTGAAAAAGGGAAAGAACAGAGTTTCAAAGTAAAGATTCTTCTTATAATGCATTCCCTTTTAGTCTAAAACACAATCTCTTGCCCTGAAACAGTGTTTAAGGTGAATAGAAAGCTGTTTCGTAGTGTCAAAAAGGTAAAGAACAAAGTTTCAAAGTAAAGATTCTTCTTATAATGCATTCCCTTTAGTCTAAAACACAATCTCTTGCCCTGAAACAGTGTTTAAGGTGAATACAAAGCTGTTTCACAGTGTGAAAAAGGTAAAGAACAGAGTTTCAAAGTAAAGATTCTTCTTATAATGCATTCCCTTTTAGTCTAAAACACAATCTCTTGCCCTGAAACAGTGTTTAAGGTGATTACAAAGCTGTTGCATAGTGTGAAAAAGGTAAAGAACAGAGTTTCAAATTAAAGATTCTTCTTATAATGCATTCCCTTTAGTCTAAAACACAATCTCTTGCACTGAAACAGTGTTTAAGGCGAGTACAAAGCTGTTTCACAGTGTGAAAAAGGTAAAGAACAGAGTTTCAAAGTAAAGATTCTTCTTATAATGCATTCCCTTTTAGTCTAAAACACAATCTCTTGCCCTGAAACAGTGTTTAAGGTGAATACAAAGCTGTTTCATAGTGTGAAAAAGGTAAAGAACAGAGTTTCAAATTAAAGATTCTTCTTATAATGCATTCCCTTTAGTCTAAAACACAATCTCTTGCCCTGAAACAGTGTTTAAGGTGAATACAAAGCTGTTTCATAGTGTGAAAAAGGTAAAGAACAAAGTTTCAAAGTAAAGATTCTTCTTATAATGCAGTCTCTTTTAGTCTAAAACACAATCTCTTGCCCTGAAACAGTGTTTAAAGCGAGTACAAAGCTGTTTCACAGTGTGAAAAAGGTAAAGAACAGAGTTTCAAAGTAAAGATTCTTCTTATAATGCATTCCCTTTAGTCTAAAACACAATCTCTTGCCCTGAAACAGTGTTTAAGGTGAATACAAAGCTGTTTCATAGTGTGAAAAAGGTAAAGAACAGAGTTTCAAAGTAAAGATTCTTCTTATAATGCATTCCCTTTTAGTCTAAAACACAATCTCTTGCCTTGAAACAGTGTTTAAGGTGAATACAAAGCTGTTTCATAGTGTGAAAAAGGTAAAGAACAGAGTTTCAAATTAAAGATTCTTCTTATAATGCATTCCCTTTAGTCTAAAACACAATCTCTTGCCCTGAAACAGTGATTAAGGTGAATACAAAGCTGTTTCATAGTGTGAAAAAGGTAAAGAACAGAGTTTCAAAGTAAAGATTCTTCTTATAATGCATTCCCTTTTAGTCTAAAACACAATCTCTTGCCCTGAAACAGTGTTTAAGGTGAATACAAAGCTGTTTCATAGTGTGAAAATGGTAAAGAACAGAGTTTCTAAGTAAAGATTCTTCTTATAATGCATTCCCTTTTAGTCTAAAACACAATCTCTTGCCCTGAAACAGTGTTTAAGGTAAATACAAAGCTGTTTCACATTGTGAAAAAGGTAAAGAACAGAGTTTCAAAGTAAAGATTCTTCTTATAATGCATTCCCGTTTAGTCTAAAACACAATCTCTTGCCTTGAAACAGTGTTTAAGGTAAATACAAAGCTGTTTCATAGTGTCAAAAAGGTAAAGAACAAAGTTTCAAAGTAAAGATTCTTCTTATAATGCATTCCCTTTAGTCTAAAACACAATCTCTTGCCCTGAAACAGTGTTTAAGGTGAATACAAAGCTGTTTCACAGTGTGAAAAAGGTAAAGAACAGAGTTTCAAAGTAAAGATTCTTCTTATAATGCATTCCCTTTTAGTCTAAAACACAATCTCTTGCCCTGAAACAGTGTTTAAGGTGATTACAAAGCTGTTTCATAGTGTCAAAAAGGTAAAGAACAAAGTTTCAAAGTAAAGATTCTTCTTATAATGCAGTCTCTTTTAGTCTAAAACACAATCTCTTGCCCGGAAACAGTGTTTAAGGCGAATACAAAGCTGTTGCATAGCGTGAAAAAGGTAAAGAACAGAGTTTCAAATTAAAGATTCTTCTTATAATGCATTCCCTTTAGTCTAAAACACAATCTCTTGCACTGAAACAGTGTTTAAGGCGAGTACAAAGCTGTTTCACAGTGTGAAAAAGGTAAAGAACAGAGTTTCAAAGTAAAGATTCTTCTTATAATGCATTCCCTTTTAGTCTAAAACACAATCTCTTGCCCTGAAACAGTGTTTAAGGTGAATACAAAGCTGTTTCATAGTGTGAAAAAGGTAAAGAACAGAGTTTCAAATTAAAGATTCTTCTTATAATGCATTCCCTTTAGTCTAAAACACAATCTCTTGCCCGGAAACAGTGTTTAAGGCGAATACAAAGCTGTTGCATAGCGTGAAAAAGGTAAAGAACAGAGTTTCAAATTAAAGATTCTTCTTATAATGCATTCCCTTTAGTCTAAAACACAATCTCTTGCACTGAAACAGTGTTTAAGGCGAGTACAAAGCTGTTTCACAGTGTGAAAAAGGTAAAGAACAGAGTTTCAAAGTAAAGATTCTTCTTATAATGCATTCCCTTTTAGTCTAAAACACAATCTCTTGCCCTGAAACAGTGTTTAAGGTGAATACAAAGCTGTTTCATAGTGTGAAAAAGGTAAAGAACAGAGTTTCAAATTAAAGATTCTTCTTATAATGCATTCCCGTTTAGTCTAAAACACAATCTCTTGCCTTGAAACAGTGTTTAAGGTAAATGCAAAGCTGTTTCATAGTGTGAAAAAGGTAAAGAACAGAGTTTCAAAGTAAAGATTCTTCTTATAATGCATTCCATTTTAGTCTAAAACACAATCTCTTGCCCTGAAACAGTGTTTAAGGTGAATACAAAGCTGTTTCATAGTGTCAAAAAGGTAAAGAACAGAGTTTCAAAGTAAAGATTCTTCTTATAATGCATTCCCGTTTAGTCTAAAACACAATCTCTTGCCCTGAAACAGTGTTTAAGGTAAATACAAAGCTGTTTCAAAGTGTAAAAAAGGTAAAGAACAGAGTTTCAAAGTAAAGATTCTTCTTATAATGCATTCCCTTTAGTCTAAAACACAATCTCTTGCACTGAAACAGTGTTTAAGGCGAGTACAAAGCTGTTTCACAGTGTGAAAAAGGTAAAGAACAGAGATTCAAAGTAAAGATTCTTCTTATAATGCATTCCCTTTTAGTCTAAAACACAATCTCTTGCCCTGAAACAGTGTTTAAGGTGAATACAAAGCTGTTTCATAGTGTGAAAATGGTAAAGAACAGAGTTTCTAAGTAAAGATTCTTCTTATAATGCATTCCCTTTTAGTCTAAAACACAATCTCTTGCCCTGAAAAAGTGTTTAAGGTGAATACAAAGCTGTTTCATAGTGTGAAAAAGGGAAAGAACAGAGTTTCAAAGTAAAGATTCTTCTTATAATGCATTCCCTTTTAGTCTAAAACACAATCTCTTGCCCTGAAACAGTGTTTAAGGTGAATAGAAAGCTGTTTCATAGTGTCAAAAAGGTAAAGAACAAAGTTTCAAAGTAAAGATTCTTCTTATAATGCATTCCCTTTAGTCTAAAACAGAATCTCTTGCCCTGAAACAGTGTTTAAGGTGTATACAAAGCTGTTTCAAAGTGTCAAAAAGGTAAAGAACAGAGTTTCAAAGTAAAGATTCTTCTTATAATGCATTCCCTTTAGTCTAAAACACAATCTCTTGCACTGAAACAGTGTTTAAGGCGAGTACAAAGCTGTTTCACAGTGTGAAAAAGGTAAAGAACAGAGTTTCAAAGTAAAGATTCTTCTTATAATGCATTCCGGTTTAGTCTAAAACACAATCTCTTGCCCTGAAACAGTGTTTAAGGTAAATACAAAGCTGTTTCATAGTGTGAAAAAGGTAAAGAACAGAGTTTCAAATTAAAGATTCTTCTTATAATGCATTACCTTTAGTCTACAACACAATCTCTTGCCCTGAAACAGTGTTTAAGGTGAATACAAAGCTGTTTCATAGTCTGAAAAAGGTAAAGAACACAGTTTCAAAATAAAGATTCTTCTTATAATGCAGTCTCTTTTAGTCTAAAACACAATCTCTTGCCCTGAAACAGTGTTTAAGTTGAATATAAAGTTGTTTCATAGTGTGAAAAAGGTAAAGAACAATTTCTAAGTAAAGATTCTTCTTATAATGCATTCCCTTTTAGTCTAAAACACAATCTCTTGCCCGGAAACAGTGTTTAAGGCGAATACAAAGCTGTTTCATAGTGTGAAAAAGGTAAAGAACAGAGTTTCAAAGTAAAGATTCTTCTTATAATGCATTCCCTTTTAGTCTAAAACACAATCTCTTGCCCTGAAAAAGTGTTTAAGGTGAATACAAAGCTGTTTCATAGTGTGAAAAAGGGAAAGAACAGAGTTTCAAAGTAAAGATTCTTCTTATAATGCATTCCCTTTTAGTCTAAAACACAATCTCTTGCCCTGAAACAGTGTTTAAGGTGAATAGAAAGCTGTTTCGTAGTGTCAAAAAGGTAAAGAACAAAGTTTCAAAGTAAAGATTCTTCTTATAATGCATTCCCTTTAGTCTAAAACACAATCTCTTGCCCTGAAACAGTGTTTAAGGTGAATACAAAGCTGTTTCACAGTGTGAAAAAGGTAAAGAACAGAGTTTCAAAGTAAAGATTCTTCTTATAATGCATTCCCTTTTAGTCTAAAACACAATCTCTTGCCCTGAAACAGTGTTTAAGGTGATTACAAAGCTGTTGCATAGTGTGAAAAAGGTAAAGAACAGAGTTTCAAATTAAAGATTCTTCTTATAATGCATTCCCTTTAGTCTAAAACACAATCTCTTGCACTGAAACAGTGTTTAAGGCGAGTACAAAGCTGTTTCACAGTGTGAAAAAGGTAAAGAACAGAGTTTCAAAGTAAAGATTCTTCTTATAATGCATTCCCTTTTAGTCTAAAACACAATCTCTTGCCCTGAAACAGTGTTTAAGGTGAATACAAAGCTGTTTCATAGTGTGAAAAAGGTAAAGAACAGAGTTTCAAATTAAAGATTCTTCTTATAATGCATTCCCTTTAGTCTAAAACACAATCTCTTGCCCTGAAACAGTGTTTAAGGTGAATACAAAGCTGTTTCATAGTGTGAAAAAGGTAAAGAACAAAGTTTCAAAGTAAAGATTCTTCTTATAATGCAGTCTCTTTTAGTCTAAAACACAATCTCTTGCCCTGAAACAGTGTTTAAAGCGAGTACAAAGCTGTTTCACAGTGTGAAAAAGGTAAAGAACAGAGTTTCAAAGTAAAGATTCTTCTTATAATGCATTCCCTTTAGTCTAAAACACAATCTCTTGCCCTGAAACAGTGTTTAAGGTGAATACAAAGCTGTTTCATAGTGTGAAAAAGGTAAAGAACAGAGTTTCAAAGTAAAGATTCTTCTTATAATGCATTCCCTTTTAGTCTAAAACACAATCTCTTGCCTTGAAACAGTGTTTAAGGTGAATACAAAGCTGTTTCATAGTGTGAAAAAGGTAAAGAACAGAGTTTCAAATTAAAGATTCTTCTTATAATGCATTCCCTTTAGTCTAAAACACAATCTCTTGCCCTGAAACAGTGATTAAGGTGAATACAAAGCTGTTTCATAGTGTGAAAAAGGTAAAGAACAGAGTTTCAAAGTAAAGATTCTTCTTATAATGCATTCCCTTTTAGTCTAAAACACAATCTCTTGCCCTGAAACAGTGTTTAAGGTGAATACAAAGCTGTTTCATAGTGTGAAAATGGTAAAGAACAGAGTTTCTAAGTAAAGATTCTTCTTATAATGCATTCCCTTTTAGTCTAAAACACAATCTCTTGCCCTGAAACAGTGTTTAAGGTAAATACAAAGCTGTTTCACATTGTGAAAAAGGTAAAGAACAGAGTTTCAAAGTAAAGATTCTTCTTATAATGCATTCCCGTTTAGTCTAAAACACAATCTCTTGCCTTGAAACAGTGTTTAAGGTAAATACAAAGCTGTTTCATAGTGTCAAAAAGGTAAAGAACAAAGTTTCAAAGTAAAGATTCTTCTTATAATGCATTCCCTTTAGTCTAAAACACAATCTCTTGCCCTGAAACAGTGTTTAAGGTGAATACAAAGCTGTTTCACAGTGTGAAAAAGGTAAAGAACAGAGTTTCAAAGTAAAGATTCTTCTTATAATGCATTCCCTTTTAGTCTAAAACACAATCTCTTGCCCTGAAACAGTGTTTAAGGTGATTACAAAGCTGTTTCATAGTGTCAAAAAGGTAAAGAACAAAGTTTCAAAGTAAAGATTCTTCTTATAATGCAGTCTCTTTTAGTCTAAAACACAATCTCTTGCCCGGAAACAGTGTTTAAGGCGAATACAAAGCTGTTGCATAGCGTGAAAAAGGTAAAGAACAGAGTTTCAAATTAAAGATTCTTCTTATAATGCATTCCCTTTAGTCTAAAACACAATCTCTTGCACTGAAACAGTGTTTAAGGCGAGTACAAAGCTGTTTCACAGTGTGAAAAAGGTAAAGAACAGAGTTTCAAAGTAAAGATTCTTCTTATAATGCATTCCCTTTTAGTCTAAAACACAATCTCTTGCCCTGAAACAGTGTTTAAGGTGAATACAAAGCTGTTTCATAGTGTGAAAAAGGTAAAGAACAGAGTTTCAAATTAAAGATTCTTCTTATAATGCATTCCCTTTAGTCTAAAACACAATCTCTTGCCCGGAAACAGTGTTTAAGGCGAATACAAAGCTGTTGCATAGCGTGAAAAAGGTAAAGAACAGAGTTTCAAATTAAAGATTCTTCTTATAATGCATTCCCTTTAGTCTAAAACACAATCTCTTGCACTGAAACAGTGTTTAAGGCGAGTACAAAGCTGTTTCACAGTGTGAAAAAGGTAAAGAACAGAGTTTCAAAGTAAAGATTCTTCTTATAATGCATTCCCTTTTAGTCTAAAACACAATCTCTTGCCCTGAAACAGTGTTTAAGGTGAATACAAAGCTGTTTCATAGTGTGAAAAAGGTAAAGAACAGAGTTTCAAATTAAAGATTCTTCTTATAATGCATTCCCTTTAGTCTAAAACACAATCTCTTGCCCTGAAACAGTGTTTAAGGTGAATACAAAGCTGTTTCATAGTGTGAAAAAGGTAAAGAACAAAGTTTCAAAGTAAAGATTCTTCTTATAATGCAGTCTCTTTTAGTCTAAAACACAATCTCTTGCCCTGAAACAGTGTTTAAGGTGAATACAAAGCTGTTTCACAGTGTGAAAAAGGTAAAGAACAGAGTTGCAAATTAAAGATTCTTCTTATAATGCATTCCCTTTAGTCTAAAACACAATCTCTTGCACTGAAACAGTGTTTAAGGCGAGTACAAAGCTGTTTCACAGTGTGAAAAAGGTAAAGAACAGAGTTTCAAAGTAAAGATTCTTCTTATAATGCATTCCCTTTAGTCTAAAACACAATCTCTTGCCCTGAAACAGTGTTTAAGGTGAATACAAAGCTGTTTCATAGTGTGAAAAAGGTAAAGAACAGAGTTTCAAAGTAAAGATTCTTCTTATAATGCATTCCCTTTTAGTCTAAAACACAATCTCTTGCCTTGAAACAGTGTTTAAGGTGAATACAAAGCTGTTTCATAGTGTGAAAAAGGTAAAGAACAGAGTTTCAAATTAAAGATTCTTCTTATAATGCATTCCCTTTAGTCTAAAACACAATCTCTTGCCCTGACACAGTGATTAAGGTGAATACAAAGCTGTTTCATAGTGTGAAAAAAGGTAAAGAACAGAGTTTGAAAGTAAAGATTCTTCTTATAATGCATTCCCTTTTAGTCTAAAACACAATCTCTTGCCCTGAAACAGTGTTTAAGGTGAATACAAAGCTGTTTCATAGTGTGAAAATGGTAAAGAACAGAGTTCCTAAGTAAAGATTCTTCTTATATTGCATTCCCTTTTAGTCTAAAACACAATCTCTTGCCCTGAAACAGTGTTTAAGGTAAATACAAAGCTGTTTCACATTGTGAAAAAGGTAAAGAACAGAGTTTCAAAGTAAAGATTCTTCTTATAATGCATTCCCGTTTAGTCTAAAACACAATCTCTTGCCTTGAAACAGTGTTTAAGGTAAATACAAAGCTGTTTCATAGTGTCAAAAAGGTAAAGAACAGAGTTTCAAAGTAAAGATTCTTCTTATAATGCATTCCCTTTTAGTCTAAAACACAATCTCTTGCCCTGAAACAGTGTTTAAGGTGAATACAAAGCTGTTTCATAGTGTCAAAAAGGTAAAGAACAGAGTTTCAAAGTAAAGATTCTTCTTATAATGCATTCCCGTTTAGTCTAAAACACAATCTCTTGCCCTGAAACAGTGTTTAAGGTAAATACAAAGCTGTTTCAAAGTGTCAAAAAGGTAAAGAACAGAGTTTCAAAGTAAAGATTCTTCTTATAATGCATTCCCTTTAGTCTAAAACACAATCTCTTGCACTGAAACAGTGTTTAAGGCGAGTACAAAGCTGTTTCACAGTGTGAAAAAGGTAAAGAATAGAGTTTCAAAGTAAAGATTCTTCTTATAATGCATTCCGGTTTAGTCTAAAACACAATCTCTTGCCCTGAAACAGTGTTTAAGGTAAATACAAAGCTGTTTCATAGTGTGAAAAAGGTAAAGAACAGAGTTTCAAATTAAAGATTCTTCTTATAATGCATTACCTTTAGTCTAAAACACAATCTCTTGCCCTGAAACAGTGTTTAAGGTGAATACAAAGCTGTTTCATAGTGTGAAAAAGGTAAAGAACAGAGTTTCAAATTAAAGATTCTTCTTATAATGCATTCCCTTTTAGTCTAAAACACAATCTCTTGCCCTGAAAAAGTGTTTAAGGTGAATACAAAGCTGTTTCATAGTGTGAAAAAGGGAAAGAACAGTTTCAAAGTAAAGATTCTTCTTATAATGCATTCCCTTTTAGTCTAAAACACAATCTCTTGCCCTGAAACAGTGTTTAAGGTGAATAGAAAGCTATTTCATAGTGTCAAAAAGGTAAAGAACAAAGTTTCAAAGTAAAGATTCTTCTTATAATGCATTCCCTTTAGTCTAAAACACAATCTCTTGCCCTGAAACAGTGTTTAAGGTGAATACAAAGCTGTTTCACAGTGTGAAAAAGGTAAAGAACAGAGTTTCAAAGTAAAGATTCTTCTTATAATGCATTCCCTTTTAGTCTAAAACACAATCTCTTGCCCTGAAACAGTGTTTAAGGTGATTACAAAGCTGTTTCATAGTGTCAAAAAGGTAAAGAACAAAGTTTCAAAGTAAAGATTCTTCTTATAATGCATTCCCTTTTAGTCTAAAACACAATCTCTTGCCCTGAAACAGTGATTAAGGTGAATACAAAGCTGTTTCATAGTGTGAAAAAGGTAAAGAACAGAGTTTCAAAGTAAAGATTCTTCTTATAATGCATTCCCTTTTAGTCTAAAACACAATCTCTTGCCCTGAAACAGTGTTTAAGGTGAATACAAAGCTGTTTCATAGTGTGAAAATGGTAAAGAACAGAGTTTCTAAGTAAAGATTCTTCTTATAATGCATTCCCTTTTAGTCTAAAACACAATCTCTTGCCCTGAAACAGTGTTTAAGGTAAATACAAAGCTGTTTCACATTGTGAAAAAGGTAAAGAACAGAGTTTCAAAGTAAAGATTCTTCTTATAATGCATTCCCGTTTAGTCTAAAACACAATCTCTTGCCTTGAAACAGTGTTTAAGGTAAATACAAAGCTGTTTCATAGTGTCAAAAAGGTAAAGAACAAAGTTTCAAAGTAAAGATTCTTCTTATAATGCATTCCCTTTAGTCTAAAACACAATCTCTTGCCCTGAAACAATGTTTAAGGTGAATACAAAGCTGTTTCACAGTGTGAAAAAGGTAAAGAACAGAGTTTCAAAGTAAAGATTCTTCTTATAATGCATTCCCTTTTAGTCTAAAACACAATCTCTTGCCCTGAAACAGTGTTTAAGGTGATTACAAAGCTGTTTCATAGTGTCAAAAAGGTAAAGAACAAAGTTTCAAAGTAAAGATTCTTCTTATAATGCAGTCTCTTTTAGTCTAAAACACAATCTCTTGCCCGGAAACAGTGTTTAAGGCGAATACAAAGCTGTTGCATAGCGTGAAAAAGGTAAAGAACAGAGTTTCAAATTAAAGATTCTTCTTATAATACATTCCCTTTAGTCTAAAACACAATCTCTTGCACTGAAACAGTGTTTAAGGCGAGTACAAAGCTGTTTCACAGTGTGAAAAAGGTAAAGAACAGAGTTTCAAAGTAAAGATTCTTCTTATAATGCATTCCCTTTTAGTCTAAAACACAATCTCTTGCCCTGAAACAGTGTTTAAGGTGAATACAAAGCTGTTTCATAGTGTGAAAAAGGTAAAGAACAGAGTTTCAAATTAAAGATTCTTCTTATAATGCATTCCCTTTAGTCTAAAACACAATCTCTTGCCCTGAAACAGTGTTTAAGGTGAATACAAAGCTGTTTCATAGTGTGAAAAAGGTAAAGAACAAAGTTTCAAAGTAAAGATTCTTCTTATAATGCAGTCTCTTTTAGTCTAAAACACAATCTCTTGCCCTGAAACAGTGTTTAAGGTGAATACAAAGCTGTTTCACAGTGTGAAAAAGGTAAAGAACAGAGTTGCAAATTAAAGATTCTTCTTATAATGCATTCCCTTTAGTCTAAAACACAATCTCTTGCACTGAAACAGTGTTTAAGGCGAGTACAAAGCTGTTTCACAGTGTGAAAAAGGTAAAGAACAGAGTTTCAAAGTAAAGATTCTTCTTATAATGCATTCCCTTTAGTCTAAAACACAATCTCTTGCCCTGAAACAGTGTTTAAGGTGAATACAAAGCTGTTTCATAGTGTGAAAAAGGTAAAGAACAGAGTTTCAAAGTAAAGATTCTTCTTATAATGCATTCCCTTTTAGTCTAAAACACAATCTCTTGCCTTGAAACAGTGTTTAAGGTGAATACAAAGCTGTTTCATAGTGTGAAAAAGGTAAAGAACAGAGTTTCAAATTAAAGATTCTTCTTATAATGCATTCCCTTTAGTCTAAAACACAATCTCTTGCGCTGAAACAGTGATTAAGGTGAATACAAAGCTGTTTCATAGTGTGAAAAAAGGTAAAGAACAGAGTTTGAAAGTAAAGATTCTTCTTATAATGCATTCCCTTTTAGTCTAAAACACAATCTCTTGCCCTGAAACAGTGTTTAAGGTAAATACAAAGCTGTTTCATAGTGTGAAAAAGGTAAAGAACAGAGTTTCAAATTAAAGATTCTTCTTATAATGCATTCCATTTTAGTCTAAAACACAATCTCTTGCCCTGAAACAGTGTTTAAGGTGAATACAAAGCTGTTTCATAGTGTCAAAAAGGTAAAGAACAGAGTTTCAAAGTAAAGATTCTTCTTATAATGCATTCCCGTTTAGTCTAAAACACAATCTCTTGCCCTGAAACAGTGTTTAAGGTAAATACAAAGCTGTTTCAAAGTGTCAAAAAGGTAAAGAACAGAGTTTCAAAGTAAAGATTCTTCTTATAATGCATTCCCTTTAGTCTAAAACACAATCTCTTGCACTGAAACAGTGTTTAAGGCCAGTACAAAGCTGTTTCACAGTGTGAAAAAGGTAAAGAACAGAGTTTCAAAGTAAAGATTCTTCTTATAATGCATTCCGGTTTAGACTAAAACACAATCTCTTGCCCTGAAACAGTGTTTAAGGTAAATACAAAGCTGTTTCATAGTGTGAAAAAGGTAAAGAACAGAGTTTCAAATTAAAGATTCTTCTTATAATGCATTACCTTTAGTCTAAAACACAATCTCTTGCCCTGAAACAGTGTTTAAGGTGAATACAAAGCTGTTTCATAGTGTGAAAAAGGTAAAGAACAGAGTTTCAAATTAAAGATTCTTCTTATAATGCATTCCCTTTTAGTCTAAAACACAATCTCTTGCCCTGAAAAAGTGTTTAAGGTGAATACAAAGCTGTTTCATAGTGTGAAAAAGGGAAAGAACAGTTTCAAAGTAAAGATTCTTCTTATAATGCATTCCCTTTTAGTCTAAAACACAATCTCTTGCCCTGAAACAGTGTTTAAGGTGAATAGAAAGCTATTTCATTGTGTCAAAAAGGTAAAGAACAAAGTTTCAAAGTAAAGATTCTTCTTATAATGCATTCCCTTTTAGTCTAAAACACAATCTCTTGCCCTGAAACAGTGTTTAAGGTGAATACAAAGCTGTTTCATAGTGTGAAAATGGTAAAGAACAGAGTTTCTAAGTAAAGATTCTTCTTATAATGCAGTCTCTTTTAGTCTAAAACACAATCTCTTGCCCTGAAACAGTGTTTAAGTTGAATATAAAGTTGTTTCATAGTGTGAAAAAGGTAAAGAACAGAGTTTCTAAGTAAAGATTCTTCTTATAATGCATTCCCTTTTAGTCTAAAACACAATCTCTTGCCCTGAAACAGTGTTTAAGGTGAATACAAAGCTGTTTCATAGTGTGAAAAAGGTAAAGAACAGAGTTTCAAAGTAAAGATTCTTCTTATAATGCATTCCCTTTTAGTCTAAAACACAATCTCTTGCCCTGAAACAGTGTTTAATGTGAATACAAAGCTGTTTCATAGTGTCAAAAAGGTAAAGAACAGAGTTTCAAAGTAAAGATTCTTCTTATAATGCATTCCCGTTTAGTCTAAAACACAATCTCTTGCCCTGAAACAGTGTTTAAGGTAAATACAAATCTGTTTCATAGTGTCAAAAAGGTAAAGAACAGAGTTTCAAAGTAAAGATTCTTCTTATAATGCATTCCCTTTTAGTCTAAAACACAATCTCTTGCCCTGAAAAAGTGTTTAAGGTGAATACAAAGCTGTTTCATAGTGTGAAAAAGGGAAAGAACAGAGTTTCAAAGTAAAGATTCTTCTTATAATGCATTCCCTTTTAGTCTAAAACACAATCTCTTGCCCTGAAACAGTGTTTAAGGTGAATAGAAAGCTGTTTCATAGTGTCAAAAAGGTAAAGAACAAAGTTTCAAAGTAAAGATTCTTCTTATAATGCATTCCCTTTAGTCTAAAACACAATCTCTTGCCCTGAAACAGTGTTTAAGGTGAATACAAAGCTGTTTCATAGTGTGAAAAAGGTAAAGAACAAAGTTTCAAAGTAAAGATTCTTCTTATAATGCAGTCTCTTTTAGTCTAAAACACAATCTCTTGCCCTGAAACAGTGTTTAAGGTGAATACAAAGCTGTTTCACAGTGTGAAAAAGGTAAAGAACAGAGTTTCAAATTAAAGATTCTTCTTATAATGCATTCCCTTTAGTCTAAAACACAATCTCTTGCACTGAAACAGTGTTTAAGGCGAGTACAAAGCTGTTTCACAGTGTGAAAAAGGTAAAGAACAGAGTTTCAAAGTAAAGATTCTTCTTATAATGCATTGCCTTTAGTCTAAAACACAATCTCTTGCCCTGAAACAGTGTTTAAGGTGAATACAAAGCTGTTTCATAGTGTGAAAAAGGTAAAGAACAGAGTTTCAAAGTAAAGATTCTTCTTATAATGCATTCCCTTTTAGTCTAAAACACAATCTCTTGCCTTGAAACATTGTTTAAGGTGAATACAAAGCTGTTTCATAGTGTGAAAAAGGTAAAGAACAGAGTTTCAAATTAAAGATTCTTCTTATAATGCATTCCCTTTAGTCTTTAACACAATCTCTTGCCCTGAAACAGTGATTAAGGTGAATACAAAGCTGTTTCATAGTGTGAAAAAGGTAAAGAACAGTTTCAAAGTAAAGATTCTTCTTATAATGCATTCCCTTTTAGTCTAAAACACAATCTCTTGCCCTGAAACAGTGTTTAAGGTGAATACAAAGCTGTTTCATAGTGTGAAAATGGTAAAGAACAGAGTTTCTAAGTAAAGATTCTTCTTATAATGCATTCCCTTTTAGTCTAAAACACAATCTCTTGCCCTGAAACAGTGTTTAAGGTAAATACAAAGCTGTTTCACATTGTGAAAAAGGTAAAGAACAGAGTTTCAAAGTAAAGATTCTTCTTATAATGCATTCCCGTTTAGTCTAAAACACAATCTCTTGCCTTGAAACAGTGTTTAAGGTAAATACAAAGTTGTTTCATAGTGTCAAAAAGGTAAAGAATAAAGTTTCAAAGTAAAGATTCTTCTTATAATGTATTCCCTTTAGTCTAAAACACAATCTCTTGCCCTGAAACAGTGTTTAAGGTGAATACAAAGCTGTTTCACAGTGTGAAAAAGGTAAAGAACAGAGTTTCAAAGTAAAGATTCTTCTTATAATGCATTCCCTTTAGTCTAAAACACAATCTCTTGCCCTGAAACAGTGTTTAAGGTGAATACAAAGCTGTTTCACAGTGTGAAAAAGGTAAAGAACAGAGTTTCAAAGTAAAGATTCTTCTTATAATGCATTCCCTTTTAGTCTAAAACACAATCTCTTGCCCTGAAACAGTGTTTAAGGTGATTACAAAGCTGTTTCATAGTGTCAAAAAGGTAAAGAACAAAGTTTCAAAGTAAAGATTCTTCTTATAATGCAGTCTCTTTTAGTCTAAAACACAATCTCTTGCCCGGAAACAGTGTTTAAGGCGAATACAAAGCTGTTGCATAGCGTGAAAAAGGTAAAGAACAGAGTTTCAAATTAAAGATTCTTCTTATAATACATTCCCTTTAGTCTAAAACACAATCTCTTGCACTGAAACAGTGTTTAAGGCGAGTACAAAGCTGTTTCACAGTGTGAAAAAGGTAAAGAACAGAGTTTCAAAGTAAAGATTCTTCTTATAATGCATTCCCTTTTAGTCTAAAACACAATCTCTTGCCCTGAAACAGTGTTTAAGGTGAATACAAAGCTGTTTCATAGTGTGAAAAAGGTAAAGAACAGAGTTTCAAATTAAAGATTCTTCTTATAATGCATTCCCTTTAGTCTAAAACACAATCTCTTGCCCTGAAACAGTGTTTAAGGTGAATACAAAGCTGTTTCATAGTGTGAAAAAGGTAAAGAACAAAGTTTCAAAGTAAAGATTCTTCTTATAATGCAGTCTCTTTTAGTCTAAAACACAATCTCTTGCCCTGAAACAGTGTTTAAGGTGAATACAAAGCTGTTTCACAGTGTGAAAAAGGTAAAGAACAGAGTTGCAAATTAAAGATTCTTCTTATAATGCATTCCCTTTAGTCTAAAACACAATCTCTTGCACTGAAACAGTGTTTAAGGCGAGTACAAAGCTGTTTCACAGTGTGAAAAAGGTAAAGAACAGAGTTTCAAAGTAAAGATTCTTCTTATAATGCATTCCCTTTAGTCTAAAACACAATCTCTTGCCCTGAAACAGTGTTTAAGGTGAATACAAAGCTGTTTCATAGTGTGAAAAAGGTAAAGAACAGAGTTTCAAAGTAAAGATTCTTCTTATAATGCATTCCCTTTTAGTCTAAAACACAATCTCTTGCCTTGAAACAGTGTTTAAGGTGAATACAAAGCTGTTTCATAGTGTGAAAAAGGTAAAGAACAGAGTTTCAAATTAAAGATTCTTCTTATAATGCATTCCCTTTAGTCTAAAACACAATCTCTTGCGCTGAAACAGTGATTAAGGTGAATACAAAGCTGTTTCATAGTGTGAAAAAAGGTAAAGAACAGAGTTTGAAAGTAAAGATTCTTCTTATAATGCATTCCCTTTTAGTCTAAAACACAATCTCTTGCCCTGAAACAGTGTTTAAGGTAAATACAAAGCTGTTTCATAGTGTGAAAAAGGTAAAGAACAGAGTTTCAAATTAAAGATTCTTCTTATAATGCATTCCATTTTAGTCTAAAACACAATCTCTTGCCCTGAAACAGTGTTTAAGGTGAATACAAAGCTGTTTCATAGTGTCAAAAAGGTAAAGAACAGAGTTTCAAAGTAAAGATTCTTCTTATAATGCATTCCCGTTTAGTCTAAAACACAATCTCTTGCCCTGAAACAGTGTTTAAGGTAAATACAAAGCTGTTTCAAAGTGTCAAAAAGGTAAAGAACAGAGTTTCAAAGTAAAGATTCTTCTTATAATGCATTCCCTTTAGTCTAAAACACAATCTCTTGCACTGAAACAGTGTTTAAGGCCAGTACAAAGCTGTTTCACAGTGTGAAAAAGGTAAAGAACAGAGTTTCAAATTAAAGATTCTTCTTATAATGCATTCCCTTTAGTCTAAAACACAATCTCTTGCACTGAAACAGTGTTTAAGGCGAGTACAAAGCTGTTTCACAGTGTGAAAAAGGTAAAGAACAGAGTTTCAAAGTAAAGATTCTTCTTATAATGCATTCCCTTTAGTCTAAAACACAATCTCTTGCCCTGAAACAGTGTTTAAGGTGAATACAAAGCTGTTTCATAGTGTGAAAAAGGTAAAGAACAGAGTTTCAAAGTAAAGATTCTTCTTATAATGCATTCCCTTTTAGTCTAAAACACAATCTCTTGCCTTGAAACATTGTTTAAGGTGAATACAAAGCTGTTTCATAGTGTGAAAAAGGTAAAGAACAGAGTTTCAAATTAAAGATTCTTCTTATAATGCATTCCCTTTAGTCTTTAACACAATCTCTTGCCCTGAAACAGTGATTAAGGTGAATACAAAGCTGTTTCATAGTGTGAAAAAGGTAAAGAACAGTTTCAAAGTAAAGATTCTTCTTATAATGCATTCCCTTTTAGTCTAAAACACAATCTCTTGCCCTGAAACAGTGTTTAAGGTGAATACAAAGCTGTTTCATAGTGTGAAAATGGTAAAGAACAGAGTTTCTAAGTAAAGATTCTTCTTATAATGCATTCCCTTTTAGTCTAAAACACAATCTCTTGCCCTGAAACAGTGTTTAAGGTAAATACAAAGCTGTTTCACATTGTGAAAAAGGTAAAGAACAGAGTTTCAAAGTAAAGATTCTTCTTATAATGCATTCCCGTTTAGTCTAAAACACAATCTCTTGCCTTGAAACAGTGTTTAAGGTAAATACAAAGTTGTTTCATAGTGTCAAAAAGGTAAAGAATAAAGTTTCAAAGTAAAGATTCTTCTTATAATGTATTCCCTTTAGTCTAAAACACAATCTCTTGCCCTGAAACAGTGTTTAAGGTGAATACAAAGCTGTTTCACAGTGTGAAAAAGGTAAAGAACAGAGTTTCAAAGTAAAGATTCTTCTTATAATGCATTCCCTTTAGTCTAAAACACAATCTCTTGCCCTGAAACAGTGTTTAAGGTGAATACAAAGCTGTTTCACAGTGTGAAAAAGGTAAAGAACAGAGTTTCAAAGTAAAGATTCTTCTTATAATGCATTCCCTTTTAGTCTAAAACACAATCTCTTGCCCTGAAACAGTGTTTAAGGTGATTACAAAGCTGTTTCATAGTGTCAAAAAGGTAAAGAACAAAGTTTCAAAGTAAAGATTCTTCTTATAATGCAGTCTCTTTTAGTCTAAAACACAATCTCTTGCCCGGAAACAGTGTTTAAGGCGAATACAAAGCTGTTGCATAGCGTGAAAAAGGTAAAGAACAGAGTTTCAAATTAAAGATTCTTCTTATAATACATTCCCTTTAGTCTAAAACACAATCTCTTGCACTGAAACAGTGTTTAAGGCGAGTACAAAGCTGTTTCACAGTGTGAAAAAGGTAAAGAACAGAGTTTCAAAGTAAAGATTCTTCTTATAATGCATTCCCTTTTAGTCTAAAACACAATCTCTTGCCCTGAAACAGTGTTTAAGGTGAATACAAAGCTGTTTCATAGTGTGAAAAAGGTAAAGAACAGAGTTTCAAATTAAAGATTCTTCTTATAATGCATTCCCTTTAGTCTAAAACACAATCTCTTGCCCTGAAACAGTGTTTAAGGTGAATACAAAGCTGTTTCATAGTGTGAAAAAGGTAAAGAACAAAGTTTCAAAGTAAAGATTCTTCTTATAATGCAGTCTCTTTTAGTCTAAAACACAATCTCTTGCCCTGAAACAGTGTTTAAGGTGAATACAAAGCTGTTTCACAGTGTGAAAAAGGTAAAGAACAGAGTTGCAAATTAAAGATTCTTCTTATAATGCATTCCCTTTAGTCTAAAACACAATCTCTTGCACTGAAACAGTGTTTAAGGCGAGTACAAAGCTGTTTCACAGTGTGAAAAAGGTAAAGAACAGAGTTTCAAAGTAAAGATTCTTCTTATAATGCATTCCCTTTAGTCTAAAACACAATCTCTTGCCCTGAAACAGTGTTTAAGGTGAATACAAAGCTGTTTCATAGTGTGAAAAAGGTAAAGAACAGAGTTTCAAAGTAAAGATTCTTCTTATAATGCATTCCCTTTTAGTCTAAAACACAATCTCTTGCCTTGAAACAGTGTTTAAGGTGAATACAAAGCTGTTTCATAGTGTGAAAAAGGTAAAGAACAGAGTTTCAAATTAAAGATTCTTCTTATAATGCATTCCCTTTAGTCTAAAACACAATCTCTTGCGCTGAAACAGTGATTAAGGTGAATACAAAGCTGTTTCATAGTGTGAAAAAAGGTAAAGAACAGAGTTTGAAAGTAAAGATTCTTCTTATAATGCATTCCCTTTTAGTCTAAAACACAATCTCTTGCCCTGAAACAGTGTTTAAGGTAAATACAAAGCTGTTTCATAGTGTGAAAAAGGTAAAGAACAGAGTTTCAAATTAAAGATTCTTCTTATAATGCATTCCATTTTAGTCTAAAACACAATCTCTTGCCCTGAAACAGTGTTTAAGGTGAATACAAAGCTGTTTCATAGTGTCAAAAAGGTAAAGAACAGAGTTTCAAAGTAAAGATTCTTCTTATAATGCATTCCCGTTTAGTCTAAAACACAATCTCTTGCCCTGAAACAGTGTTTAAGGTAAATACAAAGCTGTTTCAAAGTGTCAAAAAGGTAAAGAACAGAGTTTCAAAGTAAAGATTCTTCTTATAATGCATTCCCTTTAGTCTAAAACACAATCTCTTGCACTGAAACAGTGTTTAAGGCCAGTACAAAGCTGTTTCACAGTGTGAAAAAGGTAAAGAACAGAGTTTCAAAGTAAAGATTCTTCTTATAATGCATTCCGGTTTAGACTAAAACACAATCTCTTGCCCTGAAACAGTGTTTAAGGTAAATACAAAGCTGTTTCATAGTGTGAAAAAGGTAAAGAACAGAGTTTCAAATTAAAGATTCTTCTTATAATGCATTACCTTTAGTCTAAAACACAATCTCTTGCCCTGAAACAGTGTTTAAGGTGAATACAAAGCTGTTTCATAGTGTGAAAAAGGTAAAGAACAGAGTTTCAAATTAAAGATTCTTCTTATAATGCATTCCCTTTTAGTCTAAAACACAATCTCTTGCCCTGAAAAAGTGTTTAAGGTGAATACAAAGCTGTTTCATAGTGTGAAAAAGGGAAAGAACAGTTTCAAAGTAAAGATTCTTCTTATAATGCATTCCCTTTTAGTCTAAAACACAATCTCTTGCCCTGAAACAGTGTTTAAGGTGAATAGAAAGCTATTTCATTGTGTCAAAAAGGTAAAGAACAAAGTTTCAAAGTAAAGATTCTTCTTATAATGCATTCCCTTTTAGTCTAAAACACAATCTCTTGCCCTGAAACAGTGTTTAAGGTGAATACAAAGCTGTTTCATAGTGTGAAAATGGTAAAGAACAGAGTTTCTAAGTAAAGATTCTTCTTATAATGCAGTCTCTTTTAGTCTAAAACACAATCTCTTGCCCTGAAACAGTGTTTAAGTTGAATATAAAGTTGTTTCATAGTGTGAAAAAGGTAAAGAACAGAGTTTCTAAGTAAAGATTCTTCTTATAATGCATTCCCTTTTAGTCTAAAACACAATCTCTTGCCCTGAAACAGTGTTTAAGGTGAATACAAAGCTGTTTCATAGTGTGAAAAAGGTAAAGAACAGAGTTTCAAAGTAAAGATTCTTCTTATAATGCATTCCCTTTTAGTCTAAAACACAATCTCTTGCCCTGAAACAGTGTTTAATGTGAATACAAAGCTGTTTCATAGTGTCAAAAAGGTAAAGAACAGAGTTTCAAAGTAAAGATTCTTCTTATAATGCATTCCCGTTTAGTCTAAAACACAATCTCTTGCCCTGAAACAGTGTTTAAGGTAAATACAAATCTGTTTCATAGTGTCAAAAAGGTAAAGAACAGAGTTTCAAAGTAAAGATTCTTCTTATAATGCATTCCCTTTTAGTCTAAAACACAATCTCTTGCCCTGAAAAAGTGTTTAAGGTGAATACAAAGCTGTTTCATAGTGTGAAAAAGGGAAAGAACAGAGTTTCAAAGTAAAGATTCTTCTTATAATGCATTCCCTTTTAGTCTAAAACACAATCTCTTGCCCTGAAACAGTGTTTAAGGTGAATAGAAAGCTGTTTCATAGTGTCAAAAAGGTAAAGAACAAAGTTTCAAAGTAAAGATTCTTCTTATAATGCATTCCCTTTAGTCTAAAACACAATCTCTTGCCCTGAAACAGTGTTTAAGGTGAATACAAAGCTGTTTCATAGTGTGAAAAAGGTAAAGAACAAAGTTTCAAAGTAAAGATTCTTCTTATAATGCAGTCTCTTTTAGTCTAAAACACAATCTCTTGCCCTGAAACAGTGTTTAAGGTGAATACAAAGCTGTTTCACAGTGTGAAAAAGGTAAAGAACAGAGTTTCAAATTAAAGATTCTTCTTATAATGCATTCCCTTTAGTCTAAAACACAATCTCTTGCACTGAAACAGTGTTTAAGGCGAGTACAAAGCTGTTTCACAGTGTGAAAAAGGTAAAGAACAGAGTTTCAAAGTAAAGATTCTTCTTATAATGCATTCCCTTTAGTCTAAAACACAATCTCTTGCCCTGAAACAGTGTTTAAGGTGAATACAAAGCTGTTTCATAGTGTGAAAAAGGTAAAGAACAGAGTTTCAAAGTAAAGATTCTTCTTATAATGCATTCCCTTTTAGTCTAAAACACAATCTCTTGCCTTGAAACATTGTTTAAGGTGAATACAAAGCTGTTTCATAGTGTGAAAAAGGTAAAGAACAGAGTTTCAAATTAAAGATTCTTCTTATAATGCATTCCCTTTAGTCTTTAACACAATCTCTTGCCCTGAAACAGTGATTAAGGTGAATACAAAGCTGTTTCATAGTGTGAAAAAGGTAAAGAACAGTTTCAAAGTAAAGATTCTTCTTATAATGCATTCCCTTTTAGTCTAAAACACAATCTCTTGCCCTGAAACAGTGTTTAAGGTGAATACAAAGCTGTTTCATAGTGTGAAAATGGTAAAGAACAGAGTTTCTAAGTAAAGATTCTTCTTATAATGCATTCCCTTTTAGTCTAAAACACAATCTCTTGCCCTGAAACAGTGTTTAAGGTAAATACAAAGCTGTTTCACATTGTGAAAAAGGTAAAGAACAGAGTTTCAAAGTAAAGATTCTTCTTATAATGCATTCCCGTTTAGTCTAAAACACAATCTCTTGCCTTGAAACAGTGTTTAAGGTAAATACAAAGTTGTTTCATAGTGTCAAAAAGGTAAAGAATAAAGTTTCAAAGTAAAGATTCTTCTTATAATGTATTCCCTTTAGTCTAAAACACAATCTCTTGCCCTGAAACAGTGTTTAAGGTGAATACAAAGCTGTTTCACAGTGTGAAAAAGGTAAAGAACAGAGTTTCAAAGTAAAGATTCTTCTTATAATGCATTCCCTTTTAGTCTAAAACACAATCTCTTGCCCTGAAACAGTGTTTAAGGTGATTACAAAGCTGTTTCATAGTGTCAAAAAGGTAAAGAACAAAGTTTCAAAGTAAAGATTCTTCTTATAATGCAGTCTCTTTTAGTCTAAAACACAATCTCTTGCCCGGAAACAGTGTTTAAGGCGAATACAAAGCTGTTGCATAGTGTGAAAAAGGTAAAGAACAGAGTTTCAAATTAAAGATTCTTCTTATAATGCATTCCCTTTAGTCTAAAACACAATCTCTTGCACTGAAACAGTGTTTAAGGCGAGTACAAAGCTGTTTCACAGTGTGAAAAAGGTAAAGAACAGAGTTTCAAAGTAAAGATTCTTCTTATAATGCATTCCCTTTTAGTCTAAAACACAATCTCTTGCCCTGAAACAGTGTTTAAGGTGAATACAAAGCTGTTTCATAGTGTGAAAAAGGTAAAGAACAGAGTTTCAAATTAAAGATTCTTCTTATAATGCATTCCCTTTAGTCTAAAACACAATCTCTTGCCCTGAAACAGTGTTTAAGGTGAATACAAAGCTGTTTCATAGTGTGAAAAAGGTAAAGAACAAAGTTTCAAAGTAAAGATTCTTCTAATAATGCAGTCTCTTTTAGTCTAAAACACAATCTCTTGCCCTGAAACAGTGTTTAAGGTGAATACAAAGCTGTTTCACAGTGTGAAAAAGGTAAAGAACAGAGTTTCAAATTAAAGATTCTTCTTATAATGCATTCCCTTTAGTCTAAAACACAATCTCTTGCACTGAAACAGTGTTTAAGGCGAGTACAAAGCTGTTTCAGTGTGAAAAAGGTAAAGAACAGAGTTTCAAAGTAAAGATTCTTCTTATAATGCATTCCCTTTAGTCTAAAACACAATCTCTTGCCCTGAAACAGTGTTTAAGGCAAATACAAAGCTGTTTCACAGTGTGAAAAAGGTAAAGAACAGAGTTTCAAAGTAAAGATTCTTCTTATAATGCATTCCCTTTTAGTCTAAAACACAATCTCTTGCCCTGAAACAGTGTTTAAGGTGTTTACAAAGCTGTTTCAAAGTGTCAAAAAGGTAAAGAACAGAGTTTCAAAGTAAAGATTCTTCTTATAATGCATTCCCTTTTAGTCTAAAACACAATCTCTTGCCCTGAAACAGTGTTTAAGGTGAACACAAAGCTGTTTCATAGTGTGAAAAAGGGAAAGAACAGAGTTTCAAAGTAAAGATTCTTCTTATAATGCATTCCCTTTTATTCTAAAACACAATCTCTTGCCCTGAAACAGTGTTTAAGGTGAATAGAAAGCTGTTTCATAGTGTCAAAAAGGTAAAGAACAAAGTTTCAAAGTAAAGATTCTTCTTATAATGCAGTCTCTTTTAGTCTAAAACACAATCTCTTGCCCTGAAACAGTGTTTAAGGCGAATACAAAGCTGTTGCATAGTGTGAAAAAGGTAAAGAACAGTTTCAAAGTAAAGATTCTTCTTATAATGCATTCCCTTTTAGTCTAAAACACAATCTCTTGCCCTGAAACAGTGTTTAAGGTGAATACAAAGCTGTTTCATAGTGTGAAAAAGGTAAAGAACAGAGTTTCAAAGTAAAGATTCTTCTTATAATGCAGTCTCTTTTAGTCTAAAACACAATCTCTTGCCCTGAAACAGTGTTTAAGGTGAATACAAAGCTGTTTCATAGTGTCAAAAAGGTAAAGAACAGAGTTTCAAAGTAAAGATTCTTCTTATAATGCAGTCTTTTTTAGTCTCAAACACAATCTCTTGCCCTGAAACAGTGTTTAAGGTGAATAGAAAGCTGTTTCTTAGTGTCAAAAAGGTAAAGAACAAAGTTTCAAAGTAAAGATTCTTCTTATAATGCAGTCTCTTTTAGTCTAAAACACAATCTCTTGCCCTGAAACAGTGTTTAAGGTGAATACAAAGCTGTTTCACAGTGTGAAAAAGGTAAAGAACAGAGTTTCAAAGTAAAGATTCTTCTTATAATGCATTCCCTTTTAGTCTAAAACACAATCTCTTGCCCTGAAACAGTGTTTAAGGTGAATACAAAGCTGTTTCATAGTGTGAAAAAGGTAAAGAACAGAGTTTCAAATTAAAGACTCTTCTTATAATGCATTCCCTTTAGTCTAAAACACAATCTCTTGCCCTGAAACAGTGTTTAAGGTGAATACAAAGCTGTTTCATAGTGTGAAAAAGGTAAAGAACAGAGTTTCAAAGTAAAGATTCTTGTTATTATGCAGTCTCTTTTAGTCTAAAACACAATCTCTTGCCCTGAAACAGTGTTTAAGGTAAATACAAAGCTGTTTCATAGTGTGAAAAAGGTAAAGAACAGAGTTTCAAATTAAAGATTCTTCTTATAATGCATTACCTTTAGTCTAAAACACAATCTCTTGCCCTGAAACAGTGTTTAAGGTGAATACAAAGCTGTTTCATAGTGTGAAAAAGGTAAAGAACACAGTTTCAAAGTAAAGATTCTTCTTATAATGCATTCCCTTTTAGTCTAAAACACAATCTCTTGCCCTGAAACAGTGTTTAAGGTGAATACAAAGCTGTTTCATAGTGTGAAAATGGTAAAGAACAGAGTTTCTAAGTAAAGATTCTTCTTATAATGCAGTCTCTTTTAGTCTAAAACACAATCTCTTGCCCTGAAACAGTGTTTAAGTTGAATATAAAGTTGTTTCATAGTGTGAAAAAGGTAAAGAACAGAGTTTCTAAGTAAAGATTCTTCTTATAATGCATTCCCTTTTAGTCTAAAACACAATCTCTTGCCCTGAAACAGTGTTTAAGGTGAATAGAAAGTTGTGTCATAGTGTCAAAAAGGTAAAGAACAAAGTTTCAAAGTAAAGATTCTTCTTATAATGCATTCCCTTTAGTCTAAAACACAATCTCTTGCCCTGAAACAGTGTTTAAGGCGAATACAAAGCTGTTTCACAGTGTGAAAAAGGTAAAGAACAGAGTTTCAAAGTAAAGATTCTTCTTATAATGCATTCCCTTTTAGTCTAAAACACAATCTCTTGCCCTGAAACAGTGTTTAAGGTGAATACAAAGCTGTTTCATAGTGTCAAAAAGGTAAAGAACAGAGTTTCAAAGTAAAGATTCTTCTTATAATGCAGTCTCTTTTAGTCTAAAACACAATCTCTTGCCCTGAAACAGTGTTTAAGGTGTATACAAAGCTGTTTCAAAGTGTCAAAAAGGTAAAGAACAGAGTTTCAAAGTAAAGATTCTTCTTATAATGCATTCCCTTTTAGTCTAAAACACAATCTCTTGCCCTGAAACAGTGTTTAAAGTGAATACAAAGCTGTTTCATAGTGTGAAAAAGGGAAAGAACAGAGTTTCAAAGTAAAGATTCTTCTTATAATGCATTCCCTTTTATTCTAAAACACAATCTCTTGCCCTGAAACAGTGTTTAAGGTGAATAGAAAGCTGTTTCATAGTGTCAAAAAGGTAAAGAACAAAGTTTCAAAGTAAAGATTCTTCTTATAATGCAGTCTCTTTTAGTCTAAAACACAATCTCTTGCCCTGAAACAGTGTTTAAGGCGAATACAAAGCTGTTGCATAGTGTGAAAAAGGTAAAGAACAGTTTCAAAGTAAAGATTCTTCTTATAATGCATTCCCTTTTAGTCTAAAACACAATCTCTTGCCTTGAAACATTGTTTAAGGTGAATACAAAGCTGTTTCATAGTGTGAAAAAGGTAAAGAACAGAGTTTCAAATTAAAGATTCTTCTTATAATGCATTCCCTTTAGTCTAAAACACAATCTCTTGCCCTGAAACAGTGATTAAGGTGAATACAAAGCTGTTTCATAGTGTGAAAAAGGTAAAGAACAGTTTCAAAGTAAAGATTCTTCTTATAATGCATTCCCTTTTAGTCTAAAACACAATCTCTTGCCCTGAAACAGTGTTTAAGGTGAATACAAAGCTGTTTCATAGTGTGAAAATGGTAAAGAACAGAGTTTCTAAGTAAAGATTCTTCTTATAATGCATTCCCTTTTAGTCTAAAACACAATCTCTTGCCCTGAAACAGTGTTTAAGGTAAATACAAAGCTGTTTCACATTGTGAAAAAGGTAAAGAACAGAGTTTCAAAGTAAAGATTCTTCTTATAATGCATTCCCGTTTAGTCTAAAACACAATCTCTTGCCTTGAAACAGTGTTTAAGGTAAATACAAAGCTGTTTCATAGTGTCAAAAAGGTAAAGAACAAAGTTTCAAAGTAAAGATTCTTCTTATAATGTATTCCCTTTAGTCTAAAACACAATCTCTTGCCCTGAAACAGTGTTTAAGGTGAATACAAAGCTGTTTCACAGTGTGAAAAAGGTAAAGAACAGAGTTTCAAAGTAAAGATTCTTCTTATAATGCATTCCCTTTTAGTCTAAAACACAATCTCTTGCCCTGAAACAGTGTTTAAGGTGATTACAAAGCTGTTTCATAGTGTCAAAAAGGTAAAGAACAAAGTTTCAAAGTAAAGATTCTTCTTATAATGCAGTCTCTTTTAGTCTAAAACACAATCTCTTGCCCGGAAACAGTGTTTAAGGCGAATACAAAGCTGTTGCATAGTGTGAAAAAGGTAAAGAACAGAGTTTCAAATTAAAGATTCTTCTTATAATGCATTCCCTTTAGTCTAAAACACAATCTCTTGCACTGAAACAGTGTTTAAGGCGAGTACAAAGCTGTTTCACAGTGTGAAAAAGGTAAAGAACAGAGTTTCAAAGTAAAGATTCTTCTTATAATGCATTCCCTTTTAGTCTAAAACACAATCTCTTGCCCTGAAACAGTGTTTAAGGTGAATACAAAGCTGTTTCATAGTGTGAAAAAGGTAAAGAACAGAGTTTCAAATTAAAGATTCTTCTTATAATGCATTCCCTTTAGTCTAAAACACAATCTCTTGCCCTGAAACAGTGTTTAAGGTGAATACAAAGCTGTTTCATAGTGTGAAAAAGGTAAAGAACAAAGTTTCAAAGTAAAGATTCTTCTTATAATGCAGTCTCTTTTAGTCTAAAACACAATCTCTTGCCCTGAAACAGTGTTTAAGGTGAATACAAAGCTGTTTCACAGTGTGAAAAAGGTAAAGAACAGAGTTTCAAATTAAAGATTCTTCTTATAATGCATTCCCTTTAGTCTAAAACACAATCTCTTGCACTGAAACAGTGTTTAAGGCGAGTACAAAGCTGTTTCAGTGTGAAAAAGGTAAAGAACAGAGTTTCAAAGTAAAGATTCTTCTTATAATGCATTCCCTTTAGTCTAAAACACAATCTCTTGCCCTGAAACAGTGTTTAAGGCGAATACAAAGCTGTTTCACAGTGTGAAAAAGGTAAAGAACAGAGTTTCAAAGTAAAGATTCTTCTTATAATGCATTCCCTTTTAGTCTAAAACACAATCTCTTGCCCTGAAACAGTGTTTAAGGTGTTTACAAAGCTGTTTCAAAGTGTCAAAAAGGTAAAGAACAGAGTTTCAAAGTAAAGATTCTTCTTATAATGCATTCCCTTTTAGTCTAAAACACAATCTCTTGCCCTGAAACAGTGTTTAAGGTGAATACAAAGCTGTTTCATAGTGTGAAAAAGGGAAAGAACAGAGTTTCAAAGTAAAGATTCTTCTTATAATGCATTCCCTTTTATTCTAAAACACAATCTCTTGCCCTGAAACAGTGTTTAAGGTGAATAGAAAGCTGTTTCATAGTGTCAAAAAGGTAAAGAACAAAGTTTCAAAGTAAAGATTCTTCTTATAATGCAGTCTCTTTTAGTCTAAAACACAATCTCTTGCCCTGAAACAGTGTTTAAGGCGAATACAAAGCTGTTGCATAGTGTGAAAAAGGTAAAGAACAGTTTCAAAGTAAAGATTCTTCTTATAATGCATTCCCTTTTAGTCTAAAACACAATCTCTTGCCCTGAAACAGTGTTTAAGGTGAATACAAAGCTGTTTCACAGTGTGAAAAAGGTAAAGAACAGAGTTTCAAAGTAAAGATTCTTCTTATAATGCATTCCCTTTTAGTTTAAAACACAATCTCTTGCCCTGAAACAGTGTTTAAGGTGATTACAAAGCTGTTTCATAGTGTCAAAAAGGTAAAGAACAAAGTTTCAAAGTAAAGATTCTTCTTATAATGCAGTCTCTTTTAGTCTAAAACACAATCTCTTGCCCGGAAACAGTGTTTAATGCGAATACAAAGCTGTTGCATAGTATGAAAAAGGTAAAGAACAGAGTTTCAAATTAAAGATTCTTCTTATAATGCATTCCCTTTAGTCTAAAACACAATCTCTTGCACTGAAACAGTGTTTAAGGCGAGTACAAAGCTGTTTCACAGTGTGAAAAAGGTAAAGAACAGAGTTTCAAAGTAAAGATTCTTCTTATAATGCATTCCCTTTTAGTCTAAAACACAATCTCTTGCCCTGAAACAGTGTTTAAGGTGAATACAAAGCTGTTTCATAGTGTGAAAAAGGTAAAGAACAGAGTTTCAAATTAAAGATTCTTCTTATAATGCATTCCCTTTAGTCTAAAACACAATCTCTTGCCCTGAAACAGTGTTTAAGGTGAATACAAAGCTGTTTCATAGTGTGAAAAAGGTAAAGAACAAAGTTTCAAAGTAAAGATTCTTCTTATAATGCAGTCTCTTTTAGTCTAAAACACAATCTCTTGCCCTGAAACAGTGTTTAAGGTGAATACAAAGCTGTTTCACAGTGTGAAAAAGGTAAAGAACAGAGTTTCAAATTAAAGATTCTTCTTATAATGCATTCCCTTTAGTCTAAAACACAATCTCTTGCACTGAAACAGTGTTTAAGGCGAGTACAAAGCTGTTTCAGTGTGAAAAAGGTAAAGAACAGAGTTTCAAAGTAAAGATTCTTCTTATAATGCATTCCCTTTAGTCTAAAACACAATCTCTTGCCCTGAAACAGTGTTTAAGGCGAATACAAAGCTGTTTCACAGTGTGAAAAAGGTAAAGAACAGAGTTTCAAAGTAAAGATTCTTCTTATAATGCATTCCCTTTTAGTCTAAAACACAATCTCTTGCCCTGAAACAGTGTTTAAGGTGTTTACAAAGCTGTTTCAAAGTGTCAAAAAGGTAAAGAACAGAGTTTCAAAGTAAAGATTCTTCTTATAATGCATTCCCTTTTAGTCTAAAACACAATCTCTTGCCCTGAAACAGTGTTTAAGGTGAATACAAAGCTGTTTCATAGTGTGAAAAAGGGAAAGAACAGAGTTTCAAAGTAAAGATTCTTCTTATAATGCATTCCCTTTTATTCTAAAACACAATCTCTTGCCCTGAAACAGTGTTTAAGGTGAATAGAAAGCTGTTTCATAGTGTCAAAAAGGTAAAGAACAAAGTTTCAAAGTAAAGATTCTTCTTATAATGCAGTCTCTTTTAGTCTAAAACACAATCTCTTGCCCTGAAACAGTGTTTAAGGCGAATACAAAGCTGTTGCATAGTGTGAAAAAGGTAAAGAACAGTTTCAAAGTAAAGATTCTTCTTATAATGCATTCCCTTTTAGTCTAAAACACAATCTCTTGCCCTGAAACAGTGTTTAAGGTGAATACAAAGCTGTTTCATAGTGTGAAAAAGGTAAAGAACAGAGTTTCAAAGTAAAGATTCTTCTTATAATGCAGTCTCTTTTAGTCTAAAACACAATCTCTTGCCCTGAAACAGTGTTTAAGGTGAATACAAAGCTGTTTCATAGTGTCAAAAAGGTAAAGAACAGAGTTTCAAAGTAAAGATTCTTCTTATAATGCAGTCTTTTTTAGTCTAAAACACAATCTCTTGCCCTGAAACAGTGTTTAAGGTGAATAGAAAGCTGTTTCATAGTGTCAAAAAGGTAAAGAACAAAGTTTCAAAGTAAAGATTCTTCTTATAATGCAGTCTCTTTTAGTCTAAAACACAATCTCTTGCCCTGAAACAGTGTTTAAGGTGAATACAAAGCTGTTTCACAGTGTGAAAAAGGTAAAGAACAGAGTTTCAAAGTAAAGATTCTTCTTATAATGCATTCCCTTTAGTCTAAAACACAATCTCTTGCACTGAAACAGTGTTTAAGGCGAGTACAAAGCTGTTTCACAGTGTGAAAAAGGTAAAGAACAGAGTTTCAAAGTAAAGATTCTTCTTATAATGCATTCCCTTTTAGTCTAAAACACAATCTCTTGCCCTGAAACAGTGTTTAAGGTGAATACAAAGCTGTTTCATAGTGTGAAAAAGGTAAAGAACAGAGTTTCAAATTAAAGACTCTTCTTATAATGCATTCCCTTTAGTCTAAAACACAATCTCTTGCCCTGAAACAGTGTTTAAGGTGAATACAAAGCTGTTTCATAGTGTGAAAAAGGTAAAGAACAGAGTTTCAAAGTAAAGATTCTTGTTATTATGCAGTCTCTTTTAGTCTAAAACACAATCTCTTGCCCTGAAACAGTGTTTAAGGTAAATACAAAGCTGTTTCATAGTGTGAAAAAGGTAAAGAACAGAGTTTCAAATTAAAGATTCTTCTTATAATGCATTACCTTTAGTCTAAAACACAATCTCTTGCCCTGAAACAGTGTTTAAGGTGAATACAAAGCTGTTTCATAGTGTGAAAAAGGTAAAGAACACAGTTTCAAAGTAAAGATTCTTCTTATAATGCATTCCCTTTTAGTCTAAAACACAATCTCTTGCCCTGAAACAGTGTTTAAGGTGAATACAAAGCTGTTTCATAGTGTGAAAATGGTAAAGAACAGAGTTTCTAAGTAAAGATTCTTCTTATAATGCAGTCTCTTTTAGTCTAAAACACAATCTCTTGCCCTGAAACAGTGTTTAAGTTGAATATAAAGTTGTTTCATAGTGTGAAAAAGGTAAAGAACAGAGTTTCTAAGTAAAGATTCTTCTTATAATGCATTCCCTTTTAGTCTAAAACACAATCTCTTGCCCTGAAACAGTGTTTAAGGTGAATAGAAAGTTGTGTCATAGTGTCAAAAAGGTAAAGAACAAAGTTTCAAAGTAAAGATTCTTCTTATAATGCATTCCCTTTAGTCTAAAACACAATCTCTTGCCCTGAAACAGTGTTTAAGGCGAATACAAAGCTGTTTCACAGTGTGAAAAAGGTAAAGAACAGAGTTTCAAAGTAAAGATTCTTCTTATAATGCATTCCCTTTTAGTCTAAAACACAATCTCTTGCCCTGAAACAGTGTTTAAGGTGAATACAAAGCTGTTTCATAGTGTCAAAAAGGTAAAGAACAGAGTTTCAAAGTAAAGATTCTTCTTATAATGCAGTCTCTTTTAGTCTAAAACACAATCTCTTGCCCTGAAACAGTGTTTAAGGTGTATACAAAGCTGTTTCAAAGTGTCAAAAAGGTAAAGAACAGAGTTTCAAAGTAAAGATTCTTCTTATAATGCATTCCCTTTTAGTCTAAAACACAATCTCTTGCCCTGAAACAGTGTTTAAAGTGAATACAAAGCTGTTTCATAGTGTGAAAAAGGGAAAGAACAGAGTTTCAAAGTAAAGATTCTTCTTATAATGCATTCCCTTTTATTCTAAAACACAATCTCTTGCCCTGAAACAGTGTTTAAGGTGAATAGAAAGCTGTTTCATAGTGTCAAAAAGGTAAAGAACAAAGTTTCAAAGTAAAGATTCTTCTTATAATGCAGTCTCTTTTAGTCTAAAACACAATCTCTTGCCCTGAAACAGTGTTTAAGGCGAATACAAAGCTGTTGCATAGTGTGAAAAAGGTAAAGAACAGTTTCAAAGTAAAGATTCTTCTTATAATGCATTCCCTTTTAGTCTAAAACACAATCTCTTGCCTTGAAACAGTGTTTAAGGTGAATACAAAGCTGTTTCATAGTGTGAAAAAGGTAAAGAACAGAGTTTCAAATTAAAGATTCTTCTTATAATGCATTCCCTTTTAGTCTAAAACACAATCTCTTGCCCTGAAACAGTGTTTAAGGTGAATACAAAGCTATTTCATAGTGTGAAAAAGGGAAAGAACAGAGTTTCAAAGTAAAGATTCTTCTTATAATGCATTCCCTTTTAGTCTAAAACACAATCTCTTGCCCTGAAACAGTGTTTAAGGTGAATACAAAGCTGTTTCATAGTGTGAAAAAGGTAAAGAACACAGTTTCAAAGTAAAGATTCTTCTTATAATGCATTCCCTTTTAGTCTAAAACACAATCTCTTGCCCTGAAACAGTGTTTAAGGTGAATACAAAGCTGTTTCATAGTGTGAAAATGGTAAAGAACAGAGTTTCTAAGTAAAGATTCTTCTTATAATGCAGTCTCTTTTAGTCTAAAACACAATCTCTTGCCCTGAAACAGTGTTTAAGTTGAATATAAAGTTGTTTCATAGTGTGAAAAAGGTAAAGAACAGAGTTTCTAAGTAAAGATTCTTCTTATAATGCATTCCCTTTTAGTCTAAAACACAATCTCTTGCCCTGAAACAGTGTTTAAGGTGAATAGAAAGTTGTGTCATAGTGTCAAAAAGGTAAAGAACAAAGTTTCAAAGTAAAGATTCTTCTTATAATGCATTCCCTTTAGTCTAAAACACAATCTCTTGCCCTGAAACAGTGTTTAAGGCGAATACAAAGCTGTTTCACAGTGTGAAAAAGGTAAAGAACAGAGTTTCAAAGTAAAGATTCTTCTTATAATGCATTCCCTTTTAGTCTAAAACACAATCTCTTGCCCTGAAACAGTGTTTAAGGTGAATACAAAGCTGTTTCATAGTGTCAAAAAGGTAAAGAACAGAGTTTCAAAGTAAAGATTCTTCTTATAATGCAGTCTCTTTTAGTCTAAAACACAATCTCTTGCCCTGAAACAGTGTTTAAGGTGTATACAAAGCTGTTTCAAAGTGTCAAAAAGGTAAAGAACAGAGTTTCAAAGTAAAGATTCTTCTTATAATGCATTCCCTTTTAGTCTAAAACACAATCTCTTGCCCTGAAACAGTGTTTAAAGTGAATACAAAGCTGTTTCATAGTGTGAAAAAGGGAAAGAACAGAGTTTCAAAGTAAAGATTCTTCTTATAATGCATTCCCTTTTATTCTAAAACACAATCTCTTGCCCTGAAACAGTGTTTAAGGTGAATAGAAAGCTGTTTCATAGTGTCAAAAAGGTAAAGAACAAAGTTTCAAAGTAAAGATTCTTCTTATAATGCAGTCTCTTTTAGTCTAAAACACAATCTCTTGCCCTGAAACAGTGTTTAAGGCGAATACAAAGCTGTTGCATAGTGTGAAAAAGGTAAAGAACAGTTTCAAAGTAAAGATTCTTCTTATAATGCATTCCCTTTTAGTCTAAAACACAATCTCTTGCCTTGAAACAGTGTTTAAGGTGAATACAAAGCTGTTTCATAGTGTGAAAAAGGTAAAGAACAGAGTTTCAAATTAAAGATTCTTCTTATAATGCATTCCCTTTTAGTCTAAAACACAATCTCTTGCCCTGAAACAGTGTTTAAGGTGAATACAAAGCTATTTCATAGTGTGAAAAAGGGAAAGAACAGAGTTTCAAAGTAAAGATTCTTCTTATAATGCATTCCCTTTTAGTCTAAAACACAATCTCTTGCCCTGAAACAGTGTTTAAGGTGAATACAAAGCTGTTTCATAGTGTGAAAAAGGTAAAGAACAGAGTTTCAAATTAAAGATTCTTCTTATAATGCAGTCTCTTTTAGTCTAAAACACAATCTCTTGCCCTGAAACAGTGTTTAAGGTGAATACAAAGCTGTTTCATAGTGTCAAAAAGGTAAAGAACAGAGTTTCAAAGTAAAGATTCTTCTTATAATGCATTCCCTTTAGTCTAAAACACAATCTCTTGCCCTGAAACAGTGTTTAAGGTGAATACAAAGCTGTTTCATAGTGTGAAAAAGGGAAAGAACAGAGTTTCAAAGTAAAGATTCTTCTTATAATGCATTCCCTTTTAGTCTAAAACACAATCTCTTGCCCTGAAACAGTGTTTAAGGTGAATACAAAGCTGTTTCATAATGTCAAAAAGGTAAAGAACAGAGTTTCAAAGTAAAGATTCTTCTTATAATGCATTCCCTTTAGTCTAAAACACAATCTCTTGCCCTGAAACAGTGTTTAAGGTAAATACAAAGCTGTTTCATAGTGTGAAAAAGGTAAAGAACAGAGTTTCAAATTAAAGATTCTTCTTATAATGCATTACCTTTAGTCTAAAACACAATCTCTTGCCCTGAAACAGTGTTTAAGGTGAATACAAAGCTGTTTCATAGTGTGAAAAAGGTAAAGAACACAGTTTCAAAGTAAAGATTCTTCTTATAATGCATTCCCTTTTAGTCTAAAACACAATCTCTTGCCCTGAAACAGTGTTTAAGGCGAATACAAAGCTGTTTCAAAGTGTCAAAAAGGTAAAGAACAGAGTTTCAAAGTAAAGATTCTTCTTATAATGCATTCCCTTTTAGTCTAAAACACAATCTCTTGCCCTGAAACAGTGTTTAAAGTGAATACAAAGCTGTTTCATAGTGTGAAAAAGGGAAAGAACAGAGTTTCAAAGTAAAGATTCTTCTTATAATGCATTCCCTTTTAGTCTAAAACACAATCTCTTGCCCTGAAACAGTGTTTAAGGTGAATAGAAAGCTGTTTCATAGTGTCAAAAAGGTAAAGAACAAAGTTTCAAAGTAAAGATTCTTCTTATAATGCAGTCTCTTTTAGTCTAAAACACAATCTCTTGCCCTGAAACAGTGTTTAAGGCGAATACAAAGCTGTTGCATAGTGTGAAAAAGGGAAAGAACAGAGTTTCAAAGTAAAGATTCTTCTTATAATGCATTCCCTTTAGTCTAAAACACAATCTCTTGCCCTGAAACAGTGTTTAAGTTGAATATAAAGTTGTTTCATAGTGTGAAAAAGGTAAAGAACAGAGTTTCTAAGTAAAGATTCTTCTTATAATGCATTCCCTTTTAGTCTAAAACACAATCTCTTGCCCTGAAACAGTGTTTAAGGTGAATAGAAAGCTGTTTCATAGTGTCAAAAAGGTAAAGAACAAAGTTTCAAAGTAAAGATTCTTCTTATAATGCATTCCCTTTAGTCTAAAACACAATCTCTTGCCCTGAAACAGTGTTTATGGCGAATACAAAGCTGTTTCACAGTGTGAAAAAGGTAAAGAACAGAGTTTCAAAGTAAAGATTCTTCTTATAATGCATTCCCTTTTAGTCTAAAACACAATCTCTTGCCCTGAAACAGTGTTTAAGGTGTTTACAAAGCTGTTTCAAAGTGTCAAAAAGGTAAAGAACAGAGTTTCAAAGTAAAGATTCTTCTTATAATGCATTCCCTTTTAGTCTAAAACACAATCTCTTGCCCTGAAACAGTGTTTAAGGTGAATACAAAGCTGTTTCATAGTGTGAAAAAGGGAAAGAACAGAGTTTCAAAGTAAAGATTCTTCTTATAATGCATTCCCTTTTATTCTAAAACACAATCTCTTGCCCTGAAACAGTGTTTAAGGTGAATAGAAAGCTGTTTCATAGTGTCAAAAAGGTAAAGAACAAAGTTTCAAAGTAAAGATTCTTCTTATAATGCAGTCTCTTTTAGTCTAAAACACAATCTCTTGCCCTGAAACAGTGTTTAAGGCGAATACAAAGCTGTTGCATAGTGTGAAAAAGGTAAAGAACAGTTTCAAAGTAAAGATTCTTCTTATAATGCATTCCCTTTTAGTCTAAAACACAATCTCTTGCCCTGAAACAGTGTTTAAGGTGAATACAAAGCTGTTTCATAGTGTGAAAAAGGTAAAGAACAGAGTTTCAAAGTAAAGATTCTTCTTATAATGCAGTCTCTTTTAGTCTAAAACACAATCTCTTGCCCTGAAACAGTGTTTAAGGTGAATACAAAGCTGTTTCATAGTGTCAAAAAGGTAAAGAACAGAGTTTCAAAGTAAAGATTCTTCTTATAATGCAGTCTTTTTTAGTCTAAAACACAATCTCTTGCCCTGAAACAGTGTTTAAGGTGAATAGAAAGCTGTTTCATAGTGTCAAAAAGGTAAAGAACAGAGTTTCAAAGTAAAGATTCTTCTTATAATGCATTCCCTTTAGTCTAAAACACAATCTCTTGCACTGAAACAGTGTTTAAGGCGAGTACAAAGCTGTTTCACAGTGTGAAAAAGGTAAAGAACAGAGTTTCAAAGTAAAGATTCTTCTTATAATGCATTCCCTTTTAGTCTAAAACACAATCTCTTGCCCTGAAACAGTGTTTAAGGTGAATACAAAGCTGTTTCATAGTGTGAAAAAGGTAAAGAACAGAGTTTCAAATTAAAGACTCTTCTTATAATGCATTCCCTTTAGTCTAAAACACAATCTCTTGCCCTGAAACAGTGTTTAAGGTGAATACAAAGCTGTTTCATAGTGTGAAAAAGGTAAAGAACAGAGTTTCAAAGTAAAGATTCTTGTTATTATGCAGTCTCTTTTAGTCTAAAACACAATCTCTTGCCCTGAAACAGTGTTTAAGGTAAATACAAAGCTGTTTCATAGTGTGAAAAAGGTAAAGAACAGAGTTTCAAATTAAAGATTCTTCTTATAATGCATTACCTTTAGTCTAAAACACAATCTCTTGCCCTGAAACAGTGTTTAAGGTGAATACAAAGCTGTTTCATAGTGTGAAAAAGGTAAAGAACACAGTTTCAAAGTAAAGATTCTTCTTATAAAGCATTCCCTTTTAGTCTAAAACACAATCTCTTGCCCTGAAACAGTGTTTAAGGTGAATACAAAGCTGTTTCATAGTGTGAAAATGGTAAAGAACAGAGTTTCTAAGTAAAGATTCTTCTTATAATGCAGTCTCTTTTAGTCTAAAACACAATCTCTTGCCCTGAAACAGTGTTTAAGTTGAATATAAAGTTGTTTCATAGTGTGAAAAAGGTAAAGAACAGAGTTTCAAATTAAAGATTCTTCTTATAATGCAGTCTCTTTTAGTCTAAAACACAATCTCTTGCCCTGAAACAGTGTTTAAGGTGAATACAAAGCTGTTTCATAGTGTCAAAAAGGTAAAGAACAGAGTTTCAAAGTAAAGATTCTTCTTATAATGCATTCCCTTTAGTCTAAAACACAATCTCTTGCACTGAAACAGTGTTTAAGGCGAGTACAAAGCTGTTTCACAGTGTGAAAAAGGTAAAGAACAGAGTTTCAAATTAAAGATTCTTCTTATAATGCATTCCCTTTAGTCTAAAACACAATCTCTTGCCCTGAAACAGTGTTTAAGGTGAATACAAAGCTGTTTCATAGTGTGAAAAAGGGAAAGAACAGAGTTTCAAAGTAAAGATTCTTCTTATAATGCATTCCCTTTTAGTCTAAAACACAATCTCTTGCCCTGAAACAGTGTTTAAGGTGAATACAAAGCTGTTTCATAATGTCAAAAAGGTAAAGAACAGAGTTTCAAAGTAAAGATTCTTGTTATTATGCAGTCTCTTTTAGTCTAAAACACAATCTCTTGCCCTGAAACAGTGTTTAAGGTAAATACAAAGCTGTTTCATAGTGTGAAAAAGGTAAAGAACAGAGTTTCAAATTAAAGATTCTTCTTATAATGCATTACCTTTAGTCTAAAACACAATCTCTTGCCCTGAAACAGTGTTTAAGGTGAATACAAAGCTGTTTCATAGTGTGAAAAAGGTAAAGAACACAGTTTCAAAGTAAAGATTCTTCTTATAATGCATTCCCTTTTAGTCTAAAACACAATCTCTTGCCCTGAAACAGTGTTTAATGTGAATACAAAGCTGTTTCATAGTGTCAAAAAGGTAAAGAACAGTTTCAAAGTAAAGATTCTTCTTATAATGCATTCCTGTTTAGTCTAAAACACAATCTCTTGCCCTGAAACAGTGTTTAAGGTAAATACAAAGCTGTTTCATAGTGTCAAAAAGGTAAAGAACAGAGTTTCAAAGTAAAGATTCTTCTTATAATGCATTCCCTTTTAGTCTAAAACACAATCTCTTGCCCTGAAACAGTGTTTAAGGTGAATACAAAGCTGTTTCATAGTGTGAAAAAGGGAAAGAACAGAGTTTCAAAGTAAAGATTCTTCTTATAATGCATTCCCTTTTAGTCTAAAACACAATCTCTTGCCCTGAAACAGTGTTTAAGGTGAATAGAAAGCTGTTTCATAGTGTCAAAAAGGTAAAGAACAAAGTTTCAAAGTAAAGATTCTTCTTATAATGCATTCCCTTTAGTCTAAAACACAATCTCTTGCCCTGAAACAGTGTTTATGGCGAATACAAAGCTGTTTCACAGTGTGAAAAAGGTAAAGAACAGAGTTTCAAAGTAAAGATTCTTCTTATAATGCATTCCCTTTTAGTCTAAAACACAATCTCTTGCCCTGAAACAGTGTTTAAGGTGTTTACAAAGCTGTTTCAAAGTGTCAAAAAGGTAAAGAACAGAGTTTCAAAGTAAAGATTCTTCTTATAATGCATTCCCTTTTAGTCTAAAACACAATCTCTTGCCCTGAAACAGTGTTTAAGGTGAATACAAAGCTGTTTCATAGTGTGAAAAAGGGAAAGAACAGAGTTTCAAAGTAAAGATTCTTCTTATAATGCATTCCCTTTTATTCTAAAACACAATCTCTTGCCCTGAAACAGTGTTTAAGGTGAATAGAAAGCTGTTTCATAGTGTCAAAAAGGTAAAGAACAAAGTTTCAAAGTAAAGATTCTTCTTATAATGCAGTCTCTTTTAGTCTAAAACACAATCTCTTGCCCTGAAACAGTGTTTAAGGCGAATACAAAGCTGTTGCATAGTGTGAAAAAGGTAAAGAACAGTTTCAAAGTAAAGATTCTTCTTATAATGCATTCCCTTTTAGTCTAAAACACAATCTCTTGCCCTGAAACAGTGTTTAAGGTGAATACAAAGCTGTTTCATAGTGTGAAAAAGGTAAAGAACAGAGTTTCAAAGTAAAGATTCTTCTTATAATGCAGTCTCTTTTAGTCTAAAACACAATCTCTTGCCCTGAAACAGTGTTTAAGGTGAATACAAAGCTGTTTCATAGTGTCAAAAAGGTAAAGAACAGAGTTTCAAAGTAAAGATTCTTCTTATAATGCAGTCTTTTTTAGTCTAAAACACAATCTCTTGCCCTGAAACAGTGTTTAAGGTGAATAGAAAGCTGTTTCATAGTGTCAAAAAGGTAAAGAACAGAGTTTCAAAGTAAAGATTCTTCTTATAATGCATTCCCTTTAGTCTAAAACACAATCTCTTGCACTGAAACAGTGTTTAAGGCGAGTACAAAGCTGTTTCACAGTGTGAAAAAGGTAAAGAACAGAGTTTCAAAGTAAAGATTCTTCTTATAATGCATTCCCTTTTAGTCTAAAACACAATCTCTTGCCCTGAAACAGTGTTTAAGGTGAATACAAAGCTGTTTCATAGTGTGAAAAAGGTAAAGAACAGAGTTTCAAATTAAAGACTCTTCTTATAATGCATTCCCTTTAGTCTAAAACACAATCTCTTGCCCTGAAACAGTGTTTAAGGTGAATACAAAGCTGTTTCATAGTGTGAAAAAGGTAAAGAACAGAGTTTCAAAGTAAAGATTCTTGTTATTATGCAGTCTCTTTTAGTCTAAAACACAATCTCTTGCCCTGAAACAGTGTTTAAGGTAAATACAAAGCTGTTTCATAGTGTGAAAAAGGTAAAGAACAGAGTTTCAAATTAAAGATTCTTCTTATAATGCATTACCTTTAGTCTAAAACACAATCTCTTGCCCTGAAACAGTGTTTAAGGTGAATACAAAGCTGTTTCATAGTGTGAAAAAGGTAAAGAACACAGTTTCAAAGTAAAGATTCTTCTTATAATGCATTCCCTTTTAGTCTAAAACACAATCTCTTGCCCTGAAACAGTGTTTAAGGTGAATACAAAGCTGTTTCATAGTGTGAAAATGGTAAAGAACAGAGTTTCTAAGTAAAGATTCTTCTTATAATGCAGTCTCTTTTAGTCTAAAACACAATCTCTTGCCCTGAAACAGTGTTTAAGTTGAATATAAAGTTGTTTCATAGTGTGAAAAAGGTAAAGAACAGAGTTTCTAAGTAAAGATTCTTCTTATAATGCATTCCCTTTTAGTCTAAAACACAATCTCTTGCCCTGAAACAGTGTTTAAGGTGAATAGAAAGTTGTGTCATAGTGTCAAAAAGGTAAAGAACAAAGTTTCAAAGTAAAGATTCTTCTTATAATGCATTCCCTTTAGTCTAAAACACAATCTCTTGCCCTGAAACAGTGTTTAAGGCGAATACAAAGCTGTTTCACAGTGTGAAAAAGGTAAAGAACAGAGTTTCAAAGTAAAGATTCTTCTTATAATGCATTCCCTTTTAGTCTAAAACACAATCTCTTGCCCTGAAACAGTGTTTAAGGTAAATACAAAGCTGTTTCATAGTGTCAAAAAGGTAAATAACAGTTTCAAAGTAAAGATTCTTCTTATAATGCATTCCCTTTTAGTCTAAAACAGAATCTCTTGCACTGAAACAGTGTTTAAGGCGAGTACAAAGCTGTTTCACAGTGTGAAAAAGGTAAAGAACAGAGTTTCAAATTAAAGATTCTTCTTATAATGCATTCCCTTTAGTCTAAAACACAATCTCTTGCCCTGAAACAGTGTTTAAGGTGAATACAAAGCTGTTTCATAGTGTGAAAAAGGGAAAGAACAGAGTTTCAAAGTAAAGATTCTTCTTATAATGCATTCCCTTTTAGTCTAAAACACAATCTCTTGCCCTGAAACAGTGTTTAAGGTGAATACAAAGCTGTTTCATAATGTCAAAAAGGTAAAGAACAGAGTTTCAAAGTAAAGATTCTTGTTATTATGCAGTCTCTTTTAGTCTAAAACACAATCTCTTGCCCTGAAACAGTGTTTAAGGTAAATACAAAGCTGTTTCATAGTGTGAAAAAGGTAAAGAACAGAGTTTCAAATTAAAGATTCTTCTTATAATGCATTACCTTTAGTCTAAAACACAATCTCTTGCCCTGAAACAGTGTTTAAGGTGAATACAAAGCTGTTTCATAGTGTGAAAAAGGTAAAGAACACAGTTTCAAAGTAAAGATTCTTCTTATAATGCATTCCCTTTTAGTCTAAAACACAATCTCTTGCCCTGAAACAGTGTTTAATGTGAATACAAAGCTGTTTCATAGTGTCAAAAAGGTAAAGAACAGTTTCAAAGTAAAGATTCTTCTTATAATGCATTCCCGTTTAGTCTAAAACACAATCTCTTGCCCTGAAACAGTGTTTAAGGTAAATACAAAGCTGTTTCATAGTGTCAAAAAGGTAAAGAACAGAGTTTCAAAGTAAAGATTCTTCTTATAATGCATTCCCTTTTAGTCTAAAACACAATCTCTTGCCCTGAAACAGTGTTTAAGGTGAATACAAAGCTGTTTCATAGTGTGAAAAAGGGAAAGAACAGAGTTTCAAAGTAAAGATTCTTCTTATAATGCATTCCCTTTTAGTCTAAAACACAATCTCTTGCCCTGAAACAGTGTTTAAGTTGAATATAAAGTTGTTTCATAGTGTGAAAAAGGTAAAGAACAGAGTTTCTAAGTAAAGATTCTTCTTATAATGCATTCCCTTTTAGTCTAAAACACAATCTCTTGCCCTGAAACAGTGTTTAAGGTGAATAGAAAGCTGTTTCATAGTGTCAAAAAGGTAAAGAACAAAGTTTCAAAGTAAAGATTCTTCTTATAATGCATTCCCTTTAGTCTAAAACACAATCTCTTGCCCTGAAACAGTGTTTATGGCGAATACAAAGCTGTTTCACAGTGTGAAAAAGGTAAAGAACAGAGTTTCAAAGTAAAGATTCTTCTTATAATGCATTCCCTTTTAGTCTAAAACACAATCTCTTGCCCTGAAACAGTGTTTAAGGTGAATAGAAAGCTGTTTCATAGTGTCAAAAAGGTAAAGAACAAAGTTTCAAAGTAAAGATTCTTCTTATAATGCAGTCTCTTTTAGTCTAAAACACAATCTCTTGCCCTGAAACAGTGTTTAAGGCGAATACAAAGCTGTTGCATAGTGTGAAAAAGGTAAAGAACAGTTTCAAAGTAAAGATTCTTCTTATAATGCATTCCCTTTTAGTCTAAAACACAATCTCTTGCCCTGAAACAGTGTTTAAGGTGAATACAAAGCTGTTTCATAGTGTGAAAAAGGTAAAGAACAGAGTTTCAAAGTAAAGATTCTTCTTATAATGCAGTCTCTTTTAGTCTAAAACACAATCTCTTGCCCTGAAACAGTGTTTAAGGTGAATACAAAGCTGTTTCATAGTGTCAAAAAGGTAAAGAACAGAGTTTCAAAGTAAAGATTCTTCTTATAATGCAGTCTTTTTTAGTCTAAAACACAATCTCTTGCCCTGAAACAGTGTTTAAGGTGAATAGAAAGCTGTTTCATAGTGTCAAAAAGGTAAAGAACAGAGTTTCAAAGTAAAGATTCTTCTTATAATGCATTCCCTTTAGTCTAAAACACAATCTCTTGCACTGAAACAGTGTTTAAGGCGAGTACAAAGCTGTTTCACAGTGTGAAAAAGGTAAAGAACAGAGTTTCAAAGTAAAGATTCTTCTTATAATGCATTCCCTTTTAGTCTAAAACACAATCTCTTGCCCTGAAACAGTGTTTAAGGTGAATACAAAGCTGTTTCATAGTGTGAAAAAGGTAAAGAACAGAGTTTCAAATTAAAGACTCTTCTTATAATGCATTCCCTTTAGTCTAAAACACAATCTCTTGCCCTGAAACAGTGTTTAAGGTGAATACAAAGCTGTTTCATAGTGTGAAAAAGGTAAAGAACAGAGTTTCAAAGTAAAGATTCTTGTTATTATGCAGTCTCTTTTAGTCTAAAACACAATCTCTTGCCCTGAAACAGTGTTTAAGGTAAATACAAAGCTGTTTCATAGTGTGAAAAAGGTAAAGAACAGAGTTTCAAATTAAAGATTCTTCTTATAATGCATTACCTTTAGTCTAAAACACAATCTCTTGCCCTGAAACAGTGTTTAAGGTGAATGCAAAGCTGTTTCATAGTGTGAAAAAGGTAAAGAACACAGTTTCAAAGTAAAGATTCTTCTTATAATGCATTCCCTTTTAGTCTAAAACACAATCTCTTGCCCTGAAACAGTGTTTAAGGTGAATACAAAGCTGTTTCATAGTGTGAAAATGGTAAAGAACAGAGTTTCTAAGTAAAGATTCTTCTTATAATGCAGTCTCTTTTAGTCTAAAACACAATCTCTTGCCCTGAAACAGTGTTTAAGTTGAATATAAAGTTGTTTCATAGTGTGAAAAAGGTAAAGAACAGAGTTTCTAAGTAAAGATTCTTCTTATAATGCATTCCCTTTTAGTCTAAAACACAATCTCTTGCCCTGAAACAGTGTTTAAGGTGAATAGAAAGTTGTGTCATAGTGTCAAAAAGGTAAAGAACAAAGTTTCAAAGTAAAGATTCTTCTTATAATGCATTCCCTTTAGTCTAAAACACAATCTCTTGCCCTGAAACAGTGTTTAAGGCGAATACAAAGCTGTTTCACAGTGTGAAAAAGGTAAAGAACAGAGTTTCAAAGTAAAGATTCTTCTTATAATGCATTCCCTTTTAGTCTAAAACACAATCTCTTGCCCTGAAACAGTGTTTAAGGTAAATACAAAGCTGTTTCATAGTGTCAAAAAGGTAAAGAACAGTTTCAAAGTAAAGATTCTTCTTATAATGCATTCCCTTTTAGTCTAAAACAGAATCTCTTGCACTGAAACAGTGTTTAAGGCGAGTACAAAGCTGTTTCACAGTGTGAAAAAGGTAAAGAACAGAGTTTCAAATTAAAGATTCTTCTTATAATGCATTCCCTTTAGTCTAAAACACAATCTCTTGCCCTGAAACAGTGTTTAAGGTGAATACAAAGCTGTTTCATAATGTCAAAAAGGTAAAGAACAGAGTTTCAAAGTAAAGATTCTTGTTATTATGCAGTCTCTTTTAGTCTAAAACACAATCTCTTGCCCTGAAACAGTGTTTAAGGTAAATACAAAGCTGTTTCATAGTGTGAAAAAGGTAAAGAACAGAGTTTCAAATTAAAGATTCTTCTTATAATGCATTACCTTTAGTCTAAAACACAATCTCTTGCCCTGAAACAGTGTTTAAGGTGAATACAAAGCTGTTTCATAGTGTGAAAAAGGTAAAGAACACAGTTTCAAAGTAAAGATTCTTCTTATAATGCATTCCCTTTTAGTCTAAAACACAATCTCTTGCCCTGAAACAGTGTTTAATGTGAATACAAAGCTGTTTCATAGTGTCAAAAAGGTAAAGAACAGTTTCAAAGTAAAGATTCTTCTTATAATGCATTCCCGTTTAGTCTAAAACACAATCTCTTGCCCTGAAACAGTGTTTAAGGTAAATACAAAGCTGTTTCATAGTGTCAAAAAGGTAAAGAACAGAGTTTCAAAGTAAAGATTCTTCTTATAATGCATTCCCTTTTAGTCTAAAACACAATCTCTTGCCCTGAAACAGTGTTTAAGGTGAATACAAAGCTGTTTCATAGTGTGAAAAAGGGAAAGAACAGAGTTTCAAAGTAAAGATTCTTCTTATAATGCATTCCCTTTTAGTCTAAAACACAATCTCTTGCCCTGAAACAGTGTTTAAGTTGAATATAAAGTTGTTTCATAGTGTGAAAAAGGTAAAGAACAGAGTTTCTAAGTAAAGATTCTTCTTATAATGCATTCCCTTTTAGTCTAAAACACAATCTCTTGCCCTGAAACAGTGTTTAAGGTGAATAGAAAGCTGTTTCATAGTGTCAAAAAGGTAAAGAACAAAGTTTCAAAGTAAAGATTCTTCTTATAATGCATTCCCTTTAGTCTAAAACACAATCTCTTGCCCTGAAACAGTGTTTATGGCGAATACAAAGCTGTTTCACAGTGTGAAAAAGGTAAAGAACAGAGTTTCAAAGTAAAGATTCTTCTTATAATGCATTCCCTTTTAGTCTAAAACACAATCTCTTGCCCTGAAACAGTGTTTAAGGTGTTTACAAAGCTGTTTCAAAGTGTCAAAAAGGTAAAGAACAGAGTTTCAAAGTAAAGATTCTTCTTATAATGCATTCCCTTTTAGTCTAAAACACAATCTCTTGCCCTGAAACAGTGTTTAAGGTGAATACAAAGCTGTTTCATAGTGTGAAAAAGGGAAAGAACAGAGTTTCAAAGTAAAGATTCTTCTTATAATGCATTCCCTTTTATTCTAAAACACAATCTCTTGCCCTGAAACAGTGTTTAAGGTGAATACAAAGCTGTTTCATAGTGTGAAAAAGGTAAAGAACAGAGTTTCAAAGTAAAGATTCTTCTTATAATGCAGTCTCTTTTAGTCTAAAACACAATCTCTTGCCCTGAAACAGTGTTTAAGGTGAATACAAAGCTGTTTCATAGTGTCAAAAAGGTAAAGAACAGAGTTTCAAAGTAAAGATTCTTCTTATAATGCAGTCTTTTTTAGTCTAAAACACAATCTCTTGCCCTGAAACAGTGTTTAAGGTGAATAGAAAGCTGTTTCATAGTGTCAAAAAGGTAAAGAACAGAGTTTCAAAGTAAAGATTCTTCTTATAATGCATTCCCTTTAGTCTAAAACACAATCTCTTGCACTGAAACAGTGTTTAAGGCGAGTACAAAGCTGTTTCAGTGTGAAAAAGGTAAAGAACAGAGTTTCAAAGTAAAGATTCTTCTTATAATGCATTCCCTTTAGTCTAAAACACAATCTCTTGCCCTGAAACAGTGTTTAAGGCGAATACAAAGCTGTTTCACAGTGTGAAAAAGGTAAAGAACAGAGTTTCAAAGTAAAGATTCTTCTTATAATGCATTCCCTTTTAGTCTAAAACACAATCTCTTGCCCTGAAACAGTGTTTAAGGTGTTTACAAAGCTGTTTCAAAGTGTCAAAAAGGTAAAGAACAGAGTTTCAAAGTAAAGATTCTTCTTATAATGCATTCCCTTTTAGTCTAAAACACAATCTCTTGCCCTGAAACAGTGTTTAAGGTGAATACAAAGCTGTTTCATAGTGTGAAAAAGGGAAAGAACAGAGTTTCAAAGTAAAGATTCTTCTTATAATGCATTCCCTTTTATTCTAAAACACAATCTCTTGCCCTGAAACAGTGTTTAAGGTGAATAGAAAGCTGTTTCATAGTGTCAAAAAGGTAAAGAACAAAGTTTCAAAGTAAAGATTCTTCTTATAATGCAGTCTCTTTTAGTCTAAAACACAATCTCTTGCCCTGAAACAGTGTTTAAGGCGAATACAAAGCTGTTGCATAGTGTGAAAAAGGTAAAGAACAGTTTCAAAGTAAAGATTCTTCTTATAATGCATTCCCTTTTAGTCTAAAACACAATCTCTTGCCCTGAAACAGTGTTTAAGGTGAATACAAAGCTGTTTCACAGTGTGAAAAAGGTAAAGAACAGAGTTTCAAAGTAAAGATTCTTCTTATAATGCATTCCCTTTTAGTTTAAAACACAATCTCTTGCCCTGAAACAGTGTTTAAGGTGATTACAAAGCTGTTTCATAGTGTCAAAAAGGTAAAGAACAAAGTTTCAAAGTAAAGATTCTTCTTATAATGCATTCCCTTTTAGTCTAAAACACAATCTCTTGCCCTGAAACAGTGTTTAAGGTGAATACAAAGCTGTTTCATAGTGTGAAAAAGGGAAAGAACAGAGTTTCAAAGTAAAGATTCTTCTTATAATGCATTCCCTTTTAGTCTAAAACACAATCTCTTGCCCTGAAACAGTGTTTAAGTTGAATATAAAGTTGTTTCATAGTGTGAAAAAGGTAAAGAACAGAGTTTCTAAGTAAAGATTCTTCTTATAATGCATTCCCTTTTAGTCTAAAACACAATCTCTTGCCCTGAAACAGTGTTTAAGGTGAATAGAAAGCTGTTTCATAGTGTCAAAAAGGTAAAGAACAAAGTTTCAAAGTAAAGATTCTTCTTATAATGCATTCCCTTTAGTCTAAAACACAATCTCTTGCCCTGAAACAGTGTTTATGGCGAATACAAAGCTGTTTCACAGTGTGAAAAAGGTAAAGAACAGAGTTTCAAAGTAAAGATTCTTCTTATAATGCATTCCCTTTTAGTCTAAAACACAATCTCTTGCCCTGAAACAGTGTTTAAGGTGTTTACAAAGCTGTTTCAAAGTGTCAAAAAGGTAAAGAACAGAGTTTCAAAGTAAAGATTCTTCTTATAATGCATTCCCTTTTAGTCTAAAACACAATCTCTTGCCCTGAAACAGTGTTTAAGGTGAATACAAAGCTGTTTCATAGTGTGAAAAAGGGAAAGAACAGAGTTTCAAAGTAAAGATTCTTCTTATAATGCATTCCCTTTTATTCTAAAACACAATCTCTTGCCCTGAAACAGTGTTTAAGGTGAATACAAAGCTGTTTCATAGTGTGAAAAAGGTAAAGAACAGAGTTTCAAAGTAAAGATTCTTCTTATAATGCAGTCTCTTTTAGTCTAAAACACAATCTCTTGCCCTGAAACAGTGTTTAAGGTGAATACAAAGCTGTTTCATAGTGTCAAAAAGGTAAAGAACAGAGTTTCAAAGTAAAGATTCTTCTTATAATGCAGTCTTTTTTAGTCTAAAACACAATCTCTTGCCCTGAAACAGTGTTTAAGGTGAATAGAAAGCTGTTTCATAGTGTCAAAAAGGTAAAGAACAGAGTTTCAAAGTAAAGATTCTTCTTATAATGCATTCCCTTTAGTCTAAAACACAATCTCTTGCACTGAAACAGTGTTTAAGGCGAGTACAAAGCTGTTTCAGTGTGAAAAAGGTAAAGAACAGAGTTTCAAAGTAAAGATTCTTCTTATAATGCATTCCCTTTAGTCTAAAACACAATCTCTTGCCCTGAAACAGTGTTTAAGGCGAATACAAAGCTGTTTCACAGTGTGAAAAAGGTAAAGAACAGAGTTTCAAAGTAAAGATTCTTCTTATAATGCATTCCCTTTTAGTCTAAAACACAATCTCTTGCCCTGAAACAGTGTTTAAGGTGTTTACAAAGCTGTTTCAAAGTGTCAAAAAGGTAAAGAACAGAGTTTCAAAGTAAAGATTCTTCTTATAATGCATTCCCTTTTAGTCTAAAACACAATCTCTTGCCCTGAAACAGTGTTTAAGGTGAATACAAAGCTGTTTCATAGTGTGAAAAAGGGAAAGAACAGAGTTTCAAAGTAAAGATTCTTCTTATAATGCATTCCCTTTTATTCTAAAACACAATCTCTTGCCCTGAAACAGTGTTTAAGGTGAATAGAAAGCTGTTTCATAGTGTCAAAAAGGTAAAGAACAAAGTTTCAAAGTAAAGATTCTTCTTATAATGCAGTCTCTTTTAGTCTAAAACACAATCTCTTGCCCTGAAACAGTGTTTAAGGCGAATACAAAGCTGTTGCATAGTGTGAAAAAGGTAAAGAACAGTTTCAAAGTAAAGATTCTTCTTATAATGCATTCCCTTTTAGTCTAAAACACAATCTCTTGCCCTGAAACAGTGTTTAAGGTGAATACAAAGCTGTTTCACAGTGTGAAAAAGGTAAAGAACAGAGTTTCAAAGTAAAGATTCTTCTTATAATGCATTCCCTTTTAGTTTAAAACACAATCTCTTGCCCTGAAACAGTGTTTAAGGTGATTACAAAGCTGTTTCATAGTGTCAAAAAGGTAAAGAACAAAGTTTCAAAGTAAAGATTCTTCTTATAATGCAGTCTCTTTTAGTCTAAAACACAATCTCTTGCCCGGAAACAGTGTTTAAGGCGAATACAAAGCTGTTGCATAGTATGAAAAAGGTAAAGAACAGAGTTTCAAATTAAAGATTCTTCTTATAATGCATTCCCTTTAGTCTAAAACACAATCTCTTGCACTGAAACAGTGTTTAAGGCGAGTACAAAGCTGTTTCACAGTGTGAAAAAGGTAAAGAACAGAGTTTCAAAGTAAAGATTCTTCTTATAATGCATTCCCTTTTAGTCTAAAACACAATCTCTTGCCCTGAAACAGTGTTTAAGGTGAATACAAAGCTGTTTCATAGTGTGAAAAAGGTAAAGAACAGAGTTTCAAATTAAAGATTCTTCTTATAATGCATTCCCTTTAGTCTAAAACACAATCTCTTGTCCTGAAACAGTGTTTAAGGTGAATACAAAGCTGTTTCATAGTGTGAAAAAGGTAAAGAACAAAGTTTCAAATAAAGATTCTTCTTATAATGCAGTCTCTTTTAGTCTAAAACACAATTTCTTGCCCTGAAACAGTGTTTAAGGTGAATACAAAGCTGTTTCACAGTGTGAAAAAGGTAAAGAACAGAGTTTCAAATTAAAGATTCTTCTTATAATGCATTCCCTTTAGTCTAAAACACAATCTCTTGCACTGAAACAGTGTTTAAGGCGAGTACAAAGCTGTTTCAGTGTGAAAAAGGTAAAGAACAGAGTTTCAAAGTAAAGATTCTTCTTATAATGCATTCCCTTTAGTCTAAAACACAATCTCTTGCCCTGAAACAGTGTTTAAGGCGAATACAAAGCTGTTTCACAGTGTGAAAAAGGTAAAGAACAGAGTTTCAAAGTAAAGATTCTTCTTATAATGCATTCCCTTTTAGTCTAAAACACAATCTCTTGCCCTGAAACAGTGTTTAAGGTGTTTACAAAGCTGTTTCAAAGTGTCAAAAAGGTAAAGAACAGAGTTTCAAAGTAAAGATTCTTCTTATAATGCATTCCCTTTTAGTCTAAAACACAATCTCTTGCCCTGAAACAGTGTTTAAGGTGAATACAAAGCTGTTTCATAGTGTGAAAAAGGGAAAGAACAGAGTTTCAAAGTAAAGATTCTTCTTATAATGCATTCCCTTTTATTCTAAAACACAATCTCTTGCCCTGAAACAGTGTTTAAGGTGAATAGAAAGCTGTTTCATAGTGTCAAAAAGGTAAAGAACAAAGTTTCAAAGTAAAGATTCTTCTTATAATGCAGTCTCTTTTAGTCTAAAACACAATCTCTTGCCCTGAAACAGTGTTTAAGGCGAATACAAAGCTGTTGCATAGTGTGAAAAAGGTAAAGAACAGTTTCAAAGTAAAGATTCTTCTTATAATGCATTCCCTTTTAGTCTAAAACACAATCTCTTGCCCTGAAACAGTGTTTAAGGTGAATACAAAGCTGTTTCACAGTGTGAAAAAGGTAAAGAACAGAGTTTCAAAGTAAAGATTCTTCTTATAATGCATTCCCTTTTAGTTTAAAACACAATCTCTTGCCCTGAAACAGTGTTTAAGGTGATTACAAAGCTGTTTCATAGTGTCAAAAAGGTAAAGAACAAAGTTTCAAAGTAAAGATTCTTCTTATAATGCATTCCCTTTTAGTCTAAAACACAATCTCTTGCCCTGAAACAGTGTTTAAGGTGAATACAAAGCTGTTTCATAGTGTGAAAAAGGGAAAGAACAGAGTTTCAAAGTAAAGATTCTTCTTATAATGCATTCCCTTTTAGTCTAAAACACAATCTCTTGCCCTGAAACAGTGTTTAAGTTGAATATAAAGTTGTTTCATAGTGTGAAAAAGGTAAAGAACAGAGTTTCTAAGTAAAGATTCTTCTTATAATGCATTCCCTTTTAGTCTAAAACACAATCTCTTGCCCTGAAACAGTGTTTAAGGTGAATAGAAAGCTGTTTCATAGTGTCAAAAAGGTAAAGAACAAAGTTTCAAAGTAAAGATTCTTCTTATAATGCATTCCCTTTAGTCTAAAACACAATCTCTTGCCCTGAAACAGTGTTTATGGCGAATACAAAGCTGTTTCACAGTGTGAAAAAGGTAAAGAACAGAGTTTCAAAGTAAAGATTCTTCTTATAATGCATTCCCTTTTAGTCTAAAACACAATCTCTTGCCCTGAAACAGTGTTTAAGGTGTTTACAAAGCTGTTTCAAAGTGTCAAAAAGGTAAAGAACAGAGTTTCAAAGTAAAGATTCTTCTTATAATGCATTCCCTTTTAGTCTAAAACACAATCTCTTGCCCTGAAACAGTGTTTAAGGTGAATACAAAGCTGTTTCATAGTGTGAAAAAGGGAAAGAACAGAGTTTCAAAGTAAAGATTCTTCTTATAATGCATTCCCTTTTATTCTAAAACACAATCTCTTGCCCTGAAACAGTGTTTAAGGTGAATACAAAGCTGTTTCATAGTGTGAAAAAGGTAAAGAACAGAGTTTCAAAGTAAAGATTCTTCTTATAATGCAGTCTCTTTTAGTCTAAAACACAATCTCTTGCCCTGAAACAGTGTTTAAGGTGAATACAAAGCTGTTTCATAGTGTCAAAAAGGTAAAGAACAGAGTTTCAAAGTAAAGATTCTTCTTATAATGCAGTCTTTTTTAGTCTAAAACACAATCTCTTGCCCTGAAACAGTGTTTAAGGTGAATAGAAAGCTGTTTCATAGTGTCAAAAAGGTAAAGAACAGAGTTTCAAAGTAAAGATTCTTCTTATAATGCATTCCCTTTAGTCTAAAACACAATCTCTTGCACTGAAACAGTGTTTAAGGCGAGTACAAAGCTGTTTCAGTGTGAAAAAGGTAAAGAACAGAGTTTCAAAGTAAAGATTCTTCTTATAATGCATTCCCTTTAGTCTAAAACACAATCTCTTGCCCTGAAACAGTGTTTAAGGCGAATACAAAGCTGTTTCACAGTGTGAAAAAGGTAAAGAACAGAGTTTCAAAGTAAAGATTCTTCTTATAATGCATTCCCTTTTAGTCTAAAACACAATCTCTTGCCCTGAAACAGTGTTTAAGGTGTTTACAAAGCTGTTTCAAAGTGTCAAAAAGGTAAAGAACAGAGTTTCAAAGTAAAGATTCTTCTTATAATGCATTCCCTTTTAGTCTAAAACACAATCTCTTGCCCTGAAACAGTGTTTAAGGTGAATACAAAGCTGTTTCATAGTGTGAAAAAGGGAAAGAACAGAGTTTCAAAGTAAAGATTCTTCTTATAATGCATTCCCTTTTATTCTAAAACACAATCTCTTGCCCTGAAACAGTGTTTAAGGTGAATAGAAAGCTGTTTCATAGTGTCAAAAAGGTAAAGAACAAAGTTTCAAAGTAAAGATTCTTCTTATAATGCAGTCTCTTTTAGTCTAAAACACAATCTCTTGCCCTGAAACAGTGTTTAAGGCGAATACAAAGCTGTTGCATAGTGTGAAAAAGGTAAAGAACAGTTTCAAAGTAAAGATTCTTCTTATAATGCATTCCCTTTTAGTCTAAAACACAATCTCTTGCCCTGAAACAGTGTTTAAGGTGAATACAAAGCTGTTTCACAGTGTGAAAAAGGTAAAGAACAGAGTTTCAAAGTAAAGATTCTTCTTATAATGCATTCCCTTTTAGTTTAAAACACAATCTCTTGCCCTGAAACAGTGTTTAAGGTGATTACAAAGCTGTTTCATAGTGTCAAAAAGGTAAAGAACAAAGTTTCAAAGTAAAGATTCTTCTTATAATGCAGTCTCTTTTAGTCTAAAACACAATCTCTTGCCCGGAAACAGTGTTTAAGGCGAATACAAAGCTGTTGCATAGTATGAAAAAGGTAAAGAACAGAGTTTCAAATTAAAGATTCTTCTTATAATGCATTCCCTTTAGTCTAAAACACAATCTCTTGCACTGAAACAGTGTTTAAGGCGAGTACAAAGCTGTTTCACAGTGTGAAAAAGGTAAAGAACAGAGTTTCAAAGTAAAGATTCTTCTTATAATGCATTCCCTTTTAGTCTAAAACACAATCTCTTGCCCTGAAACAGTGTTTAAGGTGAATACAAAGCTGTTTCATAGTGTGAAAAAGGTAAAGAACAGAGTTTCAAATTAAAGATTCTTCTTATAATGCATTCCCTTTAGTCTAAAACACAATCTCTTGCCCTGAAACAGTGTTTAAGGTGAATACAAAGCTGTTTCATAGTGTGAAAAAGGTAAAGAACAAAGTTTCAAAGTAAAGATTCTTCTTATAATGCAGTCTCTTTTAGTCTAAAACACAATTTCTTGCCCTGAAACAGTGTTTAAGGTGAATACAAAGCTGTTTCACAGTGTGAAAAAGGTAAAGAACAGAGTTTCAAATTAAAGATTCTTCTTATAATGCATTCCCTTTAGTCTAAAACACAATCTCTTGCACTGAAACAGTGTTTAAGGCGAGTACAAAGCTGTTTCAGTGTGAAAAAGGTAAAGAACAGAGTTTCAAAGTAAAGATTCTTCTTATAATGCATTCCCTTTAGTCTAAAACACAATCTCTTGCCCTGAAACAGTGTTTAAGGCGAATACAAAGCTGTTTCACAGTGTGAAAAAGGTAAAGAACAGAGTTTCAAAGTAAAGATTCTTCTTATAATGCATTCCCTTTTAGTCTAAAACACAATCTCTTGCCCTGAAACAGTGTTTAAGGTGTTTACAAAGCTGTTTCAAAGTGTCAAAAAGGTAAAGAACAGAGTTTCAAAGTAAAGATTCTTCTTATAATGCATTCCCTTTTAGTCTAAAACACAATCTCTTGCCCTGAAACAGTGTTTAAGGTGAATACAAAGCTGTTTCATAGTGTGAAAAAGGGAAAGAACAGAGTTTCAAAGTAAAGATTCTTCTTATAATGCATTCCCTTTTATTCTAAAACACAATCTCTTGCCCTGAAACAGTGTTTAAGGTGAATAGAAAGCTGTTTCATAGTGTCAAAAAGGTAAAGAACAAAGTTTCAAAGTAAAGATTCTTCTTATAATGCAGTCTCTTTTAGTCTAAAACACAATCTCTTGCCCTGAAACAGTGTTTAAGGCGAATACAAAGCTGTTGCATAGTGTGAAAAAGGTAAAGAACAGTTTCAAAGTAAAGATTCTTCTTATAATGCATTCCCTTTTAGTCTAAAACACAATCTCTTGCCCTGAAACAGTGTTTAAGGTGAATACAAAGCTGTTTCATAGTGTGAAAAAGGTAAAGAACAGAGTTTCAAAGTAAAGATTCTTCTTATAATGCAGTCTCTTTTAGTCTAAAACACAATCTCTTGCCCTGAAACAGTGTTTAAGGTGAATACAAAGCTGTTTCATAGTGTCAAAAAGGTAAAGAACAGAGTTTCAAAGTAAAGATTCTTCTTATAATGCAGTCTTTTTTAGTCTAAAACACAATCTCTTGCCCTGAAACAGTGTTTAAGGTGAATAGAAAGCTGTTTCATAGTGTCAAAAAGGTAAAGAACAAAGTTTCAAAGTAAAGATTCTTCTTATAATGCAGTCTCTTTTAGTCTAAAACACAATCTCTTGCCCTGAAACAGTGTTTAAGGTGAATACAAAGCTGTTTCACAGTGTGAAAAAGGTAAAGAACAGAGTTTCAAAGTAAAGATTCTTCTTATAATGCATTCCCTTTAGTCTAAAACACAATCTCTTGCACTGAAACAGTGTTTAAGGCGAGTACAAAGCTGTTTCACAGTGTGAAAAAGGTAAAGAACAGAGTTTCAAAGTAAAGATTCTTCTTATAATGCATTCCCTTTTAGTCTAAAACACAATCTCTTGCCCTGAAACAGTGTTTAAGGTGAATACAAAGCTGTTTCATAGTGTGAAAAAGGTAAAGAACAGAGTTTCAAATTAAAGACTCTTCTTATAATGCATTCCCTTTAGTCTAAAACACAATCTCTTGCCCTGAAACAGTGTTTAAGGTGAATACAAAGCTGTTTCATAGTGTGAAAAAGGTAAAGAACAGAGTTTCAAAGTAAAGATTCTTGTTATTATGCAGTCTCTTTTAGTCTAAAACACAATCTCTTGCCCTGAAACAGTGTTTAAGGTAAATACAAAGCTGTTTCATAGTGTGAAAAAGGTAAAGAACAGAGTTTCAAATTAAAGATTCTTCTTATAATGCATTACCTTTAGTCTAAAACACAATCTCTTGCCCTGAAACAGTGTTTATGGTGAATACAAAGCTGTTTCATAGTGTGAAAAAGGTAAAGAACAGAGTTTCAAATTAAAGATTCTTCTTATAATGCATTCCCTTTAGTCTAAAACACAATCTCTTGCCCTGAAACAGTGTTTAAGGTGAATACAAAGCTGTTTCATAGTGTGAAAAAGGTAAAGAACAAAGTTTCAAAGTAAAGATTCTTCTTATAATGCAGTCTCTTTTAGTCTAAAACACAATCTCTTGCCCTGAAACAGTGTTTAAGGTGAATACAAAGCTGTTTCACAGTGTGAAAAAGGTAAAGAACAGAGTTTCAAATTAAAGATTCTTCTTATAATGCATTCCCTTTAGTCTAAAACACAATCTCTTGCACTGAAACAGTGTTTAAGGCGAGTACAAAGCTGTTTCAGTGTGAAAAAGGTAAAGAACAGAGTTTCAAAGTAAAGATTCTTCTTATAATGCATTCCCTTTAGTCTAAAACACAATCTCTTGCCCTGAAACAGTGTTTAAGGCGAATACAAAGCTGTTTCACAGTGTGAAAAAGGTAAAGAACAGAGTTTCAAAGTAAAGATTCTTCTTATAATGCATTCCCTTTTAGTCTAAAACACAATCTCTTGCCCTGAAACAGTGTTTAAGGTGTTTACAAAGCTGTTTCAAAGTGTCAAAAAGGTAAAGAACAGAGTTTCAAAGTAAAGATTCTTCTTATAATGCATTCCCTTTTAGTCTAAAACACAATCTCTTGCCCTGAAACAGTGTTTAAGGTGAATACAAAGCTGTTTCATAGTGTGAAAAAGGGAAAGAACAGAGTTTCAAAGTAAAGATTCTTCTTATAATGCATTCCCTTTTATTCTAAAACACAATCTCTTGCCCTGAAACAGTGTTTAAGGTGAATAGAAAGCTGTTTCATAGTGTCAAAAAGGTAAAGAACAAAGTTTCAAAGTAAAGATTCTTCTTATAATGCAGTCTCTTTTAGTCTAAAACACAATCTCTTGCCCTGAAACAGTGTTTAAGGCGAATACAAAGCTGTTGCATAGTGTGAAAAAGGTAAAGAACAGTTTCAAAGTAAAGATTCTTCTTATAATGCATTCCCTTTTAGTCTAAAACACAATCTCTTGCCCTGAAACAGTGTTTAAGGTGAATACAAAGCTGTTTCATAGTGTCAAAAAGGTAAAGAACAGAGTTTCAAAGTAAAGATTCTTCTTATAATGCAGTCTTTTTTAGTCTAAAACACAATCTCTTGCCCTGAAACAGTGTTTAAGGTGAATAGAAAGCTGTTTCATAGTGTCAAAAAGGTAAAGAACAAAGTTTCAAAGTAAAGATTCTTCTTATAATGCAGTCTCTTTTAGTCTAAAACACAATCTCTTGCCCTGAAACAGTGTTTAAGGTGAATACAAAGCTGTTTCACAGTGTGAAAAAGGTAAAGAACAGAGTTTCAAAGTAAAGATTCTTCTTATAATGCATTCCCTTTAGTCTAAAACACAATCTCTTGCACTGAAACAGTGTTTAAGGCGAGTACAAAGCTGTTTCACAGTGTGAAAAAGGTAAAGAACAGAGTTTCAAAGTAAAGATTCTTCTTATAATGCATTCCCTTTTAGTCTAAAACACAATCTCTTGCCCTGAAACAGTGTTTAAGGTGAATACAAAGCTGTTTCATAGTGTGAAAAAGGTAAAGAACAGAGTTTCAAATTAAAGACTCTTCTTATAATGCATTCCCTTTAGTCTAAAACACAATCTCTTGCCCTGAAACAGTGTTTAAGGTGAATACAAAGCTGTTTCATAGTGTGAAAAAGGTAAAGAACAGAGTTTCAAAGTAAAGATTCTTGTTATTATGCAGTCTCTTTTAGTCTAAAACACAATCTCTTGCCCTGAAACAGTGTTTAAGGTAAATACAAAGCTGTTTCATAGTGTGAAAAAGGTAAAGAACAGAGTTTCAAATTAAAGATTCTTCTTATAATGCATTACCTTTAGTCTAAAACACAATCTCTTGCCCTGAAACAGTGTTTAAGGTGAATACAAAGCTGTTTCATAGTGTGAAAAAGGTAAAGAACACAGTTTCAAAGTAAAGATTCTTCTTATAATGCATTCCCTTTTAGTCTAAAACACAATCTCTTGCCCTGAAACAGTGTTTAAGGTGAATACAAAGCTGTTTCATAGTGTGAAAATGGTAAAGAACAGAGTTTCTAAGTAAAGATTCTTCTTATAATGCAGTCTCTTTTAGTCTAAAACACAATCTCTTGCCCTGAAACAGTGTTTAAGTTGAATATAAAGTTGTTTCATAGTGTGAAAAAGGTAAAGAACAGAGTTTCTAAGTAAAGATTCTTCTTATAATGCATTCCCTTTTAGTCTAAAACACAATCTCTTGCCCTGAAACAGTGTTTAAGGTGAATAGAAAGTTGTGTCATAGTGTCAAAAAGGTAAAGAACAAAGTTTCAAAGTAAAGATTCTTCTTATAATGCATTCCCTTTAGTCTAAAACACAATCTCTTGCCCTGAAACAGTGTTTAAGGCGAATACAAAGCTGTTTCACAGTGTGAAAAAGGTAAAGAACAGAGTTTCAAAGTAAAGATTCTTCTTATAATGCATTCCCTTTTAGTCTAAAACACAATCTCTTGCCCTGAAACAGTGTTTAAGGTGAATACAAAGCTGTTTCATAGTGTCAAAAAGGTAAAGAACAGAGTTTCAAAGTAAAGATTCTTCTTATAATGCATTCCCTTTTAGTCTAAAACACAATCTCTTGCCCTGAAACAGTGTTTAAGGTGAATACAAAGCTGTTTCATAGTGTGAAAAAGGGAAAGAACAGAGTTTCAAAGTAAAGATTCTTCTTATAATGCATTCCCTTTTATTCTAAAACACAATCTCTTGCCCTGAAACAGTGTTTAAGGTGAATAGAAAGCTGTTTCATAGTGTCAAAAAGGTAAAGAACAAAGTTTCAAAGTAAAGATTCTTCTTATAATGCAGTCTCTTTTAGTCTAAAACACAATCTCTTGCCCTGAAACAGTGTTTAAGGCGAATACAAAGCTGTTGCATAGTGTGAAAAAGGTAAAGAACAGTTTCAAAGTAAAGATTCTTCTTATAATGCATTCCCTTTTAGTCTAAAACACAATCTCTTGCCCTGAAACAGTGTTTAAGGTGAATACAAAGCTGTTTCACAGTGTGAAAAAGGTAAAGAACAGAGTTTCAAAGTAAAGATTCTTCTTATAATGCATTCCCTTTTAGTTTAAAACACAATCTCTTGCCCTGAAACAGTGTTTAAGGTGATTACAAAGCTGTTTCATAGTGTCAAAAAGGTAAAGAACAAAGTTTCAAAGTAAAGATTCTTCTTATAATGCAGTCTCTTTTAGTCTAAAACACAATCTCTTGCCCGGAAACAGTGTTTAAGGCGAATACAAAGCTGTTGCATAGTATGAAAAAGGTAAAGAACAGAGTTTCAAATTAAAGATTCTTCTTATAATGCATTCCCTTTAGTCTAAAACACAATCTCTTGCACTGAAACAGTGTTTAAGGCGAGTACAAAGCTGTTTCACAGTGTGAAAAAGGTAAAGAACAGAGTTTCAAAGTAAAGATTCTTCTTATAATGCATTCCCTTTTAGTCTAAAACACAATCTCTTGCCCTGAAACAGTGTTTAAGGTGAATACAAAGCTGTTTCATAGTGTGAAAAAGGTAAAGAACAGAGTTTCAAATTAAAGATTCTTCTTATAATGCATTCCCTTTAGTCTAAAACACAATCTCTTGCCCTGAAACAGTGTTTAAGGTGAATACAAAGCTGTTTCATAGTGTGAAAAAGGTAAAGAACAAAGTTTCAAAGTAAAGATTCTTCTTATAATGCAGTCTCTTTTAGTCTAAAACACAATCTCTTGCCCTGAAACAGTGTTTAAGGTGAATACAAAGCTGTTTCACAGTGTGAAAAAGGTAAAGAACAGAGTTTCAAATTAAAGATTCTTCTTATAATGCATTCCCTTTAGTCTAAAACACAATCTCTTGCACTGAAACAGTGTTTAAGGCGAGTACAAAGCTGTTTCAGTGTGAAAAAGGTAAAGAACAGAGTTTCAAAGTAAAGATTCTTCTTATAATGCATTCCCTTTAGTCTAAAACACAATCTCTTGCCCTGAAACAGTGTTTAAGGCGAATACAAAGCTGTTTCACAGTGTGAAAAAGGTAAAGAACAGAGTTTCAAAGTAAAGATTCTTCTTATAATGCATTCCCTTTTAGTCTAAAACACAATCTCTTGCCCTGAAACAGTGTTTAAGGTGTTTACAAAGCTGTTTCAAAGTGTCAAAAAGGTAAAGAACAGAGTTTCAAAGTAAAGATTCTTCTTATAATGCATTCCCTTTTAGTCTAAAACACAATCTCTTGCCCTGAAACAGTGTTTAAGGTGAATACAAAGCTGTTTCATAGTGTGAAAAAGGGAAAGAACAGAGTTTCAAAGTAAAGATTCTTCTTATAATGCATTCCCTTTTATTCTAAAACACAATCTCTTGCCCTGAAACAGTGTTTAAGGTGAATAGAAAGCTGTTTCATAGTGTCAAAAAGGTAAAGAACAAAGTTTCAAAGTAAAGATTCTTCTTATAATGCAGTCTCTTTTAGTCTAAAACACAATCTCTTGCCCTGAAACAGTGTTTAAGGCGAATACAAAGCTGTTGCATAGTGTGAAAAAGGTAAAGAACAGTTTCAAAGTAAAGATTCTTCTTATAATGCATTCCCTTTTAGTCTAAAACACAATCTCTTGCCCTGAAACAGTGTTTAAGGTGAATACAAAGCTGTTTCATAGTGTGAAAAAGGTAAAGAACAGAGTTTCAAAGTAAAGATTCTTCTTATAATGCAGTCTCTTTTAGTCTAAAACACAATCTCTTGCCCTGAAACAGTGTTTAAGGTGAATACAAAGCTGTTTCATAGTGTCAAAAAGGTAAAGAACAGAGTTTCAAAGTAAAGATTCTTCTTATAATGCAGTCTTTTTTAGTCTAAAACACAATCTCTTGCCCTGAAACAGTGTTTAAGGTGAATAGAAAGCTGTTTCATAGTGTCAAAAAGGTAAAGAACAAAGTTTCAAAGTAAAGATTCTTCTTATAATGCAGTCTCTTTTAGTCTAAAACACAATCTCTTGCCCTGAAACAGTGTTTAAGGTGAATACAAAGCTGTTTCACAGTGTGAAAAAGGTAAACAACAGAGTTTCAAAGTAAAGATTCTTCTTATAATGCATTCCCTTTAGTCTAAAACACAATCTCTTGCCCTGAAACAGTGTTTAAGGTGAATACAAAGCTGTTTCATAGTGTGAAAAAGGTAAAGAACAAAGTTTCAAAGTAAAGATTCTTCTTATAATGCAGTCTCTTTTAGTCTAAAACACAATCTCTTGCCCTGAAACAGTGTTTAAGGTGAATACAAAGCTGTTTCACAGTGTGAAAAAGGTAAAGAACAGAGTTTCAAATTAAAGATTCTTCTTATAATGCATTCCCTTTAGTCTAAAACACAATCTCTTGCACTGAAACAGTGTTTAAGGCGAGTACAAAGCTGTTTCAGTGTGAAAAAGGTAAAGAACAGAGTTTCAAAGTAAAGATTCTTCTTATAATGCATTCCCTTTAGTCTAAAACACAATCTCTTGCCCTGAAACAGTGTTTAAGGCGAATACAAAGCTGTTTCACAGTGTGAAAAAGGTAAAGAACAGAGTTTCAAAGTAAAGATTCTTCTTATAATGCATTCCCTTTTAGTCTAAAACACAATCTCTTGCCCTGAAACAGTGTTTAAGGTGTTTACAAAGCTGTTTCAAAGTGTCAAAAAGGTAAAGAACAGAGTTTCAAAGTAAAGATTCTTCTTATAATGCATTCCCTTTTAGTCTAAAACACAATCTCTTGCCCTGAAACAGTGTTTAAGGTGAATACAAAGCTGTTTCATAGTGTGAAAAAGGGAAAGAACAGAGTTTCAAAGTAAAGATTCTTCTTATAATGCATTCCCTTTTATTCTAAAACACAATCTCTTGCCCTGAAACAGTGTTTAAGGTGAATAGAAAGCTGTTTCATAGTGTCAAAAAGGTAAAGAACAAAGTTTCAAAGTAAAGATTCTTCTTATAATGCAGTCTCTTTTAGTCTAAAACACAATCTCTTGCCCTGAAACAGTGTTTAAGGCGAATACAAAGCTGTTGCATAGTGTGAAAAAGGTAAAGAACAGTTTCAAAGTAAAGATTCTTCTTATAATGCATTCCCTTTTAGTCTAAAACACAATCTCTTGCCCTGAAACAGTGTTTAAGGTGAATACAAAGCTGTTTCATAGTGTGAAAAAGGTAAAGAACAGAGTTTCAAAGTAAAGATTCTTCTTATAATGCAGTCTCTTTTAGTCTAAAACACAATCTCTTGCCCTGAAACAGTGTTTAAGGTGAATACAAAGCTGTTTCATAGTGTCAAAAAGGTAAAGAACAGAGTTTCAAAGTAAAGATTCTTCTTATAATGCAGTCTTTTTTAGTCTAAAACACAATCTCTTGCCCTGAAACAGTGTTTAAGGTGAATAGAAAGCTGTTTCATAGTGTCAAAAAGGTAAAGAACAAAGTTTCAAAGTAAAGATTCTTCTTATAATGCAGTCTCTTTTAGTCTAAAACACAATCTCTTGCCCTGAAACAGTGTTTAAGGTGAATACAAAGCTGTTTCACAGTGTGAAAAAGGTAAACAACAGAGTTTCAAAGTAAAGATTCTTCTTATAATGCATTCCCTTTAGTCTAAAACACAATCTCTTGCACTGAAACAGTGTTTAAGGCGAGTACAAAGCTGTTTCACAGTGTGAAAAAGGTAAAGAACAGAGTTTCAAAGTAAAGATTCTTCTTATAATGCATTCCCTTTTAGTCTAAAACACAATCTCTTGCCCTGAAACAGTGTTTAAGGTGAATACAAAGCTGTTTCATAGTGTGAAAAAGGTAAAGAACAGAGTTTCAAATTAAAGACTCTTCTTATAATGCATTCCCTTTAGTCTAAAACACAATCTCTTGCCCTGAAACAGTGTTTAAGGTGAATACAAAGCTGTTTCATAGTGTGAAAAAGGTAAAGAACAGAGTTTCAAAGTAAAGATTCTTGTTATTATGCAGTCTCTTTTAGTCTAAAACACAATCTCTTGCCCTGAAACAGTGTTTAAGGTAAATACAAAGCTGTTTCATAGTGTGAAAAAGGTAAAGAACAGAGTTTCAAATTAAAGATTCTTCTTATAATGCATTACCTTTAGTCTAAAACACAATCTCTTGCCCTGAAACAGTGTTTAAGGTGAATACAAAGCTGTTTCATAGTGTGAAAAAGGTAAAGAACAGAGTTTCAAATTAAAGATTCTTCTTATAATGCATTCCCTTTAGTCTAAAACACAATCTCTTGCCCTGAAACAGTGTTTAAGGTGAATACAAAGCTGTTTCATAGTGTGAAAAAGGTAAAGAACAAAGTTTCAAAGTAAAGATTCTTCTTATAATGCAGTCTCTTTTAGTCTAAAACACAATCTCTTGCCCTGAAACAGTGTTTAAGGTGAATACAAAGCTGTTTCACAGTGTGAAAAAGGTAAAGAACAGAGTTTCAAATTAAAGATTCTTCTTATAATGCATTCCCTTTAGTCTAAAACACAATCTCTTGCACTGAAACAGTGTTTAAGGCGAGTACAAAGCTGTTTCAGTGTGAAAAAGGTAAAGAACAGAGTTTCAAAGTAAAGATTCTTCTTATAATGCATTCCCTTTAGTCTAAAACACAATCTCTTGCCCTGAAACAGTGTTTAAGGCGAATACAAAGCTGTTTCACAGTGTGAAAAAGGTAAAGAACAGAGTTTCAAAGTAAAGGTTCTTCTTATAATGCATTCCCTTTTAGTCTAAAACACAATCTCTTGCCCTGAAACAGTGTTTAAGGTGTTTACAAAGCTGTTTCAAAGTGTCAAAAAGGTAAAGAACAGAGTTTCAAAGTAAAGATTCTTCTTATAATGCATTCCCTTTTAGTCTAAAACACAATCTCTTGCCCTGAAACAGTGTTTAAGGTGAATACAAAGCTGTTTCATAGTGTGAAAAAGGGAAAGAACAGAGTTTCAAAGTAAAGATTCTTCTTATAATGCATTCCCTTTTATTCTAAAACACAATCTCTTGCCCTGAAACAGTGTTTAAGGTGAATAGAAAGCTGTTTCATAGTGTCAAAAAGGTAAAGAACAAAGTTTCAAAGTAAAGATTCTTCTTATAATGCAGTCTCTTTTAGTCTAAAACACAATCTCTTGCCCTGAAACAGTGTTTAAGGCGAATACAAAGCTGTTGCATAGTGTGAAAAAGGTAAAGAACAGTTTCAAAGTAAAGATTCTTCTTATAATGCATTCCGTTTTAGTCTAAAACACAATCTCTTGCCCTGAAACAGTGTTTAAGGTGAATACAAAGCTGTTTCATAGTGTGAAAAAGGTAAAGAACAGAGTTTCAAAGTAAAGATTCTTCTTATAATGCAGTCTCTTTTAGTCTAAAACACAATCTCTTGCCCTGAAACAGTGTTTAAGGTGAATACAAAGCTGTTTCATAGTGTCAAAAAGGTAAAGAACAGAGTTTCAAAGTAAAGATTCTTCTTATAATGCAGTCTTTTTTAGTCTAAAACACAATCTCTTGCCCTGAAACAGTGTTTAAGGTGAATAGAAAGCTGTTTCATAGTGTCAAAAAGGTAAAGAACAAAGTTTCAAAGTAAAGATTCTTCTTATAATGCAGTCTCTTTTAGTCTAAAACACAATCTCTTGCCCTGAAACAGTGTTTAAGGTGAATACAAAGCTGTTTCACAGTGTGAAAAAGGTAAACAACAGAGTTTCAAAGTAAAGATTCTTCTTATAATGCATTCCCTTTAGTCTAAAACACAATCTCTTGCACTGAAACAGTGTTTAAGGCGAGTACAAAGCTGTTTCACAGTGTGAAAAAGGTAAAGAACAGAGTTTCAAAGTAAAGATTCTTCTTATAATGCATTCCCTTTTAGTCTAAAACACAATCTCTTGCCCTGAAACAGTGTTTAAGGTGAATACAAAGCTGTTTCATAGTGTGAAAAAGGTAAAGAACAGAGTTTCAAATTAAAGACTCTTCTTATAATGCATTCCCTTTAGTCTAAAACACAATCTCTTGCCCTGAAACAGTGTTTAAGGTGAATACAAAGCTGTTTCATAGTGTGAAAAAGGTAAAGAACAGAGTTTCAAAGTAAAGATTCTTGTTATTATGCAGTCTCTTTTAGTCTAAAACACAATCTCTTGCCCTGAAACAGTGTTTAAGGTAAATACAAAGCTGTTTCATAGTGTGAAAAAGGTAAAGAACAGAGTTTCAAATTAAAGATTCTTCTTATAATGCATTACCTTTAGTCTAAAACACAATCTCTTGCCCTGAAACAGTGTTTAAGGTGAATACAAAGCTGTTTCATAGTGTGAAAAAGGTAAAGAACACAGTTTCAAAGTAAAGATTCTTCTTATAATGCATTCCCTTTTAGTCTAAAACACAATCTCTTGCCCTGAAACAGTGTTTAAGGTGAATACAAAGCTGTTTCATAGTGTGAAAATGGTAAAGAACAGAGTTTCTAAGTAAAGATTCTTCTTATAATGCAGTCTCTTTTAGTCTAAAACACAATCTCTTGCCCTGAAACAGTGTTTAAGTTGAATATAAAGTTGTTTCATAGTGTGAAAAAGGTAAAGAACAGAGTTTCTAAGTAAAGATTCTTCTTATAATGCATTCCCTTTTAGTCTAAAACACAATCTCTTGCCCTGAAACAGTGTTTAAGGTGAATAGAAAGTTGTGTCATAGTGTCAAAAAGGTAAAGAACAAAGTTTCAAAGTAAAGATTCTTCTTATAATGCATTCCCTTTAGTCTAAAACACAATCTCTTGCCCTGAAACAGTGTTTAAGGCGAATACAAAGCTGTTTCACAGTGTGAAAAAGGTAAAGAACAGAGTTTCAAAGTAAAGATTCTTCTTATAATGCATTCCCTTTTAGTCTAAAACACAATCTCTTGCCCTGAAACAGTGTTTAAGGTGAATACAAAGCTGTTTCATAGTGTCAAAAAGGTAAAGAACAGAGTTTCAAAGTAAAGATTCTTCTTATAATGCAGTCTCTTTTAGTCTAAAACACAATCTCTTGCCCTGAAACAGTGTTTAAGGTGTATACAAAGCTGTTTCAAAGTGTCAAAAAGGTAAAGAACAGAGTTTCAAAGTAAAGATTCTTCTTATAATGCATTCCCTTTTAGTCTAAAACACAATCTCTTGCCCTGAAACAGTGTTTAAAGTGAATACAAAGCTGTTTCATAGTGTGAAAAAGGGAAAGAACAGAGTTTCAAAGTAAAGATTCTTCTTATAATGCATTCCCTTTTATTCTAAAACACAATCTCTTGCCCTGAAACAGTGTTTAAGGTGAATACAAAGCTGTTTCATAGTGTGAAAAAGGTAAAGAACAGAGTTTCAAATTAAAGATTCTTCTTATAATGCATTCCCTTTTAGTCTAAAACACAATCTCTTGCCCTGAAACAGTGTTTAAGGTGAATACAAAGCTATTTCATAGTGTGAAAAAGGGAAAGAACAGAGTTTCAAAGTAAAGATTCTTCTTATAATGCATTCCCTTTTAGTCTAAAACACAATCTCTTGCCCTGAAACAGTGTTTAAGGTGAATACAAAGCTGTTTCATAGTGTGAAAAAGGTAAAGAACAGAGTTTCAAAGTAAAGATTCTTCTTATAATGCAGTCTCTTTTAGTCTAAAACACAGTCTCTTGCCCTGAAACAGTGTTTAAGGTGAATACAAAGCTGTTTCATAGTGTCAAAAAGGTAAAGAACAGAGTTTCAAAGTAAAGATTCTTCTTATAATGCAGTCTCTTTTAGTCTAAAACACAATCTCTTGCCCTGAAACAGTGTTTAAGGCGAATACAAAGCTGTTGCATAGTGTGAAAAAGGTAAAGAACAGTTTCAAAGTAAAGATTCTTCTTATAATGCATTCCCTTTTAGTCTAAAACACAATCTCTTGCCCTGAAACAGTGTTTAAGGTGAATACAAAGCTGTTTCATAGTGTGAAAAAGGTAAAGAACAGAGTTTCAAATTAAAGATTCTTCTTATAATGCAGTCTCTTTTAGTCTAAAACACAATCTCTTGCCCTGAAACAGTGTTTAAGGTGAATACAAAGCTGTTTCATAGTGTCAAAAAGGTAAAGAACAGAGTTTCAAAGTAAAGATTCTTCTTATAATGCATTCCCTTTAGTCTAAAACACAATCTCTTGCACTGAAACAGTGTTTAAGGCGAGTACAAAGCTGTTTCACAGTGTGAAAAAGGTAAAGAACAGAGTTTCAAATTAAAGATTCTTCTTATAATGCATTCCCTTTAGTCTAAAACACAATCTCTTGCCCTGAAACAGTGTTTAAGGTGAATACAAAGCTGTTTCATAGTGTGAAAAAGGGAAAGAACAGAGTTTCAAAGTAAAGATTCTTCTTATAATGCATTCCCTTTTAGTCTAAAACACAATCTCTTGCCCTGAAACAGTGTTTAAGGTGAATACAAAGCTGTTTCATAATGTCAAAAAGGTAAAGAACAGAGTTTCAAAGTAAAGATTCTTGTTATTATGCAGTCTCTTTTAGTCTAAAACACAATCTCTTGCCCTGAAACAGTGTTTAAGGTAAATACAAAGCTGTTTCATAGTGTGAAAAAGGTAAAGAACAGAGTTTCAAATTAAAGATTCTTCTTATAATGCATTACCTTTAGTCTAAAACACAATCTCTTGCCCTGAAACAGTGTTTAAGGTGAATACAAAGCTGTTTCATAGTGTGAAAAAGGTAAAGAACACAGTTTCAAAGTAAAGATTCTTCTTATAATGCATTCCCTTTTAGTCTAAAACACAATCTCTTGCCCTGAAACAGTGTTTAATGTGAATACAAAGCTGTTTCATAGTGTCAAAAAGGTAAAGAACAGTTTCAAAGTAAAGATTCTTCTTATAATGCATTCCCGTTTAGTCTAAAACACAATCTCTTGCCCTGAAACAGTGTTTAAGGTAAATACAAAGCTGTTTCATAGTGTCAAAAAGGTAAAGAACAGAGTTTCAAAGTAAAGATTCTTCTTATAATGCATTCCCTTTTAGTCTAAAACACAATCTCTTGCCCTGAAACAGTGTTTAAGGTGAATACAAAGCTGTTTCATAGTGTGAAAAAGGGAAAGAACAGAGTTTCAAAGTAAAGATTCTTCTTATAATGCATTCCCTTTTAGTCTAAAACACAATCTCTTGCCCTGAAACAGTGTTTAAGTTGAATATAAAGTTGTTTCATAGTGTGAAAAAGGTAAAGAACAGAGTTTCTAAGTAAAGATTCTTCTTATAATGCATTCCCTTTTAGTCTAAAACACAATCTCTTGCCCTGAAACAGTGTTTAAGGTGAATAGAAAGCTGTTTCATAGTGTCAAAAAGGTAAAGAACAAAGTTTCAAAGTAAAGATTCTTCTTATAATGCATTCCCTTTAGTCTAAAACACAATCTCTTGCCCTGAAACAGTGTTTATGGCGAATACAAAGCTGTTTCACAGTGTGAAAAAGGTAAAGAACAGAGTTTCAAAGTAAAGATTCTTCTTATAATGCATTCCCTTTTAGTCTAAAACACAATCTCTTGCCCTGAAACAGTGTTTAAGGTGTTTACAAAGCTGTTTCAAAGTGTCAAAAAGGTAAAGAACAGAGTTTCAAAGTAAAGATTCTTCTTATAATGCATTCCCTTTTAGTCTAAAACACAATCTCTTGCCCTGAAACAGTGTTTAAGGTGAATACAAAGCTGTTTCATAGTGTGAAAAAGGGAAAGAACAGAGTTTCAAAGTAAAGATTCTTCTTATAATGCATTCCCTTTTATTCTAAAACACAATCTCTTGCCCTGAAACAGTGTTTAAGGTGAATAGAAAGCTGTTTCATAGTGTCAAAAAGGTAAAGAACAAAGTTTCAAAGTAAAGATTCTTCTTATAATGCAGTCTCTTTTAGTCTAAAACACAATCTCTTGCCCTGAAACAGTGTTTAAGGCGAATACAAAGCTGTTGCATAGTGTGAAAAAGGTAAAGAACAGTTTCAAAGTAAAGATTCTTCTTATAATGCATTCCCTTTTAGTCTAAAACACAATCTCTTGCCCTGAAACAGTGTTTAAGGTGAATACAAAGCTGTTTCATAGTGTGAAAAAGGTAAAGAACAGAGTTTCAAAGTAAAGATTCTTCTTATAATGCAGTCTCTTTTAGTCTAAAACACAATCTCTTGCCCTGAAACAGTGTTTAAGGTGAATACAAAGCTGTTTCATAGTGTCAAAAAGGTAAAGAACAGAGTTTCAAAGTAAAGATTCTTCTTATAATGCAGTCTTTTTTAGTCTAAAACACAATCTCTTGCCCTGAAACAGTGTTTAAGGTGAATAGAAAGCTGTTTCATAGTGTCAAAAAGGTAAAGAACAGAGTTTCAAAGTAAAGATTCTTCTTATAATGCATTCCCTTTAGTCTAAAACACAATCTCTTGCACTGAAACAGTGTTTAAGGCGAGTACAAAGCTGTTTCACAGTGTGAAAAAGGTAAAGAACAGAGTTTCAAAGTAAAGATTCTTCTTATAATGCATTCCCTTTTAGTCTAAAACACAATCTCTTGCCCTGAAACAGTGTTTAAGGTGAATACAAAGCTGTTTCATAGTGTGAAAAAGGTAAAGAACAGAGTTTCAAATTAAAGACTCTTCTTATAATGCATTCCCTTTAGTCTAAAACACAATCTCTTGCCCTGAAACAGTGTTTAAGGTGAATACAAAGCTGTTTCATAGTGTGAAAAAGGTAAAGAACAGAGTTTCAAAGTAAAGATTCTTGTTATTATGCAGTCTCTTTTAGTCTAAAACACAATCTCTTGCCCTGAAACAGTGTTTAAGGTAAATACAAAGCTGTTTCATAGTGTGAAAAAGGTAAAGAACAGAGTTTCAAATTAAAGATTCTTCTTATAATGCATTACCTTTAGTCTAAAACACAATCTCTTGCCCTGAAACAGTGTTTAAGGTGAATACAAAGCTGTTTCATAGTGTGAAAAAGGTAAAGAACACAGTTTCAAAGTAAAGATTCTTCTTATAATGCATTCCCTTTTAGTCTAAAACACAATCTCTTGCCCTGAAACAGTGTTTAAGGTGAATACAAAGCTGTTTCATAGTGTGAAAATGGTAAAGAACAGAGTTTCTAAGTAAAGATTCTTCTTATAATGCAGTCTCTTTTAGTCTAAAACACAATCTCTTGCCCTGAAACAGTGTTTAAGTTGAATATAAAGTTGTTTCATAGTGTGAAAAAGGTAAAGAACAGAGTTTCTAAGTAAAGATTCTTCTTATAATGCATTCCCTTTTAGTCTAAAACACAATCTCTTGCCCTGAAACAGTGTTTAAGGTGAATAGAAAGTTGTGTCATAGTGTCAAAAAGGTAAAGAACAAAGTTTCAAAGTAAAGATTCTTCTTATAATGCATTCCCTTTAGTCTAAAACACAATCTCTTGCCCTGAAACAGTGTTTAAGGCGAATACAAAGCTGTTTCACAGTGTGAAAAAGGTAAAGAACAGAGTTTCAAAGTAAAGATTCTTCTTATAATGCATTCCCTTTTAGTCTAAAACACAATCTCTTGCCCTGAAACAGTGTTTAAGGTAAATACAAAGCTGTTTCATAGTGTCAAAAAGGTAAAGAACAGTTTCAAAGTAAAGATTCTTCTTATAATGCATTCCCTTTTAGTCTAAAACAGAATCTCTTGCACTGAAACAGTGTTTAAGGCGAGTACAAAGCTGTTTCACAGTGTGAAAAAGGGAAAGAACAGAGTTTCAAAGTAAAGATTCTTCTTATAATGCATTCCCTTTTAGTCTAAAACACAATCTCTTGCCCTGAAACAGTGTTTAAGTTGAATATAAAGTTGTTTCATAGTGTGAAAAAGGTAAAGAACAGAGTTTCTAAGTAAAGATTCTTCTTATAATGCATTCCCTTTTAGTCTAAAACACAATCTCTTGCCCTGAAACAGTGTTTAAGGTGTTTACAAAGCTGTTTCAAAGTGTCAAAAAGGTAAAGAACAGAGTTTCAAAGTAAAGATTCTTCTTATAATGCATTCCCTTTAGTCTAAAACACAATCTCTTGCCCTGAAACAGTGTTTAAGGTGAATACAAAGCTGTTTCATAGTGTGAAAAAGGGAAAGAACAGAGTTTCAAAGTAAAGATTCTTCTTATAATGCATTCCCTTTTATTCTAAAACACAATCTCTTGCCCTGAAACAGTGTTTAAGGTGAATAGAAAGCTGTTTCATAGTGTCAAAAAGGTAAAGAACAAAGTTTCAAAGTAAAGATTCTTCTTATAATGCAGTCTCTTTTAGTCTAAAACACAATCTCTTGCCCTGAAACAGTGTTTAAGGCGAATACAAAGCTGTTGCATAGTGTGAAAAAGGTAAAGAACAGTTTCAAAGTAAAGATTCTTCTTATAATGCATTCCCTTTTAGTCTAAAACACAATCTCTTGCCCTGAAACAGTGTTTAAGGTGAATACAAAGCTGTTTCATAGTGTGAAAAAGGTAAAGAACAGAGTTTCAAAGTAAAGATTCTTCTTATAATGCAGTCTCTTTTAGTCTAAAACACAATCTCTTGCCCTGAAACAGTGTTTAAGGTGAATACAAAGCTGTTTCATAGTGTCAAAAAGGTAAAGAACAGAGTTTCAAAGTAAAGATTCTTCTTATAATGCAGTCTTTTTTAGTCTAAAACACAATCTCTTGCCCTGAAACAGTGTTTAAGGTGAATAGAAAGCTGTTTCATAGTGTCAAAAAGGTAAAGAACAGAGTTTCAAAGTAAAGATTCTTCTTATAATGCATTCCCTTTAGTCTAAAACACAATCTCTTGCACTGAAACAGTGTTTAAGGCGAGTACAAAGCTGTTTCACAGTGTGAAAAAGGTAAAGAACAGAGTTTCAAAGTAAAGATTCTTCTTATAATGCATTCCCTTTTAGTCTAAAACACAATCTCTTGCCCTGAAACAGTGTTTAAGGTGAATACAAAGCTGTTTCATAGTGTGAAAAAGGTAAAGAACAGAGTTTCAAATTAAAGACTCTTCTTATAATGCATTCCCTTTTAGTCTAAAACACAATCTCTTGCCCTGAAACAGTGTTTAAGGTGAATACAAAGCTGTTTCATAGTGTGAAAATGGTAAAGAACAGAGTTTCTAAGTAAAGATTCTTCTTATAATGCAGTCTCTTTTAGTCTAAAACACAATCTCTTGCCCTGAAACAGTGTTTAAGTTGAATATAAAGTTGTTTCATAGTGTGAAAAAGGTAAAGAACAGAGTTTCTAAGTAAAGATTCTTCTTATAATGCATTCCCTTTTAGTCTAAAACACAATCTCTTGCCCTGAAACAGTGTTTAAGGTGAATAGAAAGTTGTGTCATAGTGTCAAAAAGGTAAAGAACAAAGTTTCAAAGTAAAGATTCTTCTTATAATGCATTCCCTTTAGTCTAAAACACAATCTCTTGCCCTGAAACAGTGTTTAAGGCGAATACAAAGCTGTTTCACAGTGTGAAAAAGGTAAAGAACAGAGTTTCAAAGTAAAGATTCTTCTTATAATGCATTCCCTTTTAGTCTAAAACACAATCTCTTGCCCTGAAACAGTGTTTAAGGTAAATACAAAGCTGTTTCATAGTGTCAAAAAGGTAAAGAACAGTTTCAAAGTAAAGATTCTTCTTATAATGCATTCCCTTTTAGTCTAAAACAGAATCTCTTGCACTGAAACAGTGTTTAAGGCGAGTACAAAGCTGTTTCACAGTGTGAAAAAGGTAAAGAACAGAGTTTCAAATTAAAGATTCTTCTTATAATGCATTCCCTTTAGTCTAAAACACAATCTCTTGCCCTGAAACAGTGTTTAAGGTGAATACAAAGCTGTTTCATAGTGTGAAAAAGGGAAAGAACAGAGTTTCAAAGTAAAGATTCTTCTTATAATGCATTCCCTTTTAGTCTAAAACACAATCTCTTGCCCTGAAACAGTGTTTAAGGTGAATACAAAGCTGTTTCATAATGTCAAAAAGGTAAAGAACAGAGTTTCAAAGTAAAGATTCTTGTTATTATGCAGTCTCTTTTAGTCTAAAACACAATCTCTTGCCCTGAAACAGTGTTTAAGGTAAATACAAAGCTGTTTCATAGTGTGAAAAAGGTAAAGAACAGAGTTTCAAATTAAAGATTCTTCTTATAATGCATTACCTTTAGTCTAAAACACAATCTCTTGCCCTGAAACAGTGTTTAAGGTGAATACAAAGCTGTTTCATAGTGTGAAAAAGGTAAAGAACACAGTTTCAAAGTAAAGATTCTTCTTATAATGCATTCCCTTTTAGTCTAAAACACAATCTCTTGCCCTGAAACAGTGTTTAATGTGAATACAAAGCTGTTTCATAGTGTCAAAAAGGTAAAGAACAGTTTCAAAGTAAAGATTCTTCTTATAATGCATTCCCGTTTAGTCTAAAACACAATCTCTTGCCCTGAAACAGTGTTTAAGGTAAATACAAAGCTGTTTCATAGTGTCAAAAAGGTAAAGAACAGAGTTTCAAAGTAAAGATTCTTCTTATAATGCATTCCCTTTTAGTCTAAAACACAATCTCTTGCCCTGAAACAGTGTTTAAGGTGAATACAAAGCTGTTTCATAGTGTGAAAAAGGGAAAGAACAGAGTTTCAAAGTAAAGATTCTTCTTATAATGCATTCCCTTTTAGTCTAAAACACAATCTCTTGCCCTGAAACAGTGTTTAAGTTGAATATAAAGTTGTTTCATAGTGTGAAAAAGGTAAAGAACAGAGTTTCAAAGTAAAGATTCTTCTTATAATGCATTCCCTTTTAGTCTAAAACACAATCTCTTGCCCTGAAACAGTGTTTAAGGTGTTTACAAAGCTGTTTCAAAGTGTCAAAAAGGTAAAGAACAGAGTTTCAAAGTAAAGATTCTTCTTATAATGCATTCCCTTTTAGTCTAAAACACAATCTCTTGCCCTGAAACAGTGTTTAAGGTGAATACAAAGCTGTTTCATAGTGTGAAAAAGGGAAAGAACAGAGTTTCAAAGTAAAGATTCTTCTTATAATGCATTCCCTTTTATTCTAAAACACAATCTCTTGCCCTGAAACAGTGTTTAAGGTGAATAGAAAGCTGTTTCATAGTGTCAAAAAGGTAAAGAACAAAGTTTCAAAGTAAAGATTCTTCTTATAATGCAGTCTCTTTTAGTCTAAAACACAATCTCTTGCCCTGAAACAGTGTTTAAGGCGAATACAAAGCTGTTGCATAGTGTGAAAAAGGTAAAGAACAGTTTCAAAGTAAAGATTCTTCTTATAATGCATTCCCTTTTAGTCTAAAACACAATCTCTTGCCCTGAAACAGTGTTTAAGGTGAATACAAAGCTGTTTCATAGTGTGAAAAAGGTAAAGAACAGAGTTTCAAAGTAAAGATTCTTCTTATAATGCAGTCTCTTTTAGTCTAAAACACAATCTCTTGCCCTGAAACAGTGTTTAAGGTGAATACAAAGCTGTTTCATAGTGTCAAAAAGGTAAAGAACAGAGTTTCAAAGTAAAGATTCTTCTTATAATGCATTCCCTTTAGTCTAAAACACAATCTCTTGCACTGAAACAGTGTTTAAGGCGAGTACAAAGCTGTTTCACAGTGTGAAAAAGGTAAAGAACAGAGTTTCAAAGTAAAGATTCTTCTTATAATGCATTCCCTTTTAGTCTAAAACACAATCTCTTGCCCTGAAACAGTGTTTAAGGTGAATACAAAGCTGTTTCATAGTGTGAAAAAGGTAAAGAACAGAGTTTCAAATTAAAGACTCTTCTTATAATGCATTCCCTTTAGTCTAAAACACAATCTCTTGCCCTGAAACAGTGTTTAAGGTGAATACAAAGCTGTTTCATAGTGTGAAAAAGGTAAAGAACAGAGTTTCAAAGTAAAGATTCTTGTTATTATGCAGTCTCTTTTAGTCTAAAACACAATCTCTTGCCCTGAAACAGTGTTTAAGGTAAATACAAAGCTGTTTCATAGTGTGAAAAAGGTAAAGAACAGAGTTTCAAATTAAAGATTCTTCTTATAATGCATTACCTTTAGTCTAAAACACAATCTCTTGCCCTGAAACAGTGTTTAAGGTGAATACAAAGCTGTTTCATAGTGTGAAAAAGGTAAAGAACACAGTTTCAAAGTAAAGATTCTTCTTATAATGCATTCCCTTTTAGTCTAAAACACAATCTCTTGCCCTGAAACAGTGTTTAAGGTGAATACAAAGCTGTTTCATAGTGTGAAAATGGTAAAGAACAGAGTTTCTAAGTAAAGATTCTTCTTATAATGCAGTCTCTTTTAGTCTAAAACACAATCTCTTGCCCTGAAACAGTGTTTAAGTTGAATATAAAGTTGTTTCATAGTGTGAAAAAGGTAAAGAACAGAGTTTCTAAGTAAAGATTCTTCTTATAATGCATTCCCTTTTAGTCTAAAACACAATCTCTTGCCCTGAAACAGTGTTTAAGGTGAATAGAAAGTTGTGTCATAGTGTCAAAAAGGTAAAGAACAAAGTTTCAAAGTAAAGATTCTTCTTATAATGCATTCCCTTTAGTCTAAAACACAATCTCTTGCCCTGAAACAGTGTTTAAGGCGAATACAAAGCTGTTTCACAGTGTGAAAAAGGTAAAGAACAGAGTTTCAAAGTAAAGATTCTTCTTATAATGCATTCCCTTTTAGTCTAAAACACAATCTCTTGCCCTGAAACAGTGTTTAAGGTAAATACAAAGCTGTTTCATAGTGTCAAAAAGGTAAAGAACAGTTTCAAAGTAAAGATTCTTCTTATAATGCATTCCCTTTTAGTCTAAAACAGAATCTCTTGCACTGAAACAGTGTTTAAGGCGAGTACAAAGCTGTTTCACAGTGTGAAAAAGGTAAAGAACAGAGTTTCAAATTAAAGATTCTTCTTATAATGCATTCCCTTTAGTCTAAAACACAATCTCTTGCCCTGAAACAGTGTTTAAGGTGAATACAAAGCTGTTTCATAGTGTGAAAAAGGGAAAGAACAGAGTTTTAAAGTAAAGATTCTTCTTATAATGCATTCCCTTTTAGTCTAAAACACAATCTCTTGCCCTGAAACAGTGTTTAAGGTGAATACAAAGCTGTTTCATAATGTCAAAAAGGTAAAGAACAGAGTTTCAAAGTAAAGATTCTTCTTATAATGCATTCCCTTTTAGTCTAAAACACAATCTCTTGCCCTGAAACAGTGTTTAAGGTGAATACAAAGCTGTTTCATAGTGTGAAAAAGGTAAAGAACAGAGTTTCAAATTAAAGACTCTTCTTATAATGCATTCCCTTTAGTCTAAAACACAATCTCTTGCCCTGAAACAGTGTTTAAGGTGAATACAAAGCTGTTTCATAGTGTGAAAAAGGTAAAGAACAGAGTTTCAAAGTAAAGATTCTTGTTATTATGCAGTCTCTTTTAGTCTAAAACACAATCTCTTGCCCTGAAACAGTGTTTAAGGTAAATACAAAGCTGTTTCATAGTGTGAAAAAGGTAAAGAACAGAGTTTCAAATTAAAGATTCTTCTTATAATGCATTACCTTTAGTCTAAAACACAATCTCTTGCCCTGAAACAGTGTTTAAGGTGAATACAAAGCTGTTTCATAGTGTGAAAAAGGTAAAGAACACAGTTTCAAAGTAAAGATTCTTCTTATAATGCATTCCCTTTTAGTCTAAAACACAATCTCTTGCCCTGAAACAGTGTTTAAGGTGAATACAAAGCTGTTTCATAGTGTGAAAATGGTAAAGAACAGAGTTTCTAAGTAAAGATTCTTCTTATAATGCAGTCTCTTTTAGTCTAAAACACAATCTCTTGCCCTGAAACAGTGTTTAAGTTGAATATAAAGTTGTTTCATAGTGTGAAAAAGGTAAAGAACAGAGTTTCTAAGTAAAGATTCTTCTTATAATGCATTCCCTTTTAGTCTAAAACACAATCTCTTGCCCTGAAACAGTGTTTAAGGTGAATAGAAAGTTGTGTCATAGTGTCAAAAAGGTAAAGAACAAAGTTTCAAAGTAAAGATTCTTCTTATAATGCATTCCCTTTAGTCTAAAACACAATCTCTTGCCCTGAAACAGTGTTTAAGGCGAATACAAAGCTGTTTCACAGTGTGAAAAAGGTAAAGAACAGAGTTTCAAAGTAAAGATTCTTCTTATAATGCATTCCCTTTTAGTCTAAAACACAATCTCTTGCCCTGAAACAGTGTTTAAGGTAAATACAAAGCTGTTTCATAGTGTCAAAAAGGTAAAGAACAGTTTCAAAGTAAAGATTCTTCTTATAATGCATTCCCTTTTAGTCTAAAACAGAATCTCTTGCACTGAAACAGTGTTTAAGGCGAGTACAAAGCTGTTTCACAGTGTGAAAAAGGTAAAGAACAGAGTTTCAAATTAAAGATTCTTCTTATAATGCATTCCCTTTAGTCTAAAACACAATCTCTTGCCCTGAAACAGTGTTTAAGGTGAATACAAAGCTGTTTCATAGTGTGAAAAAGGGAAAGAACAGAGTTTCAAAGTAAAGATTCTTCTTATAATGCATTCCCTTTTAGTCTAAAACACAATCTCTTGCCCTGAAACAGTGTTTAAGGTGAATACAAAGCTGTTTCATAATGTCAAAAAGGTAAAGAACAGAGTTTCAAAGTAAAGATTCTTGTTATTATGCAGTCTCTTTTAGTCTAAAACACAATCTCTTGCCCTGAAACAGTGTTTAAGGTAAATACAAAGCTGTTTCATAGTGTGAAAAAGGTAAAGAACAGAGTTTCAAATTAAAGATTCTTCTTATAATGCATTACCTTTAGTCTAAAACACAATCTCTTGCCCTGAAACAGTGTTTAAGGTGAATACAAAGCTGTTTCATAGTGTGAAAAAGGTAAAGAACACAGTTTCAAAGTAAAGATTCTTCTTATAATGCATTCCCTTTTAGTCTAAAACACAATCTCTTGCCCTGAAACAGTGTTTAATGTGAATACAAAGCTGTTTCATAGTGTCAAAAAGGTAAAGAACAGTTTCAAAGTAAAGATTCTTCTTATAATGCATTCCCGTTTAGTCTAAAACACAATCTCTTGCCCTGAAACAGTGTTTAAGGTAAATACAAAGCTGTTTCATAGTGTCAAAAAGGTAAAGAACAGAGTTTCAAAGTAAAGATTCTTCTTATAATGCATTCCCTTTTAGTCTAAAACACAATCTCTTGCCCTGAAACAGTGTTTAAGGTGAATACAAAGCTGTTTCATAGTGTGAAAAAGGGAAAGAACAGAGTTTCAAAGTAAAGATTCTTCTTATAATGCATTCCCTTTTAGTCTAAAACACAATCTCTTGCCCTGAAACAGTGTTTAAGTTGAATATAAAGTTGTTTCATAGTGTGAAAAAGGTAAAGAACAGAGTTTCAAAGTAAAGATTCTTCTTATAATGCATTCCCTTTTAGTCTAAAACACAATCTCTTGCCCTGAAACAGTGTTTAAGGTGAATACAAAGCTGTTTCATAGTGTGAAAAAGGGAAAGAACAGAGTTTCAAAGTAAAGATTCTTCTTATAATGCATTCCCTTTTATTCTAAAACACAATCTCTTGCCCTGAAACAGTGTTTAAGGTGAATAGAAAGCTGTTTCATAGTGTCAAAAAGGTAAAGAACAAAGTTTCAAAGTAAAGATTCTTCTTATAATGCAGTCTCTTTTAGTCTAAAACACAATCTCTTGCCCTGAAACAGTGTTTAAGGCGAATACAAAGCTGTTGCATAGTGTGAAAAAGGTAAAGAACAGTTTCAAAGTAAAGATTCTTCTTATAATGCATTCCCTTTTAGTCTAAAACACAATCTCTTGCCCTGAAACAGTGTTTAAGGTGAATACAAAGCTGTTTCATAGTGTGAAAAAGGTAAAGAACAGAGTTTCAAAGTAAAGATTCTTCTTATAATGCAGTCTCTTTTAGTCTAAAACACAATCTCTTGCCCTGAAACAGTGTTTAAGGTGAATACAAAGCTGTTTCATAGTGTCAAAAAGGTAAAGAACAGAGTTTCAAAGTAAAGATTCTTCTTATAATGCAGTCTTTTTTAGTCTAAAACACAATCTCTTGCCCTGAAACAGTGTTTAAGGTGAATAGAAAGCTGTTTCATAGTGTCAAAAAGGTAAAGAACAAAGTTTCAAAGTAAAGATTCTTCTTATAATGCAGTCTCTTTTAGTCTAAAACACAATCTCTTGCCCTGAAACAGTGTTTAAGGTGAATACAAAGCTGTTTCACAGTGTGAAAAAGGTAAACAACAGAGTTTCAAAGTAAAGATTCTTCTTATAATGCATTCCCTTTAGTCTAAAACACAATCTCTTGCACTGAAACAGTGTTTAAGGCGAGTACAAAGCTGTTTCACAGTGTGAAAAAGGTAAAGAACAGAGTTTCAAAGTAAAGATTCTTCTTATAATGCATTCCCTTTTAGTCTAAAACACAATCTCTTGCCCTGAAACAGTGTTTAAGGTGAATACAAAGCTGTTTCATAGTGTGAAAAAGGTAAAGAACAGAGTTTCAAATTAAAGACTCTTCTTATAATGCATTCCCTTTAGTCTAAAACACAATCTCTTGCCCTGAAACAGTGTTTAAGGTGAATACAAAGCTGTTTCATAGTGTGAAAAAGGTAAAGAACAGAGTTTCAAAGTAAAGATTCTTGTTATTATGCAGTCTCTTTTAGTCTAAAACACAATCTCTTGCCCTGAAACAGTGTTTAAGGTAAATACAAAGCTGTTTCATAGTGTGAAAAAGGTAAAGAACAGAGTTTCAAATTAAAGATTCTTCTTATAATGCATTACCTTTAGTCTAAAACACAATCTCTTGCCCTGAAACAGTGTTTAAGGTGAATACAAAGCTGTTTCATAGTGTGAAAAAGGTAAAGAACAGAGTTTCAAATTAAAGATTCTTCTTATAATGCATTCCCTTTAGTCTAAAACACAATCTCTTGCCCTGAAACAGTGTTTAAGGTGAATACAAAGCTGTTTCATAGTGTGAAAAAGGTAAAGAACAAAGTTTCAAAGTAAAGATTCTTCTTATAATGCAGTCTCTTTTAGTCTAAAACACAATCTCTTGCCCTGAAACAGTGTTTAAGGTGAATACAAAGCTGTTTCACAGTGTGAAAAAGGTAAAGAACAGAGTTTCAAATTAAAGATTCTTCTTATAATGCATTCCCTTTAGTCTAAAACACAATCTCTTGCACTGAAACAGTGTTTAAGGCGAGTACAAAGCTGTTTCAGTGTGAAAAAGGTAAAGAACAGAGTTTCAAAGTAAAGATTCTTCTTATAATGCATTCCCTTTAGTCTAAAACACAATCTCTTGCCCTGAAACAGTGTTTAAGGCGAATACAAAGCTGTTTCACAGTGTGAAAAAGGTAAAGAACAGAGTTTCAAAGTAAAGGTTCTTCTTATAATGCATTCCCTTTTAGTCTAAAACACAATCTCTTGCCCTGAAACAGTGTTTAAGGTGTTTACAAAGCTGTTTCAAAGTGTCAAAAAGGTAAAGAACAGAGTTTCAAAGTAAAGATTCTTCTTATAATGCATTCCCTTTTAGTCTAAAGCACAATCTCTTGCCCTGAAACAGTGTTTAAGGTGAATACAAAGCTGTTTCATAGTGTGAAAAAGGGAAAGAACAGAGTTTCAAAGTAAAGATTCTTCTTATAATGCATTCCCTTTTATTCTAAAACACAATCTCTTGCCCTGAAACAGTGTTTAAGGTGAATAGAAAGCTGTTTCATAGTGTCAAAAAGGTAAAGAACAAAGTTTCAAAGTAAAGATTCTTCTTATAATGCAGTCTCTTTTAGTCTAAAACACAATCTCTTGCCCTGAAACAGTGTTTAAGGCGAATACAAAGCTGTTGCATAGTGTGAAAAAGGTAAAGAACAGTTTCAAAGTAAAGATTCTTCTTATAATGCATTCCGTTTTAGTCTAAAACACAATCTCTTGCCCTGAAACAGTGTTTAAGGTGAATACAAAGCTGTTTCATAGTGTGAAAAAGGTAAAGAACAGAGTTTCAAAGTAAAGATTCTTCTTATAATGCAGTCTCTTTTAGTCTAAAACACAATCTCTTGCCCTGAAACAGTGTTTAAGGTGAATACAAAGCTGTTTCATAGTGTCAAAAAGGTAAAGAACAGAGTTTCAAAGTAAAGATTCTTCTTATAATGCAGTCTTTTTTAGTCTAAAACACAATCTCTTGCCCTGAAACAGTGTTTAAGGTGAATAGAAAGCTGTTTCATAGTGTCAAAAAGGTAAAGAACAAAGTTTCAAAGTAAAGATTCTTCTTATAATGCAGTCTCTTTTAGTCTAAAACACAATCTCTTGCCCTGAAACAGTGTTTAAGGTGAATACAAAGCTGTTTCACAGTGTGAAAAAGGTAAACAACAGAGTTTCAAAGTAAAGATTCTTCTTATAATGCATTCCCTTTAGTCTAAAACACAATCTCTTGCACTGAAACAGTGTTTAAGGCGAGTACAAAGCTGTTTCACAGTGTGAAAAAGGTAAAGAACAGAGTTTCAAAGTAAAGATTCTTCTTATAATGCATTCCCTTTTAGTCTAAAACACAATCTCTTGCCCTGAAACAGTGTTTAAGGTGAATACAAAGCTGTTTCATAGTGTGAAAAAGGTAAAGAACAGAGTTTCAAATTAAAGACTCTTCTTATAATGCATTCCCTTTAGTCTAAAACACAATCTCTTGCCCTGAAACAGTGTTTAAGGTGAATACAAAGCTGTTTCATAGTGTGAAAAAGGTAAAGAACAGAGTTTCAAAGTAAAGATTCTTGTTATTATGCAGTCTCTTTTAGTCTAAAACACAATCTCTTGCCCTGAAACAGTGTTTAAGGTAAATACAAAGCTGTTTCATAGTGTGAAAAAGGTAAAGAACAGAGTTTCAAATTAAAGATTCTTCTTATAATGCATTACCTTTAGTCTAAAACACAATCTCTTGCCCTGAAACAGTGTTTAAGGTGAATACAAAGCTGTTTCATAGTGTGAAAAAGGTAAAGAACACAGTTTCAAAGTAAAGATTCTTCTTATAATGCATTCCCTTTTAGTCTAAAACACAATCTCTTGCCCTGAAACAGTGTTTAAGGTGAATACAAAGCTGTTTCATAGTGTGAAAATGGTAAAGAACAGAGTTTCTAAGTAAAGATTCTTCTTATAATGCAGTCTCTTTTAGTCTAAAACACAATCTCTTGCCCTGAAACAGTGTTTAAGTTGAATATAAAGTTGTTTCATAGTGTGAAAAAGGTAAAGAACAGAGTTTCTAAGTAAAGATTCTTCTTATAATGCATTCCCTTTTAGTCTAAAACACAATCTCTTGCCCTGAAACAGTGTTTAAGGTGAATAGAAAGTTGTGTCATAGTGTCAAAAAGGTAAAGAACAAAGTTTCAAAGTAAAGATTCTTCTTATAATGCATTCCCTTTAGTCTAAAACACAATCTCTTGCCCTGAAACAGTGTTTAAGGCGAATACAAAGCTGTTTCACAGTGTGAAAAAGGTAAAGAACAGAGTTTCAAAGTAAAGATTCTTCTTATAATGCATTCCCTTTTAGTCTAAAACACAATCTCTTGCCCTGAAACAGTGTTTAAGGTGAATACAAAGCTGTTTCATAGTGTCAAAAAGGTAAAGAACAGAGTTTCAAAGTAAAGATTCTTCTTATAATGCAGTCTCTTTTAGTCTAAAACACAATCTCTTGTCTGAAACAGTGTTTAAGGTGTATACAAAGCTGTTTCAAAGTGTCAAAAAGGTAAAGAACAGAGTTTCAAAGTAAAGATTCTTCTTATAATGCATTCCCTTTTAGTCTAAAACACAATCTCTTGCCCTGAAACAGTGTTTAAAGTGAATACAAAGCTGTTTCATAGTGTGAAAAAGGGAAAGAACAGAGTTTCAAAGTAAAGATTCTTCTTATAATGCATTCCCTTTTATTCTAAAACACAATCTCTTGCCCTGAAACAGTGTTTAAGGTGAATAGAAAGCTGTTTCATAGTGTCAAAAAGGTAAAGAACAAAGTTTCAAAGTAAAGATTCTTCTTATAATGCAGTCTCTTTTAGTCTAAAACACAATCTCTTGCCCTGAAACAGTGTTTAAGGCGAATACAAAGCTGTTGCATAGTGTGAAAAAGGTAAAGAACAGTTTCAAAGTAAAGATTCTTCTTATAATGCATTCCCTTTTAGTCTAAAACACAATCTCTTGCCTTGAAACAGTGTTTAAGGTGAATACAAAGCTGTTTCATAGTGTGAAAAAGGTAAAGAACAGAGTTTCAAATTAAAGATTCTTCTTATAATGCATTCCCTTTTAGTCTAAAACACAATCTCTTGCCCTGAAACAGTGTTTAAGGTGAATACAAAGCTATTTCATAGTGTGAAAAAGGGAAAGAACAGAGTTTCAAAGTAAAGATTCTTCTTATAATGCATTCCCTTTTAGTCTAAAACACAATCTCTTGCCCTGAAACAGTGTTTAAGGTGAATACAAAGCTGTTTCATAGTGTGAAAAAGGTAAAGAACAGAGTTTCAAAGTAAAGATTCTTCTTATAATGCAGTCTCTTTTAGTCTAAAACACAGTCTCTTGCCCTGAAACAGTGTTTAAGGTGAATACAAAGCTGTTTCATAGTGTCAAAAAGGTAAAGAACAGAGTTTCAAAGTAAAGATTCTTCTTATAATGCAGTCTCTTTTAGTCTAAAACACAATCTCTTGCCCTGAAACAGTGTTTAAGGCGAATACAAAGCTGTTGCATAGTGTGAAAAAGGTAAAGAACAGTTTCAAAGTAAAGATTCTTCTTATAATGCATTCCCTTTTAGTCTAAAACACAATCTCTTGCCCTGAAACAGTGTTTAAGGTGAATACAAAGCTGTTTCATAGTGTGAAAAAGGTAAAGAACAGAGTTTCAAATTAAAGATTCTTCTTATAATGCAGTCTCTTTTAGTCTAAAACACAATCTCTTGCCCTGAAACAGTGTTTAAGGTGAATACAAAGCTGTTTCATAGTGTCAAAAAGGTAAAGAACAGAGTTTCAAAGTAAAGATTCTTCTTATAATGCATTCCCTTTAGTCTAAAACACAATCTCTTGCACTGAAACAGTGTTTAAGGCGAGTACAAAGCTGTTTCACAGTGTGAAAAAGGTAAAGAACAGAGTTTCAAATTAAAGATTCTTCTTATAATGCATTCCCTTTAGTCTAAAACACAATCTCTTGCCCTGAAACAGTCTTTAAGGTGAATACAAAGCTGTTTCATAGTGTGAAAAAGGGAAAGAACAGAGTTTCAAAGTAAAGATTCTTCTTATAATGCATTCCCTTTTAGTCTAAAACACAATCTCTTGCCCTGAAACAGTGTTTAAGGTGAATACAAAGCTGTTTCATAATGTCAAAAAGGTAAAGAACAGAGTTTCAAAGTAAAGATTCTTGTTATTATGCAGTCTCTTTTAGTCTAAAACACAATCTCTTGCCCTGAAACAGTGTTTAAGGTAAATACAAAGCTGTTTCATAGTGTGAAAAAGGTAAAGAACAGAGTTTCAAATTAAAGATTCTTCTTATAATGCATTACCTTTAGTCTAAAACACAATCTCTTGCCCTGAAACAGTGTTTAAGGTGAATACAAAGCTGTTTCATAGTGTGAAAAAGGTAAAGAACACAGTTTCAAAGTAAAGATTCTTCTTATAATGCATTCCCTTTTAGTCTAAAACACAATCTCTTGCCCTGAAACAGTGTTTAATGTGAATACAAAGCTGTTTCATAGTGTCAAAAAGGTAAAGAACAGTTTCAAAGTAAAGATTCTTCTTATAATGCATTCCCGTTTAGTCTAAAACACAATCTCTTGCCCTGAAACAGTGTTTAAGGTAAATACAAAGCTGTTTCATAGTGTCAAAAAGGTAAAGAACAGAGTTTCAAAGTAAAGATTCTTCTTATAATGCATTCCCTTTTAGTCTAAAACACAATCTCTTGCCCTGAAACAGTGTTTAAGGTGAATACAAAGCTGTTTCATAGTGTGAAAAAGGGAAAGAACAGAGTTTCAAAGTAAAGATTCTTCTTATAATGCATTCCCTTTTAGTCTAAAACACAATCTCTTGCCCTGAAACAGTGTTTAAGTTGAATATAAAGTTGTTTCATAGTGTGAAAAAGGTAAAGAACAGAGTTTCTAAGTAAAGATTCTTCTTATAATGCATTCCCTTTTAGTCTAAAACACAATCTCTTGCCCTGAAACAGTGTTTAAGGTGAATAGAAAGCTGTTTCATAGTGTCAAAAAGGTAAAGAACAAAGTTTCAAAGTAAAGATTCTTCTTATAATGCATTCCCTTTAGTCTAAAACACAATCTCTTGCCCTGAAACAGTGTTTATGGCGAATACAAAGCTGTTTCACAGTGTGAAAAAGGTAAAGAACAGAGTTTCAAAGTAAAGATTCTTCTTATAATGCATTCCCTTTTAGTCTAAAACACAATCTCTTGCCCTGAAACAGTGTTTAAGGTGTTTACAAAGCTGTTTCAAAGTGTCAAAAAGGTAAAGAACAGAGTTTCAAAGTAAAGATTCTTCTTATAATGCATTCCCTTTTAGTCTAAAACACAATCTCTTGCCCTGAAACAGTGTTTAAGGTGAATACAAAGCTGTTTCATAGTGTGAAAAAGGGAAAGAACAGAGTTTCAAAGTAAAGATTCTTCTTATAATGCATTCCCTTTTAGTCTAAAACACAATCTCTTGCCCTGAAACAGTGTTTAAGGTGAATAGAAAGCTGTTTCATAGTGTCAAAAAGGTAAAGAACAAAGTTTCAAAGTAAAGATTCTTCTTATAATGCAGTCTCTTTTAGTCTAAAACACAATCTCTTGCCCTGAAACAGTGTTTAAGGCGAATACAAAGCTGTTGCATAGTGTGAAAAAGGTAAAGAACAGTTTCAAAGTAAAGATTCTTCTTATAATGCATTCCCTTTTAGTCTAAAACACAATCTCTTGCCCTGAAACAGTGTTTAAGGTGAATACAAAGCTGTTTCATAGTGTGAAAAAGGTAAAGAACAGAGTTTCAAAGTAAAGATTCTTCTTATAATGCAGTCTCTTTTAGTCTAAAACACAATCTCTTGCCCTGAAACAGTGTTTAAGGTGAATACAAAGCTGTTTCATAGTGTCAAAAAGGTAAAGAACAGAGTTTCAAAGTAAAGATTCTTCTTATAATGCAGTCTTTTTTAGTCTAAAACACAATCTCTTGCCCTGAAACAGTGTTTAAGGTGAATAGAAAGCTGTTTCATAGTGTCAAAAAGGTAAAGAACAGAGTTTCAAAGTAAAGATTCTTCTTATAATGCATTCCCTTTAGTCTAAAACACAATCTCTTGCACTGAAACAGTGTTTAAGGCGAGTACAAAGCTGTTTCACAGTGTGAAAAAGGTAAAGAACAGAGTTTCAAAGTAAAGATTCTTCTTATAATGCATTCCCTTTTAGTCTAAAACACAATCTCTTGCCCTGAAACAGTGTTTAAGGTGAATACAAAGCTGTTTCATAGTGTGAAAAAGGTAAAGAACAGAGTTTCAAATTAAAGACTCTTCTTATAATGCATTCCCTTTAGTCTAAAACACAATCTCTTGCCCTGAAACAGTGTTTAAGGTGAATACAAAGCTGTTTCATAGTGTGAAAAAGGTAAAGAACAGAGTTTCAAAGTAAAGATTCTTGTTATTATGCAGTCTCTTTTAGTCTAAAACACAATCTCTTGCCCTGAAACAGTGTTTAAGGTAAATACAAAGCTGTTTCATAGTGTGAAAAAGGTAAAGAACAGAGTTTCAAATTAAAGATTCTTCTTATAATGCATTACCTTTAGTCTAAAACACAATCTCTTGCCCTGAAACAGTGTTTAAGGTGAATACAAAGCTGTTTCATAGTGTGAAAAAGGTAAAGAACACAGTTTCAAAGTAAAGATTCTTCTTATAATGCATTCCCTTTTAGTCTAAAACACAATCTCTTGCCCTGAAACAGTGTTTAAGGTGAATACAAAGCTGTTTCATAGTGTGAAAATGGTAAAGAACAGAGTTTCTAAGTAAAGATTCTTCTTATAATGCAGTCTCTTTTAGTCTAAAACACAATCTCTTGCCCTGAAACAGTGTTTAAGTTGAATATAAAGTTGTTTCATAGTGTGAAAAAGGTAAAGAACAGAGTTTCTAAGTAAAGATTCTTCTTATAATGCATTCCCTTTTAGTCTAAAACACAATCTCTTGCCCTGAAACAGTGTTTAAGGTGAATAGAAAGTTGTGTCATAGTGTCAAAAAGGTAAAGAACAAAGTTTCAAAGTAAAGATTCTTCTTATAATGCATTCCCTTTAGTCTAAAACACAATCTCTTGCCCTGAAACAGTGTTTAAGGCGAATACAAAGCTGTTTCACAGTGTGAAAAAGGTAAAGAACAGAGTTTCAAAGTAAAGATTCTTCTTATAATGCATTCCCTTTTAGTCTAAAACACAATCTCTTGCCCTGAAACAGTGTTTAAGGTAAATACAAAGCTGTTTCATAGTGTCAAAAAGGTAAAGAACAGTTTCAAAGTAAAGATTCTTCTTATAATGCATTCCCTTTTAGTCTAAAACAGAATCTCTTGCACTGAAACAGTGTTTAAGGCGAGTACAAAGCTGTTTCACAGTGTGAAAAAGGTAAAGAACAGAGTTTCAAATTAAAGATTCTTCTTATAATGCATTCCCTTTAGTCTAAAACACAATCTCTTGCCCTGAAACAGTGTTTAAGGTGAATACAAAGCTGTTTCATAGTGTGAAAAAGGGAAAGAACAGAGTTTCAAAGTAAAGATTCTTCTTATAATGCATTCCCTTTTAGTCTAAAACACAATCTCTTGCCCTGAAACAGTGTTTAAGGTGAATACAAAGCTGTTTCATAATGTCAAAAAGGTAAAGAACAGAGTTTCAAAGTAAAGATTCTTGTTATTATGCAGTCTCTTTTAGTCTAAAACACAATCTCTTGCCCTGAAACAGTGTTTAAGGTAAATACAAAGCTGTTTCATAGTGTGAAAAAGGTAAAGAACAGAGTTTCAAATTAAAGATTCTTCTTATAATGCATTACCTTTAGTCTAAAACACAATCTCTTGCCCTGAAACAGTGTTTAAGGTGAATACAAAGCTGTTTCATAGTGTGAAAAAGGTAAAGAACACAGTTTCAAAGTAAAGATTCTTCTTATAATGCATTCCCTTTTAGTCTAAAACACAATCTCTTGCCCTGAAACAGTGTTTAATGTGAATACAAAGCTGTTTCATAGTGTCAAAAAGGTAAAGAACAGTTTCAAAGTAAAGATTCTTCTTATAATGCATTCCCGTTTAGTCTAAAACACAATCTCTTGCCCTGAAACAGTGTTTAAGGTAAATACAAAGCTGTTTCATAGTGTCAAAAAGGTAAAGAACAGAGTTTCAAAGTAAAGATTCTTCTTATAATGCATTCCCTTTTAGTCTAAAACACAATCTCTTGCCCTGAAACAGTGTTTAAGGTGAATACAAAGCTGTTTCATAGTGTGAAAAAGGGAAAGAACAGAGTTTCAAAGTAAAGATTCTTCTTATAATGCATTCCCTTTTAGTCTAAAACACAATCTCTTGCCCTGAAACAGTGTTTAAGTTGAATATAAAGTTGTTTCATAGTGTGAAAAAGGTAAAGAACAGAGTTTCAAAGTAAAGATTCTTCTTATAATGCATTCCCTTTTAGTCTAAAACACAATCTCTTGCCCTGAAACAGTGTTTAAGGTGTTTACAAAGCTGTTTCAAAGTGTCAAAAAGGTAAAGAACAGAGTTTCAAAGTAAAGATTCTTCTTATAATGCATTCCCTTTTAGTCTAAAACACAATCTCTTGCCCTGAAACAGTGTTTAAGGTGAATACAAAGCTGTTTCATAGTGTGAAAAAGGGAAAGAACAGAGTTTCAAAGTAAAGATTCTTCTTATAATGCATTCCCTTTTATTCTAAAACACAATCTCTTGCCCTGAAACAGTGTTTAAGGTGAATAGAAAGCTGTTTCATAGTGTCAAAAAGGTAAAGAACAAAGTTTCAAAGTAAAGATTCTTCTTATAATGCAGTCTCTTTTAGTCTAAAACACAATCTCTTGCCCTGAAACAGTGTTTAAGGCGAATACAAAGCTGTTGCATAGTGTGAAAAAGGTAAAGAACAGTTTCAAAGTAAAGATTCTTCTTATAATGCATTCCCTTTTAGTCTAAAACACAATCTCTTGCCCTGAAACAGTGTTTAAGGTGAATACAAAGCTGTTTCATAGTGTGAAAAAGGTAAAGAACAGAGTTTCAAAGTAAAGATTCTTCTTATAATGCAGTCTCTTTTAGTCTAAAACACAATCTCTTGCCCTGAAACAGTGTTTAAGGTGAATACAAAGCTGTTTCATAGTGTCAAAAAGGTAAAGAACAGAGTTTCAAAGTAAAGATTCTTCTTATAATGCATTCCCTTTAGTCTAAAACACAATCTCTTGCACTGAAACAGTGTTTAAGGCGAGTACAAAGCTGTTTCACAGTGTGAAAAAGGTAAAGAACAGAGTTTCAAAGTAAAGATTCTTCTTATAATGCATTCCCTTTTAGTCTAAAACACAATCTCTTGCCCTGAAACAGTGTTTAAGGTGAATACAAAGCTGTTTCATAGTGTGAAAAAGGTAAAGAACAGAGTTTCAAATTAAAGACTCTTCTTATAATGCATTCCCTTTAGTCTAAAACACAATCTCTTGCCCTGAAACAGTGTTTAAGGTGAATACAAAGCTGTTTCATAGTGTGAAAAAGGTAAAGAACAGAGTTTCAAAGTAAAGATTCTTGTTATTATGCAGTCTCTTTTAGTCTAAAACACAATCTCTTGCCCTGAAACAGTGTTTAAGGTAAATACAAAGCTGTTTCATAGTGTGAAAAAGGTAAAGAACAGAGTTTCAAATTAAAGATTCTTCTTATAATGCATTACCTTTAGTCTAAAACACAATCTCTTGCCCTGAAACAGTGTTTAAGGTGAATACAAAGCTGTTTCATAGTGTGAAAAAGGTAAAGAACACAGTTTCAAAGTAAAGATTCTTCTTATAATGCATTCCCTTTTAGTCTAAAACACAATCTCTTGCCCTGAAACAGTGTTTAAGGTGAATACAAAGCTGTTTCATAGTGTGAAAATGGTAAAGAACAGAGTTTCTAAGTAAAGATTCTTCTTATAATGCAGTCTCTTTTAGTCTAAAACACAATCTCTTGCCCTGAAACAGTGTTTAAGTTGAATATAAAGTTGTTTCATAGTGTGAAAAAGGTAAAGAACAGAGTTTCTAAGTAAAGATTCTTCTTATAATGCATTCCCTTTTAGTCTAAAACACAATCTCTTGCCCTGAAACAGTGTTTAAGGTGAATAGAAAGTTGTGTCATAGTGTCAAAAAGGTAAAGAACAAAGTTTCAAAGTAAAGATTCTTCTTATAATGCATTCCCTTTAGTCTAAAACACAATCTCTTGCCCTGAAACAGTGTTTAAGGCGAATACAAAGCTGTTTCACAGTGTGAAAAAGGTAAAGAACAGAGTTTCAAAGTAAAGATTCTTCTTATAATGCATTCCCTTTTAGTCTAAAACACAATCTCTTGCCCTGAAACAGTGTTTAAGGTAAATACAAAGCTGTTTCATAGTGTCAAAAAGGTAAAGAACAGTTTCAAAGTAAAGATTCTTCTTATAATGCATTCCCTTTTAGTCTAAAACAGAATCTCTTGCACTGAAACAGTGTTTAAGGCGAGTACAAAGCTGTTTCACAGTGTGAAAAAGGTAAAGAACAGAGTTTCAAATTAAAGATTCTTCTTATAATGCATTCCCTTTAGTCTAAAACACAATCTCTTGCCCTGAAACAGTGTTTAAGGTGAATACAAAGCTGTTTCATAGTGTGAAAAAGGGAAAGAACAGAGTTTCAAAGTAAAGATTCTTCTTATAATGCATTCCCTTTTAGTCTAAAACACAATCTCTTGCCCTGAAACAGTGTTTAAGGTGAATACAAAGCTGTTTCATAATGTCAAAAAGGTAAAGAACAGAGTTTCAAAGTAAAGATTCTTGTTATTATGCAGTCTCTTTTAGTCTAAAACACAATCTCTTGCCCTGAAACAGTGTTTAAGGTAAATACAAAGCTGTTTCATAGTGTGAAAAAGGTAAAGAACAGAGTTTCAAATTAAAGATTCTTCTTATAATGCATTACCTTTAGTCTAAAACACAATCTCTTGCCCTGAAACAGTGTTTAAGGTGAATACAAAGCTGTTTCATAGTGTGAAAAAGGTAAAGAACACAGTTTCAAAGTAAAGATTCTTCTTATAATGCATTCCCTTTTAGTCTAAAACACAATCTCTTGCCCTGAAACAGTGTTTAATGTGAATACAAAGCTGTTTCATAGTGTCAAAAAGGTAAAGAACAGTTTCAAAGTAAAGATTCTTCTTATAATGCATTCCCGTTTAGTCTAAAACACAATCTCTTGCCCTGAAACAGTGTTTAAGGTAAATACAAAGCTGTTTCATAGTGTCAAAAAGGTAAAGAACAGAGTTTCAAAGTAAAGATTCTTCTTATAATGCATTCCCTTTTAGTCTAAAACACAATCTCTTGCCCTGAAACAGTGTTTAAGGTGAATACAAAGCTGTTTCATAGTGTGAAAAAGGGAAAGAACAGAGTTTCAAAGTAAAGATTCTTCTTATAATGCATTCCCTTTTAGTCTAAAATACAATCTCTTGCCCTGAAACAGTGTTTAAGTTGAATATAAAGTTGTTTCATAGTGTGAAAAAGGTAAAGAACAGAGTTTCAAAGTAAAGATTCTTCTTATAATGCATTCCCTTTTAGTCTAAAACACAATCTCTTGCCCTGAAACAGTGTTTAAGGTGTTTACAAAGCTGTTTCAAAGTGTCAAAAAGGTAAAGAACAGAGTTTCAAAGTAAAGATTCTTCTTATAATGCATTCCCTTTTAGTCTAAAACACAATCTCTTGCCCTGAAACAGTGTTTAAGGTGAATACAAAGCTGTTTCATAGTGTGAAAAAGGGAAAGAACAGAGTTTCAAAGTAAAGATTCTTCTTATAATGCATTCCCTTTTATTCTAAAACACAATCTCTTGCCCTGAAACAGTGTTTAAGGTGAATAGAAAGCTGTTTCATAGTGTCAAAAAGGTAAAGAACAAAGTTTCAAAGTAAAGATTCTTCTTATAATGCAGTCTCTTTTAGTCTAAAACACAATCTCTTGCCCTGAAACAGTGTTTAAGGCGAATACAAAGCTGTTGCATAGTGTGAAAAAGGTAAAGAACAGTTTCAAAGTAAAGATTCTTCTTATAATGCATTCCCTTTTAGTCTAAAACACAATCTCTTGCCCTGAAACAGTGTTTAAGGTGAATACAAAGCTGTTTCATAGTGTGAAAAAGGTAAAGAACAGAGTTTCAAAGTAAAGATTCTTCTTATAATGCAGTCTCTTTTAGTCTAAAACACAATCTCTTGCCCTGAAACAGTGTTTAAGGTGAATACAAAGCTGTTTCATAGTGTCAAAAAGGTAAAGAACAGAGTTTCAAAGTAAAGATTCTTCTTATAATGCAGTCTTTTTTAGTCTAAAACACAATCTCTTGCCCTGAAACAGTGTTTAAGGTGTATACAAAGCTGTTTCAAAGTGTCAAAAAGGTAAAGAACAGAGTTTCAAAGTAAAGATTCTTCTTATAATGCAGTCTCTTTTAGTCTAAAACACAATCTCTTGCCCTGAAACAGTGTTTAAGGTGAATACAAAGCTGTTTCATAGTGTCAAAAAGGTAAAGAACAGAGTTTCAAAGTAAAGATTCTTCTTATAATGCAGTCTTTTTTAGTCTAAAACACAATCTCTTGCCCTGAAACAGTGTTTAAGGTGAATAGAAAGCTGTTTCATAGTGTCAAAAAGGTAAAGAACAGAGTTTCAAAGTAAAGATTCTTCTTATAATGCATTCCCTTTAGTCTAAAACACAATCTCTTGCCCTGAAACAGTGTTTAAGGTGAATACAAAGCTGTTTCATAGTGTGAAAAAGGTAAAGAACAGAGTTTCAAAGTAAAGATTCTTGTTATTATGCAGTCTCTTTTAGTCTAAAACACAATCTCTTGCCCTGAAACAGTGTTTAAGGTAAATACAAAGCTGTTTCATAGTGTGAAAAAGGTAAAGAACAGAGTTTCAAATTAAAGATTCTTCTTATAATGCATTACCTTTAGTCTAAAACACAATCTCTTGCCCTGAAACAGTGTTTAAGGTGAATACAAAGCTGTTTCATAGTGTGAAAAAGGTAAAGAACACAGTTTCAAAGTAAAGATTCTTCTTATAATGCATTCCCTTTTAGTCTAAAACACAATCTCTTGCCCTGAAACAGTGTTTAATGTGAATACAAAGCTGTTTCATAGTGTCAAAAAGGTAAAGAACAGTTTCAAAGTAAAGATTCTTCTTATAATGCATTCCCGTTTAGTCTAAAACACAATCTCTTGCCCTGAAACAGTGTTTAAGGTAAATACAAAGCTGTTTCATAGTGTCAAAAAGGTAAAGAACAGAGTTTCAAAGTAAAGATTCTTCTTATAATGCATTCCCTTTTAGTCTAAAACACAATCTCTTGCCCTGAAACAGTGTTTAAGGTGAATACAAAGCTGTTTCATAGTGTGAAAAAGGGAAAGAACAGAGTTTCAAAGTAAAGATTCTTCTTATAATGCATTCCCTTTTAGTCTAAAACACAATCTCTTGCCCTGAAACAGTGTTTAAGTTGAATATAAAGTTGTTTCATAGTGTGAAAAAGGTAAAGAACAGAGTTTCAAAGTAAAGATTCTTCTTATAATGCATTCCCTTTTAGTCTAAAACACAATCTCTTGCCCTGAAACAGTGTTTAAGGTGTTTACAAAGCTGTTTCAAAGTGTCAAAAAGGTAAAGAACAGAGTTTCAAAGTAAAGATTCTTCTTATAATGCATTCCCTTTTAGTCTAAAACACAATCTCTTGCCCTGAAACAGTGTTTAAGGTGAATACAAAGCTGTTTCATAGTGTGAAAAAGGGAAAGAACAGAGTTTCAAAGTAAAGATTCTTCTTATAATGCATTCCCTTTTATTCTAAAACACAATCTCTTGCCCTGAAACAGTGTTTAAGGTGAATAGAAAGCTGTTTCATAGTGTCAAAAAGGTAAAGAACAAAGTTTCAAAGTAAAGATTCTTCTTATAATGCAGTCTCTTTTAGTCTAAAACACAATCTCTTGCCCTGAAACAGTGTTTAAGGCGAATACAAAGCTGTTGCATAGTGTGAAAAAGGTAAAGAACAGTTTCAAAGTAAAGATTCTTCTTATAATGCATTCCCTTTTAGTCTAAAACACAATCTCTTGCCCTGAAACAGTGTTTAAGGTGAATACAAAGCTGTTTCATAGTGTGAAAAAGGTAAAGAACAGAGTTTCAAAGTAAAGATTCTTCTTATAATGCAGTCTCTTTTAGTCTAAAACACAATCTCTTGCCCTGAAACAGTGTTTAAGGTGAATACAAAGCTGTTTCATAGTGTCAAAAAGGTAAAGAACAGAGTTTCAAAGTAAAGATTCTTCTTATAATGCAGTCTTTTTTAGTCTAAAACACAATCTCTTGCCCTGAAACAGTGTTTAAGGTGTATACAAAGCTGTTTCAAAGTGTCAAAAAGGTAAAGAACAGAGTTTCAAAGTAAAGATTCTTCTTATAATGCAGTCTCTTTTAGTCTAAAACACAATCTCTTGCCCTGAAACAGTGTTTAAGGTGAATACAAAGCTGTTTCATAGTGTCAAAAAGGTAAAGAACAGAGTTTCAAAGTAAAGATTCTTCTTATAATGCAGTCTTTTTTAGTCTAAAACACAATCTCTTGCCCTGAAACAGTGTTTAAGGTGAATAGAAAGCTGTTTCATAGTGTCAAAAAGGTAAAGAACAGAGTTTCAAAGTAAAGATTCTTCTTATAATGCATTCCCTTTAGTCTAAAACACAATCTCTTGCCCTGAAACAGTGTTTAAGGTGAATACAAAGCTGTTTCATAGTGTGAAAAAGGTAAAGAACAGAGTTTCAAAGTAAAGATTCTTGTTATTATGCAGTCTCTTTTAGTCTAAAACACAATCTCTTGCCCTGAAACAGTGTTTAAGGTAAATACAAAGCTGTTTCATAGTGTGAAAAAGGTAAAGAACAGAGTTTCAAATTAAAGATTCTTCTTATAATGCATTACCTTTAGTCTAAAACACAATCTCTTGCCCTGAAACAGTGTTTAAGGTGAATACAAAGCTGTTTCATAGTGTGAAAAAGGTAAAGAACACAGTTTCAAAGTAAAGATTCTTCTTATAATGCATTCCCTTTTAGTCTAAAACACAATCTCTTGCCCTGAAACAGTGTTTAATGTGAATACAAAGCTGTTTCATAGTGTCAAAAAGGTAAAGAACAGTTTCAAAGTAAAGATTCTTCTTATAATGCATTCCCGTTTAGTCTAAAACACAATCTCTTGCCCTGAAACAGTGTTTAAGGTAAATACAAAGCTGTTTCATAGTGTCAAAAAGGTAAAGAACAGAGTTTCAAAGTAAAGATTCTTCTTATAATGCATTCCCTTTTAGTCTAAAACACAATCTCTTGCCCTGAAACAGTGTTTAAGGTGAATACAAAGCTGTTTCATAGTGTGAAAAAGGGAAAGAACAGAGTTTCAAAGTAAAGATTCTTCTTATAATGCATTCCCTTTTAGTCTAAAACACAATCTCTTGCCCTGAAACAGTGTTTAAGTTGAATATAAAGTTGTTTCATAGTGTGAAAAAGGTAAAGAACAGAGTTTCAAAGTAAAGATTCTTCTTATAATGCATTCCCTTTTAGTCTAAAACACAATCTCTTGCCCTGAAACAGTGTTTAAGGTGTTTACAAAGCTGTTTCAAAGTGTCAAAAAGGTAAAGAACAGAGTTTCAAAGTAAAGATTCTTCTTATAATGCATTCCCTTTTAGTCTAAAACACAATCTCTTGCCCTGAAACAGTGTTTAAGGTGAATACAAAGCTGTTTCATAGTGTGAAAAAGGGAAAGAACAGAGTTTCAAAGTAAAGATTCTTCTTATAATGCATTCCCTTTTATTCTAAAACACAATCTCTTGCCCTGAAACAGTGTTTAAGGTGAATAGAAAGCTGTTTCATAGTGTCAAAAAGGTAAAGAACAAAGTTTCAAAGTAAAGATTCTTCTTATAATGCAGTCTCTTTTAGTCTAAAACACAATCTCTTGCCCTGAAACAGTGTTTAAGGCGAATACAAAGCTGTTGCATAGTGTGAAAAAGGTAAAGAACAGTTTCAAAGTAAAGATTCTTCTTATAATGCATTCCCTTTTAGTCTAAAACACAATCTCTTGCCCTGAAACAGTGTTTAAGGTGAATACAAAGCTGTTTCATAGTGTGAAAAAGGTAAAGAACAGAGTTTCAAAGTAAAGATTCTTCTTATAATGCAGTCTCTTTTAGTCTAAAACACAATCTCTTGCCCTGAAACAGTGTTTAAGGTGAATACAAAGCTGTTTCATAGTGTCAAAAAGGTAAAGAACAGAGTTTCAAAGTAAAGATTCTTCTTATAATGCAGTCTTTTTTAGTCTAAAACACAATCTCTTGCCCTGAAACAGTGTTTAAGGTGTATATAAAGCTGTTTCAAAGTGTCAAAAAGGTAAAGAACAGAGTTTCAAAGTAAAGATTCTTCTTATAATGCAGTCTCTTTTAGTCTAAAACACAATCTCTTGCCCTGAAACAGTGTTTAAGGTGAATACAAAGCTGTTTCATAGTGTCAAAAAGGTAAAGAACAGAGTTTCAAAGTAAAGATTCTTCTTATAATGCAGTCTTTTTTAGTCTAAAACACAATCTCTTGCCCTGAAACAGTGTTTAAGGTGAATAGAAAGCTGTTTCATAGTGTCAAAAAGGTAAAGAACAGAGTTTCAAAGTAAAGATTCTTCTTATAATGCATTCCCTTTAGTCTAAAACACAATCTCTTGCCCTGAAACAGTGTTTAAGGTGAATACAAAGCTGTTTCATAGTGTGAAAAAGGTAAAGAACAGAGTTTCAAAGTAAAGATTCTTGTTATTATGCAGTCTCTTTTAGTCTAAAACACAATCTCTTGCCCTGAAACAGTGTTTAAGGTAAATACAAAGCTGTTTCATAGTGTGAAAAAGGTAAAGAACAGAGTTTCAAATTAAAGATTCTTCTTATAATGCATTACCTTTAGTCTAAAACACAATCTCTTGCCCTGAAACAGTGTTTAAGGTGAATACAAAGCTGTTTCATAGTGTGAAAAAGGTAAAGAACACAGTTTCAAAGTAAAGATTCTTCTTATAATGCATTCCCTTTTAGTCTAAAACACAATCTCTTGCCCTGAAACAGTGTTTAAGGTGAATACAAAGCTGTTTCATAGTGTGAAAATGGTAAAGAACAGAGTTTCTAAGTAAAGATTCTTCTTATAATGCAGTCTCTTTTAGTCTAAAACACAATCTCTTGCCCTGAAACAGTGTTTAAGTTGAATATAAAGTTGTTTCATAGTGTGAAAAAGGTAAAGAACAGAGTTTCTAAGTAAAGATTCTTCTTATAATGCATTCCCTTTTAGTCTAAAACACAATCTCTTGCCCTGAAACAGTGTTTAAGGTGAATAGAAAGTTGTGTCATAGTGTCAAAAAGGTAAAGAACAAAGTTTCAAAGTAAAGATTCTTCTTATAATGCATTCCCTTTAGTCTAAAACACAATCTCTTGCCCTGAAACAGTGTTTAAGGCGAATACAAAGCTGTTTCACAGTGTGAAAAAGGTAAAGAACAGAGTTTCAAAGTAAAGATTCTTCTTATAATGCATTCCCTTTTAGTCTAAAACACAATCTCTTGCCCTGAAACAGTGTTTAAGGTAAATACAAAGCTGTTTCATAGTGTCAAAAAGGTAAAGAACAGTTTCAAAGTAAAGATTCTTCTTATAATGCATTCCCTTTTAGTCTAAAACAGAATCTCTTGCACTGAAACAGTGTTTAAGGCGAGTACAAAGCTGTTTCACAGTGTGAAAAAGGTAAAGAACAGAGTTTCAAATTAAAGATTCTTCTTATAATGCATTCCCTTTAGTCTAAAACACAATCTCTTGCCCTGAAACAGTGTTTAAGGTGAATACAAAGCTGTTTCATAGTGTGAAAAAGGGAAAGAACAGAGTTTCAAAGTAAAGATTCTTCTTATAATGCATTCCCTTTTAGTCTAAAACACAATCTCTTGCCCTGAAACAGTGTTTAAGGTGAATACAAAGCTGTTTCATAATGTCAAAAAGGTAAAGAACAGAGTTTCAAAGTAAAGATTCTTGTTATTATGCAGTCTCTTTTAGTCTAAAACACAATCTCTTGCCCTGAAACAGTGTTTAAGGTAAATACAAAGCTGTTTCATAGTGTGAAAAAGGTAAAGAACAGAGTTTCAAATTAAAGATTCTTCTTATAATGCATTACCTTTAGTCTAAAACACAATCTCTTGCCCTGAAACAGTGTTTAAGGTGAATACAAAGCTGTTTCATAGTGTGAAAAAGGTAAAGAACACAGTTTCAAAGTAAAGATTCTTCTTATAATGCATTCCCTTTTAGTCTAAAACACAATCTCTTGCCCTGAAACAGTGTTTAATGTGAATACAAAGCTGTTTCATAGTGTCAAAAAGGTAAAGAACAGTTTCAAAGTAAAGATTCTTCTTATAATGCATTCCCGTTTAGTCTAAAACACAATCTCTTGCCCTGAAACAGTGTTTAAGGTAAATACAAAGCTGTTTCATAGTGTCAAAAAGGTAAAGAACAGAGTTTCAAAGTAAAGATTCTTCTTATAATGCATTCCCTTTTAGTCTAAAACACAATCTCTTGCCCTGAAACAGTGTTTAAGGTGAATACAAAGCTGTTTCATAGTGTGAAAAAGGGAAAGAACAGAGTTTCAAAGTAAAGATTCTTCTTATAATGCATTCCCTTTTAGTCTAAAACACAATCTCTTGCCCTGAAACAGTGTTTAAGTTGAATATAAAGTTGTTTCATAGTGTGAAAAAGGTAAAGAACAGAGTTTCAAAGTAAAGATTCTTCTTATAATGCATTCCCTTTTAGTCTAAAACACAATCTCTTGCCCTGAAACAGTGTTTAAGGTGTTTACAAAGCTGTTTCAAAGTGTCAAAAAGGTAAAGAACAGAGTTTCAAAGTAAAGATTCTTCTTATAATGCATTCCCTTTTAGTCTAAAACACAATCTCTTGCCCTGAAACAGTGTTTAAGGTGAATACAAAGCTGTTTCATAGTGTGAAAAAGGGAAAGAACAGAGTTTCAAAGTAAAGATTCTTCTTATAATGCATTCCCTTTTATTCTAAAACACAATCTCTTGCCCTGAAACAGTGTTTAAGGTGAATAGAAAGCTGTTTCATAGTGTCAAAAAGGTAAAGAACAAAGTTTCAAAGTAAAGATTCTTCTTATAATGCAGTCTCTTTTAGTCTAAAACACAATCTCTTGCCCTGAAACAGTGTTTAAGGCGAATACAAAGCTGTTGCATAGTGTGAAAAAGGTAAAGAACAGTTTCAAAGTAAAGATTCTTCTTATAATGCATTCCCTTTTAGTCTAAAACACAATCTCTTGCCCTGAAACAGTGTTTAAGGTGAATACAAAGCTGTTTCATAGTGTGAAAAAGGTAAAGAACAGAGTTTCAAAGTAAAGATTCTTCTTATAATGCAGTCTCTTTTAGTCTAAAACACAATCTCTTGCCCTGAAACAGTGTTTAAGGTGAATACAAAGCTGTTTCATAGTGTCAAAAAGGTAAAGAACAGAGTTTCAAAGTAAAGATTCTTCTTATAATGCAGTCTTTTTTAGTCTAAAACACAATCTCTTGCCCTGAAACAGTGTTTAAGGTGAATAGAAAGCTGTTTCATAGTGTCAAAAAGGTAAAGAACAGAGTTTCAAAGTAAAGATTCTTCTTATAATGCATTCCCTTTAGTCTAAAACACAATCTCTTGCACTGAAACAGTGTTTAAGGCGAGTACAAAGCTGTTTCACAGTGTGAAAAAGGTAAAGAACAGAGTTTCAAAGTAAAGATTCTTCTTATAATGCATTCCCTTTTAGTCTAAAACACAATCTCTTGCCCTGAAACAGTGTTTAAGGTGAATACAAAGCTGTTTCATAGTGTGAAAAAGGTAAAGAACAGAGTTTCAAATTAAAGACTCTTCTTATAATGCATTCCCTTTAGTCTAAAACACAATCTCTTGCCCTGAAACAGTGTTTAAGGTGAATACAAAGCTGTTTCATAGTGTGAAAAAGGTAAAGAACAGAGTTTCAAAGTAAAGATTCTTGTTATTATGCAGTCTCTTTTAGTCTAAAACACAATCTCTTGCCCTGAAACAGTGTTTAAGGTAAATACAAAGCTGTTTCATAGTGTGAAAAAGGTAAAGAACAGAGTTTCAAATTAAAGATTCTTCTTATAATGCATTACCTTTAGTCTAAAACACAATCTCTTGCCCTGAAACAGTGTTTAAGGTGAATACAAAGCTGTTTCATAGTGTGAAAAAGGTAAAGAACACAGTTTCAAAGTAAAGATTCTTCTTATAATGCATTCCCTTTTAGTCTAAAACACAATCTCTTGCCCTGAAACAGTGTTTAAGGTGAATACAAAGCTGTTTCATAGTGTGAAAATGGTAAAGAACAGAGTTTCTAAGTAAAGATTCTTCTTATAATGCAGTCTCTTTTAGTCTAAAACACAATCTCTTGCCCTGAAACAGTGTTTAAGTTGAATATAAAGTTGTTTCATAGTGTGAAAAAGGTAAAGAACAGAGTTTCTAAGTAAAGATTCTTCTTATAATGCATTCCCTTTTAGTCTAAAACACAATCTCTTGCCCTGAAACAGTGTTTAAGGTGAATAGAAAGTTGTGTCATAGTGTCAAAAAGGTAAAGAACAAAGTTTCAAAGTAAAGATTCTTCTTATAATGCATTCCCTTTAGTCTAAAACACAATCTCTTGCCCTGAAACAGTGTTTAAGGCGAATACAAAGCTGTTTCACAGTGTGAAAAAGGTAAAGAACAGAGTTTCAAAGTAAAGATTCTTCTTATAATGCATTCCCTTTTAGTCTAAAACACAATCTCTTGCCCTGAAACAGTGTTTAAGGTGAATACAAAGCTGTTTCATAGTGTCAAAAAGGTAAAGAACAGAGTTTCAAAGTAAAGATTCTTCTTATAATGCAGTCTCTTTTAGTCTAAAACACAATCTCTTGCCCTGAAACAGTGTTTAAGGTGTATACAAAGCTGTTTCAAAGTGTCAAAAAGGTAAAGAACAGAGTTTCAAAGTAAAGATTCTTCTTATAATGCATTCCCTTTTAGTCTAAAACACAATCTCTTGCCCTGAAACAGTGTTTAAAGTGAATACAAAGCTGTTTCATAGTGTGAAAAAGGGAAAGAACAGAGTTTCAAAGTAAAGATTCTTCTTATAATGCATTCCCTTTTATTCTAAAACACAATCTCTTGCCCTGAAACAGTGTTTAAGGTGAATAGAAAGCTGTTTCATAGTGTCAAAAAGGTAAAGAACAAAGTTTCAAAGTAAAGATTCTTCTTATAATGCAGTCTCTTTTAGTCTAAAACACAATCTCTTGCCCTGAAACAGTGTTTAAGGCGAATACAAAGCTGTTGCATAGTGTGAAAAAGGTAAAGAACAGTTTCAAAGTAAAGATTCTTCTTATAATGCATTCCCTTTTAGTCTAAAACACAATCTCTTGCCTTGAAACAGTGTTTAAGGTGAATACAAAGCTGTTTCATAGTGTGAAAAAGGTAAAGAACAGAGTTTCAAATTAAAGATTCTTCTTATAATGCATTCCCTTTTAGTCTAAAACACAATCTCTTGCCCTGAAACAGTGTTTAAGGTGAATACAAAGCTGTTTCATAGTGTGAAAAAGGGAAAGAACAGAGTTTCAAAGTAAAGATTCTTCTTATAATGCATTCCCTTTTAGTCTAAAACACAATCTCTTGCACCTGAAACAGTGTTTAAGGTGAATACAAAGCTGTTTCATAGTGTGAAAAAGGTAAAGAACAGAGTTTCAAAGTAAAGATTCTTCTTATAATGCAGTCTCTTTTAGTCTAAAACACAGTCTCTTGCCCTGAAACAGTGTTTAAGGTGAATACAAAGCTGTTTCATAGTGTCAAAAAGGTAAAGAACAGAGTTTCAAAGTAAAGATTCTTCTTATAATGCAGTCTCTTTTAGTCTAAAACACAATCTCTTGCCCTGAAACAGTGTTTAAGGCGAATACAAAGCTGTTGCATAGTGTGAAAAAGGTAAAGAACAGTTTCAAAGTAAAGATTCTTCTTATAATGCATTCCCTTTTAGTCTAAAACACAATCTCTTGCCCTGAAACAGTGTTTAAGGTGAATACAAAGCTGTTTCATAGTGTGAAAAAGGTAAAGAACAGAGTTTCAAATTAAAGATTCTTCTTATAATGCAGTCTCTTTTAGTCTAAAACACAATCTCTTGCCCTGAAACAGTGTTTAAGGTGAATACAAAGCTGTTTCATAGTGTCAAAAAGGTAAAGAACAGAGTTTCGAAGTAAAGATTCTTCTTATAATGCATTCCCTTTAGTCTAAAACACAATCTCTTGCACTGAAACAGTGTTTAAGGCGAGTACAAAGCTGTTTCACAGTGTGAAAAAGGTAAAGAACAGAGTTTCAAATTAAAGATTCTTCTTATAATGCATTCCCTTTAGTCTAAAACACAATCTCTTGCCCTGAAACAGTGTTTAAGGTGAATACAAAGCTGTTTCATAGTGTGAAAAAGGGAAAGAACAGTGTTTCAAAGTAAAGATTCTTCTTATAATGCATTCCCTTTTAGTCTAAAACACAATCTCTTGCCCTGAAACAGTGTTTAAGGTGAATACAAAGCTGTTTCATAATGTCAAAAAGGTAAAGAACAGAGTTTCAAAGTAAAGATTCTTGTTATTATGCAGTCTCTTTTAGTCTAAAACACAATCTCTTGCCCTGAAACAGTGTTTAAGGTAAATACAAAGCTGTTTCATAGTGTGAAAAAGGTAAAGAACAGAGTTTCAAATTAAAGATTCTTCTTATAATGCATTACCTTTAGTCAAAAACACAATCTCTTGCCCTGAAACAGTGTTTAAGGTGAATACAAAGCTGTTTCATAGTGTGAAAAAGGTAAAGAACACAGTTTCAAAGTAAAGATTCTTCTTATAATGCATTCCCTTTTAGTCTAAAACACAATCTCTTGCCCTGAAACAGTGTTTAATGTGAATACAAAGCTGTTTCATAGTGTCAGAAAGGTAAAGAACAGAGTTTCAAAGTAAAGATTCTTCTTATAATGCATTCCCGTTTAGTCTAAAACACAATCTCTTGCCCTGAAACAGTGTTTAAGGTAAATACAAAGCTGTTTCATAGTGTCAAAAAGGTAAAGAACAGAGTTTCAAAGTAAAGATTCTTCTTATAATGCATTCCCTTTTAGTCTAAAACACAATCTCTTGCCCTGAAACAGTGTTTAAGGTGAATACAAAGCTGTTTCATAGTGTGAAAAAGGGAAAGAACAGAGTTTCAAAGTAAAGATTCTTCTTATAATGCATTCCCTTTTAGTCTAAAACACAATCTCTTGCCCTGAAACAGTGTTTAAGGTGAATAGAAAGCTGTTTCATAGTGTCAAAAAGGTAAAGAACAAAGTTTCAAAGTAAAGATTCTTCTTATAATGCATTCCCTTTAGTCTAAAACACAATCTCTTGCCCTGAAACAGTGTTTAAGGCGAATACAAAGCTGTTTCACAGTGTGAAAAAGGTAAAGAACAGAGTTTCAAAGTAAAGATTCTTCTTATAATGCATTCCCTTTTAGTCTAAAACACAATCTCTTGCCCTGAAACAGTGTTTAAGGTGAATACAAAGCTGTTTCATAGTGTCAAAAAGGTAAAGAACAGAGTTTCAAAGTAAAGATTCTTCTTATGATGCAGTCTCTTTTAGTCTAAAAAACAATCTCTTGCCCTGAAACAGTGTTTAAGGTGTATACAAAGCTGTTTCAAAGTGTCAAAAAGGTAAAGAACAGAGTTTCAAAGTAAAGATTCTTCTTATAATGCATTCCCTTTTAGTCTAAAACACAATCTCTTGCCCTGAAACAGTGTTTAAGGTGAATACAAAGCTGTTTCATAGTGTGAAAAAGGGAAAGAACAGAGTTTCAAAGTAAAGATTCTTCTTATAATGCATTCCCTTTTAGTCTAAAACACAATCTCTTGCCCTGAAACAGTGTTTAAGTTGAATATAAAGCTGTTTCATAGTGTGAAAAAGGTAAAGAACAGAGTTTCAAATTAAAGATTCTTCTTATAATGCATTCCCTTTAGTCTAAAACACAATCTCTTGCCCTGAAACAGTGTTTAAGGTGAATACAAAGCTGTTTCATAGTGTGAAAAAGGGAAAGAACAGAGTTTCAAAGTAAAGATTCTTCTTATAATGCATTCCCTTTTAGTCTAAAACACAATCTCTTGCCCTGAAACAGTGTTTAAGGTGAATACAAAGCTGTTTCATAATGTCAAAAAGGTAAAGAACAGAGTTTCAAAGTAAAGATTCTTCTTATAATGCAGTCTCTTTTAGTCTAAAGCACAATCTCTTGCCCTGAAACAGTGTTTAAGGTGTATACAAAGCTGTTTCAAAGTGTCAAAAAGGTAAAGAACAGAGTTTCAAAGTAAAGATTCTTCTTATAATGCATTCCCTTTTAGTCTAAAACACAATCTCTTGCCCTGAAACAGTGTTTAAAGTGAATACAAAGCTGTTTCATAGTGTGAAAAAGGTAAAGAACAGAGTTTCAAATTAAAGATTCTTCTTATAATGCATTACCTTTAGTCTAAAACACAATCTCTTGCCCTGAAACAGTGTTTAAGGTGAATACAAAGCTGTTTCATAGTGTGAAAAAGGTAAAGAACACAGTTTCAAAGTAAAGATTCTTCTTATAATGCATTCCCTTTTAGTCTAAAACACAATCTCTTGCCCTGAAACAGTGTTTAAGGTGAATACAAAGCTGTTTCATAGTGTGAAAATGGTAAAGAACAGAGTTTCTAAGTAAAGATTCTTCTTATAATGCAGTCTCTTTTAGTCTAAAACACAATCTCTGGCCCTGAAACAGTGTTTAAGTTGAATATAAAGTTGTTTCATAGTGTGAAAAAGGTAAAGAACAGAGTTTCTAAGTAAAGATTCTTCTTATAATGCATTCGCTTTTAGTCTAAAACACAATCTCTTGCCCTGAAACAGTGTTTAAGGTGAATAGAAAGCTGTTTCATAGTGTCAAAAAGGTAAAGAACAAAGTTTCAAAGTAAAGATTCTTCTTATAATGCATTCCCTTTAGTCTAAAACACAATCTCTTGCCCTGAAACAGTGTTTAAGGCGAATACAAAGCTGTTGCATAGTGTGAAAAAGGTAAAGAACAGTTTCAAAGTAAAGATTCTTCTTATAATGCATTCCCTTTTAGTCTAAAACACAATCTCTTGCCCTGAAACAGTGTTTAAGGTGAATACAAAGCTGTTTCATAGTGTGAAAAAGGTAAAGAACAGAGTTTCAAAGTAAAGATTCTTCTTATAATGCAGTCTCTTTTAGTCTAAAACACAATCTCTTGCCCTGAAACAGTGTTTAAGGTGAATACAAAGCTGTTTCATAGTGTCAAAAAGGTAAAGAACAGAGTTTCAAAGTAAAGATTCTTCTTATAATGCAGTCTTTTTTAGTCTAAAACACAATCTCTTGCCCTGAAACAGTGTTTAAGGTGAATAGAAAGCTGTTTCATAGTGTCAAAAAGGTAAAGAACAGAGTTTCAAAGTAAAGATTCTTCTTATAATGCATTCCCTTTAGTCTAAAACACAATCTCTTGCACTGAAACAGTGTTTAAGGCGAGTACAAAGCTGTTTCACAGTGTGAAAAAGGTAAAGAACAGAGTTTCAAAGTAAAGATTCTTCTTATAATGCATTACCTTTTAGTCTAAAACACAATCTCTTGCCCTGAAACAGTGTTTAAGGTGAATACAAAGCTGTTTCATAGTGTGAAAAAGGTAAAGAACAGAGTTTCAAATTAAAGACTCTTCTTATAATGCATTCCCTTTAGTCTAAAACACAATCTCTTGCCCTGAAACAGTGTTTAAGGTGAATACAAAGCTGTTTCATAGTGTGAAAAAGGTAAAGAACAGAGTTTCAAAGTAAAGATTCTTGTTATTATGCAGTCTCTTTTAGTCTAAAACACAATCTCTTGCCCTGAAACAGTGTTTAAGGTAAATACAAAGCTGTTTCATAGTGTGAAAAAGGTAAAGAACAGAGTTTCAAATTAAAGATTCTTCTTATAATGCATTACCTTTAGTCTAAAACACAATCTCTTGCCCTGAAACAGTGTTTAAGGTGAATACAAAGCTGTTTCATAGTGTGAAAAAGGTAAAGAACACAGTTTCAAAGTAAAGATTCTTCTTATAATGCATTCCCTTTTAGTCTAAAACACAATCTCTTGCCCTGAAACAGTGTTTAAGGTGAATACAAAGCTGTTTCATAGTGTGAAAATGGTAAAGAACAGAGTTTCTAAGTAAAGATTCTTCTTATAATGCAGTCTCTTTTAGTCTAAAACACAATCTCTTGCCCTGAAACAGTGTTTAAGTTGAATATAAAGTTGTTTCATAGTGTGAAAAAGGTAAAGAACAGAGTTTCTAAGTAAAGATTCTTCTTATAATGCATTCCCTTTTAGTCTAAAACACAATCTCTTGCCCTGAAACAGTGTTTAAGGTGAATAGAAAGTTGTGTCATAGTGTCAAAAAGGTAAAGAACAAAGTTTCAAAGTAAAGATTCTTCTTATAATGCATTCCCTTTAGTCTAAAACACAATCTCTTGCCCTGAAACAGTGTTTAAGGCGAATACAAAGCTGTTTCACAGTGTGAAAAAGGTAAAGAACAGAGTTTCAAAGTAAAGATTCTTCTTATAATGCATTCCCTTTTAGTCTAAAACACAATCTCTTGCCCTGAAACAGTGTTTAAGGTGAATACAAAGCTGTTTCATAGTGTCAAAAAGGTAAAGAACAGAGTTTCAAAGTAAAGATTCTTCTTATAATGCAGTCTCTTTTAGTCTAAAACACAATCTCTTGCCCTGAAACAGTGTTTAAGGTGTATACAAAGCTGTTTCAAAGTGTCAAAAAGGTAAAGAACAGAGTTTCAAAGTAAAGATTCTTCTTATAATGCATTCCCTTTTAGTCTAAAACACAATCTCTTGCCCTGAAACAGTGTTTAAAGTGAATACAAAGCTGTTTCATAGTGTGAAAAAGGGAAAGAACAGAGTTTCAAAGTAAAGATTCTTCTTATAATGCATTCCCTTTTATTCTAAAACACAATCTCTTGCCCTGAAACAGTGTTTAAGGTGAATAGAAAGCTGTTTCATAGTGTCAAAAAGGTAAAGAACAAAGTTTCAAAGTAAAGATTCTTCTTATAATGCAGTCTCTTTTAGTCTAAAACACAATCTCTTGCCCTGAAACAGTGTTTAAGGCGAATACAAAGCTGTTGCATAGTGTGAAAAAGGTAAAGAACAGTTTCAAAGTAAAGATTCTTCTTATAATGCATTCCCTTTTAGTCTAAAACACAATCTCTTGCCTTGAAACAGTGTTTAAGGTGAATACAAAGCTGTTTCATAGTGTGAAAAAGGTAAAGAACAGAGTTTCAAATTAAAGATTCTTCTTATAATGCATTCCCTTTTAGTCTAAAACACAATCTCTTGCCCTGAAACAGTGTTTAAGGTGAATACAAAGCTGTTTCATAGTGTGAAAAAGGGAAAGAACAGAGTTTCAAAGTAAAGATTCTTCTTATAATGCATTCCCTTTTAGTCTAAAACACAATCTCTTGCACCTGAAACAGTGTTTAAGGTGAATACAAAGCTGTTTCATAGTGTGAAAAAGGTAAAGAACAGAGTTTCAAAGTAAAGATTCTTCTTATAATGCAGTCTCTTTTAGTCTAAAACACAGTCTCTTGCCCTGAAACAGTGTTTAAGGTGAATACAAAGCTGTTTCATAGTGTCAAAAAGGTAAAGAACAGAGTTTCAAAGTAAAGATTCTTCTTATAATGCAGTCTCTTTTAGTCTAAAACACAATCTCTTGCCCTGAAACAGTGTTTAAGGCGAATACAAAGCTGTTGCATAGTGTGAAAAAGGTAAAGAACAGTTTCAAAGTAATGATTCTTCTTATAATGCATTCCCTTTTAGTCTAAAACACAATCTCTTGCCCTGAAACAGTGTTTAAGGTGAATACAAAGCTGTTTCATAGTGTGAAAAAGGTAAAGAACAGAGTTTCAAATTAAAGATTCTTCTTATAATGCAGTCTCTTTTAGTCTAAAACACAATCTCTTGCCCTGAAACAGTGTTTAAGGTGAATACAAAGCTGTTTCATAGTGTCAAAAAGGTAAAGAACAGAGTTTCGAAGTAAAGATTCTTCTTATAATGCATTCCCTTTAGTCTAAAACACAATCTCTTGCACTGAAACAGTGTTTAAGGCGAGTACAAAGCTGTTTCACAGTGTGAAAAAGGTAAAGAACAGAGTTTCAAATTAAAGATTCTTCTTATAATGCATTCCCTTTAGTCTAAAACACAATCTCTTGCCCTGAAACAGTGTTTAAGGTGAATACAAAGCTGTTTCATAGTGTGAAAAAGGGAAAGAACAGTGTTTCAAAGTAAAGATTCTTCTTATAATGCATTCCCTTTTAGTCTAAAACACAATCTCTTGCCCTGAAACAGTGTTTAAGGTGAATACAAAGCTGTTTCATAATGTCAAAAAGGTAAAGAACAGAGTTTCAAAGTAAAGATTCTTGTTATTATGCAGTCTCTTTTAGTCTAAAACACAATCTCTTGCCCTGAAACAGTGTTTAAGGTAAATACAAAGCTGTTTCATAGTGTGAAAAAGGTAAAGAACAGAGTTTCAAATTAAAGATTCTTCTTATAATGCATTACCTTTAGTCAAAAACACAATCTCTTGCCCTGAAACAGTGTTTAAGGTGAATACAAAGCTGTTTCATAGTGTGAAAAAGGTAAAGAACACAGTTTCAAAGTAAAGATTCTTCTTATAATGCATTCCCTTTTAGTCTAAAACACAATCTCTTGCCCTGAAACAGTGTTTAATGTGAATACAAAGCTGTTTCATAGTGTCAGAAAGGTAAAGAACAGAGTTTCAAAGTAAAGATTCTTCTTATAATGCATTCCCGTTTAGTCTAAAACACAATCTCTTGCCCTGAAACAGTGTTTAAGGTAAATACAAAGCTGTTTCATAGTGTCAAAAAGGTAAAGAACAGAGTTTCAAAGTAAAGATTCTTCTTATAATGCATTCCCTTTTAGTCTAAAACACAATCTCTTGCCCTGAAACAGTGTTTAAGGTGAATACAAAGCTGTTTCATAGTGTGAAAAAGGGAAAGAACAGAGTTTCAAAGTAAAGATTCTTCTTATAATGCATTCCCTTTTAGTCTAAAACACAATCTCTTGCCCTGAAACAGTGTTTAAGGTGAATAGAAAGCTGTTTCATAGTGTCAAAAAGGTAAAGAACAAAGTTTCAAAGTAAAGATTCTTCTTATAATGCATTCCCTTTAGTCTAAAACACAATCTCTTGCCCTGAAACAGTGTTTAAGGCGAATACAAAGCTGTTTCACAGTGTGAAAAAGGTAAAGAACAGAGTTTCAAAGTAAAGATTCTTCTTATAATGCATTCCCTTTTAGTCTAAAACACAATCTCTTGCCCTGAAACAGTGTTTAAGGTGAATACAAAGCTGTTTCATAGTGTCAAAAAGGTAAAGAACAGAGTTTCAAAGTAAAGATTCTTCTTATGATGCAGTCTCTTTTAGTCTAAAAAACAATCTCTTGCCCTGAAACAGTGTTTAAGGTGTATACAAAGCTGTTTCAAAGTGTCAAAAAGGTAAAGAACAGAGTTTCAAAGTAAAGATTCTTCTTATAATGCATTCCCTTTTAGTCTAAAACACAATCTCTTGCCCTGAAACAGTGTTTAAGGTGAATACAAAGCTGTTTCATAGTGTGAAAAAGGGAAAGAACAGAGTTTCAAAGTAAAGATTCTTCTTATAATGCATTCCCTTTTAGTCTAAAACACAATCTCTTGCCCTGAAACAGTGTTTAAGTTGAATATAAAGCTGTTTCATAGTGTGAAAAAGGTAAAGAACAGAGTTTCAAATTAAAGATTCTTCTTATAATGCATTCCCTTTAGTCTAAAACACAATCTCTTGCCCTGAAACAGTGTTTAAGGTGAATACAAAGCTGTTTCATAGTGTGAAAAAGGGAAAGAACAGAGTTTCAAAGTAAAGATTCTTCTTATAATGCATTCCCTTTTAGTCTAAAACACAATCTCTTGCCCTGAAACAGTGTTTAAGGTGAATACAAAGCTGTTTCATAAAGTCAAAAAGGTAAAGAACAGAGTTTCAAAGTAAAGATTCTTCTTATAATGCAGTCTCTTTTAGTCTAAAGCACAATCTCTTGCCCTGAAACAGTGTTTAAGGTGTATACAAAGCTGTTTCAAAGTGTCAAAAAGGTAAAGAACAGAGTTTCAAAGTAAAGATTCTTCTTATAATGCATTCCCTTTTAGTCTAAAACACAATCTCTTGCCCTGAAACAGTGTTTAAAGTGAATACAAAGCTGTTTCATAGTGTGAAAAAGGTAAAGAACAGAGTTTCAAATTAAAGATTCTTCTTATAATGCATTACCTTTAGTCTAAAACACAATCTCTTGCCCTGAAACAGTGTTTAAGGTGAATACAAAGCTGTTTCATAGTGTGAAAAAGGTAAAGAACACAGTTTCAAAGTAAAGATTCTTCTTATAATGCATTCCCTTTTAGTCTAAAACACAATCTCTTGCCCTGAAACAGTGTTTAAGGTGAATACAAAGCTGTTTCATAGTGTGAAAATGGTAAAGAACAGAGTTTCTAAGTAAAGATTCTTCTTATAATGCAGTCTCTTTTAGTCTAAAACACAATCTCTTGCCCTGAAACAGTGTTTAAGTTGAATATAAAGTTGTTTCATAGTGTGAAAAAGGTAAAGAACAGAGTTTCTAAGTAAAGATTCTTCTTATAATGCATTCGCTTTTAGTCTAAAACACAATCTCTTGCCCTGAAACAGTGTTTAAGGTGAATAGAAAGCTGTTTCATAGTGTCAAAAAGGTAAAGAACAAAGTTTCAAAGTAAAGATTCTTCTTATAATGCATTCCCTTTAGTCTAAAACACAATCTCTTGCCCTGAAACAGTGTTTAAGGCGAATACAAAGCTGTTTCACATTGTGAAAAAGGTAAAGAACAGAGTTTCAAAGTAAAGATTCTTCTTATAATGCATTCCCTTTTAGTCTAAAACACAATCTCTTGCCCTGAAACAGTGTTTAAGGTGAATACAAAGCTGTTTCATAGTGTCAAAAAGGTAAAGAACAGAGTTTCAAAGTAAAGATTCTTCTTATAATGCAGTCTCTTTTAGTCTAAAACACAATCTCTTGCCCTGAAACAGTGTTTAAGGTGTATACAAAGCTGTTTCAAAGTGTCAAAAAGGTAAAGAACAGAGTTTCAAAGTAAAGATTCTTCTTATAATGCATTCCCTTTTAGTCTAAAACACAATCTCTTGCCCTGAAACAGTGTTTAAAGTGAATACAAAGCTGTTTCATAGTGTGAAAAAGGGAAAGAACAGAGTTTCAAAGTAAAGATTCTTCTTATAATGCATTCCCTTTTATTCTAAAACACAATCTCTTGCCCTGAAACAGTGTTTAAGGTGAATAGAAAGCTGTTTCATAGTGTCAAAAAGGTAAAGAACAAAGTTTCAAAGTAAAGATTCTTCTTATAATGCAGTCTCTTTTAGTCTAAAACACAATCTCTTGCCCTGAAACAGTGTTTAAGGCGAATACAAAGCTGTTGCATAGTGTGAAAAAGGTAAAGAACAGTTTCAAAGTAAAGATTCTTCTTATAATGCATTCCCTTTTAGTCTAAAACACAATCTCTTGCCCTGAAACAGTGTTTAAGGTGAATACAAAGCTGTTTCATAGTGTGAAAAAGGTAAAGAACAGAGTTTCAAAGTAAAGATTCTTCTTATAATGCAGTCTCTTTTAGTCTAAAACACAATCTCTTGCCCTGAAACAGTGTTTAAGGTGAATACAAAGCTGTTTCATAGTGTCAAAAAGGTAAAGAACAGAGTTTCAAAGTAAAGATTCTTCTTATAATGCAGTCTTTTTTAGTCTAAAACACAATCTCTTGCCCTGAAACAGTGTTTAAGGTGAATAGAAAGCTGTTTCATAGTGTCAAAAAGGTAAAGAACAAAGTTTCAAAGTAAAGATTCTTCTTATAATGCAGTCTCTTTTAGTCTAAAACACAATCTCTTGCCCTGAAACAGTGTTTAAGGTGAATACAAAGCTGTTTCACAGTGTGAAAAAGGTAAAGAACAGAGTTTCAAAGTAAAGATTCTTCTTATAATGCATTCCCTTTAGTCTAAAACACAATCTCTTGCACTGAAACAGTGTTTAAGGCGAGTACAAAGCTGTTTCACAGTGTGAAAAAGGTAAAGAACAGAGTTTCAAAGTAAAGATTCTTCTTATAATGCATTCCCTTTTAGTCTAAAACACAATCTCTTGCCCTGAAACAGTGTTTAAGGTGAATACAAAGCTGTTTCATAGTGTGAAAAAGGTAAAGAACAGAGTTTCAAATTAAAGATTCTTCTTATAATGCATTCCCTTTAGTCTAAAACACAATCTCTTGCCCTGAAACAGTGTTTAAGGTGAATACAAAGCTGTTTCATAGTGTGAAAAAGGTAAAGAACAGAGTTTCAAAGTAAAGATTCTTCTTATAATGCATTCCCTTTTAGTCTAAAACACAATCTCTTGCCTTGAAACAGTGTTTAAGGTGAATACAAAGCTGTTTCATAGTGTGAAAAAGGTAAAGAACAGAGTTTCAAATTAAAGATTCTTCTTATAATGCATTCCCTTTTAGTCTAAAACACAATCTCTTGCCCTGAAACAGTGTTTAAGGTGAATACAAAGCTGTTTCACAGTGTGAAAAAGGTAAAGAACAGAGTTTCAAAGTAAAGATTCTTCTTATAATGCAGTCTCTTTTAGTCTAAAACACAGTCTCTTGCCCTGAAACAGTGTTTAAGGTGAATACAAAGCTGTTTCATAGTGTCAAAAAGGTAAAGAACAGAGTTTCAAAGTAAAGATTCTTCTTATAATGCAGTCTCTTTTAGTCTAAAACACAATCTCTTGCCCTGAAACAGTGTTTAAGGCGAATACAAAGCTGTTGCATAGTGTGAAAAAGGTAAAGAACAGTTTCAAAGTAAAGATTCTTCTTATAATGCATTCCCTTTTAGTCTAAAACACAATCTCTTGCCCTGAAGCAGTGTTTAAGGTGAATACAAAGCTGTTTCATAGTGTGAAAAAGGTAAAGAACAGAGTTTCAAATTAAAGATTCTTCTTATAATGCAGTCTCTTTTAGTCTAAAACACAATCTCTTGCCCTGAAACAGTGTTTAAGGTGAATACAAAGCTGTTTCATAGTGTCAAAAAGGTAAAGAACAGAGTTTCGAAGTAAAGATTCTTCTTATAATGCATTCCCTTTAGTCTAAAACACAATCTCTTGCACTGAAACAGTGTTTAAGGCGAGTACAAAGCTGTTTCACAGTGTGAAAAAGGTAAAGAACAGAGTTTCAAATTAAAGATTCTTCTTATAATGCATTCCCTTTAGTCTAAAACACAATCTCTTGCCCTGAAACAGTGTTTAAGGTGAATACAAAGCTGTTTCATAGTGTGAAAAAGGGAAAGAACAGAGTTTCAAAGTAAAGATTCTTCTTATAATGCATTCCCTTTTAGTCTAAAACACAATCTCTTGCCCTGAAACAGTGTTTAAGGTGAATACAAAGCTGTTTCATAATGTCAAAAAGGTAAAGAACAGAGTTTCAAAGTAAAGATTCTTGTTATTATGCAGTCTCTTTTAGTCTAAAACACAATCTCTTGCCCTGAAACAGTGTTTAAGGTAAATACAAAGCTGTTTCATAGTGTGAAAAAGGTAAAGAACAGAGTTTCAAATTAAAGATTCTTCTTATAATGCATTACCTTTAGTCTAAAACACAATCTCTTGCCCTGAAACAGTGTTTAAGGTGAATACAAAGCTGTTTCATAGTGTGAAAAAGGTAAAGAACACAGTTTCAAAGTAAAGATTCTTCTTATAATGCATTCCCTTTTAGTCTAAAACACAATCTCTTGCCCTGAAACAGTGTTTAATGTGAATACAAAGCTGTTTCATAGTGTCAGAAAGGTAAAGAACAGAGTTTCAAAGTAAAGATTCTTCTTATAATGCATTCCCGTTTAGTCTAAAACACAATCTCTTGCCCTGAAACAGTGTTTAAGGTAAATACAAAGCTGTTTCATAGTGTCAAAAAGGTAAAGAACAGAGTTTCAAAGTAAAGATTCTTCTTATAATGCATTCCCTTTTAGTCTAAAACACAATCTCTTGCCCTGAAACAGTGTTTAAGGTGAATACAAAGCTGTTTCATAGTGTGAAAAAGGGAAAGAACAGAGTTTCAAAGTAAAGATTCTTCTTATAATGCATTCCCTTTTAGTCTAAAACACAATCTCTTGCCCTGAAACAGTGTTTAAGGCGAATACAAAGCTGTTTCACAGTGTGAAAAACGTAAAGAACAGAGTTTCAAAGTAAAGATTCTTCTTATAATGCATTCCCTTTTAGTCTAAAACACAATCTCTTGCCCTGAAACAGTGTTTAAGGTGAATACAAAGCTGTTTCATAGTGTCAAAAAGGTAAAGAACAGAGTTTCAAAGTAAAGATTCTTCTTATAATGCAGTCTCTTTTAGTCTAAAAAACAATCTCTTGCCCTGAAACAGTGTTTAAGGTGTATACAAAGCTGTTTCAAAGTGTCAAAAAGGTAAAGAACAGAGTTTCAAAGTAAAGACTCTTCTTATAATGCATTCCCTTTTAGTCTAAAACACAATCTCTTGCCCTGAAACAGTGTTTAAGGTGAATACAAAGCTGTTTCATAGTGTGAAAAAGGGAAAGAACAGAGTTTCAAAGTAAAGATTCTTCTTATAATGCATTCCCTTTTAGTCTAAAACACAATCTCTTGCCCTGAAACAGTGTTTAAGTTGAATATAAAGCTGTTTCATAGTGTGAAAAAGGTAAAGAACAGAGTTTCAAATTAAAGATTCTTCTTATAATGCATTCCCTTTAGTCTAAAACACAATCTCTTGCCCTGAAACAGTGTTTAAGGTGAATACAAAGCTGTTTCATAGTGTGAAAAAGGGAAAGAACAGAGTTTCAAAGTAAAGATTCTTCTTATAATGCATTCCCTTTTAGTCTAAAACACAATCTCTTGCCCTGAAACAGTGTTTAAGGTGAATACAAAGCTGTTTCATAATGTCAAAAAGGTAAAGAACAGAGTTTCAAAGTAAAGATTCTTCTTATAATGCAGTCTCTTTTAGTCTAAAACACAATCTCTTGCCCTGAAACAGTGTTTAAGTTGAATATAAAGTTGTTTCATAGTGTGAAAAAGGTAAAGAACAGAGTTTCTAAGTAAAGATTCTTCTTATAATGCATTCCCTTTTAGTCTAAAACACAATCTCTTGCCCTGAAACAGTGTTTAAGGTGAATAGAAAGCTGTTTCATAGTGTCAAAAAGGTAAAGAACAAAGTTTCAAAGTAAAGATTCTTCTTATAATGCATTCCCTTTAGTCTAAAACACAATCTCTTGCCCTGAAACAGTGTTTAAGGCGAATACAAAGCTGTTTCACAGTGTGAAAAAGGTAAAGAACAGAGTTTCAAAGTAAAGATTCTTCTTATAATGCAGTCTCTTTTAGTCTAAAACACAATCTCTTGCCCTGAAACAGTGTTTAAGGTGAATACAAAGCTGTTTCATAGTGTCAAAAAGGTAAAGAACAGAGTTTCGAAGTAAAGATTCTTCTTATAATGCATTCCCTTTAGTCTAAAACACAATCTCTTGCACTGAAACAGTGTTTAAGGCGAGTACAAAGCTGTTTCACAGTGTGAAAAAGGTAAAGAACAGAGTTTCAAATTAAAGATTCTTCTTATAATGCATTCCCTTTAGTCTAAAACACAATCTCTTGCCCTGAAACAGTGTTTAAGGTGAATACAAAGCTGTTTCATAGTGTGAAAAAGGGAAAGAACAGAGTTTCAAAGTAAAGATTCTTCTTATAATGCATTCCCTTTTAGTCTAAAACACAATCTCTTGCCCTGAAACAGTGTTTAAGGTGAATACAAAGCTGTTTCATAATGTCAAAAAGGTAAAGAACAGAGTTTCAAAGTAAAGATTCTTGTTATTATGCAGTCTCTTTTAGTCTAAAACACAATCTCTTGCCCTGAAACAGTGTTTAAGGTAAATACAAAGCTGTTTCATAGTGTGAAAAAGGTAAAGAACAGAGTTTCAAATTAAAGATTCTTCTTATAATGCATTACCTTTAGTCTAAAACACAATCTCTTGCCCTGAAACAGTGTTTAAGGTGAATACAAAGCTGTTTCATAGTGTGAAAAAGGTAAAGAACACAGTTTCAAAGTAAAGATTCTTCTTATAATGCATTCCCTTTTAGTCTAAAACACAATCTCTTGCCCTGAAACAGTGTTTAATGTGAATACAAAGCTGTTTCATAGTGTCAGAAAGGTAAAGAACAGAGTTTCAAAGTAAAGATTCTTCTTATAATGCATTCCCGTTTAGTCTAAAACACAATCTCTTGCCCTGAAACAGTGTTTAAGGTAAATACAAAGCTGTTTCATAGTGTCAAAAAGGTAAAGAACAGAGTTTCAAAGTAAAGATTCTTCTTATAATGCATTCCCTTTTAGTCTAAAACACAATCTCTTGCCCTGAAACAGTGTTTAAGGTGAATACAAAGCTGTTTCATAGTGTGAAAAAGGGAAAGAACAGAGTTTCAAAGTAAAGATTCTTCTTATAATGCATTCCCTTTTAGTCTAAAACACAATCTCTTGCCCTGAAACAGTGTTTAAGGCGAATACAAAGCTGTTTCACAGTGTGAAAAACGTAAAGAACAGAGTTTCAAAGTAAAGATTCTTCTTATAATGCATTCCCTTTTAGTCTAAAACACAATCTCTTGCCCTGAAACAGTGTTTAAGGTGAATACAAAGCTGTTTCATAGTGTCAAAAAGGTAAAGAACAGAGTTTCAAAGTAAAGATTCTTCTTATAATGCAGTCTCTTTTAGTCTAAAAAACAATCTCTTGCCCTGAAACAGTGTTTAAGGTGTATACAAAGCTGTTTCAAAGTGTCAAAAAGGTAAAGAACAGAGTTTCAAAGTAAAGACTCTTCTTATAATGCATTCCCTTTTAGTCTAAAACACAATCTCTTGCCCTGAAACAGTGTTTAAGGTGAATACAAAGCTGTTTCATAGTGTGAAAAAGGGAAAGAACAGAGTTTCAAAGTAAAGATTCTTCTTATAATGCATTCCCTTTTAGTCTAAAACACAATCTCTTGCCCTGAAACAGTGTTTAAGTTGAATATAAAGCTGTTTCATAGTGTGAAAAAGGTAAAGAACAGAGTTTCAAATTAAAGATTCTTCTTATAATGCATTCCCTTTAGTCTAAAACACAATCTCTTGCCCTGAAACAGTGTTTAAGGTGAATACAAAGCTGTTTCATAGTGTGAAAAAGGGAAAGAACAGAGTTTCAAAGTAAAGATTCTTCTTATAATGCATTCCCTTTTAGTCTAAAACACAATCTCTTGCCCTGAAACAGTGTTTAAGGTGAATACAAAGCTGTTTCATAATGTCAAAAAGGTAAAGAACAGAGTTTCAAAGTAAAGATTCTTCTTATAATGCAGTCTCTTTTAGTCTAAAACACAATCTCTTGCCCTGAAACAGTGTTTAAGGTGTATACAAAGCTGTTTCAAAGTGTCAAAAAGGTAAAGAACAGAGTTTCAAAGTAAAGATTCTTCTTATAATGCATTCCCTTTTAGTCTAAAACACAATCTCTTGCCCTGAAACAGTGTTTAAAGTGAATACAAAGCTGTTTCATAGTGTGAAAAAGGTAAAGAACAGAGTTTCAAATTAAAGATTCTTCTTATAATGCATTACCTTTAGTCTAAAACACAATCTCTTGCCCTGAAACAGTGTTTAAGGTGAATACAAAGCTGTTTCATAGTGTGAAAAAGGTAAAGAACACAGTTTCAAAGTAAAGATTCTTCTTATAATGCATTCCCTTTTAGTCTAAAACACAATCTCTTGCCCTGAAACAGTGTTTAAGGTGAATACAAAGCTGTTTCATAGTGTGAAAATGGTAAAGAACAGAGTTTCTAAGTAAAGATTCTTCTTATAATGCAGTCTCTTTTAGTCTAAAACACAATCTCTTGCCCTGAAACAGTGTTTAAGTTGAATATAAAGTTGTTTCATAGTGTGAAAAAGGTAAAGAACAGAGTTTCTAAGTAAAGATTCTTCTTATAATGCATTCCCTTTTAGTCTAAAACACAATCTCTTGCCCTGAAACAGTGTTTAAGGTGAATAGAAAGCTGTTTCATAGTGTCAAAAAGGTAAAGAACAAAGTTTCAAAGTAAAGATTCTTCTTATAATGCATTCCCTTTAGTCTAAAACACAATCTCTTGCCCTGAAACAGTGTTTAAGGCGAATACAAAGCTGTTTCACAGTGTGAAAAAGGTAAAGAACAGAGTTTCAAAGTAAAGATTCTTCTTATAATGCAGTCTCTTTTAGTCTAAAACACAATCTCTTGCCCTGAAACAGTGTTTAAGGTGTATACAAAGCTGTTTCAAAGTGTCAAAAAGGTAAAGAACAGAGTTTCAAAGTAAAGATTCTTCTTATAATGCATTCCCTTTTAGTCTAAAACACAATCTCTTGCCCTGAAACAGTGTTTAAAGTGAATACAAAGCTGTTTCATAGTGTGAAAAAGGGAAAGAACAGAGTTTCAAAGTAAAGATTCTTCTTATAATGCATTCCCTTTTATTCTAAAACACAATCTCTTGCCCTGAAACAGTGTTTAAGGTGAATAGAAAGCTGTTTCATAGTGTCAAAAAGGTAAAGAACAAAGTTTCAAAGTAAAGATTCTTCTTATAATGCAGTCTCTTTTAGTCTAAAACACAATCTCTTGCCCTGAAACAGTGTTTAAGGCGAATACAAAGCTGTTGCATAGTGTGAAAAAGGTAAAGAACAGTTTCAAAGTAAAGATTCTTCTTATAATGCATTCCCTTTTAGTCTAAAACACAATCTCTTGCCCTGAAACAGTGTTTAAGGTGAATACAAAGCTGTTTCATAGTGTGAAAAAGGTAAAGAACAGAGTTTCAAAGTAAAGATTCTTCTTATAATGCAGTCTCTTTTAGTCTAAAACACAATCTCTTGCCCTGAAACAGTGTTTAAGGTGAATACAAAGCTGTTTCATAGTGTCAAAAAGGTAAAGAACAGAGTTTCAAAGTAAAGATTCTTCTTATAATGCAGTCTTTTTTAGTCTAAAACACAATCTCTTGCCCTGAAACAGTGTTTAAGGTGAATAGAAAGCTGTTTCATAGTGTCAAAAAGGTAAAGAACAAAGTTTCAAAGTAAAGATTCTTCTTATAATGCAGTCTCTTTTAGTCTAAAACACAATCTCTTGCCCTGAAACAGTGTTTAAGGTGAATACAAAGCTGTTTCACAGTGTGAAAAAGGTAAAGAACAGAGTTTCAAAGTAAAGATTCTTCTTATAATGCATTCCCTTTAGTCTAAAACACAATCTCTTGCACTGAAACAGTGTTTAAGGCGAGTACAAAGCTGTTTCACAGTGTGAAAAAGGTAAAGAACAGAGTTTCAAAGTAAAGATTCTTCTTATAATGCATTCCCTTTTAGTCTAAAACACAATCTCTTGCCCTGAAACAGTGTTTAAGGTGAATACAAAGCTGTTTCATAGTGTGAAAAAGGTAAAGAACAGAGTTTCAAATTAAAGATTCTTCTTATAATGCATTCCCTTTAGTCTAAAACACAATCTCTTGCCCTGAAACAGTGTTTAAGGTGAATACAAAGCTGTTTCATAGTGTGAAAAAGGTAAAGAACAGAGTTTCAAAGTAAAGATTCTTCTTATAATGCATTCCCTTTTAGTCTAAAACACAATCTCTTGCCTTGAAACAGTGTTTAAGGTGAATACAAAGCTGTTTCATAGTGTGAAAAAGGTAAAGAACAGAGTTTCAAATTAAAGATTCTTCTTATAATGCATTCCCTTTTAGTCTAAAACACAATCTCTTGCCCTGAAACAGTGTTTAAGGTGAATACAAAGCTGTTTCATAGTTTCAAAAAGGTAAAGAATAGAATGTCAAAGTAAAGATTCTTCTCATAATGCATTCCCTTTTAGTCTAAAACACAATCTCTTGCCCTGAAACAGTGTTTAAGGTGAATACAAAGCTGTTTCATAGTGTCAAAAAGGTAAAGAACAGAGTTTCAAAGTAAAGATTCTTCTTATAATGCATTCCCTTTAGTCTAAAACACAATCTCTTGCACTGAAACAGTGTTTAAGGCGAGTACAAAGCTGTTTCACAGTGTGAAAAAGGTAAAGAACAGAGTTTCAAAGTAAAGATTCTTCTTATAATGCATTCCGGTTTAGTCTAAAACACAATCTCTTGCCCTGAAACAGTGTTTAAGGTAAATACAAAGCTGTTTCATAGTGTGAAAAAGGTAAAGAACAGAGTTTCAAATTAAAGATTCTTCTTATAATGCATTACCTTTAGTCTAAAACACAATCTCTTGCCCTGAAACAGTGTTTAAGGTGAATACAAAGCTGTTTCATAGTGTGAAAAAGGTAAAGAACACAGTTTCAAAGTAAAGATTCTTCTCATAACGCATTCCCTTTTAGTCTAAAACACAATCTCTTGCCCTGAAGCAGTGTTTAAGGTGAATACAAAGCTGTTTCATAGTGTGAAAATGGTAAAGAACAGAGTTTCAAAGTAAAGATTCTTCTTATAATGCAGTCTCTTTTAGTCTAAAACACAATCTCTTGCCCTGAAACAGTGTTTAAGTTGAATATAAAGTTGTTTCATAGTGTGAAAAAGGTAAAGAACAGAGTTTCTAAGTAAAGATTCTTCTTATAATGCATTCCCTTTTAGTCTAAAACACAATCTCTTGCCATGAAACAGTGTTTAAGGTGAATACAAAGCTGTTTCATAGTTTCAAAAAGGTAAAGAATAGAATGTCAAAGTAAAGATTCTTCTCATAATGCATTCCCTTTTAGTCTAAAACACAATCTCTTGCCCTGAAACAGTGTTTAAGGTGAATACAAAGCTGTTTCATAGTGTCAAAAAGGTAAAGAACAGAGTTTCAAAGTAAATATTCTTCTTATAATGCATTCCCTTTAGTCTAAAACACAATCTCTTGCCCTGAAACAGTGTTTAAGGCGAATACAAAGCTGTTTCACAGTGTGAAAAAGGTAAAGAACAGAGTTTCAAAGTAAAGATTCTTCTTATAATGCAGTCTCTTTTAGTCTAAAACACAATCTCTTGCCCTGAAACAGTGTTTAAGGTGTATACAAAGCTGTTTCAAAGTGTCAAAAAGGTAAAGAACAGAGTTTCAAAGTAAAGATTCTTCTTATAATGCATTCCCTTTTAGTCTAAAACACAATCTCTTGCCCTGAAACAGTGTTTAAGGTGAATACAAAGCTGTTTCATAGTGTGAAAAAGGGAAAGAACAGAGTTTCAAAGTAAAGATTCTTCTTATAATGCATTCCCTTTTAGTCTAAATCACAATCTCTTGCCCTGAAACAGTGTTTAAGGTGAATAGAAAGCTGTTTCATAGTGTCAAAAAGGTAAAGAACAGAGTTTCAAAGTAAAGATTCTTCTTATAATGCAGTCTCTTTTAGTCTAAAACACAATCTCTTGCCCTGAAACAGTGTTTAAGGCGAATACAAAGCTGTTTCATAGTGTGAAAAAGGTAAAGAACAGAGTTTCAAATTAAAGATTCTTCTTATAATGCATTACCTTTAGTCTAAAACACAATCTCTTGCCCTAAAACAGTGTTTAAGGTGAATACAAAGCTGTTTCATAGTGTGAAAAAGGTAAAGAACACAGTTTCAAAGTAAAGATTCTTCTCATAACGCATTCCCTTTTAGTCTAAAACACAATCTCTTGCCCTGAAGCAGTGTTTAAGGTGAATACAAAGCTGTTTCATAGTGTGAAAATGGTAAAGAACAGAGTTTCAAAGTAAAGATTCTTCTTATAATGCAGTCTCTTTTAGTCTAAAACACAATCTCTTGCCCTGAAACAGTGTTTAAGTTGAATATAAAGTTGTTTCATAGTGTGAAAAAGGTAAAGAACAGAGTTTCTAAGTAAAGATTCTTCTTATAATGCATTCCCTTTTAGTCTAAAACACAATCTCTTGCCCTGAAACAGTGTTTAAGGTGAATACAAAGCTGTTTCATAGTTTCAAAAAGGTAAAGAATAGAATGTCAAAGTAAAGATTCTTCTCATAATGCATTCCCTTTTAGTCTAAAACACAATCTCTTGCCCTGAAACAGTGTTTAAGGTGAATACAAAGCTGTTTCATAGTGTCAAAAAGGTAAAGAACAGAGTTTCAAAGTAAAGATTCTTCTTATAATGCATTCCCTTTAGTCTAAAACACAATCTCTTGCCCTGAAACAGTGTTTAAGGTGAATACAAAGCTGTTTCATAGTGTGAAAAAGGTAAAGAACAGAGTTTCAAAGTAAAGATTCTTCTTATAATGCATTCCCTTTAGTCTAAAACACAATCTCTTGCACTGAAACAGTGTTTAAGGCGAGTACAAAGCTGTTTCACAGTGTGAAAAAGGTAAAGAACAGAGTTTCAAAGTAAAGATTCTTCTTATAATGCATTCCGGTTTAGTCTAAAACACAATCTCTTGCCCTGAAACAGTGTTTAAGGTAAATACAAAGCTGTTTCATAGTGTGAAAAAGGTAAAGAACAGAGTTTCAAATTAAAGATTCTTCTTATAATGCATTACCTTTAGTCTAAAACACAATCTCTTGCCCTGAAACAGTGTTTAAGGTGAATACAAAGCTGTTTCATAGTGTGAAAAAGGTAAAGAACACAGTTTCAAAGTAAAGATTCTTCTCATAATGCATTCCCTTTTAGTCTAAAACACAATCTCTTGCCCTGAAGCAGTGTTTAAGGTGAATACAAAGCTGTTTCATAGTGTGAAAATGGTAAAGAACAGAGTTTCAAAGTAAAGATTCTTCTTATAATGCAGTCTCTTTTAGTCTAAAACACAATCTCTTGCCCTGAAACAGTGTTTAAGTTGAATATAAAGTTGTTTCATAGTGTGAAAAAGGTAAAGAACAGAGTTTCTAAGTAAAGATTCTTCTTATAATGCATTCCCTTTTAGTCTAAAACACAATCTCTTGCCCTGAAACAGTGTTTAAGGTGAATACAAAGCTGTTTCATAGTTTCAAAAAGGTAAAGAATAGAATGTCAAAGTAAAGATTCTTCTCATAATGCATTCCCTTTTAGTCTAAAACACAATCTCTTGCCCTGAAACAGTGTTTAAGGTAAATACAAAGCTGTTTCATAGTGTGAAAAAGGTAAAGAACAGAGTTTCAAAGTAAAGATTCTTCTTATAATGCAGTCTCTTTTAGTCTAAAACACAATCTCTTGCCCTGAAACAGTGTTTAAGGTGTATACAAAGCTGTTTCAAAGTGTCAAAAAGGTAAAGAACAGAGTTTCAAAGTAAAGATTCTTCTTATAATGCATTCCCTTTTAGTCTAAAACACAATCTCTTGCCCTGAAACAGTGTTTAAGGTGAATACAAAGCTGTTTCATAGTGTGAAAAAGGGAAAGAACAGAGTTTCAAAGTAAAGATTCTTCTTATAATGCATTCCCTTTTAGTCTAAATCACAATCTCTTGCCCTGAAACAGTGTTTAAGGTGAATAGAAAGCTGTTTCATAGTGTCAAAAAGGTAAAGAACAGAGTTTCAAAGTAAAGATTCTTCTTATAATGCAGTCTCTTTTAGTCTAAAACACAATCTCTTGCCCTGAAACAGTGTTTAAGGCGAATACAAAGCTGTTTCATAGTGTGAAAAAGGTAAAGAACAGAGTTTCAAATTAAAGATTCTTCTTATAATGCATTACCTTTAGTCTAAAACACAATCTCTTGCCCTAAAACAGTGTTTAAGGTGAATACAAAGCTGTTTCATAGTGTGAAAAAGGTAAAGAACACAGTTTCAAAGTAAAGATTCTTCTCATAACGCATTCCCTTTTAGTCTAAAACACAATCTCTTGCCCTGAAGCAGTGTTTAAGGTGAATACAAAGCTGTTTCATAGTGTGAAAATGGTAAAGAACAGAGTTTCAAAGTAAAGATTCTTCTTATAATGCAGTCTCTTTTAGTCTAAAACACAATCTCTTGCCCTGAAACAGTGTTTAAGTTGAATATAAAGTTGTTTCATAGTGTGAAAAAGGTAAAGAACAGAGTTTCTAAGTAAAGATTCTTCTTATAATGCATTCCCTTTTAGTCTAAAACACAATCTCTTGCCCTGAAACAGTGTTTAAGGTGAATACAAAGCTGTTTCATAGTTTCAAAAAGGTAAAGAATAGAATGTCAAAGTAAAGATTCTTCTCATAATGCATTCCCTTTTAGTCTAAAACACAATCTCTTGCCCTGAAACAGTGTTTAAGGTGAATACAAAGCTGTTTCATAGTGTCAAAAAGGTAAAGAACAGAGTTTCAAAGTAAAGATTCTTCTTATAATGCATTCCCTTTAGTCTAAAACACAATCTCTTGCCCTGAAACAGTGTTTAAGGTGAATACAAAGCTGTTTCATAGTGTGAAAAAGGTAAAGAACAGAGTTTCAAAGTAAAGATTCTTCTTATAATGCATTCCCTTTAGTCTAAAACACAATCTCTTGCACTGAAACAGTGTTTAAGGCGAGTACAAAGCTGTTTCACAGTGTGAAAAAGGTAAAGAACAGAGTTTCAAAGTAAAGATTCTTCTTATAATGCATTCCCTTTTAGTCTAAAACACAATCTCTTGCCCTGAAACAGTGTTTAAGGTGAATACAAAGCTGTTTCATAGTGTGAAAAAGGGAAAGAACAGAGTTTCAAAGTAAAGATTCTTCTTATAATGCAGTCTCTTTTAGTCTAAAACACAATCTCTTGCCCTGAAACAGTGTTTAAGGTGTATACAAAGCTGTTTCACAGTGTGAAAAAGGTAAAGAACAGAGTTTCAAAGTAAAGATTCTTCTTATAATGCATTCCCTTTAGTCTAAAACACAATCTCTTGCACTGAAACAGTGTTTAAGGCGAGTACAAAGCTGTTTCACAGTGTGAAAAAGGTAAAGATCAGCGTTTCAAAGTAAAGATTCTTCTTATAATGCATTCCCGTTTAGTCTAAAACACAATCTCTTGCCCTGAAACAGTGTTTAAAGTAAATACAAAGCTGTTTCATAGTGTCAAAAAGGTAAAGAACAGAGTTTCAAAGTAAAGATTCTTCTTATAATGCATTCCCTTTTAGTCTAAAACACAATCTCTTGCCCTGAAACAGTGTTTAAGGTGAATACAAAGCTGTTTCATAGTGTGAAAAAGGTAAAGAACAGAGTTTCAAAGTAAAGATTCTTCTTATAATGCATTCCCTTTAGTCTAAAACACAATCTCTTGCACTGAAACAGTGTTTAAGGCGAGTACAAAGCTGTTTCACAGTGTGAAAAAGGTAAAGAACAGAGTTTCAAAGTAAAGATTCTTCTTATAATGCATTCCGGTTTAGTCTAAAACACAATCTCTTGCCCTGAAACAGTGTTTAAGGTAAATACAAAGCTGTTTCATAGTGTGAAAAAGGTAAAGAACAGAGTTTCAAATTAAAGATTCTTCTTATAATGCATTACCTTTAGTCTAAAACACAATCTCTTGCCCTGAAACAGTGTTTAAGGTGAATACAAAGCTGTTTCATAGTGTGAAAAAGGTAAAGAACACAGTTTCAAAGTAAAGATTCTTCTCATAATGCATTCCCTTTTAGTCTAAAACACAATCTCTTGCCCTGAAGCAGTGTTTAAGGTGAATACAAAGCTGTTTCATAGTGTGAAAATGGTAAAGAACAGAGTTTCAAAGTAAAGATTCTTCTTATAATGCAGTCTCTTTTAGTCTAAAACACAATCTCTTGCCCTGAAACAGTGTTTAAGGTGAATACAAAGCTGTTTCATAGTTTCAAAAAGGTAAAGAATAGAATGTCAAAGTAAAGATTCTTCTCATAATGCATTCCCTTTTAGTCTAAAACACAATCTCTTGCCCTGAAACAGTGTTTAAGGTGAATACAAAGCTGTTTCATAGTGTCAAAAAGGTAAAGAACAGAGTTTCAAAGTAAAGATTCTTCTTATAATGCATTCCCTTTAGTCTAAAACACAATCTCTTGCCCTGAAACAGTGTTTAAGGCGAATACAAAGCTGTTTCACAGTGTGAAAAAGGTAAAGAACAGAGTTTCAAAGTAAAGATTCTTCTTATAATGCAGTCTCTTTTAGTCTAAAACACAATCTCTTGCCCTGAAACAGTGTTTAAGGTGAATACAAAGCTGTTTCATAGTGTCAAAAAGGTAAAGAACAGAGTTTCAAAGTAAAGATTCTTCTTATAATGCAGTCTCTTTTAGTCTAAAACACAATCTCTTGCCCTGAAACAGTGTTTAAGTTGAATATAAAGTTCTTTCATAGTGTGAAAAAGGTAAAGAACAGAGTTTCAAAGTAAAGATTCTTCTTATAATGCATTCCCTTTAGTCTAAAACACAATCTCTTGCACTGAAACAGTGTTTAAGGCGAGTACAAAGCTGTTTCACAGTGTGAAAAAGGTAAAGAACAGAGTTTCAAAGTAAAGATTCTTCTTATAATGCATTCCCGTTTAGTCTAAAACACAATCTCTTGCCCTGAAACAGTGTTTAAGGTAAATACAAAGCTGTTTCATAGTGTCAAAAAGGTAAAGAACAGAGTTTCAAAGTAAAGATTCTTCTTATAATGCATTCCCTTTTAGTCTAAAACACAATCTCTTGCCCTGAAACAGTGTTTAAGGTGAATACAAAGCTGTTTCATAGTGTCAAAAAGGTAAAGAACAGAGTTTCAAAGTAAAGATTCTTCTTATAATGCATTCCCTTTTAGTCTAAAACACAATCTCTTGCCCTGAAACAGTGTTTAAGCTATTCAATTTGGTTAAAAACAATATTTCTTGCTCTGAAACGTTGTATAAGCCGATTACAATGCATAGAAGCCCTGTTTCTTTGTGGTTAGAGGTGTACAAACAGAGTTGCAATTACTTTAATTGGTCATATTACAAACAACTTGTTTCACCCCTGTATAAACTCGTTTCACTTGAAATATGTGTTTTCTTAGGATATTGTAAGTTATTCAGTTTGGTCAAAAACAATGTGTCTTGCTCTGAAACGCTGTATAAGCTGATTACAATGCATAGAAACCCTGTTTCGTTCTGGTTAGAGGTGTACAAACAGAGTTGCAATTACTTTAAATGGTTAAGTTGTTCAGTTTGGTTAAAAACAATATTTCTTGCTCTGAAACTATGTATAAGCCAATTATAATGCCTGGAAACGTTGCCTCCTTGTGGTTAGAGGTGTAAAAACATAGTTGCAATTACTTTCAAGGGGCACATTAGAACCATGTTAAAACAACTTGTTTCTCCCCTGTATAAACTCTTTTCACTTGAAATATATGTTTTCTTAGGATATTGTAAGTTGTTCAGTTTGGTTAAAAACAATATTTCTTGCTCTGAAACGCTGTATAAGCCGATTACAATACATAGAAACCCTGTTTCGTTGTGGTGAAACGTGTTCAAACAGAGTAGTAATTACTTTAATTGATCATATTACAAACAACTTGATGTCCCCTTGTTATAAACTCTTTTCATTTCAAATATGTGTTTTCTTAACATATTGTAAGTTATTCAGTTTGGTTAAAAACAAGATGTCTAGCTCTGAAACAGTGTTTAAGGTGAATACAAAGCTGTTTCATAGTGTGAAAATGGTAAAGAACAGAGTTTCTAAGTAAAGATTCTTCTTATAATGCAGTCTCTTTTAGTCTAAAACACAATCTCTTGCCCTGAAACAGTGTTTAAGTTGAATATAAAGTTGTTTCATAGTGTGAAAAAGGTAAAGAACAGAGTTTCTAAGTAAAGATTCTTCTTATAATGCATTCCCTTTTAGTCTAAAACACAATCTCTTGCCCTGAAACAGTGTTTAAGGTGAATACAAAGCTGTTTCATAGTTTCAAAAAGGTAAAGAATAGAATGTCAATGTAAAGATTCTTCTCATAATGCATTCCCTTTTAGTCTAATTCACAATCTCTTGCCCTGAAACAGTGTTTAAGGTGAATACAAAGCTGTTTCATAGTGTCAAAAAGGTAAAGAACAGAGTTTCAAAGTAAAGATTCTTCTTATAATGCATTCCCTTTTAGTCTAAAACACAATCTCTTGCCCTGAAACAGTGTTTAAGGTGAATACAAAGCTGTTTCATAGTGTCAAAAAGGTAAAGAACAGAGTTTCAAAGTAAAGATTCTTCTTATAATGCATTCCCTTTTAGTCTAAAACACAATCTCTTGCCCTGAAACAGTGTTTAAGCTATTCAATTTGGTTAAAAACAATATTTCTTGCTCTGAAACGGTGTATAAGCCGATTACAATGCATAGAAGCCCTGTTTCTTTGTGGTTAGAGGTGTACAAACAGAGTTGCAATTACTTTAATTGGTCATATTACAAACAACTTGTTTCACCCCTTTATAAACTCGTTTCACTTGAAATATGTGTTTTCTTAGGATATTGTAAGTTATTCAGTTTGGTCAAAAACAATGTGTCTTGCTCTGAAACGCTGTATAAGCTGATTACAATGCATAGAAACCCTGTTTCGTTCTGGTTAGAGGTGTACAAACAGAGTTGCAATTACTTTAAATGGTTAAGTTGTTCAGTTTGGTTAAAAACAATATTTCTTGCTCTGAAACTATGTATAAGCCAATTATAATGCGTGGAAACGTTGCCTCCTTGTGGTTAGAGGTGTAAAAACATAGTTGCAATTACTTTCAAGGGGCACATTAGAACCATGTTAAAACAACTTGTTTCTCCCCTGTATAAACTCTTTTCACTTGAAATATATGTTTTCTTAGGATATTGTAAGTTGTTCAGTTTGGTTAAAAACAATATTTCTTGCTCTGAAACGCTGTATAAGCTGATTACAATACATAGAAACCCTGTTTCGTTGTGGTGAAACGTGTTCAAACAGAGTTGTAATTACTTTAATTGATCATATTACAAACAACTTGATGTCCCCTTGTTATAAACTCTTTTCATTTGAAATATGTGTTTTCTTAACATATTGTAAGTTATTCAGTTTGGTTAAAAACAAGATGTCTAGCTCTGAAACAGTGTTTAAGGTGAATACAAAGCTGTTTCATAGTGTGAAAATGGTAAAGAACAGAGTTTCTAAGTAAAGATTCATCTTATAATGCAGTCTCTTTTAGTCTAAAACACAATCTCTTGCCCTGAAACAGTGTTTAAGTTGAATATAAAGTTGTTTCATAGTGTGAAAAAGGTAAAGAACAGAGTTTCTAAGTAAAGATTCTTCTTATAATGCATTCCCTTTTAGTCTAAAACACAATCTCTTGCCCTGAAACAGTGTTTAAGGTGAATACAAAGCTGTTTCATAGTTTCAAAAAGGTAAAGAATAGAATGTCAAAGTAAAGATTCTTCTCATAATGCATTCCCTTTTAGTCTAAATCACAATCTCTTGCCCTGAAACAGTGTTTAAGGTGAATACAAAGCTGTTTCATAGTGTCAAAAAGGTAAAGAACAGAGTTTCAAAGTAAAGATTCTTCTTATAATGCATTCCCTTTAGTCTAAAACACAATCTCTTGCCCTGAAACAGTGTTTAAGGCGAATACAAAGCTGTTGCATAGTGTGAAAAAGGTAAAGAACAGTTTCAAAGTAAAGATTCTTCTGATAATGCATTCCCTTTTAGTCTAAAACACAATCTCTTGCCCTGAAACAGTGTTTAAGCTGAATACAAAGCTGTTTCATAGTGTGAAAAATTTAAAGAACAGAGTTTCAAAGTAAAGATTCTTCTTATAATGCAGTCTCTTTTAGTCTAAAACACAATCTCTTGCCCTGAAACAGTGTTTAAGGTGTATACAAAGCTGTTTCACAGTGTGAAAAAGGTAAAGAACAGAGTTTCAAAGTAAAGATTCTTCTTATAATGCATTCCCTTTTAGTCTAAAACACAATCTCTTGCCCTGAAACAGTGTTTAAGGTGAATACAAAGCTGTTTCATAGTGTCAAAAAGGTAAAGAACAGAGTTTCAAAGTAAAGATTCTTCTTATAATGCAGTCTCTTTTAGTCTAAAACACAATCTCTTGCCCTGAAACAGTGTTTAAGGTGTATACAAAGCTGTTTCAAAGTGTCAAAAAGGTAAAGAACAGAGTTTCAAAGTAAAGATTCTTCTTATAATGCATTCCCTTTTAGTCTAAAACACAATCTCTTGCCCTGAAACAGTGTTTAAGGTGAATACAAAGCTGCTTCATAGTGTGAAAAAGGGAAAGAACAGAGTTTCAAAGTAAAGATTCTTCTTATAATGCATTCCCTTTTAGTCTAAATCACAATCTCTTGCCCTGAAACAGTGTTTAAGGTGAATAGAAAGCTGTTTCATAGTGTCAAAAAGGTAAAGAACAGAGTTTCAAAGTAAAGATTCTTCTTATAATGCAGTCTCTTTTAGTCTAAAACACAATCTCTTGCCCTGAAACAGTGTTTAAGGCGAATACAAAGCTGTTGCATAGTGTGAAAAAGGTAAAGAACAGTTTCAAAGTAAAGATTCTTCTTATAATGCATTCCCTTTAGTCTAAAACACAATCTCTTGCACTGAAACAGTGTTTAAGGCGAGTACAAAGCTGTTTCACAGTGTGAAAAAGGTAAAGATCAGCGTTTCAAAGTAAAGATTCTTCTTATAATGCATTCCCGTTTAGTCTAAAACACAATCTCTTGCCCTGAAACAGTGTTTAAGGTAAATACAAAGCTGTTTCATAGTGTCAAAAAGGTAAAGAACAGAGTTTCAAAGTAAAGATTCTTCTTATAATGCATTCCCTTTTAGTCTAAAACACAATCTCTTGCCCTGAAACAGTGTTTAAGGTGAATACAAAGCTGTTTCATAGTGTGAAAAAGGTAAAGAACAGAGTTTCAAAGTAAAGATTCTTCTTATAATGCATTCGCTTTAGTCTAAAACACAATCTCTTGCCCTGAAACAGTGTTTAAGCTATTCAATTTGGTTAAAAACAATATTTCTTGCTCTGAAACGGTGTATAAGCCGATTACAATGCATAGAAGCCCTGTTTCTTTGTGGTTAGAGGTGTACAAACAGAGTTGCAATTACTTTAATTGGTCATATTACAAACAACTTGTTTCACCCCTTTATAAACTCGTTTCACTTGAAATATGTGTTTTCTTAGGATATTGTAAGTTATTCAGTTTGGTCAAAAACAATGTGTCTTGCTCTGAAACGCTGTATAAGCTGATTACAATGCATAGAAACCCTGTTTCGTTCTGGTTAGAGGTGTACAAACAGAGTTGCAATTACTTTAAATGGTTAAGTTGTTCAGTTTGGTCAAAAACAATGTGTCTTGCTCTGAAACGCTGTATAAGCTGATTACAATGCATAGAAACCCTGTTTCGTTCTGGTTAGAGGTGTACAAACAGAGTTGCAATTACTTTAAATGGTTAAGTTGTTCAGTTTGGTTAAAAACAATATTTCTTGCTCTGAAACGCTGTATAAGCCGATTACAATACATAGAAACCCTGTTTCGTTGTGGTGAAACGTGTTCAAACAGAGTTGTAATTACTTTAATTGATCATATTACAAACAACTTGATGTCCCCTTGTTATAAACTCTTTTCATTTGAAATATGTGTTTTCTTAACATATTGAAAGTTATTCAGTTTGGTTAAAAACAAGATGTCTAGCTCTGAAACAGTGTTTAAGGTGAATACAAAGCTGTTTCATAGTGTGAAAATGGTAAAGAACAGAGTTTCTAAGTAAAGATTCATCTTATAATGCAGTCTCTTTTAGTCTAAAACACAATCTCTTGCCCTGAAACAGTGTTTAAGTTGAATATAAAGTTGTTTCATAGTGTGAAAAAGGTAAAGAACAGAGTTTCTAAGTAAAGATTCTTCTTATAATGCATTCCCTTTTAGTCTAAAACACAATCTCTTGCCCTGAAACAGTGTTTAAGGTGAATACAAAGCTGTTTCATAGTTTCAAAAAGGTAAAGAATAGAATGTCAAAGTAAAGATTCTTCTCATAATGCATTCCCTTTTAGTCTAAATCACAATCTCTTGCCCTGAAACAGTGTTTAAGGTGAATACAAAGCTGTTTCATAGTGTCAAAAAGGTAAAGAACAGAGTTTCAAAGTAAAGATTCTTCTTATAATGCATTCCCTTTAGTCTAAAACACAATCTCTTGCCCTGAAACAGTGTTTAAGGCGAATACAAAGCTGTTTCACAGTGTGAAAAAGGTAAAGAACAGAGTTTCAAAGTAAAGATTCTTCTTATAATGCCCTCCCTTTTAGTCTAAAACACAATGTCTTGCCCTGAAACAGTGTTTAAGGTGAATACAAAGCTGTTGCATAGTGTGAAAAAGGTAAAGAACAGTTTCAAAGTAAAGATTCTTCTGATAATGCATTCCCTTTTAGTCTAAAACACAATCTCTTGCCCTGAAACAGTGTTTAAGCTGAATACAAAGCTGTTTCATAGTGTGAAAAAGGTAAAGAACAGAGTTTCAAAGTAAAGATTCTTCTTATAATGCATTCCGGTTTAGTCTAAAACACAATCTCTTGCCCTGAAACAGTGTTTAAGGTAAATACAAAGCTGTTTCATAGTGTGAAAAAGGTAAAGAACAGAGTTTCAAATTAAAGATTCTTCTTATAATGCATTACCTTTAGTCTAAAACACAATCTCTTGCCCTGAAACAGTGTTTAAGGTGAATACAAAGCTGTTTCATAGTGTGAAAAAGGTAAAGAACACAGTTTCAAAGTAAAGATTCTTCTTATAATGCATTCCCTTTTAGTCTAAAACACAATCTCTTGCCCTGAAGCAGTGTTTAAGGTGAATACAAAGCTGTTTCACAGTGTGAAAAAGGTAAAGAACAGAGTTTCAAAGTAAAGATTCTTCTTATAATGCATTCCCTTTAGTCTAAAACACAATCTCTTGCACTGAAACAGTGTTTAAGGCGAGTACAAAGCTGTTTCACAGTGTGAAAAAGGTAAAGAACAGAGTTTCAAAGTAAAGATTCTTCTTATAATGCATTCCGGTTTAGTCTAAAACACAATCTCTTGCCCTGAAACAGTGTTTAAGGTAAATACAAAGCTGTTTCATAGTGTGAAAAAGGTAAAGAACAGAGTTTCAAATTAAAGATTCTTCTTATAATGCATTACCTTTAGTCTAAAACACAATCTCTTGCCCTGAAACAGTGTTTAAGGTGAATACAAAGCTGTTTCATAGTGTGAAAAAGGTAAAGAACACAGTTTCAAAGTAAAGATTCTTCTCATAACGCATTCCCTTTTAGTCTAAAACACAATCTCTTGCCCTGAAGCAGTGTTTAAGGTGAATACAAAGCTGTTTCATAGTGTGAAAATGGTAAAGAACAGAGTTTCAAAGTAAAGATTCTTCTTATAATGCAGTCTCTTTTAGTCTAAAACACAATCTCTTGCCCTGAAACAGTGTTTAAGTTGAATATAAAGTTGTTTCATAGTGTGAAAAAGGTAAAGAACAGAGTTTCTAAGTAAAGATTCTTCTTATAATGCATTCCCTTTTAGTCTAAAACACAATCTCTTGCCCTGAAACAGTGTTTAAGGTGAATACAAAGCTGTTTCATAGTTTCAAAAAGGTAAAGAATAGAATGTCAAAGTAAAGATTCTTCTCATAATGCATTCCCTTTTAGTCTAAAACACAATCTCTTGCCCTGAAACAGTGTTTAAGGTGAATACAAAGCTGTTTCATAGTGTCAAAAAGGTAAAGAACAGAGTTTCAAAGTAAAGATTCTTCTTATAATGCATTCCCTTTAGTCTAAAACACAATCTCTTGCCCTGAAACAGTGTTTAAGGCGAATACAAAGCTGTTTCACAGTGTGAAAAAGGTAAAGAACAGAGTTTCAAAGTAAAGATTCTTCTTATAATGCAGTCTCTTTTAGTCTAAAACACAATCTCTTGCCCTGAAACAGTGTTTAAGGTGTATACAAAGCTGTTTCAAAGTGTCAAAAAGGTAAAGAACAGAGTTTCAAAGTAAAGATTCTTCTTATAATGCATTCCCTTTTAGTCTAAAACACAATCTCTTGCCCTGAAACAGTGTTTAAGGTGAATACAAAGCTGCTTCATAGTGTGAAAAAGGGAAAGAACAGAGTTTCAAAGTAAAGATTCTTCTTATAATGCATTCCCTTTTAGTCTAAATCACAATCTCTTGCCCTGAAACAGTGTTTAAGGTGAATAGAAAGCTGTTTCATAGTGTCAAAAAGGTAAAGAACAGAGTTTCAAAGTAAAGATTCTTCTTATAATGCAGTCTCTTTTAGTCTAAAACACAATCTCTTGCCCTGAAACAGTGTTTAAGGTGAATAGAAAGCTGTTTCATAGTGTCAAAAAGGTAAAGAACAGAGTTTCAAAGTAAAGATTCTTCTTATAATGCATTCCCTTTAGTCTAAAACACAATCTCTTGCACTGAAACAGTGTTTAAGGCGAGTACAAAGCTGTTTCACAGTGTGAAAAAGGTAAAGATCAGCGTTTCAAAGTAAAGATTCTTCTTATAATGCATTCCCGTTTAGTCTAAAACACAATCTCTTGCCCTGAAACAGTGTTTAAGGTAAATACAAAGCTGTTTCATAGTGTCAAAAAGGTAAAGAACAGAGTTTCAAAGTAAAGATTCTTCTTATAATGCATTCCCTTTAGTCTAAAACACAATCTCTTGCACTGAAACAGTGTTTAAGGCGAGTACAAAGCTGTTTCACAGTGTGAAAAAGGTAAAGAACAGAGTTTCAAAGTAAAGATTCTTCTTATAATGCATTCCGGTTTAGTCTAAAACACAATCTCTTGCCCTGAAACAGTGTTTAAGGTAAATACAAAGCTGTTTCATAGTGTGAAAAAGGTAAAGAACAGAGTTTCAAATTAAAGATTCTTCTTATAATGCATTACCTTTAGTCTAAAACACAATCTCTTGCCCTGAAACAGTGTTTAAGGTGAATACAAAGCTGTTTCATAGTGTGAAAAAGGTAAAGAACACAGTTTCAAAGTAAAGATTCTTCTCATAACGCATTCCCTTTTAGTCTAAAACACAATCTCTTGCCCTGAAGCAGTGTTTAAGGTGAATACAAAGCTGTTTCATAGTGTGAAAATGGTAAAGAACAGAGTTTCAAAGTAAAGATTCTTCTTATAATGCAGTCTCTTTTAGTCTAAAACACAATCTCTTGCCCTGAAACAGTGTTTAAGTTGAATATAAAGTTGTTTCATAGTGTGAAAAAGGTAAAGAACAGAGTTTCTAAGTAAAGATTCTTCTTATAATGCATTCCCTTTTAGTCTAAAACACAATCTCTTGCCCTGAAACAGTGTTTAAGGTGAATACAAAGCTGTTTCATAGTTTCAAAAAGGTAAAGAATAGAATGTCAAAGTAAAGATTCTTCTCATAATGCATTCCCTTTTAGTCTAAAACACAATCTCTTGCCCTGAAACAGTGTTTAAGGTGAATACAAAGCTGTTTCATAGTGTCAAAAAGGTAAAGAACAGAGTTTCAAAGTAAAGATTCTTCTTATAATGCATTCCCTTTAGTCTAAAACACAATCTCTTGCCCTGAAACAGTGTTTAAGGCGAATACAAAGCTGTTTCACAGTGTGAAAAAGGTAAAGAACAGAGTTTCAAAGTAAAGATTCTTCTTATAATGCAGTCTCTTTTAGTCTAAAACACAATCTCTTGCCCTGAAACAGTGTTTAAGGTGTATACAAAGCTGTTTCAAAGTGTCAAAAAGGTAAAGAACAGAGTTTCAAAGTAAAGATTCTTCTTATAATGCATTCCCTTTTAGTCTAAAACACAATCTCTTGCCCTGAAACAGTGTTTAAGGTGAATACAAAGCTGCTTCATAGTGTGAAAAAGGGAAAGAACAGAGTTTCAAAGTAAAGATTCTTCTTATAATGCATTCCCTTTTAGTCTAAATCACAATCTCTTGCCCTGAAACAGTGTTTAAGGTGAATAGAAAGCTGTTTCATAGTGTCAAAAAGGTAAAGAACAGAGTTTCAAAGTAAAGATTCTTCTTATAATGCAGTCTCTTTTAGTCTAAAACACAATCTCTTGCCCTGAAACAGTGTTTAAGGTGAATACAAAGCTGTTGCATAGTGTGAAAAAGGTAAAGAACAGAGTTTCAAAGTAAAGATTCTTCTTATAATGCAGTCTCTTTTAGTCTAAAACACAATCTCTTGCCCTGAAACAGTGTTTAAGGTGAATAGAAAGCTGTTTCATAGTGTCAAAAAGGTAAAGAACAAAGTTTCAAAGTAAAGATTCTTCTTATAATGCAGTCTCTTTTAGTCTAAAACACAATCTCTTGCCCTGAAACAGTGTTTAAGGTGAATACAAAGCTGTTGCATAGTGTGAAAAAGGTAAAGAACAGAGTTTCAAAGTAAAGATTCTTCTTATAATGCAGTCTCTTTTAGTCTAAAACACAATCTCTTGCCCTGAAACAGTGTTTAAGGTGAATAGAAAGCTGTTTCATAGTGTCAAAAAGGTAAAGAACAAAGTTTCAAAGTAAAGATTCTTCTTATAATGCAGTCTCTTTTAGTCTAAAACACAATCTCTTGCCCTGAAACAGTGTTTAAGGTGTATACAAAGCTGTTTCACAGTGTGAAAAAGGTAAAGAACAGAGTTTCAAAGTAAAGATTCTTCTTATAATGCATTCCCTTTAGTCTAAAACACAATCTCTTGCACTGAAACAGTGTTTAAGGCGAGTACAAAGCTGTTTCACAGTGTGAAAAAGGTAAAGATCAGCGTTTCAAAGTAAAGATTCTTCTTATAATGCATTCCCGTTTAGTCTAAAACACAATCTCTTGCCCTGAAACAGTGTTTAAGGTAAATACAAAGCTGTTTCATAGTGTCAAAAAGGTAAAGAACAGAGTTTCAAAGTAAAGATTCTTCTTATAATGCATTCCCTTTTAGTCTAAAACACAATCTCTTGCCCTGAAACAGTGTTTAAGGTGAATACAAAGCTGTTTCATAGTGTGAAAAAGGTAAAGAACAGAGTTTCAAAGTAAAGATTCTTCTTATAATGCATTCCCTTTAGTCTAAAACACAATCTCTTGCCCTGAAACAGTGTTTAAGCTATTCAATTTGGTTAAAAACAATATTTCTTGCTCTGAAACGGTGTATAAGCCGATTACAATGCATAGAAGCCCTGTTTCTTTGTGGTTAGAGGTGTACAAACAGAGTTGCAATTACTTTAATTGGTCATATTACAAACAACTTGTTTCACCCCTTTATAAACTCGTTTCACTTGAAATATGTGTTTTCTTAGGATATTGTAAGTTATTCAGTTTGGTCAAAAACAATGTGTCTTGCTCTGAAACGCTGTATAAGCTGATTACAATGCATAGAAACCCTGTTTCGTTCTGGTTAGAGGTGTACAAACAGAGTTGCAATTACTTTAAATGGTTAAGTTGTTCAGTTTGGTTAAAAACAATATTTCTTGCTCTGAAACTATGTATAAGCCAATTATAATGCGTGGAAACGTTGCCTCCTTGTGGTTAGAGGTGTAAAAACATAGTTGCAATTACTTTCAAGGGGCACATTAGAACCATGTTAAAACAACTTGTTTCTCCCCTGTATAAACTCTTTTCACTTGAAATATATGTTTTCTTAGGATATTGTAAGTTGTTCAGTTTGGTTAAAAACAATATTTCTTGCTCTGAAACGCTGTATAAGCCGATTACAATACATAGAAACCCTGTTTCGTTGTGGTGAAACGTGTTCAAACAGAGTTGTAATTACTTTAATTGATCATATTACAAACAACTTGATGTCCCCTTGTTATAAACTCTTTTCATTTGAAATATGTGTTTTCTTAACATATTGTAAGTTATTCAGTTTGGTTAAAAACAAGATGTCTAGCTCTGAAACAGTGTTTAAGGTGAATACAAAGCTGTTTCATAGTGTGAAAATGGTAAAGAACAGAGTTTCTAAGTAAAGATTCATCTTATAATGCAGTCTCTTTTAGTCTAAAACACAATCTCTTGCCCTGAAACAGTGTTTAAGTTGAATATAAAGTTGTTTCATAGTGTGAAAAAGGTAAAGAACAGAGTTTCTAAGTAAAGATTCTTCTTATAATGCATTCCCTTTTAGTCTAAAACACAATCTCTTGCCCTGAAACAGTGTTTAAGGTGAATACAAAGCTGTTTCATAGTTTCAAAAAGGTAAAGAATAGAATGTCAAAGTAAAGATTCTTCTCATAATGCATTCCCTTTTAGTCTAAATCACAATCTCTTGCCCTGAAACAGTGTTTAAGGTGAATACAAAGCTGTTTCATAGTGTCAAAAAGGTAAAGAACAGAGTTTCAAAGTAAAGATTCTTCTTATAATGCATTCCCTTTAGTCTAAAACACAATCTCTTGCCCTGAAACAGTGTTTAAGGCGAATACAAAGCTGTTTCACAGTGTGAAAAAGGTAAAGAACAGAGTTTCAAAGTAAAGATTCTTCTTATAATGCATTCCCTTTTAGTCTAAAACACAATGTCTTGCCCTGAAACAGTGTTTAAGGTGAATACAAAGCTGTTTCATAGTGTCAAAAAGGTAAAGAACAGAGTTTCAAAGTAAAGATTCTTCTTATAATGCAGTCTCTTTTAGTCTAAAACACAACCTCTTGCCCTGAAACAGTGTTTAAGGCGAATACAAAGCTGTTGCATAGTGTGAAAAAGGTAAAGAACAGTTTCAAAGTAAAGATTCTTCTGATAATGCATTCCCTTTTAGTCTAAAACACAATCTCTTGCCCTGAAACAGTGTTTAAGCTGAATACAAAGCTGTTTCATAGTGTGAAAAATTTAAAGAACAGAGTTTCAAAGTAAAGATTCTTCTTATAATGCAGTCTCTTTTAGTCTAAAACACAATCTCTTGCCCTGAAACAGTGTTTAAGGTGTATACAAAGCTGTTTCACAGTGTGAAAAAGGTAAAGAACAGAGTTTCAAAGTAAAGATTCTTCTTATAATGCATTCCGGTTTAGTCTAAAACACAATCTCTTGCCCTGAAACAGTGTTTAAGGTAAATACAAAGCTGTTTCATAGTGTGAAAAAGGTAAAGAACAGAGTTTCAAATTAAAGATTCTTCTTATAATGCATTACCTTTAGTCTAAAACACAATCTCTTGCCCTGAAACAGTGTTTAAGGTGAATACAAAGCTGTTTCATAGTGTGAAAAAGGTAAAGAACACAGTTTCAAAGTAAAGATTCTTCTTATAATGCATTCCCTTTTAGTCTAAAACACAATCTCTTGCCCTGAAGCAGTGTTTAAGGTGAATACAAAGCTGTTTCACAGTGTGAAAAAGGTAAAGAACAGAGTTTCAAAGTAAAGATTCTTCTTATAATGCATTCCCTTTAGTCTAAAACACAATCTCTTGCACTGAAACAGTGTTTAAGGCGAGTACAAAGCTGTTTCACAGTGTGAAAAAGGTAAAGAACAGAGTTTCAAAGTAAAGATTCTTCTTATAATGCATTCCGGTTTAGTCTAAAACACAATCTCTTGCCCTGAAACAGTGTTTAAGCTATTCAATTTGGTTAAAAACAATATTTCTTGCTCTGAAACGGTGTATAAGCCGATTACAATGCATAGAAGCCCTGTTTCTTTGTGGTTAGAGGTGTACAAACAGAGTTGCAATTACTTTAATTGGTCATATTACAAACAACTTGTTTCACCCCTGTATAAACTCGTTTCACTTGAAATATGTGTTTTCTTAGGATATTGTAAGTTATTCAGTTTGGTCAAAAACAATGTGTCTTGCTCTGAAACGCTGTATAAGCTGATTACAATGCATAGAAACCCTGTTTCGTTCTGGTTAGAGGTGTACAAACAGAGTTGCAATTACTTTAAATGGTTAAGTTGTTCAGTTTGGTTAAAAACAATATTTCTTGCTCTGAAACTATGTATAAGCCAATTATAATGCCTGGAAACGTTGCCTCCTTGTGGTTAGAGGTGTAAAAACATAGTTGCAATTACTTTCAAGGGGCACATTAGAACCATGTTAAAACAACTTGTTTCTCCCCTGTATAAACTCTTTTCACTTGAAATATATGTTTTCTTAGGATATTGTAAGTTGTTCAGTTTGGTTAAAAACAATATTTCTTGCTCTGAAACGCTGTATAAGCCGATTACAATACATAGAAACCCTGTTTCGTTGTGGTGAAACGTGTTCAAACAGAGTTGTAATTACTTTAATTGATCATATTACAAACAACTTGATGTCCCCTTGTTATAAACTCTTTTCATTTCAAATATGTGTTTTCTTAACATATTGTAAGTTATTCAGTTTGGTTAAAAACAAGATGTCTAGCTCTGAAACAGTGTTTAAGGTGAATACAAAGCTGTTTCATAGTGTGAAAATGGTAAAGAACAGAGTTTCTAAGTAAAGATTCTTCTTATAATGCAGTCTCTTTTAGTCTAAAACACAATCTCTTGCCCTGAAACAGTGTTTAAGGTGAATAGAAAGCTGTTTCATAGTGTCAAAAAGGTAAAGAACAGAGTTTCAAAGTAAAGATTCTTCTTATAATGCATTCCCTTTAGTCTAAAACACAATCTCTTGCACTGAAACAGTGTTTAAGGCGAGTACAAAGCTGTTTCACAGTGTGAAAAAGGTAAAGATCAGCGTTTCAAAGTAAAGATTCTTCTTATAATGCATTCCCGTTTAGTCTAAAACACAATCTCTTGCCCTGAAACAGTGTTTAAGGTAAATACAAAGCTGTTTCATAGTGTCAAAAAGGTAAAGAACAGAGTTTCAAAGTAAAGATTCTTCTTATAATGCATTCCCTTTAGTCTAAAACACAATCTCTTGCACTGAAACAGTGTTTAAGGCGAGTACAAAGCTGTTTCACAGTGTGAAAAAGGTAAAGAACAGAGTTTCAAAGTAAAGATTCTTCTTATAATGCATTCCGGTTTAGTCTAAAACACAATCTCTTGCCCTGAAACAGTGTTTAAGGTAAATACAAAGCTGTTTCATAGTGTGAAAAAGGTAAAGAACAGAGTTTCAAATTAAAGATTCTTCTTATAATGCATTACCTTTAGTCTAAAACACAATCTCTTGCCCTGAAACAGTGTTTAAGGTGAATACAAAGCTGTTTCATAGTGTGAAAAAGGTAAAGAACACAGTTTCAAAGTAAAGATTCTTCTCATAACGCATTCCCTTTTAGTCTAAAACACAATCTCTTGCCCTGAAGCAGTGTTTAAGGTGAATACAAAGCTGTTTCATAGTGTGAAAATGGTAAAGAACAGAGTTTCTAAGTAAAGATTCATCTTATAATGCAGTCTCTTTTAGTCTAAAACACAATCTCTTGCCCTGAAACAGTGTTTAAGTTGAATATAAAGTTGTTTCATAGTGTGAAAAAGGTAAAGAACAGAGTTTCTAAGTAAAGATTCTTCTTATAATGCATTCCCTTTTAGTCTAAAACACAATCTCTTGCCCTGAAACAGTGTTTAAGGTGAATACAAAGCTGTTTCATAGTTTCAAAAAGGTAAAGAATAGAATGTCAAAGTAAAGATTCTTCTCATAATGCATTCCCTTTTAGTCTAAATCACAATCTCTTGCCCTGAAACAGTGTTTAAGGTGAATACAAAGCTGTTTCATAGTGTCAAAAAGGTAAAGAACAGAGTTTCAAAGTAAAGATTCTTCTTATAATGCATTCCCTTTAGTCTAAAACACAATCTCTTGCCCTGAAACAGTGTTTAAGGCGAATACAAAGCTGTTGCATAGTGTGAAAAAGGTAAAGAACAGTTTCAAAGTAAAGATTCTTCTGATAATGCATTCCCTTTTAGTCTAAAACACAATCTCTTGCCCTGAAACAGTGTTTAAGCTGAATACAAAGCTGTTTCATAGTGTGAAAAATTTAAAGAACAGAGTTTCAAAGTAAAGATTCTTCTTATAATGCAGTCTCTTTTAGTCTAAAACACAATCTCTTGCCCTGAAACAGTGTTTAAGGTGTATACAAAGCTGTTTCACAGTGTGAAAAAGGTAAAGAACAGAGTTTCAAAGTAAAGATTCTTCTTATAATGCATTCCCTTTTAGTCTAAAACACAATCTCTTGCCCTGAAACAGTGTTTAAGGTGAATACAAAGCTGTTTCATAGTGTCAAAAAGGTAAAGAACAGAGTTTCAAAGTAAAGATTCTTCTTATAATGCAGTCTCTTTTAGTCTAAAACACAATCTCTTGCCCTGAAACAGTGTTTAAGGTGTATACAAAGCTGTTTCAAAGTGTCAAAAAGGTAAAGAACAGAGTTTCAAAGTAAAGATTCTTCTTATAATGCATTCCCTTTTAGTCTAAAACACAATCTCTTGCCCTGAAACAGTGTTTAAGGTGAATACAAAGCTGCTTCATAGTGTGAAAAAGGGAAAGAACAGAGTTTCAAAGTAAAGATTCTTCTTATAATGCATTCCCTTTTAGTCTAAATCACAATCTCTTGCCCTGAAACAGTGTTTAAGGTGAATAGAAAGCTGTTTCATAGTGTCAAAAAGGTAAAGAACAGAGTTTCAAAGTAAAGATTCTTCTTATAATGCAGTCTCTTTTAGTCTAAAACACAATCTCTTGCCCTGAAACAGTGTTTAAGGCGAATACAAAGCTGTTGCATAGTGTGAAAAAGGTAAAGAACAGTTTCAAAGTAAAGATTCTTCTTATAATGCATTCCCTTTTAGTCTAAAACACAATCTCTTGCCCTGAAACAGTGTTTAAGGTGAATACAAAGCTGTTTCATAGTGTGAAAAAGGTAAAGAACAGAGTTTCAAAGTAAAGATTCTTCTTATAATGCAGTCTCTTTTAGTCTAAAACACAATCTCTTGCCCTGAAACAGTGTTTAAGGTGAATAGAAAGCTGTTTCATAGTGTCAAAAAGGTAAAGAACAAAGTTTCAAAGTAAAGATTCTTCTTATAATGCAGTCTCTTTTAGTCTAAAACACAATCTCTTGCCCTGAAACAGTGTTTAAGGTGTATACAAAGCTGTTTCACAGTGTGAAAAAGGTAAAGAACAGAGTTTCAAAGTAAAGATTCTTCTTATAATGCATTCCCTTTAGTCTAAAACACAATCTCTTGCACTGAAACAGTGTTTAAGGCGAGTACAAAGCTGTTTCACAGTGTGAAAAAGGTAAAGATCAGCGTTTCAAAGTAAAGATTCTTCTTATAATGCATTCCCGTTTAGTCTAAAACACAATCTCTTGCCCTGAAACAGTGTTTAAGGTAAATACAAAGCTGTTTCATAGTGTCAAAAAGGTAAAGAACAGAGTTTCAAAGTAAAGATTCTTCTTATAATGCATTCCCTTTTAGTCTAAAACACAATCTCTTGCCCTGAAACAGTGTTTAAGGTGAATACAAAGCTGTTTCATAGTGTGAAAAAGGTAAAGAACAGAGTTTCAAAGTAAAGATTCTTCTTATAATGCATTCGCTTTAGTCTAAAACACAATCTCTTGCCCTGAAACAGTGTTTAAGCTATTCAATTTGGTTAAAAACAATATTTCTTGCTCTGAAACGGTGTATAAGCCGATTACAATGCATAGAAGCCCTGTTTCTTTGTGGTTAGAGGTGTACAAACAGAGTTGCAATTACTTTAATTGGTCATATTACAAACAACTTGTTTCACCCCTTTATAAACTCGTTTCACTTGAAATATGTGTTTTCTTAGGATATTGTAAGTTATTCAGTTTGGTCAAAAACAATGTGTCTTGCTCTGAAACGCTGTATAAGCTGATTACAATGCATAGAAACCCTGTTTCGTTCTGGTTAGAGGTGTACAAACAGAGTTGCAATTACTTTAAATGGTTAAGTTGTTCAGTTTGGTTAAAAACAATATTTCTTGCTCTGAAACTATGTATAAGCCAATTATAATGCGTGGAAACGTTGCCTCCTTGTGGTTAGAGGTGTAAAAACATAGTTGCAATTACTTTCAAGGGGCACATTAGAACCATGTTAAAACAACTTGTTTCTCCCCTGTATAAACTCTTTTCACTTGAAATATATGTTTTCTTAGGATATTGTAAGTTGTTCAGTTTGGTTAAAAACAATATTTCTTGCTCTGAAACGCTGTATAAGCCGATTACAATACATAGAAACCCTGTTTCGTTGTGGTGAAACGTGTTCAAACAGAGTTGTAATTACTTTAATTGATCATATTACAAACAACTTGATGTCCCCTTGTTATAAACTCTTTTCATTTGAAATATGTGTTTTCTTAACATATTGTAAGTTATTCAGTTTGGTTAAAAACAAGATGTCTAGCTCTGAAACAGTGTTTAAGGTGAATACAAAGCTGTTTCATAGTGTGAAAATGGTAAAGAACAGAGTTTCTAAGTAAAGATTCATCTTATAATGCAGTCTCTTTTAGTCTAAAACACAATCTCTTGCCCTGAAACAGTGTTTAAGTTGAATATAAAGTTGTTTCATAGTGTGAAAAAGGTAAAGAACAGAGTTTCTAAGTAAAGATTCTTCTTATAATGCATTCCCTTTTAGTCTAAAACACAATCTCTTGCCCTGAAACAGTGTTTAAGGTGAATACAAAGCTGTTTCATAGTTTCAAAAAGGTAAAGAATAGAATGTCAAAGTAAAGATTCTTCTCATAATGCATTCCCTTTTAGTCTAAATCACAATCTCTTGCCCTGAAACAGTGTTTAAGGTGAATACAAAGCTGTTTCATAGTGTCAAAAAGGTAAAGAACAGAGTTTCAAAGTAAAGATTCTTCTTATAATGCATTCCCTTTAGTCTAAAACACAATCTCTTGCCCTGAAACAGTGTTTAAGGTGTATACAAAGCTGTTTCAAAGTGTCAAAAAGGTAAAGAACAGAGTTTCAAAGTAAAGATTCTTCTTATAATGCATTCCCTTTTAGTCTAAAACACAATCTCTTGCCCTGAAACAGTGTTTAAGGTGAATACAAAGCTGCTTCATAGTGTGAAAAAGGGAAAGAACAGAGTTTCAAAGTAAAGATTCTTCTTATAATGCATTCCCTTTTAGTCTAAATCACAATCTCTTGCCCTGAAACAGTGTTTAAGGTGAATAGAAAGCTGTTTCATAGTGTCAAAAAGGTAAAGAACAGAGTTTCAAAGTAAAGATTCTTCTTATAATGCAGTCTCTTTTAGTCTAAAACACAATCTCTTGCCCTGAAACAGTGTTTAAGGTGAATACAAAGCTGTTGCATAGTGTGAAAAAGGTAAAGAACAGTTTCAAAGTAAAGATTCTTCTTATAATGCATTCCCTTTTAGTCTAAAACACAATCTCTTGCCCTGAAACAGTGTTTAAGGTGAATACAAAGCTGTTTCATAGTGTGAAAAAGGTAAAGAACAGAGTTTCAAAGTAAAGATTCTTCTTATAATGCAGTCTCTTTTAGTCTAAAACACAATCTCTTGCCCTGAAACAGTGTTTAAGGTGAATAGAAAGCTGTTTCATAGTGTCAAAAAGGTAAAGAACAAAGTTTCAAAGTAAAGATTCTTCTTATAATGCAGTCTCTTTTAGTCTAAAACACAATCTCTTGCCCTGAAACAGTGTTTAAGGTGTATACAAAGCTGTTTCACAGTGTGAAAAAGGTAAAGAACAGAGTTTCAAAGTAAAGATTCTTCTTATAATGCATTCCCTTTAGTCTAAAACACAATCTCTTGCACTGAAACAGTGTTTAAGGCGAGTACAAAGCTGTTTCACAGTGTGAAAAAGGTAAAGATCAGCGTTTCAAAGTAAAGATTCTTCTTATAATGCATTCCCGTTTAGTCTAAAACACAATCTCTTGCCCTGAAACAGTGTTTAAGGTAAATACAAAGCTGTTTCATAGTGTCAAAAAGGTAAAGAACAGAGTTTCAAAGTAAAGATTCTTCTTATAATGCATTCCCTTTTAGTCTAAAACACAATCTCTTGCCCTGAAACAGTGTTTAAGGTGAATACAAAGCTGTTTCATAGTGTGAAAAAGGTAAAGAACAGAGTTTCAAAGTAAAGATTCTTCTTATAATGCATTCCCTTTAGTCTAAAACACAATCTCTTGCCCTGAAACAGTGTTTAAGCTATTCAATTTGGTTAAAAACAATATTTCTTGCTCTGAAACGGTGTATAAGCCGATTACAATGCATAGAAGCCCTGTTTCTTTGTGGTTAGAGGTGTACAAACAGAGTTGCAATTACTTTAATTGGTCATATTACAAACAACTTGTTTCACCCCTTTATAAACTCGTTTCACTTGAAATATGTGTTTTCTTAGGATATTGTAAGTTATTCAGTTTGGTCAAAAACAATGTGTCTTGCTCTGAAACGCTGTATAAGCTGATTACAATGCATAGAAACCCTGTTTCGTTCTGGTTAGAGGTGTACAAACAGAGTTGCAATTACTTTAAATGGTTAAGTTGTTCAGTTTGGTTAAAAACAATATTTCTTGCTCTGAAACTATGTATAAGCCAATTATAATGCGTGGAAACGTTGCCTCCTTGTGGTTAGAGGTGTAAAAACATAGTTGCAATTACTTTCAAGGGGCACATTAGAACCATGTTAAAACAACTTGTTTCTCCCCTGTATAAACTCTTTTCACTTGAAATATATGTTTTCTTAGGATATTGTAAGTTGTTCAGTTTGGTTAAAAACAATATTTCTTGCTCTGAAACGCTGTATAAGCCGATTACAATACATAGAAACCCTGTTTCGTTGTGGTGAAACGTGTTCAAACAGAGTTGTAATTACTTTAATTGATCATATTACAAACAACTTGATGTCCCCTTGTTATAAACTCTTTTCATTTGAAATATGTGTTTTCTTAACATATTGTAAGTTATTCAGTTTGGTTAAAAACAAGATGTCTAGCTCTGAAACAGTGTTTAAGGTGAATACAAAGCTGTTTCATAGTGTGAAAATGGTAAAGAACAGAGTTTCTAAGTAAAGATTCATCTTATAATGCAGTCTCTTTTAGTCTAAAACACAATCTCTTGCCCTGAAACAGTGTTTAAGTTGAATATAAAGTTGTTTCATAGTGTGAAAAAGGTAAAGAACAGAGTTTCTAAGTAAAGATTCTTCTTATAATGCATTCCCTTTTAGTCTAAAACACAATCTCTTGCCCTGAAACAGTGTTTAAGGTGAATACAAAGCTGTTTCATAGTTTCAAAAAGGTAAAGAATAGAATGTCAAAGTAAAGATTCTTCTCATAATGCATTCCCTTTTAGTCTAAATCACAATCTCTTGCCCTGAAACAGTGTTTAAGGTGAATACAAAGCTGTTTCATAGTGTCAAAAAGGTAAAGAACAGAGTTTCAAAGTAAAGATTCTTCTTATAATGCATTCCCTTTAGTCTAAAACACAATCTCTTGCCCTGAAACAGTGTTTAAGGCGAATACAAAGCTGTTTCACAGTGTGAAAAAGGTAAAGAACAGAGTTTCAAAGTAAAGATTCTTCTTATAATGCATTCCCTTTTAGTCTAAAACACAATGTCTTGCCCTGAAACAGTGTTTAAGGTGAATACAAAGCTGTTTCATAGTGTCAAAAAGGTAAAGAACAGAGTTTCAAAGTAAAGATTCTTCTTATAATGCAGTCTCTTTTAGTCTAAAACACAACCTCTTGCCCTGAAACAGTGTTTAAGGCGAATACAAAGCTGTTGCATAGTGTGAAAAAGGTAAAGAACAGTTTCAAAGTAAAGATTCTTCTGATAATGCATTCCCTTTTAGTCTAAAACACAATCTCTTGCCCTGAAACAGTGTTTAAGCTGAATACAAAGCTGTTTCATAGTGTGAAAAATTTAAAGAACAGAGTTTCAAAGTAAAGATTCTTCTTATAATGCAGTCTCTTTTAGTCTAAAACACAATCTCTTGCCCTGAAGCAGTGTTTAAGGTGAATACAAAGCTGTTTCACAGTGTGAAAAAGGTAAAGAACAGAGTTTCAAAGTAAAGATTCTTCTTATAATGCATTCCCTTTAGTCTAAAACACAATCTCTTGCACTGAAACAGTGTTTAAGGCGAGTACAAAGCTGTTTCACAGTGTGAAAAAGGTAAAGAACAGAGTTTCAAAGTAAAGATTCTTCTTATAATGCATTCCGGTTTAGTCTAAAACACAATCTCTTGCCCTGAAACAGTGTTTAAGCTATTCAATTTGGTTAAAAACAATATTTCTTGCTCTGAAACGGTGTATAAGCCGATTACAATGCATAGAAGCCCTGTTTCTTTGTGGTTAGAGGTGTACAAACAGAGTTGCAATTACTTTAATTGGTCATATTACAAACAACTTGTTTCACCCCTGTATAAACTCGTTTCACTTGAAATATGTGTTTTCTTAGGATATTGTAAGTTATTCAGTTTGGTCAAAAACAATGTGTCTTGCTCTGAAACGCTGTATAAGCTGATTACAATGCATAGAAACCCTGTTTCGTTCTGGTTAGAGGTGTACAAACAGAGTTGCAATTACTTTAAATGGTTAAGTTGTTCAGTTTGGTTAAAAACAATATTTCTTGCTCTGAAACTATGTATAAGCCAATTATAATGCCTGGAAACGTTGCCTCCTTGTGGTTAGAGGTGTAAAAACATAGTTGCAATTACTTTCAAGGGGCACATTAGAACCATGTTAAAACAACTTGTTTCTCCCCTGTATAAACTCTTTTCACTTGAAATATATGTTTTCTTAGGATATTGTAAGTTGTTCAGTTTGGTTAAAAACAATATTTCTTGCTCTGAAACGCTGTATAAGCCGATTACAATACATAGAAACCCTGTTTCGTTGTGGTGAAACGTGTTCAAACAGAGTTGTAATTACTTTAATTGATCATATTACAAACAACTTGATGTCCCCTTGTTATAAACTCTTTTCATTTCAAATATGTGTTTTCTTAACATATTGTAAGTTATTCAGTTTGGTTAAAAACAAGATGTCTAGCTCTGAAACAGTGTTTAAGGTGAATACAAAGCTGTTTCATAGTGTGAAAATGGTAAAGAACAGAGTTTCTAAGTAAAGATTCTTCTTATAATGCAGTCTCTTTTAGTCTAAAACACAATCTCTTGCCCTGAAACAGTGTTTAAGTTGAATATAAAGTTGTTTCATAGTGTGAAAAAGGTAAAGAACAGAGTTTCTAAGTAAAGATTCTTCTCATAATGCATTCCCTTTTAGTCTAATTCACAATCTCTTGCCCTGAAACAGTGTTTAAGGTGAATACAAAGCTGTTTCATAGTGTCAAAAAGGTAAAGAACAGAGTTTCAAAGTAAAGATTCTTCTTATAATGCATTCCCTTTTAGTCTAAAACACAATCTCTTGCCCTGAAACAGTGTTTAAGGTGAATACAAAGCTGTTTCATAGTGTGAAAAAGGTAAAGAACAGAGTTTCAAAGTAAAGATTCTTCTTATAATGCATTCCCTTTTAGTCTAAAACACAATCTCTTGCCCTGAAACAGTGTTTAAGCTATTCAATTTGGTTAAAAACAATATTTCTTGCTCTGAAACGGTGTATAAGCCGATTACAATGCATAGAAGCCCTGTTTCTTTGTGGTTAGAGGTGTACAAACAGAGTTGCAATTACTTTAATTGGTCATATTACAAACAACTTGTTTCACCCCTTTATAAACTCGTTTCACTTGAAATATGTGTTTTCTTAGGATATTGTAAGTTATTCAGTTTGGTCAAAAACAATGTGTCTTGCTCTGAAACGCTGTATAAGCTGATTACAATGCATAGAAACCCTGTTTCGTTCTGGTTAGAGGTGTACAAACAGAGTTGCAATTACTTTAAATGGTTAAGTTGTTCAGTTTGGTTAAAAACAATATTTCTTGCTCTGAAACTATGTATAAGCCAATTATAATGCGTGGAAACGTTGCCTCCTTGTGGTTAGAGGTGTAAAAACATAGTTGCAATTACTTTCAAGGGGCACATTAGAACCATGTTAAAACAACTTGTTTCTCCCCTGTATAAACTCTTTTCACTTGAAATATATGTTTTCTTAGGATATTGTAAGTTGTTCAGTTTGGTTAAAAACAATATTTCTTGCTCTGAAACGCTGTATAAGCCGATTACAATACATAGAAACCCTGTTTCGTTGTGGTGAAACGTGTTCAAACAGAGTTGTAATTACTTTAATTGATCATATTACAAACAACTTGATGTCCCCTTGTTATAAACTCTTTTCATTTGAAATATGTGTTTTCTTAACATATTGTAAGTTATTCAGTTTGGTTAAAAACAAGATGTCTAGCTCTGAAACAGTGTTTAAGGTGAATACAAAGCTGTTTCATAGTGTGAAAATGGTAAAGAACAGAGTTTCTAAGTAAAGATTCATCTTATAATGCAGTCTCTTTTAGTCTAAAACACAATCTCTTGCCCTGAAACAGTGTTTAAGTTGAATATAAAGTTGTTTCATAGTGTGAAAAAGGTAAAGAACAGAGTTTCTAAGTAAAGATTCTTCTTATAATGCATTCCCTTTTAGTCTAAAACACAATCTCTTGCCCTGAAACAGTGTTTAAGGTGAATACAAAGCTGTTTCATAGTTTCAAAAAGGTAAAGAATAGAATGTCAAAGTAAAGATTCTTCTCATAATGCATTCCCTTTTAGTCTAAATCACAATCTCTTGCCCTGAAACAGTGTTTAAGGTGAATACAAAGCTGTTTCATAGTGTCAAAAAGGTAAAGAACAGAGTTTCAAAGTAAAGATTCTTCTTATAATGCATTCCCTTTAGTCTAAAACACAATCTCTTGCCCTGAAACAGTGTTTAAGGCGAATACAAAGCTGTTGCATAGTGTGAAAAAGGTAAAGAACAGTTTCAAAGTAAAGATTCTTCTGATAATGCATTCCCTTTTAGTCTAAAACACAATCTCTTGCCCTGAAACAGTGTTTAAGCTGAATACAAAGCTGTTTCATAGTGTGAAAAATTTAAAGAACAGAGTTTCAAAGTAAAGATTCTTCTTATAATGCAGTCTCTTTTAGTCTAAAACACAATCTCTTGCCCTGAAACAGTGTTTAAGGTGTATACAAAGCTGTTTCACAGTGTGAAAAAGGTAAAGAACAGAGTTTCAAAGTAAAGATTCTTCTTATAATGCATTCCCTTTTAGTCTAAAACACAATCTCTTGCCCTGAAACAGTGTTTAAGGTGAATACAAAGCTGTTTCATAGTGTCAAAAAGGTAAAGAACAGAGTTTCAAAGTAAAGATTCTTCTTATAATGCAGTCTCTTTTAGTCTAAAACACAATCTCTTGCCCTGAAACAGTGTTTAAGGTGTATACAAAGCTGTTTCAAAGTGTCAAAAAGGTAAAGAACAGAGTTTCAAAGTAAAGATTCTTCTTATAATGCATTCCCTTTTAGTCTAAAACACAATCTCTTGCCCTGAAACAGTGTTTAAGGTGAATACAAAGCTGCTTCATAGTGTGAAAAAGGGAAAGAACAGAGTTTCAAAGTAAAGATTCTTCTTATAATGCATTCCCTTTTAGTCTAAATCACAATCTCTTGCCCTGAAACAGTGTTTAAGGTGAATAGAAAGCTGTTTCATAGTGTCAAAAAGGTAAAGAACAGAGTTTCAAAGTAAAGATTCTTCTTATAATGCAGTCTCTTTTAGTCTAAAACACAATCTCTTGCCCTGAAACAGTGTTTAAGGCGAATACAAAGCTGTTGCATAGTGTCAAAAAGGTAAAGAACAGAGTTTCAAAGTAAAGATTCTTCTTATAATGCAGTCTCTTTTAGTCTAAAACACAATCTCTTGCCCTGAAACAGTGTTTAAGGTGTATACAAAGCTGTTTCAAAGTGTCAAAAAGGTAAAGAACAGAGTTTCAAAGTAAAGATTCTTCTTATAATGCATTCCCTTTTAGTCTAAAACACAATCTCTTGCCCTGAAACAGTGTTTAAGGTGAATACAAAGCTGCTTCATAGTGTGAAAAAGGGAAAGAACAGAGTTTCAAAGTAAAGATTCTTCTTATAATGCATTCCCTTTTAGTCTAAATCACAATCTCTTGCCCTGAAACAGTGTTTAAGGTGAATAGAAAGCTGTTTCATAGTGTCAAAAAGGTAAAGAACAGAGTTTCAAAGTAAAGATTCTTCTTATAATGCAGTCTCTTTTAGTCTAAAACACAATCTCTTGCCCTGAAACAGTGTTTAAGGCGAATACAAAGCTGTTGCATAGTGTGAAAAAGGTAAAGAACAGTTTCAAAGTAAAGATTCTTCTTATAATGCATTCCCTTTTAGTCTAAAACACAATCTCTTGCCCTGAAACAGTGTTTAAGGTGAATACAAAGCTGTTTCATAGTGTGAAAAAGGTAAAGAACAGAGTTTCAAAGTAAAGATTCTTCTTATAATGCAGTCTCTTTTAGTCTAAAACACAATCTCTTGCCCTGAAACAGTGTTTAAGGTGAATAGAAAGCTGTTTCATAGTGTCAAAAAGGTAAAGAACAAAGTTTCAAAGTAAAGATTCTTCTTATAATGCAGTCTCTTTTAGTCTAAAACACAATCTCTTGCCCTGAAACAGTGTTTAAGGTGTATACAAAGCTGTTTCACAGTGTGAAAAAGGTAAAGAACAGAGTTTCAAAGTAAAGATTCTTCTTATAATGCATTCCCTTTAGTCTAAAACACAATCTCTTGCACTGAAACAGTGTTTAAGGCGAGTACAAAGCTGTTTCACAGTGTGAAAAAGGTAAAGATCAGCGTTTCAAAGTAAAGATTCTTCTTATAATGCATTCCCGTTTAGTCTAAAACACAATCTCTTGCCCTGAAACAGTGTTTAAGGTAAATACAAAGCTGTTTCATAGTGTCAAAAAGGTAAAGAACAGAGTTTCAAAGTAAAGATTCTTCTTATAATGCATTCCCTTTTAGTCTAAAACACAATCTCTTGCCCTGAAACAGTGTTTAAGGTGAATACAAAGCTGTTTCATAGTGTGAAAAAGGTAAAGAACAGAGTTTCAAAGTAAAGATTCTTCTTATAATGCATTCGCTTTAGTCTAAAACACAATCTCTTGCCCTGAAACAGTGTTTAAGCTATTCAATTTGGTTAAAAACAATATTTCTTGCTCTGAAACGGTGTATAAGCCGATTACAATGCATAGAAGCCCTGTTTCTTTGTGGTTAGAGGTGTACAAACAGAGTTGCAATTACTTTAATTGGTCATATTACAAACAACTTGTTTCACCCCTTTATAAACTCGTTTCACTTGAAATATGTGTTTTCTTAGGATATTGTAAGTTATTCAGTTTGGTCAAAAACAATGTGTCTTGCTCTGAAACGCTGTATAAGCTGATTACAATGCATAGAAACCCTGTTTCGTTCTGGTTAGAGGTGTACAAACAGAGTTGCAATTACTTTAAATGGTTAAGTTGTTCAGTTTGGTTAAAAACAATATTTCTTGCTCTGAAACTATGTATAAGCCAATTATAATGCGTGGAAACGTTGCCTCCTTGTGGTTAGAGGTGTAAAAACATAGTTGCAATTACTTTCAAGGGGCACATTAGAACCATGTTAAAACAACTTGTTTCTCCCCTGTATAAACTCTTTTCACTTGAAATATATGTTTTCTTAGGATATTGTAAGTTGTTCAGTTTGGTTAAAAACAATATTTCTTGCTCTGAAACGCTGTATAAGCCGATTACAATACATAGAAACCCTGTTTCGTTGTGGTGAAACGTGTTCAAACAGAGTTGTAATTACTTTAATTGATCATATTACAAACAACTTGATGTCCCCTTGTTATAAACTCTTTTCATTTGAAATATGTGTTTTCTTAACATATTGTAAGTTATTCAGTTTGGTTAAAAACAAGATGTCTAGCTCTGAAACAGTGTTTAAGGTGAATACAAAGCTGTTTCATAGTGTGAAAATGGTAAAGAACAGAGTTTCTAAGTAAAGATTCATCTTATAATGCAGTCTCTTTTAGTCTAAAACACAATCTCTTGCCCTGAAACAGTGTTTAAGTTGAATATAAAGTTGTTTCATAGTGTGAAAAAGGTAAAGAACAGAGTTTCTAAGTAAAGATTCTTCTTATAATGCATTCCCTTTTAGTCTAAAACACAATCTCTTGCCCTGAAACAGTGTTTAAGGTGAATACAAAGCTGTTTCATAGTTTCAAAAAGGTAAAGAATAGAATGTCAAAGTAAAGATTCTTCTCATAATGCATTCCCTTTTAGTCTAAATCACAATCTCTTGCCCTGAAACAGTGTTTAAGGTGAATACAAAGCTGTTTCATAGTGTCAAAAAGGTAAAGAACAGAGTTTCAAAGTAAAGATTCTTCTTATAATGCATTCCCTTTAGTCTAAAACACAATCTCTTGCCCTGAAACAGTGTTTAAGGCGAATACAAAGCTGTTTCACAGTGTGAAAAAGGTAAAGAACAGAGTTTCAAAGTAAAGATTCTTCTTATAATGCATTCCCTTTTAGTCTAAAACACAATGTCTTGCCCTGAAACAGTGTTTAAGGTGAATACAAAGCTGTTTCATAGTGTCAAAAAGGTAAAGAACAGAGTTTCAAAGTAAAGATTCTTCTTATAATGCAGTCTCTTTTAGTCTAAAACACAACCTCTTGCCCTGAAACAGTGTTTAAGGCGAATACAAAGCTGTTGCATAGTGTGAAAAAGGTAAAGAACAGTTTCAAAGTAAAGATTCTTCTGATAATGCATTCCCTTTTAGTCTAAAACACAATCTCTTGCCCTGAAACAGTGTTTAAGCTGAATACAAAGCTGTTTCATAGTGTGAAAAATTTAAAGAACAGAGTTTCAAAGTAAAGATTCTTCTTATAATGCAGTCTCTTTTAGTCTAAAACACAATCTCTTGCCCTGAAACAGTGTTTAAGGTGTATACAAAGCTGTTTCACAGTGTGAAAAAGGTAAAGAACAGAGTTTCAAAGTAAAGATTCTTCTTATAATGCATTCCGGTTTAGTCTAAAACACAATCTCTTGCCCTGAAACAGTGTTTAAGGTAAATACAAAGCTGTTTCATAGTGTGAAAAAGGTAAAGAACAGAGTTTCAAATTAAAGATTCTTCTTATAATGCATTACCTTTAGTCTAAAACACAATCTCTTGCCCTGAAACAGTGTTTAAGGTGAATACAAAGCTGTTTCATAGTGTGAAAAAGGTAAAGAACACAGTTTCAAAGTAAAGATTCTTCTTATAATGCATTCCCTTTTAGTCTAAAACACAATCTCTTGCCCTGAAACAGTGTTTAAGGTGAATACAAAGCTGTTTCATAGTGTGAAAAAGGTAAAGAACAGAGTTTCAAAGTAAAGATTCTTCTTATAATGCATTCCCTTTTAGTCTAAAACACAATCTCTTGCCCTGAAACAGTGTTTAAGCTATTCAATTTGGTTAAAAACAATATTTCTTGCTCTGAAACGGTGTATAAGCCGATTACAATGCATAGAAGCCCTGTTTCTTTGTGGTTAGAGGTGTACAAACAGAGTTGCAATTACTTTAATTGGTCATATTACAAACAACTTGTTTCACCCCTTTATAAACTCGTTTCACTTGAAATATGTGTTTTCTTAGGATATTGTAAGTTATTCAGTTTGGTCAAAAACAATGTGTCTTGCTCTGAAACGCTGTATAAGCTGATTACAATGCATAGAAACCCTGTTTCGTTCTGGTTAGAGGTGTACAAACAGAGTTGCAATTACTTTAAATGGTTAAGTTGTTCAGTTTGGTTAAAAACAATATTTCTTGCTCTGAAACTATGTATAAGCCAATTATAATGCGTGGAAACGTTGCCTCCTTGTGGTTAGAGGTGTAAAAACATAGTTGCAATTACTTTCAAGGGGCACATTAGAACCATGTTAAAACAACTTGTTTCTCCCCTGTATAAACTCTTTTCACTTGAAATATATGTTTTCTTAGGATATTGTAAGTTGTTCAGTTTGGTTAAAAACAATATTTCTTGCTCTGAAACGCTGTATAAGCCGATTACAATACATAGAAACCCTGTTTCGTTGTGGTGAAACGTGTTCAAACAGAGTTGTAATTACTTTAATTGATCATATTACAAACAACTTGATGTCCCCTTGTTATAAACTCTTTTCATTTCAAATATGTGTTTTCTTAACATATTGTAAGTTATTCAGTTTGGTTAAAAACAAGATGTCTAGCTCTGAAACAGTGTTTAAGGTGAATACAAAGCTGTTTCATAGTGTGAAAATGGTAAAGAACAGAGTTTCTAAGTAAAGATTCATCTTATAATGCAGTCTCTTTTAGTCTAAAACACAATCTCTTGCCCTGAAACAGTGTTTAAGTTGAATATAAAGTTGTTTCATAGTGTGAAAAAGGTAAAGAACAGAGTTTCTAAGTAAAGATTCTTCTTATAATGCATTCCCTTTTAGTCTAAAACACAATCTCTTGCCCTGAAACAGTGTTTAAGGTGAATACAAAGCTGTTTCATAGTTTCAAAAAGGTAAAGAATAGAATGTCAAAGTAAAGATTCTTCTCATAATGCATTCCCTTTTAGTCTAAATCACAATCTCTTGCCCTGAAACAGTGTTTAAGGTGAATACAAAGCTGTTTCATAGTGTCAAAAAGGTAAAGAACAGAGTTTCAAAGTAAAGATTCTTCTTATAATGCATTCCCTTTAGTCTAAAACACAATCTCTTGCCCTGAAACAGTGTTTAAGGCGAATACAAAGCTGTTGCATAGTGTGAAAAAGGTAAAGAACAGTTTCAAAGTAAAGATTCTTCTGATAATGCATTCCCTTTTAGTCTAAAACACAATCTCTTGCCCTGAAACAGTGTTTAAGCTGAATACAAAGCTGTTTCATAGTGTGAAAAATTTAAAGAACAGAGTTTCAAAGTAAAGATTCTTCTTATAATGCAGTCTCTTTTAGTCTAAAACACAATCTCTTGCCCTGAAACAGTGTTTAAGGTGTATACAAAGCTGTTTCACAGTGTGAAAAAGGTAAAGAACAGAGTTTCAAAGTAAAGATTCTTCTTATAATGCATTCCCTTTTAGTCTAAAACACAATCTCTTGCCCTGAAACAGTGTTTAAGGTGAATACAAAGCTGTTTCATAGTGTCAAAAAGGTAAAGAACAGAGTTTCAAAGTAAAGATTCTTCTTATAATGCAGTCTCTTTTAGTCTAAAACACAATCTCTTGCCCTGAAACAGTGTTTAAGGTGTATACAAAGCTGTTTCAAAGTGTCAAAAAGGTAAAGAACAGAGTTTCAAAGTAAAGATTCTTCTTATAATGCATTCCCTTTTAGTCTAAAACACAATCTCTTGCCCTGAAACAGTGTTTAAGGTGAATACAAAGCTGCTTCATAGTGTGAAAAAGGGAAAGAACAGAGTTTCAAAGTAAAGATTCTTCTTATAATGCATTCCCTTTTAGTCTAAATCACAATCTCTTGCCCTGAAACAGTGTTTAAGGTGAATAGAAAGCTGTTTCATAGTGTCAAAAAGGTAAAGAACAGAGTTTCAAAGTAAAGATTCTTCTTATAATGCAGTCTCTTTTAGTCTAAAACACAATCTCTTGCCCTGAAACAGTGTTTAAGGCGAATACAAAGCTGTTGCATAGTGTGAAAAAGGTAAAGAACAGTTTCAAAGTAAAGATTCTTCTTATAATGCATTCCCTTTTAGTCTAAAACACAATCTCTTGCCCTGAAACAGTGTTTAAGGTGAATACAAAGCTGTTTCATAGTGTGAAAAAGGTAAAGAACAGAGTTTCAAAGTAAAGATTCTTCTTATAATGCAGTCTCTTTTAGTCTAAAACACAATCTCTTGCCCTGAAACAGTGTTTAAGGTGAATAGAAAGCTGTTTCATAGTGTCAAAAAGGTAAAGAACAAAGTTTCAAAGTAAAGATTCTTCTTATAATGCAGTCTCTTTTAGTCTAAAACACAATCTCTTGCCCTGAAACAGTGTTTAAGGTGTATACAAAGCTGTTTCACAGTGTGAAAAAGGTAAAGAACAGAGTTTCAAAGTAAAGATTCTTCTTATAATGCATTCCCTTTAGTCTAAAACACAATCTCTTGCACTGAAACAGTGTTTAAGGCGAGTACAAAGCTGTTTCACAGTGTGAAAAAGGTAAAGATCAGCGTTTCAAAGTAAAGATTCTTCTTATAATGCATTCCCGTTTAGTCTAAAACACAATCTCTTGCCCTGAAACAGTGTTTAAGCTATTCAATTTGGTTAAAAACAATATTTCTTGCTCTGAAACGGTGTATAAGCCGATTACAATGCATAGAAGCCCTGTTTCTTTGTGGTTAGAGGTGTACAAACAGAGTTGCAATTACTTTAATTGGTCATATTACAAACAACTTGTTTCACCCCTTTATAAACTCGTTTCACTTGAAATATGTGTTTTCTTAGGATATTGTAAGTTATTCAGTTTGGTCAAAAACAATGTGTCTTGCTCTGAAACGCTGTATAAGCTGATTACAATGCATAGAAACCCTGTTTCGTTCTGGTTAGAGGTGTACAAACAGAGTTGCAATTACTTTAAATGGTTAAGTTGTTCAGTTTGGTTAAAAACAATATTTCTTGCTCTGAAACTATGTATAAGCCAATTATAATGCGTGGAAACGTTGCCTCCTTGTGGTTAGAGGTGTAAAAACATAGTTGCAATTACTTTCAAGGGGCACATTAGAACCATGTTAAAACAACTTGTTTCTCCCCTGTATAAACTCTTTTCACTTGAAATATATGTTTTCTTAGGATATTGTAAGTTGTTCAGTTTGGTTAAAAACAATATTTCTTGCTCTGAAACGCTGTATAAGCCGATTACAATACATAGAAACCCTGTTTCGTTGTGGTGAAACGTGTTCAAACAGAGTTGTAATTACTTTAATTGATCATATTACAAACAACTTGATGTCCCCTTGTTATAAACTCTTTTCATTTGAAATATGTGTTTTCTTAACATATTGTAAGTTATTCAGTTTGGTTAAAAACAAGATGTCTAGCTCTGAAACAGTGTTTAAGGTGAATACAAAGCTGTTTCATAGTGTGAAAATGGTAAAGAACAGAGTTTCTAAGTAAAGATTCATCTTATAATGCAGTCTCTTTTAGTCTAAAACACAATCTCTTGCCCTGAAACAGTGTTTAAGTTGAATATAAAGTTGTTTCATAGTGTGAAAAAGGTAAAGAACAGAGTTTCAAATTAAAGATTCTTCTTATAATGCATTACCTTTAGTCTAAAACACAATCTCTTGCCCTGAAACAGTGTTTAAGGTGTATACAAAGCTGTTTCACAGTGTGAAAAAGGTAAAGAACAGAGTTTCAAAGTAAAGATTCTTCTTATAATGCATTCCCTTTTAGTCTAAAACACAATCTCTTGCCCTGAAACAGTGTTTAAGGTGAATACAAAGCTGTTTCATAGTGTCAAAAAGGTAAAGAACAGAGTTTCAAAGTAAAGATTCTTCTTATAATGCAGTCTCTTTTAGTCTAAAACACAATCTCTTGCCCTGAAACAGTGTTTAAGGTGTATACAAAGCTGTTTCAAAGTGTCAAAAAGGTAAAGAACAGAGTTTCAAAGTAAAGATTCTTCTTATAATGCATTCCCTTTTAGTCTAAAACACAATCTCTTGCCCTGAAACAGTGTTTAAGGTGAATACAAAGCTGCTTCATAGTGTGAAAAAGGGAAAGAACAGAGTTTCAAAGTAAAGATTCTTCTTATAATGCATTCCCTTTTAGTCTAAATCACAATCTCTTGCCCTGAAACAGTGTTTAAGGTGAATAGAAAGCTGTTTCATAGTGTCAAAAAGGTAAAGAACAGAGTTTCAAAGTAAAGATTCTTCTTATAATGCAGTCTCTTTTAGTCTAAAACACAACCTCTTGCCCTGAAACAGTGTTTAAGGCGAATACAAAGCTGTTGCATAGTGTGAAAAAGGTAAAGAACAGTTTCAAAGTAAAGATTCTTCTGATAATGCATTCCCTTTTAGTCTAAAACACAATCTCTTGCCCTGAAACAGTGTTTAAGCTGAATACAAAGCTGTTTCATAGTGTGAAAAATTTAAAGAACAGAGTTTCAAAGTAAAGATTCTTCTTATAATGCAGTCTCTTTTAGTCTAAAACACAATCTCTTGCCCTGAAACAGTGTTTAAGGTGTATACAAAGCTGTTTCACAGTGTGAAAAAGGTAAAGAACAGAGTTTCAAAGTAAAGATTCTTCTTATAATGCATTCCGGTTTAGTCTAAAACACAATCTCTTGCCCTGAAACAGTGTTTAAGGTAAATACAAAGCTGTTTCATAGTGTGAAAAAGGTAAAGAACAGAGTTTCAAATTAAAGATTCTTCTTATAATGCATTACCTTTAGTCTAAAACACAATCTCTTGCCCTGAAACAGTGTTTAAGGTGAATACAAAGCTGTTTCATAGTGTGAAAAAGGTAAAGAACACAGTTTCAAAGTAAAGATTCTTCTTATAATGCATTCCCTTTTAGTCTAAAACACAATCTCTTGCCCTGAAACAGTGTTTAAGGTGAATACAAAGCTGTTTCATAGTGTGAAAAAGGTAAAGAACAGAGTTTCAAAGTAAAGATTCTTCTTATAATGCATTCCCTTTTAGTCTAAAACACAATCTCTTGCCCTGAAACAGTGTTTAAGCTATTCAATTTGGTTAAAAACAATATTTCTTGCTCTGAAACGGTGTATAAGCCGATTACAATGCATAGAAGCCCTGTTTCTTTGTGGTTAGAGGTGTACAAACAGAGTTGCAATTACTTTAATTGGTCATATTACAAACAACTTGTTTCACCCCTTTATAAACTCGTTTCACTTGAAATATGTGTTTTCTTAGGATATTGTAAGTTATTCAGTTTGGTCAAAAACAATGTGTCTTGCTCTGAAACGCTGTATAAGCTGATTACAATGCATAGAAACCCTGTTTCGTTCTGGTTAGAGGTGTACAAACAGAGTTGCAATTACTTTAAATGGTTAAGTTGTTCAGTTTGGTTAAAAACAATATTTCTTGCTCTGAAACTATGTATAAGCCAATTATAATGCGTGGAAACGTTGCCTCCTTGTGGTTAGAGGTGTAAAAACATAGTTGCAATTACTTTCAAGGGGCACATTAGAACCATGTTAAAACAACTTGTTTCTCCCCTGTATAAACTCTTTTCACTTGAAATATATGTTTTCTTAGGATATTGTAAGTTGTTCAGTTTGGTTAAAAACAATATTTCTTGCTCTGAAACGCTGTATAAGCCGATTACAATACATAGAAACCCTGTTTCGTTGTGGTGAAACGTGTTCAAACAGAGTTGTAATTACTTTAATTGATCATATTACAAACAACTTGATGTCCCCTTGTTATAAACTCTTTTCATTTGAAATATGTGTTTTCTTAACATATTGTAAGTTATTCAGTTTGGTTAAAAACAAGATGTCTAGCTCTGAAACAGTGTTTAAGGTGAATACAAAGCTGTTTCATAGTGTGAAAATGGTAAAGAACAGAGTTTCTAAGTAAAGATTCATCTTATAATGCAGTCTCTTTTAGTCTAAAACACAATCTCTTGCCCTGAAACAGTGTTTAAGTTGAATATAAAGTTGTTTCATAGTGTGAAAAAGGTAAAGAACAGAGTTTCTAAGTAAAGATTCTTCTTATAATGCATTCCCTTTTAGTCTAAAACACAATCTCTTGCCCTGAAACAGTGTTTAAGGTGAATACAAAGCTGTTTCATAGTTTCAAAAAGGTAAAGAATAGAATGTCAAAGTAAAGATTCTTCTCATAATGCATTCCCTTTTAGTCTAAATCACAATCTCTTGCCCTGAAACAGTGTTTAAGGTGAATACAAAGCTGTTTCATAGTGTCAAAAAGGTAAAGAACAGAGTTTCAAAGTAAAGATTCTTCTTATAATGCATTCCCTTTAGTCTAAAACACAATCTCTTGCCCTGAAACAGTGTTTAAGGCGAATACAAAGCTGTTGCATAGTGTGAAAAAGGTAAAGAACAGTTTCAAAGTAAAGATTCTTCTGATAATGCATTCCCTTTTAGTCTAAAACACAATCTCTTGCCCTGAAACAGTGTTTAAGCTGAATACAAAGCTGTTTCATAGTGTGAAAAATTTAAAGAACAGAGTTTCAAAGTAAAGATTCTTCTTATAATGCAGTCTCTTTTAGTCTAAAACACAATCTCTTGCCCTGAAACAGTGTTTAAGGTGTATACAAAGCTGTTTCACAGTGTGAAAAAGGTAAAGAACAGAGTTTCAAAGTAAAGATTCTTCTTATAATGCATTCCCTTTTAGTCTAAAACACAATCTCTTGCCCTGAAACAGTGTTTAAGGTGAATACAAAGCTGTTTCATAGTGTCAAAAAGGTAAAGAACAGAGTTTCAAAGTAAAGATTCTTCTTATAATGCAGTCTCTTTTAGTCTAAAACACAATCTCTTGCCCTGAAACAGTGTTTAAGGTGTATACAAAGCTGTTTCAAAGTGTCAAAAAGGTAAAGAACAGAGTTTCAAAGTAAAGATTCTTCTTATAATGCATTCCCTTTTAGTCTAAAACACAATCTCTTGCCCTGAAACAGTGTTTAAGGTGAATACAAAGCTGTTTCATAGTGTCAAAAAGGTAAAGAACAGAGTTTCAAAGTAAAGATTCTTCTTATAATGCAGTCTCTTTTAGTCTAAAACACAATCTCTTGCCCTGAAACAGTGTTTAAGGCGAATACAAAGCTGTTGCATAGTGTGAAAAAGGTAAAGAACAGTTTCAAAGTAAAGATTCTTCTTATAATGCATTCCCTTTTAGTCTAAAACACAATCTCTTGCCCTGAAACAGTGTTTAAGGTGAATACAAAGCTGTTTCATAGTGTGAAAAAGGTAAAGAACAGAGTTTCAAAGTAAAGATTCTTCTTATAATGCAGTCTCTTTTAGTCTAAAACACAATCTCTTGCCCTGAAACAGTGTTTAAGGTGAATAGAAAGCTGTTTCATAGTGTCAAAAAGGTAAAGAACAAAGTTTCAAAGTAAAGATTCTTCTTATAATGCAGTCTCTTTTAGTCTAAAACACAATCTCTTGCCCTGAAACAGTGTTTAAGGTGTATACAAAGCTGTTTCACAGTGTGAAAAAGGTAAAGAACAGAGTTTCAAAGTAAAGATTCTTCTTATAATGCATTCCCTTTAGTCTAAAACACAATCTCTTGCACTGAAACAGTGTTTAAGGCGAGTACAAAGCTGTTTCACAGTGTGAAAAAGGTAAAGATCAGCGTTTCAAAGTAAAGATTCTTCTTATAATGCATTCCCGTTTAGTCTAAAACACAATCTCTTGCCCTGAAACAGTGTTTAAGCTATTCAATTTGGTTAAAAACAATATTTCTTGCTCTGAAACGGTGTATAAGCCGATTACAATGCATAGAAGCCCTGTTTCTTTGTGGTTAGAGGTGTACAAACAGAGTTGCAATTACTTTAATTGGTCATATTACAAACAACTTGTTTCACCCCTTTATAAACTCGTTTCACTTGAAATATGTGTTTTCTTAGGATATTGTAAGTTATTCAGTTTGGTCAAAAACAATGTGTCTTGCTCTGAAACGCTGTATAAGCTGATTACAATGCATAGAAACCCTGTTTCGTTCTGGTTAGAGGTGTACAAACAGAGTTGCAATTACTTTAAATGGTTAAGTTGTTCAGTTTGGTTAAAAACAATATTTCTTGCTCTGAAACTATGTATAAGCCAATTATAATGCGTGGAAACGTTGCCTCCTTGTGGTTAGAGGTGTAAAAACATAGTTGCAATTACTTTCAAGGGGCACATTAGAACCATGTTAAAACAACTTGTTTCTCCCCTGTATAAACTCTTTTCACTTGAAATATATGTTTTCTTAGGATATTGTAAGTTGTTCAGTTTGGTTAAAAACAATATTTCTTGCTCTGAAACGCTGTATAAGCCGATTACAATACATAGAAACCCTGTTTCGTTGTGGTGAAACGTGTTCAAACAGAGTTGTAATTACTTTAATTGATCATATTACAAACAACTTGATGTCCCCTTGTTATAAACTCTTTTCATTTGAAATATGTGTTTTCTTAACATATTGTAAGTTATTCAGTTTGGTTAAAAACAAGATGTCTAGCTCTGAAACAGTGTTTAAGGTGAATACAAAGCTGTTTCATAGTGTGAAAATGGTAAAGAACAGAGTTTCTAAGTAAAGATTCATCTTATAATGCAGTCTCTTTTAGTCTAAAACACAATCTCTTGCCCTGAAACAGTGTTTAAGTTGAATATAAAGTTGTTTCATAGTGTGAAAAAGGTAAAGAACAGAGTTTCAAATTAAAGATTCTTCTTATAATGCATTACCTTTAGTCTAAAACACAATCTCTTGCCCTGAAACAGTGTTTAAGGTGTATACAAAGCTGTTTCACAGTGTGAAAAAGGTAAAGAACAGAGTTTCAAAGTAAAGATTCTTCTTATAATGCATTCCCTTTTAGTCTAAAACACAATCTCTTGCCCTGAAACAGTGTTTAAGGTGAATACAAAGCTGTTTCATAGTGTCAAAAAGGTAAAGAACAGAGTTTCAAAGTAAAGATTCTTCTTATAATGCAGTCTCTTTTAGTCTAAAACACAATCTCTTGCCCTGAAACAGTGTTTAAGGTGTATACAAAGCTGTTTCAAAGTGTCAAAAAGGTAAAGAACAGAGTTTCAAAGTAAAGATTCTTCTTATAATGCATTCCCTTTTAGTCTAAAACACAATCTCTTGCCCTGAAACAGTGTTTAAGGTGAATACAAAGCTGCTTCATAGTGTGAAAAAGGGAAAGAACAGAGTTTCAAAGTAAAGATTCTTCTTATAATGCATTCCCTTTTAGTCTAAATCACAATCTCTTGCCCTGAAACAGTGTTTAAGGTGAATAGAAAGCTGTTTCATAGTGTCAAAAAGGTAAAGAACAGAGTTTCAAAGTAAAGATTCTTCTTATAATGCAGTCTCTTTTAGTCTAAAACACAATCTCTTGCCCTGAAACAGTGTTTAAGGCGAATACAAAGCTGTTGCATAGTGTGAAAAAGGTAAAGAACAGTTTCAAAGTAAAGATTCTTCTTATAATGCATTCCCTTTTAGTCTAAAACACAATCTCTTGCCCTGAAACAGTGTTTAAGGTGAATACAAAGCTGTTTCATAGTGTGAAAAAGGTAAAGAACAGAGTTTCAAAGTAAAGATTCTTCTTATAATGCAGTCTCTTTTAGTCTAAAACACAATCTCTTGCCCTGAAACAGTGTTTAAGGTGAATAGAAAGCTGTTTCATAGTGTCAAAAAGGTAAAGAACAAAGTTTCAAAGTAAAGATTCTTCTTATAATGCAGTCTCTTTTAGTCTAAAACACAATCTCTTGCCCTGAAACAGTGTTTAAGGTGTATACAAAGCTGTTTCACAGTGTGAAAAAGGTAAAGAACAGAGTTTCAAAGTAAAGATTCTTCTTATAATGCATTCCCTTTAGTCTAAAACACAATCTCTTGCACTGAAACAGTGTTTAAGGCGAGTACAAAGCTGTTTCACAGTGTGAAAAAGGTAAAGATCAGCGTTTCAAAGTAAAGATTCTTCTTATAATGCATTCCCGTTTAGTCTAAAACACAATCTCTTGCCCTGAAACAGTGTTTAAGCTATTCAATTTGGTTAAAAACAATATTTCTTGCTCTGAAACGGTGTATAAGCCGATTACAATGCATAGAAGCCCTGTTTCTTTGTGGTTAGAGGTGTACAAACAGAGTTGCAATTACTTTAATTGGTCATATTACAAACAACTTGTTTCACCCCTTTATAAACTCGTTTCACTTGAAATATGTGTTTTCTTAGGATATTGTAAGTTATTCAGTTTGGTCAAAAACAATGTGTCTTGCTCTGAAACGCTGTATAAGCTGATTACAATGCATAGAAACCCTGTTTCGTTCTGGTTAGAGGTGTACAAACAGAGTTGCAATTACTTTAAATGGTTAAGTTGTTCAGTTTGGTTAAAAACAATATTTCTTGCTCTGAAACTATGTATAAGCCAATTATAATGCGTGGAAACGTTGCCTCCTTGTGGTTAGAGGTGTAAAAACATAGTTGCAATTACTTTCAAGGGGCACATTAGAACCATGTTAAAACAACTTGTTTCTCCCCTGTATAAACTCTTTTCACTTGAAATATATGTTTTCTTAGGATATTGTAAGTTGTTCAGTTTGGTTAAAAACAATATTTCTTGCTCTGAAACGCTGTATAAGCCGATTACAATACATAGAAACCCTGTTTCGTTGTGGTGAAACGTGTTCAAACAGAGTTGTAATTACTTTAATTGATCATATTACAAACAACTTGATGTCCCCTTGTTATAAACTCTTTTCATTTGAAATATGTGTTTTCTTAACATATTGTAAGTTATTCAGTTTGGTTAAAAACAAGATGTCTAGCTCTGAAACAGTGTTTAAGGTGAATACAAAGCTGTTTCATAGTGTGAAAATGGTAAAGAACAGAGTTTCTAAGTAAAGATTCATCTTATAATGCAGTCTCTTTTAGTCTAAAACACAATCTCTTGCCCTGAAACAGTGTTTAAGTTGAATATAAAGTTGTTTCATAGTGTGAAAAAGGTAAAGAACAGAGTTTCAAATTAAAGATTCTTCTTATAATGCATTACCTTTAGTCTAAAACACAATCTCTTGCCCTGAAACAGTGTTTAAGGTGTATACAAAGCTGTTTCACAGTGTGAAAAAGGTAAAGAACAGAGTTTCAAAGTAAAGATTCTTCTTATAATGCATTCCCTTTTAGTCTAAAACACAATCTCTTGCCCTGAAACAGTGTTTAAGGTGAATACAAAGCTGTTTCATAGTGTCAAAAAGGTAAAGAACAGAGTTTCAAAGTAAAGATTCTTCTTATAATGCAGTCTCTTTTAGTCTAAAACACAATCTCTTGCCCTGAAACAGTGTTTAAGGTGTATACAAAGCTGTTTCAAAGTGTCAAAAAGGTAAAGAACAGAGTTTCAAAGTAAAGATTCTTCTTATAATGCATTCCCTTTTAGTCTAAAACACAATCTCTTGCCCTGAAACAGTGTTTAAGGTGAATACAAAGCTGCTTCATAGTGTGAAAAAGGGAAAGAACAGAGTTTCAAAGTAAAGATTCTTCTTATAATGCATTCCCTTTTAGTCTAAATCACAATCTCTTGCCCTGAAACAGTGTTTAAGGTGAATAGAAAGCTGTTTCATAGTGTCAAAAAGGTAAAGAACAGAGTTTCAAAGTAAAGATTCTTCTTATAATGCAGTCTCTTTTAGTCTAAAACACAATCTCTTGCCCTGAAACAGTGTTTAAGGCGAATACAAAGCTGTTGCATAGTGTGAAAAAGGTAAAGAACAGTTTCAAAGTAAAGATTCTTCTTATAATGCATTCCCTTTTAGTCTAAAACACAATCTCTTGCCCTGAAACAGTGTTTAAGGTGAATACAAAGCTGTTTCATAGTGTGAAAAAGGTAAAGAACAGAGTTTCAAAGTAAAGATTCTTCTTATAATGCAGTCTCTTTTAGTCTAAAACACAATCTCTTGCCCTGAAACAGTGTTTAAGGTGAATAGAAAGCTGTTTCATAGTGTCAAAAAGGTAAAGAACAAAGTTTCAAAGTAAAGATTCTTCTTATAATGCAGTCTCTTTTAGTCTAAAACACAATCTCTTGCCCTGAAACAGTGTTTAAGGTGTATACAAAGCTGTTTCACAGTGTGAAAAAGGTAAAGAACAGAGTTTCAAAGTAAAGATTCTTCTTATAATGCATTCCCTTTAGTCTAAAACACAATCTCTTGCACTGAAACAGTGTTTAAGGCGAGTACAAAGCTGTTTCACAGTGTGAAAAAGGTAAAGATCAGCGTTTCAAAGTAAAGATTCTTCTTATAATGCATTCCCGTTTAGTCTAAAACACAATCTCTTGCCCTGAAACAGTGTTTAAGGTAAATACAAAGCTGTTTCATAGTGTCAAAAAGGTAAAGAACAGAGTTTCAAAGTAAAGATTCTTCTTATAATGCATTCCCTTTTAGTCTAAAACACAATCTCTTGCCCTGAAACAGTGTTTAAGGTGAATACAAAGCTGTTTCATAGTGTGAAAAAGGTAAAGAACAGAGTTTCAAAGTAAAGATTCTTCTTATAATGCATTCGCTTTAGTCTAAAACACAATCTCTTGCCCTGAAACAGTGTTTAAGCTATTCAATTTGGTTAAAAACAATATTTCTTGCTCTGAAACGGTGTATAAGCCGATTACAATGCATAGAAGCCCTGTTTCTTTGTGGTTAGAGGTGTACAAACAGAGTTGCAATTACTTTAATTGGTCATATTACAAACAACTTGTTTCACCCCTTTATAAACTCGTTTCACTTGAAATATGTGTTTTCTTAGGATATTGTAAGTTATTCAGTTTGGTCAAAAACAATGTGTCTTGCTCTGAAACGCTGTATAAGCTGATTACAATGCATAGAAACCCTGTTTCGTTCTGGTTAGAGGTGTACAAACAGAGTTGCAATTACTTTAAATGGTTAAGTTGTTCAGTTTGGTTAAAAACAATATTTCTTGCTCTGAAACTATGTATAAGCCAATTATAATGCGTGGAAACGTTGCCTCCTTGTGGTTAGAGGTGTAAAAACATAGTTGCAATTACTTTCAAGGGGCACATTAGAACCATGTTAAAACAACTTGTTTCTCCCCTGTATAAACTCTTTTCACTTGAAATATATGTTTTCTTAGGATATTGTAAGTTGTTCAGTTTGGTTAAAAACAATATTTCTTGCTCTGAAACGCTGTATAAGCCGATTACAATACATAGAAACCCTGTTTCGTTGTGGTGAAACGTGTTCAAACAGAGTTGTAATTACTTTAATTGATCATATTACAAACAACTTGATGTCCCCTTGTTATAAACTCTTTTCATTTGAAATATGTGTTTTCTTAACATATTGTAAGTTATTCAGTTTGGTTAAAAACAAGATGTCTAGCTCTGAAACAGTGTTTAAGGTGAATACAAAGCTGTTTCATAGTGTGAAAATGGTAAAGAACAGAGTTTCTAAGTAAAGATTCATCTTATAATGCAGTCTCTTTTAGTCTAAAACACAATCTCTTGCCCTGAAACAGTGTTTAAGTTGAATATAAAGTTGTTTCATAGTGTGAAAAAGGTAAAGAACAGAGTTTCTAAGTAAAGATTCTTCTTATAATGCATTCCCTTTTAGTCTAAAACACAATCTCTTGCCCTGAAACAGTGTTTAAGGTGAATACAAAGCTGTTTCATAGTTTCAAAAAGGTAAAGAATAGAATGTCAAAGTAAAGATTCTTCTCATAATGCATTCCCTTTTAGTCTAAATCACAATCTCTTGCCCTGAAACAGTGTTTAAGGTGAATACAAAGCTGTTTCATAGTGTCAAAAAGGTAAAGAACAGAGTTTCAAAGTAAAGATTCTTCTTATAATGCATTCCCTTTAGTCTAAAACACAATCTCTTGCCCTGAAACAGTGTTTAAGGCGAATACAAAGCTGTTGCATAGTGTGAAAAAGGTAAAGAACAGTTTCAAAGTAAAGATTCTTCTGATAATGCATTCCCTTTTAGTCTAAAACACAATCTCTTGCCCTGAAACAGTGTTTAAGCTGAATACAAAGCTGTTTCATAGTGTGAAAAATTTAAAGAACAGAGTTTCAAAGTAAAGATTCTTCTTATAATGCAGTCTCTTTTAGTCTAAAACACAATCTCTTGCCCTGAAACAGTGTTTAAGGTGTATACAAAGCTGTTTCACAGTGTGAAAAAGGTAAAGAACAGAGTTTCAAAGTAAAGATTCTTCTTATAATGCATTCCCTTTTAGTCTAAAACACAATCTCTTGCCCTGAAACAGTGTTTAAGGTGAATACAAAGCTGTTTCATAGTGTCAAAAAGGTAAAGAACAGAGTTTCAAAGTAAAGATTCTTCTTATAATGCAGTCTCTTTTAGTCTAAAACACAATCTCTTGCCCTGAAACAGTGTTTAAGGTGTATACAAAGCTGTTTCAAAGTGTCAAAAAGGTAAAGAACAGAGTTTCAAAGTAAAGATTCTTCTTATAATGCATTCCCTTTTAGTCTAAAACACAATCTCTTGCCCTGAAACAGTGTTTAAGGTGAATACAAAGCTGCTTCATAGTGTGAAAAAGGGAAAGAACAGAGTTTCAAAGTAAAGATTCTTCTTATAATGCATTCCCTTTTAGTCTAAATCACAATCTCTTGCCCTGAAACAGTGTTTAAGGTGAATAGAAAGCTGTTTCATAGTGTCAAAAAGGTAAAGAACAGAGTTTCAAAGTAAAGATTCTTCTTATAATGCAGTCTCTTTTAGTCTAAAACACAATCTCTTGCCCTGAAACAGTGTTTAAGGCGAATACAAAGCTGTTGCATAGTGTGAAAAAGGTAAAGAACAGTTTCAAAGTAAAGATTCTTCTTATAATGCATTCCCTTTTAGTCTAAAACACAATCTCTTGCCCTGAAACAGTGTTTAAGGTGAATACAAAGCTGTTTCATAGTGTGAAAAAGGTAAAGAACAGAGTTTCAAAGTAAAGATTCTTCTTATAATGCATTCCCTTTAGTCTAAAACACAATCTCTTGCCCTGAAACAGTGTTTAAGGCGAATACAAAGCTGTTTCACAGTGTGAAAAAGGTAAAGAACAGAGTTTCAAAGTAAAGATTCTTCTTATAATGCATTCCCTTTTAGTCTAAAACACAATGTCTTGCCCTGAAACAGTGTTTAAGGTGAATACAAAGCTGTTTCATAGTGTCAAAAAGGTAAAGAACAGAGTTTCAAAGTAAAGATTCTTCTTATAATGCAGTCTCTTTTAGTCTAAAACACAACCTCTTGCCCTGAAACAGTGTTTAAGGCGAATACAAAGCTGTTGCATAGTGTGAAAAAGGTAAAGAACAGTTTCAAAGTAAAGATTCTTCTGATAATGCATTCCCTTTTAGTCTAAAACACAATCTCTTGCCCTGAAACAGTGTTTAAGCTGAATACAAAGCTGTTTCATAGTGTGAAAAATTTAAAGAACAGAGTTTCAAAGTAAAGATTCTTCTTATAATGCAGTCTCTTTTAGTCTAAAACACAATCTCTTGCCCTGAAACAGTGTTTAAGGTGTATACAAAGCTGTTTCACAGTGTGAAAAAGGTAAAGAACAGAGTTTCAAAGTAAAGATTCTTCTTATAATGCATTCCGGTTTAGTCTAAAACACAATCTCTTGCCCTGAAACAGTGTTTAAGGTAAATACAAAGCTGTTTCATAGTGTGAAAAAGGTAAAGAACAGAGTTTCAAATTAAAGATTCTTCTTATAATGCATTACCTTTAGTCTAAAACACAATCTCTTGCCCTGAAACAGTGTTTAAGGTGAATACAAAGCTGTTTCATAGTGTGAAAAAGGTAAAGAACACAGTTTCAAAGTAAAGATTCTTCTTATAATGCATTCCCTTTTAGTCTAAAACACAATCTCTTGCCCTGAAACAGTGTTTAAGGTGAATACAAAGCTGTTTCATAGTGTGAAAAAGGTAAAGAACAGAGTTTCAAAGTAAAGATTCTTCTTATAATGCATTCCCTTTTAGTCTAAAACACAATCTCTTGCCCTGAAACAGTGTTTAAGCTATTCAATTTGGTTAAAAACAATATTTCTTGCTCTGAAACGGTGTATAAGCCGATTACAATGCATAGAAGCCCTGTTTCTTTGTGGTTAGAGGTGTACAAACAGAGTTGCAATTACTTTAATTGGTCATATTACAAACAACTTGTTTCACCCCTTTATAAACTCGTTTCACTTGAAATATGTGTTTTCTTAGGATATTGTAAGTTATTCAGTTTGGTCAAAAACAATGTGTCTTGCTCTGAAACGCTGTATAAGCTGATTACAATGCATAGAAACCCTGTTTCGTTCTGGTTAGAGGTGTACAAACAGAGTTGCAATTACTTTAAATGGTTAAGTTGTTCAGTTTGGTTAAAAACAATATTTCTTGCTCTGAAACTATGTATAAGCCAATTATAATGCGTGGAAACGTTGCCTCCTTGTGGTTAGAGGTGTAAAAACATAGTTGCAATTACTTTCAAGGGGCACATTAGAACCATGTTAAAACAACTTGTTTCTCCCCTGTATAAACTCTTTTCACTTGAAATATATGTTTTCTTAGGATATTGTAAGTTGTTCAGTTTGGTTAAAAACAATATTTCTTGCTCTGAAACGCTGTATAAGCTGATTACAATACATAGAAACCCTGTTTCGTTGTGGTGAAACGTGTTCAAACAGAGTTGTAATTACTTTAATTGATCATATTACAAACAACTTGATGTCCCCTTGTTATAAACTCTTTTCATTTGAAATATGTGTTTTCTTAACATATTGTAAGTTATTCAGTTTGGTTAAAAACAAGATGTCTAGCTCTGAAACAGTGTTTAAGGTGAATACAAAGCTGTTTCATAGTGTGAAAATGGTAAAGAACAGAGTTTCTAAGTAAAGATTCATCTTATAATGCAGTCTCTTTTAGTCTAAAACACAATCTCTTGCCCTGAAACAGTGTTTAAGTTGAATATAAAGTTGTTTCATAGTGTGAAAAAGGTAAAGAACAGAGTTTCTAAGTAAAGATTCTTCTCATAATGCATTCCCTTTTAGTCTAAAACACAATCTCTTGCCCTGAAACAGTGTTTAAGGTGAATACAAAGCTGTTTCATAGTTTCAAAAAGGTAAAGAATAGAATGTCAAAGTAAAGATTCTTCTCATAATGCATTCCCTTTTAGTCTAAATCACAATCTCTTGCCCTGAAACAGTGTTTAAGGTGAATACAAAGCTGTTTCATAGTGTCAAAAAGGTAAAGAACAGAGTTTCAAAGTAAAGATTCTTCTTATAATGCATTCCCTTTAGTCTAAAACACAATCTCTTGCCCTGAAACAGTGTTTAAGGCGAATACAAAGCTGCTTCATAGTGTGAAAAAGGGAAAGAACAGAGTTTCAAAGTAAAGATTCTTCTTATAATGCATTCCCTTTTAGTCTAAATCACAATCTCTTGCCCTGAAACAGTGTTTAAGGTGAATAGAAAGCTGTTTCATAGTGTCAAAAAGGTAAAGAACAGAGTTTCAAAGTAAAGATTCTTCTTATAATGCAGTCTCTTTTAGTCTAAAACACAATCTCTTGCCCTGAAACAGTGTTTAAGGCGAATACAAAGCTGTTGCATAGTGTGAAAAAGGTAAAGAACAGTTTCAAAGTAAAGATTCTTCTTATAATGCATTCCCTTTAGTCTAAAACACAATCTCTTGCACTGAAACAGTGTTTAAGGCGAGTACAAAGCTGTTTCACAGTGTGAAAAAGGTAAAGATCAGCGTTTCAAAGTAAAGATTCTTCTTATAATGCATTCCCGTTTAGTCTAAAACACAATCTCTTGCCCTGAAACAGTGTTTAAGGTAAATACAAAGCTGTTTCATAGTGTCAAAAAGGTAAAGAACAGAGTTTCAAAGTAAAGATTCTTCTTATAATGCATTCCCTTTTAGTCTAAAACACAATCTCTTGCCCTGAAACAGTGTTTAAGGTGAATACAAAGCTGTTTCATAGTGTGAAAAAGGTAAAGAACAGAGTTTCAAAGTAAAGATTCTTCTTATAATGCATTCGCTTTAGTCTAAAACACAATCTCTTGCCCTGAAACAGTGTTTAAGCTATTCAATTTGGTTAAAAACAATATTTCTTGCTCTGAAACGGTGTATAAGCCGATTACAATGCATAGAAGCCCTGTTTCTTTGTGGTTAGAGGTGTACAAACAGAGTTGCAATTACTTTAATTGGTCATATTACAAACAACTTGTTTCACCCCTTTATAAACTCGTTTCACTTGAAATATGTGTTTTCTTAGGATATTGTAAGTTATTCAGTTTGGTCAAAAACAATGTGTCTTGCTCTGAAACGCTGTATAAGCTGATTACAATGCATAGAAACCCTGTTTCGTTCTGGTTAGAGGTGTACAAACAGAGTTGCAATTACTTTAAATGGTTAAGTTGTTCAGTTTGGTTAAAAACAATATTTCTTGCTCTGAAACTATGTATAAGCCAATTATAATGCGTGGAAACGTTGCCTCCTTGTGGTTAGAGGTGTAAAAACATAGTTGCAATTACTTTCAAGGGGCACATTAGAACCATGTTAAAACAACTTGTTTCTCCCCTGTATAAACTCTTTTCACTTGAAATATATGTTTTCTTAGGATATTGTAAGTTGTTCAGTTTGGTTAAAAACAATATTTCTTGCTCTGAAACGCTGTATAAGCCGATTACAATACATAGAAACCCTGTTTCGTTGTGGTGAAACGTGTTCAAACAGAGTTGTAATTACTTTAATTGATCATATTACAAACAACTTGATGTCCCCTTGTTATAAACTCTTTTCATTTGAAATATGTGTTTTCTTAACATATTGTAAGTTATTCAGTTTGGTTAAAAACAAGATGTCTAGCTCTGAAACAGTGTTTAAGGTGAATACAAAGCTGTTTCATAGTGTGAAAATGGTAAAGAACAGAGTTTCTAAGTAAAGATTCATCTTATAATGCAGTCTCTTTTAGTCTAAAACACAATCTCTTGCCCTGAAACAGTGTTTAAGTTGAATATAAAGTTGTTTCATAGTGTGAAAAAGGTAAAGAACAGAGTTTCTAAGTAAAGATTCTTCTTATAATGCATTCCCTTTTAGTCTAAAACACAATCTCTTGCCCTGAAACAGTGTTTAAGGTGAATACAAAGCTGTTTCATAGTTTCAAAAAGGTAAAGAATAGAATGTCAAAGTAAAGATTCTTCTCATAATGCATTCCCTTTTAGTCTAAATCACAATCTCTTGCCCTGAAACAGTGTTTAAGGTGAATACAAAGCTGTTTCATAGTGTCAAAAAGGTAAAGAACAGAGTTTCAAAGTAAAGATTCTTCTTATAATGCATTCCCTTTAGTCTAAAACACAATCTCTTGCCCTGAAACAGTGTTTAAGGCGAATACAAAGCTGTTTCACAGTGTGAAAAAGGTAAAGAACAGAGTTTCAAAGTAAAGATTCTTCTTATAATGCATTCCCTTTTAGTCTAAAACACAATGTCTTGCCCTGAAACAGTGTTTAAGGTGAATACAAAGCTGTTTCATAGTGTCAAAAAGGTAAAGAACAGAGTTTCAAAGTAAAGATTCTTCTTATAATGCAGTCTCTTTTAGTCTAAAACACAATCTCTTGCCCTGAAACAGTGTTTAAGGTGTATACAAAGCTGTTTCACAGTGTGAAAAAGGTAAAGAACAGAGTTTCAAAGTAAAGATTCTTCTTATAATGCATTCCGGTTTAGTCTAAAACACAATCTCTTGCCCTGAAACAGTGTTTAAGGTAAATACAAAGCTGTTTCATAGTGTGAAAAAGGTAAAGAACAGAGTTTCAAATTAAAGATTCTTCTTATAATGCATTACCTTTAGTCTAAAACACAATCTCTTGCCCTGAAACAGTGTTTAAGGTGAATACAAAGCTGTTTCATAGTGTGAAAAAGGTAAAGAACAGAGTTTCAAAGTAAAGATTCTTCTTATAATGCAGTCTCTTTTAGTCTAAAACACAATCTCTTGCCCTGAAACAGTGTTTAAGGTGAATAGAAAGCTGTTTCATAGTGTCAAAAAGGTAAAGAACAAAGTTTCAAAGTAAAGATTCTTCTTATAATGCATTCGCTTTAGTCTAAAACACAATCTCTTGCCCTGAAACAGTGTTTAAGCTATTCAATTTGGTTAAAAACAATATTTCTTGCTCTGAAACGGTGTATAAGCCGATTACAATGCATAGAAGCCCTGTTTCTTTGTGGTTAGAGGTGTACAAACAGAGTTGCAATTACTTTAATTGGTCATATTACAAACAACTTGTTTCACCCCTTTATAAACTCGTTTCACTTGAAATATGTGTTTTCTTAGGATATTGTAAGTTATTCAGTTTGGTCAAAAACAATGTGTCTTGCTCTGAAACGCTGTATAAGCTGATTACAATGCATAGAAACCCTGTTTCGTTCTGGTTAGAGGTGTACAAACAGAGTTGCAATTACTTTAAATGGTTAAGTTGTTCAGTTTGGTTAAAAACAATATTTCTTGCTCTGAAACTATGTATAAGCCAATTATAATGCGTGGAAACGTTGCCTCCTTGTGGTTAGAGGTGTAAAAACATAGTTGCAATTACTTTCAAGGGGCACATTAGAACCATGTTAAAACAACTTGTTTCTCCCCTGTATAAACTCTTTTCACTTGAAATATATGTTTTCTTAGGATATTGTAAGTTGTTCAGTTTGGTTAAAAACAATATTTCTTGCTCTGAAACGCTGTATAAGCCGATTACAATACATAGAAACCCTGTTTCGTTGTGGTGAAACGTGTTCAAACAGAGTTGTAATTACTTTAATTGATCATATTACAAACAACTTGATGTCCCCTTGTTATAAACTCTTTTCATTTGAAATATGTGTTTTCTTAACATATTGTAAGTTATTCAGTTTGGTTAAAAACAAGATGTCTAGCTCTGAAACAGTGTTTAAGGTGAATACAAAGCTGTTTCATAGTGTGAAAATGGTAAAGAACAGAGTTTCTAAGTAAAGATTCATCTTATAATGCAGTCTCTTTTAGTCTAAAACACAATCTCTTGCCCTGAAACAGTGTTTAAGTTGAATATAAAGTTGTTTCATAGTGTGAAAAAGGTAAAGAACAGAGTTTCTAAGTAAAGATTCTTCTTATAATGCATTCCCTTTTAGTCTAAAACACAATCTCTTGCCCTGAAACAGTGTTTAAGGTGAATACAAAGCTGTTTCATAGTTTCAAAAAGGTAAAGAATAGAATGTCAAAGTAAAGATTCTTCTCATAATGCATTCCCTTTTAGTCTAAATCACAATCTCTTGCCCTGAAACAGTGTTTAAGGTGAATACAAAGCTGTTTCATAGTGTCAAAAAGGTAAAGAACAGAGTTTCAAAGTAAAGATTCTTCTTATAATGCATTCCCTTTAGTCTAAAACACAATCTCTTGCCCTGAAACAGTGTTTAAGGCGAATACAAAGCTGTTTCACAGTGTGAAAAAGGTAAAGAACAGAGTTTCAAAGTAAAGATTCTTCTTATAATGCATTCCCTTTTAGTCTAAAACACAATGTCTTGCCCTGAAACAGTGTTTAAGGTGAATACAAAGCTGTTTCATAGTGTCAAAAAGGTAAAGAACAGAGTTTCAAAGTAAAGATTCTTCTTATAATGCAGTCTCTTTTAGTCTAAAACACAACCTCTTGCCCTGAAACAGTGTTTAAGGCGAATACAAAGCTGTTGCATAGTGTGAAAAAGGTAAAGAACAGTTTCAAAGTAAAGATTCTTCTGATAATGCATTCCCTTTTAGTCTAAAACACAATCTCTTGCCCTGAAACAGTGTTTAAGCTGAATACAAAGCTGTTTCATAGTGTGAAAAATTTAAAGAACAGAGTTTCAAAGTAAAGATTCTTCTTATAATGCAGTCTCTTTTAGTCTAAAACACAATCTCTTGCCCTGAAACAGTGTTTAAGGTGTATACAAAGCTGTTTCACAGTGTGAAAAAGGTAAAGAACAGAGTTTCAAAGTAAAGATTCTTCTTATAATGCATTCCGGTTTAGTCTAAAACACAATCTCTTGCCCTGAAACAGTGTTTAAGGTAAATACAAAGCTGTTTCATAGTGTGAAAAAGGTAAAGAACAGAGTTTCAAATTAAAGATTCTTCTTATAATGCATTACCTTTAGTCTAAAACACAATCTCTTGCCCTGAAACAGTGTTTAAGGTGAATACAAAGCTGTTTCATAGTGTGAAAAAGGTAAAGAACACAGTTTCAAAGTAAAGATTCTTCTTATAATGCATTCCCTTTTAGTCTAAAACACAATCTCTTGCCCTGAAGCAGTGTTTAAGGTGAATACAAAGCTGTTTCACAGTGTGAAAAAGGTAAAGAACAGAGTTTCAAAGTAAAGATTCTTCTTATAATGCATTCCCTTTAGTCTAAAACACAATCTCTTGCACTGAAACAGTGTTTAAGGCGAGTACAAAGCTGTTTCACAGTGTGAAAAAGGTAAAGAACAGAGTTTCAAAGTAAAGATTCTTCTTATAATGCATTCCGGTTTAGTCTAAAACACAATCTCTTGCCCTGAAACAGTGTTTAAGCTATTCAATTTGGTTAAAAACAATATTTCTTGCTCTGAAACGGTGTATAAGCCGATTACAATGCATAGAAGCCCTGTTTCTTTGTGGTTAGAGGTGTACAAACAGAGTTGCAATTACTTTAATTGGTCATATTACAAACAACTTGTTTCACCCCTGTATAAACTCGTTTCACTTGAAATATGTGTTTTCTTAGGATATTGTAAGTTATTCAGTTTGGTCAAAAACAATGTGTCTTGCTCTGAAACGCTGTATAAGCTGATTACAATGCATAGAAACCCTGTTTCGTTCTGGTTAGAGGTGTACAAACAGAGTTGCAATTACTTTAAATGGTTAAGTTGTTCAGTTTGGTTAAAAACAATATTTCTTGCTCTGAAACTATGTATAAGCCAATTATAATGCCTGGAAACGTTGCCTCCTTGTGGTTAGAGGTGTAAAAACATAGTTGCAATTACTTTCAAGGGGCACATTAGAACCATGTTAAAACAACTTGTTTCTCCCCTGTATAAACTCTTTTCACTTGAAATATATGTTTTCTTAGGATATTGTAAGTTGTTCAGTTTGGTTAAAAACAATATTTCTTGCTCTGAAACGCTGTATAAGCCGATTACAATACATAGAAACCCTGTTTCGTTGTGGTGAAACGTGTTCAAACAGAGTTGTAATTACTTTAATTGATCATATTACAAACAACTTGATGTCCCCTTGTTATAAACTCTTTTCATTTCAAATATGTGTTTTCTTAACATATTGTAAGTTATTCAGTTTGGTTAAAAACAAGATGTCTAGCTCTGAAACAGTGTTTAAGGTGAATACAAAGCTGTTTCATAGTGTGAAAATGGTAAAGAACAGAGTTTCTAAGTAAAGATTCTTCTTATAATGCAGTCTCTTTTAGTCTAAAACACAATCTCTTGCCCTGAAACAGTGTTTAAGTTGAATATAAAGTTGTTTCATAGTGTGAAAAAGGTAAAGAACAGAGTTTCTAAGTAAAGATTCTTCTCATAATGCATTCCCTTTTAGTCTAATTCACAATCTCTTGCCCTGAAACAGTGTTTAAGGTGAATACAAAGCTGTTTCATAGTGTCAAAAAGGTAAAGAACAGAGTTTCAAAGTAAAGATTCTTCTTATAATGCATTCCCTTTTAGTCTAAAACACAATCTCTTGCCCTGAAACAGTGTTTAAGGTGAATACAAAGCTGTTTCATAGTGTGAAAAAGGTAAAGAACAGAGTTTCAAAGTAAAGATTCTTCTTATAATGCATTCCCTTTTAGTCTAAAACACAATCTCTTGCCCTGAAACAGTGTTTAAGCTATTCAATTTGGTTAAAAACAATATTTCTTGCTCTGAAACGGTGTATAAGCCGATTACAATGCATAGAAGCCCTGTTTCTTTGTGGTTAGAGGTGTACAAACAGAGTTGCAATTACTTTAATTGGTCATATTACAAACAACTTGTTTCACCCCTTTATAAACTCGTTTCACTTGAAATATGTGTTTTCTTAGGATATTGTAAGTTATTCAGTTTGGTCAAAAACAATGTGTCTTGCTCTGAAACGCTGTATAAGCTGATTACAATGCATAGAAACCCTGTTTCGTTCTGGTTAGAGGTGTACAAACAGAGTTGCAATTACTTTAAATGGTTAAGTTGTTCAGTTTGGTTAAAAACAATATTTCTTGCTCTGAAACTATGTATAAGCCAATTATAATGCGTGGAAACGTTGCCTCCTTGTGGTTAGAGGTGTAAAAACATAGTTGCAATTACTTTCAAGGGGCACATTAGAACCATGTTAAAACAACTTGTTTCTCCCCTGTATAAACTCTTTTCACTTGAAATATATGTTTTCTTAGGATATTGTAAGTTGTTCAGTTTGGTTAAAAACAATATTTCTTGCTCTGAAACGCTGTATAAGCCGATTACAATACATAGAAACCCTGTTTCGTTGTGGTGAAACGTGTTCAAACAGAGTTGTAATTACTTTAATTGATCATATTACAAACAACTTGATGTCCCCTTGTTATAAACTCTTTTCATTTGAAATATGTGTTTTCTTAACATATTGTAAGTTATTCAGTTTGGTTAAAAACAAGATGTCTAGCTCTGAAACAGTGTTTAAGGTGAATACAAAGCTGTTTCATAGTGTGAAAATGGTAAAGAACAGAGTTTCTAAGTAAAGATTCATCTTATAATGCAGTCTCTTTTAGTCTAAAACACAATCTCTTGCCCTGAAACAGTGTTTAAGTTGAATATAAAGTTGTTTCATAGTGTGAAAAAGGTAAAGAACAGAGTTTCTAAGTAAAGATTCTTCTTATAATGCATTCCCTTTTAGTCTAAAACACAATCTCTTGCCCTGAAACAGTGTTTAAGGTGAATACAAAGCTGTTTCATAGTTTCAAAAAGGTAAAGAATAGAATGTCAAAGTAAAGATTCTTCTCATAATGCATTCCCTTTTAGTCTAAATCACAATCTCTTGCCCTGAAACAGTGTTTAAGGTGAATACAAAGCTGTTTCATAGTGTCAAAAAGGTAAAGAACAGAGTTTCAAAGTAAAGATTCTTCTTATAATGCATTCCCTTTAGTCTAAAACACAATCTCTTGCCCTGAAACAGTGTTTAAGGCGAATACAAAGCTGTTGCATAGTGTGAAAAAGGTAAAGAACAGTTTCAAAGTAAAGATTCTTCTGATAATGCATTCCCTTTTAGTCTAAAACACAATCTCTTGCCCTGAAACAGTGTTTAAGCTGAATACAAAGCTGTTTCATAGTGTGAAAAATTTAAAGAACAGAGTTTCAAAGTAAAGATTCTTCTTATAATGCAGTCTCTTTTAGTCTAAAACACAATCTCTTGCCCTGAAACAGTGTTTAAGGTGTATACAAAGCTGTTTCACAGTGTGAAAAAGGTAAAGAACAGAGTTTCAAAGTAAAGATTCTTCTTATAATGCATTCCGGTTTAGTCTAAAACACAATCTCTTGCCCTGAAACAGTGTTTAAGGTAAATACAAAGCTGTTTCATAGTGTGAAAAAGGTAAAGAACAGAGTTTCAAATTAAAGATTCTTCTTATAATGCATTACCTTTAGTCTAAAACACAATCTCTTGCCCTGAAACAGTGTTTAAGGTGAATACAAAGCTGTTTCATAGTGTGAAAAAGGTAAAGAACACAGTTTCAAAGTAAAGATTCTTCTTATAATGCATTCCCTTTTAGTCTAAAACACAATCTCTTGCCCTGAAGCAGTGTTTAAGGTGAATACAAAGCTGTTTCACAGTGTGAAAAAGGTAAAGAACAGAGTTTCAAAGTAAAGATTCTTCTTATAATGCATTCCCTTTAGTCTAAAACACAATCTCTTGCACTGAAACAGTGTTTAAGGCGAGTACAAAGCTGTTTCACAGTGTGAAAAAGGTAAAGAACAGAGTTTCAAAGTAAAGATTCTTCTTATAATGCATTCCGGTTTAGTCTAAAACACAATCTCTTGCCCTGAAACAGTGTTTAAGGTAAATACAAAGCTGTTTCATAGTGTGAAAAAGGTAAAGAACAGAGTTTCAAATTAAAGATTCTTCTTATAATGCATTACCTTTAGTCTAAAACACAATCTCTTGCCCTGAAACAGTGTTTAAGGTGAATACAAAGCTGTTTCATAGTGTGAAAAAGGTAAAGAACAGAGTTTCAAAGTAAAGATTCTTCTTATAATGCAGTCTCTTTTAGTCTAAAACACAATCTCTTGCCCTGAAACAGTGTTTAAGGTGAATAGAAAGCTGTTTCATAGTGTCAAAAAGGTAAAGAACAAAGTTTCAAAGTAAAGATTCTTCTTATAATGCAGTCTCTTTTAGTCTAAAACACAATCTCTTGCCCTGAAACAGTGTTTAAGGTGTATACAAAGCTGTTTCACAGTGTGAAAAAGGTAAAGAACAGAGTTTCAAAGTAAAGATTCTTCTTATAATGCATTCCGGTTTAGTCTAAAACACAATCTCTTGCCCTGAAACAGTGTTTAAGGTAAATACAAAGCTGTTTCATAGTGTGAAAAAGGTAAAGAACAGAGTTTCAAATTAAAGATTCTTCTTATAATGCATTACCTTTAGTCTAAAACACAATCTCTTGCCCTGAAACAGTGTTTAAGGTGAATACAAAGCTGTTTCATAGTGTGAAAAAGGTAAAGAACACAGTTTCAAAGTAAAGATTCTTCTTATAATGCATTCCCTTTTAGTCTAAAACACAATCTCTTGCCCTGAAGCAGTGTTTAAGGTGAATACAAAGCTGTTTCACAGTGTGAAAAAGGTAAAGAACAGAGTTTCAAAGTAAAGATTCTTCTTATAATGCATTCCCTTTAGTCTAAAACACAATCTCTTGCACTGAAACAGTGTTTAAGGCGAGTACAAAGCTGTTTCACAGTGTGAAAAAGGTAAAGAACAGAGTTTCAAAGTAAAGATTCTTCTTATAATGCATTCCGGTTTAGTCTAAAACACAATCTCTTGCCCTGAAACAGTGTTTAAGCTATTCAATTTGGTTAAAAACAATATTTCTTGCTCTGAAACGGTGTATAAGCCGATTACAATGCATAGAAGCCCTGTTTCTTTGTGGTTAGAGGTGTACAAACAGAGTTGCAATTACTTTAATTGGTCATATTACAAACAACTTGTTTCACCCCTGTATAAACTCGTTTCACTTGAAATATGTGTTTTCTTAGGATATTGTAAGTTATTCAGTTTGGTCAAAAACAATGTGTCTTGCTCTGAAACGCTGTATAAGCTGATTACAATGCATAGAAACCCTGTTTCGTTCTGGTTAGAGGTGTACAAACAGAGTTGCAATTACTTTAAATGGTTAAGTTGTTCAGTTTGGTTAAAAACAATATTTCTTGCTCTGAAACTATGTATAAGCCAATTATAATGCCTGGAAACGTTGCCTCCTTGTGGTTAGAGGTGTAAAAACATAGTTGCAATTACTTTCAAGGGGCACATTAGAACCATGTTAAAACAACTTGTTTCTCCCCTGTATAAACTCTTTTCACTTGAAATATATGTTTTCTTAGGATATTGTAAGTTGTTCAGTTTGGTTAAAAACAATATTTCTTGCTCTGAAACGCTGTATAAGCCGATTACAATACATAGAAACCCTGTTTCGTTGTGGTGAAACGTGTTCAAACAGAGTTGTAATTACTTTAATTGATCATATTACAAACAACTTGATGTCCCCTTGTTATAAACTCTTTTCATTTCAAATATGTGTTTTCTTAACATATTGTAAGTTATTCAGTTTGGTTAAAAACAAGATGTCTAGCTCTGAAACAGTGTTTAAGGTGAATACAAAGCTGTTTCATAGTGTGAAAATGGTAAAGAACAGAGTTTCTAAGTAAAGATTCTTCTTATAATGCAGTCTCTTTTAGTCTAAAACACAATCTCTTGCCCTGAAACAGTGTTTAAGTTGAATATAAAGTTGTTTCATAGTGTGAAAAAGGTAAAGAACAGAGTTTCTAAGTAAAGATTCTTCTCATAATGCATTCCCTTTTAGTCTAATTCACAATCTCTTGCCCTGAAACAGTGTTTAAGGTGAATACAAAGCTGTTTCATAGTGTCAAAAAGGTAAAGAACAGAGTTTCAAAGTAAAGATTCTTCTTATAATGCATTCCCTTTTAGTCTAAAACACAATCTCTTGCCCTGAAACAGTGTTTAAGGTGAATACAAAGCTGTTTCATAGTGTGAAAAAGGTAAAGAACAGAGTTTCAAAGTAAAGATTCTTCTTATAATGCATTCCCTTTTAGTCTAAAACACAATCTCTTGCCCTGAAACAGTGTTTAAGCTATTCAATTTGGTTAAAAACAATATTTCTTGCTCTGAAACGGTGTATAAGCCGATTACAATGCATAGAAGCCCTGTTTCTTTGTGGTTAGAGGTGTACAAACAGAGTTGCAATTACTTTAATTGGTCATATTACAAACAACTTGTTTCACCCCTTTATAAACTCGTTTCACTTGAAATATGTGTTTTCTTAGGATATTGTAAGTTATTCAGTTTGGTCAAAAACAATGTGTCTTGCTCTGAAACGCTGTATAAGCTGATTACAATGCATAGAAACCCTGTTTCGTTCTGGTTAGAGGTGTACAAACAGAGTTGCAATTACTTTAAATGGTTAAGTTGTTCAGTTTGGTTAAAAACAATATTTCTTGCTCTGAAACTATGTATAAGCCAATTATAATGCGTGGAAACGTTGCCTCCTTGTGGTTAGAGGTGTAAAAACATAGTTGCAATTACTTTCAAGGGGCACATTAGAACCATGTTAAAACAACTTGTTTCTCCCCTGTATAAACTCTTTTCACTTGAAATATATGTTTTCTTAGGATATTGTAAGTTGTTCAGTTTGGTTAAAAACAATATTTCTTGCTCTGAAACGCTGTATAAGCCGATTACAATACATAGAAACCCTGTTTCGTTGTGGTGAAACGTGTTCAAACAGAGTTGTAATTACTTTAATTGATCATATTACAAACAACTTGATGTCCCCTTGTTATAAACTCTTTTCATTTGAAATATGTGTTTTCTTAACATATTGTAAGTTATTCAGTTTGGTTAAAAACAAGATGTCTAGCTCTGAAACAGTGTTTAAGGTGAATACAAAGCTGTTTCATAGTGTGAAAATGGTAAAGAACAGAGTTTCTAAGTAAAGATTCATCTTATAATGCAGTCTCTTTTAGTCTAAAACACAATCTCTTGCCCTGAAACAGTGTTTAAGTTGAATATAAAGTTGTTTCATAGTGTGAAAAAGGTAAAGAACAGAGTTTCTAAGTAAAGATTCTTCTTATAATGCATTCCCTTTTAGTCTAAAACACAATCTCTTGCCCTGAAACAGTGTTTAAGGTGAATACAAAGCTGTTTCATAGTTTCAAAAAGGTAAAGAATAGAATGTCAAAGTAAAGATTCTTCTCATAATGCATTCCCTTTTAGTCTAAATCACAATCTCTTGCCCTGAAACAGTGTTTAAGGTGAATACAAAGCTGTTTCATAGTGTCAAAAAGGTAAAGAACAGAGTTTCAAAGTAAAGATTCTTCTTATAATGCATTCCCTTTAGTCTAAAACACAATCTCTTGCCCTGAAACAGTGTTTAAGGCGAATACAAAGCTGTTGCATAGTGTGAAAAAGGTAAAGAACAGTTTCAAAGTAAAGATTCTTCTGATAATGCATTCCCTTTTAGTCTAAAACACAATCTCTTGCCCTGAAACAGTGTTTAAGCTGAATACAAAGCTGTTTCATAGTGTGAAAAATTTAAAGAACAGAGTTTCAAAGTAAAGATTCTTCTTATAATGCAGTCTCTTTTAGTCTAAAACACAATCTCTTGCCCTGAAACAGTGTTTAAGGTGTATACAAAGCTGTTTCACAGTGTGAAAAAGGTAAAGAACAGAGTTTCAAAGTAAAGATTCTTCTTATAATGCATTCCGGTTTAGTCTAAAACACAATCTCTTGCCCTGAAACAGTGTTTAAGGTAAATACAAAGCTGTTTCATAGTGTGAAAAAGGTAAAGAACAGAGTTTCAAATTAAAGATTCTTCTTATAATGCATTACCTTTAGTCTAAAACACAATCTCTTGCCCTGAAACAGTGTTTAAGGTGAATACAAAGCTGTTTCATAGTGTGAAAAAGGTAAAGAACACAGTTTCAAAGTAAAGATTCTTCTTATAATGCATTCCCTTTTAGTCTAAAACACAATCTCTTGCCCTGAAGCAGTGTTTAAGGTGAATACAAAGCTGTTTCACAGTGTGAAAAAGGTAAAGAACAGAGTTTCAAAGTAAAGATTCTTCTTATAATGCATTCCCTTTAGTCTAAAACACAATCTCTTGCACTGAAACAGTGTTTAAGGCGAGTACAAAGCTGTTTCACAGTGTGAAAAAGGTAAAGAACAGAGTTTCAAAGTAAAGATTCTTCTTATAATGCATTCCGGTTTAGTCTAAAACACAATCTCTTGCCCTGAAACAGTGTTTAAGGTAAATACAAAGCTGTTTCATAGTGTGAAAAAGGTAAAGAACAGAGTTTCAAATTAAAGATTCTTCTTATAATGCATTACCTTTAGTCTAAAACACAATCTCTTGCCCTGAAACAGTGTTTAAGGTGAATACAAAGCTGTTTCATAGTGTGAAAAAGGTAAAGAACAGAGTTTCAAAGTAAAGATTCTTCTTATAATGCAGTCTCTTTTAGTCTAAAACACAATCTCTTGCCCTGAAACAGTGTTTAAGGTGAATAGAAAGCTGTTTCATAGTGTCAAAAAGGTAAAGAACAAAGTTTCAAAGTAAAGATTCTTCTTATAATGCAGTCTCTTTTAGTCTAAAACACAATCTCTTGCCCTGAAACAGTGTTTAAGGTGTATACAAAGCTGTTTCACAGTGTGAAAAAGGTAAAGAACAGAGTTTCAAAGTAAAGATTCTTCTTATAATGCATTCCCTTTAGTCTAAAACACAATCTCTTGCACTGAAACAGTGTTTAAGGCGAGTACAAAGCTGTTTCACAGTGTGAAAAAGGTAAAGATCAGCGTTTCAAAGTAAAGATTCTTCTTATAATGCATTCCCGTTTAGTCTAAAACACAATCTCTTGCCCTGAAACAGTGTTTAAGGTAAATACAAAGCTGTTTCATAGTGTCAAAAAGGTAAAGAACAGAGTTTCAAAGTAAAGATTCTTCTTATAATGCATTCCCTTTTAGTCTAAAACACAATCTCTTGCCCTGAAACAGTGTTTAAGGTGAATACAAAGCTGTTTCATAGTGTGAAAAAGGTAAAGAACAGAGTTTCAAAGTAAAGATTCTTCTTATAATGCATTCGCTTTAGTCTAAAACACAATCTCTTGCCCTGAAACAGTGTTTAAGCTATTCAATTTGGTTAAAAACAATATTTCTTGCTCTGAAACGGTGTATAAGCCGATTACAATGCATAGAAGCCCTGTTTCTTTGTGGTTAGAGGTGTACAAACAGAGTTGCAATTACTTTAATTGGTCATATTACAAACAACTTGTTTCACCCCTTTATAAACTCGTTTCACTTGAAATATGTGTTTTCTTAGGATATTGTAAGTTATTCAGTTTGGTCAAAAACAATGTGTCTTGCTCTGAAACGCTGTATAAGCTGATTACAATGCATAGAAACCCTGTTTCGTTCTGGTTAGAGGTGTACAAACAGAGTTGCAATTACTTTAAATGGTTAAGTTGTTCAGTTTGGTTAAAAACAATATTTCTTGCTCTGAAACTATGTATAAGCCAATTATAATGCGTGGAAACGTTGCCTCCTTGTGGTTAGAGGTGTAAAAACATAGTTGCAATTACTTTCAAGGGGCACATTAGAACCATGTTAAAACAACTTGTTTCTCCCCTGTATAAACTCTTTTCACTTGAAATATATGTTTTCTTAGGATATTGTAAGTTGTTCAGTTTGGTTAAAAACAATATTTCTTGCTCTGAAACGCTGTATAAGCCGATTACAATACATAGAAACCCTGTTTCGTTGTGGTGAAACGTGTTCAAACAGAGTTGTAATTACTTTAATTGATCATATTACAAACAACTTGATGTCCCCTTGTTATAAACTCTTTTCATTTGAAATATGTGTTTTCTTAACATATTGTAAGTTATTCAGTTTGGTTAAAAACAAGATGTCTAGCTCTGAAACAGTGTTTAAGGTGAATACAAAGCTGTTTCATAGTGTGAAAATGGTAAAGAACAGAGTTTCTAAGTAAAGATTCATCTTATAATGCAGTCTCTTTTAGTCTAAAACACAATCTCTTGCCCTGAAACAGTGTTTAAGTTGAATATAAAGTTGTTTCATAGTGTGAAAAAGGTAAAGAACAGAGTTTCTAAGTAAAGATTCTTCTTATAATGCATTCCCTTTTAGTCTAAAACACAATCTCTTGCCCTGAAACAGTGTTTAAGGTGAATACAAAGCTGTTTCATAGTTTCAAAAAGGTAAAGAATAGAATGTCAAAGTAAAGATTCTTCTCATAATGCATTCCCTTTTAGTCTAAATCACAATCTCTTGCCCTGAAACAGTGTTTAAGGTGAATACAAAGCTGTTTCATAGTGTCAAAAAGGTAAAGAACAGAGTTTCAAAGTAAAGATTCTTCTTATAATGCATTCCCTTTAGTCTAAAACACAATCTCTTGCCCTGAAACAGTGTTTAAGGCGAATACAAAGCTGTTGCATAGTGTGAAAAAGGTAAAGAACAGTTTCAAAGTAAAGATTCTTCTGATAATGCATTCCCTTTTAGTCTAAAACACAATCTCTTGCCCTGAAACAGTGTTTAAGCTGAATACAAAGCTGTTTCATAGTGTGAAAAATTTAAAGAACAGAGTTTCAAAGTAAAGATTCTTCTTATAATGCAGTCTCTTTTAGTCTAAAACACAATCTCTTGCCCTGAAACAGTGTTTAAGGTGTATACAAAGCTGTTTCACAGTGTGAAAAAGGTAAAGAACAGAGTTTCAAAGTAAAGATTCTTCTTATAATGCATTCCCTTTTAGTCTAAAACACAATCTCTTGCCCTGAAACAGTGTTTAAGGTGAATACAAAGCTGTTTCATAGTGTCAAAAAGGTAAAGAACAGAGTTTCAAAGTAAAGATTCTTCTTATAATGCAGTCTCTTTTAGTCTAAAACACAATCTCTTGCCCTGAAACAGTGTTTAAGGTGTATACAAAGCTGTTTCAAAGTGTCAAAAAGGTAAAGAACAGAGTTTCAAAGTAAAGATTCTTCTTATAATGCATTCCCTTTTAGTCTAAAACACAATCTCTTGCCCTGAAACAGTGTTTAAGGTGAATACAAAGCTGCTTCATAGTGTGAAAAAGGGAAAGAACAGAGTTTCAAAGTAAAGATTCTTCTTATAATGCATTCCCTTTTAGTCTAAATCACAATCTCTTGCCCTGAAACAGTGTTTAAGGTGAATAGAAAGCTGTTTCATAGTGTCAAAAAGGTAAAGAACAGAGTTTCAAAGTAACGATTCTTCTTATAATGCAGTCTCTTTTAGTCTAAAACACAATCTCTTGCCCTGAAACAGTGTTTAAGGCGAATACAAAGCTGTTGCATAGTGTGAAAAAGGTAAAGAACAGTTTCAAAGTAAAGATTCTTCTTATAATGCATTCCCTTTTAGTCTAAAACACAATCTCTTGCCCTGAAACAGTGTTTAAGGTGAATACAAAGCTGTTTCATAGTGTGAAAAAGGTAAAGAACAGAGTTTCAAAGTAAAGATTCTTCTTATAATGCAGTCTCTTTTAGTCTAAAACACAATCTCTTGCCCTGAAACAGTGTTTAAGGTGAATAGAAAGCTGTTTCATAGTGTCAAAAAGGTAAAGAACAAAGTTTCAAAGTAAAGATTCTTCTTATAATGCAGTCTCTTTTAGTCTAAAACACAATCTCTTGCCCTGAAACAGTGTTTAAGGTGTATACAAAGCTGTTTCACAGTGTGAAAAAGGTAAAGAACAGAGTTTCAAAGTAAAGATTCTTCTTATAATGCATTCCCTTTAGTCTAAAACACAATCTCTTGCACTGAAACAGTGTTTAAGGCGAGTACAAAGCTGTTTCACAGTGTGAAAAAGGTAAAGATCAGCGTTTCAAAGTAAAGATTCTTCTTATAATGCATTCCCGTTTAGTCTAAAACACAATCTCTTGCCCTGAAACAGTGTTTAAGGTAAATACAAAGCTGTTTCATAGTGTCAAAAAGGTAAAGAACAGAGTTTCAAAGTAAAGATTCTTCTTATAATGCATTCCCTTTTAGTCTAAAACACAATCTCTTGCCCTGAAACAGTGTTTAAGGTGAATACAAAGCTGTTTCATAGTGTGAAAAAGGTAAAGAACAGAGTTTCAAAGTAAAGATTCTTCTTATAATGCATTCGCTTTAGTCTAAAACACAATCTCTTGCCCTGAAACAGTGTTTAAGCTATTCAATTTGGTTAAAAACAATATTTCTTGCTCTGAAACGGTGTATAAGCCGATTACAATGCATAGAAGCCCTGTTTCTTTGTGGTTAGAGGTGTACAAACAGAGTTGCAATTACTTTAATTGGTCATATTACAAACAACTTGTTTCACCCCTTTATAAACTCGTTTCACTTGAAATATGTGTTTTCTTAGGATATTGTAAGTTATTCAGTTTGGTCAAAAACAATGTGTCTTGCTCTGAAACGCTGTATAAGCTGATTACAATGCATAGAAACCCTGTTTCGTTCTGGTTAGAGGTGTACAAACAGAGTTGCAATTACTTTAAATGGTTAAGTTGTTCAGTTTGGTTAAAAACAATATTTCTTGCTCTGAAACTATGTATAAGCCAATTATAATGCGTGGAAACGTTGCCTCCTTGTGGTTAGAGGTGTAAAAACATAGTTGCAATTACTTTCAAGGGGCACATTAGAACCATGTTAAAACAACTTGTTTCTCCCCTGTATAAACTCTTTTCACTTGAAATATATGTTTTCTTAGGATATTGTAAGTTGTTCAGTTTGGTTAAAAACAATATTTCTTGCTCTGAAACGCTGTATAAGCCGATTACAATACATAGAAACCCTGTTTCGTTGTGGTGAAACGTGTTCAAACAGAGTTGTAATTACTTTAATTGATCATATTACAAACAACTTGATGTCCCCTTGTTATAAACTCTTTTCATTTGAAATATGTGTTTTCTTAACATATTGTAAGTTATTCAGTTTGGTTAAAAACAAGATGTCTAGCTCTGAAACAGTGTTTAAGGTGAATACAAAGCTGTTTCATAGTGTGAAAATGGTAAAGAACAGAGTTTCTAAGTAAAGATTCATCTTATAATGCAGTCTCTTTTAGTCTAAAACACAATCTCTTGCCCTGAAACAGTGTTTAAGTTGAATATAAAGTTGTTTCATAGTGTGAAAAAGGTAAAGAACAGAGTTTCTAAGTAAAGATTCTTCTTATAATGCATTCCCTTTTAGTCTAAAACACAATCTCTTGCCCTGAAACAGTGTTTAAGGTGAATACAAAGCTGTTTCATAGTTTCAAAAAGGTAAAGAATAGAATGTCAAAGTAAAGATTCTTCTCATAATGCATTCCCTTTTAGTCTAAATCACAATCTCTTGCCCTGAAACAGTGTTTAAGGTGAATACAAAGCTGTTTCATAGTGTCAAAAAGGTAAAGAACAGAGTTTCAAAGTAAAGATTCTTCTTATAATGCATTCCCTTTAGTCTAAAACACAATCTCTTGCCCTGAAACAGTGTTTAAGGCGAATACAAAGCTGTTGCATAGTGTGAAAAAGGTAAAGAACAGTTTCAAAGTAAAGATTCTTCTGATAATGCATTCCCTTTTAGTCTAAAACACAATCTCTTGCCCTGAAACAGTGTTTAAGCTGAATACAAAGCTGTTTCATAGTGTGAAAAATTTAAAGAACAGAGTTTCAAAGTAAAGATTCTTCTTATAATGCAGTCTCTTTTAGTCTAAAACACAATCTCTTGCCCTGAAACAGTGTTTAAGGTGTATACAAAGCTGTTTCACAGTGTGAAAAAGGTAAAGAACAGAGTTTCAAAGTAAAGATTCTTCTTATAATGCATTCCCTTTTAGTCTAAAACACAATCTCTTGCCCTGAAACAGTGTTTAAGGTGAATACAAAGCTGTTTCATAGTGTCAAAAAGGTAAAGAACAGAGTTTCAAAGTAAAGATTCTTCTTATAATGCAGTCTCTTTTAGTCTAAAACACAATCTCTTGCCCTGAAACAGTGTTTAAGGTGTATACAAAGCTGTTTCAAAGTGTCAAAAAGGTAAAGAACAGAGTTTCAAAGTAAAGATTCTTCTTATAATGCATTCCCTTTTAGTCTAAAACACAATCTCTTGCCCTGAAACAGTGTTTAAGGTGAATACAAAGCTGCTTCATAGTGTGAAAAAGGGAAAGAACAGAGTTTCAAAGTAAAGATTCTTCTTATAATGCATTCCCTTTTAGTCTAAATCACAATCTCTTGCCCTGAAACAGTGTTTAAGGTGAATAGAAAGCTGTTTCATAGTGTCAAAAAGGTAAAGAACAGAGTTTCAAAGTAAAGATTCTTCTTATAATGCAGTCTCTTTTAGTCTAAAACACAATCTCTTGCCCTGAAACAGTGTTTAAGGCGAATACAAAGCTGTTGCATAGTGTGAAAAAGGTAAAGAACAGTTTCAAAGTAAAGATTCTTCTTATAATGCATTCCCTTTTAGTCTAAAACACAATCTCTTGCCCTGAAACAGTGTTTAAGGTGAATACAAAGCTGTTTCATAGTGTGAAAAAGGTAAAGAACAGAGTTTCAAAGTAAAGATTCTTCTTATAATGCAGTCTCTTTTAGTCTAAAACACAATCTCTTGTCCTGAAACAGTGTTTAAGGTGAATAGAAAGCTGTTTCATAGTGTCAAAAAGGTAAAGAACAAAGTTTCAAAGTAAAGATTCTTCTTATAATGCAGTCTCTTTTAGTCTAAAACACAATCTCTTGCCCTGAAACAGTGTTTAAGGTGTATACAAAGCTGTTTCACAGTGTGAAAAAGGTAAAGAACAGAGTTTCAAAGTAAAGATTCTTCTTATAATGCATTCCCTTTAGTCTAAAACACAATCTCTTGCACTGAAACAGTGTTTAAGGCGAGTACAAAGCTGTTTCACAGTGTGAAAAAGGTAAAGATCAGCGTTTCAAAGTAAAGATTCTTCTTATAATGCATTCCCTTTAGTCTAAAACACAATCTCTTGCCCTGAAACAGTGTTTAAGGCGAATACAAAGCTGTTGCATAGTGTGAAAAAGGTAAAGAACAGTTTCAAAGTAAAGATTCTTCTGATAATGCATTCCCTTTTAGTCTAAAACACAATCTCTTGCCCTGAAACAGTGTTTAAGCTGAATACAAAGCTGTTTCATAGTGTGAAAAATTTAAAGAACAGAGTTTCAAAGTAAAGATTCTTCTTATAATGCAGTCTCTTTTAGTCTAAAACACAATCTCTTGCCCTGAAACAGTGTTTAAGGTGTATACAAAGCTGTTTCACAGTGTGAAAAAGGTAAAGAACAGAGTTTCAAAGTAAAGATTCTTCTTATAATGCATTCCCTTTTAGTCTAAAACACAATCTCTTGCCCTGAAACAGTGTTTAAGGTGAATACAAAGCTGTTTCATAGTGTCAAAAAGGTAAAGAACAGAGTTTCAAAGTAAAGATTCTTCTTATAATGCAGTCTCTTTTAGTCTAAAACACAATCTCTTGCCCTGAAACAGTGTTTAAGGTGTATACAAAGCTGTTTCAAAGTGTCAAAAAGGTAAAGAACAGAGTTTCAAAGTAAAGATTCTTCTTATAATGCATTCCCTTTTAGTCTAAAACACAATCTCTTGCCCTGAAACAGTGTTTAAGGTGAATACAAAGCTGCTTCATAGTGTGAAAAAGGGAAAGAACAGAGTTTCAAAGTAAAGATTCTTCTTATAATGCATTCCCTTTTAGTCTAAATCACAATCTCTTGCCCTGAAACAGTGTTTAAGGTGAATAGAAAGCTGTTTCATAGTGTCAAAAAGGTAAAGAACAGAGTTTCAAAGTAAAGATTCTTCTTATAATGCAGTCTCTTTTAGTCTAAAACACAATCTCTTGCCCTGAAACAGTGTTTAAGGCGAATACAAAGCTGTTGCATAGTGTGAAAAAGGTAAAGAACAGTTTCAAAGTAAAGATTCTTCTTATAATGCATTCCCTTTTAGTCTAAAACACAATCTCTTGCCCTGAAACAGTGTTTAAGGTGAATACAAAGCTGTTTCATAGTGTGAAAAAGGTAAAGAACAGAGTTTCAAAGTAAAGATTCTTCTTATAATGCAGTCTCTTTTAGTCTAAAACACAATCTCTTGTCCTGAAACAGTGTTTAAGGTGAATAGAAAGCTGTTTCATAGTGTCAAAAAGGTAAAGAACAAAGTTTCAAAGTAAAGATTCTTCTTATAATGCAGTCTCTTTTAGTCTAAAACACAATCTCTTGCCCTGAAACAGTGTTTAAGGTGTATACAAAGCTGTTTCACAGTGTGAAAAAGGTAAAGAACAGAGTTTCAAAGTAAAGATTCTTCTTATAATGCATTCCCTTTAGTCTAAAACACAATCTCTTGCACTGAAACAGTGTTTAAGGCGAGTACAAAGCTGTTTCACAGTGTGAAAAAGGTAAAGATCAGCGTTTCAAAGTAAAGATTCTTCTTATAATGCATTCCCGTTTAGTCTAAAACACAATCTCTTGCCCTGAAACAGTGTTTAAGGTAAATACAAAGCTGTTTCATAGTGTCAAAAAGGTAAAGAACAGAGTTTCAAAGTAAAGATTCTTCTTATAATGCATTCCCTTTTAGTCTAAAACACAATCTCTTGCCCTGAAACAGTGTTTAAGGTGAATACAAAGCTGTTTCATAGTGTGAAAAAGGTAAAGAACAGAGTTTCAAAGTAAAGATTCTTCTTATAATGCATTCGCTTTAGTCTAAAACACAATCTCTTGCCCTGAAACAGTGTTTAAGCTATTCAATTTGGTTAAAAACAATATTTCTTGCTCTGAAACGGTGTATAAGCCGATTACAATGCATAGAAGCCCTGTTTCTTTGTGGTTAGAGGTGTACAAACAGAGTTGCAATTACTTTAATTGGTCATATTACAAACAACTTGTTTCACCCCTTTATAAACTCGTTTCACTTGAAATATGTGTTTTCTTAGGATATTGTAAGTTATTCAGTTTGGTCAAAAACAATGTGTCTTGCTCTGAAACGCTGTATAAGCTGATTACAATGCATAGAAACCCTGTTTCGTTCTGGTTAGAGGTGTACAAACAGAGTTGCAATTACTTTAAATGGTTAAGTTGTTCAGTTTGGTTAAAAACAATATTTCTTGCTCTGAAACTATGTATAAGCCAATTATAATGCGTGGAAACGTTGCCTCCTTGTGGTTAGAGGTGTAAAAACATAGTTGCAATTACTTTCAAGGGGCACATTAGAACCATGTTAAAACAACTTGTTTCTCCCCTGTATAAACTCTTTTCACTTGAAATATATGTTTTCTTAGGATATTGTAAGTTGTTCAGTTTGGTTAAAAACAATATTTCTTGCTCTGAAACGCTGTATAAGCCGATTACAATACATAGAAACCCTGTTTCGTTGTGGTGAAACGTGTTCAAACAGAGTTGTAATTACTTTAATTGATCATATTACAAACAACTTGATGTCCCCTTGTTATAAACTCTTTTCATTTGAAATATGTGTTTTCTTAACATATTGTAAGTTATTCAGTTTGGTTAAAAACAAGATGTCTAGCTCTGAAACAGTGTTTAAGGTGAATACAAAGCTGTTTCATAGTGTGAAAATGGTAAAGAACAGAGTTTCTAAGTAAAGATTCATCTTATAATGCAGTCTCTTTTAGTCTAAAACACAATCTCTTGCCCTGAAACAGTGTTTAAGTTGAATATAAAGTTGTTTCATAGTGTGAAAAAGGTAAAGAACAGAGTTTCTAAGTAAAGATTCTTCTTATAATGCATTCCCTTTTAGTCTAAAACACAATCTCTTGCCCTGAAACAGTGTTTAAGGTGAATACAAAGCTGTTTCATAGTTTCAAAAAGGTAAAGAATAGAATGTCAAAGTAAAGATTCTTCTCATAATGCATTCCCTTTTAGTCTAAATCACAATCTCTTGCCCTGAAACAGTGTTTAAGGTGAATACAAAGCTGTTTCATAGTGTCAAAAAGGTAAAGAACAGAGTTTCAAAGTAAAGATTCTTCTTATAATGCATTCCCTTTAGTCTAAAACACAATCTCTTGCCCTGAAACAGTGTTTAAGGCGAATACAAAGCTGTTTCACAGTGTGAAAAAGGTAAAGAACAGAGTTTCAAAGTAAAGATTCTTCTTATAATGCATTCCCTTTTAGTCTAAAACACAATGTCTTGCCCTGAAACAGTGTTTAAGGTGAATACAAAGCTGTTTCATAGTGTCAAAAAGGTAAAGAACAGAGTTTCAAAGTAAAGATTCTTCTTATAATGCAGTCTCTTTTAGTCTAAAACACAATCTCTTGCCCTGAAACAGTGTTTAAGGTGTATACAAAGCTGTTTCACAGTGTGAAAAAGGTAAAGAACAGAGTTTCAAAGTAAAGATTCTTCTTATAATGCATTCCGGTTTAGTCTAAAACACAATCTCTTGCCCTGAAACAGTGTTTAAGGTAAATACAAAGCTGTTTCATAGTGTGAAAAAGGTAAAGAACAGAGTTTCAAATTAAAGATTCTTCTTATAATGCATTACCTTTAGTCTAAAACACAATCTCTTGCCCTGAAACAGTGTTTAAGGTGAATACAAAGCTGTTTCATAGTGTGAAAAAGGTAAAGAACAGAGTTTCAAAGTAAAGATTCTTCTTATAATGCAGTCTCTTTTAGTCTAAAACACAATCTCTTGCCCTGAAACAGTGTTTAAGGTGAATAGAAAGCTGTTTCATAGTGTCAAAAAGGTAAAGAACAAAGTTTCAAAGTAAAGATTCTTCTTATAATGCATTCGCTTTAGTCTAAAACACAATCTCTTGCCCTGAAACAGTGTTTAAGCTATTCAATTTGGTTAAAAACAATATTTCTTGCTCTGAAACGGTGTATAAGCCGATTACAATGCATAGAAGCCCTGTTTCTTTGTGGTTAGAGGTGTACAAACAGAGTTGCAATTACTTTAATTGGTCATATTACAAACAACTTGTTTCACCCCTTTATAAACTCGTTTCACTTGAAATATGTGTTTTCTTAGGATATTGTAAGTTATTCAGTTTGGTCAAAAACAATGTGTCTTGCTCTGAAACGCTGTATAAGCTGATTACAATGCATAGAAACCCTGTTTCGTTCTGGTTAGAGGTGTACAAACAGAGTTGCAATTACTTTAAATGGTTAAGTTGTTCAGTTTGGTTAAAAACAATATTTCTTGCTCTGAAACTATGTATAAGCCAATTATAATGCGTGGAAACGTTGCCTCCTTGTGGTTAGAGGTGTAAAAACATAGTTGCAATTACTTTCAAGGGGCACATTAGAACCATGTTAAAACAACTTGTTTCTCCCCTGTATAAACTCTTTTCACTTGAAATATATGTTTTCTTAGGATATTGTAAGTTGTTCAGTTTGGTTAAAAACAATATTTCTTGCTCTGAAACGCTGTATAAGCCGATTACAATACATAGAAACCCTGTTTCGTTGTGGTGAAACGTGTTCAAACAGAGTTGTAATTACTTTAATTGATCATATTACAAACAACTTGATGTCCCCTTGTTATAAACTCTTTTCATTTGAAATATGTGTTTTCTTAACATATTGTAAGTTATTCAGTTTGGTTAAAAACAAGATGTCTAGCTCTGAAACAGTGTTTAAGGTGAATACAAAGCTGTTTCATAGTGTGAAAATGGTAAAGAACAGAGTTTCTAAGTAAAGATTCATCTTATAATGCAGTCTCTTTTAGTCTAAAACACAATCTCTTGCCCTGAAACAGTGTTTAAGTTGAATATAAAGTTGTTTCATAGTGTGAAAAAGGTAAAGAACAGAGTTTCTAAGTAAAGATTCTTCTTATAATGCATTCCCTTTTAGTCTAAAACACAATCTCTTGCCCTGAAACAGTGTTTAAGGTGAATACAAAGCTGTTTCATAGTTTCAAAAAGGTAAAGAATAGAATGTCAAAGTAAAGATTCTTCTCATAATGCATTCCCTTTTAGTCTAAATCACAATCTCTTGCCCTGAAACAGTGTTTAAGGTGAATACAAAGCTGTTTCATAGTGTCAAAAAGGTAAAGAACAGAGTTTCAAAGTAAAGATTCTTCTTATAATGCATTCCCTTTAGTCTAAAACACAATCTCTTGCCCTGAAACAGTGTTTAAGGCGAATACAAAGCTGTTTCACAGTGTGAAAAAGGTAAAGAACAGAGTTTCAAAGTAAAGATTCTTCTTATAATGCATTCCCTTTTAGTCTAAAACACAATGTCTTGCCCTGAAACAGTGTTTAAGGTGAATACAAAGCTGTTTCATAGTGTCAAAAAGGTAAAGAACAGAGTTTCAAAGTAAAGATTCTTCTTATAATGCAGTCTCTTTTAGTCTAAAACACAACCTCTTGCCCTGAAACAGTGTTTAAGGCGAATACAAAGCTGTTGCATAGTGTGAAAAAGGTAAAGAACAGTTTCAAAGTAAAGATTCTTCTGATAATGCATTCCCTTTTAGTCTAAAACACAATCTCTTGCCCTGAAACAGTGTTTAAGCTGAATACAAAGCTGTTTCATAGTGTGAAAAATTTAAAGAACAGAGTTTCAAAGTAAAGATTCTTCTTATAATGCAGTCTCTTTTAGTCTAAAACACAATCTCTTGCCCTGAAACAGTGTTTAAGGTGTATACAAAGCTGTTTCACAGTGTGAAAAAGGTAAAGAACAGAGTTTCAAAGTAAAGATTCTTCTTATAATGCATTCCGGTTTAGTCTAAAACACAATCTCTTGCCCTGAAACAGTGTTTAAGGTAAATACAAAGCTGTTTCATAGTGTGAAAAAGGTAAAGAACAGAGTTTCAAATTAAAGATTCTTCTTATAATGCATTACCTTTAGTCTAAAACACAATCTCTTGCCCTGAAACAGTGTTTAAGGTGAATACAAAGCTGTTTCATAGTGTGAAAAAGGTAAAGAACACAGTTTCAAAGTAAAGATTCTTCTTATAATGCATTCCCTTTTAGTCTAAAACACAATCTCTTGCCCTGAAGCAGTGTTTAAGGTGAATACAAAGCTGTTTCACAGTGTGAAAAAGGTAAAGAACAGAGTTTCAAAGTAAAGATTCTTCTTATAATGCATTCCCTTTAGTCTAAAACACAATCTCTTGCACTGAAACAGTGTTTAAGGCGAGTACAAAGCTGTTTCACAGTGTGAAAAAGGTAAAGAACAGAGTTTCAAAGTAAAGATTCTTCTTATAATGCATTCCGGTTTAGTCTAAAACACAATCTCTTGCCCTGAAACAGTGTTTAAGCTATTCAATTTGGTTAAAAACAATATTTCTTGCTCTGAAACGGTGTATAAGCCGATTACAATGCATAGAAGCCCTGTTTCTTTGTGGTTAGAGGTGTACAAACAGAGTTGCAATTACTTTAATTGGTCATATTACAAACAACTTGTTTCACCCCTGTATAAACTCGTTTCACTTGAAATATGTGTTTTCTTAGGATATTGTAAGTTATTCAGTTTGGTCAAAAACAATGTGTCTTGCTCTGAAACGCTGTATAAGCTGATTACAATGCATAGAAACCCTGTTTCGTTCTGGTTAGAGGTGTACAAACAGAGTTGCAATTACTTTAAATGGTTAAGTTGTTCAGTTTGGTTAAAAACAATATTTCTTGCTCTGAAACTATGTATAAGCCAATTATAATGCCTGGAAACGTTGCCTCCTTGTGGTTAGAGGTGTAAAAACATAGTTGCAATTACTTTCAAGGGGCACATTAGAACCATGTTAAAACAACTTGTTTCTCCCCTGTATAAACTCTTTTCACTTGAAATATATGTTTTCTTAGGATATTGTAAGTTGTTCAGTTTGGTTAAAAACAATATTTCTTGCTCTGAAACGCTGTATAAGCCGATTACAATACATAGAAACCCTGTTTCGTTGTGGTGAAACGTGTTCAAACAGAGTTGTAATTACTTTAATTGATCATATTACAAACAACTTGATGTCCCCTTGTTATAAACTCTTTTCATTTCAAATATGTGTTTTCTTAACATATTGTAAGTTATTCAGTTTGGTTAAAAACAAGATGTCTAGCTCTGAAACAGTGTTTAAGGTGAATACAAAGCTGTTTCATAGTGTGAAAATGGTAAAGAACAGAGTTTCTAAGTAAAGATTCTTCTTATAATGCAGTCTCTTTTAGTCTAAAACACAATCTCTTGCCCTGAAACAGTGTTTAAGTTGAATATAAAGTTGTTTCATAGTGTGAAAAAGGTAAAGAACAGAGTTTCTAAGTAAAGATTCTTCTCATAATGCATTCCCTTTTAGTCTAATTCACAATCTCTTGCCCTGAAACAGTGTTTAAGGTGAATACAAAGCTGTTTCATAGTGTCAAAAAGGTAAAGAACAGAGTTTCAAAGTAAAGATTCTTCTTATAATGCATTCCCTTTTAGTCTAAAACACAATCTCTTGCCCTGAAACAGTGTTTAAGGTGAATACAAAGCTGTTTCATAGTGTGAAAAAGGTAAAGAACAGAGTTTCAAAGTAAAGATTCTTCTTATAATGCATTCCCTTTTAGTCTAAAACACAATCTCTTGCCCTGAAACAGTGTTTAAGCTATTCAATTTGGTTAAAAACAATATTTCTTGCTCTGAAACGGTGTATAAGCCGATTACAATGCATAGAAGCCCTGTTTCTTTGTGGTTAGAGGTGTACAAACAGAGTTGCAATTACTTTAATTGGTCATATTACAAACAACTTGTTTCACCCCTTTATAAACTCGTTTCACTTGAAATATGTGTTTTCTTAGGATATTGTAAGTTATTCAGTTTGGTCAAAAACAATGTGTCTTGCTCTGAAACGCTGTATAAGCTGATTACAATGCATAGAAACCCTGTTTCGTTCTGGTTAGAGGTGTACAAACAGAGTTGCAATTACTTTAAATGGTTAAGTTGTTCAGTTTGGTTAAAAACAATATTTCTTGCTCTGAAACTATGTATAAGCCAATTATAATGCGTGGAAACGTTGCCTCCTTGTGGTTAGAGGTGTAAAAACATAGTTGCAATTACTTTCAAGGGGCACATTAGAACCATGTTAAAACAACTTGTTTCTCCCCTGTATAAACTCTTTTCACTTGAAATATATGTTTTCTTAGGATATTGTAAGTTGTTCAGTTTGGTTAAAAACAATATTTCTTGCTCTGAAACGCTGTATAAGCCGATTACAATACATAGAAACCCTGTTTCGTTGTGGTGAAACGTGTTCAAACAGAGTTGTAATTACTTTAATTGATCATATTACAAACAACTTGATGTCCCCTTGTTATAAACTCTTTTCATTTGAAATATGTGTTTTCTTAACATATTGTAAGTTATTCAGTTTGGTTAAAAACAAGATGTCTAGCTCTGAAACAGTGTTTAAGGTGAATACAAAGCTGTTTCATAGTGTGAAAATGGTAAAGAACAGAGTTTCTAAGTAAAGATTCATCTTATAATGCAGTCTCTTTTAGTCTAAAACACAATCTCTTGCCCTGAAACAGTGTTTAAGTTGAATATAAAGTTGTTTCATAGTGTGAAAAAGGTAAAGAACAGAGTTTCTAAGTAAAGATTCTTCTTATAATGCATTCCCTTTTAGTCTAAAACACAATCTCTTGCCCTGAAACAGTGTTTAAGGTGAATACAAAGCTGTTTCATAGTTTCAAAAAGGTAAAGAATAGAATGTCAAAGTAAAGATTCTTCTCATAATGCATTCCCTTTTAGTCTAAATCACAATCTCTTGCCCTGAAACAGTGTTTAAGGTGAATACAAAGCTGTTTCATAGTGTCAAAAAGGTAAAGAACAGAGTTTCAAAGTAAAGATTCTTCTTATAATGCATTCCCTTTAGTCTAAAACACAATCTCTTGCCCTGAAACAGTGTTTAAGGCGAATACAAAGCTGTTGCATAGTGTGAAAAAGGTAAAGAACAGTTTCAAAGTAAAGATTCTTCTGATAATGCATTCCCTTTTAGTCTAAAACACAATCTCTTGCCCTGAAACAGTGTTTAAGCTGAATACAAAGCTGTTTCATAGTGTGAAAAATTTAAAGAACAGAGTTTCAAAGTAAAGATTCTTCTTATAATGCAGTCTCTTTTAGTCTAAAACACAATCTCTTGCCCTGAAACAGTGTTTAAGGTGTATACAAAGCTGTTTCACAGTGTGAAAAAGGTAAAGAACAGAGTTTCAAAGTAAAGATTCTTCTTATAATGCATTCCGGTTTAGTCTAAAACACAATCTCTTGCCCTGAAACAGTGTTTAAGGTAAATACAAAGCTGTTTCATAGTGTGAAAAAGGTAAAGAACAGAGTTTCAAATTAAAGATTCTTCTTATAATGCATTACCTTTAGTCTAAAACACAATCTCTTGCCCTGAAACAGTGTTTAAGGTGAATACAAAGCTGTTTCATAGTGTGAAAAAGGTAAAGAACACAGTTTCAAAGTAAAGATTCTTCTTATAATGCATTCCCTTTTAGTCTAAAACACAATCTCTTGCCCTGAAGCAGTGTTTAAGGTGAATACAAAGCTGTTTCACAGTGTGAAAAAGGTAAAGAACAGAGTTTCAAAGTAAAGATTCTTCTTATAATGCATTCCCTTTAGTCTAAAACACAATCTCTTGCACTGAAACAGTGTTTAAGGCGAGTACAAAGCTGTTTCACAGTGTGAAAAAGGTAAAGAACAGAGTTTCAAAGTAAAGATTCTTCTTATAATGCATTCCGGTTTAGTCTAAAACACAATCTCTTGCCCTGAAACAGTGTTTAAGGTAAATACAAAGCTGTTTCATAGTGTGAAAAAGGTAAAGAACAGAGTTTCAAATTAAAGATTCTTCTTATAATGCATTACCTTTAGTCTAAAACACAATCTCTTGCCCTGAAACAGTGTTTAAGGTGAATACAAAGCTGTTTCATAGTGTGAAAAAGGTAAAGAACACAGTTTCAAAGTAAAGATTCTTCTCATAACGCATTCCCTTTTAGTCTAAAACACAATCTCTTGCCCTGAAGCAGTGTTTAAGGTGAATACAAAGCTGTTTCATAGTGTGAAAATGGTAAAGAACAGAGTTTCAAAGTAAAGATTCTTCTTATAATGCAGTCTCTTTTAGTCTAAAACACAATCTCTTGCCCTGAAACAGTGTTTAAGTTGAATATAAAGTTGTTTCATAGTGTGAAAAAGGTAAAGAACAGAGTTTCTAAGTAAAGATTCTTCTTATAATGCATTCCCTTTTAGTCTAAAACACAATCTCTTGCCCTGAAACAGTGTTTAAGGTGAATACAAAGCTGTTTCATAGTTTCAAAAAGGTAAAGAATAGAATGTCAAAGTAAAGATTCTTCTCATAATGCATTCCCTTTTAGTCTAAAACACAATCTCTTGCCCTGAAACAGTGTTTAAGGTGAATACAAAGCTGTTTCATAGTGTCAAAAAGGTAAAGAACAGAGTTTCAAAGTAAAGATTCTTCTTATAATGCATTCCCTTTAGTCTAAAACACAATCTCTTGCCCTGAAACAGTGTTTAAGGCGAATACAAAGCTGTTTCACAGTGTGAAAAAGGTAAAGAACAGAGTTTCAAAGTAAAGATTCTTCTTATAATGCAGTCTCTTTTAGTCTAAAACACAATCTCTTGCCCTGAAACAGTGTTTAAGGTGTATACAAAGCTGTTTCAAAGTCTCAAAAAGGTAAAGAACATAGTTTCAAAGTAAAGATTCTTCTTATAATGCATTCCCTTTTAGTCTAAAACACAATCTCTTGCCCTGAAACAGTGTTTAAGGTGAATACAAAGCTGTTTCATAGTGTGAAAAAGGTAAAGAACACAGTTTCAAAGTAAAGATTCTTCTTATAATGCAGTCTCTTTTAGTCTAAAACACAATCTCTTGCACTGAAACAGTGTTTAAGGCGAGTACAAAGCTGTTTCACAGTGTGAAAAAGGTAAAGATCAGCGTTTCAAAGTAAAGATTCTTCTTATAATGCATTCCCGTTTAGTCTAAAACACAATCTCTTGCCCTGAAACAGTGTTTAAGGTAAATACAAAGCTGTTTCATAGTGTCAAAAAGGTAAAGAACAGAGTTTCAAAGTAAAGATTCTTCTTATAATGCATTCCCTTTTAGTCTAAAACACAATCTCTTGCCCTGAAACAGTGTTTAAGGTGAATACAAAGCTGTTTCATAGTGTGAAAAAGGTAAAGAACAGAGTTTCAAAGTAAAGATTCTTCTTATAATGCATTCCCTTTAGTCTAAAACACAATCTCTTGCCCTGAAACAGTGTTTAAGCTATTCAATTTGGTTAAAAACAATATTTCTTGCTCTGAAACGGTGTATAAGCCGATTACAATGCATAGAAGCCCTGTTTCTTTGTGGTTAGAGGTGTACAAACAGAGTTGCAATTACTTTAATTGGTCATATTACAAACAACTTGTTTCACCCCTTTATAAACTCGTTTCACTTGAAATATGTGTTTTCTTAGGATATTGTAAGTTATTCAGTTTGGTCAAAAACAATGTGTCTTGCTCTGAAACGCTGTATAAGCTGATTACAATGCATTGAAACCCTGTTTCGTTCTGGTTAGAGGTGTACAAACAGAGTTGCAATTACTTTAAATGGTTAAGTTGTTCAGTTTGGTTAAAAACAATATTTCTTGCTCTGAAACTATGTATAAGCCAATTATAATGCGTGGAAACGTTGCCTCCTTGTGGTTAGAGGTGTAAAAACATAGTTGCAATTACTTTCAAGGGGCACATTAGAACCATGTTAAAACAACTTGTTTCTCCCCTGTATAAACTCTTTTCACTTGAAATATATGTTTTCTTAGGATATTGTAAGTTGTTCAGTTTGGTTAAAAACAATATTTCTTGCTCTGAAACGCTGTATAAGCCGATTACAATACATAGAAACCCTGTTTCGTTGTGGTGAAACGTGTTCAAACAGAGTTGTAATTACTTTAATTGATCATATTACAAACAACTTGATGTCCCCTTGTTATAAACTCTTTTCATTTGAAATATGTGTTTTCTTAACATATTGTAAGTTATTCAGTTTGGTTAAAAACAAGATGTCTAGCTCTGAAACAGTGTTTAAGGTGAATACAAAGCTGTTTCATAGTGTGAAAATGGTAAAGAACAGAGTTTCTAAGTAAAGATTCATCTTATAATGCAGTCTCTTTTAGTCTAAAACACAATCTCTTGCCCTGAAACAGTGTTTAAGTTGAATATAAAGTTGTTTCATAGTGTGAAAAAGGTAAAGAACAGAGTTTCTAAGTAAAGATTCTTCTTATAATGCATTCCCTTTTAGTCTAAAACACAATCTCTTGCCCTGAAACAGTGTTTAAGGTGAATACAAAGCTGTTTCATAGTTTCAAAAAGGTAAAGAATAGAATGTCAAAGTAAAGATTCTTCTCATAATGCATTCCCTTTTAGTCTAAATCACAATCTCTTGCCCTGAAACAGTGTTTAAGGTGAATACAAAGCTGTTTCATAGTGTCAAAAAGGTAAAGAACAGAGTTTCAAAGTAAAGATTCTTCTTATAATGCATTCCCTTTAGTCTAAAACACAATCTCTTGCCCTGAAACAGTGTTTAAGGCGAATACAAAGCTGTTTCACAGTGTGAAAAAGGTAAAGAACAGAGTTTCAAAGTAAAGATTCTTCTTATAATGCATTCCCTTTTAGTCTAAAACACAATGTCTTGCCCTGAAACAGTGTTTAAGGTGAATACAAAGCTGTTTCATAGTGTCAAAAAGGTAAAGAACAGAGTTTCAAAGTAAAGATTCTTCTTATAATGCAGTCTCTTTTAGTCTAAAACACAACCTCTTGCCCTGAAACAGTGTTTAAGGCGAATACAAAGCTGTTGCATAGTGTGAAAAAGGTAAAGAACAGTTTCAAAGTAAAGATTCTTCTGATAATGCATTCCCTTTTAGTCTAAAACACAATCTCTTGCCCTGAAACAGTGTTTAAGCTGAATACAAAGCTGTTTCATAGTGTGAAAAATTTAAAGAACAGAGTTTCAAAGTAAAGATTCTTCTTATAATGCAGTCTCTTTTAGTCTAAAACACAATCTCTTGCCCTGAAACAGTGTTTAAGGTGTATACAAAGCTGTTTCACAGTGTGAAAAAGGTAAAGAACAGAGTTTCAAAGTAAAGATTCTTCTTATAATGCATTCCGGTTTAGTCTAAAACACAATCTCTTGCCCTGAAACAGTGTTTAAGGTAAATACAAAGCTGTTTCATAGTGTGAAAAAGGTAAAGAACAGAGTTTCAAATTAAAGATTCTTCTTATAATGCATTACCTTTAGTCTAAAACACAATCTCTTGCCCTGAAACAGTGTTTAAGGTGAATACAAAGCTGTTTCATAGTGTGAAAAAGGTAAAGAACACAGTTTCAAAGTAAAGATTCTTCTTATAATGCATTCCCTTTTAGTCTAAAACACAATCTCTTGCCCTGAAGCAGTGTTTAAGGTGAATACAAAGCTGTTTCACAGTGTGAAAAAGGTAAAGAACAGAGTTTCAAAGTAAAGATTCTTCTTATAATGCATTCCCTTTAGTCTAAAACACAATCTCTTGCACTGAAACAGTGTTTAAGGCGAGTACAAAGCTGTTTCACAGTGTGAAAAAGGTAAAGAACAGAGTTTCAAAGTAAAGATTCTTCTTATAATGCATTCCGGTTTAGTCTAAAACACAATCTCTTGCCCTGAAACAGTGTTTAAGCTATTCAATTTGGTTAAAAACAATATTTCTTGCTCTGAAACGGTGTATAAGCCGATTACAATGCATAGAAGCCCTGTTTCTTTGTGGTTAGAGGTGTACAAACAGAGTTGCAATTACTTTAATTGGTCATATTACAAACAACTTGTTTCACCCCTGTATAAACTCGTTTCACTTGAAATATGTGTTTTCTTAGGATATTGTAAGTTATTCAGTTTGGTCAAAAACAATGTGTCTTGCTCTGAAACGCTGTATAAGCTGATTACAATGCATAGAAACCCTGTTTCGTTCTGGTTAGAGGTGTACAAACAGAGTTGCAATTACTTTAAATGGTTAAGTTGTTCAGTTTGGTTAAAAACAATATTTCTTGCTCTGAAACTATGTATAAGCCAATTATAATGCCTGGAAACGTTGCCTCCTTGTGGTTAGAGGTGTAAAAACATAGTTGCAATTACTTTCAAGGGGCACATTAGAACCATGTTAAAACAACTTGTTTCTCCCCTGTATAAACTCTTTTCACTTGAAATATATGTTTTCTTAGGATATTGTAAGTTGTTCAGTTTGGTTAAAAACAATATTTCTTGCTCTGAAACGCTGTATAAGCCGATTACAATACATAGAAACCCTGTTTCGTTGTGGTGAAACGTGTTCAAACAGAGTTGTAATTACTTTAATTGATCATATTACAAACAACTTGATGTCCCCTTGTTATAAACTCTTTTCATTTCAAATATGTGTTTTCTTAACATATTGTAAGTTATTCAGTTTGGTTAAAAACAAGATGTCTAGCTCTGAAACAGTGTTTAAGCTGAATACAAAGCTGTTTCATAGTGTGAAAATGGTAAAGAACAGAGTTTCTAAGTAAAGATTCTTCTTATAATGCAGTCTCTTTTAGTCTAAAACACAATCTCTTGCCCTGAAACAGTGTTTAAGTTGAATATAAAGTTGTTTCATAGTGTGAAAAAGGTAAAGAACAGAGTTTCTAAGTAAAGATTCTTCTCATAATGCATTCCCTTTTAGTCTAATTCACAATCTCTTGCCCTGAAACAGTGTTTAAGGTGTATACAAAGCTGTTTCATAGTGTCAAAAAGGTAAAGAACAGAGTTTCAAAGTAAAGATTCTTCTTATAATGCATTCCCTTTTAGTCTAAAACACAATCTCTTGCCCTGAAACAGTGTTTAAGGTGAATACAAAGCTGTTTCATAGTGTGAAAAAGGTAAAGAACAGAGTTTCAAAGTAAAGATTCTTCTTATAATGCATTCCCTTTTAGTCTAAAACACAATCTCTTGCCCTGAAACAGTGTTTAAGGTGAATACAAAGCTGTTTCATAGTTTCAAAAAGGTAAAGAATAGAATGTCAAAGTAAAGATTCTTCTCATAATGCATTCCCTTTTAGTCTAAATCACAATCTCTTGCCCTGAAACAGTGTTTAAGGTGAATACAAAGCTGTTTCATAGTGTCAAAAAGGTAAAGAACAGAGTTTCAAAGTAAAGATTCTTCTTATAATGCATTCCCTTTAGTCTAAAACACAATCTCTTGCCCTGAAACAGTGTTTAAGGCGAATACAAAGCTGTTTCACAGTGTGAAAAAGGTAAAGAACAGAGTTTCAAAGTAAAGATTCTTCTTATAATGCATTCCCTTTTAGTCTAAAACACAATGTCTTGCCCTGAAACAGTGTTTAAGGTGAATACAAAGCTGTTTCATAGTGTCAAAAAGGTAAAGAACAGAGTTTCAAAGTAAAGATTCTTCTTATAATGCAGTCTCTTTTAGTCTAAAACACAACCTCTTGCCCTGAAACAGTGTTTAAGGCGAATACAAAGCTGTTGCATAGTGTGAAAAAGGTAAAGAACAGTTTCAAAGTAAAGATTCTTCTGATAATGCATTCCCTTTTAGTCTAAAACACAATCTCTTGCCCTGAAACAGTGTTTAAGCTGAATACAAAGCTGTTTCATAGTGTGAAAAATTTAAAGAACAGAGTTTCAAAGTAAAGATTCTTCTTATAATGCAGTCTCTTTTAGTCTAAAACACAATCTCTTGCCCTGAAACAGTGTTTAAGGTGTATACAAAGCTGTTTCACAGTGTGAAAAAGGTAAAGAACAGAGTTTCAAAGTAAAGATTCTTCTTATAATGCATTCCGGTTTAGTCTAAAACACAATCTCTTGCCCTGAAACAGTGTTTAAGGTAAATACAAAGCTGTTTCATAGTGTGAAAAAGGTAAAGAACAGAGTTTCAAATTAAAGATTCTTCTTATAATGCATTACCTTTAGTCTAAAACACAATCTCTTGCCCTGAAACAGTGTTTAAGGTGAATACAAAGCTGTTTCATAGTGTGAAAAAGGTAAAGAACACAGTTTCAAAGTAAAGATTCTTCTTATAATGCATTCCCTTTTAGTCTAAAACACAATCTCTTGCCCTGAAGCAGTGTTTAAGGTGAATACAAAGCTGTTTCACAGTGTGAAAAAGGTAAAGAACAGAGTTTCAAAGTAAAGATTCTTCTTATAATGCATTCCCTTTAGTCTAAAACACAATCTCTTGCACTGAAACAGTGTTTAAGGCGAGTACAAAGCTGTTTCACAGTGTGAAAAAGGTAAAGAACAGAGTTTCAAAGTAAAGATTCTTCTTATAATGCATTCCGGTTTAGTCTAAAACACAATCTCTTGCCCTGAAACAGTGTTTAAGCTATTCAATTTGGTTAAAAACAATATTTCTTGCTCTGAAACGGTGTATAAGCCGATTACAATGCATAGAAGCCCTGTTTCTTTGTGGTTAGAGGTGTACAAACAGAGTTGCAATTACTTTAATTGGTCATATTACAAACAACTTGTTTCACCCCTGTATAAACTCGTTTCACTTGAAATATGTGTTTTCTTAGGATATTGTAAGTTATTCAGTTTGGTCAAAAACAATGTGTCTTGCTCTGAAACGCTGTATAAGCTGATTACAATGCATAGAAACCCTGTTTCGTTCTGGTTAGAGGTGTACAAACAGAGTTGCAATTACTTTAAATGGTTAAGTTGTTCAGTTTGGTTAAAAACAATATTTCTTGCTCTGAAACTATGTATAAGCCAATTATAATGCCTGGAAACGTTGCCTCCTTGTGGTTAGAGGTGTAAAAACATAGTTGCAATTACTTTCAAGGGGCACATTAGAACCATGTTAAAACAACTTGTTTCTCCCCTGTATAAACTCTTTTCACTTGAAATATATGTTTTCTTAGGATATTGTAAGTTGTTCAGTTTGGTTAAAAACAATATTTCTTGCTCTGAAACGCTGTATAAGCCGATTACAATACATAGAAACCCTGTTTCGTTGTGGTGAAACGTGTTCAAACAGAGTTGTAATTACTTTAATTGATCATATTACAAACAACTTGATGTCCCCTTGTTATAAACTCTTTTCATTTCAAATATGTGTTTTCTTAACATATTGTAAGTTATTCAGTTTGGTTAAAAACAAGATGTCTAGCTCTGAAACAGTGTTTAAGGTGAATACAAAGCTGTTTCATAGTGTGAAAATGGTAAAGAACAGAGTTTCTAAGTAAAGATTCTTCTTATAATGCAGTCTCTTTTAGTCTAAAACACAATCTCTTGCCCTGAAACAGTGTTTAAGTTGAATATAAAGTTGTTTCATAGTGTGAAAAAGGTAAAGAACAGAGTTTCTAAGTAAAGATTCTTCTCATAATGCATTCCCTTTTAGTCTAATTCACAATCTCTTGCCCTGAAACAGTGTTTAAGGTGAATACAAAGCTGTTTCATAGTGTCAAAAAGGTAAAGAACAGAGTTTCAAAGTAAAGATTCTTCTTATAATGCATTCCCTTTTAGTCTAAAACACAATCTCTTGCCCTGAAACAGTGTTTAAGGTGAATACAAAGCTGTTTCATAGTGTGAAAAAGGTAAAGAACAGAGTTTCAAAGTAAAGATTCTTCTTATAATGCATTCCCTTTTAGTCTAAAACACAATCTCTTGCCCTGAAACAGTGTTTAAGGTGAATACAAAGCTGTTTCATAGTTTCAAAAAGGTAAAGAATAGAATGTCAAAGTAAAGATTCTTCTCATAATGCATTCCCTTTTAGTCTAAATCACAATCTCTTGCCCTGAAACAGTGTTTAAGGTGAATACAAAGCTGTTTCATAGTGTCAAAAAGGTAAAGAACAGAGTTTCAAAGTAAAGATTCTTCTTATAATGCATTCCCTTTAGTCTAAAACACAATCTCTTGCCCTGAAACAGTGTTTAAGGCGAATACAAAGCTGTTTCACAGTGTGAAAAAGGTAAAGAACAGAGTTTCAAAGTAAAGATTCTTCTTATAATGCATTCCCTTTTAGTCTAAAACACAATGTCTTGCCCTGAAACAGTGTTTAAGGTGAATACAAAGCTGTTTCATAGTGTCAAAAAGGTAAAGAACAGAGTTTCAAAGTAAAGATTCTTCTTATAATGCATTCCCTTTAGTCTAAAACACAATCTCTTGCACTGAAACAGTGTTTAAGGCGAGTACAAAGCTGTTTCACAGTGTGAAAAAGGTAAAGAACAGAGTTTCAAAGTAAAGATTCTTCTTATAATGCATTCCGGTTTAGTCTAAAACACAATCTCTTGCCCTGAAACAGTGTTTAAGCTATTCAATTTGGTTAAAAACAATATTTCTTGCTCTGAAACGGTGTATAAGCCGATTACAATGCATAGAAGCCCTGTTTCTTTGTGGTTAGAGGTGTACAAACAGAGTTGCAATTACTTTAATTGGTCATATTACAAACAACTTGTTTCACCCCTGTATAAACTCGTTTCACTTGAAATATGTGTTTTCTTAGGATATTGTAAGTTATTCAGTTTGGTCAAAAACAATGTGTCTTGCTCTGAAACGCTGTATAAGCTGATTACAATGCATAGAAACCCTGTTTCGTTCTGGTTAGAGGTGTACAAACAGAGTTGCAATTACTTTAAATGGTTAAGTTGTTCAGTTTGGTTAAAAACAATATTTCTTGCTCTGAAACTATGTATAAGCCAATTATAATGCCTGGAAACGTTGCCTCCTTGTGGTTAGAGGTGTAAAAACATAGTTGCAATTACTTTCAAGGGGCACATTAGAACCATGTTAAAACAACTTGTTTCTCCCCTGTATAAACTCTTTTCACTTGAAATATATGTTTTCTTAGGATATTGTAAGTTGTTCAGTTTGGTTAAAAACAATATTTCTTGCTCTGAAACGCTGTATAAGCCGATTACAATACATAGAAACCCTGTTTCGTTGTGGTGAAACGTGTTCAAACAGAGTTGTAATTACTTTAATTGATCATATTACAAACAACTTGATGTCCCCTTGTTATAAACTCTTTTCATTTCAAATATGTGTTTTCTTAACATATTGTAAGTTATTCAGTTTGGTTAAAAACAAGATGTCTAGCTCTGAAACAGTGTTTAAGGTGAATACAAAGCTGTTTCATAGTGTGAAAATGGTAAAGAACAGAGTTTCTAAGTAAAGATTCTTCTTATAATGCAGTCTCTTTTAGTCTAAAACACAATCTCTTGCCCTGAAACAGTGTTTAAGTTGAATATAAAGTTGTTTCATAGTGTGAAAAAGGTAAAGAACAGAGTTTCTAAGTAAAGATTCTTCTCATAATGCATTCCCTTTTAGTCTAATTCACAATCTCTTGCCCTGAAACAGTGTTTAAGGTGAATACAAAGCTGTTTCATAGTTTCAAAAAGGTAAAGAATAGAATGTCAAAGTAAAGATTCTTCTCATAATGCATTCCCTTTTAGTCTAAATCACAATCTCTTGCCCTGAAACAGTGTTTAAGGTGAATACAAAGCTGTTTCATAGTGTCAAAAAGGTAAAGAACAGAGTTTCAAAGTAAAGATTCTTCTTATAATGCATTCCCTTTAGTCTAAAACACAATCTCTTGCCCTGAAACAGTGTTTAAGGCGAATACAAAGCTGTTGCATAGTGTGAAAAAGGTAAAGAACAGTTTCAAAGTAAAGATTCTTCTGATAATGCATTCCCTTTTAGTCTAAAACACAATCTCTTGCCCTGAAACAGTGTTTAAGGTAAATACAAAGCTGTTTCATAGTGTGAAAAAGGTAAAGAACAGAGTTTCAAATTAAAGATTCTTCTTATAATGCATTACCTTTAGTCTAAAACACAATCTCTTGCCCTGAAACAGTGTTTAAGGTGAATACAAAGCTGTTTCATAGTGTGAAAAAGGTAAAGAACACAGTTTCAAAGTAAAGATTCTTCTTATAATGCATTCCCTTTTAGTCTAAAACACAATCTCTTGCCCTGAAGCAGTGTTTAAGGTGAATACAAAGCTGTTTCACAGTGTGAAAAAGGTAAAGAACAGAGTTTCAAAGTAAAGATTCTTCTTATAATGCATTCCCTTTAGTCTAAAACACAATCTCTTGCACTGAAACAGTGTTTAAGGCGAGTACAAAGCTGTTTCACAGTGTGAAAAAGGTAAAGAACAGAGTTTCAAAGTAAAGATTCTTCTTATAATGCATTCCGGTTTAGTCTAAAACACAATCTCTTGCCCTGAAACAGTGTTTAAGCTATTCAATTTGGTTAAAAACAATATTTCTTGCTCTGAAACGGTGTATAAGCCGATTACAATGCATAGAAGCCCTGTTTCTTTGTGGTTAGAGGTGTACAAACAGAGTTGCAATTACTTTAATTGGTCATATTACAAACAACTTGTTTCACCCCTGTATAAACTCGTTTCACTTGAAATATGTGTTTTCTTAGGATATTGTAAGTTATTCAGTTTGGTCAAAAACAATGTGTCTTGCTCTGAAACGCTGTATAAGCTGATTACAATGCATAGAAACCCTGTTTCGTTCTGGTTAGAGGTGTACAAACAGAGTTGCAATTACTTTAAATGGTTAAGTTGTTCAGTTTGGTTAAAAACAATATTTCTTGCTCTGAAACTATGTATAAGCCAATTATAATGCCTGGAAACGTTGCCTCCTTGTGGTTAGAGGTGTAAAAACATAGTTGCAATTACTTTCAAGGGGCACATTAGAACCATGTTAAAACAACTTGTTTCTCCCCTGTATAAACTCTTTTCACTTGAAATATATGTTTTCTTAGGATATTGTAAGTTGTTCAGTTTGGTTAAAAACAATATTTCTTGCTCTGAAACGCTGTATAAGCCGATTACAATACATAGAAACCCTGTTTCGTTGTGGTGAAACGTGTTCAAACAGAGTTGTAATTACTTTAATTGATCATATTACAAACAACTTGATGTCCCCTTGTTATAAACTCTTTTCATTTCAAATATGTGTTTTCTTAACATATTGTAAGTTATTCAGTTTGGTTAAAAACAAGATGTCTAGCTCTGAAACAGTGTTTAAGGTGAATACAAAGCTGTTTCATAGTGTGAAAATGGTAAAGAACAGAGTTTCTAAGTAAAGATTCTTCTTATAATGCAGTCTCTTTTAGTCTAAAACACAATCTCTTGCCCTGAAACAGTGTTTAAGTTGAATATAAAGTTGTTTCATAGTGTGAAAAAGGTAAAGAACAGAGTTTCTAAGTAAAGATTCTTCTCATAATGCATTCCCTTTTAGTCTAATTCACAATCTCTTGCCCTGAAACAGTGTTTAAGGTGAATACAAAGCTGTTTCATAGTTTCAAAAAGGTAAAGAATAGAATGTCAAAGTAAAGATTCTTCTCATAATGCATTCCCTTTTAGTCTAAATCACAATCTCTTGCCCTGAAACAGTGTTTAAGGTGAATACAAAGCTGTTTCATAGTGTCAAAAAGGTAAAGAACAGAGTTTCAAAGTAAAGATTCTTCTTATAATGCATTCCCTTTAGTCTAAAACACAATCTCTTGCCCTGAAACAGTGTTTAAGGCGAATACAAAGCTGTTGCATAGTGTGAAAAAGGTAAAGAACAGTTTCAAAGTAAAGATTCTTCTGATAATGCATTCCCTTTTAGTCTAAAACACAATCTCTTGCCCTGAAACAGTGTTTAAGGTAAATACAAAGCTGTTTCATAGTGTGAAAAAGGTAAAGAACAGAGTTTCAAATTAAAGATTCTTCTTATAATGCATTACCTTTAGTCTAAAACACAATCTCTTGCCCTGAAACAGTGTTTAAGGTGAATACAAAGCTGTTTCATAGTGTGAAAAAGGTAAAGAACACAGTTTCAAAGTAAAGATTCTTCTTATAATGCATTCCCTTTTAGTCTAAAACACAATCTCTTGCCCTGAAGCAGTGTTTAAGGTGAATACAAAGCTGTTTCACAGTGTGAAAAAGGTAAAGAACAGAGTTTCAAAGTAAAGATTCTTCTTATAATGCATTCCCTTTAGTCTAAAACACAATCTCTTGCACTGAAACAGTGTTTAAGGCGAGTACAAAGCTGTTTCACAGTGTGAAAAAGGTAAAGAACAGAGTTTCAAAGTAAAGATTCTTCTTATAATGCATTCCGGTTTAGTCTAAAACACAATCTCTTGCCCTGAAACAGTGTTTAAGCTATTCAATTTGGTTAAAAACAATATTTCTTGCTCTGAAACGGTGTATAAGCCGATTACAATGCATAGAAGCCCTGTTTCTTTGTGGTTAGAGGTGTACAAACAGAGTTGCAATTACTTTAATTGGTCATATTACAAACAACTTGTTTCACCCCTGTATAAACTCGTTTCACTTGAAATATGTGTTTTCTTAGGATATTGTAAGTTATTCAGTTTGGTCAAAAACAATGTGTCTTGCTCTGAAACGCTGTATAAGCTGATTACAATGCATAGAAACCCTGTTTCGTTCTGGTTAGAGGTGTACAAACAGAGTTGCAATTACTTTAAATGGTTAAGTTGTTCAGTTTGGTTAAAAACAATATTTCTTGCTCTGAAACTATGTATAAGCCAATTATAATGCCTGGAAACGTTGCCTCCTTGTGGTTAGAGGTGTAAAAACATAGTTGCAATTACTTTCAAGGGGCACATTAGAACCATGTTAAAACAACTTGTTTCTCCCCTGTATAAACTCTTTTCACTTGAAATATATGTTTTCTTAGGATATTGTAAGTTGTTCAGTTTGGTTAAAAACAATATTTCTTGCTCTGAAACGCTGTATAAGCCGATTACAATACATAGAAACCCTGTTTCGTTGTGGTGAAACGTGTTCAAACAGAGTTGTAATTACTTTAATTGATCATATTACAAACAACTTGATGTCCCCTTGTTATAAACTCTTTTCATTTCAAATATGTGTTTTCTTAACATATTGTAAGTTATTCAGTTTGGTTAAAAACAAGATGTCTAGCTCTGAAACAGTGTTTAAGGTGAATACAAAGCTGTTTCATAGTGTGAAAATGGTAAAGAACAGAGTTTCTAAGTAAAGATTCTTCTTATAATGCAGTCTCTTTTAGTCTAAAACACAATCTCTTGCCCTGAAACAGTGTTTAAGTTGAATATAAAGTTGTTTCATAGTGTGAAAAAGGTAAAGAACAGAGTTTCTAAGTAAAGATTCTTCTCATAATGCATTCCCTTTTAGTCTAATTCACAATCTCTTGCCCTGAAACAGTGTTTAAGGTGAATACAAAGCTGTTTCATAGTGTCAAAAAGGTAAAGAACAGAGTTTCAAAGTAAAGATTCTTCTTATAATGCATTCCCTTTTAGTCTAAAACACAATCTCTTGCCCTGAAACAGTGTTTAAGGTGAATACAAAGCTGTTTCATAGTGTGAAAAAGGTAAAGAACAGAGTTTCAAAGTAAAGATTCTTCTTATAATGCATTCCCTTTTAGTCTAAAACACAATCTCTTGCCCTGAAACAGTGTTTAAGGTGAATACAAAGCTGTTTCATAGTTTCAAAAAGGTAAAGAATAGAATGTCAAAGTAAAGATTCTTCTCATAATGCATTCCCTTTTAGTCTAAATCACAATCTCTTGCCCTGAAACAGTGTTTAAGGTGAATACAAAGCTGTTTCATAGTGTCAAAAAGGTAAAGAACAGAGTTTCAAAGTAAAGATTCTTCTTATAATGCATTCCCTTTAGTCTAAAACACAATCTCTTGCCCTGAAACAGTGTTTAAGGCGAATACAAAGCTGTTGCATAGTGTGAAAAAGGTAAAGAACAGTTTCAAAGTAAAGATTCTTCTGATAATGCATTCCCTTTTAGTCTAAAACACAATCTCTTGCCCTGAAACAGTGTTTAAGCTGAATACAAAGCTGTTTCATAGTGTGAAAAATTTAAAGAACAGAGTTTCAAAGTAAAGATTCTTCTTATAATGCAGTCTCTTTTAGTCTAAAACACAATCTCTTGCCCTGAAACAGTGTTTAAGGTGTATACAAAGCTGTTTCACAGTGTGAAAAAGGTAAAGAACAGAGTTTCAAAGTAAAGATTCTTCTTATAATGCATTCCGGTTTAGTCTAAAACACAATCTCTTGCCCTGAAACAGTCTTTAAGGTAAATACAAAGCTGTTTCATAGTGTGAAAAAGGTAAAGAACAGAGTTTCAAATTAAAGATTCTTCTTATAATGCATTACCTTTAGTCTAAAACACAATCTCTTGCCCTGAAACAGTGTTTAAGGTGAATACAAAGCTGTTTCATAGTGTGAAAAAGGTAAAGAACACAGTTTCAAAGTAAAGATTCTTCTTATAATGCATTCCCTTTTAGTCTAAAACACAATCTCTTGCCCTGAAGCAGTGTTTAAGGTGAATACAAAGCTGTTTCACAGTGTGAAAAAGGTAAAGAACAGAGTTTCAAAGTAAAGATTCTTCTTATAATGCATTCCCTTTAGTCTAAAACACAATCTCTTGCACTGAAACAGTGTTTAAGGCGAGTACAAAGCTGTTTCACAGTGTGAAAAAGGTAAAGAACAGAGTTTCAAAGTAAAGATTCTTCTTATAATGCATTCCGGTTTAGTCTAAAACACAATCTCTTGCCCTGAAACAGTGTTTAAGGTAAATACAAAGCTGTTTCATAGTGTGAAAAAGGTAAAGAACAGAGTTTCAAAGTAAAGATTCTTCTTATAATGCAGTCTCTTTTAGTCTAAAACACAACCTCTTGCCCTGAAACAGTGTTTAAGGCGAATACAAAGCTGTTGCATAGTGTGAAAAAGGTAAAGAACAGTTTCAAAGTAAAGATTCTTCTGATAATGCATTCCCTTTTAGTCTAAAACACAATCTCTTGCCCTGAAACAGTGTTTAAGGTGAATACAAAGCTGTTTCATAGTTTCAAAAAGGTAAAGAATAGAATGTCAAAGTAAAGATTCTTCTGATAATGCATTCCCTTTTAGTCTAAAACACAATCTCTTGCCCTGAAACAGTGTTTAAGGTGAATACAAAGCTGTTTCATAGTGTCAAAAAGGTAAAGAACAGAGTTTCAAAGTAAAGATTCTTCTTATAATGCATTCCCTTTAGTCTAAAACACAATCTCTTGCCCTGAAACAGTGTTTAAGGCGAATACAAAGCTGTTTCACAGTGTGAAAAAGGTAAAGAACAGAGTTTCAAAGTAAAGATTCTTCTTATAATGCAGTCTCTTTTAGTCTAAAACACAATCTCTTGCCCTGAAACAGTGTTTAAGGTGTATACAAAGCTGTTTCAAAGTCTCAAAAAGGTAAAGAACATAGTTTCAAAGTAAAGATTCTTCTTATAATGCATTCCCTTTTAGTCTAAAACACAATCTCTTGCCCTGAAACAGTGTTTAAGGTGAATACAAAGCTGTTTCATAGTGTGAAAAAGGTAAAGAACACAGTTTCAAAGTAAAGATTCTTCTTAAAATGCAGTCTCTTTTAGTCTAAAACACAATCTCTTGCACTGAAACAGTGTTTAAGGCGAGTACAAAGCTGTTTCACAGTGTGAAAAAGGTAAAGATCAGCGTTTCAAAGTAAAGATTCTTCTTATAATGCATTCCCGTTTAGTCTAAAACACAATCTCTTGCCCTGAAACAGTGTTTAAGGTAAATACAAAGCTGTTTCATAGTGTCAAAAAGGTAAAGAACAGAGTTTCAAAGTAAAGATTCTTCTTATAATGCATTCCCTTTTAGTCTAAAACACAATCTCTTGCCCTGAAACAGTGTTTAAGGTGAATACAAAGCTGTTTCATAGTGTGAAAAAGGTAAAGAACAGAGTTTCAAAGTAAAGATTCTTCTTATAATGCATTCCCTTTAGTCTAAAACACAATCTCTTGCCCTGAAACAGTGTTTAAGCTATTCAATTTGGTTAAAAACAATATTTCTTGCTCTGAAACGGTGTATAAGCCGATTACAATGCATAGAAGCCCTGTTTCTTTGTGGTTAGAGGTGTACAAACAGAGTTGCAATTACTTTAATTGGTCATATTACAAACAACTTGTTTCACCCCTTTATAAACTCGTTTCACTTGAAATATGTGTTTTCTTAGGATATTGTAAGTTATTCAGTTTGGTCAAAAACAATGTGTCTTGCTCTGAAACGCTGTATAAGCTGATTACAATGCATTGAAACCCTGTTTCGTTCTGGTTAGAGGTGTACAAACAGAGTTGCAATTACTTTAAATGGTTAAGTTGTTCAGTTTGGTTAAAAACAATATTTCTTGCTCTGAAACTATGTATAAGCCAATTATAATGCGTGGAAACGTTGCCTCCTTGTGGTTAGAGGTGTAAAAACATAGTTGCAATTACTTTCAAGGGGCACATTAGAACCATGTTAAAACAACTTGTTTCTCCCCTGTATAAACTCTTTTCACTTGAAATATATGTTTTCTTAGGATATTGTAAGTTGTTCAGTTTGGTTAAAAACAATATTTCTTGCTCTGAAACGCTGTATAAGCCGATTACAATACATAGAAACCCTGTTTCGTTGTGGTGAAACGTGTTCAAACAGAGTTGTAATTACTTTAATTGATCATATTACAAACAACTTGATGTCCCCTTGTTATAAACTCTTTTCATTTGAAATATGTGTTTTCTTAACATATTGTAAGTTATTCAGTTTGGTTAAAAACAAGATGTCTAGCTCTGAAACAGTGTTTAAGGTGAATACAAAGCTGTTTCATAGTGTGAAAATGGTAAAGAACAGAGTTTCTAAGTAAAGATTCATCTTATAATGCAGTCTCTTTTAGTCTAAAACACAATCTCTTGCCCTGAAACAGTGTTTAAGTTGAATATAAAGTTGTTTCATAGTGTGAAAAAGGTAAAGAACAGAGTTTCTAAGTAAAGATTCTTCTTATAATGCATTCCCTTTTAGTCTAAAACACAATCTCTTGCCCTGAAACAGTGTTTAAGGTGAATACAAAGCTGTTTCATAGTTTCAAAAAGGTAAAGAATAGAATGTCAAAGTAAAGATTCTTCTCATAATGCATTCCCTTTTAGTCTAAATCACAATCTCTTGCCCTGAAACAGTGTTTAAGGTGAATACAAAGCTGTTTCATAGTGTCAAAAAGGTAAAGAACAGAGTTTCAAAGTAAAGATTCTTCTTATAATGCATTCCCTTTAGTCTAAAACACAATCTCTTGCCCTGAAACAGTGTTTAAGGCGAATACAAAGCTGTTTCACAGTGTGAAAAAGGTAAAGAACAGAGTTTCAAAGTAAAGATTCTTCTTATAATGCATTCCCTTTTAGTCTAAAACACAATGTCTTGCCCTGAAACAGTGTTTAAGGTGAATACAAAGCTGTTTCATAGTGTCAAAAAGGTAAAGAACAGAGTTTCAAAGTAAAGATTCTTCTTATAATGCAGTCTCTTTTAGTCTAAAACACAACCTCTTGCCCTGAAACAGTGTTTAAGGCGAATACAAAGCTGTTGCATAGTGTGAAAAAGGTAAAGAACAGTTTCAAAGTAAAGATTCTTCTGATAATGCATTCCCTTTTAGTCTAAAACACAATCTCTTGCCCTGAAACAGTGTTTAAGCTGAATACAAAGCTGTTTCATAGTGTGAAAAATTTAAAGAACAGAGTTTCAAAGTAAAGATTCTTCTTATAATGCAGTCTCTTTTAGTCTAAAACACAATCTCTTGCCCTGAAACAGTGTTTAAGGTGTATACAAAGCTGTTTCACAGTGTGAAAAAGGTAAAGAACAGAGTTTCAAAGTAAAGATTCTTCTTATAATGCATTCCGGTTTAGTCTAAAACACAATCTCTTGCCCTGAAACAGTGTTTAAGGTAAATACAAAGCTGTTTCATAGTGTGAAAAAGGTAAAGAACAGAGTTTCAAATTAAAGATTCTTCTTATAATGCATTACCTTTAGTCTAAAACACAATCTCTTGCCCTGAAACAGTGTTTAAGGTGAATACAAAGCTGTTTCATAGTGTGAAAAAGGTAAAGAACACAGTTTCAAAGTAAAGATTCTTCTTATAATGCATTCCCTTTTAGTCTAAAACACAATCTCTTGCCCTGAAGCAGTGTTTAAGGTGAATACAAAGCTGTTTCACAGTGTGAAAAAGGTAAAGAACAGAGTTTCAAAGTAAAGATTCTTCTTATAATGCATTCCCTTTAGTCTAAAACACAATCTCTTGCACTGAAACAGTGTTTAAGGCGAGTACAAAGCTGTTTCACAGTGTGAAAAAGGTAAAGAACAGAGTTTCAAAGTAAAGATTCTTCTTATAATGCATTCCGGTTTAGTCTAAAACACAATCTCTTGCCCTGAAACAGTGTTTAAGCTATTCAATTTGGTTAAAAACAATATTTCTTGCTCTGAAACGGTGTATAAGCCGATTACAATGCATAGAAGCCCTGTTTCTTTGTGGTTAGAGGTGTACAAACAGAGTTGCAATTACTTTAATTGGTCATATTACAAACAACTTGTTTCACCCCTGTATAAACTCGTTTCACTTGAAATATGTGTTTTCTTAGGATATTGTAAGTTATTCAGTTTGGTCAAAAACAATGTGTCTTGCTCTGAAACGCTGTATAAGCTGATTACAATGCATAGAAACCCTGTTTCGTTCTGGTTAGAGGTGTACAAACAGAGTTGCAATTACTTTAAATGGTTAAGTTGTTCAGTTTGGTTAAAAACAATATTTCTTGCTCTGAAACTATGTATAAGCCAATTATAATGCCTGGAAACGTTGCCTCCTTGTGGTTAGAGGTGTAAAAACATAGTTGCAATTACTTTCAAGGGGCACATTAGAACCATGTTAAAACAACTTGTTTCTCCCCTGTATAAACTCTTTTCACTTGAAATATATGTTTTCTTAGGATATTGTAAGTTGTTCAGTTTGGTTAAAAACAATATTTCTTGCTCTGAAACGCTGTATAAGCCGATTACAATACATAGAAACCCTGTTTCGTTGTGGTGAAACGTGTTCAAACAGAGTTGTAATTACTTTAATTGATCATATTACAAACAACTTGATGTCCCCTTATTATAAACTCTTTTCATTTCAAATATGTGTTTTCTTAACATATTGTAAGTTATTCAGTTTGGTTAAAAACAAGATGTCTAGCTCTGAAACAGTGTTTAAGGTGAATACAAAGCTGTTTCATAGTGTGAAAATGGTAAAGAACAGAGTTTCTAAGTAAAGATTCTTCTTATAATGCAGTCTCTTTTAGTCTAAAACACAATCTCTTGCCCTGAAACAGTGTTTAAGTTGAATATAAAGTTGTTTCATAGTGTGAAAAAGGTAAAGAACAGAGTTTCTAAGTAAAGATTCTTCTCATAATGCATTCCCTTTTAGTCTAATTCACAATCTCTTGCCCTGAAACAGTGTTTAAGGTGAATACAAAGCTGTTTCATAGTGTCAAAAAGGTAAAGAACAGAGTTTCAAAGTAAAGATTCTTCTTATAATGCATTCCCTTTTAGTCTAAAACACAATCTCTTGCCCTGAAACAGTGTTTAAGGTGAATACAAAGCTGTTTCATAGTGTGAAAAAGGTAAAGAACAGAGTTTCAAAGTAAAGATTCTTCTTATAATGCATTCCCTTTTAGTCTAAAACACAATCTCTTGCCCTGAAACAGTGTTTAAGGTGAATACAAAGCTGTTTCATAGTTTCAAAAAGGTAAAGAATAGAATGTCAAAGTAAAGATTCTTCTCATAATGCATTCCCTTTTAGTCTAAATCACAATCTCTTGCCCTGAAACAGTGTTTAAGGTGAATACAAAGCTGTTTCATAGTGTCAAAAAGGTAAAGAACAGAGTTTCAAAGTAAAGATTCTTCTTATAATGCATTCCCTTTAGTCTAAAACACAATCTCTTGCCCTGAAACAGTGTTTAAGGCGAATACAAAGCTGTTGCATAGTGTGAAAAAGGTAAAGAACAGTTTCAAAGTAAAGATTCTTCTGATAATGCATTCCCTTTTAGTCTAAAACACAATCTCTTGCCCTGAAACAGTGTTTAAGCTGAATACAAAGCTGTTTCATAGTGTGAAAAATTTAAAGAACAGAGTTTCAAAGTAAAGATTCTTCTTATAATGCAGTCTCTTTTAGTCTAAAACACAATCTCTTGCCCTGAAACAGTGTTTAAGGTGTATACAAAGCTGTTTCACAGTGTGAAAAAGGTAAAGAACAGAGTTTCAAAGTAAAGATTCTTCTTATAATGCATTCCGGTTTAGTCTAAAACACAATCTCTTGCCCTGAAACAGTGTTTAAGGTAAATACAAAGCTGTTTCATAGTGTGAAAAAGGTAAAGAACAGAGTTTCAAATTAAAGATTCTTCTTATAATGCATTACCTTTAGTCTAAAACACAATCTCTTGCCCTGAAACAGTGTTTAAGGTGAATACAAAGCTGTTTCATAGTGTGAAAAAGGTAAAGAACACAGTTTCAAAGTAAAGATTCTTCTTATAATGCATTCCCTTTTAGTCTAAAACACAATCTCTTGCCCTGAAGCAGTGTTTAAGGTGAATACAAAGCTGTTTCACAGTGTGAAAAAGGTAAAGAACAGAGTTTCAAAGTAAAGATTCTTCTTATAATGCATTCCCTTTAGTCTAAAACACAATCTCTTGCACTGAAACAGTGTTTAAGGCGAGTACAAAGCTGTTTCACAGTGTGAAAAAGGTAAAGAACAGAGTTTCAAAGTAAAGATTCTTCTTATAATGCATTCCGGTTTAGTCTAAAACACAATCTCTTGCCCTGAAACAGTGTTTAAGGTAAATACAAAGCTGTTTCATAGTGTGAAAAAGGTAAAGAACAGAGTTTCAAATTAAAGATTCTTCTTATAATGCATTACCTTTAGTCTAAAACACAATCTCTTGCCCTGAAACAGTGTTTAAGGTGAATACAAAGCTGTTTCATAGTGTGAAAAAGGTAAAGAACACAGTTTCAAAGTAAAGATTCTTCTCATAACGCATTCCCTTTTAGTCTAAAACACAATCTCTTGCCCTGAAGCAGTGTTTAAGGTGAATACAAAGCTGTTTCATAGTGTGAAAATGGTAAAGAACAGAGTTTCAAAGTAAAGATTCTTCTTATAATGCAGTCTCTTTTAGTCTAAAACACAATCTCTTGCCCTGAAACAGTGTTTAAGTTGAATATAAAGTTGTTTCATAGTGTGAAAAAGGTAAAGAACAGAGTTTCTAAGTAAAGATTCTTCTTATAATGCATTCCCTTTTAGTCTAAAACACAATCTCTTGCCCTGAAACAGTGTTTAAGGTGAATACAAAGCTGTTTCATAGTTTCAAAAAGGTAAAGAATAGAATGTCAAAGTAAAGATTCTTCTCATAATGCATTCCCTTTTAGTCTAAATCACAATCTCTTGCCCTGAAACAGTGTTTAAGGTGAATACAAAGCTGTTTCATAGTGTCAAAAAGGTAAAGAACAGAGTTTCAAAGTAAAGATTCTTCTTATAATGCATTCCCTTTAGTCTAAAACACAATCTCTTGCCCTGAAACAGTGTTTAAGGCGAATACAAAGCTGTTGCATAGTGTGAAAAAGGTAAAGAACAGTTTCAAAGTAAAGATTCTTCTGATAATGCATTCCCTTTTAGTCTAAAACACAATCTCTTGCCCTGAAACAGTGTTTAAGCTGAATACAAAGCTGTTTCATAGTGTGAAAAATTTAAAGAACAGAGTTTCAAAGTAAAGATTCTTCTTATAATGCAGTCTCTTTTAGTCTAAAACACAATCTCTTGCCCTGAAACAGTGTTTAAGGTGTATACAAAGCTGTTTCACAGTGTGAAAAAGGTAAAGAACAGAGTTTCAAAGTAAAGATTCTTCTTATAATGCATTCCGGTTTAGTCTAAAACACAATCTCTTGCCCTGAAACAGTCTTTAAGGTAAATACAAAGCTGTTTCATAGTGTGAAAAAGGTAAAGAACAGAGTTTCAAATTAAAGATTCTTCTTATAATGCATTACCTTTAGTCTAAAACACAATCTCTTGCCCTGAAACAGTGTTTAAGGTGAATACAAAGCTGTTTCATAGTGTGAAAAAGGTAAAGAACACAGTTTCAAAGTAAAGATTCTTCTTATAATGCATTCCCTTTTAGTCTAAAACACAATCTCTTGCCCTGAAGCAGTGTTTAAGGTGAATACAAAGCTGTTTCACAGTGTGAAAAAGGTAAAGAACAGAGTTTCAAAGTAAAGATTCTTCTTATAATGCATTCCCTTTAGTCTAAAACACAATCTCTTGCACTGAAACAGTGTTTAAGGCGAGTACAAAGCTGTTTCACAGTGTGAAAAAGGTAAAGAACAGAGTTTCAAAGTAAAGATTCTTCTTATAATGCATTCCGGTTTAGTCTAAAACACAATCTCTTGCCCTGAAACAGTGTTTAAGGTAAATACAAAGCTGTTTCATAGTGTGAAAAAGGTAAAGAACAGAGTTTCAAATTAAAGATTCTTCTTATAATGCATTACCTTTAGTCTAAAACACAATCTCTTGCCCTGAAACAGTGTTTAAGGTGAATACAAAGCTGTTTCATAGTGTGAAAAAGGTAAAGAACACAGTTTCAAAGTAAAGATTCTTCTCATAACGCATTCCCTTTTAGTCTAAAACACAATCTCTTGCCCTGAAGCAGTGTTTAAGGTGAATACAAAGCTGTTTCATAGTGTGAAAATGGTAAAGAACAGAGTTTCAAAGTAAAGATTCTTCTTATAATGCAGTCTCTTTTAGTCTAAAACACAATCTCTTGCCCTGAAACAGTGTTTAAGTTGAATATAAAGTTGTTTCATAGTGTGAAAAAGGTAAAGAACAGAGTTTCTAAGTAAAGATTCTTCTTATAATGCATTCCCTTTTAGTCTAAAACACAATCTCTTGCCCTGAAACAGTGTTTAAGCTGAATACAAAGCTGTTTCATAGTGTGAAAAATTTAAAGAACAGAGTTTCAAAGTAAAGATTCTTCTTATAATGCAGTCTCTTTTAGTCTAAAACACAATCTCTTGCCCTGAAACAGTGTTTAAGGTGTATACAAAGCTGTTTCACAGTGTGAAAAAGGTAAAGAACAGAGTTTCAAAGTAAAGATTCTTCTTATAATGCATTCCGGTTTAGTCTAAAACACAATCTCTTGCCCTGAAACAGTGTTTAAGCTATTCAATTTGGTTAAAAACAATATTTCTTGCTCTGAAACGGTGTATAAGCCGATTACAATGCATAGAAGCCCTGTTTCTTTGTGGTTAGAGGTGTACAAACAGAGTTGCAATTACTTTAATTGGTCATATTACAAACAACTTGTTTCACCCCTGTATAAACTCGTTTCACTTGAAATATGTGTTTTCTTAGGATATTGTAAGTTATTCAGTTTGGTCAAAAACAATGTGTCTTGCTCTGAAACGCTGTATAAGCTGATTACAATGCATAGAAACCCTGTTTCGTTCTGGTTAGAGGTGTACAAACAGAGTTGCAATTACTTTAAATGGTTAAGTTGTTCAGTTTGGTTAAAAACAATATTTCTTGCTCTGAAACTATGTATAAGCCAATTATAATGCCTGGAAACGTTGCCTCCTTGTGGTTAGAGGTGTAAAAACATAGTTTCAATTACTTTCAAGGGGCACATTAGAACCATGTTAAAACAACTTGTTTCTCCCCTGTATAAACTCTTTTCACTTGAAATATATGTTTTCTTAGGATATTGTAAGTTGTTCAGTTTGGTTAAAAACAATATTTCTTGCTCTGAAACGCTGTATAAGCCGATTACAATACATAGAAACCCTGTTTCGTTGTGGTGAAACGTGTTCAAACAGAGTTGTAATTACTTTAATTGATCATATTACAAACAACTTGATGTCCCCTTGTTATAAACTCTTTTCATTTCAAATATGTGTTTTCTTAACATATTGTAAGTTATTCAGTTTGGTTAAAAACAAGATGTCTAGCTCTGAAACAGTGTTTAAGGTGAATACAAAGCTGTTTCATAGTGTGAAAATGGTAAAGAACAGAGTTTCTAAGTAAAGATTCTTCTTATAATGCAGTCTCTTTTAGTCTAAAACACAATCTCTTGCCCTGAAACAGTGTTTAAGTTGAATATAAAGTTGTTTCATAGTGTGAAAAAGGTAAAGAACAGAGTTTCTAAGTAAAGATTCTTCTCATAATGCATTCCCTTTTAGTCTAATTCACAATCTCTTGCCCTGAAACAGTGTTTAAGGTGAATACAAAGCTGTTTCATAGTGTCAAAAAGGTAAAGAACAGAGTTTCAAAGTAAAGATTCTTCTTATAATGCATTCCCTTTTAGTCTAAAACACAATCTCTTGCCCTGAAACAGTGTTTAAGGTGAATACAAAGCTGTTTCATAGTGTGAAAAAGGTAAAGAACAGAGTTTCAAAGTAAAGATTCTTCTTATAATGCATTCCCTTTTAGTCTAAAACACAATCTCTTGCCCTGAAACAGTGTTTAAGGTGAATACAAAGCTGTTTCATAGTTTCAAAAAGGTAAAGAATAGAATGTCAAAGTAAAGATTCTTCTCATAATGCATTCCCTTTTAGTCTAAATCACAATCTCTTGCCCTGAAACAGTGTTTAAGGTGAATACAAAGCTGTTTCATAGTGTCAAAAAGGTAAAGAACAGAGTTTCAAAGTAAAGATTCTTCTTATAATGCATTCCCTTTAGTCTAAAACACAATCTCTTGCCCTGAAACAGTGTTTAAGGCGAATACAAAGCTGTTGCATAGTGTGAAAAAGGTAAAGAACAGTTTCAAAGTAAAGATTCTTCTGATAATGCATTCCCTTTTAGTCTAAAACACAATCTCTTGCCCTGAAACAGTGTTTAAGCTGAATACAAAGCTGTTTCATAGTGTGAAAAATTTAAAGAACAGAGTTTCAAAGTAAAGATTCTTCTTATAATGCAGTCTCTTTTAGTCTAAAACACAATCTCTTGCCCTGAAACAGTGTTTAAGGTGTATACAAAGCTGTTTCACAGTGTGAAAAAGGTAAAGAACAGAGTTTCAAAGTAAAGATTCTTCTTATAATGCATTCCGGTTTAGTCTAAAACACAATCTCTTGCCCTGAAACAGTGTTTAAGGTAAATACAAAGCTGTTTCATAGTGTGAAAAAGGTAAAGAACAGAGTTTCAAATTAAAGATTCTTCTTATAATGCATTACCTTTAGTCTAAAACACAATCTCTTGCCCTGAAACAGTGTTTAAGGTGAATACAAAGCTGTTTCATAGTGTGAAAAAGGTAAAGAACACAGTTTCAAAGTAAAGATTCTTCTTATAATGCATTCCCTTTTAGTCTAAAACACAATCTCTTGCCCTGAAGCAGTGTTTAAGGTGAATACAAAGCTGTTTCACAGTGTGAAAAAGGTAAAGAACAGAGTTTCAAAGTAAAGATTCTTCTTATAATGCATTCCCTTTAGTCTAAAACACAATCTCTTGCACTGAAACAGTGTTTAAGGCGAGTACAAAGCTGTTTCACAGTGTGAAAAAGGTAAAGAACAGAGTTTCAAAGTAAAGATTCTTCTTATAATGCATTCCGGTTTAGTCTAAAACACAATCTCTTGCCCTGAAACAGTGTTTAAGGTAAATACAAAGCTGTTTCATAGTGTGAAAAAGGTAAAGAACAGAGTTTCAAATTAAAGATTCTTCTTATAATGCATTACCTTTAGTCTAAAACACAATCTCTTGCCCTGAAACAGTGTTTAAGGTGAATACAAAGCTGTTTCATAGTGTGAAAAAGGTAAAGAACACAGTTTCAAAGTAAAGATTCTTCTCATAACGCATTCCCTTTTAGTCTAAAACACAATCTCTTGCCCTGAAGCAGTGTTTAAGGTGAATACAAAGCTGTTTCATAGTGTGAAAATGGTAAAGAACAGAGTTTCAAAGTAAAGATTCTTCTTATAATGCAGTCTCTTTTAGTCTAAAACACAATCTCTTGCCCTGAAACAGTGTTTAAGTTGAATATAAAGTTGTTTCATAGTGTGAAAAAGGTAAAGAACAGAGTTTCTAAGTAAAGATTCTTCTTATAATGCATTCCCTTTTAGTCTAAAACACAATCTCTTGCCCTGAAACAGTGTTTAAGGTGAATACAAAGCTGTTTCATAGTTTCAAAAAGGTAAAGAATAGAATGTCAAAGTAAAGATTCTTCTCATAATGCATTCCCTTTTAGTCTAAAACACAATCTCTTGCCCTGAAACAGTGTTTAAGGTGAATACAAAGCTGTTTCATAGTGTCAAAAAGGTAAAGAACAGAGTTTCAAAGTAAAGATTCTTCTTATAATGCATTCCCTTTAGTCTAAAACACAATCTCTTGCCCTGAAACAGTGTTTAAGGCGAATACAAAGCTGTTTCACAGTGTGAAAAAGGTAAAGAACAGAGTTTCAAAGTAAAGATTCTTCTTATAATGCAGTCTCTTTTAGTCTAAAACACAATCTCTTGCCCTGAAACAGTGTTTAAGGTGTATACAAAGCTGTTTCAAAGTCTCAAAAAGGTAAAGAACAGAGTTTCAAAGTAAAGATTCTTCTTATAATGCATTCCCTTTTAGTCTAAAACACAATCTCTTGCCCTGAAACAGTGTTTAAGGTGAATACAAAGCTGCTTCATAGTGTGAAAAAGGGAAAGAACAGAGTTTCAAAGTAAAGATTCTTCTTATAATGCATTCCCTTTTAGTCTAAATCACAATCTCTTGCCCTGAAACAGTGTTTAAGGTGAATAGAAAGCTGTTTCATAGTGTCAAAAAGGTAAAGAACAGAGTTTCAAAGTAAAGATTCTTCTTATAATGCAGTCTCTTTTAGTCTAAAACACAATCTCTTGCCCTGAAACAGTGTTTAAGGCGAATACAAAGCTGTTGCATAGTGTGAAAAAGGTAAAGAACAGTTTCAAAGTAAAGATTCTTCTTATAATGCATTCCCTTTTAGTCTAAAACACAATCTCTTGCCCTGAAACAGTGTTTAAGGTGAATACAAAGCTGTTTCATAGTGTGAAAAAGGTAAAGAACAGAGTTTCAAAGTAAAGATTCTTCTTATAATGCAGTCTCTTTTAGTCTAAAACACAATCTCTTGCCCTGAAACAGTGTTTAAGGTGAATAGAAAGCTGTTTCATAGTGTCAAAAAGGTAAAGAACAAAGTTTCAAAGTAAAGATTCTTCTTATAATGCAGTCTCTTTTAGTCTAAAACACAATCTCTTGCCCTGAAACAGTGTTTAAGGTGTATACAAAGCTGTTTCACAGTGTGAAAAAGGTAAAGAACAGAGTTTCAAAGTAAAGATTCTTCTTATAATGCATTCCCGTTTAGTCTAAAACACAATCTCTTGCCCTGAAACAGTGTTTAAGGTAAATACAAAGCTGTTTCATAGTGTGAAAAAGGTAAAGAACACAGTTTCAAAGTAAAGATTCTTCTTATAATGCATTCCCTTTTAGTCTAAAACACAATCTCTTGCCCTGAAGCAGTGTTTAAAAAGCTGTTTCACAGTGTGAAAAAGGTAAAGAACAGAGTTTCAAAGTAAAGATTCTTCTTATAATGCATTCCCTTTAGTCTAAAACACAATCTCTTGCACTGAAACAGTGTTTAAGGCGAGTACAAAGCTGTTTCACAGTGTGAAAAAGGTAAAGAACAGAGTTTCAAAGTAAAGATTCTTCTTATAATGCATTCCGGTTTAGTCTAAAACACAATCTCTTGCCCTGAAACAGTGTTTAAGGTAAATACAAAGCTGTTTCATAGTGTGAAAAAGGTAAAGAACAGAGTTTCAAATTAAAGATTCTTCTTATAATGCATTACCTTTAGTCTAAAACACAATCTCTTGCCCTGAAACAGTGTTTAAGGTGAATACAAAGCTGTTTCATAGTGTGAAAAAGGTAAAGAACACAGTTTCAAAGTAAAGATTCTTCTCATAACGCATTCCCTTTTAGTCTAAAACACAATCTCTTGCCCTGAAGCAGTGTTTAAGGTGAATACAAAGCTGTTTCATAGTGTGAAAATGGTAAAGAACAGAGTTTCAAAGTAAAGATTCTTCTTATAATGCAGTCTCTTTTAGTCTAAAACACAATCTCTTGCCCTGAAACAGTGTTTAAGTTGAATATAAAGTTGTTTCATAGTGTGAAAAAGGTAAAGAACAGAGTTTCTAAGTAAAGATTCTTCTTATAATGCATTCCCTTTTAGTCTAAAACACAATCTCTTGCCCTGAAACAGTGTTTAAGGTGAATACAAAGCTGTTTCATAGTTTCAAAAAGGTAAAGAATAGAATGTCAAAGTAAAGATTCTTCTCATAATGCATTCCCTTTTAGTCTAAAACACAATCTCTTGCCCTGAAACAGTGTTTAAGGTGAATACAAAGCTGTTTCATAGTGTCAAAAAGGTAAAGAACAGAGTTTCAAAGTAAAGATTCTTCTTATAATGCATTCCCTTTAGTCTAAAACACAATCTCTTGCCCTGAAACAGTGTTTAAGGCGAATACAAAGCTGTTTCACAGTGTGAAAAAGGTAAAGAACAGAGTTTCAAAGTAAAGATTCTTCTTATAATGCAGTCTCTTTTAGTCTAAAACACAATCTCTTGCCCTGAAACAGTGTTTAAGGTGTATACAAAGCTGTTTCAAAGTCTCAAAAAGGTAAAGAACATAGTTTCAAAGTAAAGATTCTTCTTATAATGCATTCCCTTTTAGTCTAAAACACAATCTCTTGCCCTGAAACAGTGTTTAAGGTGAATACAAAGCTGTTTCATAGTGTGAAAAAGGTAAAGAACACAGTTTCAAAGTAAAGATTCTTCTTATAATGCAGTCTCTTTTAGTCTAAAACACAATCTCTTGCACTGAAACAGTGTTTAAGGCGAGTACAAAGCTGTTTCACAGTGTGAAAAAGGTAAAGATCAGCGTTTCAAAGTAAAGATTCTTCTTATAATGCATTCCCGTTTAGTCTAAAACACAATCTCTTGCCCTGAAACAGTGTTTAAGGTAAATACAAAGCTGTTTCATAGTGTCAAAAAGGTAAAGAACAGAGTTTCAAAGTAAAGATTCTTCTTATAATGCATTCCCTTTAGTCTAAAACACAATCTCTTGCCCTGAAACAGTGTTTAAGCTATTCAATTTGGTTAAAAACAATATTTCTTGCTCTGAAACGGTGTATAAGCCGATTACAATGCATAGAAGCCCTGTTTCTTTGTGGTTAGAGGTGTACAAACAGAGTTGCAATTACTTTAATTGGTCATATTACAAACAACTTGTTTCACCCCTTTATAAACTCGTTTCACTTGAAATATGTGTTTTCTTAGGATATTGTAAGTTATTCAGTTTGGTCAAAAACAATGTGTCTTGCTCTGAAACGCTGTATAAGCTGATTACAATGCATTGAAACCCTGTTTCGTTCTGGTTAGAGGTGTACAAACAGAGTTGCAATTACTTTAAATGGTTAAGTTGTTCAGTTTGGTTAAAAACAATATTTCTTGCTCTGAAACTATGTATAAGCCAATTATAATGCGTGGAAACGTTGCCTCCTTGTGGTTAGAGGTGTAAAAACATAGTTGCAATTACTTTCAAGGGGCACATTAGAACCATGTTAAAACAACTTGTTTCTCCCCTGTATAAACTCTTTTCACTTGAAATATATGTTTTCTTAGGATATTGTAAGTTGTTCAGTTTGGTTAAAAACAATATTTCTTGCTCTGAAACGCTGTATAAGCCGATTACAATACATAGAAACCCTGTTTCGTTGTGGTGAAACGTGTTCAAACAGAGTTGTAATTACTTTAATTGATCATATTACAAACAACTTGATGTCCCCTTGTTATAAACTCTTTTCATTTGAAATATGTGTTTTCTTAACATATTGTAAGTTATTCAGTTTGGTTAAAAACAAGATGTCTAGCTCTGAAACAGTGTTTAAGGTGAATACAAAGCTGTTTCATAGTGTGAAAATGGTAAAGAACAGAGTTTCTAAGTAAAGATTCATCTTATAATGCAGTCTCTTTTAGTCTAAAACACAATCTCTTGCCCTGAAACAGTGTTTAAGTTGAATATAAAGTTGTTTCATAGTGTGAAAAAGGTAAAGAACAGAGTTTCTAAGTAAAGATTCTTCTTATAATGCATTCCCTTTTAGTCTAAAACACAATCTCTTGCCCTGAAACAGTGTTTAAGGTGAATACAAAGCTGTTTCATAGTTTCAAAAAGGTAAAGAATAGAATGTCAAAGTAAAGATTCTTCTCATAATGCATTCCCTTTTAGTCTAAATCACAATCTCTTGCCCTGAAACAGTGTTTAAGGTGAATACAAAGCTGTTTCATAGTGTCAAAAAGGTAAAGAACAGAGTTTCAAAGTAAAGATTCTTCTTATAATGCATTCCCTTTAGTCTAAAACACAATCTCTTGCCCTGAAACAGTGTTTAAGGCGAATACAAAGCTGTTTCACAGTGTGAAAAAGGTAAAGAACAGAGTTTCAAAGTAAAGATTCTTCTTATAATGCATTCCCTTTTAGTCTAAAACACAATGTCTTGCCCTGAAACAGTGTTTAAGGTGAATACAAAGCTGTTTCATAGTGTCAAAAAGGTAAAGAACAGAGTTTCAAAGTAAAGATTCTTCTTATAATGCAGTCTCTTTTAGTCTAAAACACAACCTCTTGCCCTGAAACAGTGTTTAAGGCGAATACAAAGCTGTTGCATAGTGTGAAAAAGGTAAAGAACAGTTTCAAAGTAAAGATTCTTCTGATAATGCATTCCCTTTTAGTCTAAAACACAATCTCTTGCCCTGAAACAGTGTTTAAGCTGAATACAAAGCTGTTTCATAGTGTGAAAAATTTAAAGAACAGAGTTTCAAAGTAAAGATTCTTCTTATAATGCAGTCTCTTTTAGTCTAAAACACAATCTCTTGCCCTGAAACAGTGTTTAAGGTGTATACAAAGCTGTTTCACAGTGTGAAAAAGGTAAAGAACAGAGTTTCAAAGTAAAGATTCTTCTTATAATGCATTCCGGTTTAGTCTAAAACACAATCTCTTGCCCTGAAACAGTGTTTAAGGTAAATACAAAGCTGTTTCATAGTGTGAAAAAGGTAAAGAACAGAGTTTCAAATTAAAGATTCTTCTTATAATGCATTACCTTTAGTCTAAAACACAATCTCTTGCCCTGAAACAGTGTTTAAGGTGAATACAAAGCTGTTTCATAGTGTGAAAAAGGTAAAGAACACAGTTTCAAAGTAAAGATTCTTCTTATAATGCATTCCCTTTTAGTCTAAAACACAATCTCTTGCCCTGAAGCAGTGTTTAAGGTGAATACAAAGCTGTTTCACAGTGTGAAAAAGGTAAAGAACAGAGTTTCAAAGTAAAGATTCTTCTTATAATGCATTCCCTTTAGTCTAAAACACAATCTCTTGCACTGAAACAGTGTTTAAGGCGAGTACAAAGCTGTTTCACAGTGTGAAAAAGGTAAAGAACAGAGTTTCAAAGTAAAGATTCTTCTTATAATGCATTCCGGTTTAGTCTAAAACACAATCTCTTGCCCTGAAACAGTGTTTAAGCTATTCAATTTGGTTAAAAACAATATTTCTTGCTCTGAAACGGTGTATAAGCCGATTACAATGCATAGAAGCCCTGTTTCTTTGTGGTTAGAGGTGTACAAACAGAGTTGCAATTACTTTAATTGGTCATATTACAAACAACTTGTTTCACCCCTGTATAAACTCGTTTCACTTGAAATATGTGTTTTCTTAGGATATTGTAAGTTATTCAGTTTGGTCAAAAACAATGTGTCTTGCTCTGAAACGCTGTATAAGCTGATTACAATGCATAGAAACCCTGTTTCGTTCTGGTTAGAGGTGTACAAACAGAGTTGCAATTACTTTAAATGGTTAAGTTGTTCAGTTTGGTTAAAAACAATATTTCTTGCTCTGAAACTATGTATAAGCCAATTATAATGCCTGGAAACGTTGCCTCCTTGTGGTTAGAGGTGTAAAAACATAGTTGCAATTACTTTCAAGGGGCACATTAGAACCATGTTAAAACAACTTGTTTCTCCCCTGTATAAACTCTTTTCACTTGAAATATATGTTTTCTTAGGATATTGTAAGTTGTTCAGTTTGGTTAAAAACAATATTTCTTGCTCTGAAACGCTGTATAAGCCGATTACAATACATAGAAACCCTGTTTCGTTGTGGTGAAACGTGTTCAAACAGAGTTGTAATTACTTTAATTGATCATATTACAAACAACTTGATGTCCCCTTGTTATAAACTCTTTTCATTTCAAATATGTGTTTTCTTAACATATTGTAAGTTATTCAGTTTGGTTAAAAACAAGATGTCTAGCTCTGAAACAGTGTTTAAGGTGAATACAAAGCTGTTTCATAGTGTGAAAATGGTAAAGAACAGAGTTTCTAAGTAAAGATTCTTCTTATAATGCAGTCTCTTTTAGTCTAAAACACAATCTCTTGCCCTGAAACAGTGTTTAAGTTGAATATAAAGTTGTTTCATAGTGTGAAAAAGGTAAAGAACAGAGTTTCTAAGTAAAGATTCTTCTCATAATGCATTCCCTTTTAGTCTAATTCACAATCTCTTGCCCTGAAACAGTGTTTAAGGTGAATACAAAGCTGTTTCATAGTGTCAAAAAGGTAAAGAACAGAGTTTCAAAGTAAAGATTCTTCTTATAATGCATTCCCTTTTAGTCTAAAACACAATCTCTTGCCCTGAAACAGTGTTTAAGGTGAATACAAAGCTGTTTCATAGTGTGAAAAAGGTAAAGAACAGAGTTTCAAAGTAAAGATTCTTCTTATAATGCATTCCCTTTTAGTCTAAAACACAATCTCTTGCCCTGAAACAGTGTTTAAGGTGAATACAAAGCTGTTTCATAGTTTCAAAAAGGTAAAGAATAGAATGTCAAAGTAAAGATTCTTCTCATAATGCATTCCCTTTTAGTCTAAATCACAATCTCTTGCCCTGAAACAGTGTTTAAGGTGAATACAAAGCTGTTTCATAGTGTCAAAAAGGTAAAGAACAGAGTTTCAAAGTAAAGATTCTTCTTATAATGCATTCCCTTTAGTCTAAAACACAATCTCTTGCCCTGAAACAGTGTTTAAGGCGAATACAAAGCTGTTGCATAGTGTGAAAAAGGTAAAGAACAGTTTCAAAGTAAAGATTCTTCTGATAATGCATTCCCTTTTAGTCTAAAACACAATCTCTTGCCCTGAAACAGTGTTTAAGCTGAATACAAAGCTGTTTCATAGTGTGAAAAATTTAAAGAACAGAGTTTCAAAGTAAAGATTCTTCTTATAATGCAGTCTCTTTTAGTCTAAAACACAATCTCTTGCCCTGAAACAGTGTTTAAGGTGTATACAAAGCTGTTTCACAGTGTGAAAAAGGTAAAGAACAGAGTTTCAAAGTAAAGATTCTTCTTATAATGCATTCCGGTTTAGTCTAAAACACAATCTCTTGCCCTGAAACAGTGTTTAAGGTAAATACAAAGCTGTTTCATAGTGTGAAAAAGGTAAAGAACAGAGTTTCAAATTAAAGATTCTTCTTATAATGCATTACCTTTAGTCTAAAACACAATCTCTTGCCCTGAAACAGTGTTTAAGGTGAATACAAAGCTGTTTCATAGTGTGAAAAAGGTAAAGAACACAGTTTCAAAGTAAAGATTCTTCTTATAATGCATTCCCTTTTAGTCTAAAACACAATCTCTTGCCCTGAAGCAGTGTTTAAGGTGAATACAAAGCTGTTTCACAGTGTGAAAAAGGTAAAGAACAGAGTTTCAAAGTAAAGATTCTTCTTATAATGCATTCCCTTTAGTCTAAAACACAATCTCTTGCACTGAAACAGTGTTTAAGGCGAGTACAAAGCTGTTTCACAGTGTGAAAAAGGTAAAGAACAGAGTTTCAAAGTAAAGATTCTTCTTATAATGCATTCCGGTTTAGTCTAAAACACAATCTCTTGCCCTGAAACAGTGTTTAAGGTAAATACAAAGCTGTTTCATAGTGTGAAAAAGGTAAAGAACAGAGTTTCAAATTAAAGATTCTTCTTATAATGCATTACCTTTAGTCTAAAACACAATCTCTTGCCCTGAAACAGTGTTTAAGGTGAATACAAAGCTGTTTCATAGTGTGAAAAAGGTAAAGAACACAGTTTCAAAGTAAAGATTCTTATCATAACGCATTCCCTTTTAGTCTAAAACACAATCTCTTGCCCTGAAGCAGTGTTTAAGGTGAATACAAAGCTGTTTCATAGTGTGAAAATGGTAAAGAACAGAGTTTCAAAGTAAAGATTCTTCTTATAATGCAGTCTCTTTTAGTCTAAAACACAATCTCTTGCCCTGAAACAGTGTTTAAGTTGAATATAAAGTTGTTTCATAGTGTGAAAAAGGTAAAGAACAGAGTTTCTAAGTAAAGATTCTTCTTATAATGCATTCCCTTTTAGTCTAAAACACAATCTCTTGCCCTGAAACAGTGTTTAAGGTGAATACAAAGCTGTTTCATAGTTTCAAAAAGGTAAAGAATAGAATGTCAAAGTAAAGATTCTTCTCATAATGCATTCCCTTTTAGTCTAAATCACAATCTCTTGCCCTGAAACAGTGTTTAAGGTGAATACAAAGCTGTTTCATAGTGTCAAAAAGGTAAAGAACAGAGTTTCAAAGTAAAGATTCTTCTTATAATGCATTCCCTTTAGTCTAAAACACAATCTCTTGCCCTGAAACAGTGTTTAAGGCGAATACAAAGCTGTTGCATAGTGTGAAAAAGGTAAAGAACAGTTTCAAAGTAAAGATTCTTCTGATAATGCATTCCCTTTTAGTCTAAAACACAATCTCTTGCCCTGAAACAGTGTTTAAGCTGAATACAAAGCTGTTTCATAGTGTGAAAAATTTAAAGAACAGAGTTTCAAAGTAAAGATTCTTCTTATAATGCAGTCTCTTTTAGTCTAAAACACAATCTCTTGCCCTGAAACAGTGTTTAAGGTGTATACAAAGCTGTTTCACAGTGTGAAAAAGGTAAAGAACAGAGTTTCAAAGTAAAGATTCTTCTTATAATGCATTCCGGTTTAGTCTAAAACACAATCTCTTGCCCTGAAACAGTGTTTAAGGTAAATACAAAGCTGTTTCATAGTGTGAAAAAGGTAAAGAACAGAGTTTCAAATTAAAGATTCTTCTTATAATGCATTACCTTTAGTCTAAAACACAATCTCTTGCCCTGAAACAGTGTTTAAGGTGAATACAAAGCTGTTTCATAGTGTGAAAAAGGTAAAGAACACAGTTTCAAAGTAAAGATTCTTCTTATAATGCATTCCCTTTTAGTCTAAAACACAATCTCTTGCCCTGAAGCAGTGTTTAAGGTGAATACAAAGCTGTTTCACAGTGTGAAAAAGGTAAAGAACAGAGTTTCAAAGTAAAGATTCTTCTTATAATGCATTCCCTTTAGTCTAAAACACAATCTCTTGCACTGAAACAGTGTTTAAGGCGAGTACAAAGCTGTTTCACAGTGTGAAAAAGGTAAAGAACAGAGTTTCAAAGTAAAGATTCTTCTTATAATGCATTCCGGTTTAGTCTAAAACACAATCTCTTGCCCTGAAACAGTGTTTAAGGTAAATACAAAGCTGTTTCATAGTGTGAAAAAGGTAAAGAACAGAGTTTCAAATTAAAGATTCTTCTTATAATGCATTACCTTTAGTCTAAAACACAATCTCTTGCCCTGAAACAGTGTTTAAGGTGAATACAAAGCTGTTTCATAGTGTGAAAAAGGTAAAGAACACAGTTTCAAAGTAAAGATTCTTCTCATAACGCATTCCCTTTTAGTCTAAAACACAATCTCTTGCCCTGAAGCAGTGTTTAAGGTGAATACAAAGCTGTTTCATAGTGTGAAAATGGTAAAGAACAGAGTTTCAAAGTAAAGATTCTTCTTATAATGCAGTCTCTTTTAGTCTAAAACACAATCTCTTGCCCTGAAACAGTGTTTAAGTTGAATATAAAGTTGTTTCATAGTGTGAAAAAGGTAAAGAACAGAGTTTCTAAGTAAAGATTCTTCTTATAATGCATTCCCTTTTAGTCTAAAACACAATCTCTTGCCCTGAAACAGTGTTTAAGGTGAATACAAAGCTGTTTCATAGTTTCAAAAAGGTAAAGAATAGAATGTCAAAGTAAAGATTCTTCTCATAATGCATTCCCTTTTAGTCTAAAACACAATCTCTTGCCCTGAAACAGTGTTTAAGGTGAATACAAAGCTGTTTCATAGTGTCAAAAAGGTAAAGAACAGAGTTTCAAAGTAAAGATTCTTCTTATAATGCATTCCCTTTAGTCTAAAACACAATCTCTTGCCCTGAAACAGTGTTTAAGGCGAATACAAAGCTGTTTCACAGTGTGAAAAAGGTAAAGAACAGAGTTTCAAAGTAAAGATTCTTCTTATAATGCAGTCTCTTTTAGTCTAAAACACAATCTCTTGCCCTGAAACAGTGTTTAAGGTGTATACAAAGCTGTTTCAAAGTCTCAAAAAGGTAAAGAACAGAGTTTCAAAGTAAAGATTCTTCTTATAATGCATTCCCTTTTAGTCTAAAACACAATCTCTTGCCCTGAAACAGTGTTTAAGGTGAATACAAAGCTGTTTCATAGTGTGAAAAAGGTAAAGAACACAGTTTCAAAGTAAAGATTCTTCTTATAATGCAGTCTCTTTTAGTCTAAAACACAATCTCTTGCACTGAAACAGTGTTTAAGGCGAGTACAAAGCTGTTTCACAGTGTGAAAAAGGTAAAGATCAGCGTTTCAAAGTAAAGATTCTTCTCATAACGCATTCCCTTTTAGTCTAAAACACAATCTCTTGCCCTGAAGCAGTGTTTAAGGTGAATACAAAGCTGTTTCATAGTGTGAAAATGGTAAAGAACAGAGTTTCAAAGTAAAGATTCTTCTTATAATGCAGTCTCTTTTAGTCTAAAACACAATCTCTTGCCCTGAAACAGTGTTTAAGTTGAATATAAAGTTGTTTCATAGTGTGAAAAAGGTAAAGAACAGAGTTTCTAAGTAAAGATTCTTCTTATAATGCATTCCCTTTTAGTCTAAAACACAATCTCTTGCCCTGAAACAGTGTTTAAGGTGAATACAAAGCTGTTTCATAGTTTCAAAAAGGTAAAGAATAGAATGTCAAAGTAAAGATTCTTCTCATAATGCATTCCCTTTTAGTCTAAATCACAATCTCTTGCCCTGAAACAGTGTTTAAGGTGAATACAAAGCTGTTTCATAGTGTCAAAAAGGTAAAGAACAGAGTTTCAAAGTAAAGATTCTTCTTATAATGCATTCCCTTTAGTCTAAAACACAATCTCTTGCCCTGAAACAGTGTTTAAGGCGAATACAAAGCTGTTGCATAGTGTGAAAAAGGTAAAGAACAGTTTCAAAGTAAAGATTCTTCTGATAATGCATTCCCTTTTAGTCTAAAACACAATCTCTTGCCCTGAAACAGTGTTTAAGCTGAATACAAAGCTGTTTCATAGTGTGAAAAATTTAAAGAACAGAGTTTCAAAGTAAAGATTCTTCTTATAATGCAGTCTCTTTTAGTCTAAAACACAATCTCTTGCCCTGAAACAGTGTTTAAGGTGTATACAAAGCTGTTTCACAGTGTGAAAAAGGTAAAGAACAGAGTTTCAAAGTAAAGATTCTTCTTATAATGCATTCCGGTTTAGTCTAAAACACAATCTCTTGCCCTGAAACAGTGTTTAAGGTAAATACAAAGCTGTTTCATAGTGTGAAAAAGGTAAAGAACAGAGTTTCAAATTAAAGATTCTTCTTATAATGCATTACCTTTAGTCTAAAACACAATCTCTTGCCCTGAAACAGTGTTTAAGGTGAATACAAAGCTGTTTCATAGTGTGAAAAAGGTAAAGAACACAGTTTCAAAGTAAAGATTCTTCTTATAATGCATTCCCTTTTAGTCTAAAACACAATCTCTTGCCCTGAAGCAGTGTTTAAGGTGAATACAAAGCTGTTTCACAGTGTGAAAAAGGTAAAGAACAGAGTTTCAAAGTAAAGATTCTTCTTATAATGCATTCCCTTTAGTCTAAAACACAATCTCTTGCACTGAAACAGTGTTTAAGGCGAGTACAAAGCTGTTTCACAGTGTGAAAAAGGTAAAGAACAGAGTTTCAAAGTAAAGATTCTTCTTATAATGCATTCCGGTTTAGTCTAAAACACAATCTCTTGCCCTGAAACAGTGTTTAAGGTAAATACAAAGCTGTTTCATAGTGTGAAAAAGGTAAAGAACAGAGTTTCAAATTAAAGATTCTTCTTATAATGCATTACCTTTAGTCTAAAACACAATCTCTTGCCCTGAAACAGTGTTTAAGGTGAATACAAAGCTGTTTCATAGTGTGAAAAAGGTAAAGAACACAGTTTCAAAGTAAAGATTCTTCTCATAACGCATTCCCTTTTAGTCTAAAACACAATCTCTTGCCCTGAAGCAGTGTTTAAGGTGAATACAAAGCTGTTTCATAGTGTGAAAATGGTAAAGAACAGAGTTTCAAAGTAAAGATTCTTCTTATAATGCAGTCTCTTTTAGTCTAAAACACAATCTCTTGCCCTGAAACAGTGTTTAAGTTGAATATAAAGTTGTTTCATAGTGTGAAAAAGGTAAAGAACAGAGTTTCTAAGTAAAGATTCTTCTTATAATGCATTCCCTTTTAGTCTAAAACACAATCTCTTGCCCTGAAACAGTGTTTAAGGTGAATACAAAGCTGTTTCATAGTTTCAAAAAGGTAAAGAATAGAATGTCAAAGTAAAGATTCTTCTCATAATGCATTCCCTTTTAGTCTAAAACACAATCTCTTGCCCTGAAACAGTGTTTAAGGTGAATACAAAGCTGTTTCATAGTGTCAAAAAGGTAAAGAACAGAGTTTCAAAGTAAAGATTCTTCTTATAATGCATTCCCTTTAGTCTAAAACACAATCTCTTGCCCTGAAACAGTGTTTAAGGCGAATACAAAGCTGTTTCACAGTGTGAAAAAGGTAAAGAACAGAGTTTCAAAGTAAAGATTCTTCTTATAATGCAGTCTCTTTTAGTCTAAAACACAATCTCTTGCCCTGAAACAGTGTTTAAGGTGTATACAAAGCTGTTTCAAAGTCTCAAAAAGGTAAAGAACAGAGTTTCAAAGTAAAGATTCTTCTTATAATGCATTCCCTTTTAGTCTAAAACACAATCTCTTGCCCTGAAACAGTGTTTAAGGTGAATACAAAGCTGTTTCATAGTGTGAAAAAGGTAAAGAACACAGTTTCAAAGTAAAGATTCTTCTTATAATGCAGTCTCTTTTAGTCTAAAACACAATCTCTTGCACTGAAACAGTGTTTAAGGCGAGTACAAAGCTGTTTCACAGTGTGAAAAAGGTAAAGATCAGCGTTTCAAAGTAAAGATTCTTCTTATAATGCATTCCCGTTTAGTCTAAAACACAATCTCTTGCCCTGAAACAGTGTTTAAGGTAAATACAAAGCTGTTTCATAGTGTCAAAAAGGTAAAGAACAGAGTTTCAAAGTAAAGATTCTTCTTATAATGCATTCCCTTTTAGTCTAAAACACAATCTCTTGCCCTGAAACAGTGTTTAAGGTGAATACAAAGCTGTTTCATAGTGTGAAAAAGGTAAAGAACAGAGTTTCAAAGTAAAGATTCTTCTTATAATGCATTCCCTTTAGTCTAAAACACAATCTCTTGCCCTGAAACAGTGTTTAAGCTATTCAATTTGGTTAAAAACAATATTTCTTGCTCTGAAACGGTGTATAAGCCGATTACAATGCATAGAAGCCCTGTTTCTTTGTGGTTAGAGGTGTACAAACAGAGTTGCAATTACTTTAATTGGTCATATTACAAACAACTTGTTTCACCCCTTTATAAACTCGTTTCACTTGAAATATGTGTTTTCTTAGGATATTGTAAGTTATTCAGTTTGGTCAAAAACAATGTGTCTTGCTCTGAAACGCTGTATAAGCTGATTACAATGCATTGAAACCCTGTTTCGTTCTGGTTAGAGGTGTACAAACAGAGTTGCAATTACTTTAAATGGTTAAGTTGTTCAGTTTGGTTAAAAACAATATTTCTTGCTCTGAAACTATGTATAAGCCAATTATAATGCGTGGAAACGTTGCCTCCTTGTGGTTAGAGGTGTAAAAACATAGTTGCAATTACTTTCAAGGGGCACATTAGAACCATGTTAAAACAACTTGTTTCTCCCCTGTATAAACTCTTTTCACTTGAAATATATGTTTTCTTAGGATATTGTAAGTTGTTCAGTTTGGTTAAAAACAATATTTCTTGCTCTGAAACGCTGTATAAGCCGATTACAATACATAGAAACCCTGTTTCGTTGTGGTGAAACGTGTTCAAACAGAGTTGTAATTACTTTAATTGATCATATTACAAACAACTTGATGTCCCCTTGTTATAAACTCTTTTCATTTGAAATATGTGTTTTCTTAACATATTGTAAGTTATTCAGTTTGGTTAAAAACAAGATGTCTAGCTCTGAAACAGTGTTTAAGGTGAATACAAAGCTGTTTCATAGTGTGAAAATGGTAAAGAACAGAGTTTCTAAGTAAAGATTCATCTTATAATGCAGTCTCTTTTAGTCTAAAACACAATCTCTTGCCCTGAAACAGTGTTTAAGTTGAATATAAAGTTGTTTCATAGTGTGAAAAAGGTAAAGAACAGAGTTTCTAAGTAAAGATTCTTCTTATAATGCATTCCCTTTTAGTCTAAAACACAATCTCTTGCCCTGAAACAGTGTTTAAGGTGAATACAAAGCTGTTTCATAGTTTCAAAAAGGTAAAGAATAGAATGTCAAAGTAAAGATTCTTCTCATAATGCATTCCCTTTTAGTCTAAATCACAATCTCTTGCCCTGAAACAGTGTTTAAGGTGAATACAAAGCTGTTTCATAGTGTCAAAAAGGTAAAGAACAGAGTTTCAAAGTAAAGATTCTTCTTATAATGCATTCCCTTTAGTCTAAAACACAATCTCTTGCCCTGAAACAGTGTTTAAGGCGAATACAAAGCTGTTTCACAGTGTGAAAAAGGTAAAGAACAGAGTTTCAAAGTAAAGATTCTTCTTATAATGCATTCCCTTTTAGTCTAAAACACAATGTCTTGCCCTGAAACAGTGTTTAAGGTGAATACAAAGCTGTTTCATAGTGTCAAAAAGGTAAAGAACAGAGTTTCAAAGTAAAGATTCTTCTTATAATGCAGTCTCTTTTAGTCTAAAACACAACCTCTTGCCCTGAAACAGTGTTTAAGGCGAATACAAAGCTGTTGCATAGTGTGAAAAAGGTAAAGAACAGTTTCAAAGTAAAGATTCTTCTGATAATGCATTCCCTTTTAGTCTAAAACACAATCTCTTGCCCTGAAACAGTGTTTAAGCTGAATACAAAGCTGTTTCATAGTGTGAAAAATTTAAAGAACAGAGTTTCAAAGTAAAGATTCTTCTTATAATGCAGTCTCTTTTAGTCTAAAACACAATCTCTTGCCCTGAAACAGTGTTTAAGGTGTATACAAAGCTGTTTCACAGTGTGAAAAAGGTAAAGAACAGAGTTTCAAAGTAAAGATTCTTCTTATAATGCATTCCGGTTTAGTCTAAAACACAATCTCTTGCCCTGAAACAGTGTTTAAGGTAAATACAAAGCTGTTTCATAGTGTGAAAAAGGTAAAGAACAGAGTTTCAAATTAAAGATTCTTCTTATAATGCATTACCTTTAGTCTAAAACACAATCTCTTGCCCTGAAACAGTGTTTAAGGTGAATACAAAGCTGTTTCATAGTGTGAAAAAGGTAAAGAACACAGTTTCAAAGTAAAGATTCTTCTTATAATGCATTCCCTTTTAGTCTAAAACACAATCTCTTGCCCTGAAGCAGTGTTTAAGGTGAATACAAAGCTGTTTCACAGTGTGAAAAAGGTAAAGAACAGAGTTTCAAAGTAAAGATTCTTCTTATAATGCATTCCCTTTAGTCTAAAACACAATCTCTTGCACTGAAACAGTGTTTAAGGCGAGTACAAAGCTGTTTCACAGTGTGAAAAAGGTAAAGAACAGAGTTTCAAAGTAAAGATTCTTCTTATAATGCATTCCGGTTTAGTCTAAAACACAATCTCTTGCCCTGAAACAGTGTTTAAGCTATTCAATTTGGTTAAAAACAATATTTCTTGCTCTGAAACGGTGTATAAGCCGATTACAATGCATAGAAGCCCTGTTTCTTTGTGGTTAGAGGTGTACAAACAGAGTTGCAATTACTTTAATTGGTCATATTACAAACAACTTGTTTCACCCCTGTATAAACTCGTTTCACTTGAAATATGTGTTTTCTTAGGATATTGTAAGTTATTCAGTTTGGTCAAAAACAATGTGTCTTGCTCTGAAACGCTGTATAAGCTGATTACAATGCATAGAAACCCTGTTTCGTTCTGGTTAGAGGTGTACAAACAGAGTTGCAATTACTTTAAATGGTTAAGTTGTTCAGTTTGGTTAAAAACAATATTTCTTGCTCTGAAACTATGTATAAGCCAATTATAATGCCTGGAAACGTTGCCTCCTTGTGGTTAGAGGTGTAAAAACATAGTTGCAATTACTTTCAAGGGGCACATTAGAACCATGTTAAAACAACTTGTTTCTCCCCTGTATAAACTCTTTTCACTTGAAATATATGTTTTCTTAGGATATTGTAAGTTGTTCAGTTTGGTTAAAAACAATATTTCTTGCTCTGAAACGCTGTATAAGCCGATTACAATACATAGAAACCCTGTTTCGTTGTGGTGAAACGTGTTCAAACAGAGTTGTAATTACTTTAATTGATCATATTACAAACAACTTGATGTCCCCTTGTTATAAACTCTTTTCATTTCAAATATGTGTTTTCTTAACATATTGTAAGTTATTCAGTTTGGTTAAAAACAAGATGTCTAGCTCTGAAACAGTGTTTAAGGTGAATACAAAGCTGTTTCATAGTGTGAAAATGGTAAAGAACAGAGTTTCTAAGTAAAGATTCTTCTTATAATGCAGTCTCTTTTAGTCTAAAACACAATCTCTTGCCCTGAAACAGTGTTTAAGTTGAATATAAAGTTGTTTCATAGTGTGAAAAAGGTAAAGAACAGAGTTTCTAAGTAAAGATTCTTCTCATAATGCATTCCCTTTTAGTCTAATTCACAATCTCTTGCCCTGAAACAGTGTTTAAGGTGAATACAAAGCTGTTTCATAGTGTCAAAAAGGTAAAGAACAGAGTTTCAAAGTAAAGATTCTTCTTATAATGCATTCCCTTTTAGTCTAAAACACAATCTCTTGCCCTGAAACAGTGTTTAAGGTGAATACAAAGCTGTTTCATAGTGTGAAAAAGGTAAAGAACAGAGTTTCAAAGTAAAGATTCTTCTTATAATGCATTCCCTTTTAGTCTAAAACACAATCTCTTGCCCTGAAACAGTGTTTAAGGTGAATACAAAGCTGTTTCATAGTTTCAAAAAGGTAAAGAATAGAATGTCAAAGTAAAGATTCTTCTCATAATGCATTCCCTTTTAGTCTAAATCACAATCTCTTGCCCTGAAACAGTGTTTAAGGTGAATACAAAGCTGTTTCATAGTGTCAAAAAGGTAAAGAACAGAGTTTCAAAGTAAAGATTCTTCTTATAATGCATTCCCTTTAGTCTAAAACACAATCTCTTGCCCTGAAACAGTGTTTAAGGCGAATACAAAGCTGTTGCATAGTGTGAAAAAGGTAAAGAACAGTTTCAAAGTAAAGATTCTTCTGATAATGCATTCCCTTTTAGTCTAAAACACAATCTCTTGCCCTGAAACAGTGTTTAAGCTGAATACAAAGCTGTTTCATAGTGTGAAAAATTTAAAGAACAGAGTTTCAAAGTAAAGATTCTTCTTATAATGCAGTCTCTTTTAGTCTAAAACACAATCTCTTGCCCTGAAACAGTGTTTAAGGTGTATACAAAGCTGTTTCACAGTGTGAAAAAGGTAAAGAACAGAGTTTCAAAGTAAAGATTCTTCTTATAATGCATTCCGGTTTAGTCTAAAACACAATCTCTTGCCCTGAAACAGTGTTTAAGGTAAATACAAAGCTGTTTCATAGTGTGAAAAAGGTAAAGAACAGAGTTTCAAATTAAAGATTCTTCTTATAATGCATTACCTTTAGTCTAAAACACAATCTCTTGCCCTGAAACAGTGTTTAAGGTGAATACAAAGCTGTTTCATAGTGTGAAAAAGGTAAAGAACACAGTTTCAAAGTAAAGATTCTTCTTATAATGCATTCCCTTTTAGTCTAAAACACAATCTCTTGCCCTGAAGCAGTGTTTAAGGTGAATACAAAGCTGTTTCACAGTGTGAAAAAGGTAAAGAACAGAGTTTCAAAGTAAAGATTCTTCTTATAATGCATTCCCTTTAGTCTAAAACACAATCTCTTGCACTGAAACAGTGTTTAAGGCGAGTACAAAGCTGTTTCACAGTGTGAAAAAGGTAAAGAACAGAGTTTCAAAGTAAAGATTCTTCTTATAATGCATTCCGGTTTAGTCTAAAACACAATCTCTTGCCCTGAAACAGTGTTTAAGGTAAATACAAAGCTGTTTCATAGTGTGAAAAAGGTAAAGAACAGAGTTTCAAATTAAAGATTCTTCTTATAATGCATTACCTTTAGTCTAAAACACAATCTCTTGCCCTGAAACAGTGTTTAAGGTGAATACAAAGCTGTTTCATAGTGTGAAAAAGGTAAAGAACACAGTTTCAAAGTAAAGATTCTTCTCATAACGCATTCCCTTTTAGTCTAAAACACAATCTCTTGCCCTGAAGCAGTGTTTAAGGTGAATACAAAGCTGTTTCATAGTGTGAAAATGGTAAAGAACAGAGTTTCAAAGTAAAGATTCTTCTTATAATGCAGTCTCTTTTAGTCTAAAACACAATCTCTTGCCCTGAAACAGTGTTTAAGTTGAATATAAAGTTGTTTCATAGTGTGAAAAAGGTAAAGAACAGAGTTTCTAAGTAAAGATTCTTCTTATAATGCATTCCCTTTTAGTCTAAAACACAATCTCTTGCCCTGAAACAGTGTTTAAGGTGAATACAAAGCTGTTTCATAGTTTCAAAAAGGTAAAGAATAGAATGTCAAAGTAAAGATTCTTCTCATAATGCATTCCCTTTTAGTCTAAATCACAATCTCTTGCCCTGAAACAGTGTTTAAGGTGAATACAAAGCTGTTTCATAGTGTCAAAAAGGTAAAGAACAGAGTTTCAAAGTAAAGATTCTTCTTATAATGCATTCCCTTTAGTCTAAAACACAATCTCTTGCCCTGAAACAGTGTTTAAGGCGAATACAAAGCTGTTGCATAGTGTGAAAAAGGTAAAGAACAGTTTCAAAGTAAAGATTCTTCTGATAATGCATTCCCTTTTAATCTAAAACACAATCTCTTGCCCTGAAACAGTGTTTAAGCTGAATACAAAGCTGTTTCATAGTGTGAAAAATTTAAAGAACAGAGTTTCAAAGTAAAGATTCTTCTTATAATGCAGTCTCTTTTAGTCTAAAACACAATCTCTTGCCCTGAAACAGTGTTTAAGGTGTATACAAAGCTGTTTCACAGTGTGAAAAAGGTAAAGAACAGAGTTTCAAAGTAAAGATTCTTCTTATAATGCATTCCGGTTTAGTCTAAAACACAATCTCTTGCCCTGAAACAGTGTTTAAGGTAAATACAAAGCTGTTTCATAGTGTGAAAAAGGTAAAGAACAGAGTTTCAAATTAAAGATTCTTCTTATAATGCATTACCTTTAGTCTAAAACACAATCTCTTGCCCTGAAACAGTGTTTAAGGTGAATACAAAGCTGTTTCATAGTGTGAAAAAGGTAAAGAACACAGTTTCAAAGTAAAGATTCTTCTTATAATGCATTCCCTTTTAGTCTAAAACACAATCTCTTGCCCTGAAGCAGTGTTTAAGGTGAATACAAAGCTGTTTCACAGTGTGAAAAAGGTAAAGAACAGAGTTTCAAAGTAAAGATTCTTCTTATAATGCATTCCCTTTAGTCTAAAACACAATCTCTTGCACTGAAACAGTGTTTAAGGCGAGTACAAAGCTGTTTCACAGTGTGAAAAAGGTAAAGAACAGAGTTTCAAAGTAAAGATTCTTCTTATAATGCATTCCGGTTTAGTCTAAAACACAATCTCTTGCCCTGAAACAGTGTTTAAGGTAAATACAAAGCTGTTTCATAGTGTGAAAAAGGTAAAGAACAGAGTTTCAAATTAAAGATTCTTCTTATAATGCATTACCTTTAGTCTAAAACACAATCTCTTGCCCTGAAACAGTGTTTAAGGTGAATACAAAGCTGTTTCATAGTGTGAAAAAGGTAAAGAACACAGTTTCAAAGTAAAGATTCTTCTCATAACGCATTCCCTTTTAGTCTAAAACACAATCTCTTGCCCTGAAGCAGTGTTTAAGGTGAATACAAAGCTGTTTCATAGTGTGAAAATGGTAAAGAACAGAGTTTCAAAGTAAAGATTCTTCTTATAATGCAGTCTCTTTTAGTCTAAAACACAATCTCTTGCCCTGAAACAGTGTTTAAGTTGAATATAAAGTTTTCATAGTGTGAAAAAGGTAAAGAACAGAGTTTCTAAGTAAAGATTCTTCTTATAATGCATTCCCTTTTAGTCTAAAACACAATCTCTTGCCCTGAAACAGTGTTTAAGGTGAATACAAAGCTGTTTCATAGTTTCAAAAAGGTAAAGAATAGAATGTCAAAGTAAAGATTCTTCTCATAATGCATTCCCTTTTAGTCTAAAACACAATCTCTTGCCCTGAAACAGTGTTTAAGGCGAATACAAAGCTGTTTCACAGTGTGAAAAAGGTAAAGAACATAGTTTCAAAGTAAAGATTCTTCTTATAATGCAGTCTCTTTTAGTCTAAAACACAATCTCTTGCCCTGAAACAGTGTTTAAGGTGTATACAAAGCTGTTTCAAAGTCTCAAAAAGGTAAAGAACAGAGTTTCAAAGTAAAGATTCTTCTTATAATGCATTCCCTTTTAGTCTAAAACACAATCTCTTGCCCTGAAACAGTGTTTAAGGTGAATACAAAGCTGTTTCATAGTGTGAAAAAGGTAAAGAACACAGTTTCAAAGTAAAGATTCTTCTTATAATGCAGTCTCTTTTAGTCTAAAACACAATCTCTTGCACTGAAACAGTGTTTAAGGCGAGTACAAAGCTGTTTCACAGTGTGAAAAAGGTAAAGATCAGCGTTTCAAAGTAAAGATTCTTCTTATAATGCATTCCCGTTTAGTCTAAAACACAATCTCTTGCCCTGAAACAGTGTTTAAGGTAAATACAAAGCTGTTTCATAGTGTCAAAAAGGTAAAGAACAGAGTTTCAAAGTAAAGATTCTTCTTATAATGCATTCCCTTTTAGTCTAAAACACAATCTCTTGCCCTGAAACAGTGTTTAAGGTGAATACAAAGCTGTTTCATAGTGTGAAAAAGGTAAAGAACAGAGTTTCAAAGTAAAGATTCTTCTTATAATGCATTCCCTTTAGTCTAAAACACAATCTCTTGCCCTGAAACAGTGTTTAAGCTATTCAATTTGGTTAAAAACAATATTTCTTGCTCTGAAACGGTGTATAAGCCGATTACAATGCATAGAAGCCCTGTTTCTTTGTGGTTAGAGGTGTACAAACAGAGTTGCAATTACTTTAATTGGTCATATTACAAACAACTTGTTTCACCCCTTTATAAACTCGTTTCACTTGAAATATGTGTTTTCTTAGGATATTGTAAGTTATTCAGTTTGGTCAAAAACAATGTGTCTTGCTCTGAAACGCTGTATAAGCTGATTACAATGCATTGAAACCCTGTTTCGTTCTGGTTAGAGGTGTACAAACAGAGTTGCAATTACTTTAAATGGTTAAGTTGTTCAGTTTGGTTAAAAACAATATTTCTTGCTCTGAAACTATGTATAAGCCAATTATAATGCGTGGAAACGTTGCCTCCTTGTGGTTAGAGGTGTAAAAACATAGTTGCAATTACTTTCAAGGGGCACATTAGAACCATGTTAAAACAACTTGTTTCTCCCCTGTATAAACTCTTTTCACTTGAAATATATGTTTTCTTAGGATATTGTAAGTTGTTCAGTTTGGTTAAAAACAATATTTCTTGCTCTGAAACGCTGTATAAGCCGATTACAATACATAGAAACCCTGTTTCGTTGTGGTGAAACGTGTTCAAACAGAGTTGTAATTACTTTAATTGATCATATTACAAACAACTTGATGTCCCCTTGTTATAAACTCTTTTCATTTGAAATATGTGTTTTCTTAACATATTGTAAGTTATTCAGTTTGGTTAAAAACAAGATGTCTAGCTCTGAAACAGTGTTTAAGGTGAATACAAAGCTGTTTCATAGTGTGAAAATGGTAAAGAACAGAGTTTCTAAGTAAAGATTCATCTTATAATGCAGTCTCTTTTAGTCTAAAACACAATCTCTTGCCCTGAAACAGTGTTTAAGTTGAATATAAAGTTGTTTCATAGTGTGAAAAAGGTAAAGAACAGAGTTTCTAAGTAAAGATTCTTCTTATAATGCATTCCCTTTTAGTCTAAAACACAATCTCTTGCCCTGAAACAGTGTTTAAGGTGAATACAAAGCTGTTTCATAGTTTCAAAAAGGTAAAGAATAGAATGTCAAAGTAAAGATTCTTCTCATAATGCATTCCCTTTTAGTCTAAATCACAATCTCTTGCCCTGAAACAGTGTTTAAGGTGAATACAAAGCTGTTTCATAGTGTCAAAAAGGTAAAGAACAGAGTTTCAAAGTAAAGATTCTTCTTATAATGCATTCCCTTTAGTCTAAAACACAATCTCTTGCCCTGAAACAGTGTTTAAGGCGAATACAAAGCTGTTTCACAGTGTGAAAAAGGTAAAGAACAGAGTTTCAAAGTAAAGATTCTTCTTATAATGCATTCCCTTTTAGTCTAAAACACAATGTCTTGCCCTGAAACAGTGTTTAAGGTGAATACAAAGCTGTTTCATAGTGTCAAAAAGGTAAAGAACAGAGTTTCAAAGTAAAGATTCTTCTTATAATGCAGTCTCTTTTAGTCTAAAACACAACCTCTTGCCCTGAAACAGTGTTTAAGGCGAATACAAAGCTGTTGCATAGTGTGAAAAAGGTAAAGAACAGTTTCAAAGTAAAGATTCTTCTGATAATGCATTCCCTTTTAGTCTAAAACACAATCTCTTGCCCTGAAACAGTGTTTAAGCTGAATACAAAGCTGTTTCATAGTGTGAAAAATTTAAAGAACAGAGTTTCAAAGTAAAGATTCTTCTTATAATGCAGTCTCTTTTAGTCTAAAACACAATCTCTTGCCCTGAAACAGTGTTTAAGGTGTATACAAAGCTGTTTCACAGTGTGAAAAAGGTAAAGAACAGAGTTTCAAAGTAAAGATTCTTCTTATAATGCATTCCGGTTTAGTCTAAAACACAATCTCTTGCCCTGAAACAGTGTTTAAGGTAAATACAAAGCTGTTTCATAGTGTGAAAAAGGTAAAGAACAGAGTTTCAAATTAAAGATTCTTCTTATAATGCATTACCTTTAGTCTAAAACACAATCTCTTGCCCTGAAACAGTGTTTAAGGTGAATACAAAGCTGTTTCATAGTGTGAAAAAGGTAAAGAACACAGTTTCAAAGTAAAGATTCTTCTTATAATGCATTCCCTTTTAGTCTAAAACACAATCTCTTGCCCTGAAGCAGTGTTTAAGGTGAATACAAAGCTGTTTCACAGTGTGAAAAAGGTAAAGAACAGAGTTTCAAAGTAAAGATTCTTCTTATAATGCATTCCCTTTAGTCTAAAACACAATCTCTTGCACTGAAACAGTGTTTAAGGCGAGTACAAAGCTGTTTCACAGTGTGAAAAAGGTAAAGAACAGAGTTTCAAAGTAAAGATTCTTCTTATAATGCATTCCGGTTTAGTCTAAAACACAATCTCTTGCCCTGAAACAGTGTTTAAGCTATTCAATTTGGTTAAAAACAATATTTCTTGCTCTGAAACGGTGTATAAGCCGATTACAATGCATAGAAGCCCTGTTTCTTTGTGGTTAGAGGTGTACAAACAGAGTTGCAATTACTTTAATTGGTCATATTACAAACAACTTGTTTCACCCCTGTATAAACTCGTTTCACTTGAAATATGTGTTTTCTTAGGATATTGTAAGTTATTCAGTTTGGTCAAAAACAATGTGTCTTGCTCTGAAACGCTGTATAAGCTGATTACAATGCATAGAAACCCTGTTTCGTTCTGGTTAGAGGTGTACAAACAGAGTTGCAATTACTTTAAATGGTTAAGTTGTTCAGTTTGGTTAAAAACAATATTTCTTGCTCTGAAACTATGTATAAGCCAATTATAATGCCTGGAAACGTTGCCTCCTTGTGGTTAGAGGTGTAAAAACATAGTTGCAATTACTTTCAAGGGGCACATTAGAACCATGTTAAAACAACTTGTTTCTCCCCTGTATAAACTCTTTTCACTTGAAATATATGTTTTCTTAGGATATTGTAAGTTGTTCAGTTTGGTTAAAAACAATATTTCTTGCTCTGAAACGCTGTATAAGCCGATTACAATACATAGAAACCCTGTTTCGTTGTGGTGAAACGTGTTCAAACAGAGTTGTAATTACTTTAATTGATCATATTACAAACAACTTGATGTCCCCTTGTTATAAACTCTTTTCATTTCAAATATGTGTTTTCTTAACATATTGTAAGTTATTCAGTTTGGTTAAAAACAAGATGTCTAGCTCTGAAACAGTGTTTAAGGTGAATACAAAGCTGTTTCATAGTGTGAAAATGGTAAAGAACAGAGTTTCTAAGTAAAGATTCTTCTTATAATGCAGTCTCTTTTAGTCTAAAACACAATCTCTTGCCCTGAAACAGTGTTTAAGTTGAATATAAAGTTGTTTCATAGTGTGAAAAAGGTAAAGAACAGAGTTTCTAAGTAAAGATTCTTCTCATAATGCATTCCCTTTTAGTCTAATTCACAATCTCTTGCCCTGAAACAGTGTTTAAGGTGAATACAAAGCTGTTTCATAGTGTCAAAAAGGTAAAGAACAGAGTTTCAAAGTAAAGATTCTTCTTATAATGCATTCCCTTTTAGTCTAAAACACAATCTCTTGCCCTGAAACAGTGTTTAAGGTGAATACAAAGCTGTTTCATAGTGTGAAAAAGGTAAAGAACAGAGTTTCAAAGTAAAGATTCTTCTTATAATGCATTCCCTTTTAGTCTAAAACACAATCTCTTGCCCTGAAACAGTGTTTAAGGTGAATACAAAGCTGTTTCATAGTTTCAAAAAGGTAAAGAATAGAATGTCAAAGTAAAGATTCTTCTCATAATGCATTCCCTTTTAGTCTAAATCACAATCTCTTGCCCTGAAACAGTGTTTAAGGTGAATACAAAGCTGTTTCATAGTGTCAAAAAGGTAAAGAACAGAGTTTCAAAGTAAAGATTCTTCTTATAATGCATTCCCTTTAGTCTAAAACACAATCTCTTGCCCTGAAACAGTGTTTAAGGCGAATACAAAGCTGTTGCATAGTGTGAAAAAGGTAAAGAACAGTTTCAAAGTAAAGATTCTTCTGATAATGCATTCCCTTTTAGTCTAAAACACAATCTCTTGCCCTGAAACAGTGTTTAAGCTGAATACAAAGCTGTTTCATAGTGTGAAAAATTTAAAGAACAGAGTTTCAAAGTAAAGATTCTTCTTATAATGCAGTCTCTTTTAGTCTAAAACACAATCTCTTGCCCTGAAACAGTGTTTAAGGTGTATACAAAGCTGTTTCACAGTGTGAAAAAGGTAAAGAACAGAGTTTCAAAGTAAAGATTCTTCTTATAATGCATTCCGGTTTAGTCTAAAACACAATCTCTTGCCCTGAAACAGTGTTTAAGGTAAATACAAAGCTGTTTCATAGTGTGAAAAAGGTAAAGAACAGAGTTTCAAATTAAAGATTCTTCTTATAATGCATTACCTTTAGTCTAAAACACAATCTCTTGCCCTGAAACAGTGTTTAAGGTGAATACAAAGCTGTTTCATAGTGTGAAAAAGGTAAAGAACACAGTTTCAAAGTAAAGATTCTTCTTATAATGCATTCCCTTTTAGTCTAAAACACAATCTCTTGCCCTGAAGCAGTGTTTAAGGTGAATACAAAGCTGTTTCACAGTGTGAAAAAGGTAAAGAACAGAGTTTCAAAGTAAAGATTCTTCTTATAATGCATTCCCTTTAGTCTAAAACACAATCTCTTGCACTGAAACAGTGTTTAAGGCGAGTACAAAGCTGTTTCACAGTGTGAAAAAGGTAAAGAACAGAGTTTCAAAGTAAAGATTCTTCTTATAATGCATTCCGGTTTAGTCTAAAACACAATCTCTTGCCCTGAAACAGTGTTTAAGGTAAATACAAAGCTGTTTCATAGTGTGAAAAAGGTAAAGAACAGAGTTTCAAATTAAAGATTCTTCTTATAATGCATTACCTTTAGTCTAAAACACAATCTCTTGCCCTGAAACAGTGTTTAAGGTGAATACAAAGCTGTTTCATAGTGTGAAAAAGGTAAAGAACACAGTTTCAAAGTAAAGATTCTTCTCATAACGCATTCCCTTTTAGTCTAAAACACAATCTCTTGCCCTGAAGCAGTGTTTAAGGTGAATACAAAGCTGTTTCATAGTGTGAAAATGGTAAAGAACAGAGTTTCAAAGTAAAGATTCTTCTTATAATGCAGTCTCTTTTAGTCTAAAACACAATCTCTTGCCCTGAAACAGTGTTTAAGTTGAATATAAAGTTGTTTCATAGTGTGAAAAAGGTAAAGAACAGAGTTTCTAAGTAAAGATTCTTCTTATAATGCATTCCCTTTTAGTCTAAAACACAATCTCTTGCCCTGAAACAGTGTTTAAGGTGAATACAAAGCTGTTTCATAGTTTCAAAAAGGTAAAGAATAGAATGTCAAAGTAAAGATTCTTCTCATAATGCATTCCCTTTTAGTCTAAAACACAATCTCTTGCCCTGAAACAGTGTTTAAGGTGAATACAAAGCTGTTTCATAGTGTCAAAAAGGTAAAGAACAGAGTTTCAAAGTAAAGATTCTTCTTATAATGCATTCCCTTTAGTCTAAAACACAATCTCTTGCCCTGAAACAGTGTTTAAGGCGAATACAAAGCTGTTTCACAGTGTGAAAAAGGTAAAGAACAGAGTTTCAAAGTAAAGATTCTTCTTATAATGCAGTCTCTTTTAGTCTAAAACACAATCTCTTGCCCTGAAACAGTGTTTAAGGTGTATACAAAGCTGTTTCAAAGTCTCAAAAAGGTAAAGAACAGAGTTTCAAAGTAAAGATTCTTCTTATAATGCATTCCCTTTTAGTCTAAAACACAATCTCTTGCCCTGAAACAGTGTTTAAGGTGAATACAAAGCTGCTTCATAGTGTGAAAAAGGGAAAGAACAGAGTTTCAAAGTAAAGATTCTTCTTATAATGCATTCCCTTTTAGTCTAAATCACAATCTCTTGCCCTGAAACAGTGTTTAAGGTGAATAGAAAGCTGTTTCATAGTGTCAAAAAGGTAAAGAACAGAGTTTCAAAGTAAAGATTCTTCTTATAATGCAGTCTCTTTTAGTCTAAAACACAATCTCTTGCCCTGAAACAGTGTTTAAGGCGAATACAAAGCTGTTGCATAGTGTGAAAAAGGTAAAGAACAGTTTCAAAGTAAAGATTCTTCTTATAATGCATTCCCTTTTAGTCTAAAACACAATCTCTTGCCCTGAAACAGTGTTTAAGGTGAATACAAAGCTGTTTCATAGTGTGAAAAAGGTAAAGAACAGAGTTTCAAAGTAAAGATTCTTCTTATAATGCAGTCTCTTTTAGTCTAAAACACAATCTCTTGCCCTGAAACAGTGTTTAAGGTGAATAGAAAGCTGTTTCATAGTGTCAAAAAGGTAAAGAACAAAGTTTCAAAGTAAAGATTCTTCTTATAATGCAGTCTCTTTTAGTCTAAAACACAATCTCTTGCCCTGAAACAGTGTTTAAGGTGTATACAAAGCTGTTTCACAGTGTGAAAAAGGTAAAGAACAGAGTTTCAAAGTAAAGATTCTTCTTATAATGCATTCCCGTTTAGTCTAAAACACAATCTCTTGCCCTGAAACAGTGTTTAAGGTAAATACAAAGCTGTTTCATAGTGTGAAAAAGGTAAAGAACACAGTTTCAAAGTAAAGATTCTTCTTATAATGCATTCCCTTTTAGTCTAAAACACAATCTCTTGCCCTGAAGCAGTGTTTAAAAAGCTGTTTCACAGTGTGAAAAAGGTAAAGAACAGAGTTTCAAAGTAAAGATTCTTCTTATAATGCATTCCCTTTAGTCTAAAACACAATCTCTTGCACTGAAACAGTGTTTAAGGCGAGTACAAAGCTGTTTCACAGTGTGAAAAAGGTAAAGAACAGAGTTTCAAAGTAAAGATTCTTCTTATAATGCATTCCGGTTTAGTCTAAAACACAATCTCTTGCCCTGAAACAGTGTTTAAGGTAAATACAAAGCTGTTTCATAGTGTGAAAAAGGTAAAGAACAGAGTTTCAAATTAAAGATTCTTCTTATAATGCATTACCTTTAGTCTAAAACACAATCTCTTGCCCTGAAACAGTGTTTAAGGTGAATACAAAGCTGTTTCATAGTGTGAAAAAGGTAAAGAACACAGTTTCAAAGTAAAGATTCTTCTCATAACGCATTCCCTTTTAGTCTAAAACACAATCTCTTGCCCTGAAGCAGTGTTTAAGGTGAATACAAAGCTGTTTCATAGTGTGAAAATGGTAAAGAACAGAGTTTCAAAGTAAAGATTCTTCTCATAATGCAGTCTCTTTTAGTCTAAAACACAATCTCTTGCCCTGAAACAGTGTTTAAGTTGAATATAAAGTTGTTTCATAGTGTGAAAAAGGTAAAGAACAGAGTTTCTAAGTAAAGATTCTTCTTATAATGCATTCCCTTTTAGTCTAAAACACAATCTCTTGCCCTGAAACAGTGTTTAAGGTGAATACAAAGCTGTTTCATAGTGTGAAAAAGGTAAAGAACAGAGTTTCAAAGTAAAGATTCTTCTTATAATGCAGTCTCTTTTAGTCTAAAACACAATCTCTTGCCCTGAAACAGTGTTTAAGGTGAATAGAAAGCTGTTTCATAGTGTCAAAAAGGTAAAGAACAAAGTTTCAAAGTAAAGATTCTTCTTATAATGCAGTCTCTTTTAGTCTAAAACACAATCTCTTGCCCTGAAACAGTGTTTAAGGTGTATACAAAGCTGTTTCACAGTGTGAAAAAGGTAAAGAACAGAGTTTCAAAGTAAAGATTCTTCTTATAATGCATTCCCGTTTAGTCTAAAACACAATCTCTTGCCCTGAAACAGTGTTTAAGGTAAATACAAAGCTGTTTCATAGTGTGAAAAAGGTAAAGAACACAGTTTCAAAGTAAAGATTCTTCTTATAATGCATTCCCTTTTAGTCTAAAACACAATCTCTTGCCCTGAAGCAGTGTTTAAAAAGCTGTTTCACAGTGTGAAAAAGGTAAAGAACAGAGTTTCAAAGTAAAGATTCTTCTTATAATGCATTCCCTTTAGTCTAAAACACAATCTCTTGCACTGAAACAGTGTTTAAGGCGAGTACAAAGCTGTTTCACAGTGTGAAAAAGGTAAAGAACAGAGTTTCAAAGTAAAGATTCTTCTTATAATGCATTCCGGTTTAGTCTAAAACACAATCTCTTGCCCTGAAACAGTGTTTAAGGTAAATACAAAGCTGTTTCATAGTGTGAAAAAGGTAAAGAACAGAGTTTCAAATTAAAGATTCTTCTTATAATGCATTACCTTTAGTCTAAAACACAATCTCTTGCCCTGAAACAGTGTTTAAGGTGAATACAAAGCTGTTTCATAGTGTGAAAAAGGTAAAGAACACAGTTTCAAAGTAAAGATTCTTCTTATAATGCATTCCCTTTTAGTCTAAAACACAATCTCTTGCCCTGAAGCAGTGTTTAAGGTGAATACAAAGCTGTTTCACAGTGTGAAAAAGGTAAAGAACAGAGTTTCAAAGTAAAGATTCTTCTTATAATGCATTCCCTTTAGTCTAAAACACAATCTCTTGCCCTGAAACAGTGTTTAAGTTGAATATAAAGTTGTTTCATAGTGTGAAAAAGGTAAAGAACAGAGTTTCTAAGTAAAGATTCTTCTTATAATGCATTCCCTTTTAGTCTAAAACACAATCTCTTGCCCTGAAACAGTGTTTAAGGTGAATACAAAGCTGTTTCATAGTTTCAAAAAGGTAAAGAATAGAATGTCAAAGTAAAGATTCTTCTCATAATGCATTCCCTTTTAGTCTAAAACACAATCTCTTGCCCTGAAACAGTGTTTAAGGTGAATACAAAGCTGTTTCATAGTGTCAAAAAGGTAAAGAACAGAGTTTCAAAGTAAAGATTCTTCTTATAATGCATTCCCTTTAGTCTAAAACACAATCTCTTGCCCTGAAACAGTGTTTAAGGCGAATACAAAGCTGTTTCACAGTGTGAAAAAGGTAAAGAACAGAGTTTCAAAGTAAAGATTCTTCTTATAATGCAGTCTCTTTTAGTCTAAAACACAATCTCTTGCCCTGAAACAGTGTTTAAGGTGTATACAAAGCTGTTTCAAAGTCTCAAAAAGGTAAAGAACAGAGTTTCAAAGTAAAGATTCTTCTTATAATGCATTCCCTTTTAGTCTAAAACACAATCTCTTGCCCTGAAACAGTGTTTAAGGTGAATACAAAGCTGCTTCATAGTGTGAAAAAGGGAAAGAACAGAGTTTCAAAGTAAAGATTCTTCTTATAATGCATTCCCTTTTAGTCTAAATCACAATCTCTTGCCCTGAAACAGTGTTTAAGGTGAATAGAAAGCTGTTTCATAGTGTCAAAAAGGTAAAGAACAGAGTTTCAAAGTAAAGATTCTTCTTATAATGCAGTCTCTTTTAGTCTAAAACACAATCTCTTGCCCTGAAACAGTGTTTAAGGCGAATACAAAGCTGTTGCATAGTGTGAAAAAGGTAAAGAACAGTTTCAAAGTAAAGATTCTTCTTATAATGCATTCCCTTTTAGTCTAAAACACAATCTCTTGCCCTGAAACAGTGTTTAAGGTGAATACAAAGCTGTTTCATAGTGTGAAAAAGGTAAAGAACAGAGTTTCAAAGTAAAGATTCTTCTTATAATGCAGTCTCTTTTAGTCTAAAACACAATCTCTTGCCCTGAAACAGTGTTTAAGGTGAATAGAAAGCTGTTTCATAGTGTCAAAAAGGTAAAGAACAAAGTTTCAAAGTAAAGATTCTTCTTATAATGCAGTCTCTTTTAGTCTAAAACACAATCTCTTGCCCTGAAACAGTGTTTAAGGTGTATACAAAGCTGTTTCACAGTGTGAAAAAGGTAAAGAACAGAGTTTCAAAGTAAAGATTCTTCTTATAATGCATTCCCGTTTAGTCTAAAACACAATCTCTTGCCCTGAAACAGTGTTTAAGGTAAATACAAAGCTGTTTCATAGTGTGAAAAAGGTAAAGAACACAGTTTCAAAGTAAAGATTCTTCTTATAATGCATTCCCTTTTAGTCTAAAACACAATCTCTTGCCCTGAAGCAGTGTTTAAAAAGCTGTTTCACAGTGTGAAAAAGGTAAAGAACAGAGTTTCAAAGTAAAGATTCTTCTTATAATGCATTCCCTTTAGTCTAAAACACAATCTCTTGCACTGAAACAGTGTTTAAGGCGAGTACAAAGCTGTTTCACAGTGTGAAAAAGGTAAAGAACAGAGTTTCAAAGTAAAGATTCTTCTTATAATGCATTCCGGTTTAGTCTAAAACACAATCTCTTGCCCTGAAACAGTGTTTAAGGTAAATACAAAGCTGTTTCATAGTGTGAAAAAGGTAAAGAACAGAGTTTCAAATTAAAGATTCTTCTTATAATGCATTACCTTTAGTCTAAAACACAATCTCTTGCCCTGAAACAGTGTTTAAGGTGAATACAAAGCTGTTTCATAGTGTGAAAAAGGTAAAGAACACAGTTTCAAAGTAAAGATTCTTCTCATAACGCATTCCCTTTTAGTCTAAAACACAATCTCTTGCCCTGAAGCAGTGTTTAAGGTGAATACAAAGCTGTTTCATAGTGTGAAAATGGTAAAGAACAGAGTTTCAAAGTAAAGATTCTTCTCATAATGCAGTCTCTTTTAGTCTAAAACACAATCTCTTGCCCTGAAACAGTGTTTAAGTTGAATATAAAGTTGTTTCATAGTGTGAAAAAGGTAAAGAACAGAGTTTCTAAGTAAAGATTCTTCTTATAATGCATTCCCTTTTAGTCTAAAACACAATCTCTTGCCCTGAAACAGTGTTTAAGGTGAATACAAAGCTGTTTCATAGTTTCAAAAAGGTAAAGAATAGAATGTCAAAGTAAAGATTCTTCTCATAATGCATTCCCTTTTAGTCTAAAACACAATCTCTTGCCCTGAAACAGTGTTTAAGGTGAATACAAAGCTGTTTCATAGTGTCAAAAAGGTAAAGAACAGAGTTTCAAAGTAAAGATTCTTCTTATAATGCATTCCCTTTAGTCTAAAACACAATCTCTTGCCCTGAAACAGTGTTTAAGGCGAATACAAAGCTGTTTCACAGTGTGAAAAAGGTAAAGAACAGAGTTTCAAAGCAAAGATTCTTCTTATAATGCAGTCTCTTTTAGTCTAAAACACAATCTCTTGCCCTGAAACAGTGTTTAAGGTGTATACAAAGCTGTTTCAAAGTCTCAAAAAGGTAAAGAACAGAGTTTCAAAGTAAAGATTCTTCTTATAATGCATTCCCTTTTAGTCTAAAACACAATCTCTTGCCCTGAAACAGTGTTTAAGGTGAATACAAAGCTGCTTCATAGTGTGAAAAAGGGAAAGAACAGAGTTTCAAAGTAAAGATTCTTCTTATAATGCAGTCTCTTTTAGTCTAAAACACAATCTCTTGCCCTGAAACAGTGTTTAAGGCGAATACAAAGCTGTTGCATAGTGTGAAAAAGGTAAAGAACAGTTTCAAAGTAAAGATTCTTCTTATAATGCATTCCCTTTTAGTCTAAAACACAATCTCTTGCCCTGAAACAGTGTTTAAGGTGAATACAAAGCTGTTTCATAGTGTGAAAAAGGTAAAGAACAGAGTTTCAAAGTAAAGATTCTTCTTATAATGCAGTCTCTTTTAGTCTAAAACACAATCTCTTGCCCTGAAACAGTGTTTAAGGTGAATAGAAAGCTGTTTCATAGTGTCAAAAAGGTAAAGAACAAAGTTTCAAAGTAAAGATTCTTCTTATAATGCAGTCTCTTTTAGTCTAAAACACAATCTCTTGCCCTGAAACAGTGTTTAAGGTGTATACAAAGCTGTTTCACAGTGTGAAAAAGGTAAAGAACAGAGTTTCAAAGTAAAGATTCTTCTTATAATGCATTCCCGTTTAGTCTAAAACACAATCTCTTGCCCTGAAACAGTGTTTAAGGTAAATACAAAGCTGTTTCATAGTGTGAAAAAGGTAAAGAACACAGTTTCAAAGTAAAGATTCTTCTTATAATGCATTCCCTTTTAGTCTAAAACACAATCTCTTGCCCTGAAGCAGTGTTTAAAAAGCTGTTTCACAGTGTGAAAAAGGTAAAGAACAGAGTTTCAAAGTAAAGATTCTTCTTATAATGCATTCCCTTTAGTCTAAAACACAATCTCTTGCACTGAAACAGTGTTTAAGGCGAGTACAAAGCTGTTTCACAGTGTGAAAAAGGTAAAGAACAGAGTTTCAAAGTAAAGATTCTTCTTATAATGCATTCCGGTTTAGTCTAAAACACAATCTCTTGCCCTGAAACAGTGTTTAAGGTAAATACAAAGCTGTTTCATAGTGTGAAAAAGGTAAAGAACAGAGTTTCAAATTAAAGATTCTTCTTATAATGCATTACCTTTAGTCTAAAACACAATCTCTTGCCCTGAAACAGTGTTTAAGGTGAATACAAAGCTGTTTCATAGTGCGAAAAAGGTAAAGAACACAGTTTCAAAGTAAAGATTCTTCTTATAATGCATTCCCTTTTAGTCTAAAACACAATCTCTTGCCCTGAAGCAGTGTTTAAGGTGAATACAAAGCTGTTTCACAGTGTGAAAAAGGTAAAGAACAGAGTTTCAAAGTAAAGATTCTTCTTATAATGCATTCCCTTTAGTCTAAAACACAATCTCTTGCACTGAAACAGTGTTTAAGGCGAGTACAAAGCTGTTTCACAGTGTGAAAAAGGTAAAGAACAGAGTTTCAAAGTAAAGATTCTTCTTATAATGCATTCCGGTTTAGTCTAAAACACAATCTCTTGCCCTGAAACAGTGTTTAAGCTATTCAATTTGGTTAAAAACAATATTTCTTGCTCTGAAACGGTGTATAAGCCGATTACAATGCATAGAAGCCCTGTTTCTTTGTGGTTAGAGGTGTACAAACAGAGTTGCAATTACTTTAATTGGTCATATTACAAACAACTTGTTTCACCCCTGTATAAACTCGTTTCACTTGAAATATGTGTTTTCTTAGGATATTGTAAGTTATTCAGTTTGGTCAAAAACAATGTGTCTTGCTCTGAAACGCTGTATAAGCTGATTACAATGCATAGAAACCCTGTTTCGTTCTGGTTAGAGGTGTACAAACAGAGTTGCAATTACTTTAAATGGTTAAGTTGTTCAGTTTGGTTAAAAACAATATTTCTTGCTCTGAAACTATGTATAAGCCAATTATAATGCGTGGAAACGTTGCCTCCTTGTGGTTAGAGGTGTAAAAACATAGTTGCAATTACTTTCAAGGGGCACATTAGAACCATGTTAAAACAACTTGTTTCTCCCCTGTATAAACTCTTTTCACTTGAAATATATGTTTTCTTAGGATATTGTAAGTTGTTCAGTTTGGTTAAAAACAATATTTCTTGCTCTGAAACGCTGTATAAACCGATTACAATACATAGAAACCCTGTTTCGTTGTGGTGAAACGTGTTCAAACAGAGTTGTAATTACTTTAATTGATCATATTACAAACAACTTGATGTCCCCTTGTTATAAACTCTTTTCATTTGAAATATGTGTTTTCTTAACATATTGTAAGTTATTCAGTTTGGTTAAAAACAAGATGTCTAGCTCTGAAACAGTGTTTAAGGTGAATACAAAGCTGTTTCATAGTGTGAAAATGGTAAAGAACAGAGTTTCTAAGTAAAGATTCATCTTATAATGCCGTCTCTTTTAGTCTAAAACACAATCTCTTGCCCTGAAACAGTGTTTAAGTTGAATATAAAGTTGTTTCATAGTGTGAAAAAGGTAAAGAACAGAGTTTCTAAGTAAAGATTCTTCTCATAATGCATTCCCTTTTAGTCTAATTCACAATCTCTTGCCCTGAAACAGTGTTTAAGGTGAATACAAAGCTGTTTCATAGTGTCAAAAAGGTAAAGAACAGAGTTTCAAAGTAAAGATTCTTCTTATAATGCATTCCCTTTTAGTCTAAAACACAATCTCTTGCCCTGAAACAGTGTTTAAGGTGAATACAAAGCTGTTTCATAGTGTGAAAAAGGTAAAGAACAGAGTTTCAAAGTAAAGATTCTTCTTATAATGCATTCCCTTTTAGTCTAAAACACAATCTCTTGCCCTGAAACAGTGTTTAAGCTATTCAATTTGGTTAAAAACAATATTTCTTGCTCTGAAACGGTGTATAAGCCGATTACAATGCATAGAAGCCCTGTTTCTTTGTGGTTAGAGGTGTACAAACAGAGTTGCAATTACTTTAATTGGTCATATTACAAACAACTTGTTTCACCCCTTTATAAACTCGTTTCACTTGAAATATGTGTTTTCTTAGGATATTGTAAGTTATTCAGTTTGGTCAAAAACAATGTGTCTTGCTCTGAAACGCTGTATAAGCTGATTACAATGCATAGAAACCCTGTTTCGTTCTGGTTAGAGGTGTACAAACAGAGTTGCAATTAGTTTAAATGGTTAAGTTGTTCAGTTTGGTTAAAAACAATATTTCTTGCTCTGAAACTATGTATAAGCCAATTATAATGCGTGGAAACGTTGCCTCCTTGTGGTTAGAGGTGTAAAAACATAGTTGCAATTACTTTCAAGGGGCACATTAGAACCATGTTAAAACAACTTGTTTCTCCCCTGTATAAACTCTTTTCACTTGAAATATATGTTTTCTTAGGATATTGTAAGTTGTTCAGTTTGGTTAAAAACAATATTTCTTGCTCTGAAACGCTGTATAAGCCGATTACAATACATAGAAACCCTGTTTCGTTGTGGTGAAACGTGTTCAAACAGAGTTGTAATTACTTTAATTGATCATATTACAAACAACTTGATGTCCCCTTGTTATAAAATCTTTTCATTTGAAATATGTGTTTTCTTAACATATTGTAAGTTATTCAGTTTGGTTAAAAACAAGATGTCTAGCTCTGAAACAGTGTTTAAGGTGAATACAAAGCTGTTTCATAGTGTGAAAATGGTAAAGAACAGAGTTTCTAAGTAAAGATTCATCTTATAATGCCGTCTCTTTTAGTCTAAAACACAATCTCTTGCCCTGAAACAGTGTTTAAGTTGAATATAAAGTTGTTTCATAGTGTGAAAAAGGTAAAGAACAGAGTTTCTAAGTAAAGATTCTTCTTATAATGCATTCCCTTTTAGTCTAAAACACAATCTCTTGCCCTGAAACAGTGTTGAAGGTGAATACAAAGCTGTTTCATAGTTTCAAAAAGGTAAAGAATAGAATGTCAAAGTAAAGATTCTTCTCATAATGCATTCCCTTTTAGTCTAAATCACAATCTCTTGCCCTGAAACAGTGTTTAAGGTGAATACAAAGCTGTTTCATAGTGTCAAAAAGGTAAAGAACAGAGTTTCAAAGTAAAGATTCTTCTTATAATGCATTCCCTTTAGTCTAAAACACAATCTCTTGCCCTGAAACAGTGTTTAAGGCGAATACAAAGCTGTTGCATAGTGTGAAAAAGGTAAAGAACAGTTTCAAAGTAAAGATTCTTCTGATAATGCATTCCCTTTTAGTCTAAAACACAATCTCTTGCCCTGAAACAGTGTTTAAGCTGAATACAAAGCTGTTTCATAGTGTGAAAAATTTAAAGAACAGAGTTTCAAAGTAAAGATTCTTCTTATAATGCATTCCGGTTTAGTCTAAAACACAATCTCTTGCCCTGAAACAGTGTTTAAGGTAAATACAAAGCTGTTTCATAGTGTGAAAAAGGTAAAGAACAGAGTTTCAAATTAAAGATTCTTCTTATAATGCATTACCTTTAGTCTAAAACACAATCTCTTGCCCTGAAACAGTGTTTAAGGTGAATACAAAGCTGTTTCATAGTGTGAAAAAGGTAAAGAACACAGTTTCAAAGTAAAGATTCTTCTTATAATGCATTCCCTTTTAGTCTAAAACACAATCTCTTGCCCTGAAGCAGTGTTTAAGGTGAATACAAAGCTGTTTCACAGTGTGAAAAAGGTAAAGAACAGAGTTTCAAAGTAAAGATTCTTCTTATAATGCATTCCCTTTAGTCTAAAACACAATCTCTTGCACTGAAACAGTGTTTAAGGCGAGTACAAAGCTGTTTCACAGTGTGAAAAAGGTAAAGAACAGAGTTTCAAAGCAAAGATTCTTCTTATAATGCATTCCGGTTTAGTCTAAAACACAATCTCTTGCCCTGAAACAGTGTTTAAGGTAAATACAAAGCTGTTTCATAGTGTGAAAAAGGTAAAGAACAGAGTTTCAAATTAAAGATTCTTCTTATAATGCATTACCTTTAGTCTAAAACACAATCTCTTGCCCTGAAACAGTGTTTAAGGTGAATACAAAGCTGTTTCATAGTGTGAAAAAGGTAAAGAACACAGTTTCAAAGTAAAGATTCTTCTCATAACGCATTCCCTTTTAGTCTAAAACACAATCTCTTGCCCTGAAGCAGTGTTTAAGGTGAATACAAAGCTGTTTCATAGTGTGAAAATGGTAAAGAACAGAGTTTCAAAGTAAAGATTCTTCTTATAATGCAGTCTCTTTTAGTCTAAAACACAATCTCTTGCCCTGAAACAGTGTTTAAGTTGAATATAAAGTTGTTTCATAGTGTGAAAAAGGTAAAGAACAGAGTTTCTAAGTAAAGATTCTTCTTATAATGCATTCCCTTTTAGTCTAAAACACAATCTCTTGCCCTGAAACAGTGTTTAAGGTGAATACAAAGCTGTTTCATAGTTTCAAAAAGGTAAAGAATAGAATGTCAAAGTAAAGATTCTTCTCATAATGCATTCCCTTTTAGTCTAAAACACAATCTCTTGCACTGAAACAGTGTTTAAGGCGAGTACAAAGCTGTTTCACAGTGTGAAAAAGGTAAAGAACAGAGTTTCAAAGTAAAGATTCTTCTTATAATGCATTCCGGTTTAGTCTAAAACACAATCTCTTGCCCTGAAACAGTGTTTAAGCTATTCAATTTGGTTAAAAACAATATTTCTTGCTCTGAAACGGTGTATAAGCCGATTACAATGCATAGAAGCCCTGTTTCTTTGTGGTTAGAGGTGTACAAACAGAGTTGCAATTACTTTAATTGGTCATATTACAAACAACTTGTTTCACCCCTGTATAAACTCGTTTCACTTGAAATATGTGTTTTCTTAGGATATTGTAAGTTATTCAGTTTGGTCAAAAACAATGTGTCTTGCTCTGAAACGCTGTATAAGCTGATTACAATGCATAGAAACCCTGTTTCGTTCTGGTTAGAGGTGTACAAACAGAGTTGCAATTACTTTAAATGGTTAAGTTGTTCAGTTTGGTTAAAAACAATATTTCTTGCTCTGAAACTATGTATAAGCCAATTATAATGCGTGGAAACGTTGCCTCCTTGTGGTTAGAGGTGTAAAAACATAGTTGCAATTACTTTCAAGGGGCACATTAGAACCATGTTAAAACAACTTGTTTCTCCCCTGTATAAACTCTTTTCACTTGAAATATATGTTTTCTTAGGATATTGTAAGTTGTTCAGTTTGGTTAAAAACAATATTTCTTGCTCTGAAACGCTGTATAAACCGATTACAATACATAGAAACCCTGTTTCGTTGTGGTGAAACGTGTTCAAACAGAGTTGTAATTACTTTAATTGATCATATTACAAACAACTTGATGTCCCCTTGTTATAAACTCTTTTCATTTGAAATATGTGTTTTCTTAACATATTGTAAGTTATTCAGTTTGGTTAAAAACAAGATGTCTAGCTCTGAAACAGTGTTTAAGGTGAATACAAAGCTGTTTCATAGTGTGAAAATGGTAAAGAACAGAGTTTCTAAGTAAAGATTCATCTTATAATGCCGTCTCTTTTAGTCTAAAACACAATCTCTTGCCCTGAAACAGTGTTTAAGTTGAATATAAAGTTGTTTCATAGTGTGAAAAAGGTAAAGAACAGAGTTTCTAAGTAAAGATTCTTCTCATAATGCATTCCCTTTTAGTCTAATTCACAATCTCTTGCCCTGAAACAGTGTTTAAGGTGAATACAAAGCTGTTTCATAGTGTCAAAAAGGTAAAGAACAGAGTTTCAAAGTAAAGATTCTTCTTATAATGCATTCCCTTTTAGTCTAAAACACAATCTCTTGCCCTGAAACAGTGTTTAAGGTGAATACAAAGCTGTTTCATAGTGTGAAAAAGGTAAAGAACAGAGTTTCAAAGTAAAGATTCTTCTTATAATGCATTCCCTTTTAGTCTAAAACACAATCTCTTGCCCTGAAACAGTGTTTAAGCTATTCAATTTGGTTAAAAACAATATTTCTTGCTCTGAAACGGTGTATAAGCCGATTACAATGCATAGAAGCCCTGTTTCTTTGTGGTTAGAGGTGTACAAACAGAGTTGCAATTACTTTAATTGGTCATATTACAAACAACTTGTTTCACCCCTTTATAAACTCGTTTCACTTGAAATATGTGTTTTCTTAGGATATTGTAAGTTATTCAGTTTGGTCAAAAACAATGTGTCTTGCTCTGAAACGCTGTATAAGCTGATTACAATGCATAGAAACCCTGTTTCGTTCTGGTTAGAGGTGTACAAACAGAGTTGCAATTAGTTTAAATGGTTAAGTTGTTCAGTTTGGTTAAAAACAATATTTCTTGCTCTGAAACTATGTATAAGCCAATTATAATGCGTGGAAACGTTGCCTCCTTGTGGTTAGAGGTGTAAAAACATAGTTGCAATTACTTTCAAGGGGCACATTAGAACCATGTTAAAACAACTTGTTTCTCCCCTGTATAAACTCTTTTCACTTGAAATATATGTTTTCTTAGGATATTGTAAGTTGTTCAGTTTGGTTAAAAACAATATTTCTTGCTCTGAAACGCTGTATAAGCCGATTACAATACATAGAAACCCTGTTTCGTTGTGGTGAAACGTGTTCAAACAGAGTTGTAATTACTTTAATTGATCATATTACAAACAACTTGATGTCCCCTTGTTATAAAATCTTTTCATTTGAAATATGTGTTTTCTTAACATATTGTAAGTTATTCAGTTTGGTTAAAAACAAGATGTCTAGCTCTGAAACAGTGTTTAAGGTGAATACAAAGCTGTTTCATAGTGTGAAAATGGTAAAGAACAGAGTTTCTAAGTAAAGATTCATCTTATAATGCCGTCTCTTTTAGTCTAAAACACAATCTCTTGCCCTGAAACAGTGTTTAAGTTGAATATAAAGTTGTTTCATAGTGTGAAAAAGGTAAAGAACAGAGTTTCTAAGTAAAGATTCTTCTTATAATGCATTCCCTTTTAGTCTAAAACACAATCTCTTGCCCTGAAACAGTGTTTAAGGTGAATACAAAGCTGTTTCATAGTTTCAAAAAGGTAAAGAATAGAATGTCAAAGTAAAGATTCTTCTCATAATGCATTCCCTTTTAGTCTAAATCACAATCTCTTGCCCTGAAACAGTGTTTAAGGTGAATACAAAGCTGTTTCATAGTGTCAAAAAGGTAAAGAACAGAGTTTCAAAGTAAAGATTCTTCTTATAATGCATTCCCTTTAGTCTAAAACACAATCTCTTGCCCTGAAACAGTGTTTAAGGCGAATACAAAGCTGTTGCATAGTGTGAAAAAGGTAAAGAACAGTTTCAAAGTAAAGATTCTTCTGATAATGCATTCCCTTTTAGTCTAAAACACAATCTCTTGCCCTGAAACAGTGTTTAAGCTGAATACAAAGCTGTTTCATAGTGTGAAAAATTTAAAGAACAGAGTTTCAAAGTAAAGATTCTTCTTATAATGCATTCCGGTTTAGTCTAAAACACAATCTCTTGCCCTGAAACAGTGTTTAAGGTAAATACAAAGCTGTTTCATAGTGTGAAAAAGGTAAAGAACAGAGTTTCAAATTAAAGATTCTTCTTATAATGCATTACCTTTAGTCTAAAACACAATCTCTTGCCCTGAAACAGTGTTTAAGGTGAATACAAAGCTGTTTCATAGTGTGAAAAAGGTAAAGAACACAGTTTCAAAGTAAAGATTCTTCTTATAATGCATTCCCTTTTAGTCTAAAACACAATCTCTTGCCCTGAAGCAGTGTTTAAGGTGAATACAAAGCTGTTTCACAGTGTGAAAAAGGTAAAGAACAGAGTTTCAAAGTAAAGATTCTTCTTATAATGCATTCCCTTTAGTCTAAAACACAATCTCTTGCACTGAAACAGTGTTTAAGGCGAGTACAAAGCTGTTTCACAGTGTGAAAAAGGTAAAGAACAGAGTTTCAAAGCAAAGATTCTTCTTATAATGCATTCCGGTTTAGTCTAAAACACAATCTCTTGCCCTGAAACAGTGTTTAAGGTAAATACAAAGCTGTTTCATAGTGTGAAAAAGGTAAAGAACAGAGTTTCAAATTAAAGATTCTTCTTATAATGCATTACCTTTAGTCTAAAACACAATCTCTTGCCCTGAAACAGTGTTTAAGGTGAATACAAAGCTGTTTCATAGTGTGAAAAAGGTAAAGAACACAGTTTCAAAGTAAAGATTCTTCTCATAACGCATTCCCTTTTAGTCTAAAACACAATCTCTTGCCCTGAAGCAGTGTTTAAGGTGAATACAAAGCTGTTTCATAGTGTGAAAATGGTAAAGAACAGAGTTTCAAAGTAAAGATTCTTCTTATAATGCAGTCTCTTTTAGTCTAAAACACAATCTCTTGCCCTGAAACAGTGTTTAAGTTGAATATAAAGTTGTTTCATAGTGTGAAAAAGGTAAAGAACAGAGTTTCTAAGTAAAGATTCTTCTTATAATGCATTCCCTTTTAGTCTAAAACACAATCTCTTGCCCTGAAACAGTGTTTAAGGTGAATACAAAGCTGTTTCATAGTTTCAAAAAGGTAAAGAATAGAATGTCAAAGTAAAGATTCTTCTCATAATGCATTCCCTTTTAGTCTAAAACACAATCTCTTGCCCTGAAACAGTGTTTAAGGTGAATACAAAGCTGTTTCATAGTGTCAAAAAGGTAAAGAACAGAGTTTCAAAGTAAAGATTCTTCTTATAATGCATTCCCTTTAGTCTAAAACACAATCTCTTGTCCTGAAACAGTGTTTAAGGCGAATACAAAGCTGTTTCACAGTGTGAAAAAGGTAAAGAACAGAGTTTCAAAGTAAAGATTCTTCTTATAATGCAGTCTCTTTTAGTCTAAAACACAATCTCTTGCCCTGAAACAGTGTTTAAGGTGTATACAAAGCTGTTTCAAAGTCTCAAAAAGGTAAAGAACAGAGTTTCAAAGTAAAGATTCTTCTTATAATGCATTCCCTTTTAGTCTAAAACACAATCTCTTGCCCTGAAACAGTGTTTAAGGTAAATACAAAGCTGTTTCATAGTGTGAAAAAGGTAAAGAACAGAGTTTCAAATTAAAGATTCTTCTTATAATGCATTACCTTTAGTCTAAAACACAATCTCTTGCCCTGAAACAGTGTTTAAGGTGAATACAAAGCTGTTTCATAGTGTGAAAAAGGTAAAGAACACAGTTTCAAAGTAAAGATTCTTCTTATAATGCATTCCCTTTTAGTCTAAAACACAATCTCTTGCCCTGAAGCAGTGTTTAAGGTGAATACAAAGCTGTTTCACAGTGTGAAAAAGGTAAAGAACAGAGTTTCAAAGTAAAGATTCTTCTTATAATGCATTCCCTTTAGTCTAAAACACAATCTCTTGCACTGAAACAGTGTTTAAGGCGAGTACAAAGCTGTTTCACAGTGTGAAAAAGGTAAAGAACAGAGTTTCAAAGCAAAGATTCTTCTTATAATGCATTCCGGTTTAGTCTAAAACACAATCTCTTGCCCTGAAACAGTGTTTAAGGTAAATACAAAGCTGTTTCATAGTGTGAAAAAGGTAAAGAACAGAGTTTCAAATTAAAGATTCTTCTTATAATGCATTACCTTTAGTCTAAAACACAATCTCTTGCCCTGAAACAGTGTTTAAGGTGAATACAAAGCTGTTTCATAGTGTGAAAAAGGTAAAGAACACAGTTTCAAAGTAAAGATTCTTCTCATAACGCATTCCCTTTTAGTCTAAAACACAATCTCTTGCCCTGAAGCAGTGTTTAAGGTGAATACAAAGCTGTTTCATAGTGTGAAAATGGTAAAGAACAGAGTTTCAAAGTAAAGATTCTTCTTATAATGCAGTCTCTTTTAGTCTAAAACACAATCTCTTGCCCTGAAACAGTGTTTAAGTTGAATATAAAGTTGTTTCATAGTGTGAAAAAGGTAAAGAACAGAGTTTCTAAGTAAAGATTCTTCTTATAATGCATTCCCTTTTAGTCTAAAACACAATCTCTTGCCCTGAAACAGTGTTTAAGGTGAATACAAAGCTGTTTCATAGTTTCAAAAAGGTAAAGAATAGAATGTCAAAGTAAAGATTCTTCTCATAATGCATTCCCTTTTAGTCTAAAACACAATCTCTTGCCCTGAAACAGTGTTTAAGGTGAATACAAAGCTGTTTCATAGTGTCAAAAAGGTAAAGAACAGAGTTTCAAAGTAAAGATTCTTCTTATAATGCATTCCCTTTAGTCTAAAACACAATCTCTTGTCCTGAAACAGTGTTTAAGGCGAATACAAAGCTGTTTCACAGTGTGAAAAAGGTAAAGAACAGAGTTTCAAAGTAAAGATTCTTCTTATAATGCAGTCTCTTTTAGTCTAAAACACAATCTCTTGCCCTGAAACAGTGTTTAAGGTGTATACAAAGCTGTTTCAAAGTCTCAAAAAGGTAAAGAACAGAGTTTCAAAGTAAAGATTCTTCTTATAATGCATTCCCTTTTAGTCTAAAACACAATCTCTTGCCCTGAAACAGTGTTTAAGGTAAATACAAAGCTGTTTCATAGTGTGAAAAAGGTAAAGAACAGAGTTTCAAATTAAAGATTCTTCTTATAATGCATTACCTTTAGTCTAAAACACAATCTCTTGCCCTGAAACAGTGTTTAAGGTGAATACAAAGCTGTTTCATAGTGTGAAAAAGGTAAAGAACACAGTTTCAAAGTAAAGATTCTTCTTATAATGCATTCCCTTTTAGTCTAAAACACAATCTCTTGCCCTGAAGCAGTGTTTAAGGTGAATACAAAGCTGTTTCACAGTGTGAAAAAGGTAAAGAACAGAGTTTCAAAGTAAAGATTCTTCTTATAATGCATTCCCTTTAGTCTAAAACACAATCTCTTGCACTGAAACAGTGTTTAAGGCGAGTACAAAGCTGTTTCACAGTGTGAAAAAGGTAAAGAACAGAGTTTCAAAGCAAAGATTCTTCTTATAATGCATTCCGGTTTAGTCTAAAACACAATCTCTTGCCCTGAAACAGTGTTTAAGGTAAATACAAAGCTGTTTCATAGTGTGAAAAAGGTAAAGAACAGAGTTTCAAATTAAAGATTCTTCTTATAATGCATTACCTTTAGTCTAAAACACAATCTCTTGCCCTGAAACAGTGTTTAAGGTGAATACAAAGCTGTTTCATAGTGTGAAAAAGGTAAAGAACACAGTTTCAAAGTAAAGATTCTTCTCATAACGCATTCCCTTTTAGTCTAAAACACAATCTCTTGCCCTGAAGCAGTGTTTAAGGTGAATACAAAGCTGTTTCATAGTGTGAAAATGGTAAAGAACAGAGTTTCAAAGTAAAGATTCTTCTTATAATGCAGTCTCTTTTAGTCTAAAACACAATCTCTTGCCCTGAAACAGTGTTTAAGTTGAATATAAAGTTGTTTCATAGTGTGAAAAAGGTAAAGAACAGAGTTTCTAAGTAAAGATTCTTCTTATAATGCATTCCCTTTTAGTCTAAAACACAATCTCTTGCCCTGAAACAGTGTTTAAGGTGAATACAAAGCTGTTTCATAGTTTCAAAAAGGTAAAGAATAGAATGTCAAAGTAAAGATTCTTCTCATAATGCATTCCCTTTTAGTCTAAAACACAATCTCTTGCCCTGAAACAGTGTTTAAGGTGAATACAAAGCTGTTTCATAGTGTCAAAAAGGTAAAGAACAGAGTTTCAAAGTAAAGATTCTTCTTATAATGCATTCCCTTTAGTCTAAAACACAATCTCTTGTCCTGAAACAGTGTTTAAGGCGAATACAAAGCTGTTTCACAGTGTGAAAAAGGTAAAGAACAGAGTTTCAAAGTAAAGATTCTTCTTATAATGCAGTCTCTTTTAGTCTAAAACACAATCTCTTGCCCTGAAACAGTGTTTAAGGTGTATACAAAGCTGTTTCAAAGTCTCAAAAAGGTAAAGAACAGAGTTTCAAAGTAAAGATTCTTCTTATAATGCATTCCCTTTTAGTCTAAAACACAATCTCTTGCCCTGAAACAGTGTTTAAGGTGAATACAAAGCTGCTTCATAGTGTGAAAAAGGGAAAGAACAGAGTTTCAAAGTAAAGATTCTTCTTATAATGCATTCCCTTTTAGTCTAAATCACAATCTCTTGCCCTGAAACAGTGTTTAAGGTGAATAGAAAGCTGTTTCATAGTGTCAAAAAGGTAAAGAACAGAGTTTCAAAGTAAAGATTCTTCTTATAATGCAGTCTCTTTTAGTCTAAAACACAATCTCTTGCCCTGAAACAGTGTTTAAGGCGAATACAAAGCTGTTGCATAGTGTGAAAAAGGTAAAGAACAGTTTCAAAGTAAAGATTCTTCTTATAATGCATTCCCTTTTAGTCTAAAACACAATCTCTTGCCCTGAAACAGTGTTTAAGGTGAATACAAAGCTGTTTCATAGTGTGAAAAAGGTAAAGAACAGAGTTTCAAAGTAAAGATTCTTCTTATAATGCAGTCTCTTTTAGTCTAAAACACAATCTCTTGCACTGAAACAGTGTTTAAGGTGAATAGAAAGCTGTTTCATAGTGTCAAAAAGGTAAAGAACAAAGTTTCAAAGTAAAGATTCTTCTTATAATGCAGTCTCTTTTAGTCTAAAACACAATCTCTTGCCCTGAAACAGTGTTTAAGGTGAATACAAAGCTGTTTCATAGTGTCAAAAAGGTAAAGAACAGAGTTTCAAAGTAAAGATTCTTCTTATAATGCATTCCCTTTAGTCTAAAACACAATCTCTTGTCCTGAAACAGTGTTTAAGGCGAATACAAAGCTGTTTCACAGTGTGAAAAAGGTAAAGAACAGAGTTTCAAAGTAAAGATTCTTCTTATAATGCAGTCTCTTTTAGTCTAAAACACAATCTCTTGCCCTGAAACAGTGTTTAAGGTGTATACAAAGCTGTTTCAAAGTCTCAAAAAGGTAAAGAACAGAGTTTCAAAGTAAAGATTCTTCTTATAATGCATTCCCTTTTAGTCTAAAACACAATCTCTTGCCCTGAAACAGTGTTTAAGGTGTATACAAAGCTGTTTCACAGTGTGAAAAAGGTAAAGAACAGAGTTTCAAAGTAAAGATTCTTCTTATAATGCATTCCGGTTTAGTCTAAAACACAATCTCTTGCCCTGAAACAGTGTTTAAGGTAAATACAAAGCTGTTTCATAGTGTGAAAAAGGTAAAGAACAGAGTTTCAAATTAAAGATTCTTCTTATAATGCATTACCTTTAGTCTAAAACACAATCTCTTGCCCTGAAACAGAGTTTAAGGTGAATACAAAGCTGTTTCATAGTGTGAAAAAGGTAAAGAACACAGTTTCAAAGTAAAGATTCTTCTCATAACGCATTCCCTTTTAGTCTAAAACACAATCTCTTGCCCTGAAGCAGTGTTTAAGGTGAATACAAAGCTGTTTCATAGTGTGAAAATGGTAAAGAACAGAGTTTCAAAGTAAAGATTCTTCTTATAATGCAGTCTCTTTTAGTCTAAAACACAATCTCTTGCCCTGAAACAGTGTTTAAGTTGAATATAAAGTTGTTTCATAGTGTGAAAAAGGTAAAGAACAGAGTTTCTAAGTAAAGATTCTTCTTATAATGCATTCCCTTTTAGTCTAAAACACAATCTCTTGCCCTGAAACAGTGTTTAAGGTGAATACAAAGCTGTTTCATAGTTTCAAAAAGGTAAAGAATAGAATGTCAAAGTAAAGATTCTTCTCATAATGCATTCCCTTTTAGTCTAAAACACAATCTCTTGCCCTGAAACAGTGTTTAAGGTGAATACAAAGCTGTTTCATAGTGTCAAAAAGGTAAAGAACAGAGTTTCAAAGTGAAGATTCTTCTTATAATGCATTCCCTTTTAGTCTAAAACACAATCTCTTGCCCTGAAACAGTGTTTAAGGTGAATACAAAGCTGTTTCATAGTGTGAAAAAGGTAAAGAACAGAGTTTCAAAGTAAAGATTCTTCTTATAATGCATTCCCTTTAGTCTAAAACACAATCTCTTGCCCTGAAACAGTGTTTAAGCTATTCAATTTGGTTAAAAACAATATTTCTTGCTCTGAAACGGTGTATAAGCCGATTACAATGCATAGAAGCCCTGTTTCTTTGTGGTTAGAGGTGTACAAACAGAGTTGCAATTACTTTAATTGGTCATATTACAAACAACTTGTTTCACCCCTTTATAAACTCGTTTCACTTGAAATATGTGTTTTCTTAGGATATTGTAAGTTATTCAGTTTGGTCAAAAACAATGTGTCTTGCTCTGAAACGCTGTATAAGCTGATTACAATGCATAGAAACCCTGTTTCGTTCTGGTTAGAGGTGTACAAACAGAGTTGCAATTACTTTAAATGGTTAAGTTGTTCAGTTTGGTTAAAAACAATATTTCTTGCTCTGAAACTATGTATAAGCCAATTATAATGCGTGGAAACGTTGCCTCCTTGTGGTTAGAGGTGTAAAAACATAGTTGCAATTACTTTCAAGGGGCACATTAGAACCATGTTAAAACAACTTGTTTCTCCCCTGTATAAACTCTTTTCACTTGAAATATATGTTTTCTTAGGATATTGTAAGTTGTTCAGTTTGGTTAAAAACAATATTTCTTGCTCTGAAACGCTGTATAAGCCGATTACAATACATAGAAACCCTGTTTCGTTGTGGTGAAACGTGTTCAAACAGAGTTGTAATTACTTTAATTGATCATATTACAAACAACTTGATGTCCCCTTGTTATAAACTCTTTTCATTTGAAATATGTGTTTTCTTAACATATTGTAAGTTATTCAGTTTGGTTAAAAACAAGATGTCTAGCTCTGAAACAGTGTTTAAGGTGAATACAAAGCTGTTTCATAGTGTGAAAATGGTAAAGAACAGAGTTTCTAAGTAAAGATTCATCTTATAATGCCGTCTCTTTTAGTCTAAAACACAATCTCTTGCCCTGAAACAGTGTTTAAGTTGAATATAAAGTTGTTTCATAGTGTGAAAAAGGTAAAGAACAGAGTTTCTAAGTAAAGATTCTTCTCATAATGCATTCCCTTTTAGTCTAATTCACAATCTCTTGCCCTGAAACAGTGTTTAAGGTGAATACAAAGCTGTTTCATAGTGTCAAAAAGGTAAAGAACAGAGTTTCAAAGTAAAGATTCTTCTTATAATGCATTCCCTTTTAGTCTAAAACACAATCTCTTGCCCTGAAACAGTGTTTAAGGTGAATACAAAGCTGTTTCATAGTGTGAAAAAGGTAAAGAACAGAGTTTCAAAGTAAAGATTCTTCTTATAATGCATTCCCTTTTAGTCTAAAACACAATCTCTTGCCCTGAAACAGTGTTTAAGCTATTCAATTTGGTTAAAAACAATATTTCTTGCTCTGAAACGGTGTATAAGCCGATTACAATGCATAGAAGCCCTGTTTCTTTGTGGTTAGAGGTGTACAAACAGAGTTGCAATTACTTTAATTGGTCATATTACAAACAACTTGTTTCACCCCTTTATAAACTCGTTTCACTTGAAATATGTGTTTTCTTAGGATATTGTAAGTTATTCAGTTTGGTCAAAAACAATGTGTCTTGCTCTGAAACGCTGTATAAGCTGATTACAATGCATAGAAACCCTGTTTCGTTCTGGTTAGAGGTGTACAAACAGAGTTGCAATTACTTTAAATGGTTAAGTTGTTCAGTTTGGTTAAAAACAATATTTCTTGCTCTGAAACTATGTATAAGCCAATTATAATGCGTGGAAACGTTGCCTCCTTGTGGTTAGAGGTGTAAAAACATAGTTGCAATTACTTTCAAGGGGCACATTAGAACCATGTTAAAACAACTTGTTTCTCCCCTGTATAAACTCTTTTCACTTGAAATATATGTTTTCTTAGGATATTGTAAGTTGTTCAGTTTGGTTAAAAACAATATTTCTTGCTCTGAAACGCTGTATAAGCCGATTACAATACATAGAAACCCTGTTTCGTTGTGGTGAAACGTGTTCAAACAGAGTTGTAATTACTTTAATTGATCATATTACAAACAACTTGATGTCCCCTTGTTATAAAATCTTTTCATTTGAAATATGTGTTTTCTTAACATATTGTAAGTTATTCAGTTTGGTTAAAAACAAGATGTCTAGCTCTGAAACAGTGTTTAAGGTGAATACAAAGCTGTTTCATAGTGTGAAAATGGTAAAGAACAGAGTTTCTAAGTAAAGATTCATCTTATAATGCCGTCTCTTTTAGTCTAAAACACAATCTCTTGCCCTGAAACAGTGTTTAAGTTGAATATAAAGTTGTTTCATAGTGTGAAAAAGGTAAAGAACAGAGTTTCTAAGTAAAGATTCTTCTTATAATGCATTCCCTTTTAGTCTAAAACACAATCTCTTGCCCTGAAACAGTGTTTAAGGTGAATACAAAGCTGTTTCATAGTTTCAAAAAGGTAAAGAATAGAATGTCAAAGTAAAGATTCTTCTCATAATGCATTCCCTTTTAGTCTAAATCACAATCTCTTGCCCTGAAACAGTGTTTAAGGTGAATACAAAGCTGTTTCATAGTGTCAAAAAGGTAAAGAACAGAGTTTCAAAGTAAAGATTCTTCTTATAATGCATTCCCTTTAGTCTAAAACACAATCTCTTGCCCTGAAACAGTGTTTAAGGCGAATACAAAGCTGTTGCATAGTGTGAAAAAGGTAAAGAACAGTTTCAAAGTAAAGATTCTTCTGATAATGCATTCCCTTTTAGTCTAAAACACAATCTCTTGCCCTGAAACAGTGTTTAAGCTGAATACAAAGCTGTTTCATAGTGTGAAAAATTTAAAGAACAGAGTTTCAAAGTAAAGATTCTTCTTATAATGCATTCCGGTTTAGTCTAAAACACAATCTCTTGCCCTGAAACAGTGTTTAAGGTAAATACAAAGCTGTTTCATAGTGTGAAAAAGGTAAAGAACAGAGTTTCAAATTAAAGATTCTTCTTATAATGCATTACCTTTAGTCTAAAACACAATCTCTTGCCCTGAAACAGTGTTTAAGGTGAATACAAAGCTGTTTCATAGTGTGAAAAAGGTAAAGAACACAGTTTCAAAGTAAAGATTCTTCTTATAATGCATTCCCTTTTAGTCTAAAACACAATCTCTTGCCCTGAAGCAGTGTTTAAGGTGAATACAAAGCTGTTTCACAGTGTGAAAAAGGTAAAGAACAGAGTTTCAAAGTAAAGATTCTTCTTATAATGCATTCCCTTTAGTCTAAAACACAATCTCTTGCACTGAAACAGTGTTTAAGGCGAGTACAAAGCTGTTTCACAGTGTGAAAAAGGTAAAGAACAGAGTTTCAAAGCAAAGATTCTTCTTATAATGCATTCCGGTTTAGTCTAAAACACAATCTCTTGCCCTGAAACAGTGTTTAAGGTAAATACAAAGCTGTTTCATAGTGTGAAAAAGGTAAAGAACAGAGTTTCAAATTAAAGATTCTTCTTATAATGCATTACCTTTAGTCTAAAACACAATCTCTTGCCCTGAAACAGTGTTTAAGGTGAATACAAAGCTGTTTCATAGTGTGAAAAAGGTAAAGAACACAGTTTCAAAGTAAAGATTCTTCTCATAACGCATTCCCTTTTAGTCTAAAACACAATCTCTTGCCCTGAAGCAGTGTTTAAGGTGAATACAAAGCTGTTTCATAGTGTGAAAATGGTAAAGAACAGAGTTTCAAAGTAAAGATTCTTCTTATAATGCAGTCTCTTTTAGTCTAAAACACAATCTCTTGCCCTGAAACAGTGTTTAAGTTGAATATAAAGTTGTTTCATAGTGTGAAAAAGGTAAAGAACAGAGTTTCTAAGTAAAGATTCTTCTTATAATGCATTCCCTTTTAGTCTAAAACACAATCTCTTGCCCTGAAACAGTGTTTAAGGTGAATACAAAGCTGTTTCATAGTTTCAAAAAGGTAAAGAATAGAATGTCAAAGTAAAGATTCTTCTCATAATGCATTCCCTTTTAGTCTAAAACACAATCTCTTGCCCTGAAACAGTGTTTAAGGTGAATACAAAGCTGTTTCATAGTGTCAAAAAGGTAAAGAACAGAGTTTCAAAGTAAAGATTCTTCTTATAATGCATTCCCTTTAGTCTAAAACACAATCTCTTGTCCTGAAACAGTGTTTAAGGCGAATACAAAGCTGTTTCACAGTGTGAAAAAGGTAAAGAACAGAGTTTCAAAGTAAAGATTCTTCTTATAATGCAGTCTCTTTTAGTCTAAAACACAATCTCTTGCCCTGAAACAGTGTTTAAGGTGTATACAAAGCTGTTTCAAAGTCTCAAAAAGGTAAAGAACAGAGTTTCAAAGTAAAGATTCTTCTTATAATGCATTCCCTTTTAGTCTAAAACACAATCTCTTGCCCTGAAACAGTGTTTAAGGTGAATACAAAGCTGCTTCATAGTGTGAAAAAGGGAAAGAACAGAGTTTCAAAGTAAAGATTCTTCTTATAATGCATTCCCTTTTAGTCTAAATCACAATCTCTTGCCCTGAAACAGTGTTTAAGGTGAATAGAAAGCTGTTTCATAGTGTCAAAAAGGTAAAGAACAGAGTTTCAAAGTAAAGATTCTTCTTATAATGCAGTCTCTTTTAGTCTAAAACACAATCTCTTGCCCTGAAACAGTGTTTAAGGCGAATACAAAGCTGTTGCATAGTGTGAAAAAGGTAAAGAACAGTTTCAAAGTAAAGATTCTTCTTATAATGCATTCCCTTTTAGTCTAAAACACAATCTCTTGCCCTGAAACAGTGTTTAAGGTGAATACAAAGCTGTTTCATAGTGTGAAAAAGGTAAAGAACAGAGTTTCAAAGTAAAGATTCTTCTTATAATGCAGTCTCTTTTAGTCTAAAACACAATCTCTTGCACTGAAACAGTGTTTAAGGTGAATAGAAAGCTGTTTCATAGTGTCAAAAAGGTAAAGAACAAAGTTTCAAAGTAAAGATTCTTCTTATAATGCAGTCTCTTTTAGTCTAAAACACAATCTCTTGCCCTGAAACAGTGTTTAAGGTGTATACAAAGCTGTTTCACAGTGTGAAAAAGGTAAAGAACAGAGTTTCAAAGTAAAGATTCTTCTTATAATGCATTCCCTTTAGTCTAAAACACAATCTCTTGCACTGAAACAGTGTTTAAGGCGAGTACAAAGCTGTTTCACAGTGTGAAAAAGGTAAAGATCAGCGTTTCAAAGTAAAGATTCTTCTTATAATGCATTCCCGTTTAGTCTAAAACACAATCTCTTGCCCTGAAACAGTGTTTAAGGTAAATACAAAGCTGTTTCATAGTGTGAAAAAGGTAAAGAACACAGTTTCAAAGTAAAGATTCTTCTTATAATGCATTCCCTTTTAGTCTAAAACACAATCTCTTGCCCTGAAGCAGTGTTTAAGGTGAATACAAAGCTGTTTCACAGTGTGAAAAAGGTAAAGAACAGAGTTTCAAAGTAAAGATTCTTCTTATAATGCATTCCCTTTAGTCTAAAACACAATCTCTTGCACTGAAACAGTGTTTAAGGCGAGTACAAAGCTGTTTCACAGTGTGAAAAAGGTAAAGAACAGAGTTTCAAAGTAAAGATTCTTCTTATAATGCATTCCGGTTTAGACTAAAACACAATCTCTTGCCCTGAAACAGTGTTTAAGGTAAATACAAAGCTGTTTCATAGTGTGAAAAAGGTAAAGAACAGAGTTTCAAATTAAAGATTCTTCTTATAATGCATTACCTTTAGTCTAAAACACAATCTCTTGCCCTGAAACAGTGTTTAAGGTGAATACAAAGCTGTTTCATAGTGTGAAAAAGGTAAAGAACACAGTTTCAAAGTAAAGATTCTTCTCATAACGCATTCCCTTTTAGTCTAAAACACAATCTCTTGCCCTGAAGCAGTGTTTAAGGTGAATACAAAGCTGTTTCATAGTGTGAAAATGGTAAAGAACAGAGTTTCAAAGTAAAGATTCTTCTTATAATGCAGTCTCTTTTAGTCTAAAACACAATCTCTTGCCCTGAAACAGTGTTTAAGTTGAATATAAAGTTGTTTCATAGTGTGAAAAAGGTAAAGAACAGAGTTTCTAAGTAAAGATTCTTCTTATAATGCATTCCCTTTTAGTCTAAAACACAATCTCTTGCCCTGAAACAGTGTTTAAGGTGAATACAAAGCTGTTTCATAGTTTCAAAAAGGTAAAGAATAGAATGTCAAAGTAAAGATTCTTCTCATAATGCATTCCCTTTTAGTCTAAAACACAATCTCTTGCCCTGAAACAGTGTTTAAGGTGAATACAAAGCTGTTTCATAGTGTGAAAAAGGTAAAGAACAGAGTTTCAAATTAAAGATTCTTCTTATAATGCAGTCTCTTTTAGTCTAAAACACAATCTCTTGCCCTGAAACAGTGTTTAAGGTGTATACAAAGCTGTTTCACAGTGTGAAAAAGGTAAAGAACAGAGTTTCAAAGTAAAGATTCTTCTTATAATGCATTCCGGTTTAGTCTAAAACACAATCTCTTGCCCTGAAACAGTGTTTAAGGTAAATACAAAGCTGTTTCATAGTGTGAAAAAGGTAAAGAACAGAGTTTCAAATTAAAGATTCTTCTTATAATGCATTCCCTTTTAGTCTAAAACATAATCTCTTGCCCTGAAACAGTGTTTAAGGTGAATAGAAAGCTGTTTCATCGTGTCAAAAAGGTAAAGAACAAAGTTTCAAAGTAAAGATTCTTCTTATAATGCAGTCTCTTTTAGTCTAAAACACAATCTCTTGCCCTGAAACAGTGTTTAAGGTGTATACAAAGCTGTTTCAAAGTGTCAAAAAGGTAAAGAACAGAGTTTCAAAGTAAAGATTCTTCTTATAATGCATTCCCTTTTAGTCTAAAACACAATCTCTTGCCCTGAAACAGTGTTTAAGGTGAATACAAAGCTGTTTCATAGTGTGAAAAAGGTAAAGAACAGAGTTTCAAAGTAAAGATTCTTCTTATAATGCATTCCCTTTTAGTCTAAAACACAATCTCTTGCCCTGAAACAGTGTTTAAGGTGAATACAAAGCTGTTTCATAGTGTCAAAAAGGTAAAGAACAGAGTTTCAAAGTAAAGATTCTTCTTATAATGCAGTCTCTTTTAGTCTAAAACACAATCTCTTGCCCTGAAACAGTGTTTAAGGTGTATACAAAGCTGTTTCAAAGTGTCAAAAAGGTAAAGAACAGAGTTTCAAAGTAAAGATTCTTCTTATAATGCATTCCCTTTTAGTCTAAAACACAATCTCTTGCCCTGAAACAGTTTTTAAGGTGAATACAAAGCTGTTTCATAGTGTGAAAAAGGGAAAGAACAGAGTTTCAAAGTAAAGATTCTTCTTATAATGCATTCCCTTTTAGTCTAAAACATAATCTCTTGCCCTGAAACAGTGTTTAAGGTGAATAGAAAGCTGTTTCATAGTGTCAAAAAGGTAAAGAACAAAGTTTCAAAGTAAAGATTCTTCTTATAATGCAGTCTCTTTTAGTCTAAAACACAATCTCTTGCCCTGAAACAGTGTTTAAGGCGAATACAAAGCTGTTGCATAGTGTGAAAAAGGTAAAGAACAGTTTCAAAGTAAAGATTCTTCTTATAATGCATTCCCTTTTAGTCTAAAACACAATCTCTTGCCCTGAAACAGTGTTTAAGGTGAATACAAAGCTGTTTCATAGTGTGAAAAAGGTAAAGAACAGAGTTTCAAAGTAAAGATTCTTCTTATAATGCAGTCTCTTTTAGTCTAAAACACAATCTCTTGCCCTGAAACAGTGTTTAAGGTGAATACAAAGCTGTTTCATAGTGTCAAAAAGGTAAAGAACAGAGTTTCAAAGTAAAGATTCTTCTTATAATGCATTCCCTTTTAGTCTAAAACACAATCTCTTGCCCTGAAACAGTGTTTAAGGTGAATACAAAGCTGTTTCATAGTGTGAAAAAGGGAAAGAACAGAGTTTCAAAGTAAAGATTCTTCTTATAATGCATTCCCTTTTAGTCTAAAACACAATCTCTTGCCCTGAAACAGTGTTTAAGGTGAATACAAAGCTGTTTCATAGTGTCAAAAAGGTAAAGAACAGAGTTTCAAAGTAAAGATTCTTCTTATAATGCAGTCTCTTTTAGTCTAAAACACAATCTCTTGCCCTGAAACAGTGTTTAAGGTGTATACAAAGCTGTTTCAAAGTGTCAAAAAGGTAAAGAACAGAGTTTCAAAGTAAAGATTCTTCTTATAATGCATTCCCTTTTAGTCTAAAACACAATCTCTTGCCCTGAAACAGTTTTTAAGGTGAATACAAAGCTGTTTCATAGTGTGAAAAAGGGAAAGAACAGAGTTTCAAAGTAAAGATTCTTCTTATAATGCATTCCCTTTTAGTCTAAAACATAATCTCTTGCCCTGAAACAGTGTTTAAGGTGAATAGAAAGCTGTTTCATAGTGTCAAAAAGGTAAAGAACAAAGTTTCAAAGTAAAGATTCTTCTTATAATGCAGTCTCTTTTAGTCTAAAACACAATCTCTTGCCCTGAAACAGTGTTTAAGGCGAATACAAAGCTGTTGCATAGTGTGAAAAAGGTAAAGAACAGTTTCAAAGTAAAGATTCTTCTTATAATGCATTCCCTTTTAGTCTAAAACACAATCTCTTGCCCTGAAACAGTGTTTAAGGTGAATACAAAGCTGTTTCATAGTGTGAAAAAGGTAAAGAACAGAGTTTCAAAGTAAAGATTCTTCTTATAATGCAGTCTCTTTTAGTCTAAAACACAATCTCTTGCCCTGAAACAGTGTTTAAGGCGAATACAAAGCTGTTGCATAGTGTGAAAAAGGTAAAGAACAGTTTCAAAGTAAAGATTCTTCTTATAATGCATTCCCTTTTAGTCTAAAACACAATCTCTTGCCCTGAAACAGTGTTTAAGGTGAATACAAAGCTGTTTCATAGTGTGAAAAAGGTAAAGAACAGAGTTTCAAAGTAAAGATTCTTCTTATAATGCAGTCTCTTTTAGTCTAAAACACAATCTCTTGCCCTGAAACAGTGTTTAAGGTGAATACAAAGCTGTTTCATAGGGTGAAAAAGGTAAAGAACAGCGTTTCAAAGTAAAGATTCTTCTTATAATGCATTCCCTTTAGTCTAAAACACAATCTCTTGCACTGAAACAGTGTTTAAGGCGAGTACAAAGCTGTTTCACAGTATGAAAAAGGTAAAGAACAGAGTTTCAAATTAAAGATTCTTCTTATAATGCATTCCCTTTAGTCTAAAACACAATCTCTTGCCCTGAAACAGTGTTTAAGGTGAATACAAAGCTGTTTCATAGTGTGAAAAAGATAAAGAACAGAGTTTCAAAGTAAAGATTCTTCTTATAATGCATTCCCTTTTAGTCTAAAACACAATCTCTTGCCTTGAAACAGTGTTTAAGGTGAATACAAAGCTGTTTCATACTGTGAAAAAGGTAAAGAACAGAGTTTCAAATTAAAGATTCTTCTTATAATGCATTCCCTTTAGTCTAAAACACAATCTCTTGCCCTGAAACAGTGATTAAGGTGAATACAAAGCTGTTTCATAGTGTGAAAAAGGTAAAGAACAGAGTTTCAAAGTAAAGATTCTTCTTATAATGCATTCCCTTTTAGTCTAAAACACAATCTCTTGCCCTGAAACAGTGTTTAAGGTGAATACAAAGCTGTTTCATAGTGTGAAAAAGGTAAAGAACAGAGTTTCAAAGTAAAGATTCTTCTTATAATGCATTCCCTTTTAGTCTAAAACACAATCTCTTGCCCTGAAACAGTGTTTAAGGTGAATATAAATCTGTTTCATAGTGTGAAAAAGGTAAAGAACAGTTTCAAAGTAAAGATTCTTGTTATTATGCAGTCTCTTTTAGTCTAAAACACAATCTCTTGCCCTGAAACAGTGTTTAAGGTGAATACAAAGCTGTTTCATAGTGTCAAAAAGGTAAAGAACAGAGTTTCAAAGTAAAGATTCTTCTTATAATGCATTCCCTTTTAGTCTAAAACACAATCTCTTGCCCTGAAACAGTGTTTAAGGTGAATACAAAGCTGCTTCATAGTGTGAAAAAGGGAAAGAACAGAGTTTCAAAGTAAAGATTCTTCTTATAATGCATTCCCTTTTAGTCTAAATCACAATCTCTTGCCCTGAAACAGTGTTTAAGGTGAATAGAAAGCTGTTTCATAGTGTCAAAAAGGTAAAGAACAGAGTTTCAAAGTAAAGATTCTTCTTATAATGCAGTCTCTTTTAGTCTAAAACACAATCTCTTGCCCTGAAACAGTGTTTAAGGCGAATACAAAGCTGTTGCATAGTGTGAAAAAGGTAAAGAACAGTTTCAAAGTAAAGATTCTTCTTATAATGCATTCCCTTTTAGTCTAAAACACAATCTCTTGCCCTGAAACAGTGTTTAAGGTGAATACAAAGCTGTTTCATAGTGTGAAAAAGGTAAAGAACAGAGTTTCAAAGTAAAGATTCTTCTTATAATGCAGTCTCTTTTAGTCTAAAACACAATCTCTTGCACTGAAACAGTGTTTAAGGTGAATAGAAAGCTGTTTCATAGTGTCAAAAAGGTAAAGAACAAAGTTTCAAAGTAAAGATTCTTCTTATAATGCAGTCTCTTTTAGTCTAAAACACAATCTCTTGCCCTGAAACAGTGTTTAAGGTGTATACAAAGCTGTTTCACAGTGTGAAAAAGGTAAAGAACAGAGTTTCAAAGTAAAGATTCTTCTTATAATGCATTCCCTTTAGTCTAAAACACAATCTCTTGCACTGAAACAGTGTTTAAGGCGAGTACAAAGCTGTTTCACAGTGTGAAAAAGGTAAAGATCAGCGTTTCAAAGTAAAGATTCTTCTTATAATGCATTCCCGTTTAGTCTAAAACACAATCTCTTGCCCTGAAACAGTGTTTAAGGTAAATACAAAGCTGTTTCATAGTGTGAAAAAGGTAAAGAACACAGTTTCAAAGTAAAGATTCTTCTTATAATGCATTCCCTTTTAGTCTAAAACACAATCTCTTGCCCTGAAGCAGTGTTTAAGGTGAATACAAAGCTGTTTCACAGTGTGAAAAAGGTAAAGAACAGAGTTTCAAAGTAAAGATTCTTCTTATAATGCATTCCCTTTAGTCTAAAACACAATCTCTTGCACTGAAACAGTGTTTAAGGCGAGTACAAAGCTGTTTCACAGTGTGAAAAAGGTAAAGAACAGAGTTTCAAAGTAAAGATTCTTCTTATAATGCATTCCGGTTTAGACTAAAACACAATCTCTTGCCCTGAAACAGTGTTTAAGGTGAATAGAAAGCTGTTACATAGTGTGAAAAAGGTAAAGAACAGAGTTTCAAATTAAAGATTCTTCTTATAATGCATTACCTTTAGTCTAAAACACAATCTCTTGCCCTGAAACAGTGTTTAAGGTGAATACAAAGCTGTTTCATAGTGTGAAAAAGGTAAAGAACACAGTTTCAAAGTAAAGATTCTTCTCATAACGCATTCCCTTTTAGTCTAAAACACAATCTCTTGCCCTGAAGCAGTGTTTAAGGTGAATACAAAGCTGTTTCATAGTGTGAAAATGGTAAAGAACAGAGTTTCAAAGTAAAGATTCTTCTTATAATGCAGTCTCTTTTAGTCTAAAACACAATCTCTTGCCCTGAAACAGTGTTTAAGTTGAATATAAAGTTGTTTCATAGTGTGAAAAAGGTAAAGAACAGAGTTTCTAAGTAAAGATTCTTCTTATAATGCATTCCCTTTTAGTCTAAAACACAATCTCTTGCCCTGAAACAGTGTTTAAGGTGAATACAAAGCTGTTTCATAGTTTCAAAAAGGTAAAGAATAGAATGTCAAAGTAAAGATTCTTCTCATAATGCATTCCCTTTTAGTCTAAAACACAATCTCTTGCCCTGAAACAGTGTTTAAGGTGAATACAAAGCTGTTTCATAGTGTCAAAAAGGTAAAGAACAGAGTTTCAAAGTAAAGATTCTTCTTATAATGCATTCCCTTTAGTCTAAAACACAATCTCTTGCCCTGAAACAGTGTTTAAGGCGAATACAAAGCTGTTTCACAGTGTGAAAAAGGTAAAGAACAGAGTTTCAAATTAAAGATTCTTCTTATAATGCAGTCTCTTTTAGTCTAAAACACAATCTCTTGCCCTGAAACAGTGTTTAAGGTGTATACAAAGCTGTTTCACAGTGTGAAAAAGGTAAAGAACAGAGTTTCAAAGTAAAGATTCTTCTTATAATGCATTCCGGTTTAGTCTAAAACACAATCTCTTGCCCTGAAACAGTGTTTAAGGTAAATACAAAGCTGTTTCATAGTGTGAAAAAGGTAAAGAACAGAGTTTCAAATTAAAGATTCTTCTTATAATGCATTCCCTTTTAGTCTAAAACATAATCTCTTGCCCTGAAACAGTGTTTAAGGTGAATAGAAAGCTGTTTCATCGTGTCAAAAAGGTAAAGAACAAAGTTTCAAAGTAAAGATTCTTCTTATAATGCAGTCTCTTTTAGTCTAAAACACAATCTCTTGCCCTGAAACAGTGTTTAAGGTGTATACAAAGCTGTTTCAAAGTGTCAAAAAGGTAAAGAACAGAGTTTCAAAGTAAAGATTCTTCTTATAATGCATTCCCTTTTAGTCTAAAACACAATCTCTTGCCCTGAAACAGTGTTTAAGGTGAATACAAAGCTGTTTCATAGTGTGAAAAAGGGAAAGAACAGAGTTTCAAAGTAAAGATTCTTCTTATAATGCATTCCCTTTTAGTCTAAAACACAATCTCTTGCCCTGAAACAGTGTTTAAGGTGAATACAAAGCTGTTTCATAGTGTCAAAAAGGTAAAGAACAGAGTTTCAAAGTAAAGATTCTTCTTATAATGCAGTCTCTTTTAGTCTAAAACACAATCTCTTGCCCTGAAACAGTGTTTAAGGTGTATACAAAGCTGTTTCAAAGTGTCAAAAAGGTAAAGAACAGAGTTTCAAAGTAAAGATTCTTCTTATAATGCATTCCCTTTTAGTCTAAAACACAATCTCTTGCCCTGAAACAGTTTTTAAGGTGAATACAAAGCTGTTTCATAGTGTGAAAAAGGGAAAGAACAGAGTTTCAAAGTAAAGATGCTTCTTATAATGCATTCCCTTTTAGTCTAAAACATAATCTCTTGCCCTGAAACAGTGTTTAAGGTGAATAGAAAGCTGTTTCATAGTGTCAAAAAGGTAAAGAACAAAGTTTCAAAGTAAAGATTCTTCTTATAATGCAGTCTCTTTTAGTCTAAAACACAATCTCTTGCCCTGAAACAGTGTTTAAGGCGAATACAAAGCTGTTGCATAGTGTGAAAAAGGTAAAGAACAGTTTCAAAGTAAAGATTCTTCTTATAATGCATTCCCTTTTAGTCTAAAACACAATCTCTTGCCCTGAAACAGTGTTTAAGGTGAATACAAAGCTGTTTCATAGTGTGAAAAAGGTAAAGAACAGAGTTTCAAAGTAAAGATTCTTCTTATAATGCAGTCTCTTTTAGTCTAAAACACAATCTCTTGCCCTGAAACAGTGTTTAAGGTGAATACAAAGCTGTTTCATAGTGTCAAAAAGGTAAAGAACAGAGTTTCAAAGTAAAGATTCTTCTTATAATGCATTCCCTTTTAGTCTAAAACACAATCTCTTGCCCTGAAACAGTGTTTAAGGTGAATACAAAGCTGTTTCATAGTGTGAAAAAGGGAAAGAACAGAGTTTCAAAGTAAAGATTCTTCTTATAATGCATTCCCTTTTAGTCTAAAACACAATCTCTTGCCCTGAAACAGTGTTTAAGGTGAATACAAAGCTGTTTCATAGTGTCAAAAAGGTAAAGAACAGAGTTTCAAAGTAAAGATTCTTCTTATAATGCAGTCTCTTTTAGTCTAAAACACAATCTCTTGCCCTGAAACAGTGTTTAAGGTGTATACAAAGCTGTTTCAAAGTGTCAAAAAGGTAAAGAACAGAGTTTCAAAGTAAAGATTCTTCTTATAATGCATTCCCTTTTAGTCTAAAACACAATCTCTTGCCCTGAAACAGTTTTTAAGGTGAATACAAAGCTGTTTCATAGTGTGAAAAAGGGAAAGAACAGAGTTTCAAAGTAAAGATTCTTCTTATAATGCATTCCCTTTTAGTCTAAAACATAATCTCTTGCCCTGAAACAGTGTTTAAGGTGAATAGAAAGCTGTTTCATAGTGTCAAAAAGGTAAAGAACAAAGTTTCAAAGTAAAGATTCTTCTTATAATGCAGTCTCTTTTAGTCTAAAACACAATCTCTTGCCCTGAAACAGTGTTTAAGGCGAATACAAAGCTGTTGCATAGTGTGAAAAAGGTAAAGAACAGTTTCAAAGTAAAGATTCTTCTTATAATGCATTCCCTTTTAGTCTAAAACACAATCTCTTGCCCTGAAACAGTGTTTAAGGTGAATACAAAGCTGTTTCATAGTGTGAAAAAGGTAAAGAACAGAGTTTCAAAGTAAAGATTCTTCTTATAATGCAGTCTCTTTTAGTCTAAAACACAATCTCTTGCCCTGAAACAGTGTTTAAGGCGAATACAAAGCTGTTGCATAGTGTGAAAAAGGTAAAGAACAGTTTCAAAGTAAAGATTCTTCTTATAATGCATTCCCTTTTAGTCTAAAACACAATCTCTTGCCCTGAAACAGTGTTTAAGGTGAATACAAAGCTGTTTCATAGTGTGAAAAAGGTAAAGAACAGAGTTTCAAAGTAAAGATTCTTCTTATAATGCAGTCTCTTTTAGTCTAAAACACAATCTCTTGCCCTGAAACAGTGTTTAAGGTGAATACAAAGCTGTTTCATAGTGTGAAAAAGGTAAAGAACAGCGTTTCAAAGTAAAGATTCTTCTTATAATGCATTCCCTTTAGTCTAAAACACAATCTCTTGCACTGAAACAGTGTTTAAGGCGAGTACAAAGCTGTTTCACAGTATGAAAAAGGTAAAGAACAGAGTTTCAAATTAAAGATTCTTCTTATAATGCATTCCCTTTAGTCTAAAACACAATCTCTTGCCCTGAAACAGTGTTTAAGGTGAATACAAAGCTGTTTCATAGTGTGAAAAAGATAAAGAACAGAGTTTCAAAGTAAAGATTCTTCTTATAATGCATTCCCTTTTAGTCTAAAACACAATCTCTTGCCTTGAAACAGTGTTTAAGGTGAATACAAAGCTGTTTCATACTGTGAAAAAGGTAAAGAACAGAGTTTCAAATTAAAGATTCTTCTTATAATGCATTCCCTTTAGTCTAAAACACAATCTCTTGCCCTGAAACAGTGATTAAGGTGAATACAAAGCTGTTTCATAGTGTGAAAAAGGTAAAGAACAGAGTTTCAAAGTAAAGATTCTTCTTATAATGCATTCCCTTTTAGTCTAAAACACAATCTCTTGCCCTGAAACAGTGTTTAAGGTGAATACAAAGCTGTTTCATAGTGTGAAAAAGGTAAAGAACAGAGTTTCAAAGTAAAGATTCTTCTTATAATGCATTCCCTTTTAGTCTAAAACACAATCTCTTGCCCTGAAACAGTGTTTAAGGTGAATATAAATCTGTTTCATAGTGTGAAAAAGGTAAAGAACAGTTTCAAAGTAAAGATTCTTGTTATTATGCAGTCTCTTTTAGTCTAAAACACAATCTCTTGCCCTGAAACAGTGTTTAAGGTGAATACAAAGCTGTTTCATAGTGTCAAAAAGGTAAAGAACAGAGTTTCAAAGTAAAGATTCTTCTTATAATGCATTCCCTTTTAGTCTAAAACACAATCTCTTGCCCTGAAACAGTGTTTAAGGTGAATACAAAGCTGTTTCATAGTGTCAAAAAGGTAAAGAACAGAGTTTCAAAGTAAAGATTCTTCTTATAATGCAGTCTCTTTTAGTCTAAAACACAATCTCTTGCCCTGAAACAGTGTTTAAGGTGTATACAAAGCTGTTTCAAAGTGTCAAAAAGGTAAAGAACAGAGTTTCAAAGTAAAGATTCTTCTTATAATGCATTCCCTTTTAGTCTAAAACACAATCTCTTGCCCTGAAACAGTTTTTAAGGTGAATACAAAGCTGTTTCATAGTGTCAAAAAGGTAAAGAACAGAGTTTCAAAGTAAAGATTCTTCTTATAATGCAGTCTCTTTTAGTCTAAAACACAATCTCTTGCCCTGAAACAGTGTTTAAGGTGTATACAAAGCTGTTTCAAAGTGTCAAAAAGGTAAAGAACAGAGTTTCAAAGTAAAGATTCTTCTTATAATGCATTCCCTTTTAGTCTAAAACACAATCTCTTGCCCTGAAACAGTTTTTAAGGTGAATACAAAGCTGTTTCATAGTGTGAAAAAGGGAAAGAACAGAGTTTCAAAGTAAAGATTCTTCTTATAATGCATTCCCTTTTAGTCTAAAACATAATCTCTTGCCCTGAAACAGTGTTTAAGGTGAATAGAAAGCTGTTTCATAGTGTCAAAAAGGTAAAGAACAAAGTTTCAAAGTAAAGATTCTTCTTATAATGCAGTCTCTTTTAGTCTAAAACACAATCTCTTGCCCTGAAACAGTGTTTAAGGCGAATACAAAGCTGTTGCATAGTGTGAAAAAGGTAAAGAACAGTTTCAAAGTAAAGATTCTTCTTATAATGCATTCCCTTTTAGTCTAAAACACAATCTCTTGCCCTGAAACAGTGTTTAAGGTGAATACAAAGCTGTTTCATAGTGTGAAAAAGGTAAAGAACAGAGTTTCAAAGTAAAGATTCTTCTTATAATGCAGTCTCTTTTAGTCTAAAACACAATCTCTTGCCCTGAAACAGTGTTTAAGGTGAATACAAAGCTGTTTCATAGTGTGAAAAAGGTAAAGAACAGCGTTTCAAAGTAAAGATTCTTCTTATAATGCATTCCCTTTAGTCTAAAACACAATCTCTTGCACTGAAACAGTGTTTAAGGCGAGTACAAAGCTGTTTCACAGTATGAAAAAGGTAAAGAACAGAGTTTCAAATTAAAGATTCTTCTTATAATGCATTCCCTTTAGTCTAAAACACAATCTCTTGCCCTGAAACAGTGTTTAAGGTGAATACAAAGCTGTTTCATAGTGTGAAAAAGATAAAGAACAGAGTTTCAAAGTAAAGATTCTTCTTATAATGCATTCCCTTTTAGTCTAAAACACAATCTCTTGCCTTGAAACAGTGTTTAAGGTGAATACAAAGCTGTTTCATACTGTGAAAAAGGTAAAGAACAGAGTTTCAAATTAAAGATTCTTCTTATAATGCATTCCCTTTAGTCTAAAACACAATCTCTTGCCCTGAAACAGTGATTAAGGTGAATACAAAGCTGTTTCATAGTGTGAAAAAGGTAAAGAACAGAGTTTCAAAGTAAAGATTCTTCTTATAATGCATTCCCTTTTAGTCTAAAACACAATCTCTAGCCCTGAAACAGTGTTTAAGGTGAATACAAAGCTGTTTCATAGTGTGAAAAAGGTAAAGAACAGAGTTTCAAAGTAAAGATTCTTCTTATAATGCATTCCCTTTTAGTCTAAAACACAATCTCTTGCCCTGAAACAGTGTTTAAGGTGAATATAAATCTGTTTCATAGTGTGAAAAAGGTAAAGAACAGTTTCAAAGTAAAGATTCTTGTTATTATGCAGTCTCTTTTAGTCTAAAACACAATCTCTTGCCCTGAAACAGTGTTTAAGGTGAATACAAAGCTGTTTCATAGTGTCAAAAAGGTAAAGAACAGAGTTTCAAAGTAAAGATTCTTCTTATAATGCATTCCCTTTTAGTCTAAAACACAATCTCTTGCCCTGAAACAGTGTTTAAGGTGAATACAAAGCTGTTTCATAGTGTCAAAAAGGTAAAGAACAGAGTTTCAAAGTAAAGATTCTTCTTATAATGCAGTCTCTTTTAGTCTAAAACACAATCTCTTGCCCTGAAACAGTGTTTAAGGTGAATACAAAGCTGTTTCATAGTGTGAAAAAGGTAAAGAACAGCGTTTCAAAGTAAAGATTCTTCTTATAATGCATTCCCTTTAGTCTAAAACACAATCTCTTGCACTGAAACAGTGTTTAAGGCGAGTACAAAGCTGTTTCACAGTATGAAAAAGGTAAAGAACAGAGTTTCAAATTAAAGATTCTTCTTATAATGCATTCCCTTTAGTCTAAAACACAATCTCTTGCCCTGAAACAGTGTTTAAGGTGAATACAAAGCTGTTTCATAGTGTGAAAAAGATAAAGAACAGAGTTTCAAAGTAAAGATTCTTCTTATAATGCATTCCCTTTTAGTCTAAAACACAATCTCTTGCCTTGAAACAGTGTTTAAGGTGAATACAAAGCTGTTTCATACTGTGAAAAAGGTAAAGAACAGAGTTTCAAATTAAAGATTCTTCTTATAATGCATTCCCTTTAGTCTAAAACACAATCTCTTGCCCTGAAACAGTGATTAAGGTGAATACAAAGCTGTTTCATAGTGTGAAAAAGGTAAAGAACAGAGTTTCAAAGTAAAGATTCTTCTTATAATGCATTCCCTTTTAGTCTAAAACACAATCTCTTGCCCTGAAACAGTGTTTAAGGTGAATACAAAGCTGTTTCATAGTGTGAAAAAGGTAAAGAACAGAGTTTCAAAGTAAAGATTCTTCTTATAATGCATTCCCTTTTAGTCTAAAACACAATCTCTTGCCCTGAAACAGTGTTTAAGGTGAATATAAATCTGTTTCATAGTGTGAAAAAGGTAAAGAACAGTTTCAAAGTAAAGATTCTTGTTATTATGCAGTCTCTTTTAGTCTAAAACACAATCTCTTGCCCTGAAACAGTGTTTAAGGTGAATACAAAGCTGTTTCATAGTGTCAAAAAGGTAAAGAACAGAGTTTCAAAGTAAAGATTCTTCTTATAATGCAGTCTCTTTTAGTCTAAAACACAATCTCTTGCCCTGAAACAGTGTTTAAGTTGAATATAAAGTTCTTTCATAGTGTGAAAAAGGTAAAGAACAGAGTTTCAAAGTAAAGATTCTTCTTATAATGCATTCCCTTTAGTCTAAAACACAATCTCTTGCACTGAAACAGTGTTTAAGGCGAGTACAAAGCTGTTTCACAGTGTGAAAAAGGTAAAGAACAGAGTTTCAAAGTAAAGATTCTTCTTATAATGCATTCCCGTTTAGTCTAAAACACAATCTCTTGCCCTGAAACAGTGTTTAAGGTAAATACAAAGCTGTTTCATAGTGTCAAAAAGGTAAAGAACAGAGTTTCAAAGTAAAGATTCTTCTTATAATGCATTCCCTTTTAGTCTAAAACACAATCTCTTGCCCTGAAACAGTGTTTAAGGTGAATACAAAGCTGTTTCATAGTGTCAAAAAGGTAAAGAACAGAGTTTCAAAGTAAAGATTCTTCTTATAATGCATTCCCTTTTAGTCTAAAACACAATCTCTTGCCCTGAAACAGTGTTTAAGCTATTCAATTTGGTTAAAAACAATATTTCTTGCTCTGAAACGGTGTATAAGCCGATTACAATGCATAGAAGCCCTGTTTCTTTGTGGTTAGAGGTGTACAAACAGAGTTGCAATTACTTTAATTGGTCATATTACAAACAACTTGTTTCACCCCTGTATAAACTCGTTTCACTTGAAATATGTGTTTTCTTAGGATATTGTAAGTTATTCAGTTTGGTCAAAAACAATGTGTCTTGCTCTGAAACGCTGTATAAGCTGATTACAATGCATAGAAACCCTGTTTCGTTCTGGTTAGAGGTGTACAAACAGAGTTGCAATTACTTTAAATGGTTAAGTTGTTCAGTTTGGTTAAAAACAATATTTCTTGCTCTGAAACTATGTATAAGCCAATTATAATGCCTGGAAACGTTGCCTCCTTGTGGTTAGAGGTGTAAAAACATAGTTGCAATTACTTTCAAGGGGCACATTAGAACCATGTTAAAACAACTTGTTTCTCCCCTGTATAAACTCTTTTCACTTGAAATATATGTTTTCTTAGGATATTGTAAGTTGTTCAGTTTGGTTAAAAACAATATTTCTTGCTCTGAAACGCTGTATAAGCCGATTACAATACATAGAAACCCTGTTTCGTTGTGGTGAAACGTGTTCAAACAGAGTAGTAATTACTTTAATTGATCATATTACAAACAACTTGATGTCCCCTTGTTATAAACTCTTTTCATTTCAAATATGTGTTTTCTTAACATATTGTAAGTTATTCAGTTTGGTTAAAAACAAGATGTCTAGCTCTGAAACAGTGTTTAAGGTGAATACAAAGCTGTTTCATAGTGTGAAAATGGTAAAGAACAGAGTTTCTAAGTAAAGATTCTTCTTATAATGCAGTCTCTTTTAGTCTAAAACACAATCTCTTGCCCTGAAACAGTGTTTAAGTTGAATATAAAGTTGTTTCATAGTGTGAAAAAGGTAAAGAACAGAGTTTCTAAGTAAAGATTCTTCTTATAATGCATTCCCTTTTAGTCTAAAACACAATCTCTTGCCCTGAAACAGTGTTTAAGGTGAATACAAAGCTGTTTCATACTGTGAAAAAGGTAAAGAACAGAGTTTCAAATTAAAGATTCTTCTTATAATGCATTCCCTTTTAGTCTAAAACACAATCTCTTGCCCTGAAACAGTGTTTAAGGTGAATACAAAGCTGTTTCATAGTGTGAAAAAGGTAAAGAACAGAGTTTCAAAGTAAAGATTCTTCTTATAATGCATTCCCTTTTAGTCTAAAACACAATCTCTTGCCCTGAAACAGTGTTTAAGGTGAATATAAATCTGTTTCATAGTGTGAAAAAGGTAAAGAACAGTTTCAAAGTAAAGATTCTTGTTATTATGCAGTCTCTTTTAGTCTAAAACACAATCTCTTGCCCTGAAACAGTGTTTAAGGTGAATACAAAGCTGTTTCATAGTGTCAAAAAGGTAAAGAACAGAGTTTCAAAGTAAAGATTCTTCTTATAATGCATTCCCTTTTAGTCTAAAACACAATCTCTTGCCCTGAAACAGTGTTTAAGGTGAATACAAAGCTGTTTCATAGTGTCAAAAAGGTAAAGAACAGAGTTTCAAAGTAAAGATTCTTCTTATAATGCAGTCTCTTTTAGTCTAAAACACAATCTCTTGCCCTGAAACAGTGTTTAAGGTGTATACAAAGCTGTTTCAAAGTGTCAAAAAGGTAAAGAACAGAGTTTCAAAGTAAAGATTCTTCTTATAATGCATTCCCTTTTAGTCTAAAACACAATCTCTTGCCCTGAAACAGTTTTTAAGGTGAATACAAAGCTGTTTCATAGTGTCAAAAAGGTAAAGAACAGAGTTTCAAAGTAAAGATTCTTCTTATAATGCAGTCTCTTTTAGTCTAAAACACAATCTCTTGCCCTGAAACAGTGTTTAAGGTGTATACAAAGCTGTTTCAAAGTGTCAAAAAGGTAAAGAACAGAGTTTCAAAGTAAAGATTCTTCTTATAATGCATTCCCTTTTAGTCTAAAACACAATCTCTTGCCCTGAAACAGTTTTTAAGGTGAATACAAAGCTGTTTCATAGTGTGAAAAAGGGAAAGAACAGAGTTTCAAAGTAAAGATTCTTCTTATAATGCATTCCCTTTTAGTCTAAAACATAATCTCTTGCCCTGAAACAGTGTTTAAGGTGAATAGAAAGCTGTTTCATAGTGTCAAAAAGGTAAAGAACAAAGTTTCAAAGTAAAGATTCTTCTTATAATGCAGTCTCTTTTAGTCTAAAACACAATCTCTTGCCCTGAAACAGTGTTTAAGGCGAATACAAAGCTGTTGCATAGTGTGAAAAAGGTAAAGAACAGTTTCAAAGTAAAGATTCTTCTTATAATGCATTCCCTTTTAGTCTAAAACACAATCTCTTGCCCTGAAACAGTGTTTAAGGTGAATACAAAGCTGTTTCATAGTGTGAAAAAGGTAAAGAACAGAGTTTCAAAGTAAAGATTCTTCTTATAATGCAGTCTCTTTTAGTCTAAAACACAATCTCTTGCCCTGAAACAGTGTTTAAGGTGAATACAAAGCTGTTTCATAGTGTGAAAAAGGTAAAGAACAGCGTTTCAAAGTAAAGATTCTTCTTATAATGCATTCCCTTTAGTCTAAAACACAATCTCTTGCACTGAAACAGTGTTTAAGGCGAGTACAAAGCTGTTTCACAGTATGAAAAAGGTAAAGAACAGAGTTTCAAATTAAAGATTCTTCTTATAATGCATTCCCTTTAGTCTAAAACACAATCTCTTGCCCTGAAACAGTGTTTAAGGTGAATACAAAGCTGTTTCATAGTGTGAAAAAGATAAAGAACAGAGTTTCAAAGTAAAGATTCTTCTTATAATGCATTCCCTTTTAGTCTAAAACACAATCTCTTGCCTTGAAACAGTGTTTAAGGTGAATACAAAGCTGTTTCATACTGTGAAAAAGGTAAAGAACAGAGTTTCAAATTAAAGATTCTTCTTATAATGCATTCCCTTTAGTCTAAAACACAATCTCTTGCCCTGAAACAGTGATTAAGGTGAATACAAAGCTGTTTCATAGTGTGAAAAAGGTAAAGAACAGAGTTTCAAAGTAAAGATTCTTCTTATAATGCATTCCCTTTTAGTCTAAAACACAATCTCTTGCCCTGAAACAGTGTTTAAGGTGAATACAAAGCTGTTTCATAGTGTGAAAAAGGTAAAGAACAGAGTTTCAAAGTAAAGATTCTTCTTATAATGCATTCCCTTTTAGTCTAAAACACAATCTCTTGCCCTGAAACAGTGTTTAAGGTGAATATAAATCTGTTTCATAGTGTGAAAAAGGTAAAGAACAGTTTCAAAGTAAAGATTCTTGTTATTATGCAGTCTCTTTTAGTCTAAAACACAATCTCTTGCCCTGAAACAGTGTTTAAGGTGAATACAAAGCTGTTTCATAGTGTCAAAAAGGTAAAGAACAGAGTTTCAAAGTAAAGATTCTTCTTATAATGCATTCCCTTTTAGTCTAAAACACAATCTCTTGCCCTGAAACAGTGTTTAAGGTGAATACAAAGCTGTTTCATAGTGTCAAAAAGGTAAAGAACAGAGTTTCAAAGTAAAGATTCTTCTTATAATGCAGTCTCTTTTAGTCTAAAACACAATCTCTTGCCCTGAAACAGTGTTTAAGGTGAATACAAAGCTGTTTCATAGTGTGAAAAAGGTAAAGAACAGCGTTTCAAAGTAAAGATTCTTCTTATAATGCATTCCCTTTAGTCTAAAACACAATCTCTTGCACTGAAACAGTGTTTAAGGCGAGTACAAAGCTGTTTCACAGTATGAAAAAGGTAAAGAACAGAGTTTCAAATTAAAGATTCTTCTTATAATGCATTCCCTTTAGTCTAAAACACAATCTCTTGCCCTGAAACAGTGTTTAAGGTGAATACAAAGCTGTTTCATAGTGTGAAAAAGATAAAGAACAGAGTTTCAAAGTAAAGATTCTTCTTATAATGCATTCCCTTTTAGTCTAAAACACAATCTCTTGCCTTGAAACAGTGTTTAAGGTGAATACAAAGCTGTTTCATACTGTGAAAAAGGTAAAGAACAGAGTTTCAAATTAAAGATTCTTCTTATAATGCATTCCCTTTAGTCTAAAACACAATCTCTTGCCCTGAAACAGTGATTAAGGTGAATACAAAGCTGTTTCATAGTGTGAAAAAGGTAAAGAACAGAGTTTCAAAGTAAAGATTCTTCTTATAATGCATTCCCTTTTAGTCTAAAACACAATCTCTTGCCCTGAAACAGTGTTTAAGGTGAATACAAAGCTGTTTCATAGTGTGAAAAAGGTAAAGAACAGAGTTTCAAAGTAAAGATTCTTCTTATAATGCATTCCCTTTTAGTCTAAAACACAATCTCTTGCCCTGAAACAGTGTTTAAGGTGAATATAAATCTGTTTCATAGTGTGAAAAAGGTAAAGAACAGTTTCAAAGTAAAGATTCTTGTTATTATGCAGTCTCTTTTAGTCTAAAACACAATCTCTTGCCCTGAAACAGTGTTTAAGGTGAATACAAAGCTGTTTCATAGTGTCAAAAAGGTAAAGAACAGAGTTTCAAAGTAAAGATTCTTCTTATAATGCATTCCCTTTTAGTCTAAAACACAATCTCTTGCCCTGAAACAGTGTTTAAGGTGAATACAAAGCTGTTTCATAGTGTCAAAAAGGTAAAGAACAGAGTTTCAAAGTAAAGATTCTTCTTATAATGCAGTCTCTTTTAGTCTAAAACACAATCTCTTGCCCTGAAACAGTGTTTAAGGTGTATACAAAGCTGTTTCAAAGTGTCAAAAAGGTAAAGAACAGAGTTTCAAAGTAAAGATTCTTCTTATAATGCATTCCCTTTTAGTCTAAAACACAATCTCTTGCCCTGAAACAGTTTTTAAGGTGAATACAAAGCTGTTTCATAGTGTCAAAAAGGTAAAGAACAGAGTTTCAAAGTAAAGATTCTTCTTATAATGCAGTCTCTTTTAGTCTAAAACACAATCTCTTGCCCTGAAACAGTGTTTAAGGTGTATACAAAGCTGTTTCAAAGTGTCAAAAAGGTAAAGAACAGAGTTTCAAAGTAAAGATTCTTCTTATAATGCATTCCCTTTTAGTCTAAAACACAATCTCTTGCCCTGAAACAGTTTTTAAGGTGAATACAAAGCTGTTTCATAGTGTGAAAAAGGGAAAGAACAGAGTTTCAAAGTAAAGATTCTTCTTATAATGCATTCCCTTTTAGTCTAAAACATAATCTCTTGCCCTGAAACAGTGTTTAAGGTGAATAGAAAGCTGTTTCATAGTGTCAAAAAGGTAAAGAACAAAGTTTCAAAGTAAAGATTCTTCTTATAATGCAGTCTCTTTTAGTCTAAAACACAATCTCTTGCCCTGAAACAGTGTTTAAGGCGAATACAAAGCTGTTGCATAGTGTGAAAAAGGTAAAGAACAGTTTCAAAGTAAAGATTCTTCTTATAATGCATTCCCTTTTAGTCTAAAACACAATCTCTTGCCCTGAAACAGTGTTTAAGGTGAATACAAAGCTGTTTCATAGTGTGAAAAAGGTAAAGAACAGAGTTTCAAAGTAAAGATTCTTCTTATAATGCAGTCTCTTTTAGTCTAAAACACAATCTCTTGCCCTGAAACAGTGTTTAAGGTGAATACAAAGCTGTTTCATAGTGTGAAAAAGGTAAAGAACAGCGTTTCAAAGTAAAGATTCTTCTTATAATGCATTCCCTTTAGTCTAAAACACAATCTCTTGCACTGAAACAGTGTTTAAGGCGAGTACAAAGCTGTTTCACAGTATGAAAAAGGTAAAGAACAGAGTTTCAAATTAAAGATTCTTCTTATAATGCATTCCCTTTAGTCTAAAACACAATCTCTTGCCCTGAAACAGTGTTTAAGGTGAATACAAAGCTGTTTCATAGTGTGAAAAAGATAAAGAACAGAGTTTCAAAGTAAAGATTCTTCTTATAATGCATTCCCTTTTAGTCTAAAACACAATCTCTTGCCTTGAAACAGTGTTTAAGGTGAATACAAAGCTGTTTCATACTGTGAAAAAGGTAAAGAACAGAGTTTCAAATTAAAGATTCTTCTTATAATGCATTCCCTTTAGTCTAAAACACAATCTCTTGCCCTGAAACAGTGATTAAGGTGAATACAAAGCTGTTTCATAGTGTGAAAAAGGTAAAGAACAGAGTTTCAAAGTAAAGATTCTTCTTATAATGCATTCCCTTTTAGTCTAAAACACAATCTCTTGCCCTGAAACAGTGTTTAAGGTGAATACAAAGCTGTTTCATAGTGTGAAAAAGGTAAAGAACAGAGTTTCAAAGTAAAGATTCTTCTTATAATGCATTCCCTTTTAGTCTAAAACACAATCTCTTGCCCTGAAACAGTGTTTAAGGTGAATATAAATCTGTTTCATAGTGTGAAAAAGGTAAAGAACAGTTTCAAAGTAAAGATTCTTGTTATTATGCAGTCTCTTTTAGTCTAAAACACAATCTCTTGCCCTGAAACAGTGTTTAAGGTGAATACAAAGCTGTTTCATAGTGTCAAAAAGGTAAAGAACAGAGTTTCAAAGTAAAGATTCTTCTTATAATGCATTCCCTTTTAGTCTAAAACACAATCTCTTGCCCTGAAACAGTGTTTAAGGTGAATACAAAGCTGTTTCATAGTGTCAAAAAGGTAAAGAACAGAGTTTCAAAGTAAAGATTCTTCTTATAATGCAGTCTCTTTTAGTCTAAAACACAATCTCTTGCCCTGAAACAGTGTTTAAGGTGAATACAAAGCTGTTTCATAGTGTGAAAAAGGTAAAGAACAGCGTTTCAAAGTAAAGATTCTTCTTATAATGCATTCCCTTTAGTCTAAAACACAATCTCTTGCACTGAAACAGTGTTTAAGGCGAGTACAAAGCTGTTTCACAGTATGAAAAAGGTAAAGAACAGAGTTTCAAATTAAAGATTCTTCTTATAATGCATTCCCTTTAGTCTAAAACACAATCTCTTGCCCTGAAACAGTGTTTAAGGTGAATACAAAGCTGTTTCATAGTGTGAAAAAGATAAAGAACAGAGTTTCAAAGTAAAGATTCTTCTTATAATGCATTCCCTTTTAGTCTAAAACACAATCTCTTGCCTTGAAACAGTGTTTAAGGTGAATACAAAGCTGTTTCATACTGTGAAAAAGGTAAAGAACAGAGTTTCAAATTAAAGATTCTTCTTATAATGCATTCCCTTTAGTCTAAAACACAATCTCTTGCCCTGAAACAGTGATTAAGGTGAATACAAAGCTGTTTCATAGTGTGAAAAAGGTAAAGAACAGAGTTTCAAAGTAAAGATTCTTCTTATAATGCATTCCCTTTTAGTCTAAAACACAATCTCTTGCCCTGAAACAGTGTTTAAGGTGAATACAAAGCTGTTTCATAGTGTGAAAAAGGTAAAGAACAGAGTTTCAAAGTAAAGATTCTTCTTATAATGCATTCCCTTTTAGTCTAAAACACAATCTCTTGCCCTGAAACAGTGTTTAAGGTGAATATAAATCTGTTTCATAGTGTGAAAAAGGTAAAGAACAGTTTCAAAGTAAAGATTCTTGTTATTATGCAGTCTCTTTTAGTCTAAAACACAATCTCTTGCCCTGAAACAGTGTTTAAGGTGAATACAAAGCTGTTTCATAGTGTCAAAAAGGTAAAGAACAGAGTTTCAAAGTAAAGATTCTTCTTATAATGCAGTCTCTTTTAGTCTAAAACACAATCTCTTGCCCTGAAACAGTGTTTAAGTTGAATATAAAGTTCTTTCATAGTGTGAAAAAGGTAAAGAACAGAGTTTCAAAGTAAAGATTCTTCTTATAATGCATTCCCTTTAGTCTAAAACACAATCTCTTGCACTGAAACAGTGTTTAAGGCGAGTACAAAGCTGTTTCACAGTGTGAAAAAGGTAAAGAACAGAGTTTCAAAGTAAAGATTCTTCTTATAATGCATTCCCGTTTAGTCTAAAACACAATCTCTTGCCCTGAAACAGTGTTTAAGGTAAATACAAAGCTGTTTCATAGTGTCAAAAAGGTAAAGAACAGAGTTTCAAAGTAAAGATTCTTCTTATAATGCATTCCCTTTTAGTCTAAAACACAATCTCTTGCCCTGAAACAGTGTTTAAGGTGAATACAAAGCTGTTTCATAGTGTCAAAAAGGTAAAGAACAGAGTTTCAAAGTAAAGATTCTTCTTATAATGCATTCCCTTTTAGTCTAAAACACAATCTCTTGCCCTGAAACAGTGTTTAAGCTATTCAATTTGGTTAAAAACAATATTTCTTGCTCTGAAACGGTGTATAAGCCGATTACAATGCATAGAAGCCCTGTTTCTTTGTGGTTAGAGGTGTACAAACAGAGTTGCAATTACTTTAATTGGTCATATTACAAACAACTTGTTTCACCCCTGTATAAACTCGTTTCACTTGAAATATGTGTTTTCTTAGGATATTGTAAGTTATTCAGTTTGGTCAAAAACAATGTGTCTTGCTCTGAAACGCTGTATAAGCTGATTACAATGCATAGAAACCCTGTTTCGTTCTGGTTAGAGGTGTACAAACAGAGTTGCAATTACTTTAAATGGTTAAGTTGTTCAGTTTGGTTAAAAACAATATTTCTTGCTCTGAAACTATGTATAAGCCAATTATAATGCCTGGAAACGTTGCCTCCTTGTGGTTAGAGGTGTAAAAACATAGTTGCAATTACTTTCAAGGGGCACATTAGAACCATGTTAAAACAACTTGTTTCTCCCCTGTATAAACTCTTTTCACTTGAAATATATGTTTTCTTAGGATATTGTAAGTTGTTCAGTTTGGTTAAAAACAATATTTCTTGCTCTGAAACGCTGTATAAGCCGATTACAATACATAGAAACCCTGTTTCGTTGTGGTGAAACGTGTTCAAACAGAGTAGTAATTACTTTAATTGATCATATTACAAACAACTTGATGTCCCCTTGTTATAAACTCTTTTCATTTCAAATATGTGTTTTCTTAACATATTGTAAGTTATTCAGTTTGGTTAAAAACAAGATGTCTAGCTCTGAAACAGTGTTTAAGGTGAATACAAAGCTGTTTCATAGTGTGAAAATGGTAAAGAACAGAGTTTCTAAGTAAAGATTCTTCTTATAATGCAGTCTCTTTTAGTCTAAAACACAATCTCTTGCCCTGAAACAGTGTTTAAGTTGAATATAAAGTTGTTTCATAGTGTGAAAAAGGTAAAGAACAGAGTTTCTAAGTAAAGATTCTTCTTATAATGCATTCCCTTTTAGTCTAAAACACAATCTCTTGCCCTGAAACAGTGTTTAAGGTGAATACAAAGCTGTTTCATAGTTTCAAAAAGGTAAAGAATAGAATGTCAATGTAAAGATTCTTCTCATAATGCATTCCCTTTTAGTCTAATTCACAATCTCTTGCCCTGAAACAGTGTTTAAGGTGAATACAAAGCTGTTTCATAGTGTCAAAAAGGTAAAGAACAGAGTTTCAAAGTAAAGATTCTTCTTATAATGCATTCCCTTTTAGTCTAAAACACAATCTCTTGCCCTGAAACAGTGTTTAAGGTGAATACAAAGCTGTTTCATAGTGTCAAAAAGGTAAAGAACAGAGTTTCAAAGTAAAGATTCTTCTTATAATGCATTCCCTTTTAGTCTAAAACACAATCTCTTGCCCTGAAACAGTGTTTAAGGTGAATACAAAGCTGTTTCATAGTGTGAAAAAGGGAAAGAACAGAGTTTCAAAGTAAAGATTCTTCTTATAATGCATTCCCTTTTAGTCTAAAACACAATCTCTTGCCCTGAAACAGTGTTTAAGGTGAATACAAAGCTGTTTCATAGTGTCAAAAAGGTAAAGAACAGAGTTTCAAAGTAAAGATTCTTCTTATAATGCAGTCTCTTTTAGTCTAAAACACAATCTCTTGCCCTGAAACAGTGTTTAAGGTGTATACAAAGCTGTTTCAAAGTGTCAAAAAGGTAAAGAACAGAGTTTCAAAGTAAAGATTCTTCTTATAATGCATTCCCTTTTAGTCTAAAACACAATCTCTTGCCCTGAAACAGTTTTTAAGGTGAATACAAAGCTGTTTCATAGTGTGAAAAAGGGAAAGAACAGAGTTTCAAAGTAAAGATTCTTCTTATAATGCATTCCCTTTTAGTCTAAAACATAATCTCTTGCCCTGAAACAGTGTTTAAGGTGAATAGAAAGCTGTTTCATAGTGTCAAAAAGGTAAAGAACAAAGTTTCAAAGTAAAGATTCTTCTTATAATGCAGTCTCTTTTAGTCTAAAACACAATCTCTTGCCCTGAAACAGTGTTTAAGGCGAATACAAAGCTGTTGCATAGTGTGAAAAAGGTAAAGAACAGTTTCAAAGTAAAGATTCTTCTTATAATGCATTCCCTTTTAGTCTAAAACACAATCTCTTGCCCTGAAACAGTGTTTAAGGTGAATACAAAGCTGTTTCATAGTGTGAAAAAGGTAAAGAACAGAGTTTCAAAGTAAAGATTCTTCTTATAATGCAGTCTCTTTTAGTCTAAAACACAATCTCTTGCCCTGAAACAGTGTTTAAGGTGAATACAAAGCTGTTTCATAGTGTGAAAAAGGTAAAGAACAGAGTTTCAAAGTAAAGATTCTTCTTATAATGCATTCCCTTTAGTCTAAAACACAATCTCTTGCACTGAAACAGTGTTTAAGGCGAGTACAAAGCTGTTTCACAGTATGAAAAAGGTAAAGAACAGAGTTTCAAATTAAAGATTCTTCTTATAATGCATTCCCTTTAGTCTAAAACACAATCTCTTGCCCTGAAACAGTGTTTAAGGTGAATACAAAGCTGTTTCATAGTGTGAAAAAGATAAAGAACAGAGTTTCAAAGTAAAGATTCTTCTTATAATGCATTCCCTTTTAGTCTAAAACACAATCTCTTGCCTTGAAACAGTGTTTAAGGTGAATACAAAGCTGTTTCATACTGTGAAAAAGGTAAAGAACAGAGTTTCAAATTAAAGATTCTTCTTATAATGCATTCCCTTTAGTCTAAAACACAATCTCTTGCCCTGAAACAGTGATTAAGGTGAATACAAAGCTGTTTCATAGTGTGAAAAAGGTAAAGAACAGAGTTTCAAAGTAAAGATTCTTCTTATAATGCATTCCCTTTTAGTCTAAAACACAATCTCTTGCCCTGAAACAGTGTTTAAGGTGAATACAAAGCTGTTTCATAGTGTGAAAAAGGTAAAGAACAGAGTTTCAAAGTAAAGATTCTTCTTATAATGCATTCCCTTTTAGTCTAAAACACAATCTCTTGCCCTGAAACAGTGTTTAAGGTGAATATAAATCTGTTTCATAGTGTGAAAAAGGTAAAGAACAGTTTCAAAGTAAAGATTCTTGTTATTATGCAGTCTCTTTTAGTCTAAAACACAATCTCTTGCCCTGAAACAGTGTTTAAGGTGAATACAAAGCTGTTTCATAGTGTCAAAAAGGTAAAGAACAGAGTTTCAAAGTAAAGATTCTTCTTATAATGCAGTCTCTTTTAGTCTAAAACACAATCTCTTGCCCTGAAACAGTGTTTAAGTTGAATATAAAGTTCTTTCATAGTGTGAAAAAGGTAAAGAACAGAGTTTCAAAGTAAAGATTCTTCTTATAATGCATTCCCTTTAGTCTAAAACACAATCTCTTGCACTGAAACAGTGTTTAAGGCGAGTACAAAGCTGTTTCACAGTATGAAAAAGGTAAAGAACAGAGTTTCAAATTAAAGATTCTTCTTATAATGCATTCCCTTTAGTCTAAAACACAATCTCTTGCCCTGAAACAGTGTTTAAGGTGAATACAAAGCTGTTTCATAGTGTGAAAAAGATAAAGAACAGAGTTTCAAAGTAAAGATTCTTCTTATAATGCATTCCCTTTTAGTCTAAAACACAATCTCTTGCCTTGAAACAGTGTTTAAGGTGAATACAAAGCTGTTTCATACTGTGAAAAAGGTAAAGAACAGAGTTTCAAATTAAAGATTCTTCTTATAATGCATTCCCTTTAATCTAAAACACAATCTCTTGCCCTGAAACAGTGATTAAGGTGAATACAAAGCTGTTTCATAGTGTGAAAAAGGTAAAGAACAGAGTTTCAAAGTAAAGATTCTTCTTATAATGCATTCCCTTTTAGTCTAAAACACAATCTCTTGCCCTGAAACAGTGTTTAAGGTGAATACAAAGCTGTTTCATAGTGTGAAAAAGGTAAAGAACAGAGTTTCAAAGTAAAGATTCTTCTTATAATGCATTCCCTTTTAGTCTAAAACACAATCTCTTGCCCTGAAACAGTGTTTAAGGTGAATATAAATCTGTTTCATAGTGTGAAAAAGGTAAAGAACAGTTTCAAAGTAAAGATTCTTGTTATTATGCAGTCTCTTTTAGTCTAAAACACAATCTCTTGCCCTGAAACAGTGTTTAAGGTGAATACAAAGCTGTTTCATAGTGTCAAAAAGGTAAAGAACAGAGTTTCAAAGTAAAGATTCTTCTTATAATGCAGTCTCTTTTAGTCTAAAACACAATCTCTTGCCCTGAAACAGTGTTTAAGTTGAATATAAAGTTCTTTCATAGTGTGAAAAAGGTAAAGAACAGAGTTTCAAAGTAAAGATTCTTCTTATAATGCATTCCCTTTAGTCTAAAACACAATCTCTTGCACTGAAACAGTGTTTAAGGCGAGTACAAAGCTGTTTCACAGTGTGAAAAAGGTAAAGAACAGAGTTTCAAAGTAAAGATTCTTCTTATAATGCATTCCCGTTTAGTCTAAAACACAATCTCTTGCCCTGAAACAGTGTTTAAGGTAAATACAAAGCTGTTTCATAGTGTCAAAAAGGTAAAGAACAGAGTTTCAAAGTAAAGATTCTTCTTATAATGCATTCCCTTTTAGTCTAAAACACAATCTCTTGCCCTGAAACAGTGTTTAAGGTGAATACAAAGCTGTTTCATAGTGTCAAAAAGGTAAAGAACAGAGTTTCAAAGTAAAGATTCTTCTTATAATGCATTCCCTTTTAGTCTAAAACACAATCTCTTGCCCTGAAACAGTGTTTAAGCTATTCAATTTGGTTAAAAACAATATTTCTTGCTCTGAAACGGTGTATAAGCCGATTACAATGCATAGAAGCCCTGTTTCTTTGTGGTTAGAGGTGTACAAACAGAGTTGCAATTACTTTAATTGGTCATATTACAAACAACTTGTTTCACCCCTGTATAAACTCGTTTCACTTGAAATATGTGTTTTCTTAGGATATTGTAAGTTATTCAGTTTGGTCAAAAACAATGTGTCTTGCTCTGAAACGCTGTATAAGCTGATTACAATGCATAGAAACCCTGTTTCGTTCTGGTTAGAGGTGTACAAACAGAGTTGCAATTACTTTAAATGGTTAAGTTGTTCAGTTTGGTTAAAAACAATATTTCTTGCTCTGAAACTATGTATAAGCCAATTATAATGCCTGGAAACGTTGCCTCCTTGTGGTTAGAGGTGTAAAAACATAGTTGCAATTACTTTCAAGGGGCACATTAGAACCATGTTAAAACAACTTGTTTCTCCCCTGTATAAACTCTTTTCACTTGAAATATATGTTTTCTTAGGATATTGTAAGTTGTTCAGTTTGGTTAAAAACAATATTTCTTGCTCTGAAACGCTGTATAAGCCGATTACAATACATAGAAACCCTGTTTCGTTGTGGTGAAACGTGTTCAAACAGAGTAGTAATTACTTTAATTGATCATATTACAAACAACTTGATGTCCCCTTGTTATAAACTCTTTTCATTTCAAATATGTGTTTTCTTAACATATTGTAAGTTATTCAGTTTGGTTAAAAACAAGATGTCTAGCTCTGAAACAGTGTTTAAGGTGAATACAAAGCTGTTTCATAGTGTGAAAATGGTAAAGAACAGAGTTTCTAAGTAAAGATTCTTCTTATAATGCAGTCTCTTTTAGTCTAAAACACAATCTCTTGCCCTGAAACAGTGTTTAAGTTGAATATAAAGTTGTTTCATAGTGTGAAAAAGGTAAAGAACAGAGTTTCTAAGTAAAGATTCTTCTTATAATGCATTCCCTTTTAGTCTAAAACACAATCTCTTGCCCTGAAACAGTGTTTAAGGTGAATACAAAGCTGTTTCATAGTTTCAAAAAGGTAAAGAATAGAATGTCAATGTAAAGATTCTTCTCATAATGCATTCCCTTTTAGTCTAATTCACAATCTCTTGCCCTGAAACAGTGTTTAAGGTGAATACAAAGCTGTTTCATAGTGTCAAAAAGGTAAAGAACAGAGTTTCAAAGTAAAGATTCTTCTTATAATGCATTCCCTTTTAGTCTAAAACACAATCTCTTGCCCTGAAACAGTGTTTAAGGTGAATACAAAGCTGTTTCATAGTGTCAAAAAGGTAAAGAACAGAGTTTCAAAGTAAAGATTCTTCTTATAATGCATTCCCTTTTAGTCTAAAACACAATCTCTTGCCCTGAAACAGTGTTTAAGGTGAATACAAAGCTGTTTCATAGTGTGAAAAAGGGAAAGAACAGAGTTTCAAAGTAAAGATTCTTCTTATAATGCATTCCCTTTTAGTCTAAAACACAATCTCTTGCCCTGAAACAGTGTTTAAGGTGAATACAAAGCTGTTTCATAGTGTCAAAAAGGTAAAGAACAGAGTTTCAAAGTAAAGATTCTTCTTATAATGCAGTCTCTTTTAGTCTAAAACACAATCTCTTGCCCTGAAACAGTGTTTAAGGTGTATACAAAGCTGTTTCAAAGTGTCAAAAAGGTAAAGAACAGAGTTTCAAAGTAAAGATTCTTCTTATAATGCATTCCCTTTTAGTCTAAAACACAATCTCTTGCCCTGAAACAGTTTTTAAGGTGAATACAAAGCTGTTTCATAGTGTGAAAAAGGGAAAGAACAGAGTTTCAAAGTAAAGATTCTTCTTATAATGCATTCCCTTTTAGTCTAAAACATAATCTCTTGCCCTGAAACAGTGTTTAAGGTGAATAGAAAGCTGTTTCATAGTGTCAAAAAGGTAAAGAACAAAGTTTCAAAGTAAAGATTCTTCTTATAATGCAGTCTCTTTTAGTCTAAAACACAATCTCTTGCCCTGAAACAGTGTTTAAGGCGAATACAAAGCTGTTGCATAGTGTGAAAAAGGTAAAGAACAGTTTCAAAGTAAAGATTCTTCTTATAATGCATTCCCTTTTAGTCTAAAACACAATCTCTTGCCCTGAAACAGTGTTTAAGGTGAATACAAAGCTGTTTCATAGTGTGAAAAAGGTAAAGAACAGAGTTTCAAAGTAAAGATTCTTCTTATAATGCAGTCTCTTTTAGTCTAAAACACAATCTCTTGCCCTGAAACAGTGTTTAAGGTGAATACAAAGCTGTTTCATAGTGTGAAAAAGGTAAAGAACAGAGTTTCAAAGTAAAGATTCTTCTTATAATGCATTCCCTTTAGTCTAAAACACAATCTCTTGCACTGAAACAGTGTTTAAGGCGAGTACAAAGCTGTTTCACAGTATGAAAAAGGTAAAGAACAGAGTTTCAAATTAAAGATTCTTCTTATAATGCATTCCCTTTAGTCTAAAACACAATCTCTTGCCCTGAAACAGTGTTTAAGGTGAATACAAAGCTGTTTCATAGTGTGAAAAAGATAAAGAACAGAGTTTCAAAGTAAAGATTCTTCTTATAATGCATTCCCTTTTAGTCTAAAACACAATCTCTTGCCTTGAAACAGTGTTTAAGGTGAATACAAAGCTGTTTCATACTGTGAAAAAGGTAAAGAACAGAGTTTCAAATTAAAGATTCTTCTTATAATGCATTCCCTTTAGTCTAAAACACAATCTCTTGCCCTGAAACAGTGATTAAGGTGAATACAAAGCTGTTTCATAGTGTGAAAAAGGTAAAGAACAGAGTTTCAAAGTAAAGATTCTTCTTATAATGCATTCCCTTTTAGTCTAAAACACAATCTCTTGCCCTGAAACAGTGTTTAAGGTGAATACAAAGCTGTTTCATAGTGTGAAAAAGGTAAAGAACAGAGTTTCAAAGTAAAGATTCTTCTTATAATGCATTCCCTTTTAGTCTAAAACACAATCTCTTGCCCTGAAACAGTGTTTAAGGTGAATATAAATCTGTTTCATAGTGTGAAAAAGGTAAAGAACAGTTTCAAAGTAAAGATTCTTGTTATTATGCAGTCTCTTTTAGTCTAAAACACAATCTCTTGCCCTGAAACAGTGTTTAAGGTGAATACAAAGCTGTTTCATAGTGTCAAAAAGGTAAAGAACAGAGTTTCAAAGTAAAGATTCTTCTTATAATGCAGTCTCTTTTAGTCTAAAACACAATCTCTTGCCCTGAAACAGTGTTTAAGTTGAATATAAAGTTCTTTCATAGTGTGAAAAAGGTAAAGAACAGAGTTTCAAAGTAAAGATTCTTCTTATAATGCATTCCCTTTAGTCTAAAACACAATCTCTTGCACTGAAACAGTGTTTAAGGCGAGTACAAAGCTGTTTCACAGTGTGAAAAAGGTAAAGAACAGAGTTTCAAAGTAAAGATTCTTCTTATAATGCATTCCCGTTTAGTCTAAAACACAATCTCTTGCCCTGAAACAGTGTTTAAGGTAAATACAAAGCTGTTTCATAGTGTCAAAAAGGTAAAGAACAGAGTTTCAAAGTAAAGATTCTTCTTATAATGCATTCCCTTTTAGTCTAAAACACAATCTCTTGCCCTGAAACAGTGTTTAAGGTGAATACAAAGCTGTTTCATAGTGTCAAAAAGGTAAAGAACAGAGTTTCAAAGTAAAGATTCTTCTTATAATGCATTCCCTTTAGTCTAAAACACAATCTCTTGCCCTGAAACAGTGTTTAAGGCGAATACAAAGCTGTTTCACAGTGTGAAAAAGGTAAAGAACAGAGTTTCAAATTAAAGATTCTTCTTATAATGCAGTCTCTTTTAGTCTAAAACACAATCTCTTGCCCTGAAACAGTGTTTAAGGTGTATACAAAGCTGTTTCACAGTGTGAAAAAGGTAAAGAACAGAGTTTCAAAGTAAAGATTCTTCTTATAATGCATTCCGGTTTAGTCTAAAACACAATCTCTTGCCCTGAAACAGTGTTTAAGGTAAATACAAAGCTGTTTCATAGTGTGAAAAAGGTAAAGAACAGAGTTTCAAATTAAAGATTCTTCTTATAATGCATTCCCTTTTAGTCTAAAACATAATCTCTTGCCCTGAAACAGTGTTTAAGGTGAATAGAAAGCTGTTTCATCGTGTCAAAAAGGTAAAGAACAAAGTTTCAAAGTAAAGATTCTTCTTATAATGCAGTCTCTTTTAGTCTAAAACACAATCTCTTGCCCTGAAACAGTGTTTAAGGTGTATACAAAGCTGTTTCAAAGTGTGAAAAAGGTAAAGAACAGAGTTTCAAAGTAAAGATTCTTCTTATAATGCATTCCCTTTAGTCTAAAACACAATCTCTTGCCCTGAAACAGTGTTTAAGGTGAATACAAAGCTGTTTCATAGTGTCAAAAAGGTAAAGAACAGAGTTTCAAAGTAAAGATTCTTCTTATAATGCATTCCCTTTTAGTCTAAAACACAATCTCTTGCCCTGAAACAGTGTTTAAGCTATTCAATTTGGTTAAAAACAATATTTCTTGCTCTGAAACGGTGTATAAGCCGATTACAATGCATAGAAGCCCTGTTTCTTTGTGGTTAGAGGTGTACAAACAGAGTTGCAATTACTTTAATTGGTCATATTACAAACAACTTGTTTCACCCCTGTATAAACTCGTTTCACTTGAAATATGTGTTTTCTTAGGATATTGTAAGTTATTCAGTTTGGTCAAAAACAATGTGTCTTGCTCTGAAACGCTGTATAAGCTGATTACAATGCATAGAAACCCTGTTTCGTTCTGGTTAGAGGTGTACAAACAGAGTTGCAATTACTTTAAATGGTTAAGTTGTTCAGTTTGGTTAAAAACAATATTTCTTGCTCTGAAACTATGTATAAGCCAATTATAATGCGTGGAAACGTTGCCTCCTTGTGGTTAGAGGTGTAAAAACATAGTTGCAATTACTTTCAAGGGGCACATTAGAACCATGTTAAAACAACTTGTTTCTCCCCTGTATAAACTCTTTTCACTTGAAATATATGTTTTCTTAGGATATTGTAAGTTGTTCAGTTTGGTTAAAAACAATATTTCTTGCTCTGAAACGCTGTATAAGCCGATTACAATACATAGAAACCCTGTTTCGTTGTGGTGAAACGTGTTCAAACAGAGTAGTAATTACTTTAATTGATCATATTACAAACAACTTGATGTCCCCTTGTTATAAACTCTTTTCATTTCAAATATGTGTTTTCTTAACATATTGTAAGTTATTCAGTTTGGTTAAAAACAAGATGTCTAGCTCTGAAACAGTGTTTAAGGTGAATACAAAGCTGTTTCATAGTGTGAAAATGGTAAAGAACAGAGTTTGTAAGTAAAGATTCTTCTTATAATGCAGTCTCTTTTAGTCTAAAACACAATCTCTTGCCCTGAAACAGTGTTTAAGTTGAATATAAAGTTGTTTCATAGTGTGAAAAAGGTAAAGAACAGAGTTTCTAAGTAAAGATTCTTCTTATAATGCATTCCCTTTTAGTCTAAAACACAATCTCTTGCCCTGAAACAGTGTTTAAGGTGAATACAAAGCTGTTTCATAGTTTCAAAAAGGTAAAGAATAGAATGTCAATGTAAAGATTCTTCTCATAATGCATTCCCTTTTAGTCTAATTCACAATCTCTTGCCCTGAAACAGTGTTTAAGGTGAATACAAAGCTGTTTCATAGTGTCAAAAAGGTAAAGAACAGAGTTTCAAAGTAAAGATTCTTCTTATAATGCATTCCCTTTTAGTCTAAAACACAATCTCTTGCCCTGAAACAGTGTTTAAGGTGAATACAAAGCTGTTTCATAGTGTCAAAAAGGTAAAGAACAGAGTTTCAAAGTAAAGATTCTTCTTATAATGCATTCCCTTTTAGTCTAAAACACAATCTCTTGCCCTGAAACAGTGTTTAAGGTGAATACAAAGCTGTTTCATAGTGTGAAAAAGGGAAAGAACAGAGTTTCAAAGTAAAGATTCTTCTTATAATGCATTCCCTTTTAGTCTAAAACACAATCTCTTGCCCTGAAACAGTGTTTAAGGTGAATACAAAGCTGTTTCATAGTGTCAAAAAGGTAAAGAACAGAGTTTCAAAGTAAAGATTCTTCTTATAATGCAGTCTCTTTTAGTCTAAAACACAATCTCTTGCCCTGAAACAGTGTTTAAGGTGTATACAAAGCTGTTTCAAAGTGTCAAAAAGGTAAAGAACAGAGTTTCAAAGTAAAGATTCTTCTTATAATGCATTCCCTTTTAGTCTAAAACACAATCTCTTGCCCTGAAACAGTTTTTAAGGTGAATACAAAGCTGTTTCATAGTGTGAAAAAGGGAAAGAACAGAGTTTCAAAGTAAAGATTCTTCTTATAATGCATTCCCTTTTAGTCTAAAACATAATCTCTTGCCCTGAAACAGTGTTTAAGGTGAATAGAAAGCTGTTTCATAGTGTCAAAAAGGTAAAGAACAAAGTTTCAAAGTAAAGATTCTTCTTATAATGCAGTCTCTTTTAGTCTAAAACACAATCTCTTGCCCTGAAACAGTGTTTAAGGCGAATACAAAGCTGTTGCATAGTGTGAAAAAGGTAAAGAACAGTTTCAAAGTAAAGATTCTTCTTATAATGCATTCCCTTTTAGTCTAAAACACAATCTCTTGCCCTGAAACAGTGTTTAAGGTGAATACAAAGCTGTTTCATAGTGTGAAAAAGGTAAAGAACAGAGTTTCAAAGTAAAGATTCTTCTTATAATGCAGTCTCTTTTAGTCTAAAACACAATCTCTTGCCCTGAAACAGTGTTTAAGGTGAATACAAAGCTGTTTCATAGTGTGAAAAAGGTAAAGAACAGAGTTTCAAAGTAAAGATTCTTCTTATAATGCATTCCCTTTAGTCTAAAACACAATCTCTTGCACTGAAACAGTGTTTAAGGCGAGTACAAAGCTGTTTCACAGTATGAAAAAGGTAAAGAACAGAGTTTCAAATTAAAGATTCTTCTTATAATGCATTCCCTTTAGTCTAAAACACAATCTCTTGCCCTGAAACAGTGTTTAAGGTGAATACAAAGCTGTTTCATAGTGTGAAAAAGATAAAGAACAGAGTTTCAAAGTAAAGATTCTTCTTATAATGCATTCCCTTTTAGTCTAAAACACAATCTCTTGCCTTGAAACAGTGTTTAAGGTGAATACAAAGCTGTTTCATACTGTGAAAAAGGTAAAGAACAGAGTTTCAAATTAAAGATTCTTCTTATAATGCATTCCCTTTAGTCTAAAACACAATCTCTTGCCCTGAAACAGTGATTAAGGTGAATACAAAGCTGTTTCATAGTGTGAAAAAGGTAAAGAACAGAGTTTCAAAGTAAAGATTCTTCTTATAATGCATTCCCTTTTAGTCTAAAACACAATCTCTTGCCCTGAAACAGTGTTTAAGGTGAATACAAAGCTGTTTCATAGTGTGAAAAAGGTAAAGAACAGAGTTTCAAAGTAAAGATTCTTCTTATAATGCATTCCCTTTTAGTCTAAAACACAATCTCTTGCCCTGAAACAGTGTTTAAGGTGAATATAAATCTGTTTCATAGTGTGAAAAAGGTAAAGAACAGTTTCAAAGTAAAGATTCTTGTTATTATGCAGTCTCTTTTAGTCTAAAACACAATCTCTTGCCCTGAAACAGTGTTTAAGGTGAATACAAAGCTGTTTCATAGTGTCAAAAAGGTAAAGAACAGAGTTTCAAAGTAAAGATTCTTCTTATAATGCAGTCTCTTTTAGTCTAAAACACAATCTCTTGCCCTGAAACAGTGTTTAAGTTGAATATAAAGTTCTTTCATAGTGTGAAAAAGGTAAAGAACAGAGTTTCAAAGTAAAGATTCTTCTTATAATGCATTCCCTTTAGTCTAAAACACAATCTCTTGCACTGAAACAGTGTTTAAGGCGAGTACAAAGCTGTTTCACAGTGTGAAAAAGGTAAAGAACAGAGTTTCAAAGTAAAGATTCTTCTTATAATGCATTCCCGTTTAGTCTAAAACACAATCTCTTGCCCTGAAACAGTGTTTAAGGTAAATACAAAGCTGTTTCATAGTGTCAAAAAGGTAAAGAACAGAGTTTCAAAGTAAAGATTCTTCTTATAATGCATTCCCTTTTAGTCTAAAACACAATCTCTTGCCCTGAAACAGTGTTTAAGGTGAATACAAAGCTGTTTCATAGTGTCAAAAAGGTAAAGAACAGAGTTTCAAAGTAAAGATTCTTCTTATAATGCATTCCCTTTAGTCTAAAACACAATCTCTTGCCCTGAAACAGTGTTTAAGGCGAATACAAAGCTGTTTCACAGTGTGAAAAAGGTAAAGAACAGAGTTTCAAATTAAAGATTCTTCTTATAATGCAGTCTCTTTTAGTCTAAAACACAATCTCTTGCCCTGAAACAGTGTTTAAGGTGTATACAAAGCTGTTTCACAGTGTGAAAAAGGTAAAGAACAGAGTTTCAAAGTAAAGATTCTTCTTATAATGCATTCCGGTTTAGTCTAAAACACAATCTCTTGCCCTGAAACAGTGTTTAAGGTAAATACAAAGCTGTTTCATAGTGTGAAAAAGGTAAAGAACAGAGTTTCAAATTAAAGATTCTTCTTATAATGCATTCCCTTTTAGTCTAAAACATAATCTCTTGCCCTGAAACAGTGTTTAAGGTGAATAGAAAGCTGTTTCATCGTGTCAAAAAGGTAAAGAACAAAGTTTCAAAGTAAAGATTCTTCTTATAATGCAGTCTCTTTTAGTCTAAAACACAATCTCTTGCCCTGAAACAGTGTTTAAGGTGTATACAAAGCTGTTTCAAAGTGTCAAAAAGGTAAAGAACAGAGTTTCAAAGTAAAGATTCTTCTTATAATGCATTCCCTTTTAGTCTAAAACACAATCTCTTGCCCTGAAACAGTGTTTAAGGTGAATACAAAGCTGTTTCATAGTGTGAAAAAGGGAAAGAACAGAGTTTCAAAGTAAAGATTCTTCTTATAATGCATTCCCTTTTAGTCTAAAACACAATCTCTTGCCCTGAAACAGTGTTTAAGGTGAATACAAAGCTGTTTCATAGTGTCAAAAAGGTAAAGAACAGAGTTTCAAAGTAAAGATTCTTCTTATAATGCAGTCTCTTTTAGTCTAAAACACAATCTCTTGCCCTGAAACAGTGTTTAAGGTGTATACAAAGCTGTTTCAAAGTGTCAAAAAGATAAAGAACAGAGTTTCAAAGTAAAGATTCTTCTTATAATGCATTCCCTTTTAGTCTAAAACACAATCTCTTGCCCTGAAACAGTTTTTAAGGTGAATACAAAGCTGTTTCATAGTGTGAAAAAGGGAAAGAACAGAGTTTCAAAGTAAAGATTCTTCTTATAATGCATTCCCTTTTAGTCTAAAACATAATCTCTTGCCCTGAAACAGTGTTTAAGGTGAATAGAAAGCTGTTTCATAGTGTCAAAAAGGTAAAGAACAAAGTTTCAAAGTAAAGATTCTTCTTATAATGCAGTCTCTTTTAGTCTAAAACACAATCTCTTGCCCTGAAACAGTGTTTAAGGCGAATACAAAGCTGTTGCATAGTGTGAAAAAGGTAAAGAACAGAGTTTCAAAGTAAAGATTCTTCTTATAATGCATTCCCTTTAGTCTAAAACACAATCTCTTGCACTGAAACAGTGTTTAAGGCGAGTACAAAGCTGTTTCACAGTGTGAAAAAGGTAAAGAACAGAGTTTCAAAGTAAAGATTCTTCTTATAATGCATTCCGGTTTAGTCTAAAACACAATCTCTTGCCCTGAAACAGTGTTTAAGCTATTCAATTTGGTTAAAAACAATATTTCTTGCTCTGAAACGGTGTATAAGCCGATTACAATGCATAGAAGCCCTGTTTCTTTGTGGTTAGAGGTGTACAAACAGAGTTGCAATTACTTTAATTGGTCATATTACAAACAACTTGTTTCACCCCTGTATAAACTCGTTTCACTTGAAATATGTGTTTTCTTAGGATATTGTAAGTTATTCAGTTTGGTCAAAAACAATGTGTCTTGCTCTGAAACGCTGTATAAGCTGATTACAATGCATAGAAACCCTGTTTCGTTCTGGTTAGAGGTGTACAAACAGAGTTGCAATTACTTTAAATGGTTAAGTTGTTCAGTTTGGTTAAAAACAATATTTCTTGCTCTGAAACTATGTATAAGCCAATTATAATGCCTGGAAACGTTGCCTCCTTGTGGTTAGAGGTGTAAAAACATAGTTGCAATTACTTTCAAGGGGCACATTAGAACCATGTTAAAACAACTTGTTTCTCCCCTGTATAAACTCTTTTCACTTGAAATATATGTTTTCTTAGGATATTGTAAGTTGTTCAGTTTGGTTAAAAACAATATTTCTTGCTCTGAAACGCTGTATAAGCCGATTACAATACATAGAAACCCTGTTTCGTTGTGGTGAAACGTGTTCAAACAGAGTAGTAATTACTTTAATTGATCATATTACAAACAACTTGATGTCCCCTTGTTATAAACTCTTTTCATTTCAAATATGTGTTTTCTTAACATATTGTAAGTTATTCAGTTTGGTTAAAAACAAGATGTCTAGCTCTGAAACAGTGTTTAAGGTGAATACAAAGCTGTTTCATAGTGTGAAAATGGTAAAGAACAGAGTTTCTAAGTAAAGATTCTTCTTATAATGCAGTCTCTTTTAGTCTAAAACACAATCTCTTGCCCTGAAACAGTGTTTAAGTTGAATATAAAGTTGTTTCATAGTGTGAAAAAGGTAAAGAACAGAGTTTCTAAGTAAAGATTCTTCTTATAATGCATTCCCTTTTAGTCTAAAACACAATCTCTTGCCCTGAAACAGTGTTTAAGGTGAATACAAAGCTGTTTCATAGTTTCAAAAAGGTAAAGAATAGAATGTCAATGTAAAGATTCTTCTCATAATGCATTCCCTTTTAGTCTAATTCACAATCTCTTGCCCTGAAACAGTGTTTAAGGTGAATACAAAGCTGTTTCATAGTGTCAAAAAGGTAAAGAACAGAGTTTCAAAGTAAAGATTCTTCTTATAATGCATTCCCTTTTAGTCTAAAACACAATCTCTTGCCCTGAAACAGTGTTTAAGGTGAATACAAAGCTGTTTCATAGTGTCAAAAAGGTAAAGAACAGAGTTTCAAAGTAAAGATTCTTCTTATAATGCATTCCCTTTTAGTCTAAAACACAATCTCTTGCCCTGAAACAGTGTTTAAGGTGAATACAAAGCTGTTTCATAGTGTGAAAAAGGGAAAGAACAGAGTTTCAAAGTAAAGATTCTTCTTATAATGCATTCCCTTTTAGTCTAAAACACAATCTCTTGCCCTGAAACAGTGTTTAAGGTGAATACAAAGCTGTTTCATAGTGTCAAAAAGGTAAAGAACAGAGTTTCAAAGTAAAGATTCTTCTTATAATGCAGTCTCTTTTAGTCTAAAACACAATCTCTTGCCCTGAAACAGTGTTTAAGGTGTATACAAAGCTGTTTCAAAGTGTCAAAAAGGTAAAGAACAGAGTTTCAAAGTAAAGATTCTTCTTATAATGCATTCCCTTTTAGTCTAAAACACAATCTCTTGCCCTGAAACAGTTTTTAAGGTGAATACAAAGCTGTTTCATAGTGTGAAAAAGGGAAAGAACAGAGATTCAAAGTAAAGATTCTTCTTATAATGCATTCCCTTTTAGTCTAAAACATAATCTCTTGCCCTGAAACAGTGTTTAAGGTGAATAGAAAGCTGTTTCATAGTGTCAAAAAGGTAAAGAACAAAGTTTCAAAGTAAAGATTCTTCTTATAATGCAGTCTCTTTTAGTCTAAAACACAATCTCTTGCCCTGAAACAGTGTTTAAGGCGAATACAAAGCTGTTGCATAGTGTGAAAAAGGGAAAGAACAGAGTTTCAAAGTAAAGATTCTTCTTATAATGCATTCCCTTTTAGTCTAAAACATAATCTCTTGCCCTGAAACAGTGTTTAAGGTGAATAGAAAGCTGTTTCATAGTGTCAAAAAGGTAAAGAACAAAGTTTCAAAGTAAAGATTCTTCTTATAATGCAGTCTCTTTTAGTCTAAAACACAATCTCTTGCCCTGAAACAGTGTTTAAGGCGAATACAAAGCTGTTGCATAGTGTGAAAAAGGTAAAGAACAGAGTTTCAAAGTAAAGATTCTTCTTATAATGCATTCCCTTTAGTCTAAAACACAATCTCTTGCACTGAAACAGTGTTTAAGGCGAGTACAAAGCTGTTTCACAGTGTGAAAAAGGTAAAGAACAGAGTTTCAAAGTAAAGTTTCTTCTTATAATGCATTCCGGTTTAGTCTAAAACACAATCTCTTGCCCTGAAACAGTGTTTAAGCTATTCAATTTGGTTAAAAACAATATTTCTTGCTCTGAAACGGTGTATAAGCCGATTACAATGCATAGAAGCCCTGTTTCTTTGTGGTTAGAGGTGTACAAACAGAGTTGCAATTACTTTAATTGGTCATATTACAAACAACTTGTTTCACCCCTGTATAAACTCGTTTCACTTGAAATATGTGTTTTCTTAGGATATTGTAAGTTATTCAGTTTGGTCAAAAACAATGTGTCTTGCTCTGAAACGCTGTATAAGCTGATTACAATGCATAGAAACCCTGTTTCGTTCTGGTTAGAGGTGTACAAACAGAGTTGCAATTACTTTAAATGGTTAAGTTGTTCAGTTTGGTTAAAAACAATATTTCTTGCTCTGAAACTATGTATAAGCCAATTATAATGCCTGGAAACGTTGCCTCCTTGTGGTTAGAGGTGTAAAAACATAGTTGCAATTACTTTCAAGGGGCACATTAGAACCATGTTAAAACAACTTGTTTCTCCCCTGTATAAACTCTTTTCACTTGAAATATATGTTTTCTTAGGATATTGTAAGTTGTTCAGTTTGGTTAAAAACAATATTTCTTGCTCTGAAACGCTGTATAAGCCGATTACAATACATAGAAACCCTGTTTCGTTGTGGTGAAACGTGTTCAAACAGAGTAGTAATTACTTTAATTGATCATATTACAAACAACTTGATGTCCCCTTGTTATAAACTCTTTTCATTTCAAATATGTGTTTTCTTAACATATTGTAAGTTATTCAGTTTGGTTAAAAACAAGATGTCTAGCTCTGAAACAGTGTTTAAGGTGAATACAAAGCTGTTTCATAGTGTGAAAATGGTAAAGAACAGAGTTTGTAAGTAAAGATTCTTCTTATAATGCAGTCTCTTTTAGTCTAAAACACAATCTCTTGCCCTGAAACAGTGTTTAAGTTGAATATAAAGTTGTTTCATAGTGTGAAAAAGGTAAAGAACAGAGTTTCTAAGTAAAGATTCTTCTTATAATGCATTCCCTTTTAGTCTAAAACACAATCTCTTGCCCTGAAACAGTGTTTAAGGTGAATACAAAGCTGTTTCATAGTTTCAAAAAGGTAAAGAATAGAATGTCAATGTAAAGATTCTTCTCATAATGCATTCCCTTTTAGTCTAATTCACAATCTCTTGCCCTGAAACAGTGTTTAAGGTGAATACAAAGCTGTTTCATAGTGTCAAAAAGGTAAAGAACAGAGTTTCAAAGTAAAGATTCTTCTTATAATGCATTCCCTTTTAGTCTAAAACACAATCTCTTGCCCTGAAACAGTGTTTAAGGTGAATACAAAGCTGTTTCATAGTGTCAAAAAGGTAAAGAACAGAGTTTCAAAGTAAAGATTCTTCTTATAATGCATTCCCTTTTAGTCTAAAACACAATCTCTTGCCCTGAAACAGTGTTTAAGGTGAATACAAAGCTGTTTCATAGTGTGAAAAAGGGAAAGAACAGAGTTTCAAAGTAAAGATTCTTCTTATAATGCATTCCCTTTTAGTCTAAAACACAATCTCTTGCCCTGAAACAGTGTTTAAGGTGAATACAAAGCTGTTTCATAGTGTCAAAAAGGTAAAGAACAGAGTTTCAAAGTAAAGATTCTTCTTATAATGCAGTCTCTTTTAGTCTAAAACACAATCTCTTGCCCTGAAACAGTGTTTAAGGTGTATACAAAGCTGTTTCAAAGTGTCAAAAAGGTAAAGAACAGAGTTTCAAAGTAAAGATTCTTCTTATAATGCATTCCCTTTTAGTCTAAAACACAATCTCTTGCCCTGAAACAGTTTTTAAGGTGAATACAAAGCTGTTTCATAGTGTGAAAAAGGGAAAGAACAGAGTTTCAAAGTAAAGATTCTTCTTATAATGCATTCCCTTTTAGTCTAAAACATAATCTCTTGCCCTGAAACAGTGTTTAAGGTGAATAGAAAGCTGTTTCATAGTGTCAAAAAGGTAAAGAACAAAGTTTCAAAGTAAAGATTCTTCTTATAATGCAGTCTCTTTTAGTCTAAAACACAATCTCTTGCCCTGAAACAGTGTTTAAGGCGAATACAAAGCTGTTGCATAGTGTGAAAAAGGTAAAGAACAGTTTCAAAGTAAAGATTCTTCTTATAATGCATTCCCTTTTAGTCTAAAACACAATCTCTTGCCCTGAAACAGTGTTTAAGGTGAATACAAAGCTGTTTCATAGTGTGAAAAAGGTAAAGAACAGAGTTTCAAAGTAAAGATTCTTCTTATAATGCAGTCTCTTTTAGTCTAAAACACAATCTCTTGCCCTGAAACAGTGTTTAAGGTGAATACAAAGCTGTTTCATAGTGTGAAAAAGGTAAAGAACAGAGTTTCAAAGTAAAGATTCTTCTTATAATGCATTCCCTTTAGTCTAAAACACAATCTCTTGCACTGAAACAGTGTTTAAGGCGAGTACAAAGCTGTTTCACAGTATGAAAAAGGTAAAGAACAGAGTTTCAAATTAAAGATTCTTCTTATAATGCATTCCCTTTAGTCTAAAACACAATCTCTTGCCCTGAAACAGTGTTTAAGGTGAATACAAAGCTGTTTCATAGTGTGAAAAAGATAAAGAACAGAGTTTCAAAGTAAAGATTCTTCTTATAATGCATTCCCTTTTAGTCTAAAACACAATCTCTTGCCTTGAAACAGTGTTTAAGGTGAATACAAAGCTGTTTCATACTGTGAAAAAGGTAAAGAACAGAGTTTCAAATTAAAGATTCTTCTTATAATGCATTCCCTTTAGTCTAAAACACAATCTCTTGCCCTGAAACAGTGATTAAGGTGAATACAAAGCTGTTTCATAGTGTGAAAAAGGTAAAGAACAGAGTTTCAAAGTAAAGATTCTTCTTATAATGCATTCCCTTTTAGTCTAAAACACAATCTCTTGCCCTGAAACAGTGTTTAAGGTGAATACAAAGCTGTTTCATAGTGTGAAAAAGGTAAAGAACAGAGTTTCAAAGTAAAGATTCTTCTTATAATGCATTCCCTTTTAGTCTAAAACACAATCTCTTGCCCTGAAACAGTGTTTAAGGTGAATATAAATCTGTTTCATAGTGTGAAAAAGGTAAAGAACAGTTTCAAAGTAAAGATTCTTGTTATTATGCAGTCTCTTTTAGTCTAAAACACAATCTCTTGCCCTGAAACAGTGTTTAAGGTGAATACAAAGCTGTTTCATAGTGTCAAAAAGGTAAAGAACAGAGTTTCAAAGTAAAGATTCTTCTTATAATGCAGTCTCTTTTAGTCTAAAACACAATCTCTTGCCCTGAAACAGTGTTTAAGTTGAATATAAAGTTCTTTCATAGTGTGAAAAAGGTAAAGAACAGAGTTTCAAAGTAAAGATTCTTCTTATAATGCATTCCCTTTAGTCTAAAACACAATCTCTTGCACTGAAACAGTGTTTAAGGCGAGTACAAAGCTGTTTCACAGTGTGAAAAAGGTAAAGAACAGAGTTTCAAAGTAAAGATTCTTCTTATAATGCATTCCCGTTTAGTCTAAAACACAATCTCTTGCCCTGAAACAGTGTTTAAGGTAAATACAAAGCTGTTTCATAGTGTCAAAAAGGTAAAGAACAGAGTTTCAAAGTAAAGATTCTTCTTATAATGCATTCCCTTTTAGTCTAAAACACAATCTCTTGCCCTGAAACAGTGTTTAAGGTGAATACAAAGCTGTTTCATAGTGTCAAAAAGGTAAAGAACAGAGTTTCAAAGTAAAGATTCTTCTTATAATGCATTCCCTTTAGTCTAAAACACAATCTCTTGCCCTGAAACAGTGTTTAAGGCGAATACAAAGCTGTTTCACAGTGTGAAAAAGGTAAAGAACAGAGTTTCAAATTAAAGATTCTTCTTATAATGCAGTCTCTTTTAGTCTAAAACACAATCTCTTGCCCTGAAACAGTGTTTAAGGTGTATACAAAGCTGTTTCACAGTGTGAAAAAGGTAAAGAACAGAGTTTCAAAGTAAAGATTCTTCTTATAATGCATTCCGGTTTAGTCTAAAACACAATCTCTTGCCCTGAAACAGTGTTTAAGGTAAATACAAAGCTGTTTCATAGTGTGAAAAAGGTAAAGAACAGAGTTTCAAATTAAAGATTCTTCTTATAATGCATTCCCTTTTAGTCTAAAACATAATCTCTTGCCCTGAAACAGTGTTTAAGGTGAATAGAAAGCTGTTTCATCGTGTCAAAAAGGTAAAGAACAAAGTTTCAAAGTAAAGATTCTTCTTATAATGCAGTCTCTTTTAGTCTAAAACACAATCTCTTGCCCTGAAACAGTGTTTAAGGTGTATACAAAGCTGTTTCAAAGTGTCAAAAAGGTAAAGAACAGAGTTTCAAAGTAAAGATTCTTCTTATAATGCATTCCCTTTTAGTCTAAAACACAATCTCTTGCCCTGAAACAGTGTTTAAGGTGAATACAAAGCTGTTTCATAGTGTGAAAAAGGGAAAGAACAGAGTTTCAAAGTAAAGATTCTTCTTATAATGCATTCCCTTTTAGTCTAAAACACAATCTCTTGCCCTGAAACAGTGTTTAAGGTGAATACAAAGCTGTTTCATAGTGTCAAAAAGGTAAAGAACAGAGTTTCAAAGTAAAGATTCTTCTTATAATGCAGTCTCTTTTAGTCTAAAACACAATCTCTTGCCCTGAAACAGTGTTTAAGGTGTATACAAAGCTGTTTCAAAGTGTCAAAAAGATAAAGAACAGAGTTTCAAAGTAAAGATTCTTCTTATAATGCATTCCCTTTTAGTCTAAAACACAATCTCTTGCCCTGAAACAGTTTTTAAGGTGAATACAAAGCTGTTTCATAGTGTGAAAAAGGGAAAGAACAGAGTTTCAAAGTAAAGATTCTTCTTATAATGCATTCCCTTTTAGTCTAAAACATAATCTCTTGCCCTGAAACAGTGTTTAAGGTGAATAGAAAGCTGTTTCATAGTGTCAAAAAGGTAAAGAACAAAGTTTCAAAGTAAAGATTCTTCTTATAATGCAGTCTCTTTTAGTCTAAAACACAATCTCTTGCCCTGAAACAGTGTTTAAGGCGAATACAAAGCTGTTGCATAGTGTGAAAAAGGTAAAGAACAGAGTTTCAAAGTAAAGATTCTTCTTATAATGCATTCCCTTTAGTCTAAAACACAATCTCTTGCACTGAAACAGTGTTTAAGGCGAGTACAAAGCTGTTTCACAGTGTGAAAAAGGTAAAGAACAGAGTTTCAAAGTAAAGATTCTTCTTATAATGCATTCCGGTTTAGTCTAAAACACAATCTCTTGCCCTGAAACAGTGTTTAAGCTATTCAATTTGGTTAAAAACAATATTTCTTGCTCTGAAACGGTGTATAAGCCGATTACAATGCATAGAAGCCCTGTTTCTTTGTGGTTAGAGGTGTACAAACAGAGTTGCAATTACTTTAATTGGTCATATTACAAACAACTTGTTTCACCCCTGTATAAACTCGTTTCACTTGAAATATGTGTTTTCTTAGGATATTGTAAGTTATTCAGTTTGGTCAAAAACAATGTGTCTTGCTCTGAAACGCTGTATAAGCTGATTACAATGCATAGAAACCCTGTTTCGTTCTGGTTAGAGGTGTACAAACAGAGTTGCAATTACTTTAAATGGTTAAGTTGTTCAGTTTGGTTAAAAACAATATTTCTTGCTCTGAAACTATGTATAAGCCAATTATAATGCCTGGAAACGTTGCCTCCTTGTGGTTAGAGGTGTAAAAACATAGTTGCAATTACTTTCAAGGGGCACATTAGAACCATGTTAAAACAACTTGTTTCTCCCCTGTATAAACTCTTTTCACTTGAAATATATGTTTTCTTAGGATATTGTAAGTTGTTCAGTTTGGTTAAAAACAATATTTCTTGCTCTGAAACGCTGTATAAGCCGATTACAATACATAGAAACCCTGTTTCGTTGTGGTGAAACGTGTTCAAACAGAGTAGTAATTACTTTAATTGATCATATTACAAACAACTTGATGTCCCCTTGTTATAAACTCTTTTCATTTCAAATATGTGTTTTCTTAACATATTGTAAGTTATTCAGTTTGGTTAAAAACAAGATGTCTAGCTCTGAAACAGTGTTTAAGGTGAATACAAAGCTGTTTCATAGTGTGAAAATGGTAAAGAACAGAGTTTCTAAGTAAAGATTCTTCTTATAATGCAGTCTCTTTTAGTCTAAAACACAATCTCTTGCCCTGAAACAGTGTTTAAGTTGAATATAAAGTTGTTTCATAGTGTGAAAAAGGTAAAGAACAGAGTTTCTAAGTAAAGATTCTTCTTATAATGCATTCCCTTTTAGTCTAAAACACAATCTCTTGCCCTGAAACAGTGTTTAAGGTGAATACAAAGCTGTTTCATAGTTTCAAAAAGGTAAAGAATAGAATGTCAATGTAAAGATTCTTCTCATAATGCATTCCCTTTTAGTCTAATTCACAATCTCTTGCCCTGAAACAGTGTTTAAGGTGAATACAAAGCTGTTTCATAGTGTCAAAAAGGTAAAGAACAGAGTTTCAAAGTAAAGATTCTTCTTATAATGCATTCCCTTTTAGTCTAAAACACAATCTCTTGCCCTGAAACAGTGTTTAAGGTGAATACAAAGCTGTTTCATAGTGTCAAAAAGGTAAAGAACAGAGTTTCAAAGTAAAGATTCTTCTTATAATGCATTCCCTTTTAGTCTAAAACACAATCTCTTGCCCTGAAACAGTGTTTAAGGTGAATACAAAGCTGTTTCATAGTGTGAAAAAGGGAAAGAACAGAGTTTCAAAGTAAAGATTCTTCTTATAATGCATTCCCTTTTAGTCTAAAACACAATCTCTTGCCCTGAAACAGTGTTTAAGGTGAATACAAAGCTGTTTCATAGTGTCAAAAAGGTAAAGAACAGAGTTTCAAAGTAAAGATTCTTCTTATAATGCAGTCTCTTTTAGTCTAAAACACAATCTCTTGCCCTGAAACAGTGTTTAAGGTGTATACAAAGCTGTTTCAAAGTGTCAAAAAGGTAAAGAACAGAGTTTCAAAGTAAAGATTCTTCTTATAATGCATTCCCTTTTAGTCTAAAACACAATCTCTTGCCCTGAAACAGTTTTTAAGGTGAATACAAAGCTGTTTCATAGTGTGAAAAAGGGAAAGAACAGAGATTCAAAGTAAAGATTCTTCTTATAATGCATTCCCTTTTAGTCTAAAACATAATCTCTTGCCCTGAAACAGTGTTTAAGGTGAATAGAAAGCTGTTTCATAGTGTCAAAAAGGTAAAGAACAAAGTTTCAAAGTAAAGATTCTTCTTATAATGCAGTCTCTTTTAGTCTAAAACACAATCTCTTGCCCTGAAACAGTGTTTAAGGCGAATACAAAGCTGTTGCATAGTGTGAAAAAGGGAAAGAACAGAGTTTCAAAGTAAAGATTCTTCTTATAATGCATTCCCTTTTAGTCTAAAACATAATCTCTTGCCCTGAAACAGTGTTTAAGGTGAATAGAAAGCTGTTTCATAGTGTCAAAAAGGTAAAGAACAAAGTTTCAAAGTAAAGATTCTTCTTATAATGCAGTCTCTTTTAGTCTAAAACACAATCTCTTGCCCTGAAACAGTGTTTAAGGCGAATACAAAGCTGTTGCATAGTGTGAAAAAGGTAAAGAACAGAGTTTCAAAGTAAAGATTCTTCTTATAATGCATTCCCTTTAGTCTAAAACACAATCTCTTGCACTGAAACAGTGTTTAAGGCGAGTACAAAGCTGTTTCACAGTGTGAAAAAGGTAAAGAACAGAGTTTCAAAGTAAAGTTTCTTCTTATAATGCATTCCGGTTTAGTCTAAAACACAATCTCTTGCCCTGAAACAGTGTTTAAGCTATTCAATTTGGTTAAAAACAATATTTCTTGCTCTGAAACGGTGTATAAGCCGATTACAATGCATAGAAGCCCTGTTTCTTTGTGGTTAGAGGTGTACAAACAGAGTTGCAATTACTTTAATTGGTCATATTACAAACAACTTGTTTCACCCCTGTATAAACTCGTTTCACTTGAAATATGTGTTTTCTTAGGATATTGTAAGTTATTCAGTTTGGTCAAAAACAATGTGTCTTGCTCTGAAACGCTGTATAAGCTGATTACAATGCATAGAAACCCTGTTTCGTTCTGGTTAGAGGTGTACAAACAGAGTTGCAATTACTTTAAATGGTTAAGTTGTTCAGTTTGGTTAAAAACAATATTTCTTGCTCTGAAACTATGTATAAGCCAATTATAATGCCTGGAAACGTTGCCTCCTTGTGGTTAGAGGTGTAAAAACATAGTTGCAATTACTTTCAAGGGGCACATTAGAACCATGTTAAAACAACTTGTTTCTCCCCTGTATAAACTCTTTTCACTTGAAATATATGTTTTCTTAGGATATTGTAAGTTGTTCAGTTTGGTTAAAAACAATATTTCTTGCTCTGAAACGCTGTATAAGCCGATTACAATACATAGAAACCCTGTTTCGTTGTGGTGAAACGTGTTCAAACAGAGTAGTAATTACTTTAATTGATCATATTACAAACAACTTGATGTCCCCTTGTTATAAACTCTTTTCATTTCAAATATGTGTTTTCTTAACATATTGTAAGTTATTCAGTTTGGTTAAAAACAAGATGTCTAGCTCTGAAACAGTGTTTAAGGTGAATACAAAGCTGTTTCATAGTGTGAAAATGGTAAAGAACAGAGTTTCTAAGTAAAGATTCTTCTTATAATGCAGTCTCTTTTAGTCTAAAACACAATCTCTTGCCCTGAAACAGTGTTTAAGTTGAATATAAAGTTGTTTCATAGTGTGAAAAAGGTAAAGAACAGAGTTTCTAAGTAAAGATTCTTCTTATAATGCATTCCCTTTTAGTCTAAAACACAATCTCTTGCCCTGAAACAGTGTTTAAGGTGAATACAAAGCTGTTTCATAGTTTCAAAAAGGTAAAGAATAGAATGTCAATGTAAAGATTCTTCTCATAATGCATTCCCTTTTAGTCTAATTCACAATCTCTTGCCCTGAAACAGTGTTTAAGGTGAATACAAAGCTGTTTCATAGTGTCAAAAAGGTAAAGAACAGAGTTTCAAAGTAAAGATTCTTCTTATAATGCATTCCCTTTTAGTCTAAAACACAATCTCTTGCCCTGAAACAGTGTTTAAGGTGAATACAAAGCTGTTTCATAGTGTCAAAAAGGTAAAGAACAGAGTTTCAAAGTAAAGATTCTTCTTATAATGCATTCCCTTTTAGTCTAAAACACAATCTCTTGCCCTGAAACAGTGTTTAAGGTGAATACAAAGCTGTTTCATAGTGTGAAAAAGGGAAAGAACAGAGTTTCAAAGTAAAGATTCTTCTTATAATGCATTCCCTTTTAGTCTAAAACACAATCTCTTGCCCTGAAACAGTGTTTAAGGTGAATACAAAGCTGTTTCATAGTGTCAAAAAGGTAAAGAACAGAGTTTCAAAGTAAAGATTCTTCTTATAATGCAGTCTCTTTTAGTCTAAAACACAATCTCTTGCCCTGAAACAGTGTTTAAGGTGTATACAAAGCTGTTTCAAAGTGTCAAAAAGGTAAAGAACAGAGTTTCAAAGTAAAGATTCTTCTTATAATGCATTCCCTTTTAGTCTAAAACACAATCTCTTGCCCTGAAACAGTTTTTAAGGTGAATACAAAGCTGTTTCATAGTGTGAAAAAGGGAAAGAACAGAGTTTCAAAGTAAAGATTCTTCTTATAATGCATTCCCTTTTAGTCTAAAACATAATCTCTTGCCCTGAAACAGTGTTTAAGGTGAATAGAAAGCTGTTTCATAGTGTCAAAAAGGTAAAGAACAAAGTTTCAAAGTAAAGATTCTTCTTATAATGCAGTCTCTTTTAGTCTAAAACACAATCTCTTGCCCTGAAACAGTGTTTAAGGCGAATACAAAGCTGTTGCATAGTGTGAAAAAGGTAAAGAACAGTTTCAAAGTAAAGATTCTTCTTATAATGCATTCCCTTTTAGTCTAAAACACAATCTCTTGCCCTGAAACAGTGTTTAAGGTGAATACAAAGCTGTTTCATAGTGTGAAAAAGGTAAAGAACAGAGTTTCAAAGTAAAGATTCTTCTTATAATGCAGTCTCTTTTAGTCTAAAACACAATCTCTTGCCCTGAAACAGTGTTTAAGGTGAATACAAAGCTGTTTCATAGTGTGAAAAAGGTAAAGAACAGAGTTTCAAAGTAAAGATTCTTCTTATAATGCATTCCCTTTAGTCTAAAACACAATCTCTTGCACTGAAACAGTGTTTAAGGCGAGTACAAAGCTGTTTCACAGTATGAAAAAGGTAAAGAACAGAGTTTCAAATTAAAGATTCTTCTTATAATGCATTCCCTTTAGTCTAAAACACAATCTCTTGCCCTGAAACAGTGTTTAAGGTGAATACAAAGCTGTTTCATAGTGTGAAAAAGATAAAGAACAGAGTTTCAAAGTAAAGATTCTTCTTATAATGCATTCCCTTTTAGTCTAAAACACAATCTCTTGCCTTGAAACAGTGTTTAAGGTGAATACAAAGCTGTTTCATACTGTGAAAAAGGTAAAGAACAGAGTTTCAAATTAAAGATTCTTCTTATAATGCATTCCCTTTAGTCTAAAACACAATCTCTTGCCCTGAAACAGTGATTAAGGTGAATACAAAGCTGTTTCATAGTGTGAAAAAGGTAAAGAACAGAGTTTCAAAGTAAAGATTCTTCTTATAATGCATTCCCTTTTAGTCTAAAACACAATCTCTTGCCCTGAAACAGTGTTTAAGGTGAATACAAAGCTGTTTCATAGTGTGAAAAAGGTAAAGAACAGAGTTTCAAAGTAAAGATTCTTCTTATAATGCATTCCCTTTTAGTCTAAAACACAATCTCTTGCCCTGAAACAGTGTTTAAGGTGAATATAAATCTGTTTCATAGTGTGAAAAAGGTAAAGAACAGTTTCAAAGTAAAGATTCTTGTTATTATGCAGTCTCTTTTAGTCTAAAACACAATCTCTTGCCCTGAAACAGTGTTTAAGGTGAATACAAAGCTGTTTCATAGTGTCAAAAAGGTAAAGAACAGAGTTTCAAAGTAAAGATTCTTCTTATAATGCAGTCTCTTTTAGTCTAAAACACAATCTCTTGCCCTGAAACAGTGTTTAAGTTGAATATAAAGTTCTTTCATAGTGTGAAAAAGGTAAAGAACAGAGTTTCAAAGTAAAGATTCTTCTTATAATGCATTCCCTTTAGTCTAAAACACAATCTCTTGCACTGAAACAGTGTTTAAGGCGAGTACAAAGCTGTTTCACAGTGTGAAAAAGGTAAAGAACAGAGTTTCAAAGTAAAGATTCTTCTTATAATGCATTCCCGTTTAGTCTAAAACACAATCTCTTGCCCTGAAACAGTGTTTAAGGTAAATACAAAGCTGTTTCATAGTGTCAAAAAGGTAAAGAACAGAGTTTCAAAGTAAAGATTCTTCTTATAATGCATTCCCTTTTAGTCTAAAACACAATCTCTTGCCCTGAAACAGTGTTTAAGGTGAATACAAAGCTGTTTCATAGTGTCAAAAAGGTAAAGAACAGAGTTTCAAAGTAAAGATTCTTCTTATAATGCATTCCCTTTAGTCTAAAACACAATCTCTTGCCCTGAAACAGTGTTTAAGGCGAATACAAAGCTGTTTCACAGTGTGAAAAAGGTAAAGAACAGAGTTTCAAATTAAAGATTCTTCTTATAATGCAGTCTCTTTTAGTCTAAAACACAATCTCTTGCCCTGAAACAGTGTTTAAGGTGTATACAAAGCTGTTTCACAGTGTGAAAAAGGTAAAGAACAGAGTTTCAAAGTAAAGATTCTTCTTATAATGCATTCCGGTTTAGTCTAAAACACAATCTCTTGCCCTGAAACAGTGTTTAAGGTAAATACAAAGCTGTTTCATAGTGTGAAAAAGGTAAAGAACAGAGTTTCAAATTAAAGATTCTTCTTATAATGCATTCCCTTTTAGTCTAAAACATAATCTCTTGCCCTGAAACAGTGTTTAAGGTGAATAGAAAGCTGTTTCATCGTGTCAAAAAGGTAAAGAACAAAGTTTCAAAGTAAAGATTCTTCTTATAATGCAGTCTCTTTTAGTCTAAAACACAATCTCTTGCCCTGAAACAGTGTTTAAGGTGTATACAAAGCTGTTTCAAAGTGTCAAAAAGGTAAAGAACAGAGTTTCAAAGTAAAGATTCTTCTTATAATGCATTCCCTTTTAGTCTAAAACACAATCTCTTGCCCTGAAACAGTGTTTAAGGTGAATACAAAGCTGTTTCATAGTGTGAAAAAGGGAAAGAACAGAGTTTCAAAGTAAAGATTCTTCTTATAATGCATTCCCTTTTAGTCTAAAACACAATCTCTTGCCCTGAAACAGTGTTTAAGGTGAATACAAAGCTGTTTCATAGTGTCAAAAAGGTAAAGAACAGAGTTTCAAAGTAAAGATTCTTCTTATAATGCAGTCTCTTTTAGTCTAAAACACAATCTCTTGCCCTGAAACAGTGTTTAAGGTGTATACAAAGCTGTTTCAAAGTGTCAAAAAGATAAAGAACAGAGTTTCAAAGTAAAGATTCTTCTTATAATGCATTCCCTTTTAGTCTAAAACACAATCTCTTGCCCTGAAACAGTTTTTAAGGTGAATACAAAGCTGTTTCATAGTGTGAAAAAGGGAAAGAACAGAGTTTCAAAGTAAAGATTCTTCTTATAATGCATTCCCTTTTAGTCTAAAACATAATCTCTTGCCCTGAAACAGTGTTTAAGGTGAATAGAAAGCTGTTTCATAGTGTCAAAAAGGTAAAGAACAAAGTTTCAAAGTAAAGATTCTTCTTATAATGCAGTCTCTTTTAGTCTAAAACACAATCTCTTGCCCTGAAACAGTGTTTAAGGCGAATACAAAGCTGTTGCATAGTGTGAAAAAGGTAAAGAACAGAGTTTCAAAGTAAAGATTCTTCTTATAATGCATTCCCTTTAGTCTAAAACACAATCTCTTGCACTGAAACAGTGTTTAAGGCGAGTACAAAGCTGTTTCACAGTGTGAAAAAGGTAAAGAACAGAGTTTCAAAGTAAAGATTCTTCTTATAATGCATTCCGGTTTAGTCTAAAACACAATCTCTTGCCCTGAAACAGTGTTTAAGCTATTCAATTTGGTTAAAAACAATATTTCTTGCTCTGAAACGGTGTATAAGCCGATTACAATGCATAGAAGCCCTGTTTCTTTGTGGTTAGAGGTGTACAAACAGAGTTGCAATTACTTTAATTGGTCATATTACAAACAACTTGTTTCACCCCTGTATAAACTCGTTTCACTTGAAATATGTGTTTTCTTAGGATATTGTAAGTTATTCAGTTTGGTCAAAAACAATGTGTCTTGCTCTGAAACGCTGTATAAGCTGATTACAATGCATAGAAACCCTGTTTCGTTCTGGTTAGAGGTGTACAAACAGAGTTGCAATTACTTTAAATGGTTAAGTTGTTCAGTTTGGTTAAAAACAATATTTCTTGCTCTGAAACTATGTATAAGCCAATTATAATGCCTGGAAACGTTGCCTCCTTGTGGTTAGAGGTGTAAAAACATAGTTGCAATTACTTTCAAGGGGCACATTAGAACCATGTTAAAACAACTTGTTTCTCCCCTGTATAAACTCTTTTCACTTGAAATATATGTTTTCTTAGGATATTGTAAGTTGTTCAGTTTGGTTAAAAACAATATTTCTTGCTCTGAAACGCTGTATAAGCCGATTACAATACATAGAAACCCTGTTTCGTTGTGGTGAAACGTGTTCAAACAGAGTTGTAATTACTTTAATTGATCATATTACAAACAACTTGATGTCCCCTTGTTATAAACTCTTTTCATTTCAAATATGTGTTTTCTTAACATATTGTAAGTTATTCAGTTTGGTTAAAAACAAGATGTCTAGCTCTGAAACAGTGTTTAAGGTGAATACAAAGCTGTTTCATAGTGTGAAAATGGTAAAGAACAGAGTTTCTAAGTAAAGATTCTTCTTATAATGCAGTCTCTTTTAGTCTAAAACACAATCTCTTGCCCTGAAACAGTGTTTAAGTTGAATATAAAGTTGTTTCATAGTGTGAAAAAGGTAAAGAACAGAGTTTCTAAGTAAAGATTCTTCTCATAATGCATTCCCTTTTAGTCTAATTCACAATCTCTTGCCCTGAAACAGTGTTTAAGGTGAATACAAAGCTGTTTCATAGTGTCAAAAAGGTAAAGAACAGAGTTTCAAAGTAAAGATTCTTCTTATAATGCATTCCCTTTTAGTCTAAAACACAATCTCTTGCCCTGAAACAGTGTTTAAGGTGAATACAAAGCTGTTTCATAGTGTGAAAAAGGTAAAGAACAGAGTTTCAAAGTAAAGATTCTTCTTATAATGCATTCCCTTTTAGTCTAAAACACAATCTCTTGCCCTGAAACAGTGTTTAAGCTATTCAATTTGGTTAAAAACAATATTTCTTGCTCTGAAACGGTGTATAAGCCGATTACAATGCATAGAAGCCCTGTTTCTTTGTGGTTAGAGGTGTACAAACAGAGTTGCAATTACTTTAATTGGTCATATTACAAACAACTTGTTTCACCCCTTTATAAACTCGTTTCACTTGAAATATGTGTTTTCTTAGGATATTGTAAGTTATTCAGTTTGGTCAAAAACAATGTGTCTTGCTCTGAAACGCTGTATAAGCTGATTACAATGCATAGAAACCCTGTTTCGTTCTGGTTAGAGGTGTACAAACAGAGTTGCAATTACTTTAAATGGTTAAGTTGTTCAGTTTGGTTAAAAACAATATTTCTTGCTCTGAAACTATGTATAAGCCAATTATAATGCGTGGAAACGTTGCCTCCTTGTGGTTAGAGGTGTAAAAACATAGTTGCAATTACTTTCAAGGGGCACATTAGAACCATGTTAAAACAACTTGTTTCTCCCCTGTATAAACTCTTTTCACTTGAAATATATGTTTTCTTAGGATATTGTAAGTTGTTCAGTTTGGTTAAAAACAATATTTCTTGCTCTGAAACGCTGTATAAGCCGATTACAATACATAGAAACCCTGTTTCGTTGTGGTGAAACGTGTTCAAACAGAGTTGTAATTACTTTAATTGATCATATTACAAACAACTTGATGTCCCCTTGTTATAAAATCTTTTCATTTGAAATATGTGTTTTCTTAACATATTGTAAGTTATTCAGTTTGGTTAAAAACAAGATGTCTAGCTCTGAAACAGTGTTTAAGGTGAATACAAAGCTGTTTCATAGTGTGAAAATGGTAAAGAACAGAGTTTCTAAGTAAAGATTCATCTTATAATGCCGTCTCTTTTAGTCTAAAACACAATCTCTTGCCCTGAAACAGTGTTTAAGTTGAATATAAAGTTGTTTCATAGTGTGAAAAAGGTAAAGAACAGAGTTTCTAAGTAAAGATTCTTCTTATAATGCATTCCCTTTTAGTCTAAAACACAATCTCTTGCCCTGAAACAGTGTTTAAGGTGAATACAAAGCTGTTTCATAGTTTCAAAAAGGTAAAGAATAGAATGTCAAAGTAAAGATTCTTCTCATAATGCATTCCCTTTTAGTCTAAATCACAATCTCTTGCCCTGAAACAGTGTTTAAGGTGAATACAAAGCTGTTTCATAGTGTCAAAAAGGTAAAGAAAAGAGTTTCAAAGTAAAGATTCTTCTTATAATGCATTCCCTTTAGTCTAAAACACAATCTCTTGCCCTGAAACAGTGTTTAAGGCGAATACAAAGCTGTTGCATAGTGTGAAAAAGGTAAAGAACAGTTTCAAAGTAAAGATTCTTCTGATAATGCATTCCCTTTTAGTCTAAAACACAATCTCTTGCCCTGAAACAGTGTTTAAGCTGAATACAAAGCTGTTTCATAGTGTGAAAAATTTAAAGAACAGAGTTTCAAAGTAAAGATTCTTCTTATAATGCAGTCTCTTTTAGTCTAAAACACAATCTCTTGCCCTGAAACAGTGTTTAAGGTGTATACAAAGCTGTTTCACAGTGTGAAAAAGGTAAAGAACAGAGTTTCAAAGTAAAGATTCTTCTTATAATGCATTCCGGTTTAGTCTAAAACACAATCTCTTGCCCTGAAACAGTGTTTAAGGTAAATACAAAGCTGTTTCATAGTGTGAAAAAGGTAAAGAACAGAGTTTCAAATTAAAGATTCTTCTTATAATGCATTACCTTTAGTCTAAAACACAATCTCTTGCCCTGAAACAGTGTTTAAGGTGAATACAAAGCTGTTTCATAGTGTGAAAAAGGTAAAGAACACAGTTTCAAAGTAAAGATTCTTCTTATAATGCAGTCTCTTTTAGTCTAAAACACAATCTCTTGCCCTGAAACAGTGTTTAAGGTGAATACAAAGCTGTTTCATAGTGTGAAAAAGGTAAAGAACAGAGTTTCAAAGTAAAGATTCTTCTTATAATGCATTCCCTTTAGTCTAAAACACAATCTCTTGCACTGAAACAGTGTTTAAGGCGAGTACAAAGCTGTTTCACAGTATGAAAAAGGTAAAGAACAGAGTTTCAAATTAAAGATTCTTCTTATAATGCATTCCCTTTAGTCTAAAACACAATCTCTTGCCCTGAAACAGTGTTTAAGGTGAATACAAAGCTGTTTCATAGTGTGAAAAAGATAAAGAACAGAGTTTCAAAGTAAAGATTCTTCTTATAATGCATTCCCTTTTAGTCTAAAACACAATCTCTTGCCTTGAAACAGTGTTTAAGGTGAATACAAAGCTGTTTCATACTGTGAAAAAGGTAAAGAACAGAGTTTCAAAGTAAAGATTCTTCTTATAATGCATTCCCTTTTAGTCTAAAACACAATCTCTTGCCCTGAAACAGTTTTTAAGGTGAATACAAAGCTGTTTCATAGTGTGAAAAAGGGAAAGAACAGAGTTTCAAAGTAAAGATTCTTCTTATAATGCATTCCCTTTTAGTCTAAAACATAATCTCTTGCCCTGAAACAGTGTTTAAGGTGAATAGAAAGCTGTTTCATAGTGTCAAAAAGGTAAAGAACAAAGTTTCAAAGTAAAGATTCTTCTTATAATGCAGTCTCTTTTAGTCTAAAACACAATCTCTTGCCCTGAAACAGTGTTTAAGGCGAATACAAAGCTGTTGCATAGTGTGAAAAAGGTAAAGAACAGTTTCAAAGTAAAGATTCTTCTTATAATGCATTCCCTTTTAGTCTAAAACACAATCTCTTGCCCTGAAACAGTGTTTAAGGTGAATACAAAGCTGTTTCATAGTGTGAAAAAGGTAAAGAACAGAGTTTCAAAGTAAAGATTCTTCTTATAATGCAGTCTCTTTTAGTCTAAAACACAATCTCTTGCCCTGAAACAGTGTTTAAGGTGAATACAAAGCTGTTTCATAGTGTGAAAAAGGTAAAGAACAGAGTTTCAAAGTAAAGATTCTTCTTATAATGCATTCCCTTTAGTCTAAAACACAATCTCTTGCACTGAAACAGTGTTTAAGGCGAGTACAAAGCTGTTTCACAGTATGAAAAAGGTAAAGAACAGAGTTTCAAATTAAAGATTCTTCTTATAATGCATTCCCTTTAGTCTAAAACACAATCTCTTGCCCTGAAACAGTGTTTAAGGTGAATACAAAGCTGTTTCATAGTGTGAAAAAGATAAAGAACAGAGTTTCAAAGTAAAGATTCTTCTTATAATGCATTCCCTTTTAGTCTAAAACACAATCTCTTGCCTTGAAACAGTGTTTAAGGTGAATACAAAGCTGTTTCATACTGTGAAAAAGGTAAAGAACAGAGTTTCAAATTAAAGATTCTTCTTATAATGCATTCCCTTTAGTCTAAAACACAATCTCTTGCCCTGAAACAGTGATTAAGGTGAATACAAAGCTGTTTCATAGTGTGAAAAAGGTAAAGAACAGAGTTTCAAAGTAAAGATTCTTCTTATAATGCATTCCCTTTTAGTCTAAAACACAATCTCTTGCCCTGAAACAGTGTTTAAGGTGAATACAAAGCTGTTTCATAGTGTGAAAAAGGTAAAGAACAGAGTTTCAAAGTAAAGATTCTTCTTATAATGCATTCCCTTTTAGTCTAAAACACAATCTCTTGCCCTGAAACAGTGTTTAAGGTGAATATAAATCTGTTTCATAGTGTGAAAAAGGTAAAGAACAGTTTCAAAGTAAAGATTCTTGTTATTATGCAGTCTCTTTTAGTCTAAAACACAATCTCTTGCCCTGAAACAGTGTTTAAGGTGAATACAAAGCTGTTTCATAGTGTCAAAAAGGTAAAGAACAGAGTTTCAAAGTAAAGATTCTTCTTATAATGCAGTCTCTTTTAGTCTAAAACACAATCTCTTGCCCTGAAACAGTGTTTAAGTTGAATATAAAGTTCTTTCATAGTGTGAAAAAGGTAAAGAACAGAGTTTCAAAGTAAAGATTCTTCTTATAATGCATTCCCTTTAGTCTAAAACACAATCTCTTGCACTGAAACAGTGTTTAAGGCGAGTACAAAGCTGTTTCACAGTGTGAAAAAGGTAAAGAACAGAGTTTCAAAGTAAAGATTCTTCTTATAATGCATTCCCGTTTAGTCTAAAACACAATCTCTTGCCCTGAAACAGTGTTTAAGGTAAATACAAAGCTGTTTCATAGTGTCAAAAAGGTAAAGAACAGAGTTTCAAAGTAAAGATTCTTCTTATAATGCATTCCCTTTTAGTCTAAAACACAATCTCTTGCCCTGAAACAGTGTTTAAGGTGAATACAAAGCTGTTTCATAGTGTCAAAAAGGTAAAGAACAGAGTTTCAAAGTAAAGATTCTTCTTATAATGCATTCCCTTTAGTCTAAAACACAATCTCTTGCCCTGAAACAGTGTTTAAGGCGAATACAAAGCTGTTTCACAGTGTGAAAAAGGTAAAGAACAGAGTTTCAAATTAAAGATTCTTCTTATAATGCAGTCTCTTTTAGTCTAAAACACAATCTCTTGCCCTGAAACAGTGTTTAAGGTGTATACAAAGCTGTTTCACAGTGTGAAAAAGGTAAAGAACAGAGTTTCAAAGTAAAGATTCTTCTTATAATGCATTCCGGTTTAGTCTAAAACACAATCTCTTGCCCTGAAACAGTGTTTAAGGTAAATACAAAGCTGTTTCATAGTGTGAAAAAGGTAAAGAACAGAGTTTCAAATTAAAGATTCTTCTTATAATGCATTCCCTTTTAGTCTAAAACATAATCTCTTGCCCTGAAACAGTGTTTAAGGTGAATAGAAAGCTGTTTCATCGTGTCAAAAAGGTAAAGAACAAAGTTTCAAAGTAAAGATTCTTCTTATAATGCAGTCTCTTTTAGTCTAAAACACAATCTCTTGCCCTGAAACAGTGTTTAAGGTGTATACAAAGCTGTTTCAAAGTGTCAAAAAGGTAAAGAACAGAGTTTCAAAGTAAAGATTCTTCTTATAATGCATTCCCTTTTAGTCTAAAACACAATCTCTTGCCCTGAAACAGTGTTTAAGGTGAATACAAAGCTGTTTCATAGTGTGAAAAAGGGAAAGAACAGAGTTTCAAAGTAAAGATTCTTCTTATAATGCATTCCCTTTTAGTCTAAAACACAATCTCTTGCCCTGAAACAGTGTTTAAGGTGAATACAAAGCTGTTTCATAGTGTCAAAAAGGTAAAGAACAGAGTTTCAAAGTAAAGATTCTTCTTATAATGCAGTCTCTTTTAGTCTAAAACACAATCTCTTGCCCTGAAACAGTGTTTAAGGTGTATACAAAGCTGTTTCAAAGTGTCAAAAAGGTAAAGAACAGAGTTTCAAAGTAAAGATTCTTCTTATAATGCATTCCCTTTTAGTCTAAAACACAATCTCTTGCCCTGAAACAGTTTTTAAGGTGAATACAAAGCTGTTTCATAGTGTGAAAAAGGGAAAGAACAGAGTTTCAAAGTAAAGATTCTTCTTATAATGCATTCCCTTTTAGTCTAAAACATAATCTCTTGCCCTGAAACAGTGTTTAAGGTGAATAGAAAGCTGTTTCATAGTGTCAAAAAGGTAAAGAACAAAGTTTCAAAGTAAAGATTCTTCTTATAATGCAGTCTCTTTTAGTCTAAAACACAATCTCTTGCCCTGAAACAGTGTTTAAGGCGAATACAAAGCTGTTGCATAGTGTGAAAAAGGTAAAGAACAGAGTTTCAAAGTAAAGATTCTTCTTATAATGCATTCCCTTTAGTCTAAAACACAATCTCTTGCACTGAAACAGTGTTTAAGGCGAGTACAAAGCTGTTTCACAGTGTGAAAAAGGTAAAGAACAGAGTTTCAAAGTAAAGATTCTTCTTATAATGCATTCCGGTTTAGTCTAAAACACAATCTCTTGCCCTGAAACAGTGTTTAAGCTATTCAATTTGGTTAAAAACAATATTTCTTGCTCTGAAACGGTGTATAAGCCGATTACAATGCATAGAAGCCCTGTTTCTTTGTGGTTAGAGGTGTACAAACAGAGTTGCAATTACTTTAATTGGTCATATTACAAACAACTTGTTTCACCCCTGTATAAACTCGTTTCACTTGAAATATGTGTTTTCTTAGGATATTGTAAGTTATTCAGTTTGGTCAAAAACAATGTGTCTTGCTCTGAAACGCTGTATAAGCTGATTACAATGCATAGAAACCCTGTTTCGTTCTGGTTAGAGGTGTACAAACAGAGTTGCAATTACTTTAAATGGTTAAGTTGTTCAGTTTGGTTAAAAACAATATTTCTTGCTCTGAAACTATGTATAAGCCAATTATAATGCCTGGAAACGTTGCCTCCTTGTGGTTAGAGGTGTAAAAACATAGTTGCAATTACTTTCAAGGGGCACATTAGAACCATGTTAAAACAACTTGTTTCTCCCCTGTATAAACTCTTTTCACTTGAAATATATGTTTTCTTAGGATATTGTAAGTTGTTCAGTTTGGTTAAAAACAATATTTCTTGCTCTGAAACGCTGTATAAGCCGATTACAATACATAGAAACCCTGTTTCGTTGTGGTGAAACGTGTTCAAACAGAGTTGTAATTACTTTAATTGATCATATTACAAACAACTTGATGTCCCCTTGTTATAAACTCTTTTCATTTCAAATATGTGTTTTCTTAACATATTGTAAGTTATTCAGTTTGGTTAAAAACAAGATGTCTAGCTCTGAAACAGTGTTTAAGGTGAATACAAAGCTGTTTCATAGTGTGAAAATGGTAAAGAACAGAGTTTCTAAGTAAAGATTCTTCTTATAATGCAGTCTCTTTTAGTCTAAAACACAATCTCTTGCCCTGAAACAGTGTTTAAGTTGAATATAAAGTTGTTTCATAGTGTGAAAAAGGTAAAGAACAGAGTTTCTAAGTAAAGATTCTTCTCATAATGCATTCCCTTTTAGTCTAATTCACAATCTCTTGCCCTGAAACAGTGTTTAAGGTGAATACAAAGCTGTTTCATAGTGTCAAAAAGGTAAAGAACAGAGTTTCAAAGTAAAGATTCTTCTTATAATGCATTCCCTTTTAGTCTAAAACACAATCTCTTGCCCTGAAACAGTGTTTAAGGTGAATACAAAGCTGTTTCATAGTGTGAAAAAGGTAAAGAACAGAGTTTCAAAGTAAAGATTCTTCTTATAATGCATTCCCTTTTAGTCTAAAACACAATCTCTTGCCCTGAAACAGTGTTTAAGCTATTCAATTTGGTTAAAAACTATATTTCTTGCTCTGAAACGGTGTATAAGCCGATTACAATGCATAGAAGCCCTGTTTCTTTGTGGTTAGAGGTGTACAAACAGAGTTGCAATTACTTTAATTGGTCATATTACAAACAACTTGTTTCACCCCTTTATAAACTCGTTTCACTTGAAATATGTGTTTTCTTAGGATATTGTAAGTTATTCAGTTTGGTCAAAAACAATGTGTCTTGCTCTGAAACGCTGTATAAGCTGATTACAATGCATAGAAACCCTGTTTCGTTCTGGTTAGAGGTGTACAAACAGAGTTGCAATTACTTTAAATGGTTAAGTTGTTCAGTTTGGTTAAAAACAATATTTCTTGCTCTGAAACTATGTATAAGCCAATTATAATGCGTGGAAACGTTGCCTCCTTGTGGTTAGAGGTGTAAAAACATAGTTGCAATTACTTTCAAGGGGCACATTAGAACCATGTTAAAACAACTTGTTTCTCCCCTGTATAAACTCTTTTCACTTGAAATATATGTTTTCTTAGGATATTGTAAGTTGTTCAGTTTGGTTAAAAACAATATTTCTTGCTCTGAAACGCTGTATAAGCCGATTACAATACATAGAAACCCTGTTTCGTTGTGGTGAAACGTGTTCAAACAGAGTTGTAATTACTTTAATTGATCATATTACAAACAACTTGATGTCCCCTTGTTATAAAATCTTTTCATTTGAAATATGTGTTTTCTTAACATATTGTAAGTTATTCAGTTTGGTTAAAAACAAGATGTCTAGCTCTGAAACAGTGTTTAAGGTGAATACAAAGCTGTTTCATAGTGTGAAAAAGGTAAAGAACAGAGTTTCTAAGTAAAGATTCTTCTTATAATGCATTCCCTTTTAGTCTAAAACACAATCTCTTGCCCTGAAACAGTGTTTAAGGTGAATACAAAGCTGTTTCATAGTGTGAAAAAGGTAAAGAACAGAGTTTCTAAGTAAAGATTCTTCTTATAATGCATTCCCTTTTAGTCTAAAACACAATCTCTTGCCCTGAAACAGTGTTTAAGGTGAATACAAAGCTGTTTCATAGTTTCAAAAAGGTAAAGAATAGAATGTCAAAGTAAAGATTCTTCTCATAATGCATTCCCTTTTAGTCTAAATCACAATCTCTTGCCCTGAAACAGTGTTTAAGGTGAATACAAAGCTGTTTCATAGTGTCAAAAAGGTAAAGAACAGAGTTTCAAAGTAAAGATTCTTCTTATAATGCATTCCCTTTAGTCTAAAACACAATCTCTTGCCCTGAAACAGTGTTTAAGGCGAATACAAAGCTGTTGCATAGTGTGAAAAAGGTAAAGAACAGTTTCAAAGTAAAGATTCTTCTGATAATGCATTCCCTTTTAGTCTAAAACACAATCTCTTGCCCTGAAACAGTGTTTAAGCTGAATACAAAGCTGTTTCATAGTGTGAAAAATTTAAAGAACAGAGTTTCAAAGTAAAGATTCTTCTTATAATGCAGTCTCTTTTAGTCTAAAACACAATCTCTTGCCCTGAAACAGTGTTTAAGGTGTATACAAAGCTGTTTCACAGTGTGAAAAAGGTAAAGAACAGAGTTTCAAAGTAAAGATTCTTCTTATAATGCATTCCGGTTTAGTCTAAAACACAATCTCTTGCCCTGAAACAGTGTTTAAGGTAAATACAAAGCTGTTTCATAGTGTGAAAAAGGTAAAGAACAGAGTTTCAAATTAAAGATTCTTCTTATAATGCATTACCTTTAGTCTAAAACACAATCTCTTGCCCTGAAACAGTGTTTAAGGTGAATACAAAGCTGTTTCATAGTGTGAAAAAGGTAAAGAACACAGTTTCAAAGTAAAGATTCTTCTTATAATGCAGTCTCTTTTAGTCTAAAACACAATCTCTTGCCCTGAAACAGTGTTTAAGGTGAATACAAAGCTGTTTCATAGTGTGAAAAAGGTAAAGAACAGAGTTTCAAAGTAAAGATTCTTCTTATAATGCATTCCCTTTAGTCTAAAACACAATCTCTTGCACTGAAACAGTGTTTAAGGCGAGTACAAAGCTGTTTCACAGTATGAAAAAGGTAAAGAACAGAGTTTCAAATTAAAGATTCTTCTTATAATGCATTCCCTTTAGTCTAAAACACAATCTCTTGCCCTGAAACAGTGTTTAAGGTGAATACAAAGCTGTTTCATAGTGTGAAAAAGATAAAGAACAGAGTTTCAAAGTAAAGATTCTTCTTATAATGCATTCCCTTTTAGTCTAAAACACAATCTCTTGCCTTGAAACAGTGTTTAAGGTGAATACAAAGCTGTTTCATACTGTGAAAAAGGTAAAGAACAGAGTTTCAAATTAAAGATTCTTCTTATAATGCATTCCCTTTAGTCTAAAACACAATCTCTTGCCCTGAAACAGTGATTAAGGTGAATACAAAGCTGTTTCATAGTGTGAAAAAGGTAAAGAACAGAGTTTCAAAGTAAAGATTCTTCTTATAATGCATTCCCTTTTAGTCTAAAACACAATCTCTTGCCCTGAAACAGTGTTTAAGGTGAATACAAAGCTGTTTCATAGTGTGAAAAAGGTAAAGAACAGAGTTTCAAAGTAAAGATTCTTCTTATAATGCATTCCCTTTTAGTCTAAAACACAATCTCTTGCCCTGAAACAGTGTTTAAGGTGAATATAAATCTGTTTCATAGTGTGAAAAAGGTAAAGAACAGTTTCAAAGTAAAGATTCTTGTTATTATGCAGTCTCTTTTAGTCTAAAACACAATCTCTTGCCCTGAAACAGTGTTTAAGGTGAATACAAAGCTGTTTCATAGTGTCAAAAAGGTAAAGAACAGAGTTTCAAAGTAAAGATTCTTCTTATAATGCAGTCTCTTTTAGTCTAAAACACAATCTCTTGCCCTGAAACAGTGTTTAAGTTGAATATAAAGTTCTTTCATAGTGTGAAAAAGGTAAAGAACAGAGTTTCAAAGTAAAGATTCTTCTTATAATGCATTCCCTTTAGTCTAAAACACAATCTCTTGCACTGAAACAGTGTTTAAGGCGAGTACAAAGCTGTTTCACAGTGTGAAAAAGGTAAAGAACAGAGTTTCAAAGTAAAGATTCTTCTTATAATGCATTCCCGTTTAGTCTAAAACACAATCTCTTGCCCTGAAACAGTGTTTAAGGTAAATACAAAGCTGTTTCATAGTGTCAAAAAGGTAAAGAACAGAGTTTCAAAGTAAAGATTCTTCTTATAATGCATTCCCTTTTAGTCTAAAACACAATCTCTTGCCCTGAAACAGTGTTTAAGGTGAATACAAAGCTGTTTCATAGTTTCAAAAAGGTAAAGAACAGAGTTTCAAAGTAAAGATTCTTCTTATAATGCATTCCCTTTCGTCTAAAACACAATCTCTTGCCCTGAAACAGTGTTTAAGGCGAATACAAAGCTGTTTCACAGTGTGAAAAAGGTAAAGAACAGAGTTTCAAATTAAAGATTCTTCTTATAATGCAGTCTCTTTTAGTCTAAAACACAATCTCTTGCCCTGAAACAGTGTTTAAGGTGTATACAAAGCTGTTTCACAGTGTGAAAAAGGTAAAGAACAGAGTTTCAAAGTAAAGATTCTTCTTATAATGCATTCCGGTTTAGTCTAAAACACAATCTCTTGCCCTGAAACAGTGTTTAAGGTAAATACAAAGCTGTTTCATAGTGTGAAAAAGGTAAAGAACAGAGTTTCAAATTAAAGATTCTTCTTATAATGCATTCCCTTTTAGTCTAAAACATAATCTCTTGCCCTGAAACAGTGTTTAAGGTGAATAGAAAGCTGTTTCATCGTGTCAAAAAGGTAAAGAACAAAGTTTCAAAGTAAAGATTCTTCTTATAATGCAGTCTCTTTTAGTCTAAAACACAATCTCTTGCCCTGAAACAGTGTTTAAGGTGTATACAAAGCTGTTTCAAAGTGTCAAAAAGGTAAAGAACAGAGTTTCAAAGTAAAGATTCTTCTTATAATGCATTCCCTTTTAGTCTAAAACACAATCTCTTGCCCTGAAACAGTGTTTAAGGTGAATACAAAGCTGTTTCATAGTGTGAAAAAGGGAAAGAACAGAGTTTCAAAGTAAAGATTCTTTTTATAATGCATTCCCTTTTAGTCTAAAACACAATCTCTTGCCCTGAAACAGTGTTTAAGGTGAATACAAAGCTGTTTCATAGTGTCAAAAAGGTAAAGAACAGAGTTTCAAAGTAAAGATTCTTCTTATAATGCAGTCTCTTTTAGTCTAAAACACAATCTCTTGCCCTGAAACAGTGTTTAAGGTGTATACAAAGCTGTTTCAAAGTGTCAAAAAGGTAAAGAACAGAGTTTCAAAGTAAAGATTCTTCTTATAATGCATTCCCTTTTAGTCTAAAACACAATCTCTTGCCCTGAAACAGTTTTTAAGGTGAATACAAAGCTGTTTCATAGTGTGAAAAAGGGAAAGAACAGAGTTTCAAAGTAAAGATTCTTCTTATAATGCATTCCCTTTTAGTCTAAAACATAATCTCTTGCCCTGAAACAGTGTTTAAGGTGAATAGAAAGCTGTTTCATAGTGTCAAAAAGGTAAAGAACAAAGTTTCAAAGTAAAGATTCTTCTTATAATGCAGTCTCTTTTAGTCTAAAACACAATCTCTTGCCCTGAAACAGTGTTTAAGGCGAATACAAAGCTGTTGCATAGTGTGAAAAAGGTAAAGAACAGAGTTTCAAAGTAAAGATTCTTCTTATAATGCATTCCCTTTAGTCTAAAACACAATCTCTTGCACTGAAACAGTGTTTAAGGCGAGTACAAAGCTGTTTCACAGTGTGAAAAAGGTAAAGAACAGAGTTTCAAAGTAAAGATTCTTCTTATAATGCATTCCGGTTTAGTCTAAAACACAATCTCTTGCCCTGAAACAGTGTTTAAGCTATTCAATTTGGTTAAAAACAATATTTCTTGCTCTGAAACGGTGTATAAGCCGATTACAATGCATAGAAGCCCTGTTTCTTTGTGGTTAGAGGTGTACAAACAGAGTTGCAATTACTTTAATTGGTCATATTACAAACAACTTGTTTCACCCCTGTATAAACTCGTTTCACTTGAAATATGTGTTTTCTTAGGATATTGTAAGTTATTCAGTTTGGTCAAAAACAATGTGTCTTGCTCTGAAACGCTGTATAAGCTGATTACAATGCATAGAAACCCTGTTTCGTTCTGGTTAGAGGTGTACAAACAGAGTTGCAATTACTTTAAATGGTTAAGTTGTTCAGTTTGGTTAAAAACAATATTTCTTGCTCTGAAACTATGTATAAGCCAATTATAATGCCTGGAAACGTTGCCTCCTTGTGGTTAGAGGTGTAAAAACATAGTTGCAATTACTTTCAAGGGGCACATTAGAACCATGTTAAAACAACTTGTTTCTCCCCTGTATAAACTCTTTTCACTTGAAATATATGTTTTCTTAGGATATTGTAAGTTGTTCAGTTTGGTTAAAAACAATATTTCTTGCTCTGAAACGCTGTATAAGCCGATTACAATACATAGAAACCCTGTTTCGTTGTGGTGAAACGTGTTCAAACAGAGTTGTAATTACTTTAATTGATCATATTACAAACAACTTGATGTCCCCTTGTTATAAACTCTTTTCATTTGAAATATGTGTTTTCTTAACATATTGTAAGTTATTCAGTTTGGTTAAAAACAAGATGTCTAGCTCTGAAACAGTGTTTAAGGTGAATACAAAGCTGTTTCATAGTGTGAAAATGGTAAAGAACAGAGTTTCTAAGTAAAGATTCTTCTTATAATGCAGTCTCTTTTAGTCTAAAACACAATCTCTTGCCCTGAAACAGTGTTTAAGTTGAATATAAAGTTGTTTCATAGTGTGAAAAAGGTAAAGAACAGAGTTTCTAAGTAAAGATTCTTCTCATAATGCATTCCCTTTTAGTCTAATTCACAATCTCTTGCCCTGAAACAGTGTTTAAGGTGAATACAAAGCTGTTTCATAGTGTCAAAAAGGTAAAGAACAGAGTTTCAAAGTAAAGATTCTTCTTATAATGCATTCCCTTTTAGTCTAAAACACAATCTCTTGCCCTGAAACAGTGTTTAAGGTGAATACAAAGCTGTTTCATAGTGTGAAAAAGGTAAAGAACAGAGTTTCAAAGTAAAGATTCTTCTTATAATGCATTCCCTTTTAGTCTAAAACACAATCTCTTGCCCTGAAACAGTGTTTAAGCTATTCAATTTGGTTAAAAACAATATTTCTTGCTCTGAAACGGTGTATAAGCCGATTACAATGCATAGAAGCCCTGTTTCTTTGTGGTTAGAGGTGTACAAACAGAGTTGCAATTACTTTAATTGGTCATATTACAAACAACTTGTTTCACCCCTTTATAAACTCGTTTCACTTGAAATATGTGTTTTCTTAGGATATTGTAAGTTATTCAGTTTGGTCAAAAACAATGTGTCTTGCTCTGAAACGCTGTATAAGCTGATTACAATGCATAGAAACCCTGTTTCGTTCTGGTTAGAGGTGTACAAACAGAGTTGCAATTACTTTAAATGGTTAAGTTGTTCAGTTTGGTTAAAAACAATATTTCTTGCTCTGAAACTATGTATAAGCCAATTATAATGCGTGGAAACGTTGCCTCCTTGTGGTTAGAGGTGTAAAAACATAGTTGCAATTACTTTCAAGGGGCACATTAGAACCATGTTAAAACAACTTGTTTCTCCCCTGTATAAACTCTTTTCACTTGAAATATATGTTTTCTTAGGATATTGTAAGTTGTTCAGTTTGGTTAAAAACAATATTTCTTGCTCTGAAACGCTGTATAAGCCGATTACAATACATAGAAACCCTGTTTCGTTGTGGTGAAACGTGTTCAAACAGAGTTGTAATTACTTTAATTGATCATATTACAAACAACTTGATGTCCCCTTGTTATAAAATCTTTTCATTTGAAATATGTGTTTTCTTAACATATTGTAAGTTATTCAGTTTGGTTAAAAACAAGATGTCTAGCTCTGAAACAGTGTTTAAGGTGAATACAAAGCTGTTTCATAGTGTGAAAATGGTAAAGAACAGAGTTTCTAAGTAAAGATTCATCTTATAATGCCGTCTCTTTTAGTCTAAAACACAATCTCTTGCCCTGAAACAGTGTTTAAGTTGAATATAAAGTTGTTTCATAGTGTGAAAAAGGTAAAGAACAGAGTTTCTAAGTAAAGATTCTTCTTATAATGCATTCCCTTTTAGTCTAAAACACAATCTCTTGCCCTGAAACAGTGTTTAAGGTGAATACAAAGCTGTTTCATAGTTTCAAAAAGGTAAAGAATAGAATGTCAAAGTAAAGATTCTTCTCATAATGCATTCCCTTTTAGTCTAAATCACAATCTCTTGCCCTGAAACAGTGTTTAAGGTGAATACAAAGCTGTTTCATAGTGTCAAAAAGGTAAAGAACAGAGTTTCAAAGTAAAGATTCTTCTTATAATGCATTCCCTTTAGTCTAAAACACAATCTCTTGCCCTGAAACAGTGTTTAAGGCGAATACAAAGCTGTTGCATAGTGTGAAAAAGGTAAAGAACAGTTTCAAAGTAAAGATTCTTCTGATAATGCATTCCCTTTTAGTCTAAAACACAATCTCTTGCCCTGAAACAGTGTTTAAGCTGAATACAAAGCTGTTTCATAGTGTGAAAAATTTAAAGAACAGAGTTTCAAAGTAAAGATTCTTCTTATAATGCAGTCTCTTTTAGTCTAAAACACAATCTCTTGCCCTGAAACAGTGTTTAAGGTGTATACAAAGCTGTTTCACAGTGTGAAAAAGGTAAAGAACAGAGTTTCAAAGTAAAGATTCTTCTTATAATGCATTCCGGTTTAGTCTAAAACACAATCTCTTGCCCTGAAACAGTGTTTAAGGTAAATACAAAGCTGTTTCATAGTGTGAAAAAGGTAAAGAACAGAGTTTCAAATTAAAGATTCTTCTTATAATGCATTACCTTTAGTCTAAAACACAATCTCTTGCCCTGAAACAGTGTTTAAGGTGAATACAAAGCTGTTTCATAGTGTGAAAAAGGTAAAGAACACAGTTTCAAAGTAAAGATTCTTCTTATAATGCATTCCCTTTTAGTCTAAAACACAATCTCTTGCCCTGAAGCAGTGTTTAAGGTGAATAGAAAGCTGTTTCAAAGTCTCAAAAAGGTAAAGAACAGAGTTTCAAAGTAAAGATTCTTCTTATAATGCATTCCCTTTTAGTCTAAAACACAATCTCTTGCCCTGAAACAGTGTTTAAGGTGAATACAAAGCTGCTTCATAGTGTGAAAAAGGGAAAGAACAGAGTTTCAAAGTAAAGATTCTTCTTATAATGCATTCCCTTTTAGTCTAAATCACAATCTCTTGCCCTGAAACAGTGTTTAAGGTGAATAGAAAGCTGTTTCATAGTGTCAAAAAGGTAAAGAACAGAGTTTCAAAGTAAAGATTCTTCTTATAATGCAGTCTCTTTTAGTCTAAAACACAATCTCTTGCCCTGAAACAGTGTTTAAGGCGAATACAAAGCTGTTGCATAGTGTGAAAAAGGTAAAGAACAGTTTCAAAGTAAAGATTCTTCTTATAATGCATTCCCTTTTAGTCTAAAACACAATCTCTTGCCCTGAAACAGTGTTTAAGGTGAATACAAAGCTGTTTCATAGTGTGAAAAAGGTAAAGAACAGAGTTTCAAAGTAAAGATTCTTCTTATAATGCAGTCTCTTTTAGTCTAAAACACAATCTCTTGCACTGAAACAGTGTTTAAGGTGAATAGAAAGCTGTTTCATAGTGTCAAAAAGGTAAAGAACAAAGTTTCAAAGTAAAGATTCTTCTTATAATGCAGTCTCTTTTAGTCTAAAACACAATCTCTTGCCCTGAAACAGTGTTTAAGGTGTATACAAAGCTGTTTCACAGTGTGAAAAAGGTAAAGAACAGAGTTTCAAAGTAAAGATTCTTCTTATAATGCATTCCCTTTAGTCTAAAACACAATCTCTTGCACTGAAACAGTGTTTAAGGCGAGTACAAAGCTGTTTCACAGTGTGAAAAAGGTAAAGATCAGCGTTTCAAAGTAAAGATTCTTCTTATAATGCATTCCCGTTTAGTCTAAAACACAATCTCTTGCCCTGAAACAGTGTTTAAGGTGAATAGAAAGCTGTTTCATAGTGTCAAAAAGGTAAAGAACAAAGTTTCAAAGTAAAGATTCTTCTTATAATGCAGTCTCTTTTAGTCTAAAACACAATCTCTTGCCCTGAAACAGTGTTTAAGGTGTATACAAAGCTGTTTCATCGTGTCAAAAAGGTAAAGAACAAAGTTTCAAAGTAAAGATTCTTCTCATAATGCAGTCTCTTTTAGTCTAAAACACAATCTCTTGCCCTGAAACAGTGTTTAAGGTGTATACAAAGCTGTTTCACAGTGTGAAAAAGGTAAAGAACAGAGTTTCAAAGTAAAGATTCTTCTTATAATGCATTCCGGTTTAGTCTAAAACACAATCTCTTGCCCTGAAACAGTGTTTAAGGTAAATACAAAGCTGTTTCATAGTGTGAAAAAGGTAAAGAACAGAGTTTCAAATTAAAGATTCTTCTTATAATGCATTACCTTTAGTCTAAAACACAATCTCTTGCCCTGAAACAGTGTTTAAGGTGAATACAAAGCTGTTTCATAGTGTGAAAAAGGTAAAGAACACAGTTTCAAAGTAAAGATTCTTCTTATAATGCATTCCCTTTTAGTCTAAAACACAATCTCTTGCCCTGAAGCAGTGTTTAAGGTGAATAGAAAGCTGTTTCAAAGTCTCAAAAAGGTAAAGAACAGAGTTTCAAAGTAAAGATTCTTCTTATAATGCATTCCCTTTTAGTCTAAAACACAATCTCTTGCCCTGAAACAGTGTTTAAGGTGAATACAAAGCTGCTTCATAGTGTGAAAAAGGGAAAGAACAGAGTTTCAAAGTAAAGATTCTTCTTATAATGCATTCCCTTTTAGTCTAAATCACAATCTCTTGCCCTGAAACAGTGTTTAAGGTGAATAGAAAGCTGTTTCATAGTGTCAAAAAGGTAAAGAACAGAGTTTCAAAGTAAAGATTCTTCTTATAATGCAGTCTCTTTTAGTCTAAAACACAATCTCTTGCCCTGAAACAGTGTTTAAGGCGAATACAAAGCTGTTGCATAGTGTGAAAAAGGTAAAGAACAGTTTCAAAGTAAAGATTCTTCTTATAATGCATTCCCTTTTAGTCTAAAACACAATCTCTTGCCCTGAAACAGTGTTTAAGGTGAATACAAAGCTGTTTCATAGTGTGAAAAAGGTAAAGAACAGAGTTTCAAAGTAAAGATTCTTCTTATAATGCAGTCTCTTTTAGTCTAAAACACAATCTCTTGCACTGAAACAGTGTTTAAGGTGAATAGAAAGCTGTTTCATAGTGTCAAAAAGGTAAAGAACAAAGTTTCAAAGTAAAGATTCTTCTTATAATGCAGTCTCTTTTAGTCTAAAACACAATCTCTTGCCCTGAAACAGTGTTTAAGGTGTATACAAAGCTGTTTCACAGTGTGAAAAAGGTAAAGAACAGAGTTTCAAAGTAAAGATTCTTCTTATAATGCATTCCCTTTAGTCTAAAACACAATCTCTTGCACTGAAACAGTGTTTAAGGCGAGTACAAAGCTGTTTCACAGTGTGAAAAAGGTAAAGATCAGCGTTTCAAAGTAAAGATTCTTCTTATAATGCATTCCCGTTTAGTCTAAAACACAATCTCTTGCCCTGAAACAGTGTTTAAGGTAAATACAAAGCTGTTTCATAGTGTGAAAAAGGTAAAGAACACAGTTTCAAAGTAAAGATTCTTCTTATAATGCATTCCCTTTTAGTCTAAAACACAATCTCTTGCCCTGAAGCAGTGTTTAAGGTGAATACAAAGCTGTTTCACAGTGTGAAAAAGGTAAAGAACAGAGTTTCAAAGTAAAGATTCTTCTTATAATGCATTCCCTTTAGTCTAAAACACAATCTCTTGCACTGAAACAGTGTTTAAGGCGAGTACAAAGCTGTTTCACAGTGTGAAAAAGGTAAAGAACAGAGTTTCAAAGTAAAGATTCTTCTTATAATGCATTCCGGTTTAGTCTAAAACACAATCTCTTGCCCTGAAACAGTGTTTAAGGTAAATACAAAGCTGTTTCATAGTGTGAAAAAGGTAAAGAACAGAGTTTCAAATTAAAGATTCTTCTTATAATGCATTACCTTTAGTCTAAAACACAATCTCTTGCCCTGAAACAGTGTTTAAGGTGAATACAAAGCTGTTTCATAGTGTGAAAAAGGTAAAGAACACAGTTTCAAAGTAAAGATTCTTCTTATAATGCATTCCCTTTTAGTCTAAAACACAATCTCTTGCCCTGAAGCAGTGTTTAAGGTGAATAGAAAGCTGTTTCAAAGTCTCAAAAAGGTAAAGAACAGAGTTTCAAAGTAAAGATTCTTCTTATAATGCATTCCCTTTTAGTCTAAAACACAATCTCTTGCCCTGAAACAGTGTTTAAGGTGAATACAAAGCTGCTTCATAGTGTGAAAAAGGGAAAGAACAGAGTTTCAAAGTAAAGATTCTTCTTATAATGCATTCCCTTTTAGTCTAAATCACAATCTCTTGCCCTGAAACAGTGTTTAAGGTGAATAGAAAGCTGTTTCATAGTGTCAAAAAGGTAAAGAACAGAGTTTCAAAGTAAAGATTCTTCTTATAATGCAGTCTCTTTTAGTCTAAAACACAATCTCTTGCCCTGAAACAGTGTTTAAGGCGAATACAAAGCTGTTGCATAGTGTGAAAAAGGTAAAGAACAGTTTCAAAGTAAAGATTCTTCTTATAATGCATTCCCTTTTAGTCTAAAACACAATCTCTTGCCCTGAAACAGTGTTTAAGGTGAATACAAAGCTGTTTCATAGTGTGAAAAAGGTAAAGAACAGAGTTTCAAAGTAAAGATTCTTCTTATAATGCAGTCTCTTTTAGTCTAAAACACAATCTCTTGCACTGAAACAGTGTTTAAGGTGAATAGAAAGCTGTTTCATAGTGTCAAAAAGGTAAAGAACAAAGTTTCAAAGTAAAGATTCTTCTTATAATGCAGTCTCTTTTAGTCTAAAACACAATCTCTTGCCCTGAAACAGTGTTTAAGGTGTATACAAAGCTGTTTCACAGTGTGAAAAAGGTAAAGAACAGAGTTTCAAAGTAAAGATTCTTCTTATAATGCATTCCCTTTAGTCTAAAACACAATCTCTTGCACTGAAACAGTGTTTAAGGCGAGTACAAAGCTGTTTCACAGTGTGAAAAAGGTAAAGATGAGCGTTTCAAAGTAAAGATTCTTCTTATAATGCATTCCCGTTTAGTCTAAAACACAATCTCTTGCCCTGAAACAGTGTTTAAGGTAAATACAAAGCTGTTTCATAGTGTGAAAAAGGTAAAGAACACAGTTTCAAAGTAAAGATTCTTCTTATAATGCATTCCCTTTTAGTCTAAAACACAATCTCTTGCCCTGAAGCAGTGTTTAAGGTGAATACAAAGCTGTTTCACAGTGTGAAAAAGGTAAAGAACAGAGTTTCAAAGTAAAGATTCTTCTTATAATGCATTCCCTTTAGTCTAAAACACAATCTCTTGCACTGAAACAGTGTTTAAGGCGAGTACAAAGCTGTTTCACAGTGTGAAAAAGGTAAAGAACAGAGTTTCAAAGTAAAGATTCTTCTTATAATGCATTCCGGTTTAGTCTAAAACACAATCTCTTGCCCTGAAACAGTGTTTAAGGTAAATACAAAGCTGTTTCATAGTGTGAAAAAGGTAAAGAACAGAGTTTCAAATTAAAGATTCTTCTTATAATGCATTACCTTTAGTCTAAAACACAATCTCTTGCCCTGAAACAGTGTTTAAGGTGAATACAAAGCTGTTTCATAGTGTGAAAAAGGTAAAGAACACAGTTTCAAAGTAAAGATTCTTCTCATAACGCATTCCCTTTTAGTCTAAAACACAATCTCTTGCCCTGAAGCAGTGTTTAAGGTGAATACAAAGCTGTTTCATAGTGTGAAAATGGTAAAGAACAGAGTTTCAAAGTAAAGATTCTTCTTATAATGCAGTCTCTTTTAGTCTAAAACACAATCTCTTGCCCTGAAACAGTGTTTAAGTTGAATATAAAGTTGTTTCATAGTGTGAAAAAGGTAAAGAACAGAGTTTCTAAGTAAAGATTCTTCTTATAATGCATTCCCTTTTAGTCTAAAACACAATCTCTTGCCCTGAAACAGTGTTTAAGGTGAATACAAAGCTGTTTCACAGTGTGAAAAAGGTAAAGAACAGAGTTTCAAAGTAAAGATTCTTCTTATAATGCATTCCCTTTAGTCTAAAACACAATCTCTTGCACTGAAACAGTGTTTAAGGCGAGTACAAAGCTGTTTCACAGTGTGAAAAAGGTAAAGAACAGAGTTTCAAAGTAAAGATTCTTCTTATAATGCATTCCGGTTTAGTCTAAAACACAATCTCTTGCCCTGAAACAGTGTTTAAGGTGAATAGAAAGCTGTTTCATAGTGTCAAAAAGGTAAAGAACAAAGTTTCAAAGTAAAGATTCTTCTTATAATGCAGTCTCTTTTAGTCTAAAACACAATCTCTTGCCCTGAAACAGTGTTTAAGGTGTATACAAAGCTGTTTCATCGTGTCAAAAAGGTAAAGAACAAAGTTTCAAAGTAAAGATTCTTCTCATAATGCAGTCTCTTTTAGTCTAAAACACAATCTCTTGCCCTGAAACAGTGTTTAAGGTGTATACAAAGCTGTTTCACAGTGTGAAAAAGGTAAAGAACAGAGTTTCAAAGTAAAGATTCTTCTTATAATGCATTCCGGTTTAGTCTAAAACACAATCTCTTGCCCTGAAACAGTGTTTAAGGTAAATACAAAGCTGTTTCATAGTGTGAAAAAGGTAAAGAACAGAGTTTCAAATTAAAGATTCTTCTTATAATGCATTACCTTTAGTCTAAAACACAATCTCTTGCCCTGAAACAGTGTTTAAGGTGAATACAAAGCTGTTTCATAGTGTGAAAAAGGTAAAGAACACAGTTTCAAAGTAAAGATTCTTCTTATAATGCATTCCCTTTTAGTCTAAAACACAATCTCTTGCCCTGAAGCAGTGTTTAAGGTGAATAGAAAGCTGTTTCAAAGTCTCAAAAAGGTAAAGAACAGAGTTTCAAAGTAAAGATTCTTCTTATAATGCATTCCCTTTTAGTCTAAAACACAATCTCTTGCCCTGAAACAGTGTTTAAGGTGAATACAAAGCTGCTTCATAGTGTGAAAAAGGGAAAGAACAGAGTTTCAAAGTAAAGATTCTTCTTATAATGCATTCCCTTTTAGTCTAAATCACAATCTCTTGCCCTGAAACAGTGTTTAAGGTGAATAGAAAGCTGTTTCATAGTGTCAAAAAGGTAAAGAACAGAGTTTCAAAGTAAAGATTCTTCTTATAATGCAGTCTCTTTTAGTCTAAAACACAATCTCTTGCCCTGAAACAGTGTTTAAGGCGAATACAAAGCTGTTGCATAGTGTGAAAAAGGTAAAGAACAGTTTCAAAGTAAAGATTCTTCTTATAATGCATTCCCTTTTAGTCTAAAACACAATCTCTTGCCCTGAAACAGTGTTTAAGGTGAATACAAAGCTGTTTCATAGTGTGAAAAAGGTAAAGAACAGAGTTTCAAAGTAAAGATTCTTCTTATAATGCAGTCTCTTTTAGTCTAAAACACAATCTCTTGCACTGAAACAGTGTTTAAGGTGAATAGAAAGCTGTTTCATAGTGTCAAAAAGGTAAAGAACAAAGTTTCAAAGTAAAGATTCTTCTTATAATGCAGTCTCTTTTAGTCTAAAACACAATCTCTTGCCCTGAAACAGTGTTTAAGGTGTATACAAAGCTGTTTCACAGTGTGAAAAAGGTAAAGAACAGAGTTTCAAAGTAAAGATTCTTCTTATAATGCATTCCCTTTAGTCTAAAACACAATCTCTTGCACTGAAACAGTGTTTAAGGCGAGTACAAAGCTGTTTCACAGTGTGAAAAAGGTAAAGATCAGCGTTTCAAAGTAAAGATTCTTCTTATAATGCATTCCCGTTTAGTCTAAAACACAATCTCTTGCCCTGAAACAGTGTTTAAGGTAAATACAAAGCTGTTTCATAGTGTGAAAAAGGTAAAGAACACAGTTTCAAAGTAAAGATTCTTCTTATAATGCATTCCCTTTTAGTCTAAAACACAATCTCTTGCCCTGAAGCAGTGTTTAAGGTGAATACAAAGCTGTTTCACAGTGTGAAAAAGGTAAAGAACAGAGTTTCAAAGTAAAGATTCTTCTTATAATGCATTCCCTTTAGTCTAAAACACAATCTCTTGCACTGAAACAGTGTTTAAGGCGAGTACAAAGCTGTTTCACAGTGTGAAAAAGGTAAAGAACAGAGTTTCAAAGTAAAGATTCTTCTTATAATGCATTCCGGTTTAGTCTAAAACACAATCTCTTGCCCTGAAACAGTGTTTAAGGTAAATACAAAGCTGTTTCATAGTGTGAAAAAGGTAAAGAACAGAGTTTCAAATTAAAGATTCTTCTTATAATGCATTACCTTTAGTCTAAAACACAATCTCTTGCCCTGAAACAGTGTTTAAGGTGAATACAAAGCTGTTTCATAGTGTGAAAAAGGTAAAGAACACAGTTTCAAAGTAAAGATTCTTCTCATAACGCATTCCCTTTTAGTCTAAAACACAATCTCTTGCCCTGAAGCAGTGTTTAAGGTGAATACAAAGCTGTTTCATAGTGTGAAAATGGTAAAGAACAGAGTTTCAAAGTAAAGATTCTTCTTATAATGCAGTCTCTTTTAGTCTAAAACACAATCTCTTGCCCTGAAACAGTGTTTAAGTTGAATATAAAGTTGTTTCATAGTGTGAAAAAGGTAAAGAACAGAGTTTCTAAGTAAAGATTCTTCTTATAATGCATTCCCTTTTAGTCTAAAACACAATCTCTTGCCCTGAAACAGTGTTTAAGGTGAATACAAAGCTGTTTCATAGTTTCAAAAAGGTAAAGAATAGAATGTCAAAGTAAAGATTCTTCTCATAATGCATTCCCTTTTAGTCTAAAACACAATCTCTTGCCCTGAAACAGTGTTTAAGGTGAATACAAAGCTGTTTCATAGTGTCAAAAAGGTAAAGAACAGAGTTTCAAAGTAAAGATTCTTCTTATAATGCATTCCCATTAGTCTAAAACACAATCTCTTGCCCTGAAACAGTGTTTAAGGCGAATACAAAGCTGTTTCACAGTGTGAAAAAGGTAAAGAACAGAGTTTCAAAGTAAAGATTCTTCTTATAATGCAGTCTCTTTTAGTCTAAAACACAATCTCTTGCCCTGAAACAGTGTTTAAGGTGTATACAAAGCTGTTTCACAGTGTGAAAAAGGTAAAGAACAGAGTTTCAAAGTAAAGATTCTTCTTATAATGCATTCCGGTTTAGTCTAAAACACAATCTCTTGCCCTGAAACAGTGTTTAAGGTAAATACAAAGCTGTTTCATAGTGTGAAAAAGGTAAAGAACAGAGTTTCAAATTAAAGATTCTTCTTATAATGCATTCCCTTTTAGTCTAAAACATAATCTCTTGCCCTGAAACAGTGTTTAAGGTGAATAGAAAGCTGTTTCATCGTGTCAAAAAGGTAAAGAACAAAGTTTCAAAGTAAAGATTCTTCTTATAATGCAGTCTCTTTTAGTCTAAAACACAATCTCTTGCCCTGAAACAGTGTTTAAGGTGTATACAAAGCTGTTTCAAAGTGTCAAAAAGGTAAAGAACAGAGTTTCAAAGTAAAGATTCTTCTTATAATGCATTCCCTTTTAGTCTAAAACACAATCTCTTGCCCTGAAACAGTGTTTAAGGTGAATACAAAGCTGTTTCATAGTGTGAAAAAGGGAAAGAACAGAGTTTCAAAGTAAAGATTCTTCTTATAATGCATTCCCTTTTAGTCTAAAACACAATCTCTTGCCCTGAAACAGTGTTTAAGGTGAATACAAAGCTGTTTCATAGTGTCAAAAAGGTAAAGAACAGAGTTTCAAAGTAAAGATTCTTCTTATAATGCAGTCTCTTTTAGTCTAAAACACAATCTCTTGCCCTGAAACAGTGTTTAAGGTGTATACAAAGCTGTTTCAAAGTGTCAAAAAGGTAAAGAACAGAGTTTCAAAGTAAAGATTCTTCTTATAATGCATTCCCTTTTAGTCTAAAACACAATCTCTTGCCCTGAAACAGTTTTTAAGGTGAATACAAAGCTGTTTCATAGTGTGAAAAAGGGAAAGAACAGAGTTTCAAAGTAAAGATTCTTCTTATAATGCATTCCCTTTTAGTCTAAAACATAATCTCTTGCCCTGAAACAGTGTTTAAGGTGAATAGAAAGCTGTTTCATAGTGTCAAAAAGGTAAAGAACAAAGTTTCAAAGTAAAGATTCTTCTTATAATGCAGTCTCTTTTAGTCTAAAACACAATCTCTTGCCCTGAAACAGTGTTTAAGGCGAATACAAAGCTGTTGCATAGTGTGAAAAAGGTAAAGAACAGTTTCAAAGTAAAGATTCTTCTTATAATGCATTCCCTTTTAGTCTAAAACACAATCTCTTGCCCTGAAACAGTGTTTAAGGTGAATACAAAGCTGCTTCATAGTGTGAAAAAGGGAAAGAACAGAGTTTCAAAGTAAAGATTCTTCTTATAATGCATTCCCTTTTAGTCTAAATCACAATCTCTTGCCCTGAAACAGTGTTTAAGGTGAATAGAAAGCTGTTTCATAGTGTCAAAAAGGTAAAGAACAGAGTTTCAAAGTAAAGATTCTTCTTATAATGCAGTCTCTTTTAGTCTAAAACACAATCTCTTGCCCTGAAACAGTGTTTAAGGCGAATACAAAGCTGTTGCATAGTGTGAAAAAGGTAAAGAACAGTTTCAAAGTAAAGATTCTTCTTATAATGCATTCCCTTTTAGTCTAAAACACAATCTCTTGCCCTGAAACAGTGTTTAAGGTGAATACAAAGCTGTTTCATAGTGTGAAAAAGGTAAAGAACAGAGTTTCAAAGTAAAGATTCTTCTTATAATGCAGTCTCTTTTAGTCTAAAACACAATCTCTTGCACTGAAACAGTGTTTAAGGTGAATAGAAAGCTGTTTCATAGTGTCAAAAAGGTAAAGAACAAAGTTTCAAAGTAAAGATTCTTCTTATAATGCAGTCTCTTTTAGTCTAAAACACAATCTCTTGCCCTGAAACAGTGTTTAAGGTGTATACAAAGCTGTTTCACAGTGTGAAAAAGGTAAAGAACAGAGTTTCAAAGTAAAGATTCTTCTTATAATGCATTCCCTTTAGTCTAAAACACAATCTCTTGCACTGAAACAGTGTTTAAGGCGAGTACAAAGCTGTTTCACAGTGTGAAAAAGGTAAAGATCAGCGTTTCAAAGTAAAGATTCTTCTTATAATGCATTCCCGTTTAGTCTAAAACACAATCTCTTGCCCTGAAACAGTGTTTAAGGTAAATACAAAGCTGTTTCATAGTGTGAAAAAGGTAAAGAACACAGTTTCAAAGTAAAGATTCTTCTTATAATGCATTCCCTTTTAGTCTAAAACACAATCTCTTGCCCTGAAGCAGTGTTTAAGGTGAATACAAAGCTGTTTCACAGTGTGAAAAAGGTAAAGAACAGAGTTTCAAAGTAAAGATTCTTCTTATAATGCATTCCCTTTAGTCTAAAACACAATCTCTTGCACTGAAACAGTGTTTAAGGCGAGTACAAAGCTGTTTCACAGTGTGAAAAAGGTAAAGAACAGAGTTTCAAAGTAAAGATTCTTCTTATAATGCATTCCGGTTTAGTCTAAAACACAATCTCTTGCCCTGAAACAGTGTTTAAGGTAAATACAAAGCTGTTTCATAGTGTGAAAAAGGTAAAGAACAGAGTTTCAAATTAAAGATTCTTCTTATAATGCATTACCTTTAGTCTAAAACACAATCTCTTGCCCTGAAACAGTGTTTAAGGTGAATACAAAGCTGTTTCATAGTGTGAAAAAGGTAAAGAACACAGTTTCAAAGTAAAGATTCTTCTCATAACGCATTCCCTTTTAGTCTAAAACACAATCTCTTGCCCTGAAGCAGTGTTTAAGGTGAATACAAAGCTGTTTCATAGTGTGAAAATGGTAAAGAACAGAGTTTCAAAGTAAAGATTCTTCTTATAATGCAGTCTCTTTTAGTCTAAAACACAATCTCTTGCCCTGAAACAGTGTTTAAGTTGAATATAAAGTTGTTTCATAGTGTGAAAAAGGTAAAGAACAGAGTTTCTAAGTAAAGATTCTTCTTATAATGCATTCCCTTTTAGTCTAAAACACAATCTCTTGCCCTGAAACAGTGTTTAAGGTGAATACAAAGCTGTTTCATAGTTTCAAAAAGGTAAAGAATAGAATGTCAAAGTAAAGATTCTTCTCATAATGCATTCCCTTTTAGTCTAAAACACAATCTCTTGCCCTGAAACAGTGTTTAAGGTGAATACAAAGCTGTTTCATAGTGTGAAAAAGGTAAAGAACACAGTTTCAAAGTAAAGATTCTTCTCATAACGCATTCCCTTTTAGTCTAAAACACAATCTCTTGCCCTGAAGCAGTGTTTAAGGTGAATACAAAGCTGTTTCATAGTGTGAAAATGGTAAAGAACAGAGTTTCAAAGTAAAGATTCTTCTTATAATGCAGTCTCTTTTAGTCTAAAACACAATCTCTTGCCCTGAAACAGTGTTTAAGTTGAATATAAAGTTGTTTCATAGTGTGAAAAAGGTAAAGAACAGAGTTTCTAAGTAAAGATTCTTCTTATAATGCATTCCCTTTTAGTCTAAAACACAATCTCTTGCCCTGAAACAGTGTTTAAGGTGAATACAAAGCTGTTTCATAGTTTCAAAAAGGTAAAGAATAGAATGTCAAAGTAAAGATTCTTCTCATAATGCATTCCCTTTTAGTCTAAAACACAATCTCTTGCCCTGAAACAGTGTTTAAGGTGAATACAAAGCTGTTTCATAGTGTCAAAAAGGTAAAGAACAGAGTTTCAAAGTAAAGATTCTTCTTATAATGCATTCCCTTTAGTCTAAAACACAATCTCTTGCCCTGAAACAGTGTTTAAGGCGAATACAAAGCTGTTTCACAGTGTGAAAAAGGTAAAGAACAGAGTTTCAAAGTAAAGATTCTTCTTATAATGCAGTCTCTTTTAGTCTAAAACACAATCTCTTGCCCTGAAACAGTGTTTAAGGTGTATACAAAGCTGTTTCACAGTGTGAAAAAGGTAAAGAACAGAGTTTCAAAGTAAAGATTCTTCTTATAATGCATTCCGGTTTAGTCTAAAACACAATCTCTTGCCCTGAAACAGTGTTTAAGGTAAATACAAAGCTGTTTCATAGTGTGAAAAAGGTAAAGAACAGAGTTTCAAATTAAAGATTCTTCTTATAATGCATTCCCTTTTAGTCTAAAACATAATCTCTTGCCCTGAAACAGTGTTTAAGGTGAATAGAAAGCTGTTTCATCGTGTCAAAAAGGTAAAGAACAAAGTTTCAAAGTAAAGATTCTTCTTATAATGCAGTCTCTTTTAGTCTAAAACACAATCTCTTGCCCTGAAACAGTGTTTAAGGTGTATACAAAGCTGTTTCAAAGTGTCAAAAAGGTAAAGAACAGAGTTTCAAAGTAAAGATTCTTCTTATAATGCATTCCCTTTTAGTCTAAAACACAATCTCTTGCCCTGAAACAGTGTTTAAGGTGAATACAAAGCTGTTTCATAGTGTGAAAAAGGGAAAGAACAGAGTTTCAAAGTAAAGATTCTTCTTATAATGCATTCCCTTTTAGTCTAAAACACAATCTCTTGCCCTGAAACAGTGTTTAAGGTGAATACAAAGCTGTTTCATAGTGTCAAAAAGGTAAAGAACAGAGTTTCAAAGTAAAGATTCTTCTTATAATGCAGTCTCTTTTAGTCTAAAACACAATCTCTTGCCCTGAAACAGTGTTTAAGGTGTATACAAAGCTGTTTCAAAGTGTCAAAAAGGTAAAGAACAGAGTTTCAAAGTAAAGATTCTTCTTATAATGCATTCCCTTTTAGTCTAAAACACAATCTCTTGCCCTGAAACAGTTTTTAAGGTGAATACAAAGCTGTTTCATAGTGTGAAAAAGGGAAAGAACAGAGTTTCAAAGTAAAGATTCTTCTTATAATGCATTCCCTTTTAGTCTAAAACATAATCTCTTGCCCTGAAACAGTGTTTAAGGTGAATAGAAAGCTGTTTCATAGTGTCAAAAAGGTAAAGAACAAAGTTTCAAAGTAAAGATTCTTCTTATAATGCAGTCTCTTTTAGTCTAAAACACAATCTCTTGCCCTGAAACAGTGTTTAAGGCGAATACAAAGCTGTTGCATAGTGTGAAAAAGGTAAAGAACAGTTTCAAAGTAAAGATTCTTCTTATAATGCATTCCCTTTTAGTCTAAAACACAATCTCTTGCCCTGAAACAGTGTTTAAGGTGAATACAAAGCTGCTTCATAGTGTGAAAAAGGGAAAGAACAGAGTTTCAAAGTAAAGATTCTTCTTATAATGCATTCCCTTTTAGTCTAAATCACAATCTCTTGCCCTGAAACAGTGTTTAAGGTGAATAGAAAGCTGTTTCATAGTGTCAAAAAGGTAAAGAACAGAGTTTCAAAGTAAAGATTCTTCTTATAATGCAGTCTCTTTTAGTCTAAAACACAATCTCTTGCCCTGAAACAGTGTTTAAGGCGAATACAAAGCTGTTGCATAGTGTGAAAAAGGTAAAGAACAGTTTCAAAGTAAAGATTCTTCTTATAATGCATTCCCTTTTAGTCTAAAACACAATCTCTTGCCCTGAAACAGTGTTTAAGGTGAATACAAAGCTGTTTCATAGTGTGAAAAAGGTAAAGAACAGAGTTTCAAAGTAAAGATTCTTCTTATAATGCAGTCTCTTTTAGTCTAAAACACAATCTCTTGCACTGAAACAGTGTTTAAGGTGAATAGAAAGCTGTTTCATAGTGTCAAAAAGGTAAAGAACAAAGTTTCAAAGTAAAGATTCTTCTTATAATGCAGTCTCTTTTAGTCTAAAACACAATCTCTTGCCCTGAAACAGTGTTTAAGGTGTATACAAAGCTGTTTCACAGTGTGAAAAAGGTAAAGAACAGAGTTTCAAAGTAAAGATTCTTCTTATAATGCATTCCCTTTAGTCTAAAACACAATCTCTTGCACTGAAACAGTGTTTAAGGCGAGTACAAAGCTGTTTCACAGTGTGAAAAAGGTAAAGATCAGCGTTTCAAAGTAAAGATTCTTCTTATAATGCATTCCCGTTTAGTCTAAAACACAATCTCTTGCCCTGAAACAGTGTTTAAGGTAAATACAAAGCTGTTTCATAGTGTGAAAAAGGTAAAGAACACAGTTTCAAAGTAAAGATTCTTCTTATAATGCATTCCCTTTTAGTCTAAAACACAATCTCTTGCCCTGAAGCAGTGTTTAAGGTGAATACAAAGCTGTTTCACAGTGTGAAAAAGGTAAAGAACAGAGTTTCAAAGTAAAGATTCTTCTTATAATGCATTCCCTTTAGTCTAAAACACAATCTCTTGCACTGAAACAGTGTTTAAGGCGAGTACAAAGCTGTTTCACAGTGTGAAAAAGGTAAAGAACAGAGTTTCAAAGTAAAGATTCTTCTTATAATGCATTCCGGTTTAGTCTAAAACACAATCTCTTGCCCTGAAACAGTGTTTAAGGTAAATACAAAGCTGTTTCATAGTGTGAAAAAGGTAAAGAACAGAGTTTCAAATTAAAGATTCTTCTTATAATGCATTACCTTTAGTCTAAAACACAATCTCTTGCCCTGAAACAGTGTTTAAGGTGAATACAAAGCTGTTTCATAGTGTGAAAAAGGTAAAGAACACAGTTTCAAAGTAAAGATTCTTCTCATAACGCATTCCCTTTTAGTCTAAAACACAATCTCTTGCCCTGAAGCAGTGTTTAAGGTGAATACAAAGCTGTTTCATAGTGTGAAAATGGTAAAGAACAGAGTTTCAAAGTAAAGATTCTTCTTATAATGCATTCTCTTTTAGTCTAAAACACAATCTCTTGCCCTGAAACAGTGTTTAAGTTGAATATAAAGTTGTTTCATAGTGTGAAAAAGGTAAAGAACAGAGTTTCTAAGTAAAGATTCTTCTTATAATGCATTCCCTTTTAGTCTAAAACACAATCTCTTGCCCTGAAACAGTGTTTAAGGTGAATACAAAGCTGTTTCATAGTTTCAAAAAGGTAAAGAATAGAATGTCAAAGTAAAGATTCTTCTCATAATGCATTCCCTTTTAGTCTAAAACACAATCTCTTGCCCTGAAACAGTGTTTAAGGTGAATACAAAGCTGTTTCATAGTGTCAAAAAGGTAAAGAACAGAGTTTCAAAGTAAAGATTCTTCTTATAATGCATTCCCTTTAGTCTAAAACACAATCTCTTGCCCTGAAACAGTGTTTAAGGCGAATACAAAGCTGTTTCACAGTGTGAAAAAGGTAAAGAACAGAGTTTCAAAGTAAAGATTCTTCTTATAATGCAGTCTCTTTTAGTCTAAAACACAATCTCTTGCCCTGAAACAGTGTTTAAGGTGTATACAAAGCTGTTTCACAGTGTGAAAAAGGTAAAGAACAGAGTTTCAAAGTAAAGATTCTTCTTATAATGCATTCCGGTTTAGTCTAAAACACAATCTCTTGCCCTGAAACAGTGTTTAAGGTAAATACAAAGCTGTTTCATAGTGTGAAAAAGGTAAAGAACAGAGTTTCAAATTAAAGATTCTTCTTATAATGCATTCCCTTTTAGTCTAAAACATAATCTCTTGCCCTGAAACAGTGTTTAAGGTGAATAGAAAGCTGTTTCATCGTGTCAAAAAGGTAAAGAACAAAGTTTCAAAGTAAAGATTCTTCTTATAATGCAGTCTCTTTTAGTCTAAAACACAATCTCTTGCCCTGAAACAGTGTTTAAGGTGTATACAAAGCTGTTTCAAAGTGTCAAAAAGGTAAAGAACAGAGTTTCAAAGTAAAGATTCTTCTTATAATGCATTCCCTTTTAGTCTAAAACACAATCTCTTGCCCTGAAACAGTGTTTAAGGTGAATACAAAGCTGTTTCATAGTGTGAAAAAGGGAAAGAACAGAGTTTCAAAGTAAAGATTCTTCTTATAATGCATTCCCTTTTAGTCTAAAACACAATCTCTTGCCCTGAAACAGTGTTTAAGGTGAATACAAAGCTGTTTCATAGTGTCAAAAAGGTAAAGAACAGAGTTTCAAAGTAAAGATTCTTCTTATAATGCAGTCTCTTTTAGTCTAAAACACAATCTCTTGCCCTGAAACAGTGTTTAAGGTGTATACAAAGCTGTTTCAAAGTGTCAAAAAGGTAAAGAACAGAGTTTCAAAGTAAAGATTCTTCTTATAATGCATTCCCTTTTAGTCTAAAACACAATCTCTTGCCCTGAAACAGTTTTTAAGGTGAATACAAAGCTGTTTCATAGTGTGAAAAAGGGAAAGAACAGAGTTTCAAAGTAAAGATTCTTCTTATAATGCATTCCCTTTTAGTCTAAAACATAATCTCTTGCCCTGAAACAGTGTTTAAGGTGAATAGAAAGCTGTTTCATAGTGTCAAAAAGGTAAAGAACAAAGTTTCAAAGTAAAGATTCTTCTTATAATGCAGTCTCTTTTAGTCTAAAACACAATCTCTTGCCCTGAAACAGTGTTTAAGGCGAATACAAAGCTGTTGCATAGTGTGAAAAAGGTAAAGAACAGTTTCAAAGTAAAGATTCTTCTTATAATGCATTCCCTTTTAGTCTAAAACACAATCTCTTGCCCTGAAACAGTGTTTAAGGTGAATACAAAGCTGTTTCATAGTGTGAAAAAGGTAAAGAACAGAGTTTCAAAGTAAAGATTCTTCTTATAATGCAGTCTCTTTTAGTCTAAAACACAATCTCTTGCCCTGAAACAGTGTTTAAGGTGAATACAAAGCTGTTTCATAGTGTGAAAAAGGTAAAGAACAGAGTTTCAAAGTAAAGATTCTTCTTATAATGCATTCCCTTTAGTCTAAAACACAATCTCTTGCACTGAAACAGTGTTTAAGGCGAGTACAAAGCTGTTTCACAGTATGAAAAAGGTAAAGAACAGAGTTTCAAATTAAAGATTCTTCTTATAATGCATTCCCTTTAGTCTAAAACACAATCTCTTGCCCTGAAACAGTGTTTAAGGTGAATACAAAGCTGTTTCATAGTGTGAAAAAGATAAAGAACAGAGTTTCAAAGTAAAGATTCTTCTTATAATGCATTCCCTTTTAGTCTAAAACACAATCTCTTGCCTTGAAACAGTGTTTAAGGTGAATACAAAGCTGTTTCATAGTGTGAAAAAGGTAAAGAACAGAGTTTCAAATTAAAGATTCTTCTTATAATGCATTCCCTTTAGTCTAAAACACAATCTCTTGCCCTGAAACAGTGATTAAGGTGAATACAAAGCTGTTTCATAGTGTGAAAAAGGTAAAGAACAGAGTTTCAAAGTAAAGATTCTTCTTATAATGCATTCCCTTTTAGTCTAAAACACAATCTCTTGCCCTGAAACAGTGTTTAAGGTGAATACAAAGCTGTTTCATAGTGTGAAAAAGGTAAAGAACAGAGTTTCAAAGTAAAGATTCTTCTTATAATGCATTCCCTTTTAGTCTAAAACACAATCTCTTGCCCTGAAACAGTGTTTAAGGTGAATATAAATCTGTTTCATAGTGTGAAAAAGGTAAAGAACAGTTTCAAAGTAAAGATTCTTGTTATTATGCAGTCTCTTTTAGTCTAAAACACAATCTCTTGCCCTGAAACAGTGTTTAAGGTGAATACAAAGCTGTTTCATAGTGTCAAAAAGGTAAAGAACAGAGTTTCAAAGTAAAGATTCTTCTTATAATGCAGTCTCTTTTAGTCTAAAACACAATCTCTTGCCCTGAAACAGTGTTTAAGTTGAATATAAAGTTCTTTCATAGTGTGAAAAAGGTAAAGAACAGAGTTTCAAAGTAAAGATTCTTCTTATAATGCATTCCCTTTAGTCTAAAACACAATCTCTTGCACTGAAACAGTGTTTAAGGCGAGTACAAAGCTGTTTCACAGTGTGAAAAAGGTAAAGAACAGAGTTTCAAAGTAAAGATTCTTCTTATAATGCATTCCCGTTTAGTCTAAAACACAATCTCTTGCCCTGAAACAGTGTTTAAGGTAAATACAAAGCTGTTTCATAGTGTCAAAAAGGTAAAGAACAGAGTTTCAAAGTAAAGATTCTTCTTATAATGCATTCCCTTTTAGTCTAAAACACAATCTCTTGCCCTGAAACAGTGTTTAAGGTGAATACAAAGCTGTTTCATAGTGTCAAAAAGGTAAAGAACAGAGTTTCAAAGTAAAGATTCTTCTTATAATGCATTCCCTTTTAGTCTAAAACACAATCTCTTGCCCTGAAACAGTGTTTAAGCTATTCAATTTGGTTAAAAACAATATTTCTTGCTCTGAAACGGTGTATAAGCCGATTACAATGCATAGAAGCCCTGTTTCTTTGTGGTTAGAGGTGTACAAACAGAGTTGCAATTACTTTAATTGGTCATATTACAAACAACTTGTTTCACCCCTGTATAAACTCGTTTCACTTGAAATATGTGTTTTCTTAGGATATTGTAAGTTATTCAGTTTGGTCAAAAACAATGTGTCTTGCTCTGAAACGCTGTATAAGCTGATTACAATGCATAGAAACCCTGTTTCGTTCTGGTTAGAGGTGTACAAACAGAGTTGCAATTACTTTAAATGGTTAAGTTGTTCAGTTTGGTTAAAAACAATATTTCTTGCTCTGAAACTATGTATAAGCCAATTATAATGCCTGGAAACGTTGCCTCCTTGTGGTTAGAGGTGTAAAAACATAGTTGCAATTACTTTCAAGGGGCACATTAGAACCATGTTAAAACAACTTGTTTCTCCCCTGTATAAACTCTTTTCACTTGAAATATATGTTTTCTTAGGATATTGTAAGTTGTTCAGTTTGGTTAAAAACAATATTTCTTGCTCTGAAACGCTGTATAAGCCGATTACAATACATAGAAACCCTGTTTCGTTGTGGTGAAACGTGTTCAAACAGAGTTGTAATTACTTTAATTGATCATATTACAAACAACTTGATGTCCCCTTGTTATAAACTCTTTTCATTTGAAATATGTGTTTTCTTAACATATTGTAAGTTATTCAGTTTGGTTAAAAACAAGATGTCTAGCTCTGAAACAGTGTTTAAGGTGAATACAAAGCTGTTTCATAGTGTGAAAATGGTAAAGAACAGAGTTTCTAAGTAAAGATTCTTCTTATAATGCAGTCTCTTTTAGTCTAAAACACAATCTCTTGCCCTTAAACAGTGTTTAAGTTGAATACAAAGCTGTTTCATAGTGTCAAAAAGGTAAAGAACAAAGTTTCAAAGTAAAGATTCTTCTTATAATGCAGTCTCTTTTAGTCTAAAACACAATCTCTTGCCCTGAAACAGTGTTTAAGTTGAATATAAAGCTGTTTCATAGTGTGAAAATGATAAAGAACAGAGTTTCAAAGTAAAGATTCTTCTTATAATGCATTCCCTTTTAGTCTAAAACACAATCTCTTGCCCTGAAACAGTGTTTAAGGTGAATATAAATCTGTTTCATAGTGTGAAAAAGGTAAAGAACAGAGTTTCAAAGTAAAGATTCTTCTCATAATGCATTCCCTTTTAGTCTAAAACACAATCTCTTGCCCTGAAACAGTGTTTAAGGTGAATACAAAGCTGTTTCATAGTGTGAAAATGATAAACAGAGTGTCTAAGTAAAGATTCTTCTTATAATGCAGTCTCTTTTAGTCTAAAACACAATCTCTTGCCCTGAAACAGTGTTTAAGGTGAATAGAAAGCTGTTTCATAGTGTCAAAAAGGTAAAGAACAAAGTTTCAAAGTAAAGATTCTTCTTATAATGCAGTCTCTTTTAGTCTAAAACACAATCTCTTGCCCTGAAACAGTGTTTAAGGTGTATACAAAGCTGTTTCAAAGTGTCAAAAAGGTAAAGAACAGAGTTTCAAAGTAAAGATTCTTCTTATAATGCATTCCCTTTAGTCTAAAACACAATCTCTTGCACTGAAACAGTGTTTAAGGCGAGTACAAAGCTGTTTCACAGTGTGAAAAAGGTAAAGAACAGAGTTTCAAAGTAAAGATTCTTCTTATAATGCATTCCCGTTTAGTCTAAAACACAATCTCTTGCCCTGAAACAGTGTTTAAGGTAAATACAAAGCTGTTTCATAGTGTCAAAAAGGTAAAGAACAGAGTTTCAAAGTAAAGATTCTTCTTATAATGCAGTCTCTTTTAGTCTAAAACACAATCTCTTGCCCTGAAACAGTGTTTAAGTTGAATATAAAGCTGTTTCATAGTGTGAAAAAGGTAAAGAACAGAGTTTCAAATAAAAGATTCTTCTTATAATGCATTCCCTTTAGTCTAAAACACAATCTCTTGCCCTGAAACAGTGTTTAAGGTGAATACAAAGCTGTTTCATAGTGTGAAAAAGGTAAAGAACAGAGTTTCAAAGTAAAGATTCTTCTTATAATGCAGTCTCTTTTAGTCTAAAACACAATCTCTTGCCCTGAAACAGTGTTTAAGGTGAATAGAAAGCTGTTTCATCGTGTCAAAAAGGTAAAGAACAAAGTTTCAAAGTAAAGATTCTTCTTATAATGCAGTCTCTTTTAGTCTAAAACACAATCTCTTGCCCTGAAACAGTGTTTAAGGTGTATACAAAGCTGTTTCAAAGTGTCAAAAAGGTAAAGAACAGAGTTTCAAAGTAAAGATTCTTCTTATAATGCATTCCCTTTTAGTCTAAAACACAATCTCTTGCCCTGAAACAGTGTTTAAGGTGAACACAAAGCTGTTTCATAGTGTGAAAAAGGGAAAGAACAGAGTTTCAAAGTAAAGATTCTTCTTATAATGCATTCCCTTTTAGTCTAAAACACAATCTCTTGCCCTGAAACAGTGTTTAAGGTGAATAGAAAGCTGTTTCATAGTGTTAAAAAGGTAAAGAACAAAGTTTCAAAGTAAAGATTCTTCTTATAATGCAGTCTCTTTTAGTCTAAAACACAATCTCTTGCCCTGAAACAGTGTTTAAGGCGAATACAAAGCTGTTGCATAGTGTGAAAAAGGTAAAGAACAGTTTCAAAGTAAAGATTCTTCTTATAATGCATTCCCTTTTAGTCTAAAACACAATCTCTTGCCCTGAAACAGTGTTTAAGGTGAATACAAAGCTGTTTCATAGTGTGAAAAAGGTAAAGAACAGAGTTTCAAAGTAAAGATTCTTCTTATAATGCAGTCTCTTTTAGTCTAAAACACAATCTCTTGCCCTGAAACAGTGTTTAAGGTGAATACAAAGCTGTTTCATAGTGTGAAAAAGGTAAAGAACAGAGTTTCAAAGTAAAGATTCTTCTTATAATGCATTCCCTTTAGTCTAAAACACAATCTCTTGCACTGAAACAATGTTTAAGGCGAGTACAAAGCTGTTTCACAGTATGAAAAAGGTAAAGAACAGAGTTTCAAATTAAAGATTCTTCTTATAATGCATTCCCTTTAGTCTAAAACACAATCTCTTGCCCTGAAACAGTGTTTAAGGTGAATACAAAGCTGTTTCATAGTGTGAAAAAGATAAAGAACAGAGTTTCAAAGTAAAGATTCTTCTTATAATGCATTCCCTTTTAGTCTAAAACACAATCTCTTGCCCTGAAACAGTGTTTAAGGTGAATACAAAGCTGTTTCAAAGTTTCAAAAAGGTAAAGAATAGAATGTCAATGTAAAGATTCTTCTCATAATGCATTCCCTTTTAGTCTAATTCACAATCTCTTGCCCTGAAACAGTGTTTAAGGTGAATACAAAGCTGTTTCATAGTGTCAAAAAGGTAAAGAACAGAGTTTCAAAGTAAAGATTCTTCTTATAATGCATTCCCTTTTAGTCTAAAACACAATCTCTTGCCCTGAAACAGTGTTTAAGCTATTCAATTTGGTTAAAAACAATATTTCTTGCTCTGAAACGGTGTATAAGCCGATTACAATGCATAGAAGCCCTGTTTCTTTGTGGTTAGAGGTGTACAAACAGAGTTGCAATTACTTTAATTGGTCATATTACAAACAACTTGTTTCACCCCTTTATAAACTCGTTTCACTTGAAATATGTGTTTTCTTAGGATATTGTAAGTTATTCAGTTTGGTCAAAAACAATGTGTCTTGCTCTGAAACGCTGTATAAGCTGATTACAATGCATAGAAACCCTGTTTCGTTCTGGTTAGAGGTGTACAAACAGAGTTGCAATTACTTTAAATGGTTAAGTTGTTCAGTTTGGTTAAAAACAATATTTCTTGCTCTGAAACTATGTATAAGCCAATTATAATGCGTGGAAACGTTGCCTCCTTGTGGTTAGAGGTGTAAAAACATAGTTGCAATTACTTTCAAGGGGCACATTAGAACCATGTTAAAACAACTTGTTTCTCCCCTGTATAAACTCTTTTCACTTGAAATATATGTTTTCTTAGGATATTGTAAGTTGTTCAGTTTGGTTAAAAACAATATTTCTTGCTCTGAAACGCTGTATAAGCCGATTACAATACATAGAAACCCTGTTTCGTTGTGGTGAAACGTGTTCAAACAGAGTTGTAATTACTTTAATTGATCATATTACAAACAACTTGATGTCCCCTTGTTATAAACTCTTTTCATTTGAAATATGTGTTTTCTTAACATATTGTAAGTTATTCAGTTTGGTTAAAAACAAGATGTCTAGCTCTGAAACAGTGTTTAAGGTGAATACAAAGCTGTTTCATAGTGTGAAAATGGTAAAGAACAGAGTTTCTAAGTAAAGATTCATCTTATAATGCAGTCTCTTTTAGTCTAAAACACAATCTCTTGCCCTGAAACAGTGTTTAAGTTGAATATAAAGTTGTTTCATAGTGTGAAAAAGGTAAAGAACAGAGTTTCTAAGTAAAGATTCTTCTTATAATGCATTCCCTTTTAGTCTAAAACACAATCTCTTGCCCTGAAACAGTGTTTAAGGTGAATACAAAGCTGTTTCATAGTTTCAAAAAGGTAAAGAATAGAATGTCAAAGTAAAGATTCTTCTCATAATGCATTCCCTTTTAGTCTAAATCACAATCTCTTGCCCTGAAACAGTGTTTAAGGTGAATACAAAGCTGTTTCATAGTGTCAAAAAGGTAAAGAACAGAGTTTCAAAGTAAAGATTCTTCTTATAATGCATTCCCTTTAGTCTAAAACACAATCTCTTGCCCTGAAACAGTGTTTAAGGTGAATACAAAGCTGTTTCACAGTGTGAAAAAGGTAAAGAACAGAGTTTCAAAGTAAAGATTCTTCTTATAATGCATTCCCTTTTAGTCTAAAACACAATGTCTTGCCCTGAAACAGTGTTTAAGGTGAATACAAAGCTGTTTCATAGTGTCAAAAAGGTAAAGAACAGAGTTTCAAAGTAAAGATTCTTCTTATAATGCAGTCTCTTTTAGTCTAAAACACAACCTCTTGCCCTGAAACAGTGTTTAAGGCGAATACAAAGCTGTTGCATAGTGTGAAAAAGGTAAAGAACAGTTTCAAAGTAAAGATTCTTCTGATAATGCATTCCCTTTTAGTCTAAAACACAATCTCTTGCCCTGAAACAGTGTTTAAGCTGAATACAAAGCTGTTTCATAGTGTGAAAAATTTAAAGAACAGAGTTTCAAAGTAAAGATTCTTCTTATAATGCAGTCTCTTTTAGTCTAAAACACAATCTCTTGCCCTGAAACAGTGTTTAAGGTGTATACAAAGCTGTTTCACAGTGTGAAAAAGGTAAAGAACAGAGTTTCAAAGTAAAGATTCTTCTTATAATGCATTCCGGTTTAGTCTAAAACACAATCTCTTGCCCTGAAACAGTGTTTAAGGTAAATACAAAGCTGTTTCATAGTGTGAAAAAGGTAAAGAACAGAGTTTCAAATTAAAGATTCTTCTTATAATGCATTACCTTTAGTCTAAAACACAATCTCTTGCCCTGAAACAGTGTTTAAGGTGAATACAAAGCTGTTTCATAGTGTGAAAAAGGTAAAGAACACAGTTTCAAAGTAAAGATTCTTCTTATAATGCATTCCGGTTTAGTCTAAAACACAATCTCTTGCCCTGAAACAGTGTTTAAGGTAAATACAAAGCTGTTTCATAGTGTGAAAAAGGTAAAGAACAGAGTTTCAAAGTAAAGATTCTTCTTATAATGCATTCCCTTTAGTCTAAAACACAATCTCTTGCACTGAAACAGTGTTTAAGGCGAGTACAAAGCTGTTTCACAGTATGAAAAAGGTAAAGAACAGAGTTTCAAATTAAAGATTCTTCTTATAATGCATTCCCTTTAGTCTAAAACACAATCTCTTGCCCTGAAACAGTGTTTAAGGTGAATACAAAGCTGTTTCATAGTGTGAAAAAGATAAAGAACAGAGTTTCAAAGTAAAGATTCTTCTTATAATGCATTCCCTTTTAGTCTAAAACACAATCTCTTGCCTTGAAACAGTGTTTAAGGTGAATACAAAGCTGTTTCATAGTGTGAAAAAGGTAAAGAACAGAGTTTCAAATTAAAGATTCTTCTTATAATGCATTCCCTTTAGTCTAAAACACAATCTCTTGCCCTGAAACAGTGATTAAGGTGAATACAAAGCTGTTTCATAGTGTGAAAAAGGTAAAGAACAGAGTTTCAAAGTAAAGATTCTTCTTATAATGCATTCCCTTTTAGTCTAAAACACAATCTCTTGCCCTGAAACAGTGTTTAAGGTGAATACAAAGCTGTTTCATAGTGTGAAAAAGGTAAAGAACAGAGTTTCAAAGTAAAGATTCTTCTTATAATGCATTCCCTTTTAGTCTAAAACACAATCTCTTGCCCTGAAACAGTGTTTAAGGTGAATATAAATCTGTTTCATAGTGTGAAAAAGGTAAAGAACAGTTTCAAAGTAAAGATTCTTGTTATTATGCAGTCTCTTTTAGTCTAAAACACAATCTCTTGCCCTGAAACAGTGTTTAAGGTGAATCCAAAGCTGTTTCATAGTGTCAAAAAGGTAAAGAACAGAGTTTCAAAGTAAAGATTCTTCTTATAATGCAGTCTCTTTTAGTCTAAAACACAATCTCTTGCCCTGAAACAGTGTTTAAGTTGAATATAAAGTTCTTTCATAGTGTGAAAAAGGTAAAGAACAGAGTTTCAAAGTAAAGATTCTTCTTATAATGCATTCCCTTTAGTCTAAAACACAATCTCTTGCACTGAAACAGTGTTTAAGGCGAGTACAAAGCTGTTTCACAGTGTGAAAAAGGTAAAGAACAGAGTTTCAAAGTAAAGATTCTTCTTATAATGCATTCCCGTTTAGTCTAAAACACAATCTCTTGCCCTGAAACAGTGTTTAAGGTAAATACAAAGCTGTTTCATAGTGTCAAAAAGGTAAAGAACAGAGTTTCAAAGTAAAGATTCTTCTTATAATGCATTCCCTTTTAGTCTAAAACACAATCTCTTGCCCTGAAACAGTGTTTAAGGTGAATACAAAGCTGTTTCATAGTGTCAAAAAGGTAAAGAACAGAGTTTCAAAGTAAAGATTCTTCTTATAATGCATTCCCTTTTAGTCTAAAACACAATCTCTTGCCCTGAAACAGTGTTTAAGCTATTCAATTTGGTTAAAAACAATATTTCTTGCTCTGAAACGGTGTATAAGCCGATTACAATGCATAGAAGCCCTGTTTCTTTGTGGTTAGAGGTGTACAAACAGAGTTGCAATTACTTTAATTGGTCATATTACAAACAACTTGTTTCACCCCTTTATAAACTCGTTTCACTTGAAATATGTGTTTTCTTAGGATATTGTAAGTTATTCAGTTTGGTCAAAAACAATGTGTCTTGCTCTGAAACGCTGTATAAGCTGATTACAATGCATAGAAACCCTGTTTCGTTCTGGTTAGAGGTGTACAAACAGAGTTGCAATTACTTTAAATGGTTAAGTTGTTCAGTTTGGTTAAAAACAATATTTCTTGCTCTGAAACTATGTATAAGCCAATTATAATGCGTGGAAACGTTGCCTCCTTGTGGTTAGAGGTGTAAAAACATAGTTGCAATTACTTTCAAGGGGCACATTAGAACCATGTTAAAACAACTTGTTTCTCCCCTGTATAAACTCTTTTCACTTGAAATATATGTTTTCTTAGGATATTGTAAGTTGTTCAGTTTGGTTAAAAACAATATTTCTTGCTCTGAAACGCTGTATAAGCCGATTACAATACATAGAAACCCTGTTTCGTTGTGGTGAAACGTGTTCAAACAGAGTTGTAATTACTTTAATTGATCATATTACAAACAACTTGATGTCCCCTTGTTATAAACTCTTTTCATTTGAAATATGTGTTTTCTTAACATATTGTAAGTTATTCAGTTTGGTTAAAAACAAGATGTCTAGCTCTGAAACAGTGTTTAAGGTGAATACAAAGCTGTTTCATAGTGTGAAAATGGTAAAGAACAGAGTTTCTAAGTAAAGATTCTTCTTATAATGCAGTCTCTTTTAGTCTAAAACACAATCTCTTGCCCTTAAACAGTGTTTAAGTTGAATATAAAGCTGTTTCATAGTGTGAAAAAGGTAAAGAACAGAGTTTCAAATTAAAGATTCTTCTTATAATGCATTCCCTTTAGTCTAAAACACAATCTCTTGCCCTGAAACAGTGTTTAAGGTGAATAGAAAGCTGTTTCATAGTGTCAAAAAGGTAAAGAACAAAGTTTCAAAGTAAAGATTCTTGTTATTATGCAGTCTCTTTTAGTCTAAAACACAATCTCTTGCCCTGAAACAGTGTTTAAGGTGAATCCAAAGCTGTTTCATAGTGTCAAAAAGGTAAAGAACAGAGTTTCAAAGTAAAGATTCTTCTTATAATGCAGTCTCTTTTAGTCTAAAACACAATCTCTTGCCCTGAAACAGTGTTTAAGTTGAATATAAAGTTCTTTCATAGTGTGAAAAAGGTAAAGAACAGAGTTTCAAAGTAAAGATTCTTCTTATAATGCATTCCCTTTAGTCTAAAACACAATCTCTTGCACTGAAACAGTGTTTAAGGCGAGTACAAAGCTGTTTCACAGTGTGAAAAAGGTAAAGAACAGAGTTTCAAAGTAAAGATTCTTCTCATAATGCATTCCCGTTTAGTCTAAAACACAATCTCTTGCCCTGAAACAGTGTTTAAGGTAAATACAAAGCTGTTTCATAGTGTCAAAAAGGTAAAGAACAGAGTTTCAAAGTAAAGATTCTTCTTATAATGCATTCCCTTTTAGTCTAAAACACAATCTCTTGCCCTGAAACAGTGTTTAAGGTGAATACAAAGCTGTTTCATAGTGTCAAAAAGGTAAAGAACAGAGTTTCAAAGTAAAGATTCTTCTTATAATGCATTCCCTTTTAGTCTAAAACACAATCTCTTGCCCTGAAACAGTGTTTAAGCTATTCAATTTGGTTAAAAACAATATTTCTTGCTCTGAAACGGTGTATAAGCCGATTACAATGCATAGAAGCCCTGTTTCTTTGTGGTTAGAGGTGTACAAACAGAGTTGCAATTACTTTAATTGGTCATATTACAAACAACTTGTTTCACCCCTGTATAAACTCGTTTCACTTGAAATATGTGTTTTCTTAGGATATTGTAAGTTATTCAGTTTGGTCAAAAACAATGTGTCTTGCTCTGAAACGCTGTATAAGCTGATTACAATGCATAGAAACCCTGTTTCGTTCTGGTTAGAGGTGTACAAACAGAGTTGCAATTACTTTAAATGGTTAAGTTGTTCAGTTTGGTTAAAAACAATATTTCTTGCTCTGAAACTATGTATAAGCCAATTATAATGCGTGGAAACGTTGCCTCCTTGTGGTTAGAGGTGTAAAAACATAGTTGCAATTACTTTCAAGGGGCACATTAGAACCATGTTAAAACAACTTGTTTCTCCCCTGTATAAACTCTTTTCACTTGAAATATATGTTTTCTTAGGATATTGTAAGTTGTTCAGTTTGGTTAAAAACAATATTTCTTGCTCTGAAACGCTGTATAAGCCGATTACAATACATAGAAACCCTGTTTCGTTGTGGTGAAACGTGTTCAAACAGAGTTGTAATTACTTTAATTGATCATATTACAAACAACTTGATGTCCCCTTGTTATAAACTCTTTTCATTTGAAATATGTGTTTTCTTAACATATTGTAAGTTATTCAGTTTGGTTAAAAACAAGATGTCTAGCTCTGAAACAGTGTTTAAGGTGAATACAAAGCTGTTTCATAGTGTGAAAATGGTAAAGAACAGAGTTTCTAAGTAAAGATTCTTCTTATAATGCAGTCTCTTTTAGTCTAAAACACAATCTCTTGCCCTTAAACAGTGTTTAAGTTGAATATAAAGCTGTTTCATAGTGTGAAAAAGGTAAAGAACAGAGTTTCAAATTAAAGATTCTTCTTATAATGCATTCCCTTTAGTCTAAAACACAATCTCTTGCCCTGAAACAGTGTTTAAGGTGAATAGAAAGCTGTTTCATAGTGTCAAAAAGGTAAAGAACAAAGTTTCAAAGTAAAGATTCTTCTTATAATGCAGTCTCTTTTAGTCTAAAACACAATCTCTTGCCCTGAAACAGTGTTTAAGTTGAATATAAAGCTGTTTCATAGTGTGAAAATGATAAAGAACAGAGTTTCAAAGTAAAGATTCTTCTTATAATGCATTCCCTTTTAGTCTAAAACACAATCTCTTGCCCTGAAACAGTGTTTAAGGTGAATATAAATCTGTTTCATAGTGTGAAAAAGGTAAAGAACAGAGTTTCAAAGTAAAGATTCTTCTCATAATGCATTCCCTTTTAGTCTAAAACACAATCTCTTGCCCTGAAACAGTGTTTAAGGTGAATACAAAGCTGTTTCATAGTGTGAAAATGATAAACAGAGTGTCTAAGTAAAGATTCTTCTTATAATGCAGTCTCTTTTAGTCTAAAACACAATCTCTTGCCCTGAAACAGTGTTTAAGGTGAATAGAAAGCTGTTTCATAGTGTCAAAAAGGTAAAGAACAAAGTTTCAAAGTAAAGATTCTTCTTATAATGCAGTCTCTTTTAGTCTAAAACACAATCTCTTGCCCTGAAACAGTGTTTAAGGTGTATACAAAGCTGTTTCAAAGTGTCAAAAAGGTAAAGAACAGAGTTTCAAAGTAAAGATTCTTCTTATAATGCATTCCCTTTAGTCTAAAACACAATCTCTTGCACTGAAACAGTGTTTAAGGCGAGTACAAAGCTGTTTCACAGTGTGAAAAAGGTAAAGAACAGAGTTTCAAAGTAAAGATTCTTCTTATAATGCATTCCCGTTTAGTCTAAAACACAATCTCTTGCCCTGAAACAGTGTTTAAGGTAAATACAAAGCTGTTTCATAGTGTCAAAAAGGTAAAGAACAGAGTTTCAAAGTAAAGATTCTTCTTATAATGCAGTCTCTTTTAGTCTAAAACACAATCTCTTGCCCTGAAACAGTGTTTAAGTTGAATATAAAGCTGTTTCATAGTGTGAAAAAGGTAAAGAACAGAGTTTCAAATTAAAGATTCTTCTTATAATGCATTCCCTTTAGTCTAAAACACAATCTCTTGCCCTGAAACAGTGTTTAAGGTGAATACAAAGCTGTTTCATAGTGTGAAAAAGGTAAAGAACAGAGTTTCAAAGTAAAGATTCTTCTTATAATGCAGTCTCTTTTAGTCTAAAACACAATCTCTTGCCCTGAAACAGTGTTTAAGGTGAATAGAAAGCTGTTTCATCGTGTCAAAAAGGTAAACAAAGTTTCAAAGTAAAGATTCTTCTTATAATGCAGTCTCTTTTAGTCTAAAACACAATCTCTTGCCCTGAAACAGTGTTTAAGGTGTATACAAAGCTGTTTCAAAGTGTCAAAAAGGTAAAGAACAGAGTTTCAAAGTAAAGATTCTTCTTATAATGCATTCCCTTTTAGTCTAAAACACAATCTCTTGCCCTGAAACAGTGTTTAAGGTGAATACAAAGCTGTTTCATAGTGTGAAAAAGGGAAAGAACAGAGTTTCAAAGTAAAGATTCTTCTTATAATGCATTCCCTTTTAGTCTAAAACACAATCTCTTGCCCTGAAACAGTGTTTAAGGTGAATAGAAAGCTGTTTCATAGTGTTAAAAAGGTAAAGAACAAAGTTTCAAAGTAAAGATTCTTCTTATAATGCAGTCTCTTTTAGTCTAAAACACAATCTCTTGCCCTGAAACAGTGTTTAAGGCGAATACAAAGCTGTTGCATAGTGTGAAAAAGGTAAAGAACAGTTTCAAAGTAAAGATTCTTCTTATAATGCATTCCCTTTTAGTCTAAAACACAATCTCTTGCCCTGAAACAGTGTTTAAGGTGAATACAAAGCTGTTTCATAGTGTGAAAAAGGTAAAGAACAGAGTTTCAAAGTAAAGATTCTTCTTATAATGCAGTCTCTTTTAGTCTAAAACACAATCTCTTGCCCTGAAACAGTGTTTAAGGTGAATACAAAGCTGTTTCATAGTGTGAAAAAGGTAAAGAACAGAGTTTCAAAGTAAAGATTCTTCTTATAATGCATTCCCTTTAGTCTAAAACACAATCTCTTGCACTGAAACAATGTTTAAGGCGAGTACAAAGCTGTTTCACAGTATGAAAAAGGTAAAGAACAGAGTTTCAAATTAAAGATTCTTCTTATAATGCATTCCCTTTAGTCTAAAACACAATCTCTTGCCCTGAAACAGTGTTTAAGGTGAATACAAAGCTGTTTCATAGTGTGAAAAAGATAAAGAACAGAGTTTCAAAGTAAAGATTCTTCTTATAATGCATTCCCTTTTAGTCTAAAACACAATCTCTTGCCCTGAAACAGTGTTTAAGGTGAATACAAAGCTGTTTCATAGTTTCAAAAAGGTAAAGAATAGAATGTCAATGTAAAGATTCTTCTCATAATGCATTCCCTTTTAGTCTAATTCACAATCTCTTGCCCTGAAACAGTGTTTAAGGTGAATACAAAGCTGTTTCATAGTGTCAAAAAGGTAAAGAACAGAGTTTCAAAGTAAAGATTCTTCTTATAATGCATTCCCTTTTAGTCTAAAACACAATCTCTTGCCCTGAAACAGTGTTTAAGGTGAATACAAAGCTGTTTCATAGTGTCAAAAAGGTAAAGAACAGAGTTTCAAAGTAAAGATTCTTCTTATAATGCATTCCCTTTTAGTCTAAAACACAATCTCTTGCCCTGAAACAGTGTTTAAGCTATTCAATTTGGTTAAAAACAATATTTCTTGCTCTGAAACGGTGTATAAGCCGATTACAATGCATAGAAGCCCTGTTTCTTTGTGGTTAGAGGTGTACAAACAGAGTTGCAATTACTTTAATTGGTCATATTACAAACAACTTGTTTCACCCCTTTATAAACTCGTTTCACTTGAAATATGTGTTTTCTTAGGATATTGTAAGTTATTCAGTTTGGTCAAAAACAATGTGTCTTGCTCTGAAACGCTGTATAAGCTGATTACAATGCATAGAAACCCTGTTTCGTTCTGGTTAGAGGTGTACAAACAGAGTTGCAATTACTTTAAATGGTTAAGTTGTTCAGTTTGGTTAAAAACAATATTTCTTGCTCTGAAACTATGTATAAGCCAATTATAATGCGTGGAAACGTTGCCTCCTTGTGGTTAGAGGTGTAAAAACATAGTTGCAATTACTTTCAAGGGGCACATTAGAACCATGTTAAAACAACTTGTTTCTCCCCTGTATAAACTCTTTTCACTTGAAATATATGTTTTCTTAGGATATTGTAAGTTGTTCAGTTTGGTTAAAAACAATATTTCTTGCTCTGAAACGCTGTATAAGCCGATTACAATACATAGAAACCCTGTTTCGTTGTGGTGAAACGTGTTCAAACAGAGTTGTAATTACTTTAATTGATCATATTACAAACAACTTGATGTCCCCTTGTTATAAACTCTTTTCATTTGAAATATGTGTTTTCTTAACATATTGTAAGTTATTCAGTTTGGTTAAAAACAAGATGTCTAGCTCTGAAACAGTGTTTAAGGTGAATACAAAGCTGTTTCATAGTGTGAAAATGGTAAAGAACAGAGTTTCTAAGTAAAGATTCATCTTATAATGCAGTCTCTTTTAGTCTAAAACACAATCTCTTGCCCTGAAACAGTGTTTAAGTTGAATATAAAGTTGTTTCATAGTGTGAAAAAGGTAAAGAACAGAGTTTCTAAGTAAAGATTCTTCTTATAATGCATTCCCTTTTAGTCTAAAACACAATCTCTTGCCCTGAAACAGTGTTTAAGGTGAATACAAAGCTGTTTCATAGTTTCAAAAAGGTAAAGAATAGAATGTCAAAGTAAAGATTCTTCTCATAATGCATTCCCTTTTAGTCTAAATCACAATCTCTTGCCCTGAAACAGTGTTTAAGGTGAATACAAAGCTGTTTCATAGTGTCAAAAAGGTAAAGAACAGAGTTTCAAAGTAAAGATTCTTCTTATAATGCATTCCCTTTAGTCTAAAACACAATCTCTTGCCCTGAAACAGTGTTTAAGGCGAATACAAAGCTGTTTCACAGTGTGAAAAAGGTAAAGAACAGAGTTTCAAAGTAAAGATTCTTCTTATAATGCATTCCCTTTTAGTCTAAAACACAATGTCTTGCCCTGAAACAGTGTTTAAGGTGAATACAAAGCTGTTTCATAGTGTCAAAAAGGTAAAGAACAGAGTTTCAAAGTAAAGATTCTTCTTATAATGCAGTCTCTTTTAGTCTAAAACACAACCTCTTGCCCTGAAACAGTGTTTAAGGCGAATACAAAGCTGTTGCATAGTGTGAAAAAGGTAAAGAACAGTTTCAAAGTAAAGATTCTTCTGATAATGCATTCCCTTTTAGTCTAAAACACAATCTCTTGCCCTGAAACAGTGTTTAAGCTGAATACAAAGCTGTTTCATAGTGTGAAAAATTTAAAGAACAGAGTTTCAAAGTAAAGATTCTTCTTATAATGCAGTCTCTTTTAGTCTAAAACACAATCTCTTGACCTGAAACAGTGTTTAAGGTGTATACAAAGCTGTTTCACAGTGTGAAAAAGGTAAAGAACAGAGTTTCAAAGTAAAGATTCTTCTTATAATGCATTCCCTTTAGTCTAAAACACAATCTCTTGCACTGAAACAGTGTTTAAGGCGAGTACAAAGCTGTTTCACAGTGTGAAAAAGGTAAAGAACAGAGTTTCAAAGTAAAGATTCTTCTTATAATGCATTCCGGTTTAGTCTAAAACACAATCTCTTGCCCTGAAACAGTGTTTAAGGTAAATACAAAGCTGTTTCATAGTGTGAAAAAGGGAAAGAACAGAGTTTCAAAGTAAAGATTCTTCTTATAATGCATTCCCTTTTAGTCTAAAACACAATCTCTTGCCCTGAAACAGTGTTTAAGGTGAATAGAAAGCTGTTTCATAGTGTTAAAAAGGTAAAGAACAAAGTTTCAAAGTAAAGATTCTTCTTATAATGCAGTCTCTTTTAGTCTAAAACACAATCTCTTGCCCTGAAACAGTGTTTAAGGCGAATACAAAGCTGTTGCATAGTGTGAAAAAGGTAAAGAACAGTTTCAAAGTAAAGATTCTTCTTATAATGCATTCCCTTTTAGTCTAAAACACAATCTCTTGCCCTGAAACAGTGTTTAAGGTGAATACAAAGCTGTTTCATAGTGTGAAAAAGGTAAAGAACAGAGTTTCAAAGTAAAGATTCTTCTTATAATGCAGTCTCTTTTAGTCTAAAACACAATCTCTTGCCCTGAAACAGTGTTTAAGGTGAATACAAAGCTGTTTCATAGTGTGAAAAAGGTAAAGAACAGAGTTTCAAAGTAAAGATTCTTCTTATAATGCATTCCCTTTAGTCTAAAACACAATCTCTTGCACTGAAACAATGTTTAAGGCGAGTACAAAGCTGTTTCACAGTATGAAAAAGGTAAAGAACAGAGTTTCAAATTAAAGATTCTTCTTATAATGCATTCCCTTTAGTCTAAAACACAATCTCTTGCACTGAAACAGTGTTTAAGGCGAGTACAAAGCTGTTTCACAGTGTGAAAAAGGTAAAGAACAGAGTTTCAAAGTAAAGATTCTTCTTATAATGCATTCCGGTTTAGTCTAAAACACAATCTCTTGCCCTGAAACAGTGTTTAAGGTAAATACAAAGCTGTTTCATAGTGTGAAAAAGGTAAAGAACAGAGTTTCAAATTAAAGATTCTTCTTATAATGCATTACCTTTAGTCTAAAACACAATCTCTTGCCCTGAAACAGTGTTTAAGGTGAATACAAAGCTGTTTCATAGTGTGAAAAAGGTAAAGAACACAGTTTCAAAGTAAAGATTCTTCTCATAACGCATTCCCTTTTAGTCTAAAACACAATCTCTTGCCCTGAAGCAGTGTTTAAGGTGAATACAAAGCTGTTTCATAGTGTGAAAATGGTAAAGAACAGAGTTTCAAAGTAAAGATTCTTCTTATAATGCAGTCTCTTTTAGTCTAAAACACAATCTCTTGCCCTGAAACAGTGTTTAAGTTGAATATAAAGTTGTTTCATAGTGTGAAAAAGGTAAAGAACAGAGTTTCTAAGTAAAGATTCTTCTTATAATGCATTCCCTTTTAGTCTAAAACACAATCTCTTGCCCTGAAACAGTGTTTAAGGTGAATACAAAGCTGTTTCATAGTTTCAAAAAGGTAAAGAATAGAATGTCAAAGTAAAGATTCTTCTCATAATGCATTCCCTTTTAGTCTAAAACACAATCTCTTGCCCTGAAACAGTGTTTAAGGTGAATACAAAGCTGTTTCATAGTGTCAAAAAGGTAAAGAACAGAGTTTCAAAGTAAAGATTCTTCTTATAATGCATTCCCTTTAGTCTAAAACACAATCTCTTGCCCTGAAACAGTGTTTAAGGCGAATACAAAGCTGTTTCACAGTGTGAAAAAGGTAAAGAACAGAGTTTCAAAGTAAAGATTCTTCTTATAATGCAGTCTCTTTTAGTCTAAAACACAATCTCTTGCCCTGAAACAGTGTTTAAGGTGTATACAAAGCTGTTTCAAAGTGTCAAAAAGGTAAAGAACAGAGTTTCAAAGTAAAGATTCTTCTTATAATGCATTCCCTTTTAGTCTAAAACACAATCTCTTGCCCTGAAACAGTGTTTAAGGTGAATACAAAGCTGCTTCATAGTGTGAAAAAGGGAAAGAAAAGAGTTTCAAAGTAAAGATTCTTCTTATAATGCATTCCCTTTTAGTCTAAATCACAATCTCTTGCCCTGAAACAGTGTTTAAGGTGAATAGAAAGCTGTTTCATAGTGTCAAAAAGGTAAAGAACAGAGTTTCAAAGTAAAGATTCTTCTTATAATGCAGTCTCTTTTAGTCTAAAACACAATCTCTTGCCCTGAAACAGTGTTTAAGGCGAATACAAAGCTGTTGCATAGTGTGAAAAAGGTAAAGAACAGTTTCAAAGTAAAGATTCTTCTTATAATGCATTCCCTTTTAGTCTAAAACACAATCTCTTGCCCTGAAACAGTGTTTAAGGTGAATACAAAGCTGTTTCATAGTGTGAAAAAGGTAAAGAACAGAGTTTCAAAGTAAAGATTCTTCTTATAATGCAGTCTCTTTTAGTCTAAAACACAATCTCTTGCCCTGAAACAGTGTTTAAGGTGAATAGAAAGCTGTTTCATAGTGTCAAAAAGGTAAAGAACAAAGTTTCAAAGTAAAGATTCTTCTTATAATGCAGTCTCTTTTAGTCTAAAACACAATCTCTTGCCCTGAAACAGTGTTTAAGGTGTATACAAAGCTGTTTCACAGTGTGAAAAAGGTAAAGAACAGAGTTTCAAAGTAAAGATTCTTCTTATAATGCATTCCCTTTAGTCTAAAACACAATCTCTTGCACTGAAACAGTGTTTAAGGCGAGTACAAAGCTGTTTCACAGTGTGAAAAAGGTAAAGATCAGCGTTTCAAAGTAAAGATTCTTCTTATAATGCATTCCCGTTTAGTCTAAAACACAATCTCTTGCCCTGAAACAGTGTTTAAGGTAAATACAAAGCTGTTTCATAGTGTCAAAAAGGTAAAGAACAGAGTTTCAAAGTAAAGATTCTTCTTATAATGCATTCCCTTTTAGTCTAAAACACAATCTCTTGCCCTGAAACAGTGTTTAAGGTGAATACAAAGCTGTTTCATAGTGTGAAAAAGGTAAAGAACAGAGTTTCAAAGTAAAGATTCTTCTTATAATGCATTCCCTTTAGTCTAAAACACAATCTCTTGCCCTGAAACAGTGTTTAAGCTATTCAATTTGGTTAAAAACAATATTTCTTGCTCTGAAACGGTGTATAAGCCGATTACAATGCATAGAAGCCCTGTTTCTTTGTGGTTAGAGGTGTACAAACAGAGTTGCAATTACTTTAATTGGTCATATTACAAACAACTTGTTTCACCCCTTTATAAACTCGTTTCACTTGAAATATGTGTTTTCTTAGGATATTGTAAGTTATTCAGTTTGGTCAAAAACAATGTGTCTTGCTCTGAAACGCTGTATAAGCTGATTACAATGCATAGAAACCCTGTTTCGTTCTGGTTAGAGGTGTACAAACAGAGTTGCAATTACTTTAAATGGTTAAGTTGTTCAGTTTGGTTAAAAACAATATTTCTTGCTCTGAAACTATGTATAAGCCAATTATAATGCGTGGAAACGTTGCCTCCTTGTGGTTAGAGGTGTAAAAACATAGTTGCAATTACTTTCAAGGGGCACATTAGAACCATGTTAAAACAACTTGTTTCTCCCCTGTATAAACTCTTTTCACTTGAAATATATGTTTTCTTAGGATATTGTAAGTTGTTCAGTTTGGTTAAAAACAATATTTCTTGCTCTGAAACGCTGTATAAGCCGATTACAATACATAGAAACCCTGTTTCGTTGTGGTGAAACGTGTTCAAACAGAGTTGTAATTACTTTAATTGATCATATTACAAACAACTTGATGTCCCCTTGTTATAAACTCTTTTCATTTGAAATATGTGTTTTCTTAACATATTGTAAGTTATTCAGTTTGGTTAAAAACAAGATGTCTAGCTCTGAAACAGTGTTTAAGGTGAATACAAAGCTGTTTCATAGTGTGAAAATGGTAAAGAACAGAGTTTCTAAGTAAAGATTCTTCTTATAATGCAGTCTCTTTTAGTCTAAAACACAATCTCTTGCCCTTAAACAGTGTTTAAGTTGAATATAAAGCTGTTTCATAGTGTGAAAAAGGTAAAGAACAGAGTTTCAAATTAAAGATTCTTCTTATAATGCATTCCCTTTAGTCTAAAACACAATCTCTTGCCCTGAAACAGTGTTTAAGGTGAATAGAAAGCTGTTTCATAGTGTCAAAAAGGTAAAGAACAAAGTTTCAAAGTAAAGATTCTTCTTATAATGCAGTCTCTTTTAGTCTAAAACACAATCTCTTGCCCTGAAACAGTGTTTAAGTTGAATATAAAGCTGTTTCATAGTGTGAAAATGATAAAGAACAGAGTTTCAAAGTAAAGATTCTTCTTATAATGCATTCCCTTTTAGTCTAAAACACAATCTCTTGCCCTGAAACAGTGTTTAAGGTGAATATAAATCTGTTTCATAGTGTGAAAAAGGTAAAGAACAGAGTTTCAAAGTAAAGATTCTTCTCATAATGCATTCCCTTTTAGTCTAAAACACAATCTCTTGCCCTGAAACAGTGTTTAAGGTGAATACAAAGCTGTTTCATAGTGTGAAAATGATAAACAGAGTGTCTAAGTAAAGATTCTTCTTATAATGCAGTCTCTTTTAGTCTAAAACACAATCTCTTGCCCTGAAACAGTGTTTAAGGTGAATAGAAAGCTGTTTCATAGTGTCAAAAAGGTAAAGAACAAAGTTTCAAAGTAAAGATTCTTCTTATAATGCAGTCTCTTTTAGTCTAAAACACAATCTCTTGCCCTGAAACAGTGTTTAAGGTGTATACAAAGCTGTTTCAAAGTGTCAAAAAGGTAAAGAACAGAGTTTCAAAGTAAAGATTCTTCTTATAATGCATTCCCTTTAGTCTAAAACACAATCTCTTGCACTGAAACAGTGTTTAAGGCGAGTACAAAGCTGTTTCACAGTGTGAAAAAGGTAAAGAACAGAGTTTCAAAGTAAAGATTCTTCTTATAATGCATTCCCGTTTAGTCTAAAACACAATCTCTTGCCCTGAAACAGTGTTTAAGGTAAATACAAAGCTGTTTCATAGTGTCAAAAAGGTAAAGAACAGAGTTTCAAAGTAAAGATTCTTCTTATAATGCAGTCTCTTTTAGTCTAAAACACAATCTCTTGCCCTGAAACAGTGTTTAAGTTGAATATAAAGCTGTTTCATAGTGTGAAAAAGGTAAAGAACAGAGTTTCAAATTAAAGATTCTTCTTATAATGCATTCCCTTTAGTCTAAAACACAATCTCTTGCCCTGAAACAGTGTTTAAGGTGAATACAAAGCTGTTTCATAGTGTGAAAAAGGTAAAGAACAGAGTTTCAAAGTAAAGATTCTTCTTATAATGCAGTCTCTTTTAGTCTAAAACACAATCTCTTGCCCTGAAACAGTGTTTAAGGTGAATAGAAAGCTGTTTCATCGTGTCAAAAAGGTAAAGAACAAAGTTTCAAAGTAAAGATTCTTCTTATAATGCAGTCTCTTTTAGTCTAAAACACAATCTCTTGCCCTGAAACAGTGTTTAAGGTGTATACAAAGCTGTTTCAAAGTGTCAAAAAGGTAAAGAACAGAGTTTCAAAGTAAAGATTCTTCTTATAATGCATTCCCTTTTAGTCTAAAACACAATCTCTTGCCCTGAAACAGTGTTTAAGGTGAATACAAAGCTGTTTCATAGTGTGAAAAAGGGAAAGAACAGAGTTTCAAAGTAAAGATTCTTCTTATAATGCATTCCCTTTTAGTCTAAAACACAATCTCTTGCCCTGAAACAGTGTTTAAGGTGAATAGAAAGCTGTTTCATAGTGTTAAAAAGGTAAAGAACAAAGTTTCAAAGTAAAGATTCTTCTTATAATGCAGTCTCTTTTAGTCTAAAACACAATCTCTTGCCCTGAAACAGTGTTTAAGGCGAATACAAAGCTGTTGCATAGTGTGAAAAAGGTAAAGAACAGTTTCAAAGTAAAGATTCTTCTTATAATGCATTCCCTTTTAGTCTAAAACACAATCTCTTGCCCTGAAACAGTGTTTAAGGTGAATAAAAAGCTGTTTCATAGTGTGAAAAAGGTAAAGAACAGAGTTTCAAAGTAAAGATTCTTCTTATAATGCAGTCTCTTTTAGTCTAAAACACAATCTCTTGCCCTGAAACAGTGTTTAAGGTGAATACAAAGCTGTTTCATAGTGTGAAAAAGGTAAAGAACAGAGTTTCAAAGTAAAGATTCTTCTTATAATGCATTCCCTTTAGTCTAAAACACAATCTCTTGCACTGAAACAGTGTTTAAGGCGAGTACAAAGCTGTTTCACAGTATGAAAAAGGTAAAGAACAGAGTTTCAAATTAAAGATTCTTCTTATAATGCATTCCCTTTAGTCTAAAACACAATCTCTTGCCCTGAAACAGTGTTTAAGGTGAATACAAAGCTGTTTCATAGTGTGAAAAAGATAAAGAACAGAGTTTCAAAGTAAAGATTCTTCTTATAATGCATTCCCTTTTAGTCTAAAACACAATCTCTTGCCCTGAAACAGTGTTTAAGGTGAATACAAAGCTGTTTCATAGTTTCAAAAAGGTAAAGAATAGAATGTCAATGTAAAGATTCTTCTCATAATGCATTCCCTTTTAGTCTAATTCACAATCTCTTGCCCTGAAACAGTGTTTAAGGTGAATACAAAGCTGTTTCATAGTGTCAAAAAGGTAAAGAACAGAGTTTCAAAGTAAAGATTCTTCTTATAATGCATTCCCTTTTAGTCTAAAACACAATCTCTTGCCCTGAAACAGTGTTTAAGGTGAATACAAAGCTGTTTCATAGTGTCAAAAAGGTAAAGAACAGAGTTTCAAAGTAAAGATTCTTCTTATAATGCATTCCCTTTTAGTCTAAAACACAATCTCTTGCCCTGAAACAGTGTTTAAGCTATTCAATTTGGTTAAAAACAATATTTCTTGCTCTGAAACGGTGTATAAGCCGATTACAATGCATAGAAGCCCTGTTTCTTTGTGGTTAGAGGTGTACAAACAGAGTTGCAATTACTTTAATTGGTCATATTACAAACAACTTGTTTCACCCCTTTATAAACTCGTTTCACTTGAAATATGTGTTTTCTTAGGATATTGTAAGTTATTCAGTTTGGTCAAAAACAATGTGTCTTGCTCTAAAACGCTGTATAAGCTGATTACAATGCATAGAAACCCTGTTTCGTTCTGGTTAGAGGTGTACAAACAGAGTTGCAATTACTTTAAATGGTTAAGTTGTTCAGTTTGGTTAAAAACAATATTTCTTGCTCTGAAACTATGTATAAGCCAATTATAATGCGTGGAAACGTTGCCTCCTTGTGGTTAGAGGTGTAAAAACATAGTTGCAATTACTTTCAAGGGGCACATTAGAACCATGTTAAAACAACTTGTTTCTCCCCTGTATAAACTCTTTTCACTTGAAATATATGTTTTCTTAGGATATTGTAAGTTGTTCAGTTTGGTTAAAAACAATATTTCTTGCTCTGAAACGCTGTATAAGCCGATTACAATACATAGAAACCCTGTTTCGTTGTGGTGAAACGTGTTCAAACAGAGTTGTAATTACTTTAATTGATCATATTACAAACAACTTGATGTCCCCTTGTTATAAACTCTTTTCATTTGAAATATGTGTTTTCTTAACATATTGTAAGTTATTCAGTTTGGTTAAAAACAAGATGTCTAGCTCTGAAACAGTGTTTAAGGTGAATACAAAGCTGTTTCATAGTGTGAAAATGGTAAAGAACAGAGTTTCTAAGTAAAGATTCATCTTATAATGCAGTCTCTTTTAGTCTAAAACACAATCTCTTGCCCTGAAACAGTGTTTAAGTTGAATATAAAGTTGTTTCATAGTGTGAAAAAGGTAAAGAACAGAGTTTCTAAGTAAAGATTCTTCTTATAATGCATTCCCTTTTAGTCTAAAACACAATCTCTTGCCCTGAAACAGTGTTTAAGGTGAATACAAAGCTGTTTCATAGTTTCAAAAAGGTAAAGAATAGAATGTCAAAGTAAAGATTCTTCTCATAATGCATTCCCTTTTAGTCTAAATCACAATCTCTTGCCCTGAAACAGTGTTTAAGGTGAATACAAAGCTGTTTCATAGTGTCAAAAAGGTAAAGAACAGAGTTTCAAAGTAAAGATTCTTCTTATAATGCATTCCCTTTAGTCTAAAACACAATCTCTTGCCCTGAAACAGTGTTTAAGGCGAATACAAAGCTGTTTCACAGTGTGAAAAAGGTAAAGAACAGAGTTTCAAAGTAAAGATTCTTCTTATAATGCATTCCCTTTTAGTCTAAAACACAATGTCTTGCCCTGAAACAGTGTTTAAGGTGAATACAAAGCTGTTTCATAGTGTCAAAAAGGTAAAGAACAGAGTTTCAAAGTAAAGATTCTTCTTATAATGCAGTCTCTTTTAGTCTAAAACACAACCTCTTGCCCTGAAACAGTGTTTAAGGCGAATACAAAGCTGTTGCATAGTGTGAAAAAGGTAAAGAACAGTTTCAAAGTAAAGATTCTTCTGATAATGCATTCCCTTTTAGTCTAAAACACAATCTCTTGCCCTGAAACAGTGTTTAAGCTGAATACAAAGCTGTTTCATAGTGTGAAAAATTTAAAGAACAGAGTTTCAAAGTAAAGATTCTTCTTATAATGCAGTCTCTTTTAGTCTAAAACACAATCTCTTGCCCTGAAACAGTGTTTAAGGTGTATACAAAGCTGTTTCACAGTGTGAAAAAGGTAAAGAACAGAGTTTCAAAGTAAAGATTCTTCTTATAATGCATTCCGGTTTAGTCTAAAACACAATCTCTTGCCCTGAAACAGTGTTTAAGGTAAATACAAAGCTGTTTCATAGTGTGAAAAAGGTAAAGAACAGAGTTTCAAATTAAAGATTCTTCTTATAATGCATTACCTTTAGTCTAAAACACAATCTCTTGCCCTGAAACAGTGTTTAAGGTGAATACAAAGCTGTTTCATAGTGTGAAAAAGGTAAAGAACACAGTTTCAAAGTAAAGATTCTTCTTATAATGCATTCCCTTTTAGTCTAAAACACAATCTCTTGCCCTGAAGCAGTGTTTAAGGTGAATACAAAGCTGTTTCACAGTGTGAAAAAGGTAAAGAACAGAGTTTCAAAGTAAAGATTCTTCTTATAATGCATTCCCTTTAGTCTAAAACACAATCTCTTGCACTGAAACAGTGTTTAAGGCGAGTACAAAGCTGTTTCACAGTGTGAAAAAGGTAAAGAACAGAGTTTCAAAGTAAAGATTCTTCTTATAATGCATTCCGGTTTAGTCTAAAACACAATCTCTTGCCCTGAAACAGTGTTTAAGCTATTCAATTTGGTTAAAAACAATATTTCTTGCTCTGAAACGGTGTATAAGCCGATTACAATGCATAGAAGCCCTGTTTCTTTGTGGTTAGAGGTGTACAAACAGAGTTGCAATTACTTTAATTGGTCATATTACAAACAACTTGTTTCACCCCTGTATAAACTCGTTTCACTTGAAATATGTGTTTTCTTAGGATATTGTAAGTTATTCAGTTTGGTCAAAAACAATGTGTCTTGCTCTGAAACGCTGTATAAGCTGATTACAATGCATAGAAACCCTGTTTCGTTCTGGTTAGAGGTGTACAAACAGAGTTGCAATTACTTTAAATGGTTAAGTTGTTCAGTTTGGTTAAAAACAATATTTCTTGCTCTGAAACTATGTATAAGCCAATTATAATGCGTGGAAACGTTGCCTCCTTGTGGTTAGAGGTGTAAAAACATAGTTGCAATTACTTTCAAGGGGCACATTAGAACCATGTTAAAACAACTTGTTTCTCCCCTGCATAAACTCTTTTCACTTGAAATATATGTTTTCTTAGGATATTGTAAGTTGTTCAGTTTGGTTAAAAACAATATTTCTTGCTCTGAAACGCTGTATAAGCCGATTACAATACATAGAAACCCTGTTTCGTTGTGGTGAAACGTGTTCAAACAGAGTTGTAATTACTTTAATTGATCATATTACAAACAACTTGATGTCCCCTTGTTATAAACTCTTTTCATTTGAAATATGTGTTTTCTTAACATATTGTAAGTTATTCAGTTTGGTTAAAAACAAGATGTCTAGCTCTGAAACAGTGTTTAAGGTGAATACAAAGCTGTTTCATAGTGTGAAAATGGTAAAGAACAGAGTTTCTAAGTAAAGATTCTTCTTATAATGCAGTCTCTTTTAGTCTAAAACACAATCTCTTGCCCTTAAACAGTGTTTAAGTTGAATATAAAGCTGTTTCATAGTGTGAAAAAGGTAAAGAACAGAGTTTCAAATTAAAGATTCTTCTTATAATGCATTCCCTTTAGTCTAAAACACAATCTCTTGCCCTGAAACAGTGTTTAAGGTGAATAGAAAGCTGTTTCATAGTGTCAAAAAGGTAAAGAACAAAGTTTCAAAGTAAAGATTCTTCTTATAATGCAGTCTCTTTTAGTCTAAAACACAATCTCTTGCCCTGAAACAGTGTTTAAGTTGAATATAAAGCTGTTTCATAGTGTGAAAATGATAAAGAACAGAGTTTCAAAGTAAAGATTCTTCTTATAATGCATTCCCTTTTAGTCTAAAACACAATCTCTTGCCCTGAAACAGTGTTTAAGGTGAATATAAATCTGTTTCATAGTGTGAAAAAGGTAAAGAACAGAGTTTCAAAGTAAAGATTCTTCTCATAATGCATTCCCTTTTAGTCTAAAACACAATCTCTTGCCCTGAAACAGTGTTTAAGGTGAATACAAAGCTGTTTCATAGTGTGAAAATGATAAACAGAGTGTCTAAGTAAAGATTCTTCTTATAATGCAGTCTCTTTTAGTCTAAAACACAATCTCTTGCCCTGAAACAGTGTTTAAGGTGAATAGAAAGCTGTTTCATAGTGTCAAAAAGGTAAAGAACAAAGTTTCAAAGTAAAGATTCTTCTTATAATGCAGTCTCTTTTAGTCTAAAACACAATCTCTTGCCCTGAAACAGTGTTTAAGGTGTATACAAAGCTGTTTCAAAGTGTCAAAAAGGTAAAGAACAGAGTTTCAAAGTAAAGATTCTTCTTATAATGCATTCCCTTTAGTCTAAAACACAATCTCTTGCACTGAAACAGTGTTTAAGGCGAGTACAAAGCTGTTTCACAGTGTGAAAAAGGTAAAGAACAGAGTTTCAAAGTAAAGATTCTTCTTATAATGCATTCCCGTTTAGTCTAAAACACAATCTCTTGCCCTGAAACAGTGTTTAAGGTAAATACAAAGCTGTTTCATAGTGTCAAAAAGGTAAAGAACAGAGTTTCAAAGTAAAGATTCTTCTTATAATGCAGTCTCTTTTAGTCTAAAACACAATCTCTTGCCCTGAAACAGTGTTTAAGTTGAATATAAAGCTGTTTCATAGTGTGAAAAAGGTAAAGAACAGAGTTTCAAATTAAAGATTCTTCTTATAATGCATTCCCTTTAGTCTAAAACACAATCTCTTGCCCTGAAACAGTGTTTAAGGTGAATACAAAGCTGTTTCATAGTGTGAAAAAGGTAAAGAACAGAGTTTCAAAGTAAAGATTCTTCTTATAATGCAGTCTCTTTTAGTCTAAAACACAATCTCTTGCCCTGAAACAGTGTTTAAGGTGAATAGAAAGCTGTTTCATCGTGTCAAAAAGGTAAAGAACAAAGTTTCAAAGTAAAGATTCTTCTTATAATGCAGTCTCTTTTAGTCTAAAACACAATCTCTTGCCCTGAAACAGTGTTTAAGGTGTATACAAAGCTGTTTCAAAGTGTCAAAAAGGTAAAGAACAGAGTTTCAAAGTAAAGATTCTTCTTATAATGCATTCCCTTTTAGTCTAAAACACAATCTCTTGCCCTGAAACAGTGTTTAAGGTGAATACAAAGCTGTTTCATAGTGTGAAAAAGGGAAAGAACAGAGTTTCAAAGTAAAGATTCTTCTTATAATGCATTCCCTTTTAGTCTAAAACACAATCTCTTGCCCTGAAACAGTGTTTAAGGTGAATAGAAAGCTGTTTCATAGTGTTAAAAAGGTAAAGAACAAAGTTTCAAAGTAAAGATTCTTCTTATAATGCAGTCTCTTTTAGTCTAAAACACAATCTCTTGCCCTGAAACAGTGTTTAAGGCGAATACAAAGCTGTTGCATAGTGTGAAAAAGGTAAAGAACAGTTTCAAAGTAAAGATTCTTCTTATAATGCATTCCCTTTTAGTCTAAAACACAATCTCTTGCCCTGAAACAGTGTTTAAGGTGAATACAAAGCTGTTTCATAGTGTGAAAAAGGTAAAGAACAGAGTTTCAAAGTAAAGATTCTTCTTATAATGCAGTCTCTTTTAGTCTAAAACACAATCTCTTGCCCTGAAACAGTGTTTAAGGTGAATACAAAGCTGTTTCATAGTGTGAAAAAGGTAAAGAACAGAGTTTCAAAGTAAAGATTCTTCTTATAATGCATTCCCTTTAGTCTAAAACACAATCTCTTGCACTGAAACAGTGTTTAAGGCGAGTACAAAGCTGTTTCACAGTATGAAAAAGGTAAAGAACAGAGTTTCAAATTAAAGATTCTTCTTATAATGCATTCCCTTTAGTCTAAAACACAATCTCTTGCCCTGAAACAGTGTTTAAGGTGAATACAAAGCTGTTTCATAGTGTGAAAAAGATAAAGAACAGAGTTTCAAAGTAAAGATTCTTCTTATAATGCATTCCCTTTTAGTCTAAAACACAATCTCTTGCCCTGAAACAGTGTTTAAGGTGAATACAAAGCTGTTTCATAGTTTCAAAAAGGTAAAGAATAGAATGTCAATGTAAAGATTCTTCTCATAATGCATTCCCTTTTAGTCTAATTCACAATCTCTTGCCCTGAAACAGTGTTTAAGGTGAATACAAAGCTGTTTCATAGTGTCAAAAAGGTAAAGAACAGAGTTTCAAAGTAAAGATTCTTCTTATAATGCATTCCCTTTTAGTCTAAAACACAATCTCTTGCCCTGAAACAGTGTTTAAGGTGAATACAAAGCTGTTTCATAGTGTCAAAAAGGTAAAGAACAGAGTTTCAAAGTAAAGATTCTTCTTATAATGCATTCCCTTTTAGTCTAAAACACAATCTCTTGCCCTGAAACAGTGTTTAAGCTATTCAATTTGGTTAAAAACAATATTTCTTGCTCTGAAACGGTGTATAAGCCGATTACAATGCATAGAAGCCCTGTTTCTTTGTGGTTAGAGGTGTACAAACAGAGTTGCAATTACTTTAATTGGTCATATTACAAACAACTTGTTTCACCCCTTTATAAACTCGTTTCACTTGAAATATGTGTTTTCTTAGGATATTGTAAGTTATTCACTTTGGTCAAAAACAATGTGTCTTGCTCTAAAACGCTGTATAAGCTGATTACAATGCATAGAAACCCTGTTTCGTTCTGGTTAGAGGTGTACAAACAGAGTTGCAATTACTTTAAATGGTTAAGTTGTTCAGTTTGGTTAAAAACAATATTTCTTGCTCTGAAACTATGTATAAGCCAATTATAATGCGTGGAAACGTTGCCTCCTTGTGGTTAGAGGTGTAAAAACATAGTTGCAATTACTTTCAAGGGGCACATTAGAACCATGTTAAAACAACTTGTTTCTCCCCTGTATAAACTCTTTTCACTTGAAATATATGTTTTCTTAGGATATTGTAAGTTGTTCAGTTTGGTTAAAAACAATATTTCTTGCTCTGAAACGCTGTATAAGCCGATTACAATACATAGAAACCCTGTTTCGTTGTGGTGAAACGTGTTCAAACAGAGTTGTAATTACTTTAATTGATCATATTACAAACAACTTGATGTCCCCTTGTTATAAACTCTTTTCATTTGAAATATGTGTTTTCTTAACATATTGTAAGTTATTCAGTTTGGTTAAAAACAAGATGTCTAGCTCTGAAACAGTGTTTAAGGTGAATACAAAGCTGTTTCATAGTGTGAAAATGGTAAAGAACAGAGTTTCTAAGTAAAGATTCATCTTATAATGCAGTCTCTTTTAGTCTAAAACACAATCTCTTGCCCTGAAACAGTGTTTAAGTTGAATATAAAGTTGTTTCATAGTGTGAAAAAGGTAAAGAACAGAGTTTCTAAGTAAAGATTCTTCTTATAATGCATTCCCTTTTAGTCTAAAACACAATCTCTTGCCCTGAAACAGTGTTTAAGGTGAATACAAAGCTGTTTCATAGTTTCAAAAAGGTAAAGAATAGAATGTCAAAGTAAAGATTCTTCTCATAATGCATTCCCTTTTAGTCTAAATCACAATCTCTTGCCCTGAAACAGTGTTTAAGGTGAATACAAAGCTGTTTCATAGTGTCAAAAAGGTAAAGAACAGAGTTTCAAAGTAAAGATTCTTCTTATAATGCATTCCCTTTAGTCTAAAACACAATCTCTTGCCCTGAAACAGTGTTTAAGGCGAATACAAAGCTGTTTCACAGTGTGAAAAAGGTAAAGAACAGAGTTTCAAAGTAAAGATTCTTCTTATAATGCATTCCCTTTTAGTCTAAAACACAATGTCTTGCCCTGAAACAGTGTTTAAGGTGAATACAAAGCTGTTTCATAGTGTCAAAAAGGTAAAGAACAGAGTTTCAAAGTAAAGATTCTTCTTATAATGCAGTCTCTTTTAGTCTAAAACACAACCTCTTGCCCTGAAACAGTGTTTAAGGCGAATACAAAGCTGTTGCATAGTGTGAAAAAGGTAAAGAACAGTTTCAAAGTAAAGATTCTTCTGATAATGCATTCCCTTTTAGTCTAAAACACAATCTCTTGCCCTGAAACAGTGTTTAAGCTGAATACAAAGCTGTTTCATAGTGTGAAAAATTTAAAGAACAGAGTTTCAAAGTAAAGATTCTTCTTATAATGCAGTCTCTTTTAGTCTAAAACACAATCTCTTGCCCTGAAACAGTGTTTAAGGTGTATACAAAGCTGTTTCACAGTGTGAAAAAGGTAAAGAACAGAGTTTCAAAGTAAAGATTCTTCTTATAATGCATTCCGGTTTAGTCTAAAACACAATCTCTTGCCCTGAAACAGTGTTTAAGGTAAATACAAAGCTGTTTCATAGTGTGAAAAAGGTAAAGAACAGAGTTTCAAATTAAAGATTCTTCTTATAATGCATTACCTTTAGTCTAAAACACAATCTCTTGCCCTGAAACAGTGTTTAAGGTGAATACAAAGCTGTTTCATAGTGTGAAAAAGGTAAAGAACACAGTTTCAAAGTAAAGATTCTTCTTATAATGCATTCCCTTTTAGTCTAAAACACAATCTCTTGCCCTGAAGCAGTGTTTAAGGTGAATACAAAGCTGTTTCACAGTGTGAAAAAGGTAAAGAACAGAGTTTCAAAGTAAAGATTCTTCTTATAATGCATTCCCTTTAGTCTAAAACACAATCTCTTGCACTGAAACAGTGTTTAAGGCGAGTACAAAGCTGTTTCACAGTGTGAAAAAGGTAAAGAACAGAGTTTCAAAGTAAAGATTCTTCTTATAATGCATTCCGGTTTAGTCTAAAACACAATCTCTTGCCCTGAAACAGTGTTTAAGCTATTCAATTTGGTTAAAAACAATATTTCTTGCTCTGAAACGGTGTATAAGCCGATTACAATGCATAGAAGCCCTGTTTCTTTGTGGTTAGAGGTGTACAAACAGAGTTGCAATTACTTTAATTGGTCATATTACAAACAACTTGTTTCACCCCTGTATAAACTCGTTTCACTTGAAATATGTGTTTTCTTAGGATATTGTAAGTTATTCAGTTTGGTCAAAAACAATGTGTCTTGCTCTGAAACGCTGTATAAGCTGATTACAATGCATAGAAACCCTGTTTCGTTCTGGTTAGAGGTGTACAAACAGAGTTGCAATTACTTTAAATGGTTAAGTTGTTCAGTTTGGTTAAAAACAATATTTCTTGCTCTGAAACTATGTATAAGCCAATTATAATGCGTGGAAACGTTGCCTCCTTGTGGTTAGAGGTGTAAAAACATAGTTGCAATTACTTTCAAGGGGCACATTAGAACCATGTTAAAACAACTTGTTTCTCCCCTGTATAAACTCTTTTCACTTGAAATATATGTTTTCTTAGGATATTGTAAGTTGTTCAGTTTGGTTAAAAACAATATTTCTTGCTCTGAAACGCTGTATAAGCCGATTACAATACATAGAAACCCTGTTTCGTTGTGGTGAAACGTGTTCAAACAGAGTTGTAATTACTTTAATTGATCATATTACAAACAACTTGATGTCCCCTTGTTATAAACTCTTTTCATTTCAAATATGTGTTTTCTTAACATATTGTAAGTTATTCAGTTTGGTTAAAAACAAGATGTCTAGCTCTGAAACAGTGTTTAAGGTGAATACAAAGCTGTTTCATAGTGTGAAAATGGTAAAGAACAGAGTTTCTAAGTAAAGATTCTTCTTATAATGCAGTCTCTTTTAGTCTAAAACACAATCTCTTGCCCTGAAACAGTGTTTAAGTTGAATATAAAGTTGTTTCATAGTGTGAAAAAGGTAAAGAACAGAGTTTCTAAGTAAAGATTCTTCTCATAATGCATTCCCTTTTAGTCTAATTCACAATCTCTTGCCCTGAAACAGTGTTTAAGGTGAATACAAAGCTGTTTCATAGTGTCAAAAAGGTAAAGAACAGAGTTTCAAAGTAAAGATTCTTCTTATAATGCATTCCCTTTTAGTCTAAAACACAATCTCTTGCCCTGAAACAGTGTTTAAGGTGAATACAAAGCTGTTTCATAGTGTGAAAAAGGTAAAGAACAGAGTTTCAAAGTAAAGATTCTTCTTATAATGCATTCCCTTTTAGTCTAAAACACAATCTCTTGCCCTGAAACAGTGTTTAAGCTATTCAATTTGGTTAAAAACAATATTTCTTGCTCTGAAACGGTGTATAAGCCGATTACAATGCATAGAAGCCCTGTTTCTTTGTGGTTAGAGGTGTACAAACAGAGTTGCAATTACTTTAAATGGTTAAGTTGTTCAGTTTGGTTAAAAACAATATTTCTTGCTCTGAAACTATGTATAAGCCAATTATAATGCGTGGAAACGTTGCCTCCTTGTGGTTAGAGGTGTAAAAACATAGTTGCAATTACTTTCAAGGGGCACATTAGAACCATGTTAAAACAACTTGTTTCTCCCCTGTATAAACTCTTTTCACTTGAAATATATGTTTTCTTAGGATATTGTAAGTTGTTCAGTTTGGTTAAAAACAATATTTCTTGCTCTGAAACGCTGTATAAGCCGATTACAATACATAGAAACCCTGTTTCGTTGTGGTGAAACGTGTTCAAACAGAGTTGTAATTACTTTAATTGATCATATTACAAACAACTTGATGTCCCCTTGTTATAAACTCTTTTCATTTGAAATATGTGTTTTCTTAACATATTGTAAGTTATTCAGTTTGGTTAAAAACAAGATGTCTAGCTCTGAAACAGTGTTTAAGGTGAATACAAAGCTGTTTCATAGTGTGAAAAAGGTAAAGAACAGAGTTTCTAAGTAAAGATTCATCTTATAATGCAGTCTCTTTTAGTCTAAAACACAATCTCTTGCCCTGAAACAGTGTTTAAGTTGAATATAAAGTTGTTTCATAGTGTGAAAAAGGTAAAGAACAGAGTTTCTAAGTAAAGATTCTTCTTATAATGCATTCCCTTTTAGTCTAAAACACAATCTCTTGCCCTGAAACAGTGTTTAAGGTGAATACAAAGCTGTTTCATAGTTTCAAAAAGGTAAAGAATAGAATGTCAAAGTAAAGATTCTTCTCATAATGCATTCCCTTTTAGTCTAAATCACAATCTCTTGCCCTGAAACAGTGTTTAAGGTGAATACAAAGCTGTTTCATAGTGTCAAAAAGGTAAAGAACAGAGTTTCAAAGTAAAGATTCTTCTTATAATGCATTCCCTTTAGTCTAAAACACAATCTCTTGCCCTGAAACAGTGTTTAAGGCGAATACAAAGCTGTTGCATAGTGTGAAAAAGGTAAAGAACAGTTTCAAAGTAAAGATTCTTCTGATAATGCATTCCCTTTTAGTCTAAAACACAATCTCTTGCCCTGAAACAGTGTTTAAGCTGAATACAAAGCTGTTTCATAGTGTGAAAAATTTAAAGAACAGAGTTTCAAAGTAAAGATTCTTCTTATAATGCAGTCTCTTTTAGTCTAAAACACAATCTCTTGCCCTGAAACAGTGTTTAAGGTGTATACAAAGCTGTTTCACAGTGTGAAAAAGGTAAAGAACAGAGTTTCAAAGTAAAGATTCTTCTTATAATGCATTCCGGTTTAGTCTAAAACACAATCTCTTGCCCTGAAACAGTGTTTAAGGTAAATACAAAGCTGTTTCATAGTGTGAAAAAGGTAAAGAACAGAGTTTCAAATTAAAGATTCTTCTTATAATGCATTACCTTTAGTCTAAAACACAATCTCTTGCCCTGAAACAGTGTTTAAGGTGAATACAAAGCTGTTTCATAGTGTGAAAAAGGTAAAGAACACAGTTTCAAAGTAAAGATTCTTCTTATAATGCATTCCCTTTTAGTCTAAAACACAATCTCTTGCCCTGAAGCAGTGTTTAAGGTGAATACAAAGCTGTTTCACAGTGTGAAAAAGGTAAAGAACAGAGTTTCAAAGTAAAGATTCTTCTTATAATGCATTCCCTTTAGTCTAAAACACAATCTCTTGCACTGAAACAGTGTTTAAGGCGAGTACAAAGCTGTTTCACAGTGTGAAAAAGGTAAAGAACAGAGTTTCAAAGTAAAGATTCTTCTTATAATGCATTCCGGTTTAGTCTAAAACACAATCTCTTGCCCTGAAACAGTGTTTAAGGTAAATACAAAGCTGTTTCATAGTGTGAAAAAGGTAAAGAACAGAGTTTCAAATTAAAGATTCTTCTTATAATGCATTACCTTTAGTCTAAAACACAATCTCTTGCCCTGAAACAGTGTTTAAGGTGAATACAAAGCTGTTTCATAGTGTGAAAAAGGTAAAGAACACAGTTTCAAAGTAAAGATTCTTCTCATAACGCATTCCCTTTTAGTCTAAAACACAATCTCTTGCCCTGAAGCAGTGTTTAAGGTGAATACAAAGCTGTTTCATAGTGTGAAAATGGTAAAGAACAGAGTTTCAAAGTAAAGATTCTTCTTATAATGCAGTCTCTTTTAGTCTAAAACACAATCTCTTGCCCTGAAACAGTGTTTAAGTTGAATATAAAGTTGTTTCATAGTGTGAAAAAGGTAAAGAACAGAGTTTCTAAGTAAAGATTCTTCTTATAATGCATTCCCTTTTAGTCTAAAACACAATCTCTTGCCCTGAAACAGTGTTTAAGGTGAATACAAAGCTGTTTCATAGTTTCAAAAAGGTAAAGAATAGAATGTCAAAGTAAAGATTCTTCTCATAATGCATTCCCTTTTAGTCTAAAACACAATCTCTTGCCCTGAAACAGTGTTTAAGGTGAATACAAAGCTGTTTCATAGTGTCAAAAAGGTAAAGAACAGAGTTTCAAAGTAAAGATTCTTCTTATAATGCATTCCCTTTAGTCTAAAACACAATCTCTTGCCCTGAAACAGTGTTTAAGGCGAATACAAAGCTGTTTCACAGTGTGAAAAAGGTAAAGAACAGAGTTTCAAAGTAAAGATTCTTCTTATAATGCAGTCTCTTTTAGTCTAAAACACAATCTCTTGCCCTGAAACAGTGTTTAAGGTGTATACAAAGCTGTTTCAAAGTCTCAAAAAGGTAAAGAACAGAGTTTCAAAGTAAAGATTCTTCTTATAATGCATTCCCTTTTAGTCTAAAACACAATCTCTTGCCCTGAAACAGTGTTTAAGGTGAATACAAAGCTGCTTCATAGTGTGAAAAAGGGAAAGAACAGAGTTTCAAAGTAAAGATTCTTCTTATAATGCATTCCCTTTTAGTCTAAATCACAATCTCTTGCCCTGAAACAGTGTTTAAGGTGAATAGAAATCTGTTTCATAGTGTCAAAAAGGTAAAGAACAGAGTTTCAAAGTAAAGATTCTTCTTATAATGCAGTCTCTTTTAGTCTAAAACACAATCTCTTGCCCTGAAACAGTGTTTAAGGCGAATACAAAGCTGTTGCATAGTGTGAAAAAGGTAAAGAACAGTTTCAAAGTAAAGATTCTTCTTATAATGCATTCCCTTTTAGTCTAAAACACAATCTCTTGCCCTGAAACAGTGTTTAAGGTGAATACAAAGCTGTTTCATAGTGTGAAAAAGGTAAAGAACAGAGTTTCAAAGTAAAGATTCTTCTTATAATGCAGTCTCTTTTAGTCTAAAACACAATCTCTTGCACTGAAACAGTGTTTAAGGTGAATAGAAAGCTGTTTCATAGTGTCAAAAAGGTAAAGAACAAAGTTTCAAAGTAAAGATTCTTCTTATAATGCAGTCTCTTTTAGTCTAAAACACAATCTCTTGCCCTGAAACAGTGTTTAAGGTGTATACAAAGCTGTTTCACAGTGTGAAAAAGGTAAAGAACAGAGTTTCAAAGTAAAGATTCTTCTTATAATGCATTCCCTTTAGTCTAAAACACAATCTCTTGCCCTGAAACAGTGTTTAAGCTGAATACAAAGCTGTTTCATAGTGTGAAAAATTTAAAGAACAGAGTTTCAAAGTAAAGATTCTTCTTATAATGCAGTCTCTTTTAGTCTAAAACACAATCTCTTGCCCTGAAACAGTGTTTAAGGTGTATACAAAGCTGTTTCACAGTGTGAAAAAGGTAAAGAACAGAGTTTCAAAGTAAAGATTCTTCTTATAATGCATTCCGGTTTAGTCTAAAACACAATCTCTTGCCCTGAAACAGTGTTTAAGGTAAATACAAAGCTGTTTCATAGTGTGAAAAAGGTAAAGAACAGAGTTTCAAATTAAAGATTCTTCTTATAATGCATTACCTTTAGTCTAAAACACAATCTCTTGCCCTGAAACAGTGTTTAAGGTGAATACAAAGCTGTTTCATAGTGTGAAAAAGGTAAAGAACACAGTTTCAAAGTAAAGATTCTTCTTATAATGCATTCCCTTTTAGTCTAAAACACAATCTCTTGCCCTGAAGCAGTGTTTAAGGTGAATACAAAGCTGTTTCACAGTGTGAAAAAGGTAAAGAACAGAGTTTCAAAGTAAAGATTCTTCTTATAATGCATTCCCTTTAGTCTAAAACACAATCTCTTGCACTGAAACAGTGTTTAAGGCGAGTACAAAGCTGTTTCACAGTGTGAAAAAGGTAAAGAACAGAGTTTCAAAGTAAAGATTCTTCTTATAATGCATTCCGGTTTAGTCTAAAACACAATCTCTTGCCCTGAAACAGTGTTTAAGGTAAATACAAAGCTGTTTCATAGTGTGAAAAAGGTAAAGAACAGAGTTTCAAATTAAAGATTCTTCTTATAATGCATTACCTTTAGTCTAAAACACAATCTCTTGCCCTGAAACAGTGTTTAAGGTGAATACAAAGCTGTTTCATAGTGTGAAAAAGGTAAAGAACACAGTTTCAAAGTAAAGATTCTTCTCATAACGCATTCCCTTTTAGTCTAAAACACAATCTCTTGCCCTGAAGCAGTGTTTAAGGTGAATACAAAGCTGTTTCATAGTGTGAAAATGGTAAAGAACAGAGTTTCAAAGTAAAGATTCTTCTTATAATGCAGTCTCTTTTAGTCTAAAACACAATCTCTTGCCCTGAAACAGTGTTTAAGTTGAATATAAAGTTGTTTCATAGTGTGAAAAAGGTAAAGAACAGAGTTTCTAAGTAAAGATTCTTCTTATAATGCATTCCCTTTTAGTCTAAAACACAATCTCTTGCCCTGAAACAGTGTTTAAGGTGAATACAAAGCTGTTTCATAGTTTCAAAAAGGTAAAGAATAGAATGTCAAAGTAAAGATTCTTCTCATAATGCATTCCCTTTTAGTCTAAAACACAATCTCTTGCCCTGAAACAGTGTTTAAGGTGAATACAAAGCTGTTTCATAGTGTCAAAAAGGTAAAGAACAGAGTTTCAAAGTAAAGATTCTTCTTATAATGCATTCCCTTTAGTCTAAAACACAATCTCTTGCCCTGAAACAGTGTTTAAGGCGAATACAAAGCTGTTTCACAGTGTGAAAAAGGTAAAGAACAGAGTTTCAAAGTAAAGATTCTTCTTATAATGCAGTCTCTTTTAGTCTAAAACACAATCTCTTGCCCTGAAACAGTGTTTAAGGTGTATACAAAGCTGTTTCAAAGTCTCAAAAAGGTAAAGAACAGAGTTTCAAAGTAAAGATTCTTCTTATAATGCATTCCCTTTTAGTCTAAAACACAATCTCTTGCCCTGAAACAGTGTTTAAGGTGAATACAAAGCTGCTTCATAGTGTGAAAAAGGGAAAGAACAGAGTTTCAAAGTAAAGATTCTTCTTATAATGCATTCCCTTTTAGTCTAAATCACAATCTCTTGCCCTGAAACAGTGTTTAAGGTGAATAGAAATCTGTTTCATAGTGTCAAAAAGGTAAAGAACAGAGTTTCAAAGTAAAGATTCTTCTTATAATGCAGTCTCTTTTAGTCTAAAACACAATCTCTTGCCCTGAAACAGTGTTTAAGGCGAATACAAAGCTGTTGCATAGTGTGAAAAAGGTAAAGAACAGTTTCAAAGTAAAGATTCTTCTTATAATGCATTCCCTTTTAGTCTAAAACACAATCTCTTGCCCTGAAACAGTGTTTAAGGTGAATACAAAGCTGTTTCATAGTGTGAAAAAGGTAAAGAACAGAGTTTCAAAGTAAAGATTCTTCTTATAATGCAGTCTCTTTTAGTCTAAAACACAATCTCTTGCACTGAAACAGTGTTTAAGGTGAATAGAAAGCTGTTTCATAGTGTCAAAAAGGTAAAGAACAAAGTTTCAAAGTAAAGATTCTTCTTATAATGCAGTCTCTTTTAGTCTAAAACACAATCTCTTGCCCTGAAACAGTGTTTAAGGTGTATACAAAGCTGTTTCACAGTGTGAAAAAGGTAAAGAACAGAGTTTCAAAGTAAAGATTCTTCTTATAATGCATTCCCTTTAGTCTAAAACACAATCTCTTGCACTGAAACAGTGTTTAAGGCGAGTACAAAGCTGTTTCACAGTGTGAAAAAGGTAAAGATCAGCGTTTCAAAGTAAAGATTCTTCTTATAATGCATTCCCGTTTAGTCTAAAACACAATCTCTTGCCCTGAAACAGTGTTTAAGGTAAATACAAAGCTGTTTCATAGTGTGAAAAAGGTAAAGAACACAGTTTCAAAGTAAAGATTCTTCTCATAATGCATTCCCTTTTAGTCTAATTCACAATCTCTTGCCCTGAAACAGTGTTTAAGGTGAATACAAAGCTGTTTCATAGTGTCAAAAAGGTAAAGAACAGAGTTTCAAAGTAAAGATTCTTCTTATAATGCATTCCCTTTTAGTCTAAAACACAATCTCTTGCCCTGAAACAGTGTTTAAGGTGAATACAAAGCTGTTTCATAGTGTGAAAAAGGTAAAGAACAGAGTTTCAAAGTAAAGATTCTTCTTATAATGCATTCCCTTTTAGTCTAAAACACAATCTCTTGCCCTGAAACAGTGTTTAAGCTATTCAATTTGGTTAAAAACAATATTTCTTGCTCTGAAACGGTGTATAAGCCGATTACAATGCATAGAAGCCCTGTTTCTTTGTGGTTAGAGGTGTACAAACAGAGTTGCAATTACTTTAATTGGTCATATTACAAACAACTTGTTTCACCCCTTTATAAACTCGTTTCACTTGAAATATGTGTTTTCTTAGGATATTGTAAGTTATTCAGTTTGGTCAAAAACAATGTGTCTTGCTCTGAAACGCTGTATAAGCTGATTACAATGCATAGAAACCCTGTTTCGTTCTGGTTAGAGGTGTACAAACAGAGTTGCAATTACTTTAAATGGTTAAGTTGTTCAGTTTGGTTAAAAACAATATTTCTTGCTCTGAAACTATGTATAAGCCAATTATAATGCGTGGAAACGTTGCCTCCTTGTGGTTAGAGGTGTAAAAACATAGTTGCAATTACTTTCAAGGGGCACATTAGAACCATGTTAAAACAACTTGTTTCTCCCCTGTATAAACTCTTTTCACTTGAAATATATGTTTTCTTAGGATATTGTAAGTTGTTCAGTTTGGTTAAAAACAATATTTCTTGCTCTGAAACGCTGTATAAGCCGATTACAATACATAGAAACCCTGTTTCGTTGTGGTGAAACGTGTTCAAACAGAGTTGTAATTACTTTAATTGATCATATTACAAACAACTTGATGTCCCCTTGTTATAAACTCTTTTCATTTGAAATATGTGTTTTCTTAACATATTGTAAGTTATTCAGTTTGGTTAAAAACAAGATGTCTAGCTCTGAAACAGTGTTTAAGGTGAATACAAAGCTGTTTCATAGTGTGAAAATGGTAAAGAACAGAGTTTCTAAGTAAAGATTCATCTTATAATGCAGTCTCTTTTAGTCTAAAACACAATCTCTTGCCCTGAAACAGTGTTTAAGTTGAATATAAAGTTGTTTCATAGTGTGAAAAAGGTAAAGAACAGAGTTTCTAAGTAAAGATTCTTCTTATAATGCATTCCCTTTTAGTCTAAAACACAATCTCTTGCCCTGAAACAGTGTTTAAGGTGAATACAAAGCTGTTTCATAGTTTCAAAAAGGTAAAGAATAGAATGTCAAAGTAAAGATTCTTCTCATAATGCATTCCCTTTTAGTCTAAATCACAATCTCTTGCCCTGAAACAGTGTTTAAGGTGAATACAAAGCTGTTTCATAGTGTCAAAAAGGTAAAGAACAGAGTTTCAAAGTAAAGATTCTTCTTATAATGCATTCCCTTTAGTCTAAAACACAATCTCTTGCCCTGAAACAGTGTTTAAGGCGAATACAAAGCTGTTTCACAGTGTGAAAAAGGTAAAGAACAGAGTTTCAAAGTAAAGATTCTTCTTATAATGCATTCCCTTTTAGTCTAAAACACAATCTCTTGCCCTGAAACAGTGTTTAAGGTGAATACAAAGCTGTTTCATAGTGTCAAAAAGGTAAAGAACAGAGTTTCAAAGTAAAGATTCTTCTTATAATGCAGTCTCTTTTAGTCTAAAACACAACCTCTTGCCCTGAAACAGTGTTTAAGGCGAATACAAAGCTGTTGCATAGTGTGAAAAAGGTAAAGAACAGTTTCAAAGTAAAGATTCTTCTGATAATGCATTCCCTTTTAGTCTAAAACACAATCTCTTGCCCTGAAACAGTGTTTAAGCTGAATACAAAGCTGTTTCATAGTGTGAAAAATTTAAAGAACAGAGTTTCAAAGTAAAGATTCTTCTTATAATGCAGTCTCTTTTAGTCTAAAACACAATCTCTTGCCCTGAAACAGTGTTTAAGGTGTATACAAAGCTGTTTCACAGTGTGAAAAAGGTAAAGAACAGAGTTTCAAAGTAAAGATTCTTCTTATAATGCATTCCCTTTAGTCTAAAACACAATCTCTTGCACTGAAACAGTGTTTAAGGCGAGTACAAAGCTGTTTCACAGTGTGAAAAAGGTAAAGAACAGAGTTTCAAAGTAAAGATTCTTCTTATAATGCATTCCGGTTTAGTCTAAAACACAATCTCTTGCCCTGAAACAGTGTTTAAGGTAAATACAAAGCTGTTTCATAGTGTGAAAAAGGTAAAGAACAGAGTTTCAAATTAAAGATTCTTCTTATAATGCATTACCTTTAGTCTAAAACACAATCTCTTGCCCTGAAACAGTGTTTAAGGTGAATACAAAGCTGTTTCATAGTGTGAAAAAGGTAAAGAACACAGTTTCAAAGTAAAGATTCTTCTCATAACGCATTCCCTTTTAGTCTAAAACACAATCTCTTGCCCTGAAGCAGTGTTTAAGGTGAATACAAAGCTGTTTCATAGTGTGAAAATGGTAAAGAACAGAGTTTCAAAGTAAAGATTCTTCTTATAATGCAGTCTCTTTTAGTCTAAAACACAATCTCTTGCCCTGAAACAGTGTTTAAGTTGAATATAAAGTTGTTTCATAGTGTGAAAAAGGTAAAGAACAGAGTTTCTAAGTAAAGATTCTTCTTATAATGCATTCCCTTTTAGTCTAAAACACAATCTCTTGCCCTGAAACAGTGTTTAAGGTGAATACAAAGCTGTTTCATAGTGTCAAAAAGGTAAAGAACAGAGTTTCAAAGTAAAGATTCTTCTTATAATGCATTCCCTTTAGTCTAAAACACAATCTCTTGCCCTGAAACAGTGTTTAAGGTGAATACAAAGCTGTTTCACAGTGTGAAAAAGGTAAAGAACAGAGTTTCAAAGTAAAGATTCTTCTTATAATGCAGTCTCTTTTAGTCTAAAACACAATCTCTTGCCCTGAAACAGTGTTTAAGGTGTATACAAAGCTGTTTCAAAGTGTCAAAAAGGTAAAGAACAGAGTTTCAAAGTAAAGATTCTTCTTATAATGCATTCCCTTTTAGTCTAAAACACAATCTCTTGCCCTGAAACAGTGTTTAAGGTGAATACAAAGCTGCTTCATAGTGTGAAAAAGGGAAAGAAAAGAGTTTCAAAGTAAAGATTCTTCTTATAATGCATTCCCTTTTAGTCTAAATCACAATCTCTTGCCCTGAAACAGTGTTTAAGGTGAATAGAAAGCTGTTTCATAGTGTCAAAAAGGTAAAGAACAGAGTTTCAAAGTAAAGATTCTTCTTATAATGCAGTCTCTTTTAGTCTAAAACACAATCTCTTGCCCTGAAACAGTGTTTAAGGCGAATACAAAGCTGTTGCATAGTGTGAAAAAGGTAAAGAACAGTTTCAAAGTAAAGATTCTTCTTATAATGCATTCCCTTTTAGTCTAAAACACAATCTCTTGCCCTGAAACAGTGTTTAAGGTGAATACAAAGCTGTTTCATAGTGTGAAAAAGGTAAAGAACAGAGTTTCAAAGTAAAGATTCTTCTTATAATGCAGTCTCTTTTAGTCTAAAACACAATCTCTTGCCCTGAAACAGTGTTTAAGGTGAATAGAAAGCTGTTTCATAGTGTCAAAAAGGTAAAGAACAAAGTTTCAAAGTAAAGATTCTTCTTATAATGCAGTCTCTTTTAGTCTAAAACACAATCTCTTGCCCTGAAACAGTGTTTAAGGTGTATACAAAGCTGTTTCACAGTGTGAAAAAGGTAAAGAACAGAGTTTCAAAGTAAAGATTCTTCTTATAATGCATTCCCTTTAGTCTAAAACACAATCTCTTGCACTGAAACAGTGTTTAAGGCGAGTACAAAGCTGTTTCACAGTGTGAAAAAGGTAAAGATCAGCGTTTCAAAGTAAAGATTCTTCTTATAATGCATTCCCGTTTAGTCTAAAACACAATCTCTTGCCCTGAAACAGTGTTTAAGGTAAATACAAAGCTGTTTCATAGTGTCAAAAAGGTAAAGAACAGAGTTTCAAAGTAAAGATTCTTCTTATAATGCATTCCCTTTTAGTCTAAAACACAATCTCTTGCCCTGAAACAGTGTTTAAGGTGAATACAAAGCTGTTTCATAGTGTGAAAAAGGTAAAGAACAGAGTTTCAAAGTAAAGATTCTTCTTATAATGCATTCCCTTTAGTCTAAAACACAATCTCTTGCCCTGAAACAGTGTTTAAGCTATTCAATTTGGTTAAAAACAATATTTCTTGCTCTGAAACGGTGTATAAGCCGATTACAATGCATAGAAGCCCTGTTTCTTTGTGGTTAGAGGTGTACAAACAGAGTTGCAATTACTTTAATTGGTCATATTACAAACAACTTGTTTCACCCCTTTATAAACTCGTTTCACTTGAAATATGTGTTTTCTTAGGATATTGTAAGTTATTCAGTTTGGTCAAAAACAATGTGTCTTGCTCTGAAACGCTGTATAAGCTGATTACAATGCATAGAAACCCTGTTTCGTTCTGGTTAGAGGTGTACAAACAGAGTTGCAATTACTTTAAATGGTTAAGTTGTTCAGTTTGGTTAAAAACAATATTTCTTGCTCTGAAACTATGTATAAGCCAATTATAATGCGTGGAAACGTTGCCTCCTTGTGGTTAGAGGTGTAAAAACATAGTTGCAATTACTTTCAAGGGGCACATTAGAACCATGTTAAAACAACTTGTTTCTCCCCTGTATAAACTCTTTTCACTTGAAATATATGTTTTCTTAGGATATTGTAAGTTGTTCAGTTTGGTTAAAAACAATATTTCTTGCTCTGAAACGCTGTATAAGCCGATTACAATACATAGAAACCCTGTTTCGTTGTGGTGAAACGTGTTCAAACAGAGTTGTAATTACTTTAATTGATCATATTACAAACAACTTGATGTCCCCTTGTTATAAACTCTTTTCATTTGAAATATGTGTTTTCTTAACATATTGTAAGTTATTCAGTTTGGTTAAAAACAAGATGTCTAGCTCTGAAACAGTGTTTAAGGTGAATACAAAGCTGTTTCATAGTGTGAAAATGGTAAAGAACAGAGTTTCTAAGTAAAGATTCTTCTTATAATGCAGTCTCTTTTAGTCTAAAACACAATCTCTTGCCCTTAAACAGTGTTTAAGTTGAATATAAAGCTGTTTCATAGTGTGAAAAAGGTAAAGAACAGAGTTTCAAATTAAAGATTCTTCTTATAATGCATTCCCTTTAGTCTAAAACACAATCTCTTGCCCTGAAACAGTGTTTAAGGTGAATAGAAAGCTGTTTCATAGTGTCAAAAAGGTAAAGAACAAAGTTTCAAAGTAAAGATTCTTCTTATAATGCAGTCTCTTTTAGTCTAAAACACAATCTCTTGCCCTGAAACAGTGTTTAAGTTGAATATAAAGCTGTTTCATAGTGTGAAAATGATAAAGAACAGAGTTTCAAAGTAAAGATTCTTCTTATAATGCATTCCCTTTTAGTCTAAAACACAATCTCTTGCCCTGAAACAGTGTTTAAGGTGAATATAAATCTGTTTCATAGTGTGAAAAAGGTAAAGAACAGAGTTTCAAAGTAAAGATTCTTCTCATAATGCATTCCCTTTTAGTCTAAAACACAATCTCTTGCCCTGAAACAGTGTTTAAGGTGAATACAAAGCTGTTTCATAGTGTGAAAATGATAAACAGAGTGTCTAAGTAAAGATTCTTCTTATAATGCAGTCTCTTTTAGTCTAAAACACAATCTCTTGCCCTGAAACAGTGTTTAAGGTGAATAGAAAGCTGTTTCATAGTGTCAAAAAGGTAAAGAACAAAGTTTCAAAGTAAAGATTCTTCTTATAATGCAGTCTCTTTTAGTCTAAAACACAATCTCTTGCCCTGAAACAGTGTTTAAGGTGTATACAAAGCTGTTTCAAAGTGTCAAAAAGGTAAAGAACAGAGTTTCAAAGTAAAGATTCTTCTTATAATGCATTCCCTTTAGTCTAAAACACAATCTCTTGCACTGAAACAGTGTTTAAGGCGAGTACAAAGCTGTTTCACAGTGTGAAAAAGGTAAAGAACAGAGTTTCAAAGTAAAGATTCTTCTTATAATGCATTCCCGTTTAGTCTAAAACACAATCTCTTGCCCTGAAACAGTGTTTAAGGTAAATACAAAGCTGTTTCATAGTGTCAAAAAGGTAAAGAACAGAGTTTCAAAGTAAAGATTCTTCTTATAATGCAGTCTCTTTTAGTCTAAAACACAATCTCTTGCCCTGAAACAGTGTTTAAGTTGAATATAAAGCTGTTTCATAGTGTGAAAAAGGTAAAGAACAGAGTTTCAAATTAAAGATTCTTCTTATAATGCATTCCCTTTAGTCTAAAACACAATCTCTTGCCCTGAAACAGTGTTTAAGGTGAATACAAAGCTGTTTCATAGTGTGAAAAAGGTAAAGAACAGAGTTTCAAAGTAAAGATTCTTCTTATAATGCAGTCTCTTTTAGTCTAAAACACAATCTCTTGCCCTGAAACAGTGTTTAAGGTGAATAGAAAGCTGTTTCATCGTGTCAAAAAGGTAAAGAACAAAGTTTCAAAGTAAAGATTCTTCTTATAATGCAGTCTCTTTTAGTCTAAAACACAATCTCTTGCCCTGAAACAGTGTTTAAGGTGTATACAAAGCTGTTTCAAAGTGTCAAAAAGGTAAAGAACAGAGTTTCAAAGTAAAGATTCTTCTTATAATGCATTCCCTTTTAGTCTAAAACACAATCTCTTGCCCTGAAACAGTGTTTAAGGTGAATACAAAGCTGTTTCATAGTGTGAAAAAGGGAAAGAACAGAGTTTCAAAGTAAAGATTCTTCTTATAATGCATTCCCTTTTAGTCTAAAACACAATCTCTTGCCCTGAAACAGTGTTTAAGGTGAATAGAAAGCTGTTTCATAGTGTTAAAAAGGTAAAGAACAAAGTTTCAAAGTAAAGATTCTTCTTATAATGCAGTCTCTTTTAGTCTAAAACACAATCTCTTGCCCTGAAACAGTGTTTAAGGCGAATACAAAGCTGTTGCATAGTGTGAAAAAGGTAAAGAACAGTTTCAAAGTAAAGATTCTTCTTATAATGCATTCCCTTTTAGTCTAAAACACAATCTCTTGCCCTGAAACAGTGTTTAAGGTGAATACAAAGCTGTTTCATAGTGTGAAAATGGTAAAGAACAGAGTTTCTAAGTAAAGATTCTTCTTATAATGCAGTCTCTTTTAGTCTAAAACACAATCTCTTGCCCTTAAACAGTGTTTAAGTTGAATATAAAGCTGTTTCATAGTGTGAAAAAGGTAAAGAACAGAGTTTCAAATTAAAGATTCTTCTTATAATGCATTCCCTTTAGTCTAAAACACAATCTCTTGCCCTGAAACAGTGTTTAAGGTGAATAGAAAGCTGTTTCATAGTGTCAAAAAGGTAAAGAACAAAGTTTCAAAGTAAAGATTCTTCTTATAATGCAGTCTCTTTTAGTCTAAAACACAATCTCTTGCCCTGAAACAGTGTTTAAGGTGAATATAAATCTGTTTCATAGTGTGAAAAAGGTAAAGAACAGAGTTTCAAAGTAAAGATTCTTCTCATAATGCATTCCCTTTTAGTCTAAAACACAATCTCTTGCCCTGAAACAGTGTTTAAGGTGAATACAAAGCTGTTTCATAGTGTGAAAATGATAAACAGAGTGTCTAAGTAAAGATTCTTCTTATAATGCAGTCTCTTTTAGTCTAAAACACAATCTCTTGCCCTGAAACAGTGTTTAAGGTGAATAGAAAGCTGTTTCATAGTGTCAAAAAGGTAAAGAACAAAGTTTCAAAGTAAAGATTCTTCTTATAATGCAGTCTCTTTTAGTCTAAAACACAATCTCTTGCCCTGAAACAGTGTTTAAGGTGTATACAAAGCTGTTTCAAAGTGTCAAAAAGGTAAAGAACAGAGTTTCAAAGTAAAGATTCTTCTTATAATGCATTCCCTTTAGTCTAAAACACAATCTCTTGCACTGAAACAGTGTTTAAGGCGAGTACAAAGCTGTTTCACAGTGTGAAAAAGGTAAAGAACAGAGTTTCAAAGTAAAGATTCTTCTTATAATGCATTCCCGTTTAGTCTAAAACACAATCTCTTGCCCTGAAACAGTGTTTAAGGTAAATACAAAGCTGTTTCATAGTGTCAAAAAGGTAAAGAACAGAGTTTCAAAGTAAAGATTCTTCTTATAATGCAGTCTCTTTTAGTCTAAAACACAATCTCTTGCCCTGAAACAGTGTTTAAGTTGAATATAAAGCTGTTTCATAGTGTGAAAAAGGTAAAGAACAGAGTTTCAAATTAAAGATTCTTCTTATAATGCATTCCCTTTAGTCTAAAACACAATCTCTTGCCCTGAAACAGTGTTTAAGGTGAATACAAAGCTGTTTCATAGTGTGAAAAAGGTAAAGAACAGAGTTTCAAAGTAAAGATTCTTCTTATAATGCAGTCTCTTTTAGTCTAAAACACAATCTCTTGCCCTGAAACAGTGTTTAAGGTGAATAGAAAGCTGTTTCATCGTGTCAAAAAGGTAAAGAACAAAGTTTCAAAGTAAAGATTCTTCTTATAATGCAGTCTCTTTTAGTCTAAAACACAATCTCTTGCCCTGAAACAGTGTTTAAGGTGTATACAAAGCTGTTTCAAAGTGTCAAAAAGGTAAAGAACAGAGTTTCAAAGTAAAGATTCTTCTTATAATGCATTCCCTTTTAGTCTAAAACACAATCTCTTGCCCTGAAACAGTGTTTAAGGTGAATAGAAAGCTGTTTCATAGTGTCAAAAAGGTAAAGAACAAAGTTTCAAAGTAAAGATTCTTCTTATAATGCAGTCTCTTTTAGTCTAAAACACAATCTCTTGCCCTGAAACAGTGTTTAAGTTGAATATAAAGCTGTTTCATAGTGTGAAAATGATAAAGAACAGAGTTTCAAAGTAAAGATTCTTCTTATAATGCATTCCCTTTTAGTCTAAAACACAATCTCTTGCCCTGAAACAGTGTTTAAGGTGAATATAAATCTGTTTCATAGTGTGAAAAAGGTAAAGAACAGAGTTTCAAAGTAAAGATTCTTCTCATAATGCATTCCCTTTTAGTCTAAAACACAATCTCTTGCCCTGAAACAGTGTTTAAGGTGAATACAAAGCTGTTTCATAGTGTGAAAATGATAAACAGAGTGTCTAAGTAAAGATTCTTCTTATAATGCAGTCTCTTTTAGTCTAAAACACAATCTCTTGCCCTGAAACAGTGTTTAAGGTGAATAGAAAGCTGTTTCATAGTGTCAAAAAGGTAAAGAACAAAGTTTCAAAGTAAAGATTCTTCTTATAATGCAGTCTCTTTTAGTCTAAAACACAATCTCTTGCCCTGAAACAGTGTTTAAGGTGTATACAAAGCTGTTTCAAAGTGTCAAAAAGGTAAAGAACAGAGTTTCAAAGTAAAGATTCTTCTTATAATGCATTCCCTTTAGTCTAAAACACAATCTCTTGCACTGAAACAGTGTTTAAGGCGAGTACAAAGCTGTTTCACAGTGTGAAAAAGGTAAAGAACAGAGTTTCAAAGTAAAGATTCTTCTTATAATGCATTCCCGTTTAGTCTAAAACACAATCTCTTGCCCTGAAACAGTGTTTAAGGTAAATACAAAGCTGTTTCATAGTGTCAAAAAGGTAAAGAACAGAGTTTCAAAGTAAAGATTCTTCTTATAATGCAGTCTCTTTTAGTCTAAAACACAATCTCTTGCCCTGAAACAGTGTTTAAGTTGAATATAAAGCTGTTTCATAGTGTGAAAAAGGTAAAGAACAGAGTTTCAAATTAAAGATTCTTCTTATAATGCATTCCCTTTAGTCTAAAACACAATCTCTTGCCCTGAAACAGTGTTTAAGGTGAATACAAAGCTGTTTCATAGTGTGAAAAAGGTAAAGAACAGAGTTTCAAAGTAAAGATTCTTCTTATAATGCAGTCTCTTTTAGTCTAAAACACAATCTCTTGCCCTGAAACAGTGTTTAAGGTGAATAGAAAGCTGTTTCATCGTGTCAAAAAGGTAAAGAACAAAGTTTCAAAGTAAAGATTCTTCTTATAATGCAGTCTCTTTTAGTCTAAAACACAATCTCTTGCCCTGAAACAGTGTTTAAGGTGTATACAAAGCTGTTTCAAAGTGTCAAAAAGGTAAAGAACAGAGTTTCAAAGTAAAGATTCTTCTTATAATGCATTCCCTTTTAGTCTAAAACACAATCTCTTGCCCTGAAACAGTGTTTAAGGTGAATACAAAGCTGTTTCATAGTGTGAAAAAGGGAAAGAACAGAGTTTCAAAGTAAAGATTCTTCTTATAATGCATTCCCTTTTAGTCTAAAACACAATCTCTTGCCCTGAAACAGTGTTTAAGGTGAATAGAAAGCTGTTTCATAGTGTTAAAAAGGTAAAGAACAAAGTTTCAAAGTAAAGATTCTTCTTATAATGCAGTCTCTTTTAGTCTAAAACACAATCTCTTGCCCTGAAACAGTGTTTAAGGCGAATACAAAGCTGTTGCATAGTGTGAAAAAGGTAAAGAACAGTTTCAAAGTAAAGATTCTTCTTATAATGCATTCCCTTTTAGTCTAAAACACAATCTCTTGCCCTGAAACAGTGTTTAAGGTGAATACAAAGCTGTTTCATAGTGTGAAAAAGGTAAAGAACAGAGTTTCAAAGTAAAGATTCTTCTTATAATGCAGTCTCTTTTAGTCTAAAACACAATCTCTTGCCCTGAAACAGTGTTTAAGGTGAATACAAAGCTGTTTCATAGTGTGAAAAAGGTAAAGAACAGAGTTTCAAAGTAAAGATTCTTCTTATAATGCATTCCCTTTAGTCTAAAACACAATCTCTTGCACTGAAACAGTGTTTAAGGCGAGTACAAAGCTGTTTCACAGTATGAAAAAGGTAAAGAACAGAGTTTCAAATTAAAGATTCTTCTTATAATGCATTCCCTTTAGTCTAAAACACAATCTCTTGCCCTGAAACAGTGTTTAAGGTGAATACAAAGCTGTTTCATAGTGTGAAAAAGATAAAGAACAGAGTTTCAAAGTAAAGATTCTTCTTATAATGCATTCCCTTTTAGTCTAAAACACAATCTCTTGCCCTGAAACAGTGTTTAAGGTGAATACAAAGCTGTTTCATAGTTTCAAAAAGGTAAAGAATAGAATGTCAATGTAAAGATTCTTCTCATAATGCATTCCCTTTTAGTCTAATTCACAATCTCTTGCCCTGAAACAGTGTTTAAGGTGAATACAAAGCTGTTTCATAGTGTCAAAAAGGTAAAGAACAGAGTTTCAAAGTAAAGATTCTTCTTATAATGCATTCCCTTTTAGTCTAAAACACAATCTCTTGCCCTGAAACAGTGTTTAAGGTGAATACAAAGCTGTTTCATAGTGTCAAAAAGGTAAAGAACAGAGTTTCAAAGTAAAGATTCTTCTTATAATGCATTCCCTTTTAGTCTAAAACACAATCTCTTGCCCTGAAACAGTGTTTAAGCTATTCAATTTGGTTAAAAACAATATTTCTTGCTCTGAAACGGTGTATAAGCCGATTACAATGCATAGAAGCCCTGTTTCTTTGTGGTTAGAGGTGTACAAACAGAGTTGCAATTACTTTAATTGGTCATATTACAAACAACTTGTTTCACCCCTTTATAAACTCGTTTCACTTGAAATATGTGTTTTCTTAGGATATTGTAAGTTATTCAGTTTGGTCAAAAACAATGTGTCTTGCTCTAAAACGCTGTATAAGCTGATTACAATGCATAGAAACCCTGTTTCGTTCTGGTTAGAGGTGTACAAACAGAGTTGCAATTACTTTAAATGGTTAAGTTGTTCAGTTTGGTTAAAAACAATATTTCTTGCTCTGAAACTATGTATAAGCCAATTATAATGCGTGGAAACGTTGCCTCCTTGTGGTTAGAGGTGTAAAAACATAGTTGCAATTACTTTCAAGGGGCACATTAGAACCATGTTAAAACAACTTGTTTCTCCCCTGTATAAACTCTTTTCACTTGAAATATATGTTTTCTTAGGATATTGTAAGTTGTTCAGTTTGGTTAAAAACAATATTTCTTGCTCTGAAACGCTGTATAAGCCGATTACAATACATAGAAACCCTGTTTCGTTGTGGTGAAACGTGTTCAAACAGAGTTGTAATTACTTTAATTGATCATATTACAAACAACTTGATGTCCCCTTGTTATAAACTCTTTTCATTTGAAATATGTGTTTTCTTAACATATTGTAAGTTATTCAGTTTGGTTAAAAACAAGATGTCTAGCTCTGAAACAGTGTTTAAGGTGAATACAAAGCTGTTTCATAGTGTGAAAATGGTAAAGAACAGAGTTTCTAAGTAAAGATTCATCTTATAATGCAGTCTCTTTTAGTCTAAAACACAATCTCTTGCCCTGAAACAGTGTTTAAGTTGAATATAAAGTTGTTTCATAGTGTGAAAAAGGTAAAGAACAGAGTTTCTAAGTAAAGATTCTTCTTATAATGCATTCCCTTTTAGTCTAAAACACAATCTCTTGCCCTGAAACAGTGTTTAAGGTGAATACAAAGCTGTTTCATAGTTTCAAAAAGGTAAAGAATAGAATGTCAAAGTAAAGATTCTTCTCATAATGCATTCCCTTTTAGTCTAAATCACAATCTCTTGCCCTGAAACAGTGTTTAAGGTGAATACAAAGCTGTTTCATAGTGTCAAAAAGGTAAAGAACAGAGTTTCAAAGTAAAGATTCTTCTTATAATGCATTCCCTTTAGTCTAAAACACAATCTCTTGCCCTGAAACAGTGTTTAAGGCGAATACAAAGCTGTTTCACAGTGTGAAAAAGGTAAAGAACAGAGTTTCAAAGTAAAGATTCTTCTTATAATGCATTCCCTTTTAGTCTAAAACACAATGTCTTGCCCTGAAACAGTGTTTAAGGTGAATACAAAGCTGTTTCATAGTGTCAAAAAGGTAAAGAACAGAGTTTCAAAGTAAAGATTCTTCTTATAATGCAGTCTCTTTTAGTCTAAAACACAACCTCTTGCCCTGAAACAGTGTTTAAGGCGAATACAAAGCTGTTGCATAGTGTGAAAAAGGTAAAGAACAGTTTCAAAGTAAAGATTCTTCTGATAATGCATTCCCTTTTAGTCTAAAACACAATCTCTTGCCCTGAAACAGTGTTTAAGCTGAATACAAAGCTGTTTCATAGTGTGAAAAATTTAAAGAACAGAGTTTCAAAGTAAAGATTCTTCTTATAATGCAGTCTCTTTTAGTCTAAAACACAATCTCTTGCCCTGAAACAGTGTTTAAGGTGTATACAAAGCTGTTTCACAGTGTGAAAAAGGTAAAGAACAGAGTTTCAAAGTAAAGATTCTTCTTATAATGCATTCCGGTTTAGTCTAAAACACAATCTCTTGCCCTGAAGCAGTGTTTAAGGTGAATACAAAGCTGTTTCACAGTGTGAAAAAGGTAAAGAACAGAGTTTCAAAGTAAAGATTCTTCTTATAATGCATTCCCTTTAGTCTAAAACACAATCTCTTGCACTGAAACAGTGTTTAAGGCGAGTACAAAGCTGTTTCACAGTGTGAAAAAGGTAAAGAACAGAGTTTCAAAGTAAAGATTCTTCTTATAATGCATTCCGGTTTAGTCTAAAACACAATCTCTTGCCCTGAAACAGTGTTTAAGCTATTCAATTTGGTTAAAAACAATATTTCTTGCTCTGAAACGGTGTATAAGCCGATTACAATGCATAGAAGCCCTGTTTCTTTGTGGTTAGAGGTGTACAAACAGAGTTGCAATTACTTTAATTGGTCATATTACAAACAACTTGTTTCACCCCTGTATAAACTCGTTTCACTTGAAATATGTGTTTTCTTAGGATATTGTAAGTTATTCAGTTTGGTCAAAAACAATGTGTCTTGCTCTGAAACGCTGTATAAGCTGATTACAATGCATAGAAACCCTGTTTCGTTCTGGTTAGAGGTGTACAAACAGAGTTGCAATTACTTTAAATGGTTAAGTTGTTCAGTTTGGTTAAAAACAATATTTCTTGCTCTGAAACTATGTATAAGCCAATTATAATGCGTGGAAACGTTGCCTCCTTGTGGTTAGAGGTGTAAAAACATAGTTGCAATTACTTTCAAGGGGCACATTAGAACCATGTTAAAACAACTTGTTTCTCCCCTGTATAAACTCTTTTCACTTGAAATATATGTTTTCTTAGGATATTGTAAGTTGTTCAGTTTGGTTAAAAACAATATTTCTTGCTCTGAAACGCTGTATAAGCCGATTACAATACATAGAAACCCTGTTTCGTTGTGGTGAAACGTGTTCAAACAGAGTTGTAATTACTTTAATTGATCATATTACAAACAACTTGATGTCCCCTTGTTATAAACTCTTTTCATTTGAAATATGTGTTTTCTTAACATATTGTAAGTTATTCAGTTTGGTTAAAAACAAGATGTCTAGCTCTGAAACAGTGTTTAAGGTGAATACAAAGCTGTTTCATAGTGTGAAAATGGTAAAGAACAGAGTTTCTAAGTAAAGATTCTTCTTATAATGCAGTCTCTTTTAGTCTAAAACACAATCTCTTGCCCTTAAACAGTGTTTAAGTTGAATATAAAGCTGTTTCATAGTGTGAAAAAGGTAAAGAACAGAGTTTCAAATTAAAGATTCTTCTTATAATGCATTCCCTTTAGTCTAAAACACAATCTCTTGCCCTGAAACAGTGTTTAAGGTGAATAGAAAGCTGTTTCATAGTGTCAAAAAGGTAAAGAACAAAGTTTCAAAGTAAAGATTCTTCTTATAATGCAGTCTCTTTTAGTCTAAAACACAATCTCTTGCCCTGAAACAGTGTTTAAGTTGAATATAAAGCTGTTTCATAGTGTGAAAATGATAAAGAACAGAGTTTCAAAGTAAAGATTCTTCTTATAATGCATTCCCTTTTAGTCTAAAACACAATCTCTTGCCCTGAAACAGTGTTTAAGGTGAATATAAATCTGTTTCATAGTGTGAAAAAGGTAAAGAACAGAGTTTCAAAGTAAAGATTCTTCTCATAATGCATTCCCTTTTAGTCTAAAACACAATCTCTTGCCCTGAAACAGTGTTTAAGGTGAATACAAAGCTGTTTCATAGTGTGAAAATGATAAACAGAGTGTCTAAGTAAAGATTCTTCTTATAATGCAGTCTCTTTTAGTCTAAAACACAATCTCTTGCCCTGAAACAGTGTTTAAGGTGAATAGAAAGCTGTTTCATAGTGTCAAAAAGGTAAAGAACAAAGTTTCAAAGTAAAGATTCTTCTTATAATGCAGTCTCTTTTAGTCTAAAACACAATCTCTTGCCCTGAAACAGTGTTTAAGGTGTATACAAAGCTGTTGCAAAGTGTCAAAAAGGTAAAGAACAGAGTTTCAAAGTAAAGATTCTTCTTATAATGCATTCCCTTTAGTCTAAAACACAATCTCTTGCACTGAAACAGTGTTTAAGGCGAGTACAAAGCTGTTTCACAGTGTGAAAAAGGTAAAGAACAGAGTTTCAAAGTAAAGATTCTTCTTATAATGCATTCCCGTTTAGTCTAAAACACAATCTCTTGCCCTGAAACAGTGTTTAAGGTAAATACAAAGCTGTTTCATAGTGTCAAAAAGGTAAAGAACAGAGTTTCAAAGTAAAGATTCTTCTTATAATGCAGTCTCTTTTAGTCTAAAACACAATCTCTTGCCCTGAAACAGTGTTTAAGTTGAATATAAAGCTGTTTCATAGTGTGAAAAAGGTAAAGAACAGAGTTTCAAATTAAAGATTCTTCTTATAATGCATTCCCTTTAGTCTAAAACACAATCTCTTGCCCTGAAACAGTGTTTAAGGTGAATACAAAGCTGTTTCATAGTGTGAAAAAGGTAAAGAACAGAGTTTCAAAGTAAAGATTCTTCTTATAATGCAGTCTCTTTTAGTCTAAAACACAATCTCTTGCCCTGAAACAGTGTTTAAGGTGAATAGAAAGCTGTTTCATCGTGTCAAAAAGGTAAAGAACAAAGTTTCAAAGTAAAGATTCTTCTTATAATGCAGTCTCTTTTAGTCTAAAACACAATCTCTTGCCCTGAAACAGTGTTTAAGGTGTATACAAAGCTGTTTCAAAGTGTCAAAAAGGTAAAGAACAGAGTTTCAAAGTAAAGATTCTTCTTATAATGCATTCCCTTTTAGTCTAAAACACAATCTCTTGCCCTGAAACAGTGTTTAAGGTGAATACAAAGCTGTTTCATAGTGTGAAAAAGGGAAAGAACAGAGTTTCAAAGTAAAGATTCTTCTTATAATGCATTCCCTTTTAGTCTAAAACACAATCTCTTGCCCTGAAACAGTGTTTAAGGTGAATAGAAAGCTGTTTCATAGTGTTAAAAAGGTAAAGAACAAAGTTTCAAAGTAAAGATTCTTCTTATAATGCAGTCTCTTTTAGTCTAAAACACAATCTCTTGCCCTGAAACAGTGTTTAAGGCGAATACAAAGCTGTTGCATAGTGTGAAAAAGGTAAAGAACAGTTTCAAAGTAAAGATTCTTCTTATAATGCATTCCCTTTTAGTCTAAAACACAATCTCTTGCCCTGAAACAGTGTTTAAGGTGAATACAAAGCTGTTTCATAGTGTGAAAAAGGTAAAGAACAGAGTTTCAAAGTAAAGATTCTTCTTATAATGCAGTCTCTTTTAGTCTAAAACACAATCTCTTGCCCTGAAACAGTGTTTAAGGTGAATACAAAGCTGTTTCATAGTGTGAAAAAGGTAAAGAACAGAGTTTCAAAGTAAAGATTCTTCTTATAATGCATTCCCTTTAGTCTAAAACACAATCTCTTGCACTGAAACAGTGTTTAAGGCGAGTACAAAGCTGTTTCACAGTATGAAAAAGGTAAAGAACAGAGTTTCAAATTAAAGATTCTTCTTATAATGCATTCCCTTTAGTCTAAAACACAATCTCTTGCCCTGAAACAGTGTTTAAGGTGAATACAAAGCTGTTTCATAGTGTGAAAAAGATAAAGAACAGAGTTTCAAAGTAAAGATTCTTCTTATAATGCATTCCCTTTTAGTCTAAAACACAATCTCTTGCCCTGAAACAGTGTTTAAGGTGAATACAAAGCTGTTTCATAGTTTCAAAAAGGTAAAGAATAGAATGTCAATGTAAAGATTCTTCTCATAATGCATTCCCTTTTAGTCTAATTCACAATCTCTTGCCCTGAAACAGTGTTTAAGGTGAATACAAAGCTGTTTCATAGTGTCAAAAAGGTAAAGAACAGAGTTTCAAAGTAAAGATTCTTCTTATAATGCATTCCCTTTTAGTCTAAAACACAATCTCTTGCCCTGAAACAGTGTTTAAGGTGAATACAAAGCTGTTTCATAGTGTCAAAAAGGTAAAGAACAGAGTTTCAAAGTAAAGATTCTTCTTATAATGCATTCCCTTTTAGTCTAAAACACAATCTCTTGCCCTGAAACAGTGTTTAAGCTATTCAATTTGGTTAAAAACAATATTTCTTGCTCTGAAACGGTGTATAAGCCGATTACAATGCATAGAAGCCCTGTTTCTTTGTGGTTAGAGGTGTACAAACAGAGTTGCAATTACTTTAATTGGTCATATTACAAACAACTTGTTTCACCCCTTTATAAACTCGTTTCACTTGAAATATGTGTTTTCTTAGGATATTGTAAGTTATTCAGTTTGGTCAAAAACAATGTGTCTTGCTCTAAAACGCTGTATAAGCTGATTACAATGCATAGAAACCCTGTTTCGTTCTGGTTAGAGGTGTACAAACAGAGTTGCAATTACTTTAAATGGTTAAGTTGTTCAGTTTGGTTAAAAACAATATTTCTTGCTCTGAAACTATGTATAAGCCAATTATAATGCGTGGAAACGTTGCCTCCTTGTGGTTAGAGGTGTAAAAACATAGTTGCAATTACTTTCAAGGGGCACATTAGAACCATGTTAAAACAACTTGTTTCTCCCCTGTATAAACTCTTTTCACTTGAAATATATGTTTTCTTAGGATATTGTAAGTTGTTCAGTTTGGTTAAAAACAATATTTCTTGCTCTGAAACGCTGTATAAGCCGATTACAATACATAGAAACCCTGTTTCGTTGTGGTGAAACGTGTTCAAACAGAGTTGTAATTACTTTAATTGATCATATTACAAACAACTTGATGTCCCCTTGTTATAAACTCTTTTCATTTGAAATATGTGTTTTCTTAACATATTGTAAGTTATTCAGTTTGGTTAAAAACAAGATGTCTAGCTCTGAAACAGTGTTTAAGGTGAATACAAAGCTGTTTCATAGTGTGAAAATGGTAAAGAACAGAGTTTCTAAGTAAAGATTCATCTTATAATGCAGTCTCTTTTAGTCTAAAACACAATCTCTTGCCCTGAAACAGTGTTTAAGTTGAATATAAAGTTGTTTCATAGTGTGAAAAAGGTAAAGAACAGAGTTTCTAAGTAAAGATTCTTCTTATAATGCATTCCCTTTTAGTCTAAAACACAATCTCTTGCCCTGAAACAGTGTTTAAGGTGAATACAAAGCTGTTTCATAGTTTCAAAAAGGTAAAGAATAGAATGTCAAAGTAAAGATTCTTCTCATAATGCATTCCCTTTTAGTCTAAATCACAATCTCTTGCCCTGAAACAGTGTTTAAGGTGAATACAAAGCTGTTTCATAGTGTCAAAAAGGTAAAGAACAGAGTTTCAAAGTAAAGATTCTTCTTATAATGCATTCCCTTTAGTCTAAAACACAATCTCTTGCCCTGAAACAGTGTTTAAGGCGAATACAAAGCTGTTTCACAGTGTGAAAAAGGTAAAGAACAGAGTTTCAAAGTAAAGATTCTTCTTATAATGCATTCCCTTTTAGTCTAAAACACAATGTCTTGCCCTGAAACAGTGTTTAAGGTGAATACAAAGCTGTTTCATAGTGTCAAAAAGGTAAAGAACAGAGTTTCAAAGTAAAGATTCTTCTTATAATGCAGTCTCTTTTAGTCTAAAACACAACCTCTTGCCCTGAAACAGTGTTTAAGGCGAATACAAAGCTGTTGCATAGTGTGAAAAAGGTAAAGAACAGTTTCAAAGTAAAGATTCTTCTGATAATGCATTCCCTTTTAGTCTAAAACACAATCTCTTGCCCTGAAACAGTGTTTAAGCTGAATACAAAGCTGTTTCATAGTGTGAAAAATTTAAAGAACAGAGTTTCAAAGTAAAGATTCTTCTTATAATGCAGTCTCTTTTAGTCTAAAACACAATCTCTTGCCCTGAAACAGTGTTTAAGGTGTATACAAAGCTGTTTCACAGTGTGAAAAAGGTAAAGAACAGAGTTTCAAAGTAAAGATTCTTCTTATAATGCATTCCGGTTTAGTCTAAAACACAATCTCTTGCCCTGAAACAGTGTTTAAGGTAAATACAAAGCTGTTTCATAGTGTGAAAAAGGTAAAGAACAGAGTTTCAAATTAAAGATTCTTCTTATAATGCATTACCTTTAGTCTAAAACACAATCTCTTGCCCTGAAACAGTGTTTAAGGTGAATACAAAGCTGTTTCATAGTGTGAAAAAGGTAAAGAACACAGTTTCAAAGTAAAGATTCTTCTTATAATGCATTCCCTTTTAGTCTAAAACACAATCTCTTGCCCTGAAGCAGTGTTTAAGGTGAATACAAAGCTGTTTCACAGTGTGAAAAAGGTAAAGAACAGAGTTTCAAAGTAAAGATTCTTCTTATAATGCATTCCCTTTAGTCTAAAACACAATCTCTTGCACTGAAACAGTGTTTAAGGCGAGTACAAAGCTGTTTCACAGTGTGAAAAAGGTAAAGAACAGAGTTTCAAAGTAAAGATTCTTCTTATAATGCATTCCGGTTTAGTCTAAAACACAATCTCTTGCCCTGAAACAGTGTTTAAGCTATTCAATTTGGTTAAAAACAATATTTCTTGCTCTGAAACGGTGTATAAGCCGATTACAATGCATAGAAGCCCTGTTTCTTTGTGGTTAGAGGTGTACAAACAGAGTTGCAATTACTTTAATTGGTCATATTACAAACAACTTGTTTCACCCCTGTATAAACTCGTTTCACTTGAAATATGTGTTTTCTTAGGATATTGTAAGTTATTCAGTTTGGTCAAAAACAATGTGTCTTGCTCTGAAACGCTGTATAAGCTGATTACAATGCATAGAAACCCTGTTTCGTTCTGGTTAGAGGTGTACAAACAGAGTTGCAATTACTTTAAATGGTTAAGTTGTTCAGTTTGGTTAAAAACAATATTTCTTGCTCTGAAACTATGTATAAGCCAATTATAATGCGTGGAAACGTTGCCTCCTTGTGGTTAGAGGTGTAAAAACATAGTTGCAATTACTTTCAAGGGGCACATTAGAACCATGTTAAAACAACTTGTTTCTCCCCTGTATAAACTCTTTTCACTTGAAATATATGTTTTCTTAGGATATTGTAAGTTGTTCAGTTTGGTTAAAAACAATATTTCTTGCTCTGAAACGCTGTATAAGCCGATTACAATACATAGAAACCCTGTTTCGTTGTGGTGAAACGTGTTCAAACAGAGTTGTAATTACTTTAATTGATCATATTACAAACAACTTGATGTCCCCTTGTTATAAACTCTTTTCATTTCAAATATGTGTTTTCTTAACATATTGTAAGTTATTCAGTTTGGTTAAAAACAAGATGTCTAGCTCTGAAACAGTGTTTAAGGTGAATACAAAGCTGTTTCATAGTGTGAAAATGGTAAAGAACAGAGTTTCTAAGTAAAGATTCTTCTTATAATGCAGTCTCTTTTAGTCTAAAACACAATCTCTTGCCCTGAAACAGTGTTTAAGTTGAATATAAAGTTGTTTCATAGTGTGAAAAAGGTAAAGAACAGAGTTTCTAAGTAAAGATTCTTCTCATAATGCATTCCCTTTTAGTCTAATTCACAATCTCTTGCCCTGAAACAGTGTTTAAGGTGAATACAAAGCTGTTTCATAGTGTCAAAAAGGTAAAGAACAGAGTTTCTAAGTAAAGATTCTTCTTATAATGCATTCCCTTTTAGTCTAAAACACAATCTCTTGCCCTGAAACAGTGTTTAAGGTGAATACAAAGCTGTTTCATAGTGTGAAAAAGGTAAAGAACAGAGTTTCAAAGTAAAGATTCTTCTTATAATGCATTCCCTTTTAGTCTAAAACACAATCTCTTGCCCTGAAACAGTGTTTAAGCTATTCAATTTGGTTAAAAACAATATTTCTTGCTCTGAAACGGTGTATAAGCCGATTACAATGCATAGAAGCCCTGTTTCTTTGTGGTTAGAGGTGTACAAACAGAGTTGCAATTACTTTAATTGGTCATATTACAAACAACTTGTTTCACCCCTTTATAAACTCGTTTCACTTGAAATATGTGTTTTCTTAGGATATTGTAAGTTATTCAGTTTGGTCAAAAACAATGTGTCTTGCTCTGAAACGCTGTATAAGCTGATTACAATGCATAGAAACCCTGTTTCGTTCTGGTTAGAGGTGTACAAACAGAGTTGCAATTACTTTAAATGGTTAAGTTGTTCAGTTTGGTTAAAAACAATATTTCTTGCTCTGAAACTATGTATAAGCCAATTATAATGCGTGGAAACGTTGCCTCCTTGTGGTTAGAGGTGTAAAAACATAGTTGCAATTACTTTCAAGGGGCACATTAGAACCATGTTAAAACAACTTGTTTCTCCCCTGTATAAACTCTTTTCACTTGAAATATATGTTTTCTTAGGATATTGTAAGTTGTTCAGTTTGGTTAAAAACAATATTTCTTGCTCTGAAACGCTGTATAAGCCGATTACAATACATAGAAACCCTGTTTCGTTGTGGTGAAACGTGTTCAAACAGAGTTGTAATTACTTTAATTGATCATATTACAAACAACTTGATGTCCCCTTGTTATAAACTCTTTTCATTTGAAATATGTGTTTTCTTAACATATTGTAAGTTATTCAGTTTGGTTAAAAACAAGATGTCTAGCTCTGAAACAGTGTTTAAGGTGAATACAAAGCTGTTTCATAGTGTGAAAATGGTAAAGAACAGAGTTTCTAAGTAAAGATTCTTCTTATAATGCAGTCTCTTTTAGTCTAAAACACAATCTCTTGCCCTGAAACAGTGTTTAAGTTGAATATAAAGTTGTTTCATAGTGTGAAAAAGGTAAAGAACAGAGTTTCTAAGTAAAGATTCTTCTCATAATGCATTCCCTTTTAGTCTAATTCACAATCTCTTGCCCTGAAACAGTGTTTAAGGTGAATACAAAGCTGTTTCATAGTGTCAAAAAGGTAAAGAACAGAGTTTCAAAGTAAAGATTCTTCTTATAATGCATTCCCTTTTAGTCTAAAACACAATCTCTTGCCCTGAAACAGTGTTTAAGGTGAATACAAAGCTGTTTCATAGTGTGAAAAAGGTAAAGAACAGAGTTTCAAAGTAAAGATTCTTCTTATAATGCATTCCCTTTTAGTCTAAAACACAATCTCTTGCCCTGAAACAGTGTTTAAGCTATTCAATTTGGTTAAAAACAATATTTCTTGCTCTGAAACGGTGTATAAGCCGATTACAATGCATAGAAGCCCTGTTTCTTTGTGGTTAGAGGTGTACAAACAGAGTTGCAATTACTTTAATTGGTCATATTACAAACAACTTGTTTCACCCCTTTATAAACTCGTTTCACTTGAAATATGTGTTTTCTTAGGATATTGTAAGTTATTCAGTTTGGTCAAAAACAATGTGTCTTGCTCTGAAACGCTGTATAAGCTGATTACAATGCATAGAAACCCTGTTTCGTTCTGGTTAGAGGTGTACAAACAGAGTTGCAATTACTTTAAATGGTTAAGTTGTTCAGTTTGGTTAAAAACAATATTTCTTGCTCTGAAACTATGTATAAGCCAATTATAATGCGTGGAAACGTTGCCTCCTTGTGGTTAGAGGTGTAAAAACATAGTTGCAATTACTTTCAAGGGGCACATTAGAACCATGTTAAAACAACTTGTTTCTCCCCTGTATAAACTCTTTTCACTTGAAATATATGTTTTCTTAGGATATTGTAAGTTGTTCAGTTTGGTTAAAAACAATATTTCTTGCTCTGAAACGCTGTATAAGCCGATTACAATACATAGAAACCCTGTTTCGTTGTGGTGAAACGTGTTCAAACAGAGTTGTAATTACTTTAATTGATCATATTACAAACAACTTGATGTCCCCTTGTTATAAACTCTTTTCATTTGAAATATGTGTTTTCTTAACATATTGTAAGTTATTCAGTTTGGTTAAAAACAAGATGTCTAGCTCTGAAACAGTGTTTAAGGTGAATACAAAGCTGTTTCATAGTGTGAAAAAGGTAAAGAACAGAGTTTCTAAGTAAAGATTCATCTTATAATGCAGTCTCTTTTAGTCTAAAACACAATCTCTTGCCCTGAAACAGTGTTTAAGTTGAATATAAAGTTGTTTCATAGTGTGAAAAAGGTAAAGAACAGAGTTTCTAAGTAAAGATTCTTCTTATAATGCATTCCCTTTTAGTCTAAAACACAATCTCTTGCCCTGAAACAGTGTTTAAGGTGAATACAAAGCTGTTTCATAGTTTCAAAAAGGTAAAGAATAGAATGTCAAAGTAAAGATTCTTCTCATAATGCATTCCCTTTTAGTCTAAATCACAATCTCTTGCCCTGAAACAGTGTTTAAGGTGAATACAAAGCTGTTTCATAGTGTCAAAAAGGTAAAGAACAGAGTTTCAAAGTAAAGATTCTTCTTATAATGCATTCCCTTTAGTCTAAAACACAATCTCTTGCCCTGAAACAGTGTTTAAGGCGAATACAAAGCTGTTGCATAGTGTGAAAAAGGTAAAGAACAGTTTCAAAGTAAAGATTCTTCTGATAATGCATTCCCTTTTAGTCTAAAACACAATCTCTTGCCCTGAAACAGTGTTTAAGCTGAATACAAAGCTGTTTCATAGTGTGAAAAATTTAAAGAACAGAGTTTCAAAGTAAAGATTCTTCTTATAATGCAGTCTCTTTTAGTCTAAAACACAATCTCTTGCCCTGAAACAGTGTTTAAGGTGTATACAAAGCTGTTTCACAGTGTGAAAAAGGTAAAGAACAGAGTTTCAAAGTAAAGATTCTTCTTATAATGCATTCCGGTTTAGTCTAAAACACAATCTCTTGCCCTGAAACAGTGTTTAAGGTAAATACAAAGCTGTTTCATAGTGTGAAAAAGGTAAAGAACAGAGTTTCAAATTAAAGATTCTTCTTATAATGCATTACCTTTAGTCTAAAACACAATCTCTTGCCCTGAAACAGTGTTTAAGGTGAATACAAAGCTGTTTCATAGTGTGAAAAAGGTAAAGAACACAGTTTCAAAGTAAAGATTCTTCTTATAATGCATTCCCTTTTAGTCTAAAACACAATCTCTTGCCCTGAAGCAGTGTTTAAGGTGAATACAAAGCTGTTTCACAGTGTGAAAAAGGTAAAGAACAGAGTTTCAAAGTAAAGATTCTTCTTATAATGCATTCCCTTTAGTCTAAAACACAATCTCTTGCACTGAAACAGTGTTTAAGGCGAGTACAAAGCTGTTTCACAGTGTGAAAAAGGTAAAGAACAGAGTTTCAAAGTAAAGATTCTTCTTATAATGCATTCCGGTTTAGTCTAAAACACAATCTCTTGCCCTGAAACAGTGTTTAAGGTAAATACAAAGCTGTTTCATAGTGTGAAAAAGGTAAAGAACAGAGTTTCAAATTAAAGATTCTTCTTATAATGCATTACCTTTAGTCTAAAACACAATCTCTTGCCCTGAAACAGTGTTTAAGGTGAATACAAAGCTGTTTCATAGTGTGAAAAAGGTAAAGAACACAGTTTCAAAGTAAAGATTCTTCTCATAACGCATTCCCTTTTAGTCTAAAACACAATCTCTTGCCCTGAAGCAGTGTTTAAGGTGAATACAAAGCTGTTTCATAGTGTGAAAATGGTAAAGAACAGAGTTTCAAAGTAAAGATTCTTCTTATAATGCAGTCTCTTTTAGTCTAAAACACAATCTCTTGCCCTGAAACAGTGTTTAAGTTGAATATAAAGTTGTTTCATAGTGTGAAAAAGGTAAAGAACAGAGTTTCTAAGTAAAGATTCTTCTTATAATGCATTCCCTTTTAGTCTAAAACACAATCTCTTGCCCTGAAACAGTGTTTAAGGTGAATACAAAGCTGTTTCATAGTTTCAAAAAGGTAAAGAATAGAATGTCAAAGTAAAGATTCTTCTCATAATGCATTCCCTTTTAGTCTAAAACACAATCTCTTGCCCTGAAACAGTGTTTAAGGTGAATACAAAGCTGTTTCATAGTGTCAAAAAGGTAAAGAACAGAGTTTCAAAGTAAAGATTCTTCTTATAATGCATTCCCTTTAGTCTAAAACACAATCTCTTGCCCTGAAACAGTGTTTAAGGCGAATACAAAGCTGTTTCACAGTGTGAAAAAGGTAAAGAACAGAGTTTCAAAGTAAAGATTCTTCTTATAATGCAGTCTCTTTTAGTCTAAAACACAATCTCTTGCCCTGAAACAGTGTTTAAGGTGTATACAAAGCTGTTTCAAAGTCTCAAAAAGGTAAAGAACAGAGTTTCAAAGTAAAGATTCTTCTTATAATGCATTCCCTTTTAGTCTAAAACACAATCTCTTGCCCTGAAACAGTGTTTAAGGTGAATACAAAGCTGCTTCATAGTGTGAAAAAGGGAAAGAACAGAGTTTCAAAGTAAAGATTCTTCTTATAATGCATTCCCTTTTAGTCTAAATCACAATCTCTTGCCCTGAAACAGTGTTTAAGGTGAATAGAAATCTGTTTCATAGTGTCAAAAAGGTAAAGAACAGAGTTTCAAAGTAAAGATTCTTCTTATAATGCAGTCTCTTTTAGTCTAAAACACAATCTCTTGCCCTGAAACAGTGTTTAAGGCGAATACAAAGCTGTTGCATAGTGTGAAAAAGGTAAAGAACAGTTTCAAAGTAAAGATTCTTCTTATAATGCATTCCCTTTTAGTCTAAAACACAATCTCTTGCCCTGAAACAGTGTTTAAGGTGAATACAAAGCTGTTTCATAGTGTGAAAAAGGTAAAGAACAGAGTTTCAAAGTAAAGATTCTTCTTATAATGCAGTCTCTTTTAGTCTAAAACACAATCTCTTGCACTGAAACAGTGTTTAAGGTGAATAGAAAGCTGTTTCATAGTGTCAAAAAGGTAAAGAACAAAGTTTCAAAGTAAAGATTCTTCTTATAATGCAGTCTCTTTTAGTCTAAAACACAATCTCTTGCCCTGAAACAGTGTTTAAGGTGTATACAAAGCTGTTTCACAGTGTGAAAAAGGTAAAGAACAGAGTTTCAAAGTAAAGATTCTTCTTATAATGCATTCCCTTTAGTCTAAAACACAATCTCTTGCACTGAAACAGTGTTTAAGGCGAGTACAAAGCTGTTTCACAGTGTGAAAAAGGTAAAGATCAGCGTTTCAAAGTAAAGATTCTTCTTATAATGCATTCCCGTTTAGTCTAAAACACAATCTCTTGCCCTGAAACAGTGTTTAAGGTAAATACAAAGCTGTTTCATAGTGTGAAAAAGGTAAAGAACACAGTTTCAAAGTAAAGATTCTTCTCATAATGCATTCCCTTTTAGTCTAATTCACAATCTCTTGCCCTGAAACAGTGTTTAAGGTGAATACAAAGCTGTTTCATAGTGTCAAAAAGGTAAAGAACAGAGTTTCAAAGTAAAGATTCTTCTTATAATGCATTCCCTTTTAGTCTAAAACACAATCTCTTGCCCTGAAACAGTGTTTAAGGTGAATACAAAGCTGTTTCATAGTGTGAAAAAGGTAAAGAACAGAGTTTCAAAGTAAAGATTCTTCTTATAATGCATTCCCTTTTAGTCTAAAACACAATCTCTTGCCCTGAAACAGTGTTTAAGCTATTCAATTTGGTTAAAAACAATATTTCTTGCTCTGAAACGGTGTATAAGCCGATTACAATGCATAGAAGCCCTGTTTCTTTGTGGTTAGAGGTGTACAAACAGAGTTGCAATTACTTTAATTGGTCATATTACAAACAACTTGTTTCACCCCTTTATAAACTCGTTTCACTTGAAATATGTGTTTTCTTAGGATATTGTAAGTTATTCAGTTTGGTCAAAAACAATGTGTCTTGCTCTGAAACGCTGTATAAGCTGATTACAATGCATAGAAACCCTGTTTCGTTCTGGTTAGAGGTGTACAAACAGAGTTGCAATTACTTTAAATGGTTAAGTTGTTCAGTTTGGTTAAAAACAATATTTCTTGCTCTGAAACTATGTATAAGCCAATTATAATGCGTGGAAACGTTGCCTCCTTGTGGTTAGAGGTGTAAAAACATAGTTGCAATTACTTTCAAGGGGCACATTAGAACCATGTTAAAACAACTTGTTTCTCCCCTGTATAAACTCTTTTCACTTGAAATATATGTTTTCTTAGGATATTGTAAGTTGTTCAGTTTGGTTAAAAACAATATTTCTTGCTCTGAAACGCTGTATAAGCCGATTACAATACATAGAAACCCTGTTTCGTTGTGGTGAAACGTGTTCAAACAGAGTTGTAATTACTTTAATTGATCATATTACAAACAACTTGATGTCCCCTTGTTATAAACTCTTTTCATTTGAAATATGTGTTTTCTTAACATATTGTAAGTTATTCAGTTTGGTTAAAAACAAGATGTCTAGCTCTGAAACAGTGTTTAAGGTGAATACAAAGCTGTTTCATAGTGTGAAAATGGTAAAGAACAGAGTTTCTAAGTAAAGATTCATCTTATAATGCAGTCTCTTTTAGTCTAAAACACAATCTCTTGCCCTGAAACAGTGTTTAAGTTGAATATAAAGTTGTTTCATAGTGTGAAAAAGGTAAAGAACAGAGTTTCAAATTAAAGATTCTTCTTATAATGCATTACCTTTAGTCTAAAACACAATCTCTTGCCCTGAAACAGTGTTTAAGGTGAATACAAAGCTGTTTCATAGTGTCAAAAAGGTAAAGAACAAAGTTTCAAAGTAAAGATTCTTCTTATAATGCAGTCTCTTTTAGTCTAAAACACATTCTCTTGCCCTGAAACAGTGTTTAAGGTGTATACAAAGCTGTTTCACAGTGTGAAAAAGGTAAAGAACAGAGTTTCAAAGTAAAGATTCTTCTTATAATGCATTCCCTTTAGTCTAAAACACAATCTCTTGCACTGAAACAGTGTTTAAGGCGAGTACAAAGCTGTTTCACAGTGTGAAAAAGGTAAAGATCAGCGTTTCAAAGTAAAGATTCTTCTTATAATGCAGTCTCTTTTAGTCTAAAACACAATCTCTTGCACTGAAACAGTGTTTAAGGTGAATAGAAAGCTGTTTCATAGTGTCAAAAAGGTAAAGAACAAAGTTTCAAAGTAAAGATTCTTCTTATAATGCAGTCTCTTTTAGTCTAAAACACATTCTCTTGCCCTGAAACAGTGTTTAAGGTGTATACAAAGCTGTTTCACAGTGTGAAAAAGGTAAAGAACAGAGTTTCAAAGTAAAGATTCTTCTTATAATGCATTCCCTTTAGTCTAAAACACAATCTCTTGCACTGAAACAGTGTTTAAGGCGAGTACAAAGCTGTTTCACAGTGTGAAAAAGGTAAAGATCAGCGTTTCAAAGTAAAGATTCTTCTTATAATGCATTCCCGTTTAGTCTAAAACACAATCTCTTGCCCTGAAACAGTGTTTAAGGTAAATACAAAGCTGTTTCATAGTGTGAAAAAGGTAAAGAACACAGTTTCAAAGTAAAGATTCTTCTTATAATGCATTCCCTTTTAGTCTAAAACACAATCTCTTGCCCTGAAGCAGTGTTTAAGGTGAATACAAAGCTGTTTCACAGTGTGAAAAAGGTAAAGAACAGAGTTTCAAAGTAAAGATTCTTCTTATAATGCATTCCCTTTAGTCTAAAACACAATCTCTTGCACTGAAACAGTGTTTAAGGCGAGTACAAAGCTGTTTCACAGTGTGAAAAAGGTAAAGAACAGAGTTTCAAAGTAAAGATTCTTCTTATAATGCATTCCGGTTTAGTCTAAAACACAATCTCTTGCCCTGAAACAGTGTTTAAGGTAAATACAAAGCTGTTTCATAGTGTGAAAAAGGTAAAGAACAGAGTTTCAAATTAAAGATTCTTCTTATAATGCATTACCTTTAGTCTAAAACACAATCTCTTGCCCTGAAACAGTGTTTAAGGTGAATACAAAGCTGTTTCATAGTGTGAAAAAGGTAAAGAACACAGTTTCAAAGTAAAGATTCTTCTCATAACGCATTCCCTTTTAGTCTAAAACACAATCTCTTGCCCTGAAGCAGTGTTTAAGGTGAATACAAAGCTGTTTCATAGTGTGAAAATGGTAAAGAACAGAGTTTCAAAGTAAAGATTCTTCTTATAATGCAGTCTCTTTTAGTCTAAAACACAATCTCTTGCCCTGAAACAGTGTTTAAGTTGAATATAAAGTTGTTTCATAGTGTGAAAAAGGTAAAGAACAGAGTTTCTAAGTAAAGATTCTTCTTATAATGCATTCCCTTTTAGTCTAAAACACAATCTCTTGCCCTGAAACAGTGTTTAAGGTGAATACAAAGCTGTTTCATAGTTTCAAAAAGGTAAAGAATAGAATGTCAAAGTAAAGATTCTTCTCATAATGCATTCCCTTTTAGTCTAAAACACAATCTCTTGCCCTGAAACAGTGTTTAAGGTGAATACAAAGCTGTTTCATAGTGTCAAAAAGGTAAAGAACAGAGTTTCAAAGTAAAGATTCTTCTTATAATGCATTCCCTTTAGTCTAAAACACAATCTCTTGCCCTGAAACAGTGTTTAAGGCGAATACAAAGCTGTTTCACAGTGTGAAAAAGGTAAAGAACAGAGTTTCAAAGTAAAGATTCTTCTTATAATGCAGTCTCTTTTAGTCTAAAACACAATCTCTTGCCCTGAAACAGTGTTTAAGGTGTATACAAAGCTGTTTCACAGTGTGAAAAAGGTAAAGAACAGAGTTTCAAAGTAAAGATTCTTCTTATAATGCATTCCGGTTTAGTCTAAAACACAATCTCTTGCCCTGAAACAGTGTTTAAGGTAAATACAAAGCTGTTTCATAGTGTGAAAAAGGTAAAGAACAGAGTTTCAAATTAAAGATTCTTCTTATAATGCATTACCTTTAGTCTAAAACACAATCTCTTGCCCTGAAACAGTGTTTAAGGTGAATACAAAGCTGTTTCATAGTGTGAAAAAGGTAAAGAACACAGTTTCAAAGTAAAGATTCTTCTTATAATGCATTCCCTTTTAGTCTAAAACACAATCTCTTGCCCTGAAGCAGTGTTTAAGGTGAATACAAAGCTGTTTCACAGTGTGAAAAAGGTAAAGAACAGAGTTTCAAAGTAAAGATTCTTCTTATAATGCATTCCCTTTAGTCTAAAACACAATCTCTTGCACTGAAACAGTGTTTAAGGCGAGTACAAAGCTGTTTCACAGTGTGAAAAAGGTAAAGAACAGAGTTTCAAAGTAAAGATTCTTCTTATAATGCATTCCGGTTTAGTCTAAAACACAATCTCTTGCCCTGAAACAGTGTTTAAGCTATTCAATTTGGTTAAAAACAATATTTCTTGCTCTGAAACGGTGTATAAGCCGATTACAATGCATAGAAGCCCTGTTTCTTTGTGGTTAGAGGTGTACAAACAGAGTTGCAATTACTTTAATTGGTCATATTACAAACAACTTGTTTCACCCCTGTATAAACTCGTTTCACTTGAAATATGTGTTTTCTTAGGATATTGTAAGTTATTCAGTTTGGTCAAAAACAATGTGTCTTGCTCTGAAACGCTGTATAAGCTGATTACAATGCATAGAAACCCTGTTTCGTTCTGGTTAGAGGTGTACAAACAGAGTTGCAATTACTTTAAATGGTTAAGTTGTTCAGTTTGGTTAAAAACAATATTTCTTGCTCTGAAACTATGTATAAGCCAATTATAATGCCTGGAAACGTTGCCTCCTTGTGGTTAGAGGTGTAAAAACATAGTTGCAATTACTTTCAAGGGGCACATTAGAACCATGTTAAAACAACTTGTTTCTCCCCTGTATAAACTCTTTTCACTTGAAATATATGTTTTCTTAGGATATTGTAAGTTGTTCAGTTTGGTTAAAAACAATATTTCTTGCTCTGAAACGCTGTATAAGCCGATTACAATACATAGAAACCCTGTTTCGTTGTGGTGAAACGTGTTCAAACAGAGTTGTAATTACTTTAATTGATCATATTACAAACAACTTGATGTCCCCTTGTTATAAACTCTTTTCATTTCAAATATGTGTTTTCTTAACATATTGTAAGTTATTCAGTTTGGTTAAAAACAAGATGTCTAGCTCTGAAACAGTGTTTAAGGTGAATACAAAGCTGTTTCATAGTGTGAAAATGGTAAAGAACAGAGTTTCTAAGTAAAGATTCTTCTTATAATGCAGTCTCTTTTAGTCTAAAACACAATCTCTTGCCCTGAAACAGTGTTTAAGTTGAATATAAAGTTGTTTCATAGTGTGAAAAAGGTAAAGAACAGAGTTTCTAAGTAAAGATTCTTCTCATAATGCATTCCCTTTTAGTCTAATTCACAATCTCTTGCCCTGAAACAGTGTTTAAGGTGAATACAAAGCTGTTTCATAGTGTCAAAAAGGTAAAGAACAGAGTTTCAAAGTAAAGATTCTTCTTATAATGCATTCCCTTTTAGTCTAAAACACAATCTCTTGCCCTGAAACAGTGTTTAAGGTGAATACAAAGCTGTTTCATAGTGTGAAAAAGGTAAAGAACAGAGTTTCAAAGTAAAGATTCTTCTTATAATGCATTCCCTTTTAGTCTAAAACACAATCTCTTGCCCTGAAACAGTGTTTAAGCTAGTCAATTTGGTTAAAAACAATATTTCTTGCTCTGAAACGGTGTATAAGCCGATTACAATGCATAGAAGCCCTGTTTCTTTGTGGTTAGAGGTGTACAAACAGAGTTGCAATTACTTTAATTGGTCATATTACAAACAACTTGTTTCACCCCTTTATAAACTCGTTTCACTTGAAATATGTGTTTTCTTAGGATATTGTAAGTTATTCAGTTTGGTCAAAAACAATGTGTCTTGCTCTGAAACGCTGTATAAGCTGATTACAATGCATAGAAACCCTGTTTCGTTCTGGTTAGAGGTGTACAAACAGAGTTGCAATTACTTTAAATGGTTAAGTTGTTCAGTTTGGTTAAAAACAATATTTCTTGCTCTGAAACTATGTATAAGCCAATTATAATGCGTGGAAACGTTGCCTCCTTGTGGTTAGAGGTGTAAAAACATAGTTGCAATTACTTTCAAGGGGCACATTAGAACCATGTTAAAACAACTTGTTTCTCCCCTGTATAAACTCTTTTCACTTGAAATATATGTTTTCTTAGGATATTGTAAGTTGTTCAGTTTGGTTAAAAACAATATTTCTTGCTCTGAAACGCTGTATAAGCCGATTACAATACATAGAAACCCTGTTTCGTTGTGGTGAAACGTGTTCAAACAGAGTTGTAATTACTTTAATTGATCATATTACAAACAACTTGATGTCCCCTTGTTATAAACTCTTTTCATTTGAAATATGTGTTTTCTTAACATATTGTAAGTTATTCAGTTTGGTTAAAAACAAGATGTCTAGCTCTGAAACAGTGTTTAAGGTGAATACAAAGCTGTTTCATAGTGTGAAAATGGTAAAGAACAGAGTTTCTAAGTAAAGATTCATCTTATAATGCAGTCTCTTTTAGTCTAAAACACAATCTCTTGCCCTGAAACAGTGTTTAAGTTGAATATAAAGTTGTTTCATAGTGTGAAAAAGGTAAAGAACAGAGTTTCTAAGTAAAGATTCTTCTTATAATGCATTCCCTTTTAGTCTAAAACACAATCTCTTGCCCTGAAACAGTGTTTAAGGTGAATACAAAGCTGTTTCATAGTTTCAAAAAGGTAAAGAATAGAATGTCAAAGTAAAGATTCTTCTCATAATGCATTCCCTTTTAGTCTAAATCACAATCTCTTGCCCTGAAACAGTGTTTAAGGTGAATACAAAGCTGTTTCATAGTGTCAAAAAGGTAAAGAACAGAGTTTCAAAGTAAAGATTCTTCTTATAATGCATTCCCTTTAGTCTAAAACACAATCTCTTGCCCTGAAACAGTGTTTAAGGCGAATACAAAGCTGTTGCATAGTGTGAAAAAGGTAAAGAACAGTTTCAAAGTAAAGATTCTTCTGATAATGCATTCCCTTTTAGTCTAAAACACAATCTCTTGCCCTGAAACAGTGTTTAAGCTGAATACAAAGCTGTTTCATAGTGTGAAAAATTTAAAGAACAGAGTTTCAAAGTAAAGATTCTTCTTATAATGCAGTCTCTTTTAGTCTAAAACACAATCTCTTGCCCTGAAACAGTGTTTAAGGTGTATACAAAGCTGTTTCACAGTGTGAAAAAGGTAAAGAACAGAGTTTCAAAGTAAAGATTCTTCTTATAATGCATTCCCTTTAGTCTAAAACACAATCTCTTGCACTGAAACAGTGTTTAAGGCGAGTACAAAGCTGTTTCACAGTGTGAAAAAGGTAAAGAACAGCGTTTCAAAGTAAAGATTCTTCTTATAATGCATTCCCGTTTAGTCTAAAACACAATCTCTTGCCCTGAAACAGTGTTTAAGGTAAATACAAAGCTGTTTCATAGTGTCAAAAAGGTAAAGAACAGAGTTTCAAAGTAAAGATTCTTCTTATAATGCATTCCCTTTTAGTCTAAAACACAATCTCTTGCCCTGAAACAGTGTTTAAGGTGAATACAAAGCTGTTTCATATTGTCAAAAAGGTAAAGAACAGAGTTTCAAAGTAAAGATTCTTCTTATAATGCATTCCCTTTTAGTCTAAAACACAATCTCTTGCCCTGAAACAGTGTTTAAGCTATTCAATTTGGTTAAAAACAATATTTCTTGCTCTGAAACGGTGTATAAGCCGATTACAATGCATAGAAGCCCTGTTTCTTTGTGGTTAGAGGTGTACAAACAGAGTTGCAATTACTTTAATTGGTCATATTACAAACAACTTGTTTCACCCCTGTATAAACTCGTTTCACTTGAAATATGTGTTTTCTTAGGATATTGTAAGTTATTCAGTTTGGTCAAAAACAATGTGTCTTGCTCTGAAACGCTGTATAAGCTGATTACAATGCATAGAAACCCTGTTTCGTTCTGGTTAGAGGTGTACAAACAGAGTTGCAATTACTTTAAATGGTTAAGTTGTTCAGTTTGGTTAAAAACAATATTTCTTGCTCTGAAACTATGTATAAGCCAATTATAATGCGTGGAAACGTTGCCTCCTTGTGGTTAGAGGTGTAAAAACATAGTTGCAATTACTTTCAAGGGGCACATTAGAACCATGTTAAAACAACTTGTTTCTCCCCTGTATAAACTCTTTTCACTTGAAATATATGTTTTCTTAGGATATTGTAAGTTGTTCAGTTTGGTTAAAAACAATATTTCTTGCCCTGAAACAGTGTTTAAGGTGAATACAAAGCTGTTTCATCGTGTCAAAAAGGTAAAGAACAAAGTTTCAAAGTAAAGATTCTTCTCATAATGCAGTCTCTTTTAGTCTAAAACACAATCTCTTGCCCTGAAACAGTGTTTAAGGTGTATACAAAGCTGTTTCAAAGTGTCAAAAAGGTAAAGAACAGAGTTTCAAAGTAAAGATTCTTCTTATAATGCATTCCCTTTTAGTCTAAAACACAATCTCTTGCCCTGAAACAGTGTTTAAGGTGAATACAAAGCTGTTTCATAGTGTGAAAAAGGGAAAGAACAGAGTTTCAAAGTAAAGATTCTTCTTATAATGCATTCCCTTTTAGTCTAAAACACAATCTCTTTCCCTGAAACAGTGTTTAAGGTGAATAGAAAGCTGTTTCATCGTGTCAAAAAGGTAAAGAACAAAGTTTCAAAGTAAAGATTCTTCTCATAATGCAGTCTCTTTTAGTCTAAAACACAATCTCTTGCCCTGAAACAGTGTTTAAGGTGTATACAAAGCTGTTTCAAAGTGTCAAAAAGGTAAAGAACAGAGTTTCAAAGTAAAGATTCTTCTTATAATGCATTCCCTTTTAGTCTAAAACACAATCTCTTGCCCTGAAACAGTGTTTAAGGTGAATACAAAGCTGTTTCATAGTGTGAAAAAGGGAAAGAACAGAGTTTCAAAGTAAAGATTCTTCTTATAATGCATTCCCTTTTAGTCTAAAACACAATCTCTTGCCCTGAAACAGTGTTTAAGGTGAATAGAAAGCTGTTTCATAGTGTCAAAAAGGTAAAGAACAAAGTTTCAAAGTAAAGATTCTTCTTATAATGCAGTCTCTTTTAGTCTAAAACACAATCTCTTGCCCTGAAACAGTGTTTAAGGTGTATACAAAGCTGTTTCAAAGTGTCAAAAAGGTAAAGAACAGAGTTTCAAAGTAAAGATTATTCTTATAATGCATTCCCTTTTAGTCTAAAACACAATCTCTTGCCCTGAAACAGTGTTTAAGGTGAATACAAAGCTGTTTCATAGTGTGAAAAATGGAAAGAACAGAGTTTCAAAGTAAAGATTCTTCTTATAATGCATTCCCTTTTAGTCTAAAACACAAGCTCTTGCCCTGAAACAGTGTTTAAGGTGAATAGAAAGCTGTTTCATAGTGTCAAAAAGGTAAAGAACAAAGTTTCAAAGTAAAGATTCTTCTTATAATGCAGTCTCTTTTAGTCTAAAACACAATCTCTTGCCCTGAAACAGTGTTTAAGGCGAATACAAAGCTGTTGCATAGTGTGAAAAAGGTAAAGAACAGTTTCAAAGTAAAGATTCTTCTTATAATGCATTCCCTTTTAGTCTAAAACACAATCTCTTGCCCTGAAACAGTGTTTAAGGTGAATACAAAGCTGTTTCATAGTGTCAAAAAGGTAAAGAACAGAGTTTCAAAGTAAAGATTCTTCTTATAATGCAGTCCCTTTTAGTCTAAAACACAATCTCTTGCCCTGAAACAGTGTTTAAGGTGTATACAAAGCTGTTTCACAGTGTGAAAAAGGTAAAGAACAGAGTTTCAAAGTAAAGATTCTTCTTATAATGCATTCCCTTTAGTCTAAAACACAATCTCTTGCACTGAAACAGTGTTTAAGGCGAGTACAAAGCTGTTTCACAGTGTGAAAAAGGTAAAGAACAGAGTTTCAAAGTAAAGATTATTCTTATAATGCATTCCCTTTTAGTCTAAAACACAATCTCTTGCCCTGAAACAGTGTTTAAGGTGAATACAAAGCTGTTTCATAGTGTGAAAAATGGAAAGAACAGAGTTTCAAAGTAAAGATTCTTCTTATAATGCATTCCCTTTTAGTCTAAAACACAAGCTCTTGCCCTGAAACAGTGTTTAAGGTGAATAGAAAGCTGTTTCATAGTGTCAAAAAGGTAAAGAACAAAGTTTCAAAGTAAAGATTCTTCTTATAATGCAGTCTCTTTTAGTCTAAAACACAATCTCTTGCCCTGAAACAGTGTTTAAGGCGAATACAAAGCTGTTGCATAGTGTGAAAAAGGTAAAGAACAGTTTCAAAGTAAAGATTCTTCTTATAATGCATTCCCTTTTAGTCTAAAACACAATCTCTTGCCCTGAAACAGTGTTTAAGGTGAATACAAAGCTGTTTCATAGTGTCAAAAAGGTAAAGAACAGAGTTTCAAAGTAAAGATTCTTCTTATAATGCAGTCCCTTTTAGTCTAAAACACAATCTCTTGCCCTGAAACAGTGTTTAAGGTGTATACAAAGCTGTTTCACAGTGTGAAAAAGGTAAAGAACAGAGTTTCAAAGTAAAGATTCTTCTTATAATGCATTCCCTTTAGTCTAAAACACAATCTCTTGCACTGAAACAGTGTTTAAGGCGAGTACAAAGCTGTTTCACAGTGTGAAAAAGGTAAAGAACAGAGTTTCAAAGTAAAGATTCTTCTTATAATGCATTCCCGTTTAGTCTAAAACACAATCTCTTGCCCTGAAACAGTGTTTAAGGTGAATAGAAAGCTGTTTCATAGTGTCAAAAAGGTAAAGAACAGAGTTTCAAAGTAAAGATTCTTCTTATAATGCAGTCTCTTTTAGTCTAAAACACAATCTCTTGCCCTGAAACAGTGTTTAAGGCGAATACAAAGCTGTTGCATAGTGTGAAAAAGGTAAAGAACAGTTTCAAAGTAAAGATTCTTCTTATAATGCATTCCCTTTTAGTCTAAAACACAATCTCTTGCCCTGAAACAGTGTTTAAGGTGAATACAAAGCTGTTTCATAGTGTGAAAAAGGTAAAGAACAGAGTTTCAAAGTAAAGATTCTTCTTATAATGCAGTCTCTTTTAGTCTAAAACACAATCTCTTGCCCTGAAACAGTGTTTAAGGTGAATAGAAAGCTGTTTCATCGTGTCAAAAAGGTAAAGAACAAAGTTTCAAAGTAAAGATTCTTCTTATAATGCAGTCTCTTTTAGTCTAAAACACAATCTCTTGCCCTGAAACAGTGTTTAAGGTGTATACAAAGCTGTTTCACAGTGTCAAAAAGGTAAAGAACAGAGTTTCAAAGTAAAGATTCTTCTTATAATGCATTCCCGTTTAGTCTAAAACACAATCTCTTGCCCTGAAACAGTGTTTAAGGTGAATAGAAAGCTGTTTCATAGTGTCAAAAAGGTAAAGAACAGAGTTTCAAAGTAAAGATTCTTCTTATAATGCAGTCTCTTTTAGTCTAAAACACAATCTCTTGCCCTGAAACAGTGTTTAAGGCGAATACAAAGCTGTTGCATAGTGTGAAAAAGGTAAAGAACAGTTTCAAAGTAAAGATTCTTCTTATAATGCATTCCCTTTTAGTCTAAAACACAATCTCTTGCCCTGAAACAGTGTTTAAGGTGAATACAAAGCTGTTTCATAGTGTGAAAAAGGTAAAGAACAGAGTTTCAAAGTAAAGATTCTTCTTATAATGCAGTCTCTTTTAGTCTAAAACACAATCTCTTGCCCTGAAACAGTGTTTAAGGTGAATAGAAAGCTGTTTCATCGTGTCAAAAAGGTAAAGAACAAAGTTTCAAAGTAAAGATTCTTCTTATAATGCAGTCTCTTTTAGTCTAAAACACAATCTCTTGCCCTGAAACAGTGTTTAAGGTGTATACAAAGCTGTTTCACAGTGTGAAAAAGGTAAAGAACAGAGTTTCAAAGTAAAGATTCTTCTTATAATGCATTCCCTTTAGTCTAAAACACAATCTCTTGCACTGAAACAGTGTTTAAGGCGAGTACAAAGCTGTTTCACAGTGTGAAAAAGGTAAAGATCAGCGTTTCAAAGTAAAGATTCTTCTTATAATGCATTCCCGTTTAGTCTAAAACACAATCTCTTGCCCTGAAACAGTGTTTAAGGTAAATACAAAGCTGTTTCATAGTGTCAAAAAGGTAAAGAACAGAGTTTCAAAGTAAAGATTCTTCTTATAATGCATTCCCTTTTAGTCTAAAACACAATCTCTTGCCCTGAAACAGTGTTTAAGGTGAATACAAAGCTGTTTCATAGTGTGAAAAAGGTAAAGAACAGAGTTTCAAAGTAAAGATTCTTCTTATAATGCATTCCCTTTAGTCTAAAACACAATCTCTTGCACTGAAACAGTGTTTAAGGCGAGTACAAAGCTGTTTCACAGTGTGAAAAAGGTAAAGAACAGAGTTTCAAAGTAAAGATTCTTCTTATAATGCATTCCGGTTTAGTCTAAAACACAATCTCTTGCCCTGAAACAGTGTTTAAGGTAAATACAAAGCTGTTTCATAGTGTGAAAAAGGTAAAGAACAGAGTTTCAAATTAAAGATTCTTCTTATAATGCATTCCCTTTTAGTCTAAAACACAATCTCTTGCCCTGAAACAGTGTTTAAGGTGAATACAAAGCTGTTTCATAGTGTGAAAAAGGTAAAGAACAGAGTTTCAAAGTAAAGATTCTTCTTATAATGCATTCCCTTTAGTCTAAAACACAATCTCTTGCCCTGAAACAGTGTTTAAGGCGAATACAAAGCTGTTTCACAGTGTGAAAAAGGTAAAGAACAGTTTCAAAGTAAAGATTCTTCTTATAATGCAGTCTCTTTTAGTCTAAAACACAATCTCTTGCCCTGAAACAGTGTTTAAGGTGTATACAAAGCTGTTTCAAAGTGTCAAAAAGGTAAAGAACAGAGTTTCAAAGTAAAGATTCTTCTTATAATGCATTCCCTTTTAGTCTAAAACACAATCTCTTGCCCTGAAACAGTGTTTAAGGTGAATACAAAGCTGTTTCATAGTGTGAAAAAGGGAAAGAACAGAGTTTCAAAGTAAAGATTCTTCTTATAATGCATTCCCTTTTAGTCTAAATCACAATCTCTTGCCCTGAAACAGAGTTTAAGGTGAATAGAAAGCTGTTTCATAGTGTCAAAAAGGTAAAGAACAGAGTTTCAAAGTAAAGATTCTTCTTATAATGCAGTCTCTTTTAGTCTAAAACACAATCTCTTGCCCTGAAACAGTGTTTAAGGCGAATACAAAGCTGTTGCATAGTGTGAAAAAGGTAAAGAACAGTTTCAAAGTAAAGATTCTTCTTATAATGCATTCCCTTTTAGTCTAAAACACAATCTCTTGCCCTGAAACAGTGTTTAAGGTGAATACAAAGCTGTTTCATAGTGTGAAAAAGGTAAAGAACAGAGTTTCAAAGTAAAGATTCTTCTTATAATGCAGTCTCTTTTAGTCTAAAACACAATCTCTTGCCCTGAAACAGTGTTTAAGGTGAATAGAAAGCTGTTTCATAGTGTCAAAAAGGTAAAGAACAAAGTTTCAAAGTAAAGATTCTTCTTATAAATCAGTCTCTTTTAGTCTAAAACACAATCTCTTGCCCTGAAACAGTGTTTAAGGTGTATACAAAGCTGTTTCACAGTGTGAAAAAGGTAAAGAACAGAGTTTCAAAGTAAAGATTCTTCTTATAATGCATTCCGGTTTAGTCTAAAACACAATCTCTTGCCCTGAAACAGTGTTTAAGGTAAATACAAAGCTGTTTCATAGTGTGAAAAAGGTAAAGAACAGAGTTTCAAATTAAAGATTCTTCTTATAATGCATTACCTTTAGTCTAAAACACAATCTCTTGCCCTGAAACAGTGTTTAAGGTGAATACAAAGCTGTTTCATAGTGTGAAAAAGGTAAAGAACAGAGTTTCAAAGTAAAGATTCTTCTTATAATGCATTCCCTTTTAGTCTAAAACACAATCTCTTGCCCTGAAACAGTGTTTAAGGTGAATACAAAGCTGTTTCATAGTGTCAAAAAGGTAAAGAACAGAGTTTCAAAATAAAGATTCTTCTTATAATGCAGTCTCTTTTAGTCTAAAACACAATCTCTTGCCCTGAAAGAGTGTTTAAGGTGAATAGAAAGCTGTTTCATAGTGTCAAAAAGGTAAAGAACAAAGTTTCAAAGTAAAGATTCTTCTTATAATGCAGTCTCTTTTAGTCTAAAACACAATCTCTTGCACTGAAACAGTGTTTAAGGCGAGTACAAAGCTGTTTCACAGTGTGAAAAAGGTAAAGAACAGAGTTTCAAAGTAAAGATTCTTCTTATAATGCATTCCCGTTTAGTCTAAAACACAATCTCTTGCCCTGAAACAGTGTTTAAGGTAAATACAAAGCTGTTTCATAGTGTGAAAAAGGTAAAGAACAGAGTTTCAAATTAAAGATTCTTCTTATAATGCATTCCCTTTAGTCTAAAACACAATCTCTTGCCCTGAAACAGTGTTTAAGGTGAATAGAAAGCTGTTTCATAGTGTCAAAAAGGTAAAGAACAAAGTTTCAAAGTAAAGATTCTTCTTATAATGCAGTCTCTTTTAGTCTAAAACACAATCTCTTGCCCTGAAACAGTGTTTAAGGCGAATACAAAGCTGTTGCATAGTGTGAAAAAGGTAAAGAACAGTTTCAAAGTAAAGATTCTTCTTATAATGCATTCCCTTTTAGTCTAAAACACAATCTCTTGCCCTGAAACAGTGTTTAAGGTGAATACAAAGCTGTTTCATAGTGTCAAAAAGGTAAAGAACAGAGTTTCAAAGTAAAGATTCTTCTTATAATGCATTCCCTTTTAGTCTAAAACACAATCTTTTGCCCTGAAACAGTGTTTAAGCTGAATACAAAGCTGTTTCATAGTGTGAAAAAGGGAAAGAACAGAGTTTCAAAGTAAAGATTCTTCTTATAATGCATTCCCGTTTAGTCTAAAACACAATCTCTTGCCCTGAAACAGTGTTTAAGGTAAATACAAAGCTGTTTCATAGTGTCAAAAAGGTAAAGAACAGAGTTTCAAAGTAAAGATTCTTCTTATAATGCATTCCCTTTTAGTCTAAAACACAATCTCTTGCCCTGAAACAGTGTTTAAGGTGAATACAAAGCTGTTTCATAGTGTGAAAAAGGGAAAGAACAGAGTTTCAAAGTAAAGATTCTTCTTATAATGCATTCCCTTTTAGTCTAAAACACAATCTCTTGCCCTGAAACAGTGTTTAAGGTGAATAGAAAACTGTTTCATAGTGTCAAAAAGGTAAAGAACAAAGTTTCAAAGTAAAGATTCTTCTTATAATGCAGTCTCTTTTAGTCTAAAACACAATCTCTTGCCCTGAAACAGTGTTTAAGGCGAATACAAAGCTGTTGCATAGTGTGAAAAAGGTAAAGAACAGTTTCAAAGTAAAGATTCTTCTTATAATGCATTCCCTTTTAGTCTAAAACACAATCTCTTGCCCTGAAACAGTGTTTAAGGTGAATACAAAGCTGTTTCATAGTGTCAAAAAGGTAAAGAACAGAGTTTCAAAGTAAAGATTCTTCTTATAATGCATTCCCTTTTAGTCTAAAACACAATCTCTTGCCCTGAAACAGTGTTTAAGGTGAATAGAAAGCTGTTTCATAGTGTCAAAAAGGTAAAGAACAAAGTTTCAATGTAAAGATTCTTCTTATAATGCAGTCTCTTTTAGTCTAAAACACAATCTCTTGCCCTGAAACAGTGTTTAAGGTGTATACAAAGCTGTTTCAAAGTGTCAAAAAGGTAAAGAACAGAGTTTCAAAGTAAAGATTCTTCTTATAATGCATTCCCTTTTAGTCTAAAACACAATCTCTTGCCCTGAAACAGTGTTTAAGGTGAATACAAAGCTGTTTCATAGTGTCAAAAAGGTAAAGAACAGAGTTTCAAAGTAAAGATTCTTCTTATAATGCATTCCCTTTTAGTCTAAAACACAATCTCTTGCCCTGAAACAGTGTTTAAGGTGAATAGAAAGCTGTTTCATAGTGTGAAAAAGGGAAAGAACAGAGTTTCAAAGTAAAGATTCTTCTTATAATGCATTCCCTTTTAGTCTAAAACACAATCTCTTGCCCTGAAACAGTGTTTAAGGTGAATAGAAAGCTGTTTCATAGTGGCAAAAAGGTAAAGAACAAAGTTTCAAAGTAAAGATTCTTCTTATAATGCAGTCTCTTTTAGTCTAAAACACAATCTCTTGCCCAGAAACAGTGTTTAAGTTGAATATAAAGTTGTTTCATAGTGTGAAAAAGATAAAGAACAGAGTTTCTAAGTAAAGATTCTTCTTATAATGCATTCCCTTTTAGTCTAAAACACAATCTCTTGCCCTGAAACAGTGTTTAAGGTGAATACAAAGCTGTTTCATAGTGTGAAAAAGGTAAAGAACAGAGTTTCAAAGTAAAGATTCTTCTTATAATGCATTCCCTTTTAGTCTAAAATACAATCTCTTGCCCTGAAACTGTTTAAGGTGAATAGAAAGCTGTTTCATAGTGTCAAAAAGGTAAAGAACAAAGTTTCAAAGTAAAGATTCTTCTTATAATGCAGTCTCTTTTAGTCTAAAACACAATCTCTTGCCCTGAAACAGTGTTTAAGGTGTATACAAAGCTGTTTCAAAGTGTCAAAAAGGTAAAGAACAGAGTTTCAAAGTAAAGATTCTTCTTATAATGCATTCTCTTTAGTCTAAAACACAATCTCTTGCACTGAAACAGTGTTTAAGGCGAGTACAAAGCTGTTTCACAGTGTGAAAAAGGTAAAGAACAGAGTTTCAAAGTAAAGATTCTTCTTATAATGCATTCCCGTTTAGTCTAAAACACAATCTCTTGCCCTGAAACAGTGTTTGAGGTAAATACAAAGCATAGTGTCAAAAAGGTAAAGAACAGAGTTTCAAAGTAAAGATTCTTCTTATAATGCATTCCCTTTTAGTCTAAAACACAATCTCTTGCCCTGAAATAGTGTTTATGGTGAATACAAAGCTGTTTCATAGTGTGAAAATGTTAAAGAACAGAGTTTCAAAGTAAAGATTCTTCTTATAATGCAGTCTCTTTTAGTCTAAAACACAATCTCTTGCCCTGAAACAGTGTTTAAGGTGTATACAAAGCTGTTTCAAAGTGTCAAAAAGGTAAAGAACAGAGTTTCAAAGTAAAGATTCTTCTTATAATGCATTCCCTTTAGTCTAAAACACAATCTCTTGCACTGAAACAGTGTTTAAGGTGAATACAAAGCTGTTTCATAGTGTGAAAAAGGGAAAGAACAGAGTTTCAAAGTAAAGATTCTTCTTATAATGCATTCCCTTTTAGTCTAAAACACAATCTCTTGCCCTGAAACAGTGTTTAAGGTGAATACAAAGCTGTTTCATAGTGTCAAAAAGGTAAAGAACAGCGTTTCAAAGTAAAGATTCTTCTTATAATGCATTCTCTTTTAGTCTAAAACACAATCTCTTGCCCTGAAACAGTGTTTAAGGTGAATACAAAGCTGTTTCATAGTGTGAAAATGTTAAAGAACAGAGATTCTAAGTAAAGATTCTTCTTATAATGCAGTCTCTTTTAATCTAAAACACAATCTCTTGCCCTGAAACAGTGTTTAAGTTGAATATAAAGTTGTTTCATTGTGTGAAAAAGGTAAAGAACAGAGTTTCTAAGTAAAGATTCTTCTTATAATGCATTCCCTTTTAGTCTAAAACACAATCTCTTGCACTGAAACAGTGTTTAAGGTGAATACAAAGCTGTTTCATAGTGTGAAAAAGGTAAAGAACAGAGTTTCAAAGTAAAGATTCTTCTTATAATGCATTCCCTTTTAGTATAAAACACAATCTCTTGCCCTGAAACAGTGTTTAAGGTGAATAGAAAGCTGTTTCATAGTGTCAAAAAGGTAAAGAATAAAGTTTCAAAGTAAAGATTCTTCTTATAATGCAGTCTCTTTTAGTCTAAAACACAATCTCTTGCCCTGAAACAGTGTTTAAGGTGTATACAAAGCTGTTTCAAAGTGTCAAAAAGGTAAAGAACAGAGTTTCAAAGTAAAGATTCTTCTTATAATGCATTCCCTTTAGTCTAAAACACAATCTCTTGCACTGAAACAGTGTTTAAGGTGAATACAAAGCTGTTTCATAGTGTGAAAAAGGGAAAGAACAGAGTTTCAAAGTAAAGATTCTTCTTATAATGCATTCCCTTTTAGTCTAAAACACAATCTCTTGCCCTGAAACAGTGTTTAAGGTGAATACAAAGCTGTTTCATAGTGTGAAAAAGGTAAAGAACAGAGTTTCAAAGTAAAGATTCTTCTTATAATGCATTCCCTTTTAGTCTAAAACACAATCTCTTGCCCTGAAACAGTGTTTAAGGTGAATAGAAAGCTGTTTCATAGTGTCAAAAAGGTAAAGAACAAAGTTTCAAAGTAAAGATTCTTCTTATAATGCAGTCTCTTTTAGTCTAAAACACAATCTCTTGCCCTGAAACAGTGTTTAAGGCGAATACAAAGCTGTTGCATAGTGTGAAAAAGGTAAAGAACAGAGTTTCAAAGTAAAGATTCTTCTTATAATGCATTCCCTTTTAGTCTAAAACACAATCTCTTGCCCTGAAACAGTGTTTAAGGTGAATACAAAGCTGTTTCATAGTGTCAAAAAGGTAAAGAACAGAGTTTCAGAGTAAAGATTCTTCTTATAATGCATTCCCGTTTAGTCTAAAACACAATCTCTTGCCCTGAAACAGTGTTTAAGGTAAATACAAAGCTGTTTTATTGTGTCAAAAAGGTAAAGAACAGAGTTTCAAAGTAAAGATTCTTCTTATAATGCATTCCCTTTTAGTCTAAAACACAATCTCTTGCCCTGAAACAGTGTTTAAGCTGAATACAAAGCTGTTTCATAGTGTGAAAAAGGGAAAGAACAGAGTTTCAAAGTAAAGATTCTTCTTATAATGCATTCCCGTTTAGTCTAAAACACAATCTCTTGCCCTGAAACAGTGTTTAAGGTAAATACAAAGCTGTTTCATAGTGTCAAAAAGGTAAAGAACAGAGTTTCAAAGTAAAGATTCTTCTTATAATGCATTCCCTTTTAGTCTAAAACACAATCTCTTGCCCTGAAACCGTGTTTAAGCTGAATACAAAGCTGTTTCATAGTGTGAAATAGGGAAAGAACAGAGTTTCAAAGTAAAGATTCTTCTTATAATGCATTCCCTTTTAGTCTAAAACACAATCTCTTGCCCTGAAACAGTGTTTAAGTTGAAAACAAAGCTGTTTCATAGTGTCAAAATGGTAAAGAACAGAGTTTCAAAATAAAGATTCTTCTTATAATGCATTCCCGTTTAGTCTAAAACACAATCTCTTGCCCTGAAACAGTGTTTAAGGTAAATACAAAGCTGTTTCATAGTGTCAAAAAGGTAAAGAACAGAGTTTCAAAGTAAAGATTCTTCTTATAATGCATTCCCTTTTAGTCTAAAACACAATCTCTTGCCCTGAAACAGTGTTTAAGGTGAATACAAAGCTGTTTCATAGTGTGAAAAAGGGAAAGAACAGAGTTTCAAAGTAAAGATTCTTCTTATAATGCATTCCCTTTTAGTCTAAAACACAATCTCTTGCCCTGAAACAGTGTTTAAGGTGAATACAAAGCTGTTTCATAGTGTCAAAAAGGTAAAGAACAAAGTTTCAAAGTAAAGATTCTTCTTATAATGCAGTCTCTTTTAATCTAAAACACAATCTCTTGCCCTGAAACAGTGTTTAAGGCGAATACAAAGCTGTTGCATAGTGTGAAAAAGGTAAAGAACAGTTTCAAAGTAAAGATTCTTCTTATAATGCATTCCCTTTTAGTCTAAAACACAATCTCTTGCCCTGAAACAGTGTTTAAGGTGAATACAAAGCTGTTTCATAGTGTCAAAAAGGTAAAGAACAGAGTTTCAAAGTAAAGATTCTTCTTATAATGCATTCCCTTTTAGTCTAAAACACAATCTCTTGCCCTGAAACAGTGTTTAAGGCGAATACAAAGCTGTTGCATAGTGTGAAAAAGGTAAAGAACAGTTTCAAAGTAAAGATTCTTCTTATAATGCATTCCCTTTTAGTCTAAAACACAATCTCTTGCCCTGAAACAGTGTTTAAGGTGAATACAAAGCTGTTTCATAGTGTCAAAAAGGTAAAGAACAGAGTTTCAAAGTAAAGATTCTTCTTATAATGCATTCCCGTTTAGTCTAAAACACAATCTCTTGCCCTGAAACAGTGTTTAAGGTAAATACAAAGCTGTTTCATAGTGTCAAAAAGGTAAAGAACAGAGTTTCAAAGTAAAGATTCTTCTTATAATGCATTCCCTTTTAGTCTAAAACACAATCTCTTGCCCTGAAACAGTGTTTAAGGTGAATACAAAGCTGTTTCATAGTGTGAAAAAGGGAAAGAACAGAGTTTCAAAGTAAAGATTCTTCTTATAATGCATTCCCTTTTAGTCTAAAACACAATCTCTTGCCCTGAAACAGTGTTTAAGGTGAATAGAAAGCTGTTTCATAGTGTCAAAAAGGTAAAGAACAAAGTTTCAAAGTAAAGATTCTTCTTATAATGCAGTCTCTTTTAGTCTAAAACACAATCTCTTGCCCTGAAACAGTGTTTAAGGCGAATACAAAGCTGTTGCATAGTGTGAAAAAGGTAAAGAACAGTTTCAAAGTAAAGATTCTTCTTATAATGCATTCCCTTTTAGTCTAAAACACAATCTCTTGCCCTGAAACAGTGTTTAAGGTGAATACAAAGCTGTTTCATAGTGTCAAAAAGGTAAAGAACAGAGTTTCAAAGTAAAGATTCTTCTTATAATGCATTCCCTTTTAGTCTAAAACACAATCTCTTGCCCTGAAACAGTGTTTAAGGTGAATACAAAGCTGTTTCATAGTGTCAAAAAGGTAAAGAACAGAGTTTCAAAGTAAAGATTCTTCTTATAATGCATTCCCTTTTAGTCTAAAACACAATCTCTTGCCCTGAAACAGTGTTTAAGGTGAATACAAAGGTGTTTCATAGTGTCAAAAAGGTAAAGAACAGAGTTTCAAAGTAAAGATTCTTCTTATAATGCATTCCCGTTTAGTCTAAAACACAATCTCTTGCCCTGAAACAGTGTTTAAGGTAAATACAAAGCTGTTTCATAGTGTCAAAAAGGTAAAGAACAGAGTTTCAAAGTAAAGATTCTTCTTATATTGCATTCCCTTTTAGTCTAAAACACAATCTCTTGCCCTGAAACAGTGTTTAAGGTGAATACAAAGCTGTTTCATAGTGTCAAAAAGGTAAAGAACAGAGTTTCAAAATAAAGATTCTTCTTATAATGCAGTCTCTTTTAGTCTAAAACACAATCTCTTGCCCTGAAACAGTGTTTAAGGTGAATAGAAAGCTGTTTCATAGTGTCAAAAAGGTAAAGAACAAAGTTTCAAAGTAAAGATTCTTCTTATAATGCAGTATCTTTTAGTCTAAAACACAATCTCTTGCACTGAAACAGTGTTTAAGGCGAGTACAAAGCTGTTTCACAGTGTGAAAAAGGTAAAGAACAGAGTTTCAAAGTAAAGATTCTTCTTATAATGCATTCCCGTTTAGTCAAAAACACAATCTCTTGCCCTGAAACAGTGTTTAAGGTAAATACAAAGCTGTTTCATAGTGTGAAAAAGGTAAAGAACAGAGTTTCAAATTAAAGATTCTTCTTATATTGCATTCCCTTTAGTCTAAAACACAATCTCTTGCCCTGAAACAGTGTTTAAGGTAAATACAAAGCTGTTTCATAGTGTCAAAAAGGTAAAGAACAGAGTTTCAAAGTAAAGATTCTTCTTATAATGCATTCCCTTTTAGTCTAAAACACAATCTCTTGCCCTGAAACAGTGTTTAAGGTGAATACAAAGCTGTTTCATAGTGTGAAAAAGGGAAAGAACAGAGTTTCAAAGTAAAGATTCTTCTTATAATGCATTCCCTTTTAGTCTAAAACACAATCTCTTGCCCTGAAACAGTGTTTAAGGTGAATAGAAAGCTGTTTCATAGTGTCAAAAAGGTAAAGAACAAAGTTTCAAAGTAAAGATTCTTCTTATAATGCAGTCTCTTTTAGTCTAAAACACAATCTCTTGCCCTGAAACAGTGTTTAAGGCGAATACAAAGCTGTTGCATAGTGTGAAAAAGGTAAAGAACAGTTTCAAAGTAAAGATTCTTCTTATAATGCATTCCCTTTTAGTCTAAAACACAATCTCTTGCCCTGAAACAGTGTTTAAGGTGAATAGAAAGCTGTTTCATAGTGTCAAAAAGGTAAAGAACAAAGTTTCAAAGTAAAGATTCTTCTTATAATGCAGTCTCTTTCAGTCTAAAACACAATCTCTTGCCCTGAAACAGTGTTTAAGGCGAATACAAAGCTGTTGCATAGTGTGAAAAAGGTAAAGAACAGAGTTTCAAAGTAAAGATTCTTCTTATAATGCATTCCCTTTTAGTCTAAAACACAATCTCTTGCCCTGAAACAGTGTTTAAGGTGAATACAAAGCTGTTTCATAGTGTCAAAAAGGTAAAGAACAGAGTTTCAGAGTAAAGATTCTTCTTATAATGCATTCCCGTTTAGTCTAAAACACAATCTCTTGCCCTGAAACAGTGTTTAAGGTGAATACAAAGCTGTTTCATAGTGTCAAAAAGGTAAAGAACAGAGTTTCAAAGTAAAGATTCTTCTTATAATGCATTCCCTTTTAGTCTAAAACACAATCTCTTGCCCTGAAACAGTGTTTAAGGTGAATACAAAGCTGTTTCATAGTGTCAAAAAGGTAAAGAACAGAGTTGCAAAGTAAAGATTCTTCTTATAATGCATTCCCTTTTAGTCTAAAACACAATCTCTTGCCCTGAAACAGTGTTTAAGGTGAATACAAAGGTGTTTCATAGTGTCAAAAAGGTAAAGAACAGAGTTTCAAAGTAAAGATTCTTCTTATAATGCATTCCCGTTTAGTCTAAAACACAATCTCTTGCCCTGAAACAGTGTTTAAGGTAAATACAAAGCTGTTTCATAGTGTCAAAAAGGTAAAGAACAGAGTTTCAAAGTAAAGATTCTTCTTATAATGCATTCCCTTTTAGTCTAAAACACAATCTCTTGCCCTGAAACAGTGTTTAAGGTGAATACAAAGCTGTTTCATAGTGTCAAAAAGGTAAAGAACAGAGTTTCAAAATAAAGATTCTTCTTATAATGCAGTCTCTTTTAGTCTAAAACACAATCTCTTGCCCTGAAACAGTGTTTAAGGTGAATACAAAGCTGTTTCATAGTGTCAAAAAGGTAAAGAACAAAGTTTCAAAGTAAAGATTCTTCTTATAATGCAGTCTCTTTTAGTCTAAAACACAATCTCTTGCACTGAAACAGTGTTTAAGGCGAGTACAAAGCTGTTTCACAGTGTGAAAAAGGTAAAGAACAGAGTTTCAAAGTAAAGATTCTTCTTATAATGCATTCCCGTTTAGTCTAAAACACAATCTCTTGCCCTGAAACAGTGTTTAAGGTAAATACAAAGCTGTTTCATAGTGTGAAAAAGGTAAAGAACAGAGTTTCAAATTAAAGATTCTTCTTATATTGCATTCCCTTTAGTCTAAAACACAATCTCTTGCCCTGAAACAGTGTTTAAGGTAAATACAAAGCTGTTTCATAGTGTCAAAAAGGTAAAGAACAGAGTTTCAAAGTAAAGATTCTTCTTATAATGCATTCCCTTTTAGTCTAAAACACAATCTCTTGCCCTGAAACAGTGTTTAAGGTGAATACAAAGCTGTTTCATAGTGTGAAAAAGGGAAAGAACAGAGTTTCAAAGTAAAGATTCTTCTTATAATGCATTCCCTTTTAGTCTAAAACACAATCTCTTGCCCTGAAACAGTGTTTAAGGTGAATAGAAAGCTGTTTCATAGTGTCAAAAAGGTAAAGAACAAAGTTTCAAAGTAAAGATTCTTCTTATAATGCAGTCTCTTTTAGTCTAAAACACAATCTCTTGCCCTGAAACAGTGTTTAAGGCGAATACAAAGCTGTTGCATAGTGTGAAAAAGGTAAAGAACAGTTTCAAAGTAAAGATTCTTCTTATAATGCATTCCCTTTTAGTCTAAAACACAATCTCTTGCCCTGAAACAGTGTTTAAGGCGAATACAAAGCTGTTGCATAGTGTGAAAAAGGTAAAGAACAGAGTTTCAAAGTAAAGATTCTTCTTATAATGCATTCCCTTTTAGTCTAAAACACAATCTCTTGCCCTGAAACAGTGTTTAAGCTGAATACAAAGCTGTTTCATAGTGTGAAAAAGGGAAAGAACAGAGTTTCAAAGTAAAGATTCTTCTTATAATGCATTCCCTTTTAGTCTAAAACACAATCTCTTGCCCTGAAACAGTGTTTAAGGTGAATACAAAGCTGTTTCATAGTGTCAAAAAGGTAAAGAACAGAGTTTCAGAGTAAAGATTCTTCTTATAATGCATTCCCGTTTAGTCTAAAACACAATCTCTTGCCCTGAAACAGTGTTTAAGGTGAATACAAAGCTGTTTCATAGTGTCAAAAAGGTAAAGAACAGAGTTTCAAAGTAAAGATTCTTCTTACAATGCATTCCCTTTTAGTCTAAAACACAATCTCTTGCCCTGAAACAGTGTTTAAGGTGAATACAAAGCTGTTTCATAGTGTCAAAAAGGTAAAGAACAGAGTTTCAAAGTAAAGATTCTTCTTATAATGCATTCCCTTTTAGTCTAAAACACAATCTCTTGCCCTGAAACAGTGTTTAAGGTGAATACAAAGGTGTTTCATAGTGTCAAAAAGGTAAAGAACAGAGTTTCAAAGTAAAGATTCTTCTTATAATGCATTCCCGTTTAGTCTAAAACACAATCTCTTGCCCTGAAACAGTGTTTAAGGTAAATACAAAGCTGTTTCATAGTGTCAAAAAGGTAAAGAACAGAGTTTCAAAGTAAAGATTCTTCTTATAATGCATTCCCTTTTAGTCTAAAACACAATCTCTTGCCCTGAAACAGTGTTTAAGGCGAATACAAAGCTGTTTCATAGTGTCAAAAAGGTAAAGAACAGAGTTTCAAAATAAAGATTCTTCTTATAATGCAGTCTCTTTTAGTCTAAAACACAATCTCTTGCCCTGAAACAGTGTTTAAGGTGAATAGAAAGCTGTTTCATAGTGTCAAAAAGGTAAAGAACAAAGTTTCAAAGTAAAGATTCTTCTTATAATGCAGTCTCTTTTAGTCTAAAACACAATCTCTTGCACTGAAACAGTGTTTAAGGCGAGTACAAAGCTGTTTCACAGTGTGAAAAAGGTAAAGAACAGAGTTTCAAAGTAAAGATTCTTCTTATAATGCATTCCCGTTTAGTCTAAAACACAATCTCTTGCCCTGAAACAGTGTTTAAGGTAAATACAAAGCTGTTTCATAGTGTGAAAAAGGTAAAGAACAGAGTTTCAAATTAAAGATTCTTCTTATATTGCATTCCCTTTAGTCTAAAACACAATCTCTTGCCCTGAAACAGTGTTTAAGGTAAATACAAAGCTGTTTCATAGTGTCAAAAAGGTAAAGAACAGAGTTTCAAAGTAAAGATTCTTCTTATAATGCATTCCCTTTTAGTCTAAAACACAATCTCTTGCCCTGAAACAGTGTTTAAGGTAAATACAAAGCTGTTTCATAGTGTGAAAAAGGTAAAGAACAGAGTTTCAAATTAAAGATTCTTCTTATATTGCATTCCCTTTAGTCTAAAACACAATCTCTTGCCCTGAAACAGTGTTTAAGGTAAATACAAAGCTGTTTCATAGTGTCAAAAAGGTAAAGAACAGAGTTTCAAAGTAAAGATTCTTCTTATAATGCATTCCCTTTTAGTCTAAAACACAATCTCTTGCCCTGAAACAGTGTTTAAGGTGAATACAAAGCTGTTTCATAGTGTGAAAAAGGGAAAGAACAGAGTTTCAAAGTAAAGATTCTTCTTATAATGCATTCCCTTTTAGTCTAAAACACAATCTCTTGCCCTGAAACAGTGTTTAAGGTGAATAGAAAGCTGTTTCATAGTGTCAAAAAGGTAAAGAACAAAGTTTCAAAGTAAAGATTCTTCTTATAATGCAGTCTCTTTTAGTCTAAAACACAATCTCTTGCCCTGAAACAGTGTTTAAGGCGAATACAAAGCTGTTGCATAGTGTGAAAAAGGTAAAGAACAGTTTCAAAGTAAAGATTCTTCTTATAATGCATTCCCTTTTAGTCTAAAACACAATCTCTTGCCCTGAAACAGTGTTTAAGGCGAATACAAAGCTGTTGCATAGTGTGAAAAAGGTAAAGAACAGAGTTTCAAAGTAAAGATTCTTCTTATAATGCATTCCCTTTTAGTCTAAAACACAATCTCTTGCCCTGAAACAGTGTTTAAGGTGAATACAAAGGTGTTTCATAGTGTCAAAAAGGTAAAGAACAGAGTTTCAAAGTAAAGATTCTTCTTATAATGCATTCCCTTTTAGTCTAAAACACAATCTCTTGCCCTGAAACAGTGTTTAAGGTAAATACAAAGCTGTTTCATAGTGTGAAAAAGGTAAAGAACAGAGTTTCAAATTAAAGATTCTTCTTATATTGCATTCCCTTTAGTCTAAAACACAATCTCTTGCCCTGAAACAGTGTTTAAGGTAAATACAAAGCTGTTTCATAGTGTCAAAAAGGTAAAGAACAGAGTTTCAAAGTAAAGATTCTTCTTATAATGCATTCCCTTTTAGTCTAAAACACAATCTCTTGCCCTGAAACAGTGTTTAAGGTGAATACAAAGCTGTTTCATAGTGTGAAAAAGGGAAAGAACAGAGTTTCAAAGTAAAGATTCTTCTTATAATGCATTCCCTTTTAGTCTAAAACACAATCTCTTGCCCTGAAACAGTGTTTAAGGTGAATAGAAAGCTGTTTCATAGTGTCAAAAAGGTAAAGAACAAAGTTTCAAAGTAAAGATTCTTCTTATAATGCAGTCTCTTTTAGTCTAAAACACAATCTCTTGCCCTGAAACAGTGTTTAAGGCGAATACAAAGCTGTTGCATAGTGTGAAAAAGGTAAAGAACAGTTTCAAAGTAAAGATTCTTCTTATAATGCATTCCCTTTTAGTCTAAAACACAATCTCTTGCCCTGAAACAGTGTTTAAGGCGAATACAAAGCTGTTGCATAGTGTGAAAAAGGTAAAGAACAGAGTTTCAAAGTAAAGATTCTTCTTATAATGCATTCCCTTTTAGTCTAAAACACAATCTCTTGCCCTGAAACAGTGTTTAAGGTGAATACAAAGGTGTTTCATAGTGTCAAAAAGGTAAAGAACAGAGTTTCAAAGTAAAGATTCTTCTTATAATGCATTCCCGTTTAGTCTAAAACACAATCTCTTGCCCTGAAACAGTGTTTAAGGTAAATACAAAGCTGTTTCATAGTGTCAAAAAGGTAAAGAACAGAGTTTCAAAGTAAAGATTCTTCTTATAATGCATTCCCTTTTAGTCTAAAACACAATCTCTTGCCCTGAAACAGTGTTTAAGGTGAATACAAAGCTGTTTCATAGTGTCAAAAAGGTAAAGAACAGAGTTTCAAAATAAAGATTCTTCTTATAATGCAGTCTCTTTTAGTCTAAAACACAATCTCTTGCCCTGAAACAGTGTTTAAGGTGAATAGAAAGCTGTTTCATAGTGTCAAAAAGGTAAAGAACAAAGTTTCAAAGTAAAGATTCTTCTTATAATGCAGTCTCTTTTAGTCTAAAACACAATCTCTTGCACTGAAACAGTGTTTAAGGCAAGTACAAAGCTGTTTCACAGTGTGAAAAAGGTAAAGAACAGAGTTTCAAAGTAAAGATTCTTCTTATAATGCATTCCCGTTTAGTCTAAAACACAATCTCTTGCCCTGAAACAGTGTTTAAGGTAAATACAAAGCTGTTTCATAGTGTGAAAAAGGTAAAGAACAGAGTTTCAAATTAAAGATTCTTCTTATATTGCATTCCCTTTAGTCTAAAACACAATCTCTTGCCCTGAAACAGTGTTTAAGGTAAATACAAAGCTGTTTCATAGTGTCAAAAAGGTAAAGAACAGAGTTTCAAAGTAAAGATTCTTCTTATAATGCATTCCCTTTTAGTCTAAAACACAATCTCTTGCCCTGAAACAGTGTTTAAGGTGAATACAAAGCTGTTTCATAGTGTGAAAAAGGGAAAGAACAGAGTTTCAAAGTAAAGATTCTTCTTATAATGCATTCCCTTTTAGTCTAAAACACAATCTCTTGCCCTGAAACAGTGTTTAAGGTGAATAGAAAGCTGTTTCATAGTGTCAAAAAGGTAAAGAACAAAGTTTCAAAGTAAAGATTCTTCTTATAATGCAGTCTCTTTTAGTCTAAAACACAATCTCTTGCCCTGAAACAGTGTTTAAGGCGAATACAAAGCTGTTGCATAGTGTGAAAAAGGTAAAGAACAGTTTCAAAGTAAAGATTCTTCTTATAATGCATTCCCTTTTAGTCTAAAACACAATCTCTTGCCCTGAAACAGTGTTTAAGGTGAATAGAAAGCTGTTTCATAGTGTCAAAAAGGTAAAGAACAAAGTTTCAAAGTAAAGATTCTTCTTATAATGCAGTCTCTTTTAGTCTAAAACACAATCTCTTGCCCTGAAACAGTGTTTAAGGCGAATACAAAGCTGTTGCATAGTGTGAAAAAGGTAAAGAACAGAGTTTCAAAGTAAAGATTCTTCTTATAATGCATTCCCTTTTAGTCTAAAACACAATCTCTTGCCCTGAAACAGTGTTTAAGGTGAATACAAAGCTGTTTCATAGTGTCAAAAAGGTAAAGAACAGAGTTTCAGAGTAAAGATTCTTCTTATAATGCATTCCCGTTTAGTCTAAAACACAATCTCTTGCCCTGAAACAGTGTTTAAGGTAAATACAAAGCTGTTTTATTGTGTCAAAAAGGTAAAGAACAGAGTTTCAAAGTAAAGATTCTTCTTATAATGCATTCCCTTTTAGTCTAAAACACAATCTCTTGCCCTGAAACAGTGTTTAAGCTGAATACAAAGCTGTTTCATAGTGTGAAAAAGGGAAAGAACAGAGTTTCAAAGTAAAGATTCTTCTTATAATGCATTCCCGTTTAGTCTAAAACACAATATCTTGCCCTGAAACAGTGTTTAAGGTAAATACAAAGCTGTTTCATAGTGTCAAAAAGGGAAAGAACAGAGTTTCAAAGTAAAGATTCTTCTTATAATGCATTCCCTTTTAGTCTAAAACACAATCTCTTGCCCTGAAACAGTGTTTAAGGTGAATACAAAGCTGTTTCATAGTGTGAAAAAGGGAAAGAACAGAGTTTCAAAGTAAAGATTCTTCTTATAATGCATTCCCTTTTAGTCTAAAACACAATCTCTTGCCCTGAAACAGTGTTTAAGGTGAATAGAAAGCTGTTTCATAGTGTCAAAAAGGTAAAGAACAAAGTTTCAAAGTAAAGATTCTTCTTATAATGCAGTCTCTTTTAGTCTAAAACACAATCTCTTGCCCTGAAACAGTGTTTAAGGCGAATACAAAGCTGTTGCATAGTGTGAAAAAGGTAAAGAACAGTTTCAAAGTAAAGATTCTTCTTATAATGCATTCCCTTTTAGTCTAAAACACAATCTCTTGCCCTGAAACAGTGTTTAAGGTGAATACAAAGCTGTTTCATAGTGTCAAAAAGGTAAAGAACAGAGTTTCAAAGTAAAGATTCTTCTTATAATGCATTCCCTTTTAGTCTAAAACACAATCTCTTGCCCTGAAACAGTGTTTAAGGTGAATACAAAGCTGTTTCATAGTGTCAAAAAGGTAAAGAACAGAGTTTCAAAGTAAAGATTCTTCTTATAATGCATTCCCTTTTAGTCTAAAACACAATCTCTTGCCCTGAAACAGTGTTTAAGGTGAATACAAAGCTGTTTCATAGTGTCAAAAAGGTAAAGAACAGAGTTTCAAAGTAAAGATTCTTCTTATAATGCATTCCTGTTTAGTCTAAAACACAATCTCTTGCCCTGAAACAGTGTTTAAGGTAAATACAAAGCTGTTTCATAGCGTCAAAAAGGTAAAGAACAGAGTTTCAAAGTAAAGATTCTTCTTATAATGCATTCCCTTTTAGTCTAAAACACAATCTCTTGCCCTGAAACAGTGTTTAAGGTGAATACAAAGCTGTTTCATAGTGTCAAAAAGGTAAAGAACAGAGTTTCAAAATAAAGATTCTTCTTATAATGCAGTCTCTTTTAGTCTAAAACACAATCGCTTGCCCTGAAAGAGTGTTTAAGGTGAATAGAAAGCTGTTTCATAGTGTCAAAAAGGTAAAGAACAAAGTTTCAAAGTAAAGATTCTTCTTATAATGCAGTCTCTTTTAGTCTAAAACACAATCTCTTGCACTGAAACAGTGTTTAAGGCGAGTACAAAGCTGTTTCACAGTGTGAAAAAGGTAAAGAACAGAGTTTCAAAGTAAAGATCCTTCTTATAATGCATTCCCGTTTAGTCTAAAACACAATCTCTTGCCCTGAAACAGTGTTTAAGGTAAATACAAAGCTGTTTCATAGTGTGAAAAAGGTAAAGAACAGAGTTTCAAAATAAAGATTCTTCTTATAATGCATTCCCTTTAGTCTAAAACACAATCTCTTGCCCTGAAACAGTGTTTAAGGCGAATACAAAGCTGTTGCATAGTGTGAAAAAGGTAAAGAACAGTTTCAAAGTAAAGATTCTTCTTATAATGCATTCCCTTTTAGTCTAAAACACAATCTCTTGCCCTGAAACAGTGTTTAAGGTGAATACAAAGCTGTTTCATAGTGTCAAAAAGGTAAAGAACAGAGTTTCAAAGTAAAGATTCTTCTTATAATGCAGTCTCTTTTAGTCTAAAACACAATCTCTTGCCCAGAAACAGTGTTTAAGTTGAATATAAAGTTGTTTCATAGTGTGAAAAAGGTAAAGAACAGAGTTTCTAAGTAAAGATTCTTCTTATAATGCATTCCCTTTTAGTCTAAAACACAATCTCTTGCCCTGAAACAGTGTTTAAGGTGAATACAAAGCTGTTTCATAGTGTGAAAAAGGTAAAGAACAGAGTTTCAAAGTAAAGATTCTTCTTATAATGCATTCCCTTTTAGTCTAAAATACAATCTCTTGCCCTGAAACTGTTTAAGGTGAATAGAAAGCTGTTTCATAGTGTCAAAAAGGTAAAGAACAAAGTTTCAAAGTAAAGATTCTTCTTATAATGCAGTCTCTTTTAGTCTAAAACACAATCTCTTGCCCTGAAACAGTGTTTAAGGTGTATACAAAGCTGTTTCAAAGTGTCAAAAAGGTAAAGAACAGAGTTTCAAAGTAAAGATTCTTCTTATAATGCATTCTCTTTAGTCTAAAACACAATCTCTTGCACTGAAACGGTGTTTAAGGCGAGTACAAAGCTGTTTCACAGTGTGAAAAAGGTAAAGAACAGAGTTTCAAAGTAAAGATTCTTCTTATAATGCATTCCCGTTTAGTCTAAAACACAATCTCTTGCCCTGAAACAGTGTTTGAGGTAAATACAAAGCTGTTTCATAGTGTCAAAAAGGTAAAGAACAGAGTTTCAAAGTAAAGATTCTTCTTATAATGCATTCCCTTTTAGTCTAAAACACAATCTCTTGCCCTGAAATAGTGTTTATGGTGAATACAAAGCTGTTTCATAGTGTGAAAATGTTAAAGAACAGAGTTTCAAAGTAAAGATTCTTCTTATAATGCAGTCTCTTTTAGTCTAAAACACAATCTCTTGCCCTGAAACAGTGTTTAAGGTGTATACAAAGCTGTTTCAAAGTGTCAAAAAGGTAAAGAACAGAGTTTCAAAGTAAAGATTCTTCTTATAATGCATTCCCTTTAGTCTAAAACACAATCTCTTGCACTGAAACAGTGTTTAAGGTGAATACAAAGCTGTTTCATAGTGTGAAAAAGGGAAAGAACAGAGTTTCAAAGTAAAGATTCTTCTTATAATGCATTCCCTTTTAGTCTAAAACACAATCTCTTGCCCTGAAACAGTGTTTAAGGTGAATACAAAGCTGTTTCATAGTGTCAAAAAGGTAAAGAACAGCGTTTCAAAGTAAAGATTCTTCTTATAACGCATTCTCTTTTAGTCTAAAACACAATCTCTTGCCCTGAAACAGTGTTTAAGGTGAATACAAAGCTGTTTCATAGTGTGAAAATGTTAAAGAACAGAGATTCTAAGTAAAGATTCTTCTTATAATGCAGTCTCTTTTAATCTAAAACACAATCTCTTGCCCTGAAACAGTGTTTAAGTTGAATATAAAGTTGTTTCATTGTGTGAAAAAGGTAAAGAACAAAGTTTCAAAGTAAAGATTCTTCTTATAATGCAGTCTCTTTTAGTCTAAAACACAATCTCTTGCACTGAAACAGTGTTTAAGGCGAGTACAAAGCTGTTTCACAGTGTGAAAAAGGTAAAGAACAGAGTTTCAAAGTAAAGATCCTTCTTATAATGCATTCCCGTTTAGTCTAAAACACAATCTCTTGCCCTGAAACAGTGTTTAAGGTAAATACAAAGCTGTTTCATAGTGTGAAAAAGGTAAAGAACAGAGTTTCAAATTAAAGATTCTTCTTATAATGCATTCCCTTTAGTCTAAAACACAATCTCTTGCCCTGAAACAGTGTTTAAGGCGAATACAAAGCTGTTGCATAGTGTGAAAAAGGTAAAGAACAGTTTCAAAGTAAAGATTCTTCTTATAATGCATTCCCTTTTAGTCTAAAACACAATCTCTTGCCCTGAAACAGTGTTTAAGGTGAATACAAAGCTGTTTCATAGTGTCAAAAAGGTAAAGAACAGAGTTTCAAAGTAAAGATTCTTCTTATAATGCAGTCTCTTTTAGTCTAAAACACAATCTCTTGCCCAGAAACAGTGTTTAAGTTGAATATAAAGTTGTTTCATAGTGTGAAAAAGGTAAAGAACAGAGTTTCTAAGTAAAGATTCTTCTTATAATGCATTCCCTTTTAGTCTAAAACACAATCTCTTGCCCTGAAACAGTGTTTAAGGTGAATACAAAGCTGTTTCATAGTGTGAAAAAGGTAAAGAACAGAGTTTCAAAGTAAAGATTCTTCTTATAATGCATTCCCTTTTAGTCTAAAATACAATCTCTTGCCCTGAAACTGTTTAAGGTGAATAGAAAGCTGTTTCATAGTGTCAAAAAGGTAAAGAACAAAGTTTCAAAGTAAAGATTCTTCTTATAATGCAGTCTCTTTTAGTCTAAAACACAATCTCTTGCCCTGAAACAGTGTTTAAGGTGTATACAAAGCTGTTTCAAAGTGTCAAAAAGGTAAAGAACAGAGTTTCAAAGTAAAGATTCTTCTTATAATGCATTCTCTTTAGTCTAAAACACAATCTCTTGCACTGAAACGGTGTTTAAGGCGAGTACAAAGCTGTTTCACAGTGTGAAAAAGGTAAAGAACAGAGTTTCAAAGTAAAGATTCTTCTTATAATGCATTCCCGTTTAGTCTAAAACACAATCTCTTGCCCTGAAACAGTGTTTGAGGTAAATACAAAGCTGTTTCATAGTGTCAAAAAGGTAAAGAACAGAGTTTCAAAGTAAAGATTCTTCTTATAATGCATTCCCTTTTAGTCTAAAACACAATCTCTTGCCCTGAAATAGTGTTTATGGTGAATACAAAGCTGTTTCATAGTGTGAAAATGTTAAAGAACAGAGTTTCAAAGTAAAGATTCTTCTTATAATGCAGTCTCTTTTAGTCTAAAACACAATCTCTTGCCCTGAAACAGTGTTTAAGGTGTATACAAAGCTGTTTCAAAGTGTCAAAAAGGTAAAGAACAGAGTTTCAAAGTAAAGATTCTTCTTATAATGCATTCCCTTTAGTCTAAAACACAATCTCTTGCACTGAAACAGTGTTTAAGGTGAATACAAAGCTGTTTCATAGTGTGAAAAAGGGAAAGAACAGAGTTTCAAAGTAAAGATTCTTCTTATAATGCATTCCCTTTTAGTCTAAAACACAATCTCTTGCCCTGAAACAGTGTTTAAGGTGAATACAAAGCTGTTTCATAGTGTCAAAAAGGTAAAGAACAGCGTTTCAAAGTAAAGATTCTTCTTATAACGCATTCTCTTTTAGTCTAAAACACAATCTCTTGCCCTGAAACAGTGTTTAAGGTGAATACAAAGCTGTTTCATAGTGTGAAAATGTTAAAGAACAGAGATTCTAAGTAAAGATTCTTCTTATAATGCAGTCTCTTTTAATCTAAAACACAATCTCTTGCCCTGAAACAGTGTTTAAGTTGAATATAAAGTTGTTTCATTGTGTGAAAAAGGTAAAGAACAGAGTTTCTAAGTAAAGATTCTTCTTATAATGCATTCCCTTTTAGTCTAAAACACAATCTCTTGCACTGAAACAGTGTTTAAGGTGAATACAAAGCTGTTTCATAGTGTGAAAAAGGTAAAGAACAGAGTTTCAAAGTAAAGATTCTTCTTATAATGCATTCCCTTTTAGTATAAAACACAATCTCTTGCCCTGAAACAGTGTTTAAGGTGAATAGAAAGCTGTTTCATAGTGTCAAAAAGGTAAAGAATAAAGTTTCAAAGTAAAGATTCTTCTTATAATGCAGTCTCTTTTAGTCTAAAACACAATCTCTTGCCCTGAAACAGTGTTTAAGGTGTATACAAAGCTGTTTCAAAGTGTCAAAAAGGTAAAGAACAGAGTTTCAAAGTAAAGATTCTTCTTATAATGCATTCCCTTTAGTCTAAAACACAATCTCTTGCACTGAAACAGTGTTTAAGGTGAATACAAAGCTGTTTCATAGTGTGAAAAAGGGAAAGAACAGAGTTTCAAAGTAAAGATTCTTCTTATAATGCATTCCCTTTTAGTCTAAAACACAATCTCTTGCCCTGAAACAGTGTTTAAGGTGAATACAAAGCTGTTTCATAGTGTGAAAAAGGTAAAGAACAGAGTTTCAAAGTAAAGATTCTTCTTATAATGCATTCCCTTTTAGTCTAAAACACAATCTCTTGCCCTGAAACAGTGTTTAAGGTGAATAGAAAGCTGTTTCATAGTGTCAAAAAGGTAAAGAACAAAGTTTCAAAGTAAAGATTCTTCTTATAATGCAGTCTCTTTTAGTCTAAAACACAATCTCTTGCCCTGAAACAGTGTTTAAGGCGAATACAAAGCTGTTGCATAGTGTGAAAAAGGTAAAGAACAGAGTTTCAGAGTAAAGATTCTTCTTATAATGCATTCCCGTTTAGTCTAAAACACAATCTCTTGCCCTGAAACAGTGTTTAAGGTAAATACAAAGCTGTTTTATTGTGTCAAAAAGGTAAAGAACAGAGTTTCAAAGTAAAGATTCTTCTTATAATGCATTCCCTTTTAGTCTAAAACACAATCTCTTGCCCTGAAACAGTGTTTAAGCTGAATACAAAGCTGTTTCATAGTGTGAAAAAGGGAAAGAACAGAGTTTCAAAGTAAAGATTCTTCTTATAATGCATTCCCGTTTAGTCTAAAACACAATCTCTTGCCCTGAAACAGTGTTTAAGGTAAATACAAAGCTGTTTCATAGTGTCAAAAAGGTAAAGAACAGAGTTTCAAAGTAAAGATTCTTCTTATAATGCATTCCCTTTTAGTCTAAAACACAATCTCTTGCCCTGAAACAGTGTTTAAGGTGAATACAAAGCTGTTTCATAGTGTGAAAAAGGGAAAGAACAGAGTTTCAAAGTAAAGATTCTTCTTATAATGCATTCCCTTTTAGTCTAAAACACAATCTCTTGCCCTGAAACAGTGTTTAAGGTGAATAGAAAGCTGTTTCATAGTGTCAAAAAGGTAAAGAACAAAGTTTCAAAGTAAAGATTCTTCTTATAATGCAGTCTCTTTTAGTCTAAAACACAATCTCTTGCCCTGAAACAGTGTTTAAGGCGAATACAAAGCTGTTGCATAGTGTGAAAAAGGTAAAGAACAGTTTCAAAGTAAAGATTCTTCTTATAATGCATTCCCTTTTAGTCTAAAACACAATCTCTTGCCCTGAAACAGTGTTTAAGGTGAATACAAAGCTGTTTCATAGTGTCAAAAAGGTAAAGAACAGAGTTTCAAAGTAAAGATTCTTCTTATAATGCATTCCCTTTTAGTCTAAAACACAATCTCTTGCCCTGAAACAGTGTTTAAGGTGAATACAAAGCTGTTTCATAGTGTCAAAAAGGTAAAGAACAGAGTTTCAAAGTAAAGATTCTTCTTATAATGCATTCCCTTTTAGTCTAAAACACAATCTCTTGCCCTGAAACAGTGTTTAAGGTGAATACAAAGCTTTTTCATAGTGTCAAAAAGGTAAAGAACAGAGTTTCAAAGTAAAGATTCTTCTTATAATGCATTCCCTTTTAGTCTAAAACACAATCTCTTGCCCTGAAACAGTGTTTAAGGTGAATACAAAGCTGTTTCATAGTGTCAAAAAGGTAAAGAACAGAGTTTCAAAATAAAGATTCTTCTTATAATGCAGTCTCTTTTAGTCTAAAACACAATCTCTTGCCCTGAAAGAGTGTTTAAGGTGAATAGAAAGCTGTTTCATAGTGTCAAAAAGGTAAAGAACAAAGTTTCAAAGTAAAGATTCTTCTTATAATGCAGTCTCTTTTAGTCTAAAACACAATCTCTTGCACTGAAACAGTGTTTAAGGCGAGTACAAAGCTGTTTCACAGTGTGAAAAAGGTAAAGAACAGAGTTTCAAAGTAAAGATTCTTCTTATAATGCATTCCCGTTTAGTCTAAAACACAATCTCTTGCCCTGAAACAGTGTTTAAGGTAAATACAAAGCTGTTTCATAGTGTGAAAAAGGTAAAGAACAGAGTTTCAAATTAAAGATTCTTCTTATAATGCATTCCCTTTAGTCTAAAACACAATCTCTTGCCCTGAAACAGTGTTTAAGGTGAATACAAAGCTGTTTCATAGTGTCAAAAAGGTAAAGAACAAAGTTTCAATGTAAAGATTCTTCTTATAATGCAGTCTCTTTTAGTCTAAAACACAATCTCTTGCCCTGAAACAGTGTTTAAGGTGAATACAAAGCTGTTTCATAGTGTCAAAAAGGTAAAGAACAGCGTTTCAAAGTAAAGATTCTTCTTATAATGCATTCCCTTTTAGTCTAAAACACAATCTCTTGCCCTGAAACAGTGTTTAAGGTGAATACAAAGCTGTTTCATAGTGTCAAAAAGGTAAAGAACAGAGTTTCAAAGTAAAGATTCTTCTTATAATGCAGTCTCTTTTAGTCTAAAACACAATCTCTTGCCCTGAAACAGTGTTTAAGGTGAATACAAAGCTGTTTCATAGTGTCAAAAAGGTAAAGAACAGATTTCAAAGTAAAGATTCTTCTTATAATGCATTCTCTTTTAGTCTAAAACACAATCTCTTGCCCTGAAACAGTGTTTAAGGTGAATACAAAGCTGTTTCATAGTGTCAAAAAGGTAAAGAACAGAGTTTCAAAGTAAAGATTCTTCTTATAATGCATTCCCTTTTAGTCTAAAACACAATCTCTTGCCCTGAAACAGTGTTTAAGGTGAATACAAAGCTGTTTCATAGTGTCAAAAAGGTAAAGAACAGAGTTTCAAAGTAAAGATTCTTCTTATAATGCATTCCCTTTTAGTCTAAAACACAATCTCTTGCCCTGAAACAGTGTTTAAGGTGAATACAAAGCTGTTTCATAGTGTCAAAAAGGTAAAGAACAGAGTTTCAGAGTAAAGATTCTTCTTATAATGCATTCCCGTTTAGTCTAAAACACAATCTCTTGCCCTGAAACAGTGTTTAAGGTGAATACAAAGTTGTTTCATAGTGTGAAAATGTTAAAGAACAGAGATTCTAAGTAAAGATTCTTCTTATAATGCAGTCTCTTTTAATCTAAAACACAATCTCTTGCCCTGAAACAGTGTTTAAGTTGAATATAAAGTTGTTTCATTGTGTGAAAAAGGTAAAGAACAGAGTTTCTAAGTAAAGATTCTTCTTATAATGCATTTCCTTTTAGTCTAAAACACAATATCTTGCCCTGAAACAGTGTTTAAGGTGAATACAAAGCTGTTTCATAGTGTCAAAAAGGTAAAGAACAGAGTTTCAAAGTAAAGATTCTTCTTATAATGCATTCCCTTTTAGTCTAAAACACAATCTCTTGCCCTGAAACAGTGTTTAAGCTGAATACAAAGCTGTTTCATAGTGTGAAAAAGGGAAAGAACAGAGTTTCAAAGTAAAGATTCTTCTTATAATGCATTCCCTTTTAGTCTAAAACACAATCTCTTGCCCTGAAACAGTGTTTAAGTTGAATACAAAGCTGTTTCATAGTGTCAAAAAGGTAAAGAACAGAGTTTCAAAATAAAGATTCTTCTTATAATGCATTCCCGTTTAGTCTAAAACACAATCTCTTGCCCTGAAACAGTGTTTAAGGTAAATACAAAGCTGTTTCATAGTGTCAAAAAGGTAAAGAACAGAGTTTCAAAGTAAAGATTCTTCTTATAATGCATTCCCTTTTAGTCTAAAACACAATCTCTTGCCCTGAAACAGTGTTTAAGGTGAATACAAAGCTGTTTCATAGTGTCAAAAAGGTAAAGAACAAAGTTTCAAAGTAAAGATTCTTCTTATAATGCAGTCTCTTTTAGTCTAAAACACAATCTCTTGCCCTGAAACAGTGTTTAAGGCGAATACAAAGCTGTTGCATAGTGTGAAAAAGGTAAAGAACAGTTTCAAAGTAAAGATTCTTCTTATAATGCATTCCCTTTTAGTCTAAAACACAATCTCTTGCCCTGAAACAGTGTTTAAGGTGAATACAAAGCTGTTTCATAGTGTCAAAAAGGTAAAGAACAGCGTTTCAAAGTAAAGATTCTTCTTATAATGCATTCCCTTTTAGTCTAAAACACAATCTCTTGCCCTGAAACAGTGTTTAAGGTGAATACAAAGCTGTTTCATAGTGTCAAAAAGGTAAAGAACAAAGTTTCAAAGTAAAGATTCTTCTTATAATGCAGTCTCTTTTAGTCTAAAACACAATCTCTTGCCCTGAAACAGTGTTTAAGGCGAATACAAAGCTGTTGCATAGTGTGAAAAAGGTAAAGAACAGTTTCAAAGTAAAGATTCTTCTTATAATGCATTCCCTTTTAGTCTAAAACACAATCTCTTGCCCTGAAACAGTGTTTAAGGTGAATACAAAGCTGTTTCATAGTGTGAAAATGTTAAAGAACAGAGATTCTAAGTAAAGATTCTTCTTATAATGCAGTCTCTTTTAATCTAAAACACAATCTCTTGCCCTGAAACAGTGTTTAAGTTGAATATAAAGTTGTTTCATTGTGTGAAAAAGGTAAAGAACAGAGTTTCTAAGTAAAGATTCTTCTTATAATGCATTCCCTTTTAGTCTAAAACACAATCTCTTGCACTGAAACAGTGTTTAAGGTGAATACAAAGCTGTTTCATAGTGTGAAAAAGGTAAAGAACAGAGTTTCAAAGTAAAGATTCTTCTTATAATGCATTCCCTTTTAGTATAAAACACAATCTCTTGCCCTGAAACAGTGTTTAAGGTGAATAGAAAGCTGTTTCATAGTGTCAAAAAGGTAAAGAATAAAGTTTCAAAGTAAAGATTCTTCTTATAATGCAGTCTCTTTTAGTCTAAAACACAATCTCTTGCCCTGAAACAGTGTTTAAGGTGTATACAAAGCTGTTTCAAAGTGTCAAAAAGGTAAAGAACAGAGTTTCAAAGTAAAGATTCTTCTTATAATGCATTCCCTTTAGTCTAAAACACAATCTCTTGCACTGAAACAGTGTTTAAGGTGAATACAAAGCTGTTTCATAGTGTGAAAAAGGGAAAGAACAGAGTTTCAAAGTAAAGATTCTTCTTATAATGCATTCCCTTTTAGTCTAAAACACAATCTCTTGCCCTGAAACAGTGTTTAAGGTGAATACAAAGCTGTTTCATAGTGTGAAAAAGGTAAAGAACAGAGTTTCAAAGTAAAGATTCTTCTTATAATGCATTCCCTTTTAGTCTAAAACACAATCTCTTGCCCTGAAACAGTGTTTAAGGTGAATAGAAAGCTGTTTCATAGTGTCAAAAAGGTAAAGAACAAAGTTTCAAAGTAAAGATTCTTCTTATAATGCAGTCTCTTTTAGTCTAAAACACAATCTCTTGCCCTGAAACAGTGTTTAAGGCGAATACAAAGCTGTTGCATAGTGTGAAAAAGGTAAAGAACAGAGTTTCAGAGTAAAGATTCTTCTTATAATGCATTCCCGTTTAGTCTAAAACACAATCTCTTGCCCTGAAACAGTGTTTAAGGTAAATACAAAGCTGTTTTATTGTGTCAAAAAGGTAAAGAACAGAGTTTCAAAGTAAAGATTCTTCTTATAATGCATTCCCTTTTAGTCTAAAACACAATCTCTTGCCCTGAAACAGTGTTTAAGCTGAATACAAAGCTGTTTCATAGTGTGAAAAAGGGAAAGAACAGAGTTTCAAAGTAAAGATTCTTCTTATAATGCATTCCCGTTTAGTCTAAAACACAATCTCTTGCCCTGAAACAGTGTTTAAGGTAAATACAAAGCTGTTTCATAGTGTCAAAAAGGTAAAGAACAGAGTTTCAAAGTAAAGATTCTTCTTATAATGCATTCCCTTTTAGTCTAAAACACAATCTCTTGCCCTGAAACAGTGTTTAAGGTGAATACAAAGCTGTTTCATAGTGTGAAAAAGGGAAAGAACAGAGTTTCAAAGTAAAGATTCTTCTTATAATGCATTCCCTTTTAGTCTAAAACACAATCTCTTGCCCTGAAACAGTGTTTAAGGTGAATAGAAAGCTGTTTCATAGTGTCAAAAAGGTAAAGAACAAAGTTTCAAAGTAAAGATTCTTCTTATAATGCAGTCTCTTTTAGTCTAAAACACAATCTCTTGCCCTGAAACAGTGTTTAAGGCGAATACAAAGCTGTTGCATAGTGTGAAAAAGGTAAAGAACAGTTTCAAAGTAAAGATTCTTCTTATAATGCATTCCCTTTTAGTCTAAAACACAATCTCTTGCCCTGAAACAGTGTTTAAGGTGAATACAAAGCTGTTTCATAGTGTCAAAAAGGTAAAGAACAGAGTTTCAAAGTAAAGATTCTTCTTATAATGCATTCCCTTTTAGTCTAAAACACAATCTCTTGCCCTGAAACAGTGTTTAAGGTGAATACAAAGCTGTTTCATAGTGTCAAAAAGGTAAAGAACAGAGTTTCAAAGTAAAGATTCTTCTTATAATGCATTCCCTTTTAGTCTAAAACACAATCTCTTGCCCTGAAACAGTGTTTAAGGTGAATACAAAGCTTTTTCATAGTGTCAAAAAGGTAAAGAACAGAGTTTCAAAGTAAAGATTCTTCTTATAATGCATTCCCTTTTAGTCTAAAACACAATCTCTTGCCCTGAAACAGTGTTTAAGGTGAATACAAAGCTGTTTCATAGTGTCAAAAAGGTAAAGAACAGAGTTTCAAAATAAAGATTCTTCTTATAATGCAGTCTCTTTTAGTCTAAAACACAATCTCTTGCCCTGAAAGAGTGTTTAAGGTGAATAGAAAGCTGTTTCATAGTGTCAAAAAGGTAAAGAACAAAGTTTCAAAGTAAAGATTCTTCTTATAATGCAGTCTCTTTTAGTCTAAAACACAATCTCTTGCACTGAAACAGTGTTTAAGGCGAGTACAAAGCTGTTTCACAGTGTGAAAAAGGTAAAGAACAGAGTTTCAAAGTAAAGATTCTTCTTATAATGCATTCCCGTTTAGTCTAAAACACAATCTCTTGCCCTGAAACAGTGTTTAAGGTAAATACAAAGCTGTTTCATAGTGTGAAAAAGGTAAAGAACAGAGTTTCAAATTAAAGATTCTTCTTATAATGCATTCCCTTTAGTCTAAAACACAATCTCTTGCCCTGAAACAGTGTTTAAGGTGAATACAAAGCTGTTTCATAGTGTCAAAAAGGTAAAGAACAAAGTTTCAATGTAAAGATTCTTCTTATAATGCAGTCTCTTTTAGTCTAAAACACAATCTCTTGCCCTGAAACAGTGTTTAAGGTGAATACAAAGCTGTTTCATAGTGTCAAAAAGGTAAAGAACAGCGTTTCAAAGTAAAGATTCTTCTTATAATGCATTCCCTTTTAGTCTAAAACACAATCTCTTGCCCTGAAACAGTGTTTAAGGTGAATACAAAGCTGTTTCATAGTGTCAAAAAGGTAAAGAACAGAGTTTCAAAGTAAAGATTCTTCTTATAATGCAGTCTCTTTTAGTCTAAAACACAATCTCTTGCCCTGAAACAGTGTTTAAGGTGAATACAAAGCTGTTTCATAGTGTCAAAAAGGTAAAGAACAGATTTCAAAGTAAAGATTCTTCTTATAATGCATTCTCTTTTAGTCTAAAACACAATCTCTTGCCCTGAAACAGTGTTTAAGGTGAATACAAAGCTGTTTCATAGTGTCAAAAAGGTAAAGAACAGAGTTTCAAAGTAAAGATTCTTCTTATAATGCATTCCCTTTTAGTCTAAAACACAATCTCTTGCCCTGAAACAGTGTTTAAGGTGAATACAAAGCTGTTTCATAGTGTCAAAAAGGTAAAGAACAGAGTTTCAAAGTAAAGATTCTTCTTATAATGCATTCCCTTTTAGTCTAAAACACAATCTCTTGCCCTGAAACAGTGTTTAAGGTGAATACAAAGCTGTTTCATAGTGTCAAAAAGGTAAAGAACAGAGTTTCAGAGTAAAGATTCTTCTTATAATGCATTCCCGTTTAGTCTAAAACACAATCTCTTGCCCTGAAACAGTGTTTAAGGTGAATACAAAGTTGTTTCATAGTGTGAAAATGTTAAAGAACAGAGATTCTAAGTAAAGATTCTTCTTATAATGCAGTCTCTTTTAATCTAAAACACAATCTCTTGCCCTGAAACAGTGTTTAAGTTGAATATAAAGTTGTTTCATTGTGTGAAAAAGGTAAAGAACAGAGTTTCTAAGTAAAGATTCTTCTTATAATGCATTTCCTTTTAGTCTAAAACACAATATCTTGCCCTGAAACAGTGTTTAAGGTGAATACAAAGCTGTTTCATAGTGTCAAAAAGGTAAAGAACAGAGTTTCAAAGTAAAGATTCTTCTTATAATGCATTCCCTTTTAGTCTAAAACACAATCTCTTGCCCTGAAACAGTGTTTAAGCTGAATACAAAGCTGTTTCATAGTGTGAAAAAGGGAAAGAACAGAGTTTCAAAGTAAAGATTCTTCTTATAATGCATTCCCTTTTAGTCTAAAACACAATCTCTTGCCCTGAAACAGTGTTTAAGTTGAATACAAAGCTGTTTCATAGTGTCAAAAAGGTAAAGAACAGAGTTTCAAAATAAAGATTCTTCTTATAATGCATTCCCGTTTAGTCTAAAACACAATCTCTTGCCCTGAAACAGTGTTTAAGGTAAATACAAAGCTGTTTCATAGTGTCAAAAAGGTAAAGAACAGAGTTTCAAAGTAAAGATTCTTCTTATAATGCATTCCCTTTTAGTCTAAAACACAATCTCTTGCCCTGAAACAGTGTTTAAGGTGAATACAAAGCTGTTTCATAGTGTCAAAAAGGTAAAGAACAAAGTTTCAAAGTAAAGATTCTTCTTATAATGCAGTCTCTTTTAGTCTAAAACACAATCTCTTGCCCTGAAACAGTGTTTAAGGCGAATACAAAGCTGTTGCATAGTGTGAAAAAGGTAAAGAACAGTTTCAAAGTAAAGATTCTTCTTATAATGCATTCCCTTTTAGTCTAAAACACAATCTCTTGCCCTGAAACAGTGTTTAAGGTGAATACAAAGCTGTTTCATAGTGTCAAAAAGGTAAAGAACAGCGTTTCAAAGTAAAGATTCTTCTTATAATGCATTCCCTTTTAGTCTAAAACACAATCTCTTGCCCTGAAACAGTGTTTAAGGTGAATACAAAGCTGTTTCATAGTGTCAAAAAGGTAAAGAACAGAGTTTCAAAGTAAAGATTCTTCTTATAATGCAGTCTCTTTTAGTCTAAAACACAATCTCTTGCCCTGAAACAGTGTTTAAGGTGAATACAAAGCTGTTTCATAGTGTCAAAAAGGTAAAGAACAGATTTCAAAGTAAAGATTCTTCTTATAATGCATTCTCTTTTAGTCTAAAACACAATCTCTTGCCCTGAAACAGTGTTTAAGGTGAATACAAAGCTGTTTCATAGTGTCAAAAAGGTAAAGAACAGAGTTTCAAAGTAAAGATTCTTCTTATAATGCATTCCCTTTTAGTCTAAAACACAATCTCTTGCCCTGAAACAGTGTTTAAGGTGAATACAAAGCTGTTTCATAGTGTCAAAAAGGTAAAGAACAGAGTTTCAAAGTAAAGATTCTTCTTATAATGCATTCCCTTTTAGTCTAAAACACAATCTCTTGCCCTGAAACAGTGTTTAAGGTGAATACAAAGCTGTTTCATAGTGTCAAAAAGGTAAAGAACAGAGTTTCAGAGTAAAGATTCTTCTTATAATGCATTCCCGTTTAGTCTAAAACACAATCTCTTGCCCTGAAACAGTGTTTAAGGTGAATACAAAGTTGTTTCATAGTGTGAAAATGTTAAAGAACAGAGATTCTAAGTAAAGATTCTTCTTATAATGCAGTCTCTTTTAATCTAAAACACAATCTCTTGCCCTGAAACAGTGTTTAAGTTGAATATAAAGTTGTTTCATTGTGTGAAAAAGGTAAAGAACAGAGTTTCTAAGTAAAGATTCTTCTTATAATGCATTTCCTTTTAGTCTAAAACACAATATCTTGCCCTGAAACAGTGTTTAAGGTGAATACAAAGCTGTTTCATAGTGTCAAAAAGGGAAAGAACAGAGTTTCAAAGTAAAGATTCTTCTTATAATGCATTCCCTTTTAGTCTAAAACACAATCTCTTGCCCTGAAACAGTGTTTAAGTTGAATACAAAGCTGTTTCATAGTGTCAAAAAGGTAAAGAACAGAGTTTCAAAATAAAGATTCTTCTTATAATGCATTCCCGTTTAGTCTAAAACACAATCTCTTGCCCTGAAACAGTGTTTAAGGTAAATACAAAGCTGTTTCATAGTGTCAAAAAGGTAAAGAACAGAGTTTCAAAGTAAAGATTCTTCTTATAATGCATTCCCTTTTAGTCTAAAACACAATCTCTTGCCCTGAAACAGTGTTTAAGGTGAATACAAAGCTGTTTCATAGTGTCAAAAAGGTAAAGAACAAAGTTTCAAAGTAAAGATTCTTCTTATAATGCAGTCTCTTTTAGTCTAAAACACAATCTCTTGCCCTGAAACAGTGTTTAAGGCGAATACAAAGCTGTTGCATAGTGTGAAAAAGGTAAAGAACAGTTTCAAAGTAAAGATTCTTCTTATAATGCATTCCCTTTTAGTCTAAAACACAATCTCTTGCCCTGAAACAGTGTTTAAGGTGAATACAAAGCTGTTTCATAGTGTCAAAAAGGTAAAGAACAGAGTTTCAAAGTAAAGATTCTTCTTATAATGCATTCCCTTTTAGTCTAAAACACAATCTCTTGCCCTGAAACAGTGTTTAAGGTGAATACAAAGCTGTTTCATAGTGTCAAAAAGGTAAAGAACAGAGTTTCAAAGTAAAGATTCTTCTTATAATGCATTCCCTTTTAGTCTAAAACACAATCTCTTGCCCTGAAACAGTGTTTAAGGTGAATACAAAGCTGTTTCATAGTGTCAAAAAGGTAAAGAACAGAGTTTCAAAGTAAAGATTCTTCTTATAATGCATTCCCGTTTAGTCTAAAACACAATCTCTTGCCCTGAAACAGTGTTTAAGGTAAATACAAAGCTGTTTCATAGTGTCAAAAAGGTAAAGAACAGAGTTTCAAAGTAAAGATTCTTCTTATAATGCATTCCCTTTTAGTCTAAAACACAATCTCTTGCCCTGAAACAGTGTTTAAGGTGAATACAAAGCTGTTTCATAGTGTGAAAAAGGGAAAGAACAGAGTTTCAAAGTAAAGATTCTTCTTATAATGCATTCCCTTTTAGTCTAAAACACAATCTCTTGCCCTGAAACAGTGTTTAAGGTGAATAGAAAGCTGTTTCATAGTGTCAAAAAGGTAAAGAACAGAGTTTCAAAGTAAAGATTCTTCTTATAATGCAGTCTCTTTTAGTCTAAAACACAATCTCTTGCCCTGAAACAGTGTTTAAGGCGAATACAAAGCTGTTGCATAGTGTGAAAAAGGTAAAGAACAGTTTCAAAGTAAAGATTCTTCTTATAATGCATTCCCTTTTAGTCTAAAACACAATCTCTTGCCCTGAAACAGTGTTTAAGGTGAATACAAAGCTGTTTCATAGTGTCAAAAATGTAAAGAACAGAGTTTCAAAGTAAAGATTCTTCTTATAATGCATTCCCTTTTAGTCTAAAACACAATCTCTTGCCCTGAAACAGTGTTTAAGGTGAATACAAAGGTGTTTCATAGTGTCAAAAAGGTAAAGAACAGAGTTTCAAAGTAAAGATTCTTCTTATAATGCATTCCCGTTTAGTCTAAAACACAATCTCTTGCCCTGAAACAGTGTTTAAGGTAAATACAAAGCTGTTTCATAGTGTCAAAAAGGTAAAGAACAGAGTTTCAAAGTAAAGATTCTTCTTATAATGCATTCCCTTTTAGTCTAAAACACAATCTCTTGCCCTGAAACAGTGTTTAAGGTGAATACAAAGCTGTTTCATAGTGTCAAAAAGGTAAAGAACAGAGTTTCAAAATAAAGATTCTTCTTATAATGCAGTCTCTTTTAGTCTAAAACACAATCTCTTGCCCTGAAACAGTGTTTAAGGTGAATAGAAAGCTGTTTCATAGTGTCAAAAAGGTAAAGAACAAAGTTTCAAAGTAAAGATTCTTCTTATAATGCAGTCTCTTTTAGTCTAAAACACAATCTCTTGCACTGAAACAGTGTTTAAGGCGAGTACAAAGCTGTTTCACAGTGTGAAAAAGGTAAAGAACAGAGTTTCAAAGTAAAGATTCTTCTTATAATGCATTCCCGTTTAGTCTAAAACACAATCTCTTGCCCTGAAACAGTGTTTAAGGTAAATACAAAGCTGTTTCATAGTGTGAAAAAGGTAAAGAACAGAGTTTCAAATTAAAGATTCTTCTTATATTGCATTCCCTTTAGTCTAAAACACAATCTCTTGCCCTGAAACAGTGTTTAAGGTAAATACAAAGCTGTTTCATAGTGTCAAAAAGGTAAAGAACAGAGTTTCAAAGTAAAGATTCTTCTTATAATGCATTCCCTTTTAGTCTAAAACACAATCTCTTGCCCTGAAACAGTGTTTAAGGTGAATACAAAGCTGTTTCATAGTGTGAAAAAGGGAAAGAACAGAGTTTCAAAGTAAAGATTCTTCTTATAATGCATTCCCTTTTAGTCTAAAACACAATCTCTTGCCCTGAAACAGTGTTTAAGGTGAATAGAAAGCTGTTTCATAGTGTCAAAAAGGTAAAGAACAAAGTTTCAAAGTAAAGATTCTTCTTATAATGCAGTCTCTTTTAGTCTAAAACACAATCTCTTGCCCTGAAACAGTGTTTAAGGCGAATACAAAGCTGTTGCATAGTGTGAAAAAGGTAAAGAACAGTTTCAAAGTAAAGATTCTTCTTATAATGCATTCCCTTTTAGTCTAAAACACAATCTCTTGCCCTGAAACAGTGTTTAAGGTGAATAGAAAGCTGTTTCATAGTGTCAAAAAGGTAAAGAACAAAGTTTCAAAGTAAAGATTCTTCTTATAATGCAGTCTCTTTCAGTCTAAAACACAATCTCTTGCCCTGAAACAGTGTTTAAGGCGAATACAAAGCTGTTGCATAGTGTGAAAAAGGTAAAGAACAGAGTTCCAAAGTAAAGATTCTTCTTATAATGCATTCCCTTTTAGTCTAAAACACAATCTCTTGCCCTGAAACAGTGTTTAAGGTGAATACAAAGCTGTTTCATAGTGTCAAAAAGGTAAAGAACAGAGTTTCAGAGTAAAGATTCTTCTTATAATGCATTCCCGTTTAGTCTAAAACACAATCTCTTGCCCTGAAACAGTGTTTAAGGTGAATACAAAGCTGTTTCATAGTGTCAAAAAGGTAAAGAACAGAGTTTCAAAGTAAAGATTCTTCTTATAATGCATTCCCTTTTAGTCTAAAACACAATCTCTTGCCCTGAAACAGTGTTTAAGGTGAATACAAAGCTGTTTCATAGTGTCAAAAAGGTAAAGAACAGAGTTTCAAAGTAAAGATTCTTCTTATAATGCATTCCCTTTTAGTCTAAAACACAATCTCTTGCCCTGAAACAGTGTTTAAGGTGAATACAAAGGTGTTTCATAGTGTCAAAAAGGTAAAGAACAGAGTTTCAAAGTAAAGATTCTTCTTATAATGCATTCCCGTTTAGTCTAAAACACAATCTCTTGCCCTGAAACAGTGTTTAAGGTAAATACAAAGCTGTTTCATAGTGTCAAAAAGGTAAAGAACAGAGTTTCAAAGTAAAGATTCTTCTTATAATGCATTCCCTTTTAGTCTAAAACACAATCTCTTGCCCTGAAACAGTGTTTAAGGTGAATACAAAGCTGTTTCATAGTGTCAAAAAGGTAAAGAACAGAGTTTCAAAATAAAGATTCTTCTTATAATGCAGTCTCTTTTAGTCTAAAACACAATCTCTTGCCCTGAAACAGTGTTTAAGGTGAATAGAAAGCTGTTTCATAGTGTCAAAAAGGTAAAGAACAAAGTTTCAAAGTAAAGATTCTTCTTATAATGCAGTCTCTTTTAGTCTAAAACACAATCTCTTGCAGTGAAACAGTGTTTAAGGCGAGTACAAAGCTGTTTCACAGTGTGAAAAAGGTAAAGAACAGAGTTTCAAAGTAAAGATTCTTCTTATAATGCATTCCCGTTTAGTCTAAAACACAATCTCTTGCCCTGAAACAGTGTTTAAGGTAAATACAAAGCTGTTTCATAGTGTGAAAAAGGTAAAGAACAGAGTTTCAAATTAAAGATTCTTCTTATATTGCATTCCCTTTAGTCTAAAACACAATCTCTTGCCCTGAAACAGTGTTTAAGGTAAATACAAAGCTGTTTCCTAGTGTCAAAAAGGTAAAGAACAGAGTTTCAAAGTAAAGATTCTTCTTATAATGCATTCCCTTTTAGTCTAAAACACAATCTCTTGCCCTGAAACAGTGTTTAAGGTGAATACAAAGCTGTTTCATAGTGTGAAAAAGGGAAAGAACAGAGTTTCAAAGTAAAGATTCTTCTTATAATGCATTCCCTTTTAGTCTAAAACACAATCTCTTGCCCTGAAACAGTGTTTAAGGTGAATAGAAAGCTGTTTCATAGTGTCAAAAAGGTAAAGAACAAAGTTTCAAAGTAAAGATTCTTCTTATAATGCATTCTCTTTTAGTCTAAAACACAATCTCTTGCCCTGAAACAGTGTTTAAGGCGAATACAAAGCTGTTGCATAGTGTGAAAAAGGTAAAGAACAGTTTCAAAGTAAAGATTCTTCTTATAATGCATTCCCTTTTAGTCTAAAACACAATCTCTTGCCCTGAAACAGTGTTTAAGGCGAATACAAAGCTGTTGCATAGTGTGAAAAAGGTAAAGAACAGAGTTTCAAAGTAAAGATTCTTCTTATAATGCATTCCCTTTTAGTCTAAAACACAATCTCTTGCCCTGAAACAGTGTTTAAGCTGAATACAAAGCTGTTTCATAGTGTGAAAAAGGGAAAGAACAGAGTTTCAAAGTAAAGATTCTTCTTATAATGCATTCCCTTTTAGTCTAAAACACAATCTCTTGCCCTGAAACAGTGTTTAAGGTGAATACAAAGCTGTTTCATAGTGTCAAAAAGGTAAAGAACAGAGTTTCAGAGTAAAGATTCTTCTTATAATGCATTCCCGTTTAGTCTAAAACACAATCTCTTGCCCTGAAACAGTGTTTAAGGTGAATACAAAGCTGTTTCATAGTGTCAAAAAGGTAAAGAACAGAGTTTCAAAGTAAAGATTCTTCTTATAATGCATTCCCTTTTAGTCTAAAACACAATCTCTTGCCCTGAAACAGTGTTTAAGGTGAATACAAAGCTGTTTCATAGTGTCAAAAAGGTAAAGAACAGAGTTTCAAAGTAAAGATTCTTCTTATAATGCATTCCCTTTTAGTCTAAAACACAATCTCTTGCCCTGAAACAGTGTTTAAGGTGAATACAAAGGTGTTTCATAGTGTCAAAAAGGTAAAGAACAGAGTTTCAAAGTAAAGATTCTTCTTATAATGCATTCCCGTTTAGTCTAAAACACAATCTCTTGCCCTGAAACAGTGTTTAAGGTAAATACAAAGCTGTTTCATAGTGTCAAAAAGGTAAAGAACAGAGTTTCAAAGTAAAGATTCTTCTTATAATGCATTCCCTTTTAGTCTAAAACACAATCTCTTGCCCTGAAACAGTGTTTAAGGTGAATACAAAGCTGTTTCATAGTGTCAAAAAGGTAAAGAACAGAGTTTCAAAATAAAGATTCTTCTTATAATGCAGTCTCTTTTAGTCTAAAACACAATCTCTTGCCCTGAAACAGTGTTTAAGGTGAATAGAAAGCTGTTTCATAGTGTCAAAAAGGTAAAGAATAAAGTTTCAAAGTAAAGATTCTTCTTATAATGCAGTCTCTTTTAGTCTAAAACACAATCTCTTGCACTGAAACAGTGTTTAAGGCGAGTACAAAGCTGTTTCACAGTGTGAAAAAGGTAAAGAACAGAGTTTCAAAGTAAAGATTCTTCTTATAATGCATTCCCGTTTAGTCTAAAACACAATCTCTTGCCCTGAAACAGTGTTTAAGGTAAATACAAAGCTGTTTCATAGTGTGAAAAAGGTAAAGAACAGAGTTTCAAATTAAAGATTCTTCTTATATTGCATTCCCTTTAGTCTAAAACACAATCTCTTGCCCTGAAACAGTGTTTAAGGTAAATACAAAGCTGTTTCATAGTGTCAAAAAGGTAAAGAACAGAGTTTCAAAGTAAAGATTCTTCTTATAATGCATTCCCTTTTAGTCTAAAACACAATCTCTTGCCCTGAAACAGTGTTTAAGGTGAATACAAAGCTGTTTCATAGTGTGAAAAAGGGAAAGAACAGAGTTTCAAAGTAAAGATTCTTCTTATAATGCATTCCCTTTTAGTCTAAAACACAATCTCTTGCCCTGAAACAGTGTTTAAGGTGAATAAAAAGCTGTTTCATAGTGTGAAAAAGGTAAAGAACAGAGTTTCAAAGTAAAGATTCTTCTTATAATGCATTCCCTTTTAGTCTAAAATACAATCTCTTGCCCTGAAACTGTTTAAGGTGAATAGAAAGCTGTTTCATAGTGTCAAAAAGGTAAAGAACAAAGTTTCAAAGTAAAGATTCTTCTTATAATGCAGTCTCTTTTAGTCTAAAACACAATCTCTTGCCCTGAAACAGTGTTTAAGGTGTATACAAAGCTGTTTCAAAGTGTCAAAAAGGTAAAGAACAGAGTTTCAAAGTAAAGATTCTTCTTATAATGCATTCTCTTTAGTCTAAAACACAATCTCTTGCACTGAAACGGTGTTTAAGGCGAGTACAAAGCTGTTTCACAGTGTGAAAAAGGTAAAGAACAGAGTTTCAAAGTAAAGATTCTTCTTATAATGCATTCCCGTTTAGTCTAAAACACAATCTCTTGCCCTGAAACAGTGTTTGAGGTAAATACAAAGCTGTTTCATAGTGTCAAAAAGGTAAAGAACAGAGTTTCAAAGTAAAGATTCTTCTTATAATGCATTCCCTTTTAGTCTAAAACACAATCTCTTGCCCTGAAATAGTGTTTATGGTGAATACAAAGCTGTTTCATAGTGTGAAAATGTTAAAGAACAGAGTTTCAAAGTAAAGATTCTTCTTATAATGCAGTCTCTTTTAGTCTAAAACACAATCTCTTGCCCTGAAACAGTGTTTAAGGTGTATACAAAGCTGTTTCAAAGTGTCAAAAAGGTAAAGAACAGAGTTTCAAAGTAAAGATTCTTCTTATAATGCATTCCCTTTAGTCTAAAACACAATCTCTTGCACTGAAACAGTGTTTAAGGTGAATACAAAGCTGTTTCATAGTGTGAAAAAGGGAAAGAACAGAGTTTCAAAGTAAAGATTCTTCTTATAATGCATTCCCTTTTAGTCTAAAACACAATCTCTTGCCCTGAAACAGTGTTTAAGGTGAATACAAAGCTGTTTCATAGTGTCAAAAAGGTAAAGAACAGCGTTTCAAAGTAAAGATTCTTCTTATAACGCATTCTCTTTTAGTCTAAAACACAATCTCTTGCCCTGAAACAGTGTTTAAGGTGAATACAAAGCTGTTTCATAGTGTGAAAATGTTAAAGAACAGAGATTCTAAGTAAAGATTCTTCTTATAATGCAGTCTCTTTTAATCTAAAACACAATCTCTTGCCCTGAAACAGTGTTTAAGTTGAATATAAAGTTGTTTCATTGTGTGAAAAAGGTAAAGAACAAAGTTTCAAAGTAAAGATTCTTCTTATAATGCAGTCTCTTTTAGTCTAAAACACAATCTCTTGCACTGAAACAGTGTTTAAGGCGAGTACAAAGCTGTTTCACAGTGTGAAAAAGGTAAAGAACAGAGTTTCAAAGTAAAGATCCTTCTTATAATGCATTCCCGTTTAGTCTAAAACACAATCTCTTGCCCTGAAACAGTGTTTAAGGTAAATACAAAGCTGTTTCATAGTGTGAAAAAGGTAAAGAACAGAGTTTCAAATTAAAGATTCTTCTTATAATGCATTCCCTTTAGTCTAAAACACAATCTCTTGCCCTGAAACAGTGTTTAAGGCGAATACAAAGCTGTTGCATAGTGTGAAAAAGGTAAAGAACAGTTTCAAAGTAAAGATTCTTCTTATAATGCATTCCCTTTTAGTCTAAAACACAATCTCTTGCCCTGAAACAGTGTTTAAGGTGAATACAAAGCTGTTTCATAGTGTCAAAAAGGTAAAGAACAGAGTTTCAAAGTAAAGATTCTTCTTATAATGCAGTCTCTTTTAGTCTAAAACACAATCTCTTGCCCAGAAACAGTGTTTAAGTTGAATATAAAGTTGTTTCATAGTGTGAAAAAGGTAAAGAACAGAGTTTCTAAGTAAAGATTCTTCTTATAATGCATTCCCTTTTAGTCTAAAACACAATCTCTTGCCCTGAAACAGTGTTTAAGGTGAATACAAAGCTGTTTCATAGTGTGAAAAAGGTAAAGAACAGAGTTTCAAAGTAAAGATTCTTCTTATAATGCATTCCCTTTTAGTCTAAAATACAATCTCTTGCCCTGAAACTGTTTAAGGTGAATAGAAAGCTGTTTCATAGTGTCAAAAAGGTAAAGAACAAAGTTTCAAAGTAAAGATTCTTCTTATAATGCAGTCTCTTTTAGTCTAAAACACAATCTCTTGCCCTGAAACAGTGTTTAAGGTGTATACAAAGCTGTTTCAAAGTGTCAAAAAGGTAAAGAACAGAGTTTCAAAGTAAAGATTCTTCTTATAATGCATTCTCTTTAGTCTAAAACACAATCTCTTGCACTGAAACGGTGTTTAAGGCGAGTACAAAGCTGTTTCACAGTGTGAAAAAGGTAAAGAACAGAGTTTCAAAGTAAAGATTCTTCTTATAATGCATTCCCGTTTAGTCTAAAACACAATCTCTTGCCCTGAAACAGTGTTTGAGGTAAATACAAAGCTGTTTCATAGTGTCAAAAAGGTAAAGAACAGAGTTTCAAAGTAAAGATTCTTCTTATAATGCATTCCCTTTTAGTCTAAAACACAATCTCTTGCCCTGAAATAGTGTTTATGGTGAATACAAAGCTGTTTCATAGTGTGAAAATGTTAAAGAACAGAGTTTCAAAGTAAAGATTCTTCTTATAATGCAGTCTCTTTTAGTCTAAAACACAATCTCTTGCCCTGAAACAGTGTTTAAGGTGTATACAAAGCTGTTTCAAAGTGTCAAAAAGGTAAAGAACAGAGTTTCAAAGTAAAGATTCTTCTTATAATGCATTCCCTTTAGTCTAAAACACAATCTCTTGCACTGAAACAGTGTTTAAGGTGAATACAAAGCTGTTTCATAGTGTGAAAAAGGGAAAGAACAGAGTTTCAAAGTAAAGATTCTTCTTATAATGCATTCCCTTTTAGTCTAAAACACAATCTCTTGCCCTGAAACAGTGTTTAAGGTGAATACAAAGCTGTTTCATAGTGTCAAAAAGGTAAAGAACAGCGTTTCAAAGTAAAGATTCTTCTTATAACGCATTCTCTTTTAGTCTAAAACACAATCTCTTGCCCTGAAACAGTGTTTAAGGTGAATACAAAGCTGTTTCATAGTGTGAAAATGTTAAAGAACAGAGATTCTAAGTAAAGATTCTTCTTATAATGCAGTCTCTTTTAATCTAAAACACAATCTCTTGCCCTGAAACAGTGTTTAAGGTAAATACAAAGCTGTTTCATAGTGTCAAAAAGGTAAAGAACAGAGTTTCAAAGTAAAGATTCTTCTTATAATGCATTCCCTTTTAGTCTAAAACACAATCTCTTGCCCTGAAACAGTGTTTAAGGTGAATACAAAGCTGTTTCATAGTGTGAAAAAGGGAAAGAACAGAGTTTCAAAGTAAAGATTCTTCTTATAATGCATTCCCTTTTAGTCTAAAACACAATCTCTTGCCCTGAAACAGTGTTTAAGGTGAATAGAAAGCTGTTTCATAGTGTCAAAAAGGTAAAGAACAAAGTTTCAAAGTAAAGATTCTTCTTATAATGCAGTCTCTTTTAGTCTAAAACACAATCTCTTGCCCTGAAACAGTGTTTAAGGCGAATACAAAGCTGTTGCATAGTGTGAAAAAGGTAAAGAACAGTTTCAAAGTAAAGATTCTTCTTATAATGCATTCCCTTTTAGTCTAAAACACAATCTCTTGCCCTGAAACAGTGTTTAAGGTGAATACAAAGCTGTTTCATAGTGTCAAAAAGGTAAAGAACAGAGTTTCAAAGTAAAGATTCTTCTTATAATGCATTCCCTTTTAGTCTAAAACACAATCTCTTGCCCTGAAACAGTGTTTAAGGTGAATACAAAGCTGTTTCATAGTGTCAAAAAGGTAAAGAACAGAGTTTCAAAGTAAAGATTCTTCTTATAATGCATTCCCTTTTAGTCTAAAACACAATCTCTTGCCCTGAAACAGTGTTTAAGGTGAATACAAAGCTGTTTCATAGTGTCAAAAAGGTAAAGAACAGAGTTTCAAAGTAAAGATTCTTCTTATAATGCATTCCCTTTTAGTCTAAAACACAATCTCTTGCCCTGAAACAGTGTTTAAGGTGAATACAAAGCTGTTTCATAGTGTCAAAAAGGTAAAGAACAGAGTTTCAAAATAAAGATTCTTCTTATAATGCAGTCTCTTTTAGTCTAAAACACAATCTCTTGCCCTGAAAGAGTGTTTAAGGTGAATAGAAAGCTGTTTCATAGTGTCAAAAAGGTAAAGAACAAAGTTTCAAAGTAAAGATTCTTCTTATAATGCAGTCTCTTTTAGTCTAAAACACAATCTCTTGCACTGAAACAGTGTTTAAGGCGAGTACAAAGCTGTTTCACAGTGTGAAAAAGGTAAAGAACAGAGTTTCAAAGTAAAGATTCTTCTTATAATGCATTCCCGTTTAGTCTAAAACACAATCTCTTGCCCTGAAACAGTGTTTAAGGTAAATACAAAGCTGTTTCATAGTGTGAAAAAGGTAAAGAACAGAGTTTCAAATTAAAGATTCTTCTTATAATGCATTCCCTTTAGTCTAAAACACAATCTCTTGCCCTGAAACAGTGTTTAAGGTGAATACAAAGCTGTTTCATAGTGTCAAAAAGGTAAAGAACAAAGTTTCAATGTAAAGATTCTTCTTATAATGCAGTCTCTTTTAGTCTAAAACACAATCTCTTGCCCTGAAACAGTGTTTAAGGTGAATACAAAGCTGTTTCATAGTGTCAAAAAGGTAAAGAACAGCGTTTCAAAGTAAAGATTCTTCTTATAATGCATTCCCTTTTAGTCTAAAACACAATCTCTTGCCCTGAAACAGTGTTTAAGGTGAATACAAAGCTGTTTCATAGTGTCAAAAAGGTAAAGAACAGAGTTTCAAAGTAAAGATTCTTCTTATAATGCAGTCTCTTTTAGTCTAAAACACAATCTCTTGCCCTGAAACAGTGTTTAAGGTGAATACAAAGCTGTTTCATAGTGTCAAAAAGGTAAAGAACAGATTTCAAAGTAAAGATTCTTCTTATAATGCATTCTCTTTTAGTCTAAAACACAATCTCTTGCCCTGAAACAGTGTTTAAGGTGAATACAAAGCTGTTTCATAGTGTCAAAAAGGTAAAGAACAGAGTTTCAAAGTAAAGATTCTTCTTATAATGCATTCCCTTTTAGTCTAAAACACAATCTCTTGCCCTGAAACAGTGTTTAAGGTGAATACAAAGCTGTTTCATAGTGTCAAAAAGGTAAAGAACAGAGTTTCAAAGTAAAGATTCTTCTTATAATGCATTCCCTTTTAGTCTAAAACACAATCTCTTGCCCTGAAACAGTGTTTAAGGTGAATACAAAGCTGTTTCATAGTGTCAAAAAGGTAAAGAACAGAGTTTCAGAGTAAAGATTCTTCTTATAATGCATTCCCGTTTAGTCTAAAACACAATCTCTTGCCCTGAAACAGTGTTTAAGGTGAATACAAAGTTGTTTCATAGTGTGAAAATGTTAAAGAACAGAGATTCTAAGTAAAGATTCTTCTTATAATGCAGTCTCTTTTAATCTAAAACACAATCTCTTGCCCTGAAACAGTGTTTAAGTTGAATATAAAGTTGTTTCATTGTGTGAAAAAGGTAAAGAACAGAGTTTCTAAGTAAAGATTCTTCTTATAATGCATTTCCTTTTAGTCTAAAACACAATATCTTGCCCTGAAACAGTGTTTAAGGTGAATACAAAGCTGTTTCATAGTGTCAAAAAGGTAAAGAACAGAGTTTCAAAGTAAAGATTCTTCTTATAATGCATTCCCTTTTAGTCTAAAACACAATCTCTTGCCCTGAAACAGTGTTTAAGCTGAATACAAAGCTGTTTCATAGTGTGAAAAAGGGAAAGAACAGAGTTTCAAAGTAAAGATTCTTCTTATAATGCATTCCCTTTTAGTCTAAAACACAATCTCTTGCCCTGAAACAGTGTTTAAGTTGAATACAAAGCTGTTTCATAGTGTCAAAAAGGTAAAGAACAGAGTTTCAAAATAAAGATTCTTCTTATAATGCATTCCCGTTTAGTCTAAAACACAATCTCTTGCCCTGAAACAGTGTTTAAGGTAAATACAAAGCTGTTTCATAGTGTCAAAAAGGTAAAGAACAGAGTTTCAAAGTAAAGATTCTTCTTATAATGCATTCCCTTTTAGTCTAAAACACAATCTCTTGCCCTGAAACAGTGTTTAAGGTGAATACAAAGCTGTTTCATAGTGTCAAAAAGGTAAAGAACAAAGTTTCAAAGTAAAGATTCTTCTTATAATGCAGTCTCTTTTAGTCTAAAACACAATCTCTTGCCCTGAAACAGTGTTTAAGGCGAATACAAAGCTGTTGCATAGTGTGAAAAAGGTAAAGAACAGTTTCAAAGTAAAGATTCTTCTTATAATGCATTCCCTTTTAGTCTAAAACACAATCTCTTGCCCTGAAACAGTGTTTAAGGTGAATACAAAGCTGTTTCATAGTGTCAAAAAGGTAAAGAACAGAGTTTCAAAGTAAAGATTCTTCTTATAATGCATTCCCTTTTAGTCTAAAACACAATCTCTTGCCCTGAAACAGTGTTTAAGGTGAATACAAAGCTGTTTCATAGTGTCAAAAAGGTAAAGAACAGAGTTTCAAAGTAAAGATTCTTCTTATAATGCATTCCCTTTTAGTCTAAAACACAATCTCTTGCCCTGAAACAGTGTTTAAGGTGAATACAAAGCTGTTTCATAGTGTCAAAAAGGTAAAGAACAGAGTTTCAAAGTAAAGATTCTTCTTATAATGCATTCCCGTTTAGTCTAAAACACAATCTCTTGCCCTGAAACAGTGTTTAAGGTAAATACAAAGCTGTTTCATAGTGTCAAAAAGGTAAAGAACAGAGTTTCAAAGTAAAGATTCTTCTTATAATGCATTCCCTTTTAGTCTAAAACACAATCTCTTGCCCTGAAACAGTGTTTAAGGTGAATACAAAGCTGTTTCATAGTGTGAAAAAGGGAAAGAACAGAGTTTCAAAGTAAAGATTCTTCTTATAATGCATTCCCTTTTAGTCTAAAACACAATCTCTTGCCCTGAAACAGTGTTTAAGGTGAATAGAAAGCTGTTTCATAGTGTCAAAAAGGTAAAGAACAAAGTTTCAAAGTAAAGATTCTTCTTATAATGCAGTCTCTTTTAGTCTAAAACACAATCTCTTGCCCTGAAACAGTGTTTAAGGCGAATACAAAGCTGTTGCATAGTGTGAAAAAGGTAAAGAACAGTTTCAAAGTAAAGATTCTTCTTATAATGCATTCCCTTTTAGTCTAAAACACAATCTCTTGCCCTGAAACAGTGTTTAAGGTGAATACAAAGCTGTTTCATAGTGTCAAAAATGTAAAGAACAGAGTTTCAAAGTAAAGATTCTTCTTATAATGCATTCCCTTTTAGTCTAAAACACAATCTCTTGCCCTGAAACAGTGTTTAAGGTGAATACAAAGCTGTTTCATAGTGTCAAAAAGGTAAAGAACAGAGTTTCAAAGTAAAGATTCTTCTTATAATGCATTCCCTTTTAGTCTAAAACACAATCTCTTGCCCTGAAACAGTGTTTAAGGTGAATACAAAGGTGTTTCATAGTGTCAAAAAGGTAAAGAACAGAGTTTCAAAGTAAAGATTCTTCTTATAATGCATTCCCGTTTAGTCTAAAACACAATCTCTTGCCCTGAAACAGTGTTTAAGGTAAATACAAAGCTGTTTCATAGTGTCAAAAAGGTAAAGAACAGAGTTTCAAAGTAAAGATTCTTCTTATAATGCATTCCCTTTTAGTCTAAAACACAATCTCTTGCCCTGAAACAGTGTTTAAGGTGAATACAAAGCTGTTTCATAGTGTCAAAAAGGTAAAGAACAGAGTTTCAAAATAAAGATTCTTCTTATAATGCAGTCTCTTTTAGTCTAAAACACAATCTCTTGCCCTGAAACAGTGTTTAAGGTGAATAGAAAGCTGTTTCATAGTGTCAAAAAGGTAAAGAACAAAGTTTCAAAGTAAAGATTCTTCTTATAATGCAGTCTCTTTTAGTCTAAAACACAATCTCTTGCACTGAAACAGTGTTTAAGGCGAGTACAAAGCTGTTTCACAGTGTGAAAAAGGTAAAGAACAGAGTTTCAAAGTAAAGATTCTTCTTATAATGCATTCCCGTTTAGTCTAAAACACAATCTCTTGCCCTGAAACAGTGTTTAAGGTAAATACAAAGCTGTTTCATAGTGTGAAAAAGGTAAAGAACAGAGTTTCAAATTAAAGATTCTTCTTATATTGCATTCCCTTTAGTCTAAAACACAATCTCTTGCCCTGAAACAGTGTTTAAGGTAAATACAAAGCTGTTTCATAGTGTCAAAAAGGTAAAGAACAGAGTTTCAAAGTAAAGATTCTTCTTATAATGCATTCCCTTTTAGTCTAAAACACAATCTCTTGCCCTGAAACAGTGTTTAAGGTGAATACAAAGCTGTTTCATAGTGTGAAAAAGGGAAAGAACAGAGTTTCAAAGTAAAGATTCTTCTTATAATGCATTCCCTTTTAGTCTAAAACACAATCTCTTGCCCTGAAACAGTGTTTAAGGTGAATAGAAAGCTGTTTCATAGTGTCAAAAAGGTAAAGAACAAAGTTTCAAAGTAAAGATTCTTCTTATAATGCAGTCTCTTTTAGTCTAAAACACAATCTCTTGCCCTGAAACAGTGTTTAAGGCGAATACAAAGCTGTTGCATAGTGTGAAAAAGGTAAAGAACAGTTTCAAAGTAAAGATTCTTCTTATAATGCATTCCCTTTTAGTCTAAAACACAATCTCTTGCCCTGAAACAGTGTTTAAGGTGAATAGAAAGCTGTTTCATAGTGTCAAAAAGGTAAAGAACAAAGTTTCAAAGTAAAGATTCTTCTTATAATGCAGTCTCTTTCAGTCTAAAACACAATCTCTTGCCCTGAAACAGTGTTTAAGGCGAATACAAAGCTGTTGCATAGTGTGAAAAAGGTAAAGAACAGAGTTCCAAAGTAAAGATTCTTCTTATAATGCATTCCCTTTTAGTCTAAAACACAATCTCTTGCCCTGAAACAGTGTTTAAGGTGAATACAAAGCTGTTTCATAGTGTCAAAAAGGTAAAGAACAGAGTTTCAAAGTAAAGATTCTTCTTATAATGCATTCCCGTTTAGTCTAAAACACAATCTCTTGCCCTGAAACAGTGTTTAAGGTAAATACAAAGCTGTTTCATAGTGTCAAAAAGGTAAAGAACAGAGTTTCAAAGTAAAGATTCTTCTTATAATGCATTCCCTTTTAGTCTAAAACACAATCTCTTGCCCTGAAACAGTGTTTAAGGTGAATACAAAGCTGTTTCATAGTGTGAAAAAGGGAAAGAACAGAGTTTCAAAGTAAAGATTCTTCTTATAATGCATTCCCTTTTAGTCTAAAACACAATCTCTTGCCCTGAAACAGTGTTTAAGGTGAATAGAAAGCTGTTTCATAGTGTCAAAAAGGTAAAGAACAAAGTTTCAAAGTAAAGATTCTTCTTATAATGCAGTCTCTTTTAGTCTAAAACACAATCTCTTGCCCTGAAACAGTGTTTAAGGCGAATACAAAGCTGTTGCATAGTGTGAAAAAGGTAAAGAACAGTTTCAAAGTAAAGATTCTTCTTATAATGCATTCCCTTTTAGTCTAAAACACAATCTCTTGCCCTGAAACAGTGTTTAAGGTGAATACAAAGCTGTTTCATAGTGTCAAAAATGTAAAGAACAGAGTTTCAAAGTAAAGATTCTTCTTATAATGCATTCCCTTTTAGTCTAAAACACAATCTCTTGCCCTGAAACAGTGTTTAAGGTGAATACAAAGCTGTTTCATAGTGTCAAAAAGGTAAAGAACAGAGTTTCAAAGTAAAGATTCTTCTTATAATGCATTCCCTTTTAGTCTAAAACACAATCTCTTGCCCTGAAACAGTGTTTAAGGTGAATACAAAGGTGTTTCATAGTGTCAAAAAGGTAAAGAACAGAGTTTCAAAGTAAAGATTCTTCTTATAATGCATTCCCGTTTAGTCTAAAACACAATCTCTTGCCCTGAAACAGTGTTTAAGGTAAATACAAAGCTGTTTCATAGTGTCAAAAAGGTAAAGAACAGAGTTTCAAAGTAAAGATTCTTCTTATAATGCATTCCCTTTTAGTCTAAAACACAATCTCTTGCCCTGAAACAGTGTTTAAGGTGAATACAAAGCTGTTTCATAGTGTCAAAAAGGTAAAGAACAGAGTTTCAAAATAAAGATTCTTCTTATAATGCAGTCTCTTTTAGTCTAAAACACAATCTCTTGCCCTGAAACAGTGTTTAAGGTGAATAGAAAGCTGTTTCATAGTGTCAAAAAGGTAAAGAACAAAGTTTCAAAGTAAAGATTCTTCTTATAATGCAGTCTCTTTTAGTCTAAAACACAATCTCTTGCACTGAAACAGTGTTTAAGGCGAGTACAAAGCTGTTTCACAGTGTGAAAAAGGTAAAGAACAGAGTTTCAAAGTAAAGATTCTTCTTATAATGCATTCCCGTTTAGTCTAAAACACAATCTCTTGCCCTGAAACAGTGTTTAAGGTAAATACAAAGCTGTTTCATAGTGTGAAAAAGGTAAAGAACAGAGTTTCAAATTAAAGATTCTTCTTATATTGCATTCCCTTTAGTCTAAAACACAATCTCTTGCCCTGAAACAGTGTTTAAGGTAAATACAAAGCTGTTTCATAGTGTCAAAAAGGTAAAGAACAGAGTTTCAAAGTAAAGATTCTTCTTATAATGCATTCCCTTTTAGTCTAAAACACAATCTCTTGCCCTGAAACAGTGTTTAAGGTGAATACAAAGCTGTTTCATAGTGTGAAAAAGGGAAAGAACAGAGTTTCAAAGTAAAGATTCTTCTTATAATGCATTCCCTTTTAGTCTAAAACACAATCTCTTGCCCTGAAACAGTGTTTAAGGTGAATAGAAAGCTGTTTCATAGTGTCAAAAAGGTAAAGAACAAAGTTTCAAAGTAAAGATTCTTCTTATAATGCAGTCTCTTTTAGTCTAAAACACAATCTCTTGCCCTGAAACAGTGTTTAAGGCGAATACAAAGCTGTTGCATAGTGTGAAAAAGGTAAAGAACAGTTTCAAAGTAAAGATTCTTCTTATAATGCATTCCCTTTTAGTCTAAAACACAATCTCTTGCCCTGAAACAGTGTTTAAGGTGAATAGAAAGCTGTTTCATAGTGTCAAAAAGGTAAAGAACAAAGTTTCAAAGTAAAGATTCTTCTTATAATGCAGTCTCTTTCAGTCTAAAACACAATCTCTTGCCCTGAAACAGTGTTTAAGGCGAATACAAAGCTGTTGCATAGTGTGAAAAAGGTAAAGAACAGAGTTCCAAAGTAAAGATTCTTCTTATAATGCATTCCCTTTTAGTCTAAAACACAATCTCTTGCCCTGAAACAGTGTTTAAGGTGAATACAAAGCTGTTTCATAGTGTCAAAAAGGTAAAGAACAGAGTTTCAGAGTAAAGATTCTTCTTATAATGCATTCCCGTTTAGTCTAAAACACAATCTCTTGCCCTGAAACAGTGTTTAAGGTGAATACAAAGCTGTTTCATAGTGTCAAAAAGGTAAAGAACAGAGTTTCAAAGTAAAGATTCTTCTTATAATGCATTCCCTTTTAGTCTAAAACACAATCTCTTGCCCTGAAACAGTGTTTAAGGTGAATACAAAGGTGTTTCATAGTGTCAAAAAGGTAAAGAACAGAGTTTCAAAGTAAAGATTCTTCTTATAATGCATTCCCGTTTAGTCTAAAACACAATCTCTTGCCCTGAAACAGTGTTTAAGGTAAATACAAAGCTGTTTCATAGTGTCAAAAAGGTAAAGAACAGAGTTTCAAAGTAAAGATTCTTCTTATAATGCATTTTCTTTTAGTCTAAAACACAATCTCTTGCCCTGAAACAGTGTTTAAGGTGAATACAAAGCTGTTTCATAGTGTCAAAAAGGTAAAGAACAGAGTTTCAAAATAAAGATTCTTCTTATAATGCAGTCTCTTTTAGTCTAAAACACAATCTCTTGCCCTGAAACAGTGTTTAAGGTGAATAGAAAGCTGTTTCATAGTGTCAAAAAGGTAAAGAACAAAGTTTCAAAGTAAAGATTCTTCTTATAATGCAGTCTCTTTTAGTCTAAAACACAATCTCTTGCAGTGAAACAGTGTTTAAGGCGAGTACAAAGCTGTTTCACAGTGTGAAAAAGGTAAAGAACAGAGTTTCAAAGTAAAGATTCTTCTTATAATGCATTCCCGTTTAGTCTAAAACACAATCTCTTGCCCTGAAACAGTGTTTAAGGTAAATACAAAGCTGTTTCATAGTGTGAAAAAGGTAAAGAACAGAGTTTCAAATTAAAGATTCTTCTTATATTGCATTCCCTTTAGTCTAAAACACAATCTCTTGCCCTGAAACAGTGTTTAAGGTGAATACAAAGCTGTTTCATAGTGTCAAAAAGGTAAAGAACAGAGTTTCAAAGTAAAGATTCTTCTTATAATGCATTCCCGTTTAGTCTAAAACACAATCTCTTGCCCTGAAACAGTGTTTAAGGTAAATACAAAGCTGTTTCATAGTGTCAAAAAGGTAAAGAACAGAGTTTCAAAGTAAAGATTCTTCTTATAATGCATTCCCTTTTAGTCTAAAACACAATCTCTTGCCCTGAAACAGTGTTTAAGGTGAATACAAAGCTGTTTCATAGTGTGAAAAAGGGAAAGAACAGAGTTTCAAAGTAAAGATTCTTCTTATAATGCATTCCCTTTTAGTCTAAAACACAATCTCTTGCCCTGAAACAGTGTTTAAGGTGAATAGAAAGCTGTTTCATAGTGTCAAAAAGGTAAAGAACAAAGTTTCAAAGTAAAGATTCTTCTTATAATGCAGTCTCTTTTAGTCTAAAACACAATCTCTTGCCCTGAAACAGTGTTTAAGGCGAATACAAAGCTGTTGCATAGTGTGAAAAAGGTAAAGAACAGTTTCAAAGTAAAGATTCTTCTTATAATGCATTCCCTTTTAGTCTAAAACACAATCTCTTGCCCTGAAACAGTGTTTAAGGTGAATAGAAAGCTGTTTCATAGTGTCAAAAAGGTAAAGAACAAAGTTTCAAAGTAAAGATTCTTCTTATAATGCAGTCTCTTTCAGTCTAAAACACAATCTCTTGCCCTGAAACAGTGTTTAAGGCGAATACAAAGCTGTTGCATAGTGTGAAAAAGGTAAAGAACAGAGTTCCAAAGTAAAGATTCTTCTTATAATGCATTCCCTTTTAGTCTAAAACACAATCTCTTGCCCTGAAACAGTGTTTAAGGTGAATACAAAGCTGTTTCATAGTGTCAAAAAGGTAAAGAACAGAGTTTCAGAGTAAAGATTCTTCTTATAATGCATTCCCGTTTAGTCTAAAACACAATCTCTTGCCCTGAAACAGTGTTTAAGGTGAATACAAAGCTGTTTCATAGTGTCAAAAAGGTAAAGAACAGAGTTTCAAAGTAAAGATTCTTCTTATAATGCATTCCCTTTTAGTCTAAAACACAATCTCTTGCCCTGAAACAGTGTTTAAGGTGAATACAAAGCTGTTTCATAGTGTCAAAAAGGTAAAGAACAGAGTTTCAAAGTAAAGATTCTTCTTATAATGCATTCCCTTTTAGTCTAAAACACAATCTCTTGCCCTGAAACAGTGTTTAAGGTGAATACAAAGGTGTTTCATAGTGTCAAAAAGGTAAAGAACAGAGTTTCAAAGTAAAGATTCTTCTTATAATGCATTCCCGTTTAGTCTAAAACACAATCTCTTGCCCTGAAACAGTGTTTAAGGTAAATACAAAGCTGTTTCATAGTGTCAAAAAGGTAAAGAACAGAGTTTCAAAGTAAAGATTCTTCTTATAATGCATTCCCTTTTAGTCTAAAACACAATCTCTTGCCCTGAAACAGTGTTTAAGGTGAATACAAAGCTGTTTCATAGTGTCAAAAAGGTAAAGAACAGAGTTTCAAAATAAAGATTCTTCTTATAATGCAGTCTCTTTTAGTCTAAAACACAATCTCTTGCCCTGAAACAGTGTTTAAGGTGAATAGAAAGCTGTTTCATAGTGTCAAAAAGGTAAAGAACAAAGTTTCAAAGTAAAGATTCTTCTTATAATGCAGTCTCTTTTAGTCTAAAACACAATCTCTTGCAGTGAAACAGTGTTTAAGGCGAGTACAAAGCTGTTTCACAGTGTGAAAAAGGTAAAGAACAGAGTTTCAAAGTAAAGATTCTTCTTATAATGCATTCCCGTTTAGTCTAAAACACAATCTCTTGCCCTGAAACAGTGTTTAAGGTAAATACAAAGCTGTTTCATAGTGTGAAAAAGGTAAAGAACAGAGTTTCAAATTAAAGATTCTTCTTATATTGCATTCCCTTTAGTCTAAAACACAATCTCTTGCCCTGAAACAGTGTTTAAGGTAAATACAAAGCTGTTTCATAGTGTCAAAAAGGTAAAGAACAGAGTTTCAAAGTAAAGATTCTTCTTATAATGCATTCCCTTTTAGTCTAAAACACAATCTCTTGCCCTGAAACAGTGTTTAAGGTGAATACAAAGCTGTTTCATAGTGTGAAAAAGGGAAAGAACAGAGTTTCAAAGTAAAGATTCTTCTTATAATGCATTCCCTTTTAGTCTAAAACACAATCTCTTGCCCTGAAACAGTGTTTAAGGTGAATAGAAAGCTGTTTCATAGTGTCAAAAAGGTAAAGAACAAAGTTTCAAAGTAAAGATTCTTCTTATAATGCAGTCTCTTTTAGTCTAAAACACAATCTCTTGCCCTGAAACAGTGTTTAAGGCGAATACAAAGCTGTTGCATAGTGTGAAAAAGGTAAAGAACAGTTTCAAAGTAAAGATTCTTCTTATAATGCATTCCCTTTTAGTCTAAAACACAATCTCTTGCCCTGAAACAGTGTTTAAGGCGAATACAAAGCTGTTGCATAGTGTGAAAAAGGTAAAGAACAGAGTTTCAAAGTAAAGATTCTTCTTATAATGCATTCCCTTTTAGTCTAAAACACAATCTCTTGCCCTGAAACAGTGTTTAAGCTGAATACAAAGCTGTTTCATAGTGTGAAAAAGGGAAAGAACAGAGTTTCAAAGTAAAGATTCTTCTTATAATGCATTCCCTTTTAGTCTAAAACACAATCTCTTGCCCTGAAACAGTGTTTAAGGTGAATACAAAGCTGTTTCATAGTGTCAAAAAGGTAAAGAACAGAGTTTCAGAGTAAAGATTCTTCTTATAATGCATTCCCGTTTAGTCTAAAACACAATCTCTTGCCCTGAAACAGTGTTTAAGGTGAATACAAAGCTGTTTCATAGTGTCAAAAAGGTAAAGAACAGAGTTTCAAAGTAAAGATTCTTCTTATAATGCATTCCCTTTTAGTCTAAAACACAATCTCTTGCCCTGAAACAGTGTTTAAGGTGAATACAAAGCTGTTTCATAGTGTCAAAAAGGTAAAGAACAGAGTTTCAAAGTAAAGATTCTTCTTATAATGCATTCCCTTTTAGTCTAAAACACAATCTCTTGCCCTGAAACAGTGTTTAAGGTGAATACAAAGGTGTTTCATAGTGTCAAAAAGGTAAAGAACAGAGTTTCAAAGTAAAGATTCTTCTTATAATGCATTCCCGTTTAGTCTAAAACACAATCTCTTGCCCTGAAACAGTGTTTAAGGTAAATACAAAGCTGTTTCATAGTGTCAAAAAGGTAAAGAACAGAGTTTCAAAGTAAAGATTCTTCTTATAATGCATTCCCTTTTAGTCTAAAACACAATCTCTTGCCCTGAAACAGTGTTTAAGGTGAATACAAAGCTGTTTCATAGTGTCAAAAAGGTAAAGAACAGAGTTTCAAAATAAAGATTCTTCTTATAATGCAGTCTCTTTTAGTCTAAAACACAATCTCTTGCCCTGAAACAGTGTTTAAGGTGAATAGAAAGCTGTTTCATAGTGTCAAAAAGGTAAAGAATAAAGTTTCAAAGTAAAGATTCTTCTTATAATGCAGTCTCTTTTAGTCTAAAACACAATCTCTTGCACTGAAACAGTGTTTAAGGCGAGTACAAAGCTGTTTCACAGTGTGAAAAAGGTAAAGAACAGAGTTTCAAAGTAAAGATTCTTCTTATAATGCATTCCCGTTTAGTCTAAAACACAATCTCTTGCCCTGAAACAGTGTTTAAGGTAAATACAAAGCTGTTTCATAGTGTGAAAAAGGTAAAGAACAGAGTTTCAAATTAAAGATTCTTCTTATATTGCATTCCCTTTAGTCTAAAACACAATCTCTTGCCCTGAAACAGTGTTTAAGGTGAATACAAAGCTGTTTCATAGTGTCAAAAAGGTAAAGAACAGAGTTTCAAAGTAAAGATTCTTCTTATAATGCATTCCCGTTTAGTCTAAAACACAATCTCTTGCCCTGAAACAGTGTTTAAGGTAAATACAAAGCTGTTTCATAGTGTCAAAAAGGTAAAGAACAGAGTTTCAAAGTAAAGATTCTTCTTATAATGCATTCCCTTTTAGTCTAAAACACAATCTCTTGCCCTGAAACAGTGTTTAAGGTGAATACAAAGCTGTTTCATAGTGTGAAAAAGGGAAAGAACAGAGTTTCAAAGTAAAGATTCTTCTTATAATGCATTCCCTTTTAGTCTAAAACACAATCTCTTGCCCTGAAACAGTGTTTAAGGTGAATAGAAAGCTGTTTCATAGTGTCAAAAAGGTAAAGAACAGAGTTTCAAAGTAAAGATTCTTCTTATAATGCAGTCTCTTTTAGTCTAAAACACAATCTCTTGCCCTGAAACAGTGTTTAAGGCGAATACAAAGCTGTTGCATAGTGTGAAAAAGGTAAAGAACAGTTTCAAAGTAAAGATTCTTCTTATAATGCATTCCCTTTTAGTCTAAAACACAATCTCTTGCCCTGAAACAGTGTTTAAGGTGAATAGAAAGCTGTTTCATAGTGTCAAAAAGGTAAAGAACAAAGTTTCAAAGTAAAGATTCTTCTTATAATGCAGTCTCTTTCAGTCTAAAACACAATCTCTTGCCCTGAAACAGTGTTTAAGGCGAATACAAAGCTGTTGCATAGTGTGAAAAAGGTAAAGAACAGAGTTCCAAAGTAAAGATTCTTCTTATAATGCATTCCCTTTTAGTCTAAAACACAATCTCTTGCCCTGAAACAGTGTTTAAGGTGAATACAAAGCTGTTTCATAGTGTCAAAAAGGTAAAGAACAGAGTTTCAGAGTAAAGATTCTTCTTATAATGCATTCCCGTTTAGTCTAAAACACAATCTCTTGCCCTGAAACAGTGTTTAAGGTGAATACAAAGCTGTTTCATAGTGTCAAAAAGGTAAAGAACAGAGTTTCAAAGTAAAGATTCTTCTTATAATGCATTCCCTTTTAGTCTAAAACACAATCTCTTGCCCAGAAACAGTGTTTAAGGTGAATACAAAGCTGTTTCATAGTGTCAAAAAGGTAAAGAACAGAGTTTCAAAGTAAAGATTCTTCTTATAATGCATTCCCTTTTAGTCTAAAACACAATCTCTTGCCCTGAAACAGTGTTTAAGGTGAATACAAAGGTGTTTCATAGTGTCAAAAAGGTAAAGAACAGAGTTTCAAAGTAAAGATTCTTCTTATAATGCATTCCCGTTTAGTCTAAAACACAATCTCTTGCCCTGAAACAGTGTTTAAGGTAAATACAAAGCTGTTTCATAGTGTCAAAAAGGTAAAGAACAGAGTTTCAAAATAAAGATTCTTCTTATAATGCAGTCTCTTTTAGTCTAAAACACAATCTCTTGCCCTGAAACAGTGTTTAAGGTGAATAGAAAGCTGTTTCATAGTGTCAAAAAGGTAAAGAACAAAGTTTCAAAGTAAAGATTCTTCTTATAATGCAGTCTCTTTTAGTCTAAAACACAATCTCTTGCAGTGAAACAGTGTTTAAGGCGAGTACAAAGCTGTTTCACAGTGTGAAAAAGGTAAAGAACAGAGTTTCAAAGTAAAGATTCTTCTTATAATGCATTCCCGTTTAGTCTAAAACACAATCTCTTGCCCTGAAACAGTGTTTAAGGTAAATACAAAGCTGTTTCATAGTGTGAAAAAGGTAAAGAACAGAGTTTCAAATTAAAGATTCTTCTTATATTGCATTCCCTTTAGTCTAAAACACAATCTCTTGCCCTGAAACAGTGTTTAAGGTAAATACAAAGCTGTTTCATAGTGTCAAAAAGGTAAAGAACAGAGTTTCAAAGTAAAGATTCTTCTTATAATGCATTCCCTTTTAGTCTAAAACACAATCTCTTGCCCTGAAACAGTGTTTAAGGTGAATACAAAGCTGTTTCATAGTGTGAAAAAGGGAAAGAACAGAGTTTCAAAGTAAAGATTCTTCTTATAATGCATTCCCTTTTAGTCTAAAACACAATCTCTTGCCCTGAAACAGTGTTTAAGGTGAATAGAAAGCTGTTTCATAGTGTCAAAAAGGTAAAGAACAAAGTTTCAAAGTAAAGATTCTTCTTATAATGCAGTCTCTTTTAGTCTAAAACACAATCTCTTGCCCTGAAACAGTGTTTAAGGCGAATACAAAGCTGTTGCATAGTGTGAAAAAGGTAAAGAACAGTTTCAAAGTAAAGATTCTTCTTATAATGCATTCCCTTTTAGTCTAAAACACAATCTCTTGCCCTGAAACAGTGTTTAAGGCGAATACAAAGCTGTTGCATAGTGTGAAAAAGGTAAAGAACAGAGTTTCAAAGTAAAGATTCTTCTTATAATGCATTCCCTTTTAGTCTAAAACACAATCTCTTGCCCTGAAACAGTGTTTAAGCTGAATACAAAGCTGTTTCATAGTGTGAAAAAGGGAAAGAACAGAGTTTCAAAGTAAAGATTCTTCTTATAATGCATTCCCTTTTAGTCTAAAACACAATCTCTTGCCCTGAAACAGTGTTTAAGGTGAATACAAAGCTGTTTCATAGTGTCAAAAAGGTAAAGAACAGAGTTTCAGAGTAAAGATTCTTCTTATAATGCATTCCCGTTTAGTCTAAAACACAATCTCTTGCCCTGAAACAGTGTTTAAGGTGAATACAAAGCTGTTTCATAGTGTCAAAAAGGTAAAGAACAGAGTTTCAAAGTAAAGATTCTTCTTATAATGCATTCCCTTTTAGTCTAAAACACAATCTCTTGCCCTGAAACAGTGTTTAAGGTGAATACAAAGCTGTTTCATAGTGTCAAAAAGGTAAAGAACAGAGTTTCAAAGTAAAGATTCTTCTTATAATGCATTCCCTTTTAGTCTAAAACACAATCTCTTGCCCTGAAACAGTGTTTAAGGTGAATACAAAGGTGTTTCATAGTGTCAAAAAGGTAAAGAACAGAGTTTCAAAGTAAAGATTCTTCTTATAATGCATTCCCGTTTAGTCTAAAACACAATCTCTTGCCCTGAAACAGTGTTTAAGGTAAATACAAAGCTGTTTCATAGTGTCAAAAAGGTAAAGAACAGAGTTTCAAAGTAAAGATTCTTCTTATAATGCATTCCCTTTTAGTCTAAAACACAATCTCTTGCCCTGAAACAGTGTTTAAGGTGAATACAAAGCTGTTTCATAGTGTCAAAAAGGTAAAGAACAGAGTTTCAAAATAAAGATTCTTCTTATAATGCAGTCTCTTTTAGTCTAAAACACAATCTCTTGCCCTGAAACAGTGTTTAAGGTGAATAGAAAGCTGTTTCATAGTGTCAAAAAGGTAAAGAATAAAGTTTCAAAGTAAAGATTCTTCTTATAATGCAGTCTCTTTTAGTCTAAAACACAATCTCTTGCACTGAAACAGTGTTTAAGGCGAGTACAAAGCTGTTTCACAGTGTGAAAAAGGTAAAGAACAGAGTTTCAAAGTAAAGATTCTTCTTATAATGCATTCCCGTTTAGTCTAAAACACAATCTCTTGCCCTGAAACAGTGTTTAAGGTAAATACAAAGCTGTTTCATAGTGTGAAAAAGGTAAAGAACAGAGTTTCAAATTAAAGATTCTTCTTATATTGCATTCCCTTTAGTCTAAAACACAATCTCTTGCCCTGAAACAGTGTTTAAGGTGAATACAAAGCTGTTTCATAGTGTGAAAAAGGGAAAGAACAGAGTTTCAAAGTAAAGATTCTTCTTATAATGCATTCCCTTTTAGTCTAAAACACAATCTCTTGCCCTGAAACAGTGTTTAAGGTGAATAGAAAGCTGTTTCATAGTGTCAAAAAGGTAAAGAACAAAGTTTCAAAGTAAAGATTCTTCTTATAATGCAGTCTCTTTTAGTCTAAAACACAATCTCTTGCCCTGAAACAGTGTTTAAGGCGAATACAAAGCTGTTGCATAGTGTGAAAAAGGTAAAGAACAGTTTCAAAGTAAAGATTCTTCTTATAATGCATTCCCTTTTAGTCTAAAACACAATCTCTTGCCCTGAAACAGTGTTTAAGGTGAATAGAAAGCTGTTTCATAGTGTCAAAAAGGTAAAGAACAAAGTTTCAAAGTAAAGATTCTTCTTATAATGCAGTCTCTTTTAGTCTAAAACACAATCTCTTGCCCTGAAACAGTGTTTAAGGCGAATACAAAGCTGTTGCATAGTGTGAAAAAGGTAAAGAACAGAGTTTCAAAGTAAAGATTCTTCTTATAATGCATTCCCTTTTAGTCTAAAACACAATCTCTTGCCCTGAAACAGTGTTTAAGGTGAATACAAAGCTGTTTCATAGTGTCAAAAAGGTAAAGAACAGAGTTTCAAAGTAAAGATTCTTCTTACAATGCATTCCCTTTTAGTCTAAAACACAATCTCTTGCCCTGAAACAGTGTTTAAGGTGAATACAAAGCTGTTTCATAGTGTCAAAAAGGTAAAGAACAGAGTTTCAAAGTAAAGATTCTTCTTATAATGCATTCCCTTTTAGTCTAAAACACAATCTCTTGCCCTGAAACAGTGTTTAAGGTGAATACAAAGCTGTTTCATAGTGTCAAAAAGGTAAAGAACAGAGTTTCAAAATAAAGATTCTTCTTATAATGCAGTCTCTTTTAGTCTAAAACACAATCTCTTGCCCTGAAAGAGTGTTTAAGGTGAATAGAAAGCTGTTTCATAGTGTCAAAAAGGTAAAGAACAAAGTTTCAAAGTAAAGATTCTTCTTATAATGCAGTCTCTTTTAGTCTAAAACACAATCTCTTGCACTGAAACAGTGTTTAAGGCGAGTACAAAGCTGTTTCACAGTGTGAAAAAGGTAAAGAACAGAGTTTCAAAGTAAAGATTCTTCTTATAATGCATTCCCGTTTAGTCTAAAACACAATCTCTTGCCCTGAAACAGTGTTTAAGGTAAATACAAAGCTGTTTCATAGTGTGAAAAAGGTAAAGAACAGAGTTTCAAATTAAAGATTCTTCTTATAATGCATTCCCTTTAGTCTAAAACACAATCTCTTGCCCTGAAACAGTGTTTAAGGTGAATAGAAAGCTGTTTCATAGTGTCAAAAAGGTAAAGAACAAAGTTTCAATGTAAAGATTCTTCTTATAATGCAGTCTCTTTTAGTCTAAAACACAATCTCTTGCCCTGAAACAGTGTTTAAGGTGAATACAAAGCTGTTTCATAGTGTCAAAAAGGTAAAGAACAGCGTTTCAAAGTAAAGATTCTTCTTATAATGCATTCCCTTTTAGTCTAAAACACAATCTCTTGCCCTGAAACAGTGTTTAAGGTGAATACAAAGCTGTTTCATAGTGTCAAAAAGGTAAAGAACAGAGTTTCAAAGTAAAGATTCTTCTTATAATGCAGTCTCTTTTAGTCTAAAACACAATCTCTTGCCCTGAAACAGTGTTTAAGGTGAATACAAAGCTGTTTCATAGTGTCAAAAAGGTAAAGAACAGATTTCAAAGTAAAGATTCTTCTTATAATGCATTCTCTTTTAGTCTAAAACACAATCTCTTGCCCTGAAACAGTGTTTAAGGTGAATACAAAGCTGTTTCATAGTGTCAAAAAGGTAAAGAACAGAGTTTCAAAGTAAAGATTCTTCTTATAATGCATTCCCTTTTAGTCTAAAACACAATCTCTTGCCCTGAAACAGTGTTTAAGGTGAATACAAAGCTGTTTCATAGTGTCAAAAAGGTAAAGAACAGAGTTTCAAAGTAAAGATTCTTCTTATAATGCATTCCCTTTTAGTCTAAAACACAATCTCTTGCCCTGAAACAGTGTTTAAGGTGAATACAAAGCTGTTTCATAGTGTCAAAAAGGTAAAGAACAGAGTTTCAGAGTAAAGATTCTTCTTATAATGCATTCCCGTTTAGTCTAAAACACAATCTCTTGCCCTGAAACAGTGTTTAAGGTGAATACAAAGTTGTTTCATAGTGTGAAAATGTTAAAGAACAGAGATTCTAAGTAAAGATTCTTCTTATAATGCAGTCTCTTTTAATCTAAAACACAATCTCTTGCCCTGAAACAGTGTTTAAGTTGAATATAAAGTTGTTTCATTGTGTGAAAAAGGTAAAGAACAGAGTTTCTAAGTAAAGATTCTTCTTATAATGCATTTCCTTTTAGTCTAAAACACAATATCTTGCCCTGAAACAGTGTTTAAGGTGAATACAAAGCTGTTTCATAGTGTCAAAAAGGTAAAGAACAGAGTTTCAAAGTAAAGATTCTTCTTATAATGCATTCCCTTTTAGTCTAAAACACAATCTCTTGCCCTGAAACAGTGTTTAAGCTGAATACAAAGCTGTTTCATAGTGTGAAAAAGGGAAAGAACAGAGTTTCAAAGTAAAGATTCTTCTTATAATGCAGTCTCTTTTAGTCTAAAACACAATCTCTTGCCCTGAAACAGTGTTTAAGGCGAATACAAAGCTGTTGCATAGTGTGAAAAAGGTAAAGAACAGTTTCAAAGTAAAGATTCTTCTTATAATGCATTCCCTTTTAGTCTAAAACACAATCTCTTGCCCTGAAACAGTGTTTAAGGTGAATAGAAAGCTGTTTCATAGTGTCAAAAAGGTAAAGAACAAAGTTTCAAAGTAAAGATTCTTCTTATAATGCAGTCTCTTTTAGTCTAAAACACAATCTCTTGCCCTGAAACAGTGTTTAAGGCGAATACAAAGCTGTTGCATAGTGTGAAAAAGGTAAAGAACAGAGTTTCAAAGTAAAGATTCTTCTTATAATGCATTCCCTTTTAGTCTAAAACACAATCTCTTGCCCTGAAACAGTGTTTAAGGTGAATACAAAGCTGTTTCATAGTGTCAAAAAGGTAAAGAACAGAGTTTCAAAGTAAAGATTCTTCTTACAATGCATTCCCTTTTAGTCTAAAACACAATCTCTTGCCCTGAAACAGTGTTTAAGGTGAATACAAAGCTGTTTCATAGTGTCAAAAAGGTAAAGAACAGAGTTTCAAAGTAAAGATTCTTCTTATAATGCATTCCCTTTTAGTCTAAAACACAATCTCTTGCCCTGAAACAGTGTTTAAGGTGAATACAAAGCTGTTTCATAGTGTCAAAAAGGTAAAGAACAGAGTTTCAAAATAAAGATTCTTCTTATAATGCAGTCTCTTTTAGTCTAAAACACAATCTCTTGCCCTGAAAGAGTGTTTAAGGTGAATAGAAAGCTGTTTCATAGTGTCAAAAAGGTAAAGAACAAAGTTTCAAAGTAAAGATTCTTCTTATAATGCAGTCTCTTTTAGTCTAAAACACAATCTCTTGCACTGAAACAGTGTTTAAGGCGAGTACAAAGCTGTTTCACAGTGTGAAAAAGGTAAAGAACAGAGTTTCAAAGTAAAGATTCTTCTTATAATGCATTCCCGTTTAGTCTAAAACACAATCTCTTGCCCTGAAACAGTGTTTAAGGTAAATACAAAGCTGTTTCATAGTGTGAAAAAGGTAAAGAACAGAGTTTCAAATTAAAGATTCTTCTTATAATGCATTCCCTTTAGTCTAAAACACAATCTCTTGCCCTGAAACAGTGTTTAAGGTGAATAGAAAGCTGTTTCATAGTGTCAAAAAGGTAAAGAACAAAGTTTCAATGTAAAGATTCTTCTTATAATGCAGTCTCTTTTAGTCTAAAACACAATCTCTTGCCCTGAAACAGTGTTTAAGGTGAATACAAAGCTGTTTCATAGTGTCAAAAAGGTAAAGAACAGCGTTTCAAAGTAAAGATTCTTCTTATAATGCATTCCCTTTTAGTCTAAAACACAATCTCTTGCCCTGAAACAGTGTTTAAGGTGAATACAAAGCTGTTTCATAGTGTCAAAAAGGTAAAGAACAGAGTTTCAAAGTAAAGATTCTTCTTATAATGCAGTCTCTTTTAGTCTAAAACACAATCTCTTGCCCTGAAACAGTGTTTAAGGTGAATACAAAGCTGTTTCATAGTGTCAAAAAGGTAAAGAACAGATTTCAAAGTAAAGATTCTTCTTATAATGCATTCTCTTTTAGTCTAAAACACAATCTCTTGCCCTGAAACAGTGTTTAAGGTGAATACAAAGCTGTTTCATAGTGTCAAAAAGGTAAAGAACAGAGTTTCAAAGTAAAGATTCTTCTTATAATGCATTCCCTTTTAGTCTAAAACACAATCTCTTGCCCTGAAACAGTGTTTAAGGTGAATACAAAGCTGTTTCATAGTGTCAAAAAGGTAAAGAACAGAGTTTCAAAGTAAAGATTCTTCTTATAATGCATTCCCTTTTAGTCTAAAACACAATCTCTTGCCCTGAAACAGTGTTTAAGGTGAATACAAAGCTGTTTCATAGTGTCAAAAAGGTAAAGAACAGAGTTTCAGAGTAAAGATTCTTCTTATAATGCATTCCCGTTTAGTCTAAAACACAATCTCTTGCCCTGAAACAGTGTTTAAGGTGAATACAAAGTTGTTTCATAGTGTGAAAATGTTAAAGAACAGAGATTCTAAGTAAAGATTCTTCTTATAATGCAGTCTCTTTTAATCTAAAACACAATCTCTTGCCCTGAAACAGTGTTTAAGTTGAATATAAAGTTGTTTCATTGTGTGAAAAAGGTAAAGAACAGAGTTTCTAAGTAAAGATTCTTCTTATAATGCATTTCCTTTTAGTCTAAAACACAATATCTTGCCCTGAAACAGTGTTTAAGGTGAATACAAAGCTGTTTCATAGTGTCAAAAAGGTAAAGAACAGAGTTTCAAAGTAAAGATTCTTCTTATAATGCATTCCCTTTTAGTCTAAAACACAATCTCTTGCCCTGAAACAGTGTTTAAGCTGAATACAAAGCTGTTTCATAGTGTGAAAAAGGGAAAGAACAGAGTTTCAAAGTAAAGATTCTTCTTATAATGCATTCCCTTTTAGTCTAAAACACAATCTCTTGCCCTGAAACAGTGTTTAAGTTGAATACAAAGCTGTTTCATAGTGTCAAAAAGGTAAAGAACAGAGTTTCAAAATAAAGATTCTTCTTATAATGCATTCCCGTTTAGTCTAAAACACAATCTCTTGCCCTGAAACAGTGTTTAAGGTAAATACAAAGCTGTTTCATAGTGTCAAAAAGGTAAAGAACAGAGTTTCAAAGTAAAGATTCTTCTTATAATGCATTCCCTTTTAGTCTAAAACACAATCTCTTGCCCTGAAACAGTGTTTAAGGCGAATACAAAGCTGTTGCATAGTGTGAAAAAGGTAAAGAACAGTTTCAAAGTAAAGATTCTTCTTATAATGCATTCCCTTTTAGTCTAAAACACAATCTCTTGCCCTGAAACAGTGTTTAAGGTGAATACAAAGCTGTTTCATAGTGTCAAAAAGGTAAAGAACAGAGTTTCAAAGTAAAGATTCTTCTTATAATGCATTCCCTTTTAGTCTAAAACACAATCTCTTGCCCTGAAACAGTGTTTAAGGTGAATACAAAGCTGTTTCATAGTGTCAAAAAGGTAAAGAACAGAGTTTCAAAGTAAAGATTCTTCTTATAATGCATTCCCTTTTAGTCTAAAACACAATCTCTTGCCCTGAAACAGTGTTTAAGGTGAATACAAAGCTGTTTCATAGTGTCAAAAAGGTAAAGAACAGAGTTTCAAAGTAAAGATTCTTCTTATAATGCATTCCCGTTTAGTCTAAAACACAATCTCTTGCCCTGAAACAGTGTTTAAGGTAAATACAAAGCTGTTTCATAGTGTCAAAAAGGTAAAGAACAGAGTTTCAAAGTAAAGATTCTTCTTATAATGCATTCCCTTTTAGTCTAAAACACAATCTCTTGCCCTGAAACAGTGTTTAAGGTGAATACAAAGCTGTTTCATAGTGTGAAAAAGGGAAAGAACAGAGTTTCAAAGTAAAGATTCTTCTTATAATGCATTCCCTTTTAGTCTAAAACACAATCTCTTGCCCTGAAACAGTGTTTAAGGTGAATAGAAAGCTGTTTCATAGTGTCAAAAAGGTAAAGAACAAAGTTTCAAAGTAAAGATTCTTCTTATAATGCAGTCTCTTTTAGTCTAAAACACAATCTCTTGCCCTGAAACAGTGTTTAAGGCGAATACAAAGCTGTTGCATAGTGTGAAAAAGGTAAAGAACAGTTTCAAAGTAAAGATTCTTCTTATAATGCATTCCCTTTTAGTCTAAAACACAATCTCTTGCCCTGAAACAGTGTTTAAGGTGAATACAAAGCTGTTTCATAGTGTCAAAAATGTAAAGAACAGAGTTTCAAAGTAAAGATTCTTCTTATAATGCATTCCCTTTTAGTCTAAAACACAATCTCTTGCCCTGAAACAGTGTTTAAGGTGAATACAAAGCTGTTTCATAGTGTCAAAAAGGTAAAGAACAGAGTTTCAAAGTAAAGATTCTTCTTATAATGCATTCCCTTTTAGTCTAAAACACAATCTCTTGCCCTGAAACAGTGTTTAAGGTGAATACAAAGGTGTTTCATAGTGTCAAAAAGGTAAAGAACAGAGTTTCAAAGTAAAGATTCTTCTTATAATGCATTCCCGTTTAGTCTAAAACACAATCTCTTGCCCTGAAACAGTGTTTAAGGTAAATACAAAGCTGTTTCATAGTGTCAAAAAGGTAAAGAACAGAGTTTCAAAGTAAAGATTCTTCTTATAATGCATTCCCTTTTAGTCTAAAACACAATCTCTTGCCCTGAAACAGTGTTTAAGGTGAATACAAAGCTGTTTCATAGTGTCAAAAAGGTAAAGAACAGAGTTTCAAAATAAAGATTCTTCTTATAATGCAGTCTCTTTTAGTCTAAAACACAATCTCTTGCCCTGAAACAGTGTTTAAGGTGAATAGAAAGCTGTTTCATAGTGTCAAAAAGGTAAAGAACAAAGTTTCAAAGTAAAGATTCTTCTTATAATGCAGTCTCTTTTAGTCTAAAACACAATCTCTTGCACTGAAACAGTGTTTAAGGCGAGTACAAAGCTGTTTCACAGTGTGAAAAAGGTAAAGAACAGAGTTTCAAAGTAAAGATTCTTCTTATAATGCATTCCCGTTTAGTCTAAAACACAATCTCTTGCCCTGAAACAGTGTTTAAGGTAAATACAAAGCTGTTTCATAGTGTGAAAAAGGTAAAGAACAGAGTTTCAAATTAAAGATTCTTCTTATATTGCATTCCCTTTAGTCTAAAACACAATCTCTTGCCCTGAAACAGTGTTTAAGGTAAATACAAAGCTGTTTCATAGTGTCAAAAAGGTAAAGAACAGAGTTTCAAAGTAAAGATTCTTCTTATAATGCATTCCCTTTTAGTCTAAAACACAATCTCTTGCCCTGAAACAGTGTTTAAGGTGAATACAAAGCTGTTTCATAGTGTGAAAAAGGGAAAGAACAGAGTTTCAAAGTAAAGATTCTTCTTATAATGCATTCCCTTTTAGTCTAAAACACAATCTCTTGCCCTGAAACAGTGTTTAAGGTGAATAGAAAGCTGTTTCATAGTGTCAAAAAGGTAAAGAACAAAGTTTCAAAGTAAAGATTCTTCTTATAATGCAGTCTCTTTTAGTCTAAAACACAATCTCTTGCCCTGAAACAGTGTTTAAGGCGAATACAAAGCTGTTGCATAGTGTGAAAAAGGTAAAGAACAGTTTCAAAGTAAAGATTCTTCTTATAATGCATTCCCTTTTAGTCTAAAACACAATCTCTTGCCCTGAAACAGTGTTTAAGGTGAATAGAAAGCTGTTTCATAGTGTCAAAAAGGTAAAGAACAAAGTTTCAAAGTAAAGATTCTTCTTATAATGCAGTCTCTTTCAGTCTAAAACACAATCTCTTGCCCTGAAACAGTGTTTAAGGCGAATACAAAGCTGTTGCATAGTGTGAAAAAGGTAAAGAACAGAGTTCCAAAGTAAAGATTCTTCTTATAATGCATTCCCTTTTAGTCTAAAACACAATCTCTTGCCCTGAAACAGTGTTTAAGGTGAATACAAAGCTGTTTCATAGTGTCAAAAAGGTAAAGAACAGAGTTTCAGAGTAAAGATTCTTCTTATAATGCATTCCCGTTTAGTCTAAAACACAATCTCTTGCCCTGAAACAGTGTTTAAGGTGAATACAAAGCTGTTTCATAGTGTCAAAAAGGTAAAGAACAGAGTTTCAAAGTAAAGATTCTTCTTATAATGCATTCCCTTTTAGTCTAAAACACAATCTCTTGCCCTGAAACAGTGTTTAAGGTGAATACAAAGCTGTTTCATAGTGTCAAAAAGGTAAAGAACAGAGTTTCAAAGTAAAGATTCTTCTTATAATGCATTCCCTTTTAGTCTAAAACACAATCTCTTGCCCTGAAACAGTGTTTAAGGTGAATACAAAGGTGTTTCATAGTGTCAAAAAGGTAAAGAACAGAGTTTCAAAGTAAAGATTCTTCTTATAATGCATTCCCGTTTAGTCTAAAACACAATCTCTTGCCCTGAAACAGTGTTTAAGGTAAATACAAAGCTGTTTCATAGTGTCAAAAAGGTAAAGAACAGAGTTTCAAAATAAAGATTCTTCTTATAATGCAGTCTCTTTTAGTCTAAAACACAATCTCTTGCCCTGAAACAGTGTTTAAGGTGAATAGAAAGCTGTTTCATAGTGTCAAAAAGGTAAAGAACAAAGTTTCAAAGTAAAGATTCTTCTTATAATGCAGTCTCTTTTAGTCTAAAACACAATCTCTTGCAGTGAAACAGTGTTTAAGGCGAGTACAAAGCTGTTTCACAGTGTGAAAAAGGTAAAGAACAGAGTTTCAAAGTAAAGATTCTTCTTATAATGCATTCCCGTTTAGTCTAAAACACAATCTCTTGCCCTGAAACAGTGTTTAAGGTAAATACAAAGCTGTTTCATAGTGTGAAAAAGGTAAAGAACAGAGTTTCAAATTAAAGATTCTTCTTATATTGCATTCCCTTTAGTCTAAAACACAATCTCTTGCCCTGAAACAGTGTTTAAGGTAAATACAAAGCTGTTTCATAGTGTCAAAAAGGTAAAGAACAGAGTTTCAAAGTAAAGATTCTTCTTATAATGCATTCCCTTTTAGTCTAAAACACAATCTCTTGCCCTGAAACAGTGTTTAAGGTGAATACAAAGCTGTTTCATAGTGTGAAAAAGGGAAAGAACAGAGTTTCAAAGTAAAGATTCTTCTTATAATGCATTCCCTTTTAGTCTAAAACACAATCTCTTGCCCTGAAACAGTGTTTAAGGTGAATAGAAAGCTGTTTCATAGTGTCAAAAAGGTAAAGAACAAAGTTTCAAAGTAAAGATTCTTCTTATAATGCAGTCTCTTTTAGTCTAAAACACAATCTCTTGCCCTGAAACAGTGTTTAAGGCGAATACAAAGCTGTTGCATAGTGTGAAAAAGGTAAAGAACAGTTTCAAAGTAAAGATTCTTCTTATAATGCATTCCCTTTTAGTCTAAAACACAATCTCTTGCCCTGAAACAGTGTTTAAGGCGAATACAAAGCTGTTGCATAGTGTGAAAAAGGTAAAGAACAGAGTTTCAAAGTAAAGATTCTTCTTATAATGCATTCCCTTTTAGTCTAAAACACAATCTCTTGCCCTGAAACAGTGTTTAAGCTGAATACAAAGCTGTTTCATAGTGTGAAAAAGGGAAAGAACAGAGTTTCAAAGTAAAGATTCTTCTTATAATGCATTCCCTTTTAGTCTAAAACACAATCTCTTGCCCTGAAACAGTGTTTAAGGTGAATACAAAGCTGTTTCATAGTGTCAAAAAGGTAAAGAACAGAGTTTCAGAGTAAAGATTCTTCTTATAATGCATTCCCGTTTAGTCTAAAACACAATCTCTTGCCCTGAAACAGTGTTTAAGGTGAATACAAAGCTGTTTCATAGTGTCAAAAAGGTAAAGAACAGAGTTTCAAAGTAAAGATTCTTCTTATAATGCATTCCCTTTTAGTCTAAAACACAATCTCTTGCCCTGAAACAGTGTTTAAGGTGAATACAAAGCTGTTTCATAGTGTCAAAAAGGTAAAGAACAGAGTTTCAAAGTAAAGATTCTTCTTATAATGCATTCCCTTTTAGTCTAAAACACAATCTCTTGCCCTGAAACAGTGTTTAAGGTGAATACAAAGGTGTTTCATAGTGTCAAAAAGGTAAAGAACAGAGTTTCAAAGTAAAGATTCTTCTTATAATGCATTCCCGTTTAGTCTAAAACACAATCTCTTGCCCTGAAACAGTGTTTAAGGTAAATACAAAGCTGTTTCATAGTGTCAAAAAGGTAAAGAACAGAGTTTCAAAGTAAAGATTCTTCTTATAATGCATTCCCTTTTAGTCTAAAACACAATCTCTTGCCCTGAAACAGTGTTTAAGGTGAATACAAAGCTGTTTCATAGTGTCAAAAAGGTAAAGAACAGAGTTTCAAAATAAAGATTCTTCTTATAATGCAGTCTCTTTTAGTCTAAAACACAATCTCTTGCCCTGAAACAGTGTTTAAGGTGAATAGAAAGCTGTTTCATAGTGTCAAAAAGGTAAAGAATAAAGTTTCAAAGTAAAGATTCTTCTTATAATGCAGTCTCTTTTAGTCTAAAACACAATCTCTTGCACTGAAACAGTGTTTAAGGCGAGTACAAAGCTGTTTCACAGTGTGAAAAAGGTAAAGAACAGAGTTTCAAAGTAAAGATTCTTCTTATAATGCATTCCCGTTTAGTCTAAAACACAATCTCTTGCCCTGAAACAGTGTTTAAGGTAAATACAAAGCTGTTTCATAGTGTGAAAAAGGTAAAGAACAGAGTTTCAAATTAAAGATTCTTCTTATATTGCATTCCCTTTAGTCTAAAACACAATCTCTTGCCCTGAAACAGTGTTTAAGGTAAATACAAAGCTGTTTCATAGTGTCAAAAAGGTAAAGAACAGAGTTTCAAAGTAAAGATTCTTCTTATAATGCATTCCCTTTTAGTCTAAAACACAATCTCTTGCCCTGAAACAGTGTTTAAGGTGAATACAAAGCTGTTTCATAGTGTGAAAAAGGGAAAGAACAGAGTTTCAAAGTAAAGATTCTTCTTATAATGCATTCCCTTTTAGTCTAAAACACAATCTCTTGCCCTGAAACAGTGTTTAAGGTGAATAGAAAGCTGTTTCATAGTGTCAAAAAGGTAAAGAACAAAGTTTCAAAGTAAAGATTCTTCTTATAATGCAGTCTCTTTTAGTCTAAAACACAATCTCTTGCCCTGAAACAGTGTTTAAGGCGAATACAAAGCTGTTGCATAGTGTGAAAAAGGTAAAGAACAGTTTCAAAGTAAAGATTCTTCTTATAATGCATTCCCTTTTAGTCTAAAACACAATCTCTTGCCCTGAAACAGTGTTTAAGGTGAATAGAAAGCTGTTTCATAGTGTCAAAAAGGTAAAGAACAAAGTTTCAAAGTAAAGATTCTTCTTATAATGCAGTCTCTTTTAGTCTAAAACACAATCTCTTGCCCTGAAACAGTGTTTAAGGCGAATACAAAGCTGTTGCATAGTGTGAAAAAGGTAAAGAACAGAGTTTCAAAGTAAAGATTCTTCTTATAATGCATTCCCTTTTAGTCTAAAACACAATCTCTTGCCCTGAAACAGTGTTTAAGGTGAATACAAAGCTGTTTCATAGTGTCAAAAAGGTAAAGAACAGAGTTTCAGAGTAAAGATTCTTCTTATAATGCATTCCCGTTTAGTCTAAAACACAATCTCTTGCCCTGAAACAGTGTTTAAGGTAAATACAAAGCTGTTTTATTGTGTCAAAAAGGTAAAGAACAGAGTTTCAAAGTAAAGATTCTTCTTATAATGCATTCCCTTTTAGTCTAAAACACAATCTCTTGCCCTGAAACAGTGTTTAAGCTGAATACAAAGCTGTTTCATAGTGTGAAAAAGGGAAAGAACAGAGTTTCAAAGTAAAGATTCTTCTTATAATGCATTCCCGTTTAGTTTAAAACACAATCTCTTGCCCTGAAACAGTGTTTAAGGTAAATACAAAGCTGTTTCATAGTGTCAAAAAGGGAAAGAACAGAGTTTCAAAGTAAAGATTCTTCTTATAATGCATTCCCTTTTAGTCTAAAACACAATCTCTTGCCCTGAAACAGTGTTTAAGGTGAATACAAAGCTGTTTCATAGTGTGAAAAAGGGAAAGAACAGAGTTTCAAAGTAAAGATTCTTCTTATAATGCATTCCCTTTTAGTCTAAAACACAATCTCTTGCCCTGAAACAGTGTTTAAGGTGAATAGAAAGCTGTTTCATAGTGTCAAAAAGGTAAAGAACAAAGTTTCAAAGTAAAGATTCTTCTTATAATGCAGTCTCTTTTAGTCTAAAACACAATCTCTTGCCCTGAAACAGTGTTTAAGGCGAATACAAAGCTGTTGCATAGTGTGAAAAAGGTAAAGAACAGTTTCAAAGTAAAGATTCTTCTTATAATGCATTCCCTTTTAGTCTAAAACACAATCTCTTGCCCTGAAACAGTGTTTAAGGTGAATACAAAGCTGTTTCATAGTGTCAAAAAGGTAAAGAACAGAATTTCAAAGTAAAGATTCTTCTTATAATGCATTCCCTTTTAGTCTAAAACACAATCTCTTGCCCTGAAACAGTGTTTAAGGTGAATACAAAGCTGTTTCATAGTGTCAAAAAGGTAAAGAACAGAGTTTCAAAGTAAAGATTCTTCTTATAATGCATTCCCTTTTAGTCTAAAACACAATCTCTTGCCCTGAAACAGTGTTTAAGGTGAATACAAAGCTGTTTCATAGTGTCAAAAAGGTAAAGAACAGAGTTTCAGAGTAAAGATTCTTCTTATAATGCATTCCCGTTTAGTCTAAAACACAATCTCTTGCCCTGAAACAGTGTTTAAGGTAAATACAAAGCTGTTTCATAGTGTCAAAAAGGTAAAGAACAGAGTTTCAAAGTAAAGATTCTCCTTATAATGCATTCCCTTTTAGTCTAAAACACAATCTCTTGCCCTGAAACAGTGTTTAAGGTGAATACAAAGCTGTTTCATAGTGTCAAAAAGGTAAAGAACAGAGTTTCAAAATAAAGATTCTTCTTATAATGCAGTCTCTTTTAGTCTAAAACACAATCTCTTGCCCTGAAAGAGTGCTTAAGGTGAATAGAAAGCTGTTTCATAGTGTCAAAAAGGTAAAGAACAAAGTTTCAAAGTAAAGATTCTTCTTATAATGCAGTCTCTTTTAGTCTAAAACACAATCTCTTGCACTGAAACAGTGTTTAAGGCGAGTACAAAGCTGTTTCACAGTGTGAAAAAGGTAAAGAACAGAGTTTCAAAGTAAAGATTCTTCTTATAATGCATTCCCGTTTAGTCTAAAACACAATCTCTTGCCCTGAAACAGTGTTTAAGGTAAATACAAAGCTGTTTCATAGTGTGAAAAAGGTAAAGAACAGAGTTTCAAATTAAAGATTCTTCTTATAATGCATTCCCTTTAGTCTAAAACACAATCTCTTGCCCTGAAACAGTGTTTAAGGTGAATACAAAGCTGTTTCATAGTGTCAAAAAGGTAAAGAACAAAGTTTCAATGTAAAGATTCTTCTTATAATGCAGTCTCTTTTAGTCTAAAACACAATCTCTTGCCCTGAAACAGTGTTTAAGGTGAATACAAAGCTGTTTCATAGTGTCAAAAAGGTAAAGAACAGCGTTTCAAAGTAAAGATTCTTCTTATAATGCATTCCCTTTTAGTCTAAAACACAATCTCTTGCCCTGAAACAGTGTTTAAGGTGAATACAAAGCTGTTTCATAGTGTCAAAAAGGTAAAGAACAGAGTTTCAAAGTAAAGATTCTTCTTATAATGCATTCCCTTTTAGTCTAAAACACAATCTCTTGCCCTGAAACAGTGTTTAAGGTGAATACAAAGCTGTTTCATAGTGTCAAAAAGGTAAAGAACAGAGTTTCAGAGTAAAGATTCTTCTTATAATGCATTCCCGTTTAGTCTAAAACACAATCTCTTGCCCTGAAACAGTGTTTAAGGTGAATACAAAGCTGTTTCATAGTGTGAAAATGTTAAAGAACAGAGATTGTAAGTAAAGATTCTTCTTATAATGCAGTCTCTTTTAATCTAAAACACAATCTCTTGCCCTGAAACAGTGTTTAAGTTGAATATAAAGTTGTTTCATTGTGTGAAAAAGGTAAAGAACAGAGTTTCTAAGTAAAGATTCTTCTTATAATGCATTCCCTTTTAGTCTAAAACACAATCTCTTGCCCTGAAACAGTGTTTAAGGTGAATAGAAAGCTGTTTCATAGTGTCAAAAAGGTAAAGAACAAAGTTTCAAAGTAAAGATTCTTCTTATAATGCAGTCTCTTTTAGTCTAAAACACAATCTCTTGCCCTGAAACAGTGTTTAAGGCGAATACAAAGCTGTTGCATAGTGTGAAAAAGGTAAAGAACAGTTTCAAAGTAAAGATTCTTCTTAGAATGCATTCCCTTTTAGTCTAAAACACAATCTCTTGCCCTGAAACAGTGTTTAAGGTGAATACAAAGCTGTTTCATAGTGTCAAAAAGGTAAAGAACAGAGTTTCAGAGTAAAGATTCTTCTTATAATGCATTCCCGTTTAGTCTAAAACACAATCTCTTGCCCTGAAACAGTGTTTAAGGTAAATACAAAGCTGTTTCATAGTGTCAAAAAGGTAAAGAACAGAGTTTCAAAGTAAAGATTCTCCTTATAATGCATTCCCTTTTAGTCTAAAACACAATCTCTTGCCCTGAAACAGTGTTTAAGGTGAATACAAAGCTGTTTCATAGTGTCAAAAAGGTAAAGAACAGAGTTTCAAAATAAAGATTCTTCTTATAATGCAGTCTCTTTTAGTCTAAAACACAATCTCTTGCCCTGAAAGAGTGCTTAAGGTGAATAGAAAGCTGTTTCATAGTGTCAAAAAGGTAAAGAACAAAGTTTCAAAGTAAAGATTCTTCTTATAATGCAGTCTCTTTTAGTCTAAAACACAATCTCTTGCACTGAAACAGTGTTTAAGGCGAGTACAAAGCTGTTTCACAGTGTGAAAAAGGTAAAGAACAGAGTTTCAAAGTAAAGATTCTTCTTATAATGCATTCCCGTTTAGTCTAAAACACAATCTCTTGCCCTGAAACAGTGTTTAAGGTAAATACAAAGCTGTTTCATAGTGTGAAAAAGGTAAAGAACAGAGTTTCAAATTAAAGATTCTTCTTATAATGCATTCCCTTTAGTCTAAAACACAATCTCTTGCCCTGAAACAGTGTTTAAGGTGAATACAAAGCTGTTTCATAGTGTCAAAAAGGTAAAGAACAAAGTTTCAATGTAAAGATTCTTCTTATAATGCAGTCTCTTTTAGTCTAAAACACAATCTCTTGCCCTGAAACAGTGTTTAAGGTGAATACAAAGCTGTTTCATAGTGTCAAAAAGGTAAAGAACAGCGTTTCAAAGTAAAGATTCTTCTTATAATGCATTCCCTTTTAGTCTAAAACACAATCTCTTGCCCTGAAACAGTGTTTAAGGTGAATACAAAGCTGTTTCATAGTGTCAAAAAGGTAAAGAACAGAGTTTCAAAGTAAAGATTCTTCTTATAATGCATTCCCTTTTAGTCTAAAACACAATCTCTTGCCCTGAAACAGTGTTTAAGGTGAATACAAAGCTGTTTCATAGTGTCAAAAAGGTAAAGAACAGAGTTTCAGAGTAAAGATTCTTCTTATAATGCATTCCCGTTTAGTCTAAAACACAATCTCTTGCCCTGAAACAGTGTTTAAGGTGAATACAAAGCTGTTTCATAGTGTGAAAATGTTAAAGAACAGAGATTGTAAGTAAAGATTCTTCTTATAATGCAGTCTCTTTTAATCTAAAACACAATCTCTTGCCCTGAAACAGTGTTTAAGTTGAATATAAAGTTGTTTCATTGTGTGAAAAAGGTAAAGAACAGAGTTTCTAAGTAAAGATTCTTCTTATAATGCATTTCCTTTTAGTCTAAAACACAATCTCTTGCCCTGAAACAGTGTTTAAGGTGAATACAAAGCTGTTTCATAGTGTCAAAAAGGTAAAGAACAGAGTTTCAAAGTAAAGATTCTTCTTATAATGCATTCCCTTTTAGTCTAAAACACAATCTCTTGCCCTGAAACAGTGTTTAAGGTGAATACAAAGCTGTTTCATAGTGTCAAAAAGGTAAAGAACAGAGTTTCAAAGTAAAGATTCTTCTTATAATGCATTCCCTTTTAGTCTAAAACACAATCTCTTGCCCTGAAACAGTGTTTAAGGTGAATACAAAGCTGTTTCATAGTGTCAAAAAGGTAAAGAACAGAGTTTCAAAGTAAAGATTCTTCTTATAATGCATTCCCGTTTAGTCTAAAACACAATCTCTTGCCCTGAAACAGTGTTTAAGGTAAATACAAAGCTGTTTCATAGTGTCAAAAAGGTAAAGAACAGAGTTTCAAAGTAAAGATTCTTCTTATAATGCATTCCCTTTTAGTCTAAAACACAATCTCTTGCCCTGAAACAGTGTTTAAGGTGAATACAAAGCTGTTTCATAGTGTGAAAAAGGGAAAGAACAGAGTTTCAAAGTAAAGATTCTTCTTATAATGCATTCCCTTTTAGTCTAAAACACAATCTCTTGCCCTGAAACAGTGTTTAAGGTGAATAGAAAGCTGTTTCATAGTGTCAAAAAGGTAAAGAACAAAGTTTCAAAGTAAAGATTCTTCTTATAATGCAGTCTCTTTTAGTCTAAAACACAATCTCTTGCCCTGAAACAGTGTTTAAGGCGAATACAAAGCTGTTGCATAGTGTGAAAAAGGTAAAGAACAGTTTCAAAGTAAAGATTCTTCTTATAATGCATTCCCTTTTAGTCTAAAACACAATCTCTTGCCCTGAAACAGTGTTTAAGGTGAATACAAAGCTGTTTCATAGTGTCAAAAAGGTAAAGAACAGAGTTTCAAAGTAAAGATTCTTCTTATAATGCATTCACTTTTAGTCTAAAACACAATCTCTTGCCCTGAAACAGTGTTTAAGGTGAATACAAAGCTGTTTCACAGTGTGAAAAAGGTAAAGAACAGAGTTTCAAAGTAAAGATTCTTCTTATAATGCATTCCCGTTTAGTCTAAAACACAATCTCTTGCCCTGAAACAGTGTTTAAGGTGAATACAAAGCTGTTTCATAGTGTGAAAAAGGGAAAGAACAGAGTTTCAAAGTAAAGATTCTTCTTATAATGCATTCCCTTTTAGTCTAAAACACAATCTCTTGCCCTGAAACAGTGTTTAAGGTGAATAGAAAGCTGTTTCATAGTGTCAAAAAGGTAAAGAACAAAGTTTCAAAGTAAAGATTCTTCTTATAATGCAGTCTCTTTTAGTCTAAAACACAATCTCTTGCCCTGAAACAGTGTTTAAGGCGAATACAAAGCTGTTGCATAGTGTGAAAAAGGTAAAGAACAGTTTCAAAGTAAAGATTCTTCTTAGAATGCATTCCCTTTTAGTCTAAAACACAATCTCTTGCCCTGAAACAGTGTTTAAGGTGAATACAAAGCTGTTTCATAGTGTCAAAAAGGTAAAGAACAGAGTTTCAAAGTAAAGATTCTTCTTATAATGCATTCCCTTTTAGTCTAAAACACAATCTCTTGCCCTGAAACAGTGTTTAAGGTGAATAGAAAGCTGTTTCATAGTGTCAAAAAGGTAAAGAACAGAGTTTCAAAGTAAAGATTCTTCTTATAATGCATTCCCTTTTAGTCTAAAACACAATCTCTTGCCCTGAAACAGTGTTTAAGGTGAATACAAAGCTGTTTCATAGTGTCAAAAAGGTAAAGAACAGAGTTTCAAAGTAAAGATTCTTCTTATAATGCATTCCCTTTTAGTCTAAAACACAATCTCTTGCCCTGAAACAGTGTTTAAGGTGAATACAAAGCTGTTTCATAGTGTCAAAAAGGTAAAGAACAGAGTTTCAAAGTAAAGATTCTTCTTATAATGCATTCCCTTTTAGTCTAAAACACAATCTCTTGCCCTGAAACAGTGTTTAAGGTGAATACAAAGGTGTTTCATAGTGTCAAAAAGGTAAAGAACAGAGTTTCAAAGTAAAGATTCTTCTTATAATGCATTCCCGTTTAGTCTAAAACACAATCTCTTGCCCTGAAACAGTGTTTAAGGTAAATACAAAGCTGTTTCATAGTGTCAAAAAGGTAAAGAACAGAGTTTCAAAATAAAGATTCTTCTTATAATGCAGTCTCTTTTAGTCTAAAACACAATCTCTTGCCCTGAAACAGTGTTTAAGGTGAATAGAAAGCTGTTTCATAGTGTCAAAAAGGTAAAGAACAAAGTTTCAAAGTAAAGATTCTTCTTATAATGCAGTCTCTTTTAGTCTAAAACACAATCTCTTGCAGTGAAACAGTGTTTAAGGCGAGTACAAAGCTGTTTCACAGTGTGAAAAAGGTAAAGAACAGAGTTTCAAAGTAAAGATTCTTCTTATAATGCATTCCCGTTTAGTCTAAAACACAATCTCTTGCCCTGAAACAGTGTTTAAGGTAAATACAAAGCTGTTTCATAGTGTGAAAAAGGTAAAGAACAGAGTTTCAAATTAAAGATTCTTCTTATATTGCATTCCCTTTAGTCTAAAACACAATCTCTTGCCCTGAAACAGTGTTTAAGGTAAATACAAAGCTGTTTCATAGTGTCAAAAAGGGAAAGAACAGAGTTTCAAAGTAAAGATTCTTCTTATAATGCATTCCCTTTTAGTCTAAAACACAATCTCTTGCCCTGAAACAGTGTTTAAGGTGAATACAAAGCTGTTTCATAGTGTGAAAAAGGGAAAGAACAGAGTTTCAAAGTAAAGATTCTTCTTATAATGCATTCCCTTTTAGTCTAAAACACAATCTCTTGCCCTGAAACAGTGTTTAAGGTGAATAGAAAGCTGTTTCATAGTGTCAAAAAGGTAAAGAACAAAGTTTCAAAGTAAAGATTCTTCTTATAATGCAGTCTCTTTTAGTCTAAAACACAATCTCTTGCCCTGAAACAGTGTTTAAGGCGAATACAAAGCTGTTGCATAGTGTGAAAAAGGTAAAGAACAGTTTCAAAGTAAAGATTCTTCTTATAATGCATTCCCTTTTAGTCTAAAACACAATCTCTTGCCCTGAAACAGTGTTTAAGGTGAATACAAAGCTGTTTCATAGTGTCAAAAAGGTAAAGAACAGAATTTCAAAGTAAAGATTCTTCTTATAATGCATTCCCTTTTAGTCTAAAACACAATCTCTTGCCCTGAAACAGTGTTTAAGGTGAATACAAAGCTGTTTCATAGTGTCAAAAAGGTAAAGAACAGAGTTTCAAAGTAAAGATTCTTCTTATAATGCATTCCCTTTTAGTCTAAAACACAATCTCTTGCCCTGAAACAGTGTTTAAGGTGAATACAAAGCTGTTTCATAGTGTCAAAAAGGTAAAGAACAGAGTTTCAGAGTAAAGATTCTTCTTATAATGCATTCCCGTTTAGTCTAAAACACAATCTCTTGCCCTGAAACAGTGTTTAAGGTAAATACAAAGCTGTTTCATAGTGTCAAAAAGGTAAAGAACAGAGTTTCAAAGTAAAGATTCTCCTTATAATGCATTCCCTTTTAGTCTAAAACACAATCTCTTGCCCTGAAACAGTGTTTAAGGTGAATACAAAGCTGTTTCATAGTGTCAAAAAGGTAAAGAACAGAGTTTCAAAATAAAGATTCTTCTTATAATGCAGTCTCTTTTAGTCTAAAACACAATCTCTTGCCCTGAAAGAGTGCTTAAGGTGAATAGAAAGCTGTTTCATAGTGTCAAAAAGGTAAAGAACAAAGTTTCAAAGTAAAGATTCTTCTTATAATGCAGTCTCTTTTAGTCTAAAACACAATCTCTTGCACTGAAACAGTGTTTAAGGCGAGTACAAAGCTGTTTCACAGTGTGAAAAAGGTAAAGAACAGAGTTTCAAAGTAAAGATTCTTCTTATAATGCATTCCCGTTTAGTCTAAAACACAATCTCTTGCCCTGAAACAGTGTTTAAGGTAAATACAAAGCTGTTTCATAGTGTGAAAAAGGTAAAGAACAGAGTTTCAAATTAAAGATTCTTCTTATAATGCATTCCCTTTAGTCTAAAACACAATCTCTTGCCCTGAAACAGTGTTTAAGGTGAATACAAAGCTGTTTCATAGTGTCAAAAAGGTAAAGAACAAAGTTTCAATGTAAAGATTCTTCTTATAATGCAGTCTCTTTTAGTCTAAAACACAATCTCTTGCCCTGAAACAGTGTTTAAGGTGAATACAAAGCTGTTTCATAGTGTCAAAAAGGTAAAGAACAGCGTTTCAAAGTAAAGATTCTTCTTATAATGCATTCCCTTTTAGTCTAAAACACAATCTCTTGCCCTGAAACAGTGTTTAAGGTGAATACAAAGCTGTTTCATAGTGTCAAAAAGGTAAAGAACAGAGTTTCAAAGTAAAGATTCTTCTTATAATGCATTCCCTTTTAGTCTAAAACACAATCTCTTGCCCTGAAACAGTGTTTAAGGTGAATACAAAGCTGTTTCATAGTGTCAAAAAGGTAAAGAACAGAGTTTCAGAGTAAAGATTCTTCTTATAATGCATTCCCGTTTAGTCTAAAACACAATCTCTTGCCCTGAAACAGTGTTTAAGGTGAATACAAAGCTGTTTCATAGTGTGAAAATGTTAAAGAACAGAGATTGTAAGTAAAGATTCTTCTTATAATGCAGTCTCTTTTAATCTAAAACACAATCTCTTGCCCTGAAACAGTGTTTAAGTTGAATATAAAGTTGTTTCATTGTGTGAAAAAGGTAAAGAACAGAGTTTCTAAGTAAAGATTCTTCTTATAATGCATTCCCTTTTAGTCTAAAACACAATCTCTTGCCCTGAAACAGTGTTTAAGGTGAATAGAAAGCTGTTTCATAGTGTCAAAAAGGTAAAGAACAAAGTTTCAAAGTAAAGATTCTTCTTATAATGCAGTCTCTTTTAGTCTAAAACACAATCTCTTGCCCTGAAACAGTGTTTAAGGCGAATACAAAGCTGTTGCATAGTGTGAAAAAGGTAAAGAACAGTTTCAAAGTAAAGATTCTTCTTAGAATGCATTCCCTTTTAGTCTAAAACACAATCTCTTGCCCTGAAACAGTGTTTAAGGTGAATACAAAGCTGTTTCATAGTGTCAAAAAGGTAAAGAACAGAGTTTCAGAGTAAAGATTCTTCTTATAATGCATTCCCGTTTAGTCTAAAACACAATCTCTTGCCCTGAAACAGTGTTTAAGGTAAATACAAAGCTGTTTCATAGTGTCAAAAAGGTAAAGAACAGAGTTTCAAAGTAAAGATTCTCCTTATAATGCATTCCCTTTTAGTCTAAAACACAATCTCTTGCCCTGAAACAGTGTTTAAGGTGAATACAAAGCTGTTTCATAGTGTCAAAAAGGTAAAGAACAGAGTTTCAAAATAAAGATTCTTCTTATAATGCAGTCTCTTTTAGTCTAAAACACAATCTCTTGCCCTGAAAGAGTGCTTAAGGTGAATAGAAAGCTGTTTCATAGTGTCAAAAAGGTAAAGAACAAAGTTTCAAAGTAAAGATTCTTCTTATAATGCAGTCTCTTTTAGTCTAAAACACAATCTCTTGCACTGAAACAGTGTTTAAGGCGAGTACAAAGCTGTTTCACAGTGTGAAAAAGGTAAAGAACAGAGTTTCAAAGTAAAGATTCTTCTTATAATGCATTCCCGTTTAGTCTAAAACACAATCTCTTGCCCTGAAACAGTGTTTAAGGTAAATACAAAGCTGTTTCATAGTGTGAAAAAGGTAAAGAACAGAGTTTCAAATTAAAGATTCTTCTTATAATGCATTCCCTTTAGTCTAAAACACAATCTCTTGCCCTGAAACAGTGTTTAAGGTGAATACAAAGCTGTTTCATAGTGTCAAAAAGGTAAAGAACAAAGTTTCAATGTAAAGATTCTTCTTATAATGCAGTCTCTTTTAGTCTAAAACACAATCTCTTGCCCTGAAACAGTGTTTAAGGTGAATACAAAGCTGTTTCATAGTGTCAAAAAGGTAAAGAACAGCGTTTCAAAGTAAAGATTCTTCTTATAATGCATTCCCTTTTAGTCTAAAACACAATCTCTTGCCCTGAAACAGTGTTTAAGGTGAATACAAAGCTGTTTCATAGTGTCAAAAAGGTAAAGAACAGAGTTTCAAAGTAAAGATTCTTCTTATAATGCATTCCCTTTTAGTCTAAAACACAATCTCTTGCCCTGAAACAGTGTTTAAGGTGAATACAAAGCTGTTTCATAGTGTCAAAAAGGTAAAGAACAGAGTTTCAGAGTAAAGATTCTTCTTATAATGCATTCCCGTTTAGTCTAAAACACAATCTCTTGCCCTGAAACAGTGTTTAAGGTGAATACAAAGCTGTTTCATAGTGTGAAAATGTTAAAGAACAGAGATTGTAAGTAAAGATTCTTCTTATAATGCAGTCTCTTTTAATCTAAAACACAATCTCTTGCCCTGAAACAGTGTTTAAGTTGAATATAAAGTTGTTTCATTGTGTGAAAAAGGTAAAGAACAGAGTTTCTAAGTAAAGATTCTTCTTATAATGCATTTCCTTTTAGTCTAAAACACAATCTCTTGCCCTGAAACAGTGTTTAAGGTGAATACAAAGCTGTTTCATAGTGTCAAAAAGGTAAAGAACAGAGTTTCAAAGTAAAGATTCTTCTTATAATGCATTCCCTTTTAGTCTAAAACACAATCTCTTGCCCTGAAACAGTGTTTAAGGTGAATACAAAGCTGTTTCATAGTGTCAAAAAGGTAAAGAACAGAGTTTCAAAGTAAAGATTCTTCTTATAATGCATTCCCTTTTAGTCTAAAACACAATCTCTTGCCCTGAAACAGTGTTTAAGGTGAATACAAAGCTGTTTCATAGTGTCAAAAAGGTAAAGAACAGAGTTTCAAAGTAAAGATTCTTCTTATAATGCATTCCCGTTTAGTCTAAAACACAATCTCTTGCCCTGAAACAGTGTTTAAGGTAAATACAAAGCTGTTTCATAGTGTCAAAAAGGTAAAGAACAGAGTTTCAAAGTAAAGATTCTTCTTATAATGCATTCCCTTTTAGTCTAAAACACAATCTCTTGCCCTGAAACAGTGTTTAAGGTGAATACAAAGCTGTTTCATAGTGTGAAAAAGGGAAAGAACAGAGTTTCAAAGTAAAGATTCTTCTTATAATGCATTCCCTTTTAGTCTAAAACACAATCTCTTGCCCTGAAACAGTGTTTAAGGTGAATAGAAAGCTGTTTCATAGTGTCAAAAAGGTAAAGAACAAAGTTTCAAAGTAAAGATTCTTCTTATAATGCAGTCTCTTTTAGTCTAAAACACAATCTCTTGCCCTGAAACAGTGTTTAAGGCGAATACAAAGCTGTTGCATAGTGTGAAAAAGGTAAAGAACAGTTTCAAAGTAAAGATTCTTCTTATAATGCATTCCCTTTTAGTCTAAAACACAATCTCTTGCCCTGAAACAGTGTTTAAGGTGAATACAAAGCTGTTTCATAGTGTCAAAAAGGTAAAGAACAGAGTTTCAAAGTAAAGATTCTTCTTATAATGCATTCACTTTTAGTCTAAAACACAATCTCTTGCCCTGAAACAGTGTTTAAGGTGAATACAAAGCTGTTTCACAGTGTGAAAAAGGTAAAGAACAGAGTTTCAAAGTAAAGATTCTTCTTATAATGCATTCCCGTTTAGTCTAAAACACAATCTCTTGCCCTGAAACAGTGTTTAAGGTGAATACAAAGCTGTTTCATAGTGTGAAAAAGGGAAAGAACAGAGTTTCAAAGTAAAGATTCTTCTTATAATGCATTCCCTTTTAGTCTAAAACACAATCTCTTGCCCTGAAACAGTGTTTAAGGTGAATAGAAAGCTGTTTCATAGTGTCAAAAAGGTAAAGAACAAAGTTTCAAAGTAAAGATTCTTCTTATAATGCAGTCTCTTTTAGTCTAAAACACAATCTCTTGCCCTGAAACAGTGTTTAAGGCGAATACAAAGCTGTTGCATAGTGTGAAAAAGGTAAAGAACAGTTTCAAAGTAAAGATTCTTCTTAGAATGCATTCCCTTTTAGTCTAAAACACAATCTCTTGCCCTGAAACAGTGTTTAAGGTGAATACAAAGCTGTTTCATAGTGTCAAAAAGGTAAAGAACAGAGTTTCAAAGTAAAGATTCTTCTTATAATGCATTCCCTTTTAGTCTAAAACACAATCTCTTGCCCTGAAACAGTGTTTAAGGTGAATAGAAAGCTGTTTCATAGTGTCAAAAAGGTAAAGAACAGAGTTTCAAAGTAAAGATTCTTCTTATAATGCATTCCCTTTTAGTCTAAAACACAATCTCTTGCCCTGAAACAGTGTTTAAGGTGAATACAAAGCTGTTTCATAGTGTCAAAAAGGTAAAGAACAGAGTTTCAAAGTAAAGATTCTTCTTATAATGCATTCCCTTTTAGTCTAAAACACAATCTCTTGCCCTGAAACAGTGTTTAAGGTGAATACAAAGCTGTTTCATAGTGTCAAAAAGGTAAAGAACAGAGTTTCAAAGTAAAGATTCTTCTTATAATGCATTCCCTTTTAGTCTAAAACACAATCTCTTGCCCTGAAACAGTGTTTAAGGTGAATACAAAGGTGTTTCATAGTGTCAAAAAGGTAAAGAACAGAGTTTCAAAGTAAAGATTCTTCTTATAATGCATTCCCGTTTAGTCTAAAACACAATCTCTTGCCCTGAAACAGTGTTTAAGGTAAATACAAAGCTGTTTCATAGTGTCAAAAAGGTAAAGAACAGAGTTTCAAAATAAAGATTCTTCTTATAATGCAGTCTCTTTTAGTCTAAAACACAATCTCTTGCCCTGAAACAGTGTTTAAGGTGAATAGAAAGCTGTTTCATAGTGTCAAAAAGGTAAAGAACAAAGTTTCAAAGTAAAGATTCTTCTTATAATGCAGTCTCTTTTAGTCTAAAACACAATCTCTTGCAGTGAAACAGTGTTTAAGGCGAGTACAAAGCTGTTTCACAGTGTGAAAAAGGTAAAGAACAGAGTTTCAAAGTAAAGATTCTTCTTATAATGCATTCCCGTTTAGTCTAAAACACAATCTCTTGCCCTGAAACAGTGTTTAAGGTAAATACAAAGCTGTTTCATAGTGTGAAAAAGGTAAAGAACAGAGTTTCAAATTAAAGATTCTTCTTATATTGCATTCCCTTTAGTCTAAAACACAATCTCTTGCCCTGAAACAGTGTTTAAGGTAAATACAAAGCTGTTTCATAGTGTCAAAAAGGTAAAGAACAGAGTTTCAAAGTAAAGATTCTTCTTATAATGCATTCCCTTTTAGTCTAAAACACAATCTCTTGCCCTGAAACAGTGTTTAAGGTGAATACAAAGCTGTTTCATAGTGTGAAAAAGGGAAAGAACAGAGTTTCAAAGTAAAGATTCTTCTTATAATGCATTCCCTTTTAGTCTAAAACACAATCTCTTGCCCTGAAACAGTGTTTAAGGTGAATAGAAAGCTGTTTCATAGTGTCAAAAAGGTAAAGAACAAAGTTTCAAAGTAAAGATTCTTCTTATAATGCAGTCTCTTTTAGTCTAAAACACAATCTCTTGCCCTGAAACAGTGTTTAAGGCGAATACAAAGCTGTTGCATAGTGTGAAAAAGGTAAAGAACAGTTTCAAAGTAAAGATTCTTCTTATAATGCATTCCCTTTTAGTCTAAAACACAATCTCTTGCCCTGAAACAGTGTTTAAGGCGAATACAAAGCTGTTGCATAGTGTGAAAAAGGTAAAGAACAGAGTTTCAAAGTAAAGATTCTTCTTATAATGCATTCCCTTTTAGTCTAAAACACAATCTCTTGCCCTGAAACAGTGTTTAAGCTGAATACAAAGCTGTTTCATAGTGTGAAAAAGGGAAAGAACAGAGTTTCAAAGTAAAGATTCTTCTTATAATGCATTCCCTTTTAGTCTAAAACACAATCTCTTGCCCTGAAACAGTGTTTAAGGTGAATACAAAGCTGTTTCATAGTGTCAAAAAGGTAAAGAACAGAGTTTCAGAGTAAAGATTCTTCTTATAATGCATTCCCGTTTAGTCTAAAACACAATCTCTTGCCCTGAAACAGTGTTTAAGGTGAATACAAAGCTGTTTCATAGTGTCAAAAAGGTAAAGAACAGAGTTTCAAAGTAAAGATTCTTCTTATAATGCATTCCCTTTTAGTCTAAAACACAATCTCTTGCCCTGAAACAGTGTTTAAGGTGAATACAAAGCTGTTTCATAGTGTCAAAAAGGTAAAGAACAGAGTTTCAAAGTAAAGATTCTTCTTATAATGCATTCCCTTTTAGTCTAAAACACAATCTCTTGCCCTGAAACAGTGTTTAAGGTGAATACAAAGGTGTTTCATAGTGTCAAAAAGGTAAAGAACAGAGTTTCAAAGTAAAGATTCTTCTTATAATGCATTCCCGTTTAGTCTAAAACACAATCTCTTGCCCTGAAACAGTGTTTAAGGTAAATACAAAGCTGTTTCATAGTGTCAAAAAGGTAAAGAACAGAGTTTCAAAGTAAAGATTCTTCTTATAATGCATTCCCTTTTAGTCTAAAACACAATCTCTTGCCCTGAAACAGTGTTTAAGGTGAATACAAAGCTGTTTCATAGTGTCAAAAAGGTAAAGAACAGAGTTTCAAAATAAAGATTCTTCTTATAATGCAGTCTCTTTTAGTCTAAAACACAATCTCTTGCCCTGAAACAGTGTTTAAGGTGAATAGAAAGCTGTTTCATAGTGTCAAAAAGGTAAAGAATAAAGTTTCAAAGTAAAGATTCTTCTTATAATGCAGTCTCTTTTAGTCTAAAACACAATCTCTTGCACTGAAACAGTGTTTAAGGCGAGTACAAAGCTGTTTCACAGTGTGAAAAAGGTAAAGAACAGAGTTTCAAAGTAAAGATTCTTCTTATAATGCATTCCCGTTTAGTCTAAAACACAATCTCTTGCCCTGAAACAGTGTTTAAGGTAAATACAAAGCTGTTTCATAGTGTGAAAAAGGTAAAGAACAGAGTTTCAAATTAAAGATTCTTCTTATATTGCATTCCCTTTAGTCTAAAACACAATCTCTTGCCCTGAAACAGTGTTTAAGGTAAATACAAAGCTGTTTCATAGTGTCAAAAAGGTAAAGAACAGAGTTTCAAAGTAAAGATTCTTCTTATAATGCATTCCCTTTTAGTCTAAAACACAATCTCTTGCCCTGAAACAGTGTTTAAGGTGAATACAAAGCTGTTTCATAGTGTGAAAAAGGGAAAGAACAGAGTTTCAAAGTAAAGATTCTTCTTATAATGCATTCCCTTTTAGTCTAAAACACAATCTCTTGCCCTGAAACAGTGTTTAAGGTGAATAGAAAGCTGTTTCATAGTGTCAAAAAGGTAAAGAACAAAGTTTCAAAGTAAAGATTCTTCTTATAATGCAGTCTCTTTTAGTCTAAAACACAATCTCTTGCCCTGAAACAGTGTTTAAGGCGAATACAAAGCTGTTGCATAGTGTGAAAAAGGTAAAGAACAGTTTCAAAGTAAAGATTCTTCTTATAATGCATTCCCTTTTAGTCTAAAACACAATCTCTTGCCCTGAAACAGTGTTTAAGGTGAATAGAAAGCTGTTTCATAGTGTCAAAAAGGTAAAGAACAAAGTTTCAAAGTAAAGATTCTTCTTATAATGCAGTCTCTTTTAGTCTAAAACACAATCTCTTGCCCTGAAACAGTGTTTAAGGCGAATACAAAGCTGTTGCATAGTGTGAAAAAGGTAAAGAACAGAGTTTCAAAGTAAAGATTCTTCTTATAATGCATTCCCTTTTAGTCTAAAACACAATCTCTTGCCCTGAAACAGTGTTTAAGGTGAATACAAAGCTGTTTCATAGTGTCAAAAAGGTAAAGAACAGAGTTTCAGAGTAAAGATTCTTCTTATAATGCATTCCCGTTTAGTCTAAAACACAATCTCTTGCCCTGAAACAGTGTTTAAGGTAAATACAAAGCTGTTTTATTGTGTCAAAAAGGTAAAGAACAGAGTTTCAAAGTAAAGATTCTTCTTATAATGCATTCCCTTTTAGTCTAAAACACAATCTCTTGCCCTGAAACAGTGTTTAAGCTGAATACAAAGCTGTTTCATAGTGTGAAAAAGGGAAAGAACAGAGTTTCAAAGTAAAGATTCTTCTTATAATGCATTCCCGTTTAGTTTAAAACACAATCTCTTGCCCTGAAACAGTGTTTAAGGTAAATACAAAGCTGTTTCATAGTGTCAAAAAGGGAAAGAACAGAGTTTCAAAGTAAAGATTCTTCTTATAATGCATTCCCTTTTAGTCTAAAACACAATCTCTTGCCCTGAAACAGTGTTTAAGGTGAATACAAAGCTGTTTCATAGTGTGAAAAAGGGAAAGAACAGAGTTTCAAAGTAAAGATTCTTCTTATAATGCATTCCCTTTTAGTCTAAAACACAATCTCTTGCCCTGAAACAGTGTTTAAGGTGAATAGAAAGCTGTTTCATAGTGTCAAAAAGGTAAAGAACAAAGTTTCAAAGTAAAGATTCTTCTTATAATGCAGTCTCTTTTAGTCTAAAACACAATCTCTTGCCCTGAAACAGTGTTTAAGGCGAATACAAAGCTGTTGCATAGTGTGAAAAAGGTAAAGAACAGTTTCAAAGTAAAGATTCTTCTTATAATGCATTCCCTTTTAGTCTAAAACACAATCTCTTGCCCTGAAACAGTGTTTAAGGTGAATACAAAGCTGTTTCATAGTGTCAAAAAGGTAAAGAACAGAATTTCAAAGTAAAGATTCTTCTTATAATGCATTCCCTTTTAGTCTAAAACACAATCTCTTGCCCTGAAACAGTGTTTAAGGTGAATACAAAGCTGTTTCATAGTGTCAAAAAGGTAAAGAACAGAGTTTCAAAGTAAAGATTCTTCTTATAATGCATTCCCTTTTAGTCTAAAACACAATCTCTTGCCCTGAAACAGTGTTTAAGGTGAATACAAAGCTGTTTCATAGTGTCAAAAAGGTAAAGAACAGAGTTTCAGAGTAAAGATTCTTCTTATAATGCATTCCCGTTTAGTCTAAAACACAATCTCTTGCCCTGAAACAGTGTTTAAGGTAAATACAAAGCTGTTTCATAGTGTCAAAAAGGTAAAGAACAGAGTTTCAAAGTAAAGATTCTCCTTATAATGCATTCCCTTTTAGTCTAAAACACAATCTCTTGCCCTGAAACAGTGTTTAAGGTGAATACAAAGCTGTTTCATAGTGTCAAAAAGGTAAAGAACAGAGTTTCAAAATAAAGATTCTTCTTATAATGCAGTCTCTTTTAGTCTAAAACACAATCTCTTGCCCTGAAAGAGTGCTTAAGGTGAATAGAAAGCTGTTTCATAGTGTCAAAAAGGTAAAGAACAAAGTTTCAAAGTAAAGATTCTTCTTATAATGCAGTCTCTTTTAGTCTAAAACACAATCTCTTGCACTGAAACAGTGTTTAAGGCGAGTACAAAGCTGTTTCACAGTGTGAAAAAGGTAAAGAACAGAGTTTCAAAGTAAAGATTCTTCTTATAATGCATTCCCGTTTAGTCTAAAACACAATCTCTTGCCCTGAAACAGTGTTTAAGGTAAATACAAAGCTGTTTCATAGTGTGAAAAAGGTAAAGAACAGAGTTTCAAATTAAATATTCTTCTTATAATGCATTCCCTTTAGTCTAAAACACAATCTCTTGCCCTGAAACAGTGTTTAAGGTGAATACAAAGCTGTTTCATAGTGTCAAAAAGGTAAAGAACAAAGTTTCAATGTAAAGATTCTTCTTATAATGCAGTCTCTTTTAGTCTAAAACACAATCTCTTGCCCTGAAACAGTGTTTAAGGTGAATACAAAGCTGTTTCATAGTGTCAAAAAGGTAAAGAACAGCGTTTCAAAGTAAAGATTCTTCTTATAATGCATTCCCTTTTAGTCTAAAACACAATCTCTTGCCCTGAAACAGTGTTTAAGGTGAATACAAAGCTGTTTCATAGTGTCAAAAAGGTAAAGAACAGAGTTTCAAAGTAAAGATTCTTCTTATAATGCATTCCCTTTTAGTCTAAAACACAATCTCTTGCCCTGAAACAGTGTTTAAGGTGAATACAAAGCTGTTTCATAGTGTCAAAAAGGTAAAGAACAGAGTTTCAGAGTAAAGATTCTTCTTATAATGCATTCCCGTTTAGTCTAAAACACAATCTCTTGCCCTGAAACAGTGTTTAAGGTGAATACAAAGCTGTTTCATAGTGTGAAAATGTTAAAGAACAGAGATTGTAAGTAAAGATTCTTCTTATAATGCAGTCTCTTTTAATCTAAAACACAATCTCTTGCCCTGAAACAGTGTTTAAGTTGAATATAAAGTTGTTTCATTGTGTGAAAAAGGTAAAGAACAGAGTTTCTAAGTAAAGATTCTTCTTATAATGCATTTCCTTTTAGTCTAAAACACAATCTCTTGCCCTGAAACAGTGTTTAAGGTGAATACAAAGCTGTTTCATAGTGTCAAAAAGGTAAAGAACAGAGTTTCAAAGTAAAGATTCTTCTTATAATGCATTCCCTTTTAGTCTAAAACACAATCTCTTGCCCTGAAACAGTGTTTAAGGTGAATACAAAGCTGTTTCATAGTGTCAAAAAGGTAAAGAACAGAGTTTCAAAGTAAAGATTCTTCTTATAATGCATTCCCTTTTAGTCTAAAACACAATCTCTTGCCCTGAAACAGTGTTTAAGGTGAATACAAAGCTGTTTCATAGTGTCAAAAAGGTAAAGAACAGAGTTTCAAAGTAAAGATTCTTCTTATAATGCATTCCCGTTTAGTCTAAAACACAATCTCTTGCCCTGAAACAGTGTTTAAGGTAAATACAAAGCTGTTTCATAGTGTCAAAAAGGTAAAGAACAGAGTTTCAAAGTAAAGATTCTTCTTATAATGCATTCCCTTTTAGTCTAAAACACAATCTCTTGCCCTGAAACAGTGTTTAAGGTGAATACAAAGCTGTTTCATAGTGTGAAAAAGGGAAAGAACAGAGTTTCAAAGTAAAGATTCTTCTTATAATGCATTCCCTTTTAGTCTAAAACACAATCTCTTGCCCTGAAACAGTGTTTAAGGTGAATAGAAAGCTGTTTCATAGTGTCAAAAAGGTAAAGAACAAAGTTTCAAAGTAAAGATTCTTCTTATAATGCAGTCTCTTTTAGTCTAAAACACAATCTCTTGCCCTGAAACAGTGTTTAAGGCGAATACAAAGCTGTTGCATAGTGTGAAAAAGGTAAAGAACAGTTTCAAAGTAAAGATTCTTCTTATAATGCATTCCCTTTTAGTCTAAAACACAATCTCTTGCCCTGAAACAGTGTTTAAGGTGAATACAAAGCTGTTTCATAGTGTCAAAAAGGTAAAGAACAGAGTTTCAAAGTAAAGATTCTTCTTATAATGCATTCACTTTTAGTCTAAAACACAATCTCTTGCCCTGAAACAGTGTTTAAGGTGAATACAAAGCTGTTTCACAGTGTGAAAAAGGTAAAGAACAGAGTTTCAAAGTAAAGATTCTTCTTATAATGCATTCCCGTTTAGTCTAAAACACAATCTCTTGCCCTGAAACAGTGTTTAAGGTGAATACAAAGCTGTTTCATAGTGTGAAAAAGGGAAAGAACAGAGTTTCAAAGTAAAGATTCTTCTTATAATGCATTCCCTTTTAGTCTAAAACACAATCTCTTGCCCTGAAACAGTGTTTAAGGTGAATAGAAAGCTGTTTCATAGTGTCAAAAAGGTAAAGAACAAAGTTTCAAAGTAAAGATTCTTCTTATAATGCAGTCTCTTTTAGTCTAAAACACAATCTCTTGCCCTGAAACAGTGTTTAAGGCGAATACAAAGCTGTTGCATAGTGTGAAAAAGGTAAAGAACAGTTTCAAAGTAAAGATTCTTCTTAGAATGCATTCCCTTTTAGTCTAAAACACAATCTCTTGCCCTGAAACAGTGTTTAAGGTGAATACAAAGCTGTTTCATAGTGTCAAAAAGGTAAAGAACAGAGTTTCAAAGTAAAGATTCTTCTTATAATGCATTCCCTTTTAGTCTAAAACACAATCTCTTGCCCTGAAACAGTGTTTAAGGTGAATAGAAAGCTGTTTCATAGTGTCAAAAAGGTAAAGAACAGAGTTTCAAAGTAAAGATTCTTCTTATAATGCATTCCCTTTTAGTCTAAAACACAATCTCTTGCCCTGAAACAGTGTTTAAGGTGAATACAAAGCTGTTTCATAGTGTCAAAAAGGTAAAGAACAGAGTTTCAAAGTAAAGATTCTTCATATAATGCATTCCCGTTTAGTCTAAAACACAATCTCTTGCCCTGAAACAGTGTTTAAGGTAAATACAAAGCTGTTTCATAGTGTCAAAAAGGTAAAGAACAGAGTTTCAAAGTAAAGATTCTTCTTATAATGCATTCCCTTTTAGTCTAAAACACAATCTCTTGCCCTGAAACAGTGTTTAAGGTGAATACAAAGCTGTTTCATAGTGTCAAAAAGGTAAAGAACAGAGTTTCAAAATAAAGATTCTTCTTATAATGCAGTCTCTTTTAGTCTAAAACACAATCTCTTGCCCTGAAACAGTGTTTAAGGTGAATAGAAAGCTGTTTCATAGTGTCAAAAAGGTAAAGAACAAAGTTTCAAAGTAAAGATTCTTCTTATAATGCAGTCTCTTTTAGTCTAAAACACAATCTCTTGCACTGAAACAGTGTTTAAGGCGAGTACAAAGCTGTTTCACAGTGTGAAAAAGGTAAAGAACAGAGTTTCAAAGTAAAGATTCTTCTTATAATGCATTCCCGTTTAGTCTAAAACACAATCTCTTGCCCTGAAACAGTGTTTAAGGTAAATACAAAGCTGTTTCATAGTGTGAAAAAGGTAAAGAACAGAGTTTCAAATTAAAGATTCTTCTTATATTGCATTCCCTTTAGTCTAAAACACAATCTCTTGCCCTGAAACAGTGTTTAAGGTGAATAAAAAGCTGTTTCATAGTGTCAAAAAGGTAAAGAACAAAGTTTCAATGTAAAGATTCTTCTTATAATGCAGTCTCTTTTAGTCTAAAACACAATCTCTTGCCCTGAAACAGTGTTTAAGGTGTATACAAAGCTGTTTCAAAGTGTCAAAAAGGTAAAGAACAGAGTTTCAAAGTAAAGATACTTCTTATAATGCATTCCCTTTTAGTCTAAAACACAATCTCTTGCCCTGAAACAGTGTTTAAGGTGAATACAAAGCTGTTTCATAGTGTCAAAAAGGTAAAGAACAGAGTTTCAAAGTAAAGATTCTTCTTATAATGCATTCCCTTTTAGTCTAAAACACAATCTCTTGCCCTGAAACAGTGTTTAAGGTGAATACAAAGCTGTTTCATAGTGTCAAAAAGGTAAAGAACAGAGTTTCAAAGTAAAGATTCTTCTTATAATGCATTCCCTTTTAGTCTAAAACACAATCTCTTGCCCTGAAACAGTGTTTAAGGTGAATACAAAGCTGTTTCATAGTGTCAAAAAGGTAAAGAACAGAGTTTCAGAGTAAAGATTCTTCTTATAATGCATTCCCGTTTAGTCTAAAACACAATCTCTTGCCCTGAAAGAGTGTTTAAGGTGAATAGAAAGCTGTTTCATAGTGTCAAAAAGGTAAAGAACAAAGTTTCAAAGTAAAGATTCTTCTTATAATGCAGTCTCTTTTAGTCTAAAACACAATCTCTTGCACTGAAACAGTGTTTAAGGCGAGTACAAAGCTGTTTCACAATGTGAAAAAGGTAAAGAACAGAGTTTCAAAGTAAAGATTCTTCTTATAATGCATTCCCGTTTAGTCTAAAACACAATCTCTTGCCCTGAAACAGTGTTTAAGGTAAATACAAAGCTGTTTCATAGTGTGAAAAAGGTAAAGAACAGAGTTTCTAAGTAAAGATTCTTCTTATAATGCATTCCCTTTTAGTCTAAAACACAATCTCTTGCACTGAAACAGTGTTTAAGGTGAATACAAAGCTGTTTCATAGTGTGAAAAAGGTAAAGAACAGAGTTTCAAAGTAAAGATTCTTCTTATAATGCATTCCCTTTTAGTATAAAACACAATCTCTTGCCCTGAAACAGTGTTTAAGGTGAATACAAAGCTGTTTCATAGTGTCAAAAAGGTAAAGAATAAAGTTTCAAAGTAAAGATTCTTCTTATAATGCAGTCTCTTTTAGTCTAAAACACAATCTCTTGCCCTGAAACAGTGTTTAAGGTGTATACAAAGCTGTTTCAAAGTGTCAAAAAGGTAAAGAACAGAGTTTCAAAGTAAAGATTCTTCTTATAATGCATTCCCTTTAGTCTAAAACACAATCTCTTGCACTGAAACAGTGTTTAAGGTGAATACAAAGCTGTTTCATAGTGTGAAAAAGGGAAAGAACAGAGTTTCAAAGTAAAGATTCTTCTTATAATGCATTCCCTTTTAGTCTAAAACACAATCTCTTGCCCTGAAACAGTGTTTAAGGTGAATACAAAGCTGTTTAATAGTGTGAAAAAGGTAAAGAACAGAGTTTCAAAGTAAAGATTCTTCTTATAATGCATTCCCTTTTAGTCTAAAACACAATCTCTTGCCCTGAAACAGTGTTTAAGGTGAATAGAAAGCTGTTTCATAGTGTCAAAAAGGTAAAGAACAAAGTTTCAAAGTAAAGATTCTTCTTATAATGCAGTCTCTTTTAGTCTAAAACACAATCTCTTGCCCTGAAACAGTGTTTAAGGCGAATACAAAGCTGTTGCATAGTGTGAAAAAGGTAAAGAACAGAGTTTCAGAGTAAAGATTCTTCTTATAATGCATTCCCGTTTAGTCTAAAACACAATCTCTTGCCCTGAAACAGTGTTTAAGGTAAATACAAAGCTGTTTTATTGTGTCAAAAAGGTAAAGAACAGAGTTTCAAAGTAAAGATTCTTCTTATAATGCATTCCCTTTTAGTCTAAAACACAATCTCTTGCCCTGAAACAGTGTTTAAGCTGAATACAAAGCTGTTTCATAGTGTGAAAAAGGGAAAGAACAGAGTTTCAAAGTAAAGATTCTTCTTATAATGCATTCCCGTTTAGTCTAAAACACAATCTCTTGCCCTGAAACAGTGTTTAAGGTAAATACAAAGCTGTTTCATAGTGTCAAAAAGGTAAAGAACAGAGTTTCAAAGTAAAGATTCTTCTTATAATGCATTCCCTTTTAGTCTAAAACACAATCTCTTGCCCTGAAACAGTGTTTAAGGTGAATACAAAGCTGTTTCATAGTGTGAAAAAGGGAAAGAACAGAGTTTCAAAGTAAAGATTCTTCTTATAATGCATTCCCTTTTAGTCTAAAACACAATCTCTTGCCCTGAAACAGTGTTTAAGGTGAATAGAAAGCTGTTTCATAGTGTCAAAAAGGTAAAGAACAAAGTTTCAAAGTAAAGATTCTTCTTATAATGCAGTCTCTTTTAGTCTAAAACACAATCTCTTGCCCTGAAACAGTGTTTAAGGCGAATACAAAGCTGTTGCATAGTGTGAAAAAGGTAAAGAACAGTTTCAAAGTAAAGATTCTTCTTATAATGCATTCCCTTTTAGTCTAAAACACAATCTCTTGCCCTGAAACAGTGTTTAAGGTGAATACAAAGCTGTTTCATAGTGTCAAAAAGGTAAAGAACAGAGTTTCAAAGTAAAGATTCTTCTTATAATGCATTCCCTTTTAGTCTAAAACACAATCTCTTGCCCTGAAACAGTGTTTAAGGTGAATACAAAGCTGTTTCATAGTGTCAAAAAGGTAAAGAACAGAGTTTCAAAGTAAAGATTCTTCTTATAATGCATTCCCTTTTAGTCTAAAACACAATCTCTTGCCCTGAAACAGTGTTTAAGGTGAATACAAAGCTGTTTCATAGTGTCAAAAAGGTAAAGAACAGAGTTTCAAAGTAAAGATTCTTCTTATAATGCATTCCCTTTTAGTCTAAAACACAATCTCTTGCCCTGAAACAGTGTTTAAGGTGAATACAAAGCTGTTTCATAGTGTCAAAAAGGTAAAGAACAGAGTTTCAAAATAAAGATTCTTCTTATAATGCAGTCTCTTTTAGTCTAAAACACAATCTCTTGCCCTGAAAGAGTGTTTAAGGTGAATAGAAAGCTGTTTCATAGTGTCAAAAAGGTAAAGAACAAAGTTTCAAAGTAAAGATTCTTCTTATAATGCAGTCTCTTTTAGTCTAAAACACAATCTCTTGCACTGAAACAGTGTTTAAGGCGAGTACAAAGCTGTTTCACAGTGTGAAAAAGGTAAAGAACAGAGTTTCAAAGTAAAGATTCTTCTTATAATGCATTCCCGTTTAGTCTAAAACACAATCTCTTGCCCTGAAACAGTGTTTAAGGTAAATACAAAGCTGTTTCATAGTGTGAAAAAGGTAAAGAACAGAGTTTCAAATTAAAGATTCTTCTTATAATGCATTCCCTTTAGTCTAAAACACAATCTCTTGCCCTGAAACAGTGTTTAAGGTGAATACAAAGCTGTTTCATAGTGTCAAAAAGGTAAAGAACAGATTTCAAAGTAAAGATTCTTCTTATAATGCATTCCCTTTAGTCTAAAACACAATCTCTTGCACTGAAACAGTGTTTAAGGTAAATACAAAGCTGTTTCATAGTGTCAAAAAGGTAAAGAACAGAGTTTCAAAGTAAAGATTCTTCTTATAATGCAGTCTCTTTTAGTATAAAACACAATCTCTTGCCCTGAAACAGTGTTTAAGGTGAATACAAAGCTGTTTCATAGTGTCAAAAAGGTAAAGAACAGCGTTTCAAAGTAAAGATTCTTCTTATAATGCATTCCCTTTTAGTCTAAAACACAATCTCTTGCCCTGAAACAGTGTTTAAGGTGAATACAAAGCTGTTTCATAGTGTCAAAAAGGTAAAGAACAGAGTTTCAAAGTAAAGATTCTTCTTATAATGCAGTCTCTTTTAGTCTAAAACACAATCTCTTGCCCTGAAACAGTGTTTAAGGTGAATACAAAGCTGTTTCATAGTGTGAAAAAGGTAAAGAACAGAGTTTCAAAGTAAAGATTCTTCTTATAATGCATTCCCTTTTAGTCTAAAACACAATCTCTTGCCCTGAAACAGTGTTTAAGGTGAATACAAAGCTGTTTCATAGTGTCAAAAAGGTAAAGAACAGAGTTTCAAAGTAAAGATTCTTCTTATAATGCATTCCCTTTTAGTCTAAAACACAATCTCTTGCCCTGAAACAGTGTTTAAGGTGAATACAAAGCTGTTTCATAGTGTCAAAAAGGTAAAGAACAGAGTTTCAGAGTAAAGATTCTTCTTATAATGCATTCCCGTTTAGTCTAAAACACAATCTCTTGCCCTGAAACAGTGTTTAAGGTGAATACAAAGCTGTTTCATAGTGTGAAAATGTTAAAGAACAGAGATTGTAAGTAAAGATTCTTCTTATAATGCAGTCTCTTTTAATATAAAACACAATCTCTTGCCCTGAAACAGTGTTTAAGTTGAATATAAAGTTGTTTCATTGTGTGAAAAAGGTAAAGAACAGAGTTTCTAAGTAAAGATTCTTCTTATAATGCATTTCCTTTTAGTCTAAAACACAATCTCTTGCCCTGAAACAGTGTTTAAGGTGAATACAAAGCTGTTTCATAGTGTCAAAAAGGTAAAGAACAGAGTTTCAAAGTAAAGATTCTTCTTATAATGCATTCCCTTTTAGTCTAAAACACAATCTCTTGCCCTGAAACAGTGTTTAAGCTGAATACAAAGCTGTTTCATAGTGTGAAAAAGGGAAAGAACAGAGTTTCAAAGTAAAGATTCTTCTTATAATGCATTCCCTTTTAGTCTAAAACACAATCTCTTGCCCTGAAACAGTGTTTAAGGTGAATACAAAGCTGTTTCATAGTGTCAAAAAGGTAAAGAACAGAGTTTCAAAGTAAAGATTCTTCTTATAATGCATTCCCGTTTAGTCTAAAACACAATCTCTTGCCCTGAAACAGTGTTTAAGGTAAATACAAAGCTGTTTCATAGTGTCAAAAAGGTAAAGAACAGAGTTTCAAAGTAAAGATTCTTCTTATAATGCATTCCCTTTTAGTCTAAAACACAATCTCTTGCCCTGAAACAGTGTTTAAGGTGAATACAAAGCTGTTTCATAGTGTGAAAAAGGGAAAGAACAGAGTTTCAAAGTAAAGATTCTTCTTATAATGCATTCCCTTTTAGTCTAAAACACAATCTCTTGCCCTGAAACAGTGTTTAAGGTGAATAGAAAGCTGTTTCATAGTGTCAAAAAGGTAAAGAACAAAGTTTCAAAGTAAAGATTCTTCTTATAATGCAGTCTCTTTTAGTCTAAAACACAATCTCTTGCCCTGAAACAGTGTTTAAGGCGAATACAAAGCTGTTGCATAGTGTGAAAAAGGTAAAGAATAGTTTCAAAGTAAAGATTCTTCTTATAATGCATTCCCTTTTAGTCTAAAACACAATCTCTTACCCTGAAACAGTGTTTAAGGTGAATACAAAGCTGTTTCATAGTGTCAAAAAGGTAAAGAACAGAGTTTCAAAGTAAAGATGCTTCTTATAATGCATTCCCTTTTAGTCTAAAACACAATCTCTTGCCCTGAAACAGTGTTTAAGGTGAATACAAAGCTGTTTCATAGTGTCAAAAAGGTAAAGAACAGAGTTTCAAAGTAAAGATTCTTCTTATAATGCATTCCCTTTTAGTCTAAAACACAATCTCTTGCCCTGAAACAGTGTTTAAGGTGAATACAAAGCTGTTTCATAGTGTCAAAAAGGTAAAGAACAGAGTTTCAAAGTAAAGATTCTTCTTATAATGCATTCCCGTTTAGTCTAAAACACAATCTCTTGCCCTGAAACAGTGTTTAAGTTAAATACAAAGCTGTTTCATAGTGTCAAAAAGGTAAAGAACAAAGTTTCAAAGTAAAGATTCTTCTTATAATGCAGTCTCTTTTAGTCTAAAACACAATCTCTTGCCCTGAAACAGTGTTTAAGGCGAATACAAAGCTGTTGCATAGTGTGAAAAAGGTAAAGAACAGTTTCAAAGTAAAGATTCTTCTTATAATGCATTCCCTTTTAGTCTAAAACACAATCTCTTGCCCTGAAACAGTGTTTAAGGTGAATACAAAGCTGTTTCATAGTGTCAAAAAGGTAAAGAACAGAGTTTCAAAGTAAAGATTCTTCTTATAATGCATTCACTTTTAGTCTAAAACACAATCTCTTGCCCTGAAACAGTGTTTAAGGTGAATACAAAGCTGTTTCACAGTGTGAAAAAGGTAAAGAACAGAGTTTCAAAGTAAAGATTCTTCTTATAATGCATTCCCGTTTAGTCTAAAACACAATCTCTTGCCCTGAAACAGTGTTTAAGGTGAATACAAAGCTGTTTCATAGTGTGAAAAAGGGAAAGAACAGAGTTTCAAAGTAAAGATTCTTCTTATAATGCATTCCCTTTTAGTCTAAAACACAATCTCTTGCCCTGAAACAGTGTTTAAGGCGAATACAAAGCTGTTGCATAGTGTGAAAAAGGTAAAGAACAGTTTCAAAGTAAAGATTCTTCTTATAATGCATTCCCTTTTAGTCTAAAACACAATCTCTTGCCCTGAAACAGTGTTTAAGGTGAATACAAAGCTGTTTCATAGTGTCAAAAAGGTAAAGAACAGAGTTTCAAAGTAAAGATTCTTCTTATAATGCATTCCCTTTTAGTCTAAAACACAATCTCTTGCCCTGAAACAGTGTTTAAGGTGAATACAAAGCTGTTTCATAGTGTCAAAAAGGTAAAGAACAGAGTTTCAAAGTAAAGATTCTTCTTATAATGCATTCCCTTTTAGTCTAAAACACAATCTCTTGCCCTGAAACAGTGTTTAAGGTGAATACAAAGCTGTTTCATAGTGTCAAAAAGGTAAAGAACAGAGTTTCAAAGTAAAGATTCTTCATATAATGCATTCCCGTTTAGTCTAAAACACAATCTCTTGCCCTGAAACAGTGTTTAAGGTAAATACAAAGCTGTTTCATAGTGTCAAAAAGGTAAAGAACAGAGTTTCAAAGTAAAGATTCTTCTTATAATGCATTCCCTTTTAGTCTAAAACACAATCTCTTGCCCTGAAACAGTGTTTAAGGTGAATACAAAGCTGTTTCATAGTGTCAAAAAGGTAAAGAACAGAGTTTCAAAATAAAGATTCTTCTTATAATGCAGTCTCTTTTAGTCTAAAACACAATCTCTTGCCCTGAAACAGTGTTTAAGGTGAATAGAAAGCTGTTTCATAGTGTCAAAAAGGTAAAGAACAAAGTTTCAAAGTAAAGATTCTTCTTATAATGCAGTCTCTTTTAGTCTAAAACACAATCTCTTGCACTGAAACAGTGTTTAAGGCGAGTACAAAGCTGTTTCACAGTGTGAAAAAGGTAAAGAACAGAGTTTCAAAGTAAAGATTCTTCTTATAATGCATTCCCGTTTAGTCTAAAACACAATCTCTTGCCCTGAAACAGTGTTTAAGGTAAATACAAAGCTGTTTCATAGTGTGAAAAAGGTAAAGAACAGAGTTTCAAATTAAAGATTCTTCTTATATTGCATTCCCTTTAGTCTAAAACACAATCTCTTGCCCTGAAACAGTGTTTAAGGTGAATAAAAAGCTGTTTCATAGTGTCAAAAAGGTAAAGAACAAAGTTTCAATGTAAAGATTCTTCTTATAATGCAGTCTCTTTTAGTCTAAAACACAATCTCTTGCCCTGAAACAGTGTTTAAGGTGTATACAAAGCTGTTTCAAAGTGTCAAAAAGGTAAAGAACAGAGTTTCAAAGTAAAGATACTTCTTATAATGCATTCCCTTTTAGTCTAAAACACAATCTCTTGCCCTGAAACAGTGTTTAAGGTGAATACAAAGCTGTTTCATAGTGTCAAAAAGGTAAAGAACAGAGTTTCAAAGTAAAGATTCTTCTTATAATGCATTCCCTTTTAGTCTAAAACACAATCTCTTGCCCTGAAACAGTGTTTAAGGTGAATACAAAGCTGTTTCATAGTGTCAAAAAGGTAAAGAACAGAGTTTCAAAGTAAAGATTCTTCTTATAATGCATTCCCTTTTAGTCTAAAACACAATCTCTTGCCCTGAAACAGTGTTTAAGGTGAATACAAAGCTGTTTCATAGTGTCAAAAAGGTAAAGAACAGAGTTTCAGAGTAAAGATTCTTCTTATAATGCATTCCCGTTTAGTCTAAAACACAATCTCTTGCCCTGAAACAGTGTTTAATGTAAATACAAAGCTGTTTCATAGTGTCAAAAAGGTAAAGAACAGAGTTTCAAAGTAAAGATTCTTCTTATAATGCATTCCCTTTTAGTCTAAAACACAATCTCTTGCCCTGAAACAGTGTTTAAGGTGAATACAAAGCTGTTTCATAGTGTCAAAAAGGTAAAGAACAGAGTTTCAAAATAAAGATTCTTCTTATAATGCAGTCTCTTTTAGTCTAAAACACAATCTCTTGCCCTGAAAGAGTGTTTAAGGTGAATAGAAAGCTGTTTCATAGTGTCAAAAAGGTAAAGAACAAAGTTTCAAAGTAAAGATTCTTCTTATAATGCAGTCTCTTTTAGTCTAAAACACAATCTCTTGCACTGAAACAGTGTTTAAGGCGAGTACAAAGCTGTTTCACAATGTGAAAAAGGTAAAGAACAGAGTTTCAAAGTAAAGATTCTTCTTATAATGCATTCCCGTTTAGTCTAAAACACAATCTCTTGCCCTGAAACAGTGTTTAAGGTAAATACAAAGCTGTTTCATAGTGTGAAAAAGGTAAAGAACAGAGTTTCAAATTAAAGATTCTTCTTATAATGCATTCCCTTTAGTCTAAAACACAATCTCTTGCCCTGAAACAGTGTTTAAGGTGAATACAAAGCTGTTTCATAGTGTCAAAAAGGTAAAGAACAAAGTTTCAAAGTAAAGATTCTTCTTATAATGCATTCACTTTTAGTCTAAAACACAATCTCTTGCCCTGAAACAGTGTTTAAGGTGAATACAAAGCTGTTTCATAGTGTCAAAAAGGTAAAGAACAGCGTTTCAAAGTAAAGATTCTTCTTATAATGCATTCCCTTTTAGTCTAAAAGACAATCTCTTGCCCTGAAACAGTGTTTAAGGTGAATACAAAGCTGTTTCATAGTGTGAAAATGTTAAAGAACAGAGATTCTAAGTAAAGATTCTTCTTATAATGCAGTCTCTTTTAATCTAAAACACAATCTCTTGCCCTGAAACAGTGTTTAAGTTGAATATAAAGTTGTTTCATTGTGTGAAAAAGGTAAAGAACAGAGTTTCTAAGTAAAGATTCTTCTTATAATGCATTTCCTTTTAGTCTAAAACACAATCTCTTGCCCTGAAACAGTGTTTAAGGTGAATACAAAGCTGTTTCATAGTGTCAAAAAGGTAAAGAACAGAGTTTCAAAGTAAAGATTCTTCTTATAATGCATTCCCTTTTAGTCTAAAACACAATCTCTTGCCCTGAAACAGTGTTTAAGCTGAATACAAAGCTGTTTCATAGTGTGAAAAAGGGAAAGAACAGAGTTTCAAAGTAAAGATTCTTCTTATAATGCATTCCCTTTTAGTCTAAAACACAATCTCTTGCCCTGAAACAGTGTTTAAGGTGAATACAAAGCTGTTTTATAGTGTCAAAAAGGTAAAGAACAGAGTTTCAAAGTAAAGATTCTTCTTATAATGCATTCCCGTTTAGTCTAAAACACAATCTCTTGCCCTGAAACAGTGTTTAAGGTAAATACAAAGCTGTTTCATAGTGTCAAAAAGGTAAAGAACAGAGTTTCAAAGTAAAGATTCTTCTTATAATGCATTCCCTTTTAGTCTAAAACACAATCTCTTGCCCTGAAACAGTGTTTAAGGTGAAAAGAAAGCTGTTTCATAGTGTCAAAAAGGTAAAGAACAAAGTTTCAAAGTAAAGATTCTTCTTATAATGCAGTCTCTTTTAGTCTAAAACACAATCTCTTGCCCTGAAACAGTGTTTAAGGTGTATACAAAGCTGTTTTAAAGTGTCAAAAAGGTAAAGAACAGAGTTGCAAAGTAAAGATTCTTCTTATAATGCATTCCCTTTTAGTCCAAAACACAATCTCTTGCCCTGAAACAGTGTTTAAGGCGAATACAAAGCTGTTTCACAGTGTGAAAAAGATAAACAGAGTTTCAAAGTAAAGATTCTTCTTATAATGCATTCCCTTTAGTCTAAAACACAATCTCTTGCACTGAAACAGTGTTTAAGGCGAGTACAAAGCTGTTTCACAGTGTGAAAAAGGTAAAGAACAGAGTTTCAAAGTAAAGATTCTTCTTATAATGCATTCCTGTTTAGTCTAAAACACAATCTCTTGCCCTGAAGCAGTGTTTAAGGTAAATACAAAGCTGTTTCATAGTGTCAAAAAGGTAAAGAACAGAGTTTCAAAGTAAAGATTCTTCTTATAATGCATTCCCTTTTAGTCTAAAACACAATCTCTTGCCCTGAAACAGTGTTTAAGGTGAATACAAAGCTGTTTCATAGTGTCAAAAAGGTAAAGAACAGAGTTTCAAAGTAAAGATTCTTCTTATAATGCATTCCCTTTAGTCTAAAACACAATCTCTTGCCCTGAAACAGTGTTTAAGGTAAATACAAAGCTGTTTCATAGTGTCAAAAAGGTAAAGAACAGAGTTTCAAAGTAAAGATTCTTCTTATAATGCAGTCTCTTTTAGTCTAAAACACAATCTCTTGCCCTGAAACAGTGTTTAAGGTGAATAGAAAGCTGTTTCATAGTGTCAAAAAGGTAAAGAACAAAGTTTCAAAGTAAAGATTCTTCTTATAATGCAGACTCTTTTAGTCTAAAACACAATCTCTTGCCCTGAAACAGTGTTTAAGGTGTATACAAAGCTGTTTTAAAGTGTCAAAAAGGTAAAGAACAGAGTTTCAAAGTAAAGATTCTTCTTATAATGCATTCCCTTTTAGTCTAAAACACAATCTCTTGCCCTGAAACAGTGTTTAAGGCGAATACAAAGCTGTTTCACAGTGTGAAAAAGATAAACAGAGTTTCAAAGTAAAGATTCTTCTTATAATGCATTCCCTTTAGTCTAAAACACAATCTCTTGCACTGAAACAGTGTTTAAGGCGAGTACAAAGCTGTTTCACAGTGTGAAAAAGGTAAAGAACAGAGTTTCAAAGTAAAGATTCTTCTTATAATGCATTCCTGTTTAGTCTAAAACACAATCTCTTGCCCTGAAACAGTGTTTAAAGTAAATACAAAGCTGTTTCATAGTGTCAAAAAGGTAAAGAACAGAGTTTCAAAGTAAAGATTCTTCTTATAATGCATTCCCTTTTAGTCTAAAACACAATCTCTTGCCCTGAAACAGTGTTTAAGGTGAATACAAAGCTGTTTCATAGTGTGAAAAAGGGAAAGAACAGAGTTTCAAAGTAAAGATTCTTCTTATAATGCATTCCCTTTTAGTCTAAAACACAATCTCTTGCCCTGAAACAGTGTTTAAGGTGAATAGAAAGCTGTTTCATAGTGTCAAAAAGGTAAAGAACAAAGTTTCAAAGTAAAGATTCTTCTTATAATGCAGTCTCTTTTAGTCTAAAACACAATCTCTTGCCCTGAAACAGTGTTTAAGGCGAATACAAAGCTGTTGCATAGTGTGAAAAAGGTAAAGAATAGTTTCAAAGTAAAGATTCTTCTTATAATGCATTCCCTTTTAGTCTAAAACACAATCTCTTGCCCTGAAACAGTGTTTAAGGTGAATACAAAGCTGTTTCATAGTGTCAAAAAGGTAAAGAACAGAGTTTCAAAGTAAAGATTCTTCTTATAATGCATTCCCGTTTAGTCTAAAACACAATCTCTTGCCCTGAAACAGTGTTTAAGGTAAATACAAAGCTGTTTCATAGTGTCAAAAAGGTAAAGAACAGAGTTTCAAAGTAAAGATTCTTCTTATAATGCATTCCCTTTTAGTCTAAAACACAATCTCTTGCCCTGAAACAGTGTTTAAGGTGAATACAAAGCTGTTTCATAGTGTGAAAAAGGGAAAGAACAGAGTTTCAAAGTAAAGATTCTTCTTATAATGCATTCCCTTTTAGTCTAAAACACAATCTCTTGCCCTGAAACAGTGTTTAAGGTGAATAGAAAGCTGTTTCATAGTGTCAAAAAGGTAAAGAACAAAGTTTCAAAGTAAAGATTCTTCTTATAATGCAGTCTCTTTTAGTCTAAAACACAATCTCTTGCCCTGAAACAGTGTTTAAGGCGAATACAAAGCTGTTGCATAGTGTGAAAAAGGTAAAGAACAGTTTCAAAGTAAAGATTCTTCTTATAATGCATTCCCTTTTAGTCTAAAACACAATCTCTTGCCCTGAAACAGTGTTTAAGGTGAATACAAAGCTGTTTCATAGTGTCAAAAAGGTAAAGAACAGAGTTTCAAAGTAAAGATTCTTCTTATAATGCATTCACTTTTAGTCTAAAACACAATCTCTTGCCCTGAAACAGTGTTTAAGGTGAATACAAAGCTGTTTCACAGTGTGAAAAAGGTAAAGAACAGAGTTTCAAAGTAAAGATTCTTCTTATAATGCATTCCCGTTTAGTCTAAAACACAATCTCTTGCCCTGAAACAGTGTTTAAGGTGAATACAAAGCTGTTTCATAGTGTGAAAAAGGGAAAGAACAGAGTTTCAAAGTAAAGATTCTTCTTATAATGCATTCCCTTTTAGTCTAAAACACAATCTCTTGCCCTGAAACAGTGTTTAAGGCGAATACAAAGCTGTTGCATAGTGTGAAAAAGGTAAAGAACAGTTTCAAAGTAAAGATTCTTCTTATAATGCATTCCCTTTTAGTCTAAAACACAATCTCTTGCCCTGAAACAGTGTTTAAGGTGAATACAAAGCTGTTTCATAGTGTCAAAAAGGTAAAGAACAGAGTTTCAAAGTAAAGATTCTTCTTATAATGCATTCCCTTTTAGTCTAAAACACAATCTCTTGCCCTGAAACAGTGTTTAAGGTGAATACAAAGCTGTTTCATAGTGTCAAAAAGGTAAAGAACAGAGTTTCAAAGTAAAGATTCTTCTTATAATGCATTCCCTTTTAGTCTAAAACACAATCTCTTGCCCTGAAACAGTGTTTAAGGTGAATACAAAGCTGTTTCATAGTGTCAAAAAGGTAAAGAACAGAGTTTCAAAGTAAAGATTCTTCATATAATGCATTCCCGTTTAGTCTAAAACACAATCTCTTGCCCTGAAACAGTGTTTAAGGTAAATACAAAGCTGTTTCATAGTGTCAAAAAGGTAAAGAACAGAGTTTCAAAGTAAAGATTCTTCTTATAATGCATTCCCTTTTAGTCTAAAACACAATCTCTTGCCCTGAAACAGTGTTTAAGGTGAATACAAAGCTGTTTCATAGTGTCAAAAAGGTAAAGAACAGAGTTTCAAAATAAAGATTCTTCTTATAATGCAGTCTCTTTTAGTCTAAAACACAATCTCTTGCCCTGAAACAGTGTTTAAGGTGAATAGAAAGCTGTTTCATAGTGTCAAAAAGGTAAAGAACAAAGTTTCAAAGTAAAGATTCTTCTTATAATGCAGTCTCTTTTAGTCTAAAACACAATCTCTTGCACTGAAACAGTGTTTAAGGCGAGTACAAAGCTGTTTCACAGTGTGAAAAAGGTAAAGAACAGAGTTTCAAAGTAAAGATTCTTCTTATAATGCATTCCCGTTTAGTCTAAAACACAATCTCTTGCCCTGAAACAGTGTTTAAGGTAAATACAAAGCTGTTTCATAGTGTGAAAAAGGTAAAGAACAGAGTTTCAAATTAAAGATTCTTCTTATATTGCATTCCCTTTAGTCTAAAACACAATCTCTTGCCCTGAAACAGTGTTTAAGGTGAATAAAAAGCTGTTTCATAGTGTCAAAAAGGTAAAGAACAAAGTTTCAATGTAAAGATTCTTCTTATAATGCAGTCTCTTTTAGTCTAAAACACAATCTCTTGCCCTGAAACAGTGTTTAAGGTGTATACAAAGCTGTTTCAAAGTGTCAAAAAGGTAAAGAACAGAGTTTCAAAGTAAAGATACTTCTTATAATGCATTCCCTTTTAGTCTAAAACACAATCTCTTGCCCTGAAACAGTGTTTAAGGTGAATACAAAGCTGTTTCATAGTGTCAAAAAGGTAAAGAACAGAGTTTCAAAGTAAAGATTCTTCTTATAATGCATTCCCTTTTAGTCTAAAACACAATCTCTTGCCCTGAAACAGTGTTTAAGGTGAATACAAAGCTGTTTCATAGTGTCAAAAAGGTAAAGAACAGAGTTTCAAAGTAAAGATTCTTCTTATAATGCATTCCCTTTTAGTCTAAAACACAATCTCTTGCCCTGAAACAGTGTTTAAGGTGAATACAAAGCTGTTTCATAGTGTCAAAAAGGTAAAGAACAGAGTTTCAGAGTAAAGATTCTTCTTATAATGCATTCCCGTTTAGTCTAAAACACAATCTCTTGCCCTGAAACAGTGTTTAATGTAAATACAAAGCTGTTTCATAGTGTCAAAAAGGTAAAGAACAGAGTTTCAAAGTAAAGATTCTTCTTATAATGCATTCCCTTTTAGTCTAAAACACAATCTCTTGCCCTGAAACAGTGTTTAAGGTGAATACAAAGCTGTTTCATAGTGTCAAAAAGGTAAAGAACAGAGTTTCAAAATAAAGATTCTTCTTATAATGCAGTCTCTTTTAGTCTAAAACACAATCTCTTGCCCTGAAAGAGTGTTTAAGGTGAATAGAAAGCTGTTTCATAGTGTCAAAAAGGTAAAGAACAAAGTTTCAAAGTAAAGATTCTTCTTATAATGCAGTCTCTTTTAGTCTAAAACACAATCTCTTGCACTGAAACAGTGTTTAAGGCGAGTACAAAGCTGTTTCACAATGTGAAAAAGGTAAAGAACAGAGTTTCAAAGTAAAGATTCTTCTTATAATGCATTCCCGTTTAGTCTAAAACACAATCTCTTACCCTGAAACAGTGTTTAAGGTGAATACAAAGCTGTTTCATAGTGTCAAAAAGGTAAAGAACAGAGTTTCAAAGTAAAGATGCTTCTTATAATGCATTCCCTTTTAGTCTAAAACACAATCTCTTGCCCTGAAACAGTGTTTAAGGTGAATACAAAGCTGTTTCATAGTGTCAAAAAGGTAAAGAACAGAGTTTCAAAGTAAAGATTCTTCTTATAATGCATTCCCTTTTAGTCTAAAACACAATCTCTTGCCCTGAAACAGTGTTTAAGGTGAATACAAAGCTGTTTCATAGTGTCAAAAAGGTAAAGAACAGAGTTTCAAAGTAAAGATTCTTCTTATAATGCATTCCCGTTTAGTCTAAAACACAATCTCTTGCCCTGAAACAGTGTTTAAGGTAAATACAAAGCTGTTTCATAGTGTCAAAAAGGTAAAGAACAGAGTTTCAAAGTAAAGATTCTTCTTATAATGCATTCCCTTTTAGTCTAAAACACAATCTCTTGCCCTGAAACAGTGTTTAAGGTGAATACAAAGCTGTTTCATAGTGTGAAAAAGGGAAAGAACAGAGTTTCAAAGTAAAGATTCTTCTTATAATGCATTCCCTTTTAGTCTAAAACACAATCTCTTGCCCTGAAACAGTGTTTAAGGTGAATAGAAAGCTGTTTCATAGTGTCAAAAAGGTAAAGAACAAAGTTTCAAAGTAAAGATTCTTCTTATAATGCAGTCTCTTTTAGTCTAAAACACAATCTCTTGCCCTGAAACAGTGTTTAAGGCGAATACAAAGCTGTTGCATAGTGTGAAAAAGGTAAAGAACAGTTTCAAAGTAAAGATTCTTCTTATAATGCATTCCCTTTTAGTCTAAAACACAATCTCTTGCCCTGAAACAGTGTTTAAGGTGAATACAAAGCTGTTTCATAGTGTCAAAAAGGTAAAGAACAGAGTTTCAAAGTAAAGATTCTTCTTATAATGCATTCACTTTTAGTCTAAAACACAATCTCTTGCCCTGAAACAGTGTTTAAGGTGAATACAAAGCTGTTTCACAGTGTGAAAAAGGTAAAGAACAGAGTTTCAAAGTAAAGATTCTTCTTATAATGCATTCCCGTTTAGTCTAAAACACAATCTCTTGCCCTGAAACAGTGTTTAAGGTGAATACAAAGCTGTTTCATAGTGTGAAAAAGGGAAAGAACAGAGTTTCAAAGTAAAGATTCTTCTTATAATGCATTCCCTTTTAGTCTAAAACACAATCTCTTGCCCTGAAACAGTGTTTAAGGCGAATACAAAGCTGTTGCATAGTGTGAAAAAGGTAAAGAACAGTTTCAAAGTAAAGATTCTTCTTATAATGCATTCCCTTTTAGTCTAAAACACAATCTCTTGCCCTGAAACAGTGTTTAAGGTGAATACAAAGCTGTTTCATAGTGTCAAAAAGGTAAAGAACAGAGTTTCAAAGTAAAGATTCTTCTTATAATGCATTCCCTTTTAGTCTAAAACACAATCTCTTGCCCTGAAACAGTGTTTAAGGTGAATACAAAGCTGTTTCATAGTGTCAAAAAGGTAAAGAACAGAGTTTCAAAGTAAAGATTCTTCTTATAATGCATTCCCTTTTAGTCTAAAACACAATCTCTTGCCCTGAAACAGTGTTTAAGGTGAATACAAAGCTGTTTCATAGTGTCAAAAAGGTAAAGAACAGAGTTTCAAAGTAAAGATTCTTCATATAATGCATTCCCGTTTAGTCTAAAACACAATCTCTTGCCCTGAAACAGTGTTTAAGGTAAATACAAAGCTGTTTCATAGTGTCAAAAAGGTAAAGAACAGAGTTTCAAAGTAAAGATTCTTCTTATAATGCATTCCCTTTTAGTCTAAAACACAATCTCTTGCCCTGAAACAGTGTTTAAGGTGAATACAAAGCTGTTTCATAGTGTCAAAAAGGTAAAGAACAGAGTTTCAAAATAAAGATTCTTCTTATAATGCAGTCTCTTTTAGTCTAAAACACAATCTCTTGCCCTGAAACAGTGTTTAAGGTGAATAGAAAGCTGTTTCATAGTGTCAAAAAGGTAAAGAACAAAGTTTCAAAGTAAAGATTCTTCTTATAATGCAGTCTCTTTTAGTCTAAAACACAATCTCTTGCACTGAAACAGTGTTTAAGGCGAGTACAAAGCTGTTTCACAGTGTGAAAAAGGTAAAGAACAGAGTTTCAAAGTAAAGATTCTTCTTATAATGCATTCCCGTTTAGTCTAAAACACAATCTCTTGCCCTGAAACAGTGTTTACGGTAAATACAAAGCTGTTTCATAGTGTGAAAAAGGTAAAGAACAGAGTTTCAAATTAAAGATTCTTCTTATATTGCATTCCCTTTAGTCTAAAACACAATCTCTTGCCCTGAAACAGTGTTTAAGGTGAATAAAAAGCTGTTTCATAGTGTCAAAAAGGTAAAGAACAAAGTTTCAATGTAAAGATTCTTCTTATAATGCAGTCTCTTTTAGTCTAAAACACAATCTCTTGCCCTGAAACAGTGTTTAAGGTGTATACAAAGCTGTTTCAAAGTGTCAAAAAGGTAAAGAACAGAGTTTCAAAGTAAAGATACTTCTTATAATGCATTCCCTTTTAGTCTAAAACACAATCTCTTGCCCTGAAACAGTGTTTAAGGTGAATACAAAGCTGTTTCATAGTGTCAAAAAGGTAAAGAACAGAGTTTCAAAGTAAAGATTCTTCTTATAATGCATTCCCTTTTAGTCTAAAACACAATCTCTTGCCCTGAAACAGTGTTTAAGGTGAATACAAAGCTGTTTCATAGTGTCAAAAAGGTAAAGAACAGAGTTTCAAAGTAAAGATTCTTCTTATAATGCATTCCCTTTTAGTCTAAAACACAATCTCTTGCCCTGAAACAGTGTTTAAGGTGAATACAAAGCTGTTTCATAGTGTCAAAAAGGTAAAGAACAGAGTTTCAGAGTAAAGATTCTTCTTATAATGCATTCCCGTTTAGTCTAAAACACAATCTCTTGCCCTGAAACAGTGTTTAATGTAAATACAAAGCTGTTTCATAGTGTCAAAAAGGTAAAGAACAGAGTTTCAAAGTAAAGATTCTTCTTATAATGCATTCCCTTTTAGTCTAAAACACAATCTCTTGCCCTGAAACAGTGTTTAAGGTGAATACAAAGCTGTTTCATAGTGTCAAAAAGGTAAAGAACAGAGTTTCAAAATAAAGATTCTTCTTATAATGCAGTCTCTTTTAGTCTAAAACACAATCTCTTGCCCTGAAAGAGTGTTTAAGGTGAATAGAAAGCTGTTTCATAGTGTCAAAAAGGTAAAGAACAAAGTTTCAAAGTAAAGATTCTTCTTATAATGCAGTCTCTTTTAGTCTAAAACACAATCTCTTGCACTGAAACAGTGTTTAAGGCGAGTACAAAGCTGTTTCACAATGTGAAAAAGGTAAAGAACAGAGTTTCAAAGTAAAGATTCTTCTTATAATGCATTCCCGTTTAGTCTAAAACACAATCTCTTGCCCTGAAACAGTGTTTAAGGTAAATACAAAGCTGTTTCATAGTGTGAAAAAGGTAAAGAACAGAGTTTCAAATTAAAGATTCTTCTTATAATGCATTCCCTTTAGTCTAAAACACAATCTCTTGCCCTGAAACAGTGTTTAAGGTGAATACAAAGCTGTTTCATAGTGTCAAAAAGGTAAAGAACAAAGTTTCAAAGTAAAGATTCTTCTTATAATGCATTCACTTTTAGTCTAAAACACAATCTCTTGCCCTGAAACAGTGTTTAAGGTGAATACAAAGCTGTTTCATAGTGTCAAAAAGGTAAAGAACAGCGTTTCAAAGTAAAGATTCTTCTTATAATGCATTCCCTTTTAGTCTAAAAGACAATCTCTTGCCCTGAAACAGTGTTTAAGGTGAATACAAAGCTGTTTCATAGTGTGAAAATGTTAAAGAACAGAGATTCTAAGTAAAGATTCTTCTTATAATGCAGTCTCTTTTAATCTAAAACACAATCTCTTGCCCTGAAACAGTGTTTAAGTTGAATATAAAGTTGTTTCATTGTGTGAAAAAGGTAAAGAACAGAGTTTCTAAGTAAAGATTCTTCTTATAATGCATTTCCTTTTAGTCTAAAACACAATCTCTTGCCCTGAAACAGTGTTTAAGGTGAATACAAAGCTGTTTCATAGTGTCAAAAAGGTAAAGAACAGAGTTTCAAAGTAAAGATTCTTCTTATAATGCATTCCCTTTTAGTCTAAAACACAATCTCTTGCCCTGAAACAGTGTTTAAGCTGAATACAAAGCTGTTTCATAGTGTGAAAAAGGGAAAGAACAGAGTTTCAAAGTAAAGATTCTTCTTATAATGCATTCCCTTTTAGTCTAAAACACAATCTCTTGCCCTGAAACAGTGTTTAAGGTGAATACAAAGCTGTTTTATAGTGTCAAAAAGGTAAAGAACAGAGTTTCAAAGTAAAGATTCTTCTTATAATGCATTCCCGTTTAGTCTAAAACACAATCTCTTGCCCTGAAACAGTGTTTAAGGTAAATACAAAGCTGTTTCATAGTGTCAAAAAGGTAAAGAACAGAGTTTCAAAGTAAAGATTCTTCTTATAATGCATTCCCTTTTAGTCTAAAACACAATCTCTTGCCCTGAAACAGTGTTTAAGGTGAATACAAAGCTGTTTCATAGTGTCAAAAAGGTAAAGAAAAGAGTTTCAAAGTAAAGATTCTTCTTATAATGCATTCACTTTTAGTCTAAAACACAATCTCTTGCCCTGAAACAGTGTTTAAGGTGAATACAAAGCTGTTTCACAGTGTGAAAAAGGTAAAGAACAGAGTTTCAAAGTAAAGATTCTTCTTATAATGCATTCCCGTTTAGTCTAAAACACAATCTCTTGCCCTGAAACAGTGTTTAAGGTGAATACAAAGCTGTTTCATAGTGTGAAAAAGGGAAAGAACAGAGTTTCAAAGTAAAGATTCTTCTTATAATGCATTCCCTTTTAGTCTAAAACACAATCTCTTGCCCTGAAACAGTGTTTAAGGCGAATACAAAGCTGTTGCATAGTGTGAAAAAGGTAAAGAACAGTTTCAAAGTAAAGATTCTTCTTATAATGCATTCCCTTTTAGTCTAAAACACAATCTCTTGCCCTGAAACAGTGTTTAAGGTGAATACAAAGCTGTTTCATAGTGTCAAAAAGGTAAAGAACAGAGTTTCAAAGTAAAGATTCTTCTTATAATGCATTCCCTTTTAGTCTAAAACACAATCTCTTGCCCTGAAACAGTGTTTAAGGTGAATACAAAGCTGTTTCATAGTGTCAAAAAGGTAAAGAACAGAGTTTCAAAGTAAAGATTCTTCTTATAATGCATTCCCTTTTAGTCTAAAACACAATCTCTTGCCCTGAAACAGTGTTTAAGGTGAATACAAAGCTGTTTCATAGTGTCAAAAAGGTAAAGAACAGAGTTTCAAAGTAAAGATTCTTCATATAATGCATTCCCGTTTAGTCTAAAACACAATCTCTTGCCCTGAAACAGTGTTTAAGGTAAATACAAAGCTGTTTCATAGTGTCAAAAAGGTAAAGAACAGAGTTTCAAAGTAAAGATTCTTCTTATAATGCATTCCCTTTTAGTCTAAAACACAATCTCTTGCCCTGAAACAGTGTTTAAGGTGAATACAAAGCTGTTTCATAGTGTCAAAAAGGTAAAGAACAGAGTTTCAAAATAAAGATTCTTCTTATAATGCAGTCTCTTTTAGTCTAAAACACAATCTCTTGCCCTGAAACAGTGTTTAAGGTGAATAGAAAGCTGTTTCATAGTGTCAAAAAGGTAAAGAACAAAGTTTCAAAGTAAAGATTCTTCTTATAATGCAGTCTCTTTTAGTCTAAAACACAATCTCTTGCACTGAAACAGTGTTTAAGGCGAGTACAAAGCTGTTTCACAGTGTGAAAAAGGTAAAGAACAGAGTTTCAAAGTAAAGATTCTTCTTATAATGCATTCCCGTTTAGTCTAAAACACAATCTCTTGCCCTGAAACAGTGTTTAAGGTAAATACAAAGCTGTTTCATAGTGTGAAAAAGGTAAAGAACAGAGTTTCAAATTAAAGATTCTTCTTATATTGCATTCCCTTTAGTCTAAAACACAATCTCTTGCCCTGAAACAGTGTTTAAGGTGAATAAAAAGCTGTTTCATAGTGTCAAAAAGGTAAAGAACAAAGTTTCAATGTAAAGATTCTTCTTATAATGCAGTCTCTTTTAGTCTAAAACACAATCTCTTGCCCTGAAACAGTGTTTAAGGTGTATACAAAGCTGTTTCAAAGTGTCAAAAAGGTAAAGAACAGAGTTTCAAAGTAAAGATACTTCTTATAATGCATTCCCTTTTAGTCTAAAACACAATCTCTTGCCCTGAAACAGTGTTTAAGGTGAATACAAAGCTGTTTCATAGTGTCAAAAAGGTAAAGAACAGAGTTTCAAAGTAAAGATTCTTCTTATAATGCATTCCCTTTTAGTCTAAAACACAATCTCTTGCCCTGAAACAGTGTTTAAGGTGAATACAAAGCTGTTTCATAGTGTCAAAAAGGTAAAGAACAGAGTTTCAAAGTAAAGATTCTTCTTATAATGCATTCCCTTTTAGTCTAAAACACAATCTCTTGCCCTGAAACAGTGTTTAAGGTGAATACAAAGCTGTTTCATAGTGTCAAAAAGGTAAAGAACAGAGTTTCAGAGTAAAGATTCTTCTTATAATGCATTCCCGTTTAGTCTAAAACACAATCTCTTGCCCTGAAACAGTGTTTAATGTAAATACAAAGCTGTTTCATAGTGTCAAAAAGGTAAAGAACAGAGTTTCAAAGTAAAGATTCTTCTTATAATGCATTCCCTTTTAGTCTAAAACACAATCTCTTGCCCTGAAACAGTGTTTAAGGTGAATACAAAGCTGTTTCATAGTGTCAAAAAGGTAAAGAACAGAGTTTCAAAATAAAGATTCTTCTTATAATGCAGTCTCTTTTAGTCTAAAACACAATCTCTTGCCCTGAAAGAGTGTTTAAGGTGAATAGAAAGCTGTTTCATAGTGTCAAAAAGGTAAAGAACAAAGTTTCAAAGTAAAGATTCTTCTTATAATGCAGTCTCTTTTAGTCTAAAACACAATCTCTTGCACTGAAACAGTGTTTAAGGCGAGTACAAAGCTGTTTCACAATGTGAAAAAGGTAAAGAACAGAGTTTCAAAGTAAAGATTCTTCTTATAATGCATTCCCGTTTAGTCTAAAACACAATCTCTTACCCTGAAACAGTGTTTAAGGTGAATACAAAGCTGTTTCATAGTGTCAAAAAGGTAAAGAACAGAGTTTCAAAGTAAAGATGCTTCTTATAATGCATTCCCTTTTAGTCTAAAACACAATCTCTTGCCCTGAAACAGTGTTTAAGGTGAATACAAAGCTGTTTCATAGTGTCAAAAAGGTAAAGAACAGAGTTTCAAAGTAAAGATTCTTCTTATAATGCATTCCCTTTTAGTCTAAAACACAATCTCTTGCCCTGAAACAGTGTTTAAGGTGAATACAAAGCTGTTTCATAGTGTCAAAAAGGTAAAGAACAGAGTTTCAAAGTAAAGATTCTTCTTATAATGCATTCCCGTTTAGTCTAAAACACAATCTCTTGCCCTGAAACAGTGTTTAAGGTAAATACAAAGCTGTTTCATAGTGTCAAAAAGGTAAAGAACAGAGTTTCAAAGTAAAGATTCTTCTTATAATGCATTCCCTTTTAGTCTAAAACACAATCTCTTGCCCTGAAACAGTGTTTAAGGTGAATACAAAGCTGTTTCATAGTGTGAAAAAGGGAAAGAACAGAGTTTCAAAGTAAAGATTCTTCTTATAATGCATTCCCTTTTAGTCTAAAACACAATCTCTTGCCCTGAAACAGTGTTTAAGGTGAATAGAAAGCTGTTTCATAGTGTCAAAAAGGTAAAGAACAAAGTTTCAAAGTAAAGATTCTTCTTATAATGCAGTCTCTTTTAGTCTAAAACACAATCTCTTGCCCTGAAACAGTGTTTAAGGCGAATACAAAGCTGTTGCATAGTGTGAAAAAGGTAAAGAACAGTTTCAAAGTAAAGATTCTTCTTATAATGCATTCCCTTTTAGTCTAAAACACAATCTCTTGCCCTGAAACAGTGTTTAAGGTGAATACAAAGCTGTTTCATAGTGTCAAAAAGGTAAAGAACAGAGTTTCAAAGTAAAGATTCTTCTTATAATGCATTCACTTTTAGTCTAAAACACAATCTCTTGCCCTGAAACAGTGTTTAAGGTGAATACAAAGCTGTTTCACAGTGTGAAAAAGGTAAAGAACAGAGTTTCAAAGTAAAGATTCTTCTTATAATGCATTCCCGTTTAGTCTAAAACACAATCTCTTGCCCTGAAACAGTGTTTAAGGTGAATACAAAGCTGTTTCATAGTGTGAAAAAGGGAAAGAACAGAGTTTCAAAGTAAAGATTCTTCTTATAATGCATTCCCTTTTAGTCTAAAACACAATCTCTTGCCCTGAAACAGTGTTTAAGGCGAATACAAAGCTGTTGCATAGTGTGAAAAAGGTAAAGAACAGTTTCAAAGTAAAGATTCTTCTTATAATGCATTCCCTTTTAGTCTAAAACACAATCTCTTGCCCTGAAACAGTGTTTAAGGTGAATACAAAGCTGTTTCATAGTGTCAAAAAGGTAAAGAACAGAGTTTCAAAGTAAAGATTCTTCTTATAATGCATTCCCTTTTAGTCTAAAACACAATCTCTTGCCCTGAAACAGTGTTTAAGGTGAATACAAAGCTGTTTCATAGTGTCAAAAAGGTAAAGAACAGAGTTTCAAAGTAAAGATTCTTCTTATAATGCATTCCCTTTTAGTCTAAAACACAATCTCTTGCCCTGAAACAGTGTTTAAGGTGAATACAAAGCTGTTTCATAGTGTCAAAAAGGTAAAGAACAGAGTTTCAAAGTAAAGATTCTTCATATAATGCATTCCCGTTTAGTCTAAAACACAATCTCTTGCCCTGAAACAGTGTTTAAGGTAAATACAAAGCTGTTTCATAGTGTCAAAAAGGTAAAGAACAGAGTTTCAAAGTAAAGATTCTTCTTATAATGCATTCCCTTTTAGTCTAAAACACAATCTCTTGCCCTGAAACAGTGTTTAAGGTGAATACAAAGCTGTTTCATAGTGTCAAAAAGGTAAAGAACAGAGTTTCAAAATAAAGATTCTTCTTATAATGCAGTCTCTTTTAGTCTAAAACACAATCTCTTGCCCTGAAACAGTGTTTAAGGTGAATAGAAAGCTGTTTCATAGTGTCAAAAAGGTAAAGAACAAAGTTTCAAAGTAAAGATTCTTCTTATAATGCAGTCTCTTTTAGTCTAAAACACAATCTCTTGCACTGAAACAGTGTTTAAGGCGAGTACAAAGCTGTTTCACAGTGTGAAAAAGGTAAAGAACAGAGTTTCAAAGTAAAGATTCTTCTTATAATGCATTCCCGTTTAGTCTAAAACACAATCTCTTGCCCTGAAACAGTGTTTAAGGTAAATACAAAGCTGTTTCATAGTGTGAAAAAGGTAAAGAACAGAGTTTCAAATTAAAGATTCTTCTTATATTGCATTCCCTTTAGTCTAAAACACAATCTCTTGCCCTGAAACAGTGTTTAAGGTGAATAAAAAGCTGTTTCATAGTGTCAAAAAGGTAAAGAACAAAGTTTCAATGTAAAGATTCTTCTTATAATGCAGTCTCTTTTAGTCTAAAACACAATCTCTTGCCCTGAAACAGTGTTTAAGGTGTATACAAAGCTGTTTCAAAGTGTCAAAAAGGTAAAGAACAGAGTTTCAAAGTAAAGATACTTCTTATAATGCATTCCCTTTTAGTCTAAAACACAATCTCTTGCCCTGAAACAGTGTTTAAGGTGAATACAAAGCTGTTTCATAGTGTCAAAAAGGTAAAGAACAGAGTTTCAAAGTAAAGATTCTTCTTATAATGCATTCCCTTTTAGTCTAAAACACAATCTCTTGCCCTGAAACAGTGTTTAAGGTGAATACAAAGCTGTTTCATAGTGTCAAAAAGGTAAAGAACAGAGTTTCAAAGTAAAGATTCTTCTTATAATGCATTCCCTTTTAGTCTAAAACACAATCTCTTGCCCTGAAACAGTGTTTAAGGTGAATACAAAGCTGTTTCATAGTGTCAAAAAGGTAAAGAACAGAGTTTCAGAGTAAAGATTCTTCTTATAATGCATTCCCGTTTAGTCTAAAACACAATCTCTTGCCCTGAAACAGTGTTTAATGTAAATACAAAGCTGTTTCATAGTGTCAAAAAGGTAAAGAACAGAGTTTCAAAGTAAAGATTCTTCTTATAATGCATTCCCTTTTAGTCTAAAACACAATCTCTTGCCCTGAAACAGTGTTTAAGGTGAATACAAAGCTGTTTCATAGTGTCAAAAAGGTAAAGAACAGAGTTTCAAAATAAAGATTCTTCTTATAATGCAGTCTCTTTTAGTCTAAAACACAATCTCTTGCCCTGAAAGAGTGTTTAAGGTGAATAGAAAGCTGTTTCATAGTGTCAAAAAGGTAAAGAACAAAGTTTCAAAGTAAAGATTCTTCTTATAATGCAGTCTCTTTTAGTCTAAAACACAATCTCTTGCACTGAAACAGTGTTTAAGGCGAGTACAAAGCTGTTTCACAATGTGAAAAAGGTAAAGAACAGAGTTTCAAAGTAAAGATTCTTCTTATAATGCATTCCCGTTTAGTCTAAAACACAATCTCTTGCCCTGAAACAGTGTTTAAGGTAAATACAAAGCTGTTTCATAGTGTGAAAAAGGTAAAGAACAGAGTTTCAAATTAAAGATTCTTCTTATAATGCATTCCCTTTAGTCTAAAACACAATCTCTTGCCCTGAAACAGTGTTTAAGGTGAATACAAAGCTGTTTCATAGTGTCAAAAAGGTAAAGAACAAAGTTTCAAAGTAAAGATTCTTCTTATAATGCATTCACTTTTAGTCTAAAACACAATCTCTTGCCCTGAAACAGTGTTTAAGGTGAATACAAAGCTGTTTCATAGTGTCAAAAAGGTAAAGAACAGCGTTTCAAAGTAAAGATTCTTCTTATAATGCATTCCCTTTTAGTCTAAAAGACAATCTCTTGCCCTGAAACAGTGTTTAAGGTGAATACAAAGCTGTTTCATAGTGTGAAAATGTTAAAGAACAGAGATTCTAAGTAAAGATTCTTCTTATAATGCAGTCTCTTTTAATCTAAAACACAATCTCTTGCCCTGAAACAGTGTTTAAGTTGAATATAAAGTTGTTTCATTGTGTGAAAAAGGTAAAGAACAGAGTTTCTAAGTAAAGATTCTTCTTATAATGCATTTCCTTTTAGTCTAAAACACAATCTCTTGCCCTGAAACAGTGTTTAAGGTGAATACAAAGCTGTTTCATAGTGTCAAAAAGGTAAAGAACAGAGTTTCAAAGTAAAGATTCTTCTTATAATGCATTCCCTTTTAGTCTAAAACACAATCTCTTGCCCTGAAACAGTGTTTAAGCTGAATACAAAGCTGTTTCATAGTGTGAAAAAGGGAAAGAACAGAGTTTCAAAGTAAAGATTCTTCTTATAATGCATTCCCTTTTAGTCTAAAACACAATCTCTTGCCCTGAAACAGTGTTTAAGGTGAATACAAAGCTGTTTTATAGTGTCAAAAAGGTAAAGAACAGAGTTTCAAAGTAAAGATTCTTCTTATAATGCATTCCCGTTTAGTCTAAAACACAATCTCTTGCCCTGAAACAGTGTTTAAGGTAAATACAAAGCTGTTTCATAGTGTCAAAAAGGTAAAGAACAGAGTTTCAAAGTAAAGATTCTTCTTATAATGCATTCCCTTTTAGTCTAAAACACAATCTCTTGCCCTGAAACAGTGTTTAAGGTGAAAAGAAAGCTGTTTCATAGTGTCAAAAAGGTAAAGAACAAAGTTTCAAAGTAAAGATTCTTCTTATAATGCAGTCTCTTTTAGTCTAAAACACAATCTCTTGCCCTGAAACAGTGTTTAAGGTGTATACAAAGCTGTTTTAAAGTGTCAAAAAGGTAAAGAACAGAGTTGCAAAGTAAAGATTCTTCTTATAATGCATTCCCTTTTAGTCTAAAACACAATCTCTTGCCCTGAAACAGTGTTTAAGGCGAATACAAAGCTGTTTCACAGTGTGAAAAAGATAAACAGAGTTTCAAAGTAAAGATTCTTCTTATAATGCATTCCCTTTAGTCTAAAACACAATCTCTTGCACTGAAACAGTGTTTAAGGCGAGTACAAAGCTGTTTCACAGTGTGAAAAAGGTAAAGAACAGAGTTTCAAAGTAAAGATTCTTCTTATAATGCATTCCTGTTTAGTCTAAAACACAATCTCTTGCCCTGAAGCAGTGTTTAAGGTAAATACAAAGCTGTTTCATAGTGTCAAAAAGGTAAAGAACAGAGTTTCAAAGTAAAGATTCTTCTTATAATGCATTCCCTTTTAGTCTAAAACACAATCTCTTGCCCTGAAACAGTGTTTAAGGTGAATACAAAGCTGTTTCATAGTGTCAAAAAGGTAAAGAACAGATTTCAAAGTAAAGATTCTTCTTATAATGCATTCCCTTTAGTCTAAAACACAATCTCTTGCCCTGAAACAGTGTTTAAGGTAAATACAAAGCTGTTTCATAGTGTCAAAAAGGTAAAGAACAGAGTTTCAAAGTAAAGTTTCTTCTTATAATGCAGTCTCTTTTAGTCTAAAACACAATCTCTTGCCCTGAAACAGTGTTTAAGGTGAATAGAAAGCTGTTTCATAGTGTCAAAAAGGTAAAGAACAAAGTTTCAAAGTAAAGATTCTTCTTATAATGCAGTCTCTTTTAGTCTAAAACACAATCTCTTGCCCTGAAACAGTGTTTAAGGTGTATACAAAGCTGTTTTAAAGTGTCAAAAAGGTAAAGAACAGAGTTTCAAAGTAAAGATTCTTCTTATAATGCATTCCCTTTTAGTCTAAAACACAATCTCTTGCCCTGAAACAGTGTTTAAGGCGAATACAAAGCTGTTTCACAGTGTGAAAAAGATAAAGAACAGAGTTTCAAAGTAAAGATTCTTCTTATAATGCATTCCCTTTTAGTCTAAAACACAATCTCTTGCCCTGAAACAGTGTTTAAGGTGAATACAAAGCTGTTTCATAGTGTGAAAAAGGTAAAGAACAGAGTTTCAAATTAAAGATTCTTCTTATATTGCATTCCCTTTAGTCTAAAACACAATCTCTTGCCCTGAAACAGTGTTTAAGGTGAATAAAAAGCTGTTTCATAGTGTCAAAAAGGTAAAGAACAAAGTTTCAATGTAAAGATTCTTCTTATAATGCAGTCTCTTTTAGTCTAAAACACAATCTCTTGCCCTGAAACAGTGTTTAAGGTGTATACAAAGCTGTTTCAAAGTGTCAAAAAGGTAAAGAACAGAGTTTCAAAGTAAAGATACTTCTTATAATGCATTCCCTTTTAGTCTAAAACACAATCTCTTGCCCTGAAACAGTGTTTAAGGTGAATACAAAGCTGTTTCATAGTGTCAAAAAGGTAAAGAACAGAGTTTCAAAGTAAAGATTCTTCTTATAATGCATTCCCTTTTAGTCTAAAACTCAATCTCTTGCCCTGAAACAGTGTTTAAGGTGAATACAAAGCTGTTTCATAGTGTCAAAAAGGTAAAGAACAGAGTTTCAAAGTAAAGATTCTTCTTATAATGCATTCCCTTTTAGTCTAAAACACAATCTCTTGCCCTGAAACAGTGTTTAAGGTGAATACAAAGCTGTTTCATAGTGTCAAAAAGGTAAAGAACAGAGTTTCAGAGTAAAGATTCTTCTTTTAATGCATTCCCGTTTAGTCTAAAACACAATCTCTTGCCCTGAAACAGTGTTTAATGTAAATACAAAGCTGTTTCATAGTGTCAAAAAGGTAAAGAACAGAGTTTCAAAGTAAAGATTCTTCTTATAATGCATTCCCTTTTAGTCTAAAACACAATCTCTTGCCCTGAAACAGTGTTTAAGGTGAATACAAAGCTGTTTCATAGTGTCAAAAAGGTAAAGAACAGAGTTTCAAAATAAAGATTCTTCTTATAATGCAGTCTCTTTTAGTCTAAAACACAATCTCTTGCCCTGAAAGAGTGTTTAAGGTGAATAGAAAGCTGTTTCATAGTGTCAAAAAGGTAAAGAACAAAGTTTCAAAGTAAAGATTCTTCTTATAATGCAGTCTCTTTTAGTCTAAAACACAATCTCTTGCACTGAAACAGTGTTTAAGGCGAGTACAAAGCTGTTTCACAATGTGAAAAAGGTAAAGAACAGAGTTTCAAAGTAAAGATTCTTCTTATAATGCATTCCCGTTTAGTCTAAAACACAATCTCTTGCCCTGAAACAGTGTTTAAGGTAAATACAAAGCTGTTTCATAGTGTGAAAAAGGTAAAGAACAGAGTTTCAAATTAAAGATTCTTCTTATAATGCATTCCCTTTAGTCTAAAACACAATCTCTTGCCCTGAAACAGTGTTTAAGGTGAATACAAAGCTGTTTCATAGTGTCAAAAAGGTAAAGAACAAAGTTTCAAAGTAAAGATTCTTCTTATAATGCATTCACTTTTAGTCTAAAACACAATCTCTTGCCCTGAAACAGTGTTTAAGGTGAATACAAAGCTGTTTCATAGTGTCAAAAAGGTAAAGAACAGCGTTTCAAAGTAAAGATTCTTCTTATAATGCATTCCCTTTTAGTCTAAAAGACAATCTCTTGCCCTGAAACAGTGTTTAAGGTGAATACAAAGCTGTTTCATAGTGTGAAAATGTTAAAGAACAGAGATTCTAAGTAAAGATTCTTCTTATAATGCAGTCTCTTTTAATCTAAAACACAATCTCTTGCCCTGAAACAGTGTTTAAGTTGAATATAAAGTTGTTTCATTGTGTGAAAAAGGTAAAGAACAGAGTTTCTAAGTAAAGATTCTTCTTATAATGCATTTCCTTTTAGTCTAAAACACAATCTCTTGCCCTGAAACAGTGTTTAAGGTGAATACAAAGCTGTTTCATAGTGTCAAAAAGGTAAAGAACAGAGTTTCAAAGTAAAGATTCTTCTTATAATGCATTCCCTTTTAGTCTAAAACACAATCTCTTGCCCTGAAACAGTGTTTAAGCTGAATACAAAGCTGTTTCATAGTGTGAAAAAGGGAAAGAACAGAGTTTCAAAGTAAAGATTCTTCTTATAATGCATTCCCTTTTAGTCTAAAACACAATCTCTTGCCCTGAAACAGTGTTTAAGGTGAATACAAAGCTGTTTTATAGTGTCAAAAAGGTAAAGAACAGAGTTTCAAAGTAAAGATTCTTCTTATAATGCATTCCCGTTTAGTCTAAAACACAATCTCTTGCCCTGAAACAGTGTTTAAGGTAAATACAAAGCTGTTTCATAGTGTCAAAAAGGTAAAGAACAGAGTTTCAAAGTAAAGATTCTTCTTATAATGCATTCCCTTTTAGTCTAAAACACAATCTCTTGCCCTGAAACAGTGTTTAAGGTGAAAAGAAAGCTGTTTCATAGTGTCAAAAAGGTAAAGAACAAAGTTTCAAAGTAAAGATTCTTCTTATAATGCAGTCTCTTTTAGTCTAAAACACAATCTCTTGCCCTGAAACAGTGTTTAAGGTGTATACAAAGCTGTTTTAAAGTGTCAAAAAGGTAAAGAACAGAGTTGCAAAGTAAAGATTCTTCTTATAATGCATTCCCTTTTAGTCTAAAACACAATCTCTTGCCCTGAAACAGTGTTTAAGGCGAATACAAAGCTGTTTCACAGTGTGAAAAAGATAAACAGAGTTTCAAAGTAAAGATTCTTCTTATAATGCATTCCCTTTTAGTCTAAAACACAATCTCTTGCCCTGAAACAGTGTTTAAGGTGAATACAAAGCTGTTTCATAGTGTCAAAAAGGTAAAGAACAGATTTCAAAGTAAAGATTCTTCTTATAATGCATTCCCTTTAGTCTAAAACACAATCTCTTGCCCTGAAACAGTGTTTAAGGTAAATACAAAGCTGTTTCATAGTGTCAAAAAGGTAAAGAACAGAGTTTCAAAGTAAAGATTCTTCTTATAATGCAGTCTCTTTTAGTCTAAAACACAATCTCTTGCCCTGAAACAGTGTTTAAGGTGAATAGAAAGCTGTTTCATAGTGTCAAAAAGGTAAAGAACAAAGTTTCAAAGTAAAGATTCTTCTTATAATGCAGTCTCTTTTAGTCTAAAACACAATCTCTTGCCCTGAAACAGTGTTTAAGGTGTATACAAAGCTGTTTTAAAGTGTCAAAAAGGTAAAGAACAGAGTTTCAAAGTAAAGATTCTTCTTATAATGCATTCCCTTTTAGTCTAAAACACAATCTCTTGCCCTGAAACAGTGTTTAAGGCGAATACAAAGCTGTTTCACAGTGTGAAAAAGATAAACAGAGTTTCAAAGTAAAGATTCTTCTTATAATGCATTCCCTTTAGTCTAAAACACAATCTCTTGCACTGAAACAGTGTTTAAGGCGAGTACAAAGCTGTTTCACAGTGTGAAAAAGGTAAAGAACAGAGTTTCAAAGTAAAGATTCTTCTTATAATGCATTCCTGTTTAGTCTAAAACACAATCTCTTGCCCTGAAACAGTGTTTAAGGTAAATACAAAGCTGTTTCATAGTGTCAAAAAGGTAAAGAACAGAGTTTCAAAGTAAAGATTCTTCTTATAATGCATTCCCTTTTAGTCTAAAACACAATCTCTTGCCCTGAAACAGTGTTTAAGGTGAATACAAAGCTGTTTCATAGTGTCAAAAAGGTAAAGAACAGAGTTTCAAAGTAAAGATTCTTCTTATAATGCATTCCTGTTTAGTCTAAAACACAATCTCTTGCCCTGAAGCAGTGTTTAAGGTAAATACAAAGCTGTTTCATAGTGTCAAAAAGGTAAAGAACAGAGTTTCAAAGTAAAGATTCTTCTTATAATGCATTCCCTTTTAGTCTAAAACACAATCTCTTGCCCTGAAACAGTGTTTAAGGTGAATACAAAGCTGTTTCATAGTGTCAAAAAGGTAAAGAACAGATTTCAAAGTAAAGATTCTTCTTATAATGCATTCCCTTTAGTCTAAAACACAATCTCTTGCCCTGAAACAGTGTTTAAGGTAAATACAAAGCTGTTTCATAGTGTCAAAAAGGTAAAGAACAGAGTTTCAAAGTAAAGATTCTTCTTATAATGCAGTCTCTTTTAGTCTAAAACACAATCTCTTGCCCTGAAACAGTGTTTAAGGTGAATAGAAAGCTGTTTCATAGTGTCAAAAAGGTAAAGAACAAAGTTTCAAAGTAAAGATTCTTCTTATAATGCAGTCTCTTTTAGTCTAAAACACAATCTCTTGCCCTGAAACAGTGTTTAAGGTGTATACAAAGCTGTTTTAAAGTGTCAAAAAGGTAAAGAACAGAGTTTCAAAGTAAAGATTCTTCTTATAATGCATTCCCTTTTAGTCTAAAACACAATCTCTTGCCCTGAAACAGTGTTTAAGGCGAATACAAAGCTGTTTCACAGTGTGAAAAAGATAAACAGAGTTTCAAAGTAAAGATTCTTCTTATAATGCATTCCCTTTAGTCTAAAACACAATCTCTTGCACTGAAACAGTGTTTAAGGCGAGTACAAAGCTGTTTCACAGTGTGAAAAAGGTAAAGAACAGAGTTTCAAAGTAAAGATTCTTCTTATAATGCATTCCTGTTTAGTCTAAAACACAATCTCTTGCCCTGAAACAGTGTTTAAGGTAAATACAAAGCTGTTTCATAGTGTCAAAAAGGTAAAGAACAGAGTTTCAAAGTAAAGATTCTTCTTATAATGCATTCCCTTTTAGTCTAAAACACAATCTCTTGCCCTGAAACAGTGTTTAAGGTGAATACAAAGCTGTTTCATAGTGTCAAAAAGGTAAAGAACAGAGTTTCAAAGTAAAGATTCTTCTTATAATGCAGTCTCTTTTAGTCTAAAACACAATCTCTTGCCCTGAAACAGTGTTTAAGGTGAATAGAAAGCTGTTTCATAGTGTCAAAAAGGTAAAGAACAAAGTTTCAAAGTAAAGATTCTTCTTATAATGCAGTCTCCTTTAGTCTAAAACACAATCTCTTGCCCTGAAACAGTGTTTAAGGTGTATACAAAGCTGTTTTAAAGTGTCAAAAAGGTAAAGAACAGAGTTTCAAAGTAAAGATTCTTCTTATAATGCATTCCCTTTTAGTCTAAAACACAATCTCTTGCCCTGAAACAGTGTTTAAGGCGAATACAAAGCTGTTTCACAGTGTGAAAAAGATAAAGAACAGAGTTTCAAAGTAAAGATTCTTCTTATAATGCATTCCCTTTTAGTCTAAAACACAATCTCTTGCCCTGAAACAGTGTTTAAGGTGAATACAAAGCTGTTTCATAGTGTGAAAAAGGTAAAGAACAGAGTTTCAAAGTAAAGATTCTTCTTATAATGCATTCCCTTTTAGTCTAAAACACAATCTCTTGCCCTGAAACAGTGTTTAAGGTGAATACAAAGCTGTTTCATAGTGTGAAAAAGGTAAAGAACAGATTTCAAAGTAAAGATTCTTCTTATAATGCATTCCCTTTAGTCTAAAACACAATCTCTTGCCCTGAAACAGTGTTTAAGGTAAATACAAAGCTGTTTCATAGTGTCAAAAAGGTAAAGAACAGAGTTTCAAAGTAAAGATTCTTCTTATAATGCATTCCCTTTTAGTCTAAAACACAATCTCTTGCCCTGAAACAGTGTTTAAGGCGAATACAAAGCTGTTTCACAGTGTGAAAAAGATAAAGAACAGAGTTTCAAAGTAAATATTCTTCTTATAATGCATTCCCTTTAGTCTAAAACACAATCTCTTGCACTGAAACAGTGTTTAAGGCGAGTACAAAGCTGTTTCACAGTGTGAAAAAGGTAAAGAACAGAGTTTCAAAGTAAAGATTCTTCTTATAATGCATTCCTGTTTAGTCTAAAACACAATCTCTTGCCCTGAAACAGTGTTTAAGGTAAATACAAAGCTGTTTCATAGTGTGAAAAAGGTAAAGAACAGAGTTTCAAAGTAAAGATTCTTCTTATAATGCATTCCCTTTTAGTCTAAAACACAATCTCTTGCCCTGAAACAGTGTTTAAGGTGAATACAAAGCTGTTTCATAGTGTGAAAAAGGTAAAGAACAGAGTTTCAAAGTAAAGATTCTTCTTATAATGCATTCCCTTTTAGTCTAAAACACAATCTCTTGCCCTGAAACAGTGTTTAAGGTGAATACAAAGCTGTTTCATAGTGTGAAAAAGGTAAAGAACAGATTTCAAAGTAAAGATTCTTCTTATAATGCATTCCCTTTTAGTCTAAAACACAATCTCTTGCCCTGAAACAGTGTTTAAGGTGAATACAAAGCTGTTTCATAGTGTCAAAAAGGTAAAGAACAGAGTTTCAAAGTAAAGATTCTTCTTATAATGCAGTCTCTTTTAGTCTAAAACACAATCTCTTGCCCTGAAACAGTGTTTAAGGTGAATAGAAAGCTGTTTCATAGTGTCAAAAAGGTAAAGAACAAAGTTTCAAAGTAAAGATTCTTCTTATAATGCAGTCTCTTTTAGTCTAAAACACAATCTCTTGCCCTGAAACAGTGTTTAAGGTGTATACAAAGCTGTTTTAAAGTGTCAAAAAGGTAAAGAACAAAGTTTCAAAGTAAAGATTCTTCTTATAATGCAGTCTCTTTTAGTCTAAAACACAATCTCTTGCCCTGAAACAGTGTTTAAGGTGTATACAAAGCTGTTTTAAAGTGTCAAAAAGGTAAAGAACAGAGTTTCAAAGTAAAGATTCTTCTTATAATGCATTCCCTTTTAGTCTAAAACACAATCTCTTGCCCTGAAACAGTGTTTAAGGCGAATACAAAGCTGTTTCACAGTGTGAAAAAGATAAACAGAGTTTCAAAGTAAAGATTCTTCTTATAATGCATTCCCTTTAGTCTAAAACACAATCTCTTGCACTGAAACAGTGTTTAAGGCGAGTACAAAGCTGTTTCACAGTGTGAAAAAGGTAAAGAACAGAGTTTCAAAGTAAAGATTCTTCTTATAATGCATTCCTGTTTAGTCTAAAACACAATCTCTTGCCCTGAAACAGTGTTTAAGGTAAATACAAAGCTGTTTCATAGTGTCAAAAAGGTAAAGAACAGAGTTTCAAAGTAAAGATTCTTCTTATAATGCATTCCCTTTTAGTCTAAAACACAATCTCTTGCCCTGAAACAGTGTTTAGGGTGAATACAAAGCTGTTTCATAGTGTCAAAAAGGTAAAGAACAGAGTTTCAAAGTAAAGATTCTTCTTATAATGCAGTCTCTTTTAGTCTAAAACACAATCTCTTGCCCTGAAACAGTGTTTAAGGTGAATAGAAAGCTGTTTCATAGTGTCAAAAAGGTAAAGAACAAAGTTTCAAAGTAAAGATTCTTCTTATAATGCAGTCTCCTTTAGTCTAAAACACAATCTCTTGCCCTGAAACAGTGTTTAAGGTGTATACAAAGCTGTTTTAAAGTGTCAAAAAGGTAAAGAACAGAGTTTCAAAGTAAAGATTCTTCTTATAATGCATTCCCTTTTAGTCTAAAACACAATCTCTTGCCCTGAAACAGTGTTTAAGGCGAATACAAAGCTGTTTCACAGTGTGAAAAATATAAAGAACAGAGTTTCAAAGTAAATATTCTTCTTATAATGCATTCCCTTTAGTCTAAAACACAATCTCTTGCACTGAAACAGTGTTTAAGGCGAGTACAAAGCTGTTTCACAGTGTGAAAAAGGTAAAGAACAGAGTTTCAAAGTAAAGATTCTTCTTATAATGCATTCCTGTTTAGTCTAAAACACAATCTCTTGCCCTGAAACAGTGTTTAAGGTAAATACAAAGCTGTTTCATAGTGTGAAAAAGGTAAAGAACAGAGTTTCAAAGTAAAGATTCTTCTTATAATGCATTCCCTTTTAGTCTAAAACACAATCTCTTGCCCTGAAACAGTGTTTAAGGTGAATACAAAGCTGTTTCATAGTGTGAAAAAGGTGAAGAACAGAGTTTCAAAGTAAAGATTCTTCTTATAATGCATTCCCTTTTAGTCTAAAACACAATCTCTTGCCCTGAAACAGTGTTTAAGGTGAATACAAAGCTGTTTCATAGTGTGAAAAAGGTAAAGAACAGATTTCAAAGTAAAGATTCTTCTTATAATGCATTCCCTTTAGTCTAAAACACAATCTCTTGCCCTGAAACAGTGTTTAAGGTAAATACAAAGCTGTTTCATAGTGTCAAAAAGGTAAAGAACAGAGTTTCAAAGTAAAGATTCTTCTTATAATGCATTCCCTTTTAGTCTAAAACACAATCTCTTGCCCTGAAACAGTGTTTAAGGTGAATACAAAGCTGTTTCATAGTGTCAAAAAGGTAAAGAACAGAGTTTCAAAGTAAAGATTCTTCTTATAATGCAGTCTCTTTTAGTCTAAAACACAATCTCTTGCCCTGAAACAGTGTTTAAGGTGAATAGAAAGCTGTTTCATAGTGTCAAAAAGGTAAAGAACAAAGTTTCAAAGTAAAGATTCTTCTTATAATGCAGTCTCTTTTAGTCTAAAACACAATCTCTTGCCCTGAAACAGTGTTTAAGGTGTATACAAAGCTGTTTTAAAGTGTCAAAAAGGTAAAGAACAGAGTTTCAAAGTAAAGATTCTTCTTATAATGCATTCCCTTTTAGTCTAAAACACAATCTCTTGCCCTGAAACAGTGTTTAAGGCGAATACAAAGCTGTTTCACAGTGTGAAAAAGATAAAGAACAGAGTTTCAAAGTAAAGATTCTTCTTATAATGCATTCCCTTTTAGTCTAAAACACAATCTCTTGCCCTGAAACAGTGTTTAAGGTGAATACAAAGCTGTTTCATAGTGTGAAAAAGGTAAAGAACAGAGTTTCAAAGTAAAGATTCTTCTTATAATGCATTCCCTTTTAGTCTAAAACACAATCTCTTGCCCTGAAACAGTGTTTAAGGTGAATACAAAGCTGTTTCATAGTGTGAAAAAGGTAAAGAACAGATTTCAAAGTAAAGATTCTTCTTATAATGCATTCCCTTTAGTCTAAAACACAATCTCTTGCCCTGAAACAGTGTTTAAGGTAAATACAAAGCTGTTTCATAGTGTCAAAAAGGTAAAGAACAGAGTTTCAAAGTAAAGATTCTTCTTATAATGCATTCCCTTTTAGTCTAAAACACAATCTCTTGCCCTGAAACAGTGTTTAAGGCGAATACAAAGCTGTTTCACAGTGTGAAAAAGATAAAGAACAGAGTTTCAAAGTAAATATTCTTCTTATAATGCATTCCCTTTAGTCTAAAACACAATCTCTTGCACTGAAACAGTGTTTAAGGCGAGTACAAAGCTGTTTCACAGTGTGAAAAAGGTAAAGAACAGAGTTTCAAAGTAAAGATTCTTCTTATAATGCATTCCTGTTTAGTCTAAAACACAATCTCTTGCCCTGAAACAGTGTTTAAGGTAAATACAAAGCTGTTTCATAGTGTGAAAAAGGTAAAGAACAGAGTTTCAAAGTAAAGATTCTTCTTATAATGCATTCCCTTTTAGTCTAAAACACAATCTCTTGCCCTGAAACAGTGTTTAAGGTGAATACAAAGCTGTTTCATAGTGTGAAAAAGGTAAAGAACAGAGTTTCAAAGTAAAGATTCTTCTTATAATGCATTCCCTTTTAGTCTAAAACACAATCTCTTGCCCTGAAACAGTGTTTAAGGTGAATACAAAGCTGTTTCATAGTGTGAAAAAGGTAAAGAACAGATTTCAAAGTAAAGATTCTTCTTATAATGCATTCCCTTTTAGTCTAAAACACAATCTCTTGCCCTGAAACAGTGTTTAAGGTGAATACAAAGCTGTTTCATAGTGTCAAAAAGGTAAAGAACAGAGTTTCAAAGTAAAGATTCTTCTTATAATGCAGTCTCTTTTAGTCTAAAACACAATCTCTTGCCCTGAAACAGTGTTTAAGGTGAATAGAAAGCTGTTTCATAGTGTCAAAAAGGTAAAGAACAAAGTTTCAAAGTAAAGATTCTTCTTATAATGCAGTCTCTTTTAGTCTAAAACACAATCTCTTGCCCTGAAACAGTGTTTAAGGTGTATACAAAGCTGTTTTAAAGTGTCAAAAAGGTAAAGAACAAAGTTTCAAAGTAAAGATTCTTCTTATAATGCAGTCTCTTTTAGTCTAAAACACAATCTCTTGCCCTGAAACAGTGTTTAAGGTGTATACAAAGCTGTTTTAAAGTGTCAAAAAGGTAAAGAACAGAGTTTCAAAGTAAAGATTCTTCTTATAATGCATTCCCTTTTAGTCTAAAACACAATCTCTTGCCCTGAAACAGTGTTTAAGGCGAATACAAAGCTGTTTCACAGTGTGAAAAAGATAAACAGAGTTTCAAAGTAAAGATTCTTCTTATAATGCATTCCCTTTAGTCTAAAACACAATCTCTTGCACTGAAACAGTGTTTAAGGCGAGTACAAAGCTGTTTCACAGTGTGAAAAAGGTAAAGAACAGAGTTTCAAAGTAAAGATTCTTCTTATAATGCATTCCTGTTTAGTCTAAAACACAATCTCTTGCCCTGAAACAGTGTTTAAGGTAAATACAAAGCTGTTTCATAGTGTCAAAAAGGTAAAGAACAGAGTTTCAAAGTAAAGATTCTTCTTATAATGCATTCCCTTTTAGTCTAAAACACAATCTCTTGCCCTGAAACAGTGTTTAGGGTGAATACAAAGCTGTTTCATAGTGTCAAAAAGGTAAAGAACAGAGTTTCAAAGTAAAGATTCTTCTTATAATGCAGTCTCTTTTAGTCTAAAACACAATCTCTTGCCCTGAAACAGTGTTTAAGGTGAATAGAAAGCTGTTTCATAGTGTCAAAAAGGTAAAGAACAAAGTTTCAAAGTAAAGATTCTTCTTATAATGCAGTCTCCTTTAGTCTAAAACACAATCTCTTGCCCTGAAACAGTGTTTAAGGTGTATACAAAGCTGTTTTAAAGTGTCAAAAAGGTAAAGAACAGAGTTTCAAAGTAAAGATTCTTCTTATAATGCATTCCCTTTTAGTCTAAAACACAATCTCTTGCCCTGAAACAGTGTTTAAGGCGAATACAAAGCTGTTTCACAGTGTGAAAAATATAAAGAACAGAGTTTCAAAGTAAATATTCTTCTTATAATGCATTCCCTTTAGTCTAAAACACAATCTCTTGCACTGAAACAGTGTTTAAGGCGAGTACAAAGCTGTTTCACAGTGTGAAAAAGGTAAAGAACAGAGTTTCAAAGTAAAGATTCTTCTTATAATGCATTCCTGTTTAGTCTAAAACACAATCTCTTGCCCTGAAACAGTGTTTAAGGTAAATACAAAGCTGTTTCATAGTGTGAAAAAGGTAAAGAACAGAGTTTCAAAGTAAAGATTCTTCTTATAATGCATTCCCTTTTAGTCTAAAACACAATCTCTTGCCCTGAAACAGTGTTTAAGGTGAATACAAAGCTGTTTCATAGTGTGAAAAAGGTGAAGAACAGAGTTTCAAAGTAAAGATTCTTCTTATAATGCATTCCCTTTTAGTCTAAAACACAATCTCTTGCCCTGAAACAGTGTTTAAGGTGAATACAAAGCTGTTTCATAGTGTGAAAAAGGTAAAGAACAGATTTCAAAGTAAAGATTCTTCTTATAATGCATTCCCTTTAGTCTAAAACACAATCTCTTGCCCTGAAACAGTGTTTAAGGTAAATACAAAGCTGTTTCATAGTGTCAAAAAGGTAAAGAACAGAGTTTCAAAGTAAAGATTCTTCTTATAATGCATTCCCTTTTAGTCTAAAACACAATCTCTTGCCCTGAAACAGTGTTTAAGGTGAATACAAAGCTGTTTCATAGTGTCAAAAAGGTAAAGAACAGAGTTTCAAAGTAAAGATTCTTCTTATAATGCAGTCTCTTTTAGTCTAAAACACAATCTCTTGCCCTGAAACAGTGTTTAAGGTGAATAGAAAGCTGTTTCATAGTGTCAAAAAGGTAAAGAACAAAGTTTCAAAGTAAAGATTCTTCTTATAATGCAGTCTCTTTTAGTCTAAAACACAATCTCTTGCCCTGAAACAGTGTTTAAGGTGTATACAAAGCTGTTTTAAAGTGTCAAAAAGGTAAAGAACAGAGTTTCAAAGTAAATATTCTTCTTATAATGCATTCCCTTTTAGTCTAAAACACAATCTCTTGCCCTGAAACAGTGTTTAAGGCGAATACAAAGCTGTTTCACAGTGTGAAAAAGATAAACAGAGTTTCAAAGTAAAGATTCTTCTTATAATGCATTCCCTTTAGTCTAAAACACAATCTCTTGCACTGAAATAGTGTTTAAGGCGAGTACAAAGATGTTTCACAGTGTGAAAAAGGTAAAGAACAGAGTTTCAAAGTAAAGATTCTTCTTATAATGCATTCCCTTTTAGTCTAAAACACAATCTCTTGCCCTGAAACAGTGTTTAAGGTGAATACAAAGCTGTTTCATAGTGTCAAAAAGGTAAAGAACAGAGTTTCAAAGTAAAGATTCTTCTTATAATGCAGTCTCTTTTAGTCTAAAACACAATCTCTTGCCCTGAAACAGTGTTTAAGGTGAATAGAAAGCTGTTTCATAGTGTGAAAAAGGTAAAGAACAAAGTTTCAAAGTAAAGATTCTTCTTATAATGCAGTCTCTTTTAGTCTAAAACACAATCTCTTGCCCTGAAACAGTGTTTAAGGTGTATACAAAGCTGTTTTAAAGTGTCAAAAAGGTAAAGAACAGAGTTTCAAAGTAAAGATTCTTCTTATAATGCATTCCCTTTTAGTCTAAAACACAATCTCTTGCCCTGAAACAGTGTTTAAGGCGAATACAAAGCTGTTTCACAGTGTGAAAAAGATAAAGAACAGAGTTTCAAAGTAAAGATTCTTCTTATAATGCATTCCCTTTAGTCTAAAACACAATCTCTTGCACTGAAACAGTGTTTAAGGCGAGTACAAAGCTGTTTCACAGTGTGAAAAAGGTAAAGAACAGAGTTTCAAAGTAAAGATTCTTCTTATAATGCATTCCTGTTTAGTCTAAAACAAAATCTCTTGCCCTGAAACAGTGTTTAAGGTAAATATAAAGCTGTTTCATAGTGTGAAAAAGGTAAAGAACAGAGTTTCAAATTAAAGATTCTTCTTATAATGCATTCCCTTTAGTCTAAAACACAATCTCTTGCCCTGAAACAGTGTTTAAGGTGAATACAAAGCTGTTTCATAGTGTGAAAAAGGTAAAGAACAGAGTTTCAAAGTAAAGATTCTTCTTATAATGCATTCTCTTTTAGTCTAAAACACAATCTCTTGCCCTGAAACAGTGTTTAAGGTGAATACAAAGCTGTTTCATAGTGTCAAAAAGGTAAAGAACAGATTTCAAAGTAAAGATTCTTCTTAAAATGCATTCCCTTTTAGTCTAAAACACAATCTCTTGCCCTGAAACAGTGTTTAAGGCGAATACAAAGCTGTTTCACAGTGTGAAAAAGGTAAAGAACAGAGTTTCAAAGTAAAGATTCTTCTTATAATGCATTCCCTTTTAGTCTAAAACACAATCTCTTGCCCTGAAACAGTGTTTAAGGTGAATACAAAGCTGTTTCATAGTGTCAAAAAGGTAAAGAACAGAGTTTCAAAGTAAAGATTCTTCTTATAATGCAGTCTCTTTTAGTCTAAAACACAATCTCTTGCCCTGAAACAGTGTTTAAGGTGAATAGAAAGCTGTTTCATAGTGTCAAAAAGGTAAAGAACAAAGTTTCAAAGTAAAGATTCTTCTTATAATGCAGTCTCTTTTAGTCTAAAACACAATCTCTTGCCCTGAAACAGTGTTTAAGGTGTATACAAAGCTGTTTTAAAGTGTCAAAAAGGTAAAGAACAGAGTTTCAAAGTAAAGATTCTTCTTATAATGCATTCCCTTTTAGTCTAAAACACAATCTCTTGCCCTGAAACAGTGTTTAAGGCGAATACAAAGCTGTTTCACAGTGTGAAAAAGATAAACAGAGTTTCAAAGTAAAGATTCTTCTTATAATGCATTCCCTTTAGTCTAAAACACAATCTCTTGCACTGAAACAGTGTTTAAGGCGAGTACAAAGCTGTTTCACAGTGTGAAAAAGGTAAAGAACAGAGTTTCAAAGTAAAGATTCTTCTTATAATGCATTCCTGTTTAGTCTAAAACACAATCTCTTGCCCTGAAACAGTGTTTAAGGTAAATACAAAGCTGTTTCATAGTGTCAAAAAGGTAAAGAACAGAGTTTCAAAGTAAAGATTCTTCTTATAATGCATTCCCTTTTAGTCTAAAACACAATCTCTTGCCCTGAAACAGTGTTTAAGGTGAATACAAAGCTGTTTCATAGTGTCAAAAAGGTAAAGAACAGAGTTTCAAAGTAAAGATTCTTCTTATAATGCAGTCTCTTTTAGTCTAAAACACAATCTCTTGCCCTGAAACAGTGTTTAAGGTGAATAGAAAGCTGTTTCATAGTGTCAAAAAGGTAAAGAACAAAGTTTCAAAGTAAAGATTCTTCTTATAATGCAGTCTCCTTTAGTCTAAAACACAATCTCTTGCCCTGAAACAGTGTTTAAGGTGTATACAAAGCTGTTTTAAAGTGTCAAAAAGGTAAAGAACAGAGTTTCAAAGTAAAGATTCTTCTTATAATGCATTCCCTTTTAGTCTAAAACACAATCTCTTGCCCTGAAACAGTGTTTAAGGCGAATACAAAGCTGTTTCACAGTGTGAAAAAGATAAAGAACAGAGTTTCAAAGTAAAGATTCTTCTTATAATGCATTCCCTTTAGTCTAAAACACAATCTCTTGCACTGAAACAGTGTTTAAGGCGAGTACAAAGCTGTTTCACAGTGTGAAAAAGGTAAAGAACAGAGTTTCAAAGTAAAGATTCTTCTTATAATGCATTCCTGTTTAGTCTAAAACACAATCTCTTGCCCTGAAACAGTGTTTAAGGTAAATACAAAGCTGTTTCATAGTGTGAAAAAGGTAAAGAACAGAGTTTCAAAGTAAAGATTCTTCTTATAATGCATTCCCTTTAGTCTAAAACACAATCTCTTGCCCTGAAACAGTGTTTAAGGTAAATACAAAGCTGTTTCATAGTGTCAAAAAGGTAAAGAACAGAGTTTCAAAGTAAAGATTCTTCTTATAATGCATTCCCTTTTAGTCTAAAACACAATCTCTTGCCCTGAAACAGTGTTTAAGGTGAATACAAAGCTGTTTCATAGTGTCAAAAAGGTAAAGAACAGAGTTTCAAAGTAAAGATTCTTCTTATAATGCAGTCTCTTTTAGTCTAAAACACAATCTCTTGCCCTGAAACAGTGTTTAAGGTGAATAGAAAGCTGTTTCATAGTGTCAAAAAGGTAAAGAACAAAGTTTCAAAGTAAAGATTCTTCTTATAATGCAGTCTCTTTTAATCTAAAACACAATCTCTTGCCCTGAAACAGTGTTTAAGGTGTATACAAAGCTGTTTTAAAGTGTCAAAAAGGTAAAGAACAGAGTTTCAAAGTAAAGATTCTTCTTATAATGCATTCCCTTTTAGTCTAAAACACAATCTCTTGCCCTGAAACAGTGTTTAAGGCGAATACAAAGCTGTTTCACAGTGTGAAAAAGATAAACAGAGTTTCAAAGTAAAGATTCTTCTTATAATGCATTCCCTTTAGTCTAAAACACAATCTCTTGCACTGAAACAGTGTTTAAGGCGAGTACAAAGCTGTTTCACAGTGTGAAAAAGGTAAAGAACAGAGTTTCAAAGTAAAGATTCTTCTTATAATGCATTCCTGTTTAGTCTAAAACACAATCTCTTGCCCTGAAACAGTGTTTAAGGTAAATACAAAGCTGTTTCATAGTGTGAAAAAGGTAAAGAACAGAGTTTCAAAGTAAAGATTCTTCTTATAATGCATTCCCTTTTAGTCTAAAACACAATCTCTTGCCCTGAAACAGTGTTTAAGGTGAATACAAAGCTGTTTCATAGTGTGAAAAAGGTAAAGAACAGAGTTTCAAAGTAAAGATTCTTCTTATAATGCATTCCCTTTTAGTCTAAAACACAATCTCTTGCCCTGAAACAGTGTTTAAGTTGAATACAAAGCTGTTTCATAGTGTGAAAAAGGTAAAGAACAGATTTCAAAGTAAAGATTCTTCTTATAATGCATTCCCTTTAGTCTAAAACACAATCTCTTGCCCTGAAACAGTGTTTAAGGTAAATACAAAGCTGGTTCATAGTGTCAAAAAGGTAAAGAACAGAGTTTCAAAGTAAAGATTCTTCTTATAATGCATTCCCTTTTAGTCTAAAACACAATCTCTTGCCCTGAAACAGTGTTTAAGGTGAATACAAAGCTGTTTCATAGTGTCAAAAAGGTAAAGAACAGAGTTTCAAAGTAAAGATTCTTCTTATAATGCAGTCTCTTTTAGTCTAAAACACAATCTCTTGCCCTGAAACAGTGTTTAAGGTGAATAGAAAGCTGTTTCATAGTGTCAAAAAGGTAAAGAACAAAGTTTCAAAGTAAAGATTCTTCTTATAATGCAGTCTCTTTTAGTCTAAAACACAATCTCTTGCCCTGAAACAGTGTTTAAGGTGTATACAAAGCTGTTTTAAAGTGTCAAAAAGGTAAAGAACAGAGTTTCAAAGTAAAGATTCTTCTTATAATGCATTCCCTTTTAGTCTAAAACACAATCTCTTGCCCTGAAACAGTGTTTAAGGCGAATACAAAGCTGTTTCACAGTGTGAAAAAGATAAACAGAGTTTCAAAGTAAAGATTCTTCTTATAATGCATTCCCTTTAGTCTAAAACACAATCTCTTGCACTGAAACAGTGTTTAAGGCGAGTACAAAGCTGTTTCACAGTGTGAAAAAGGTAAAGAACAGAGTTTCAAAGTAAAGATTCTTCTTATAATGCATTCCTGTTTAGTCTAAAACACAATCTCTTGCCCTGAAACAGTGTTTAAGGTAAATACAAAGCTGTTTCATAGTGTGAAAAAGGTAAAGAACAGAGTTTCAAAGTAAAGATTCTTCTTATAATGCATTCCCTTTTAGTGTAAAACACAATCTCTTGCCCTGAAACAGTGTTTAAGGTGAATACAAAGCTGTTTCATAGTGTGAAAAAGGTAAAGAACAGAGTTTCAAAGTAAAGATTCTTCTTATAATGCATTCCCTTTTAGTTTAAAACACAATCTCTTGCCCTGAAACAGTGTTTAAGGTGAATACAAAGCTGTTTCATAGTGTGAAAAAGGTAAAGAACAGATTTCAAAGTAAAGATTCTTCTTATAATGCATTCCCTTTAGTCTAAAACACAATCTCTTGCCCTGAAACAGTGTTTAAGGTAAATATAAAGCTGTTTCATAGTGTCAAAAAGGTAAAGAACAGAGTTTCAAAGTAAAGATTCTTCTTATAATGCATTCCCTTTTAGTCTAAAACACAATCTCTTGCCCTGAAACAGTGTTTAAGGTGAATACAAAGCTGTTTCATAGTGTCAAAAAGGTAAAGAACAGAGTTTCAAAGTAAAGATTCTTCTTATAATGCAGTCTCTTTTAGTCTAAAACACAATCTCTTGCCCTGAAACAGTGTTTAAGGTGAATAGAAAGCTGTTTCATAGTGTCAAAAAGGTAAAGAACAAAGTTTCAAAGTAAAGATTCTTCTTATAATGCAGTCTCTTTTAGTCTAAAACACAATCTCTTGCCCTGAAACAGTGTTTAAGGCGAATACAAAGCTGTTTCACAGTGTGAAAAAGATAAAGAACAGAGTTTCAAAGTAAAGATTCTTCTTATAATGCAGTCTCTTTTAGTCTAAAACACAATCTCTTGCCCTGAAACAGTGTTTAAGGTGAATAGAAAGCTGTTTCATAGTGTCAAAAAGGTAAAGAACAAAGTTTCAAAGTAAAGATTCTTCTTATAATGCAGTCTCTTTTAATCTAAAACACAATCTCTTGCCCTGAAACAGTGTTTAAGGTGTATACAAAGCTGTTTTAAAGTGTCAAAAAGGTAAAGAACAGAGTTTCAAAGTAAAGATTCTTCTTATAATGCATTCCCTTTTAGTCTAAAACACAATCTCTTGCCCTGAAACAGTGTTTAAGGCGAATACAAAGCTGTTTCACAGTGTGAAAAAGATAAACAGAGTTTCAAAGTAAAGATTCTTCTTATAATGCATTCCCTTTAGTCTAAAACACAATCTCTTGCACTGAAACAGTGTTTAAGGCGAGTACAAAGCTGTTTCACAGTGTGAAAAAGGTAAAGAACAGAGTTTCAAAGTAAAGATTCTTCTTATAATGCATTCCTGTTTAGTCTAAAACACAATCTCTTGCCCTGAAACAGTGTTTAAGGTAAATACAAAGCTGTTTCATAGTGTGAAAAAGGTAAAGAACAGAGTTTCAAAGTAAAGATTCTTCTTATAATGCATTCCCTTTTAGTCTAAAACACAATCTCTTGCCCTGAAACAGTGTTTAAGGTGAATACAAAGCTGTTTCATAGTGTGAAAAAGGTAAAGAACAGAGTTTCAAAGTAAAGATTCTTCTTATAATGCATTCCCTTTTAGTCTAAAACACAATCTCTTGCCCTGAAACAGTGTTTAAGTTGAATACAAAGCTGTTTCATAGTGTGAAAAAGGTAAAGAACAGATTTCAAAGTAAAGATTCTTCTTATAATGCATTCCCTTTAGTCTAAAACACAATCTCTTGCCCTGAAACAGTGTTTAAGGTAAATACAAAGCTGGTTCATAGTGTCAAAAAGGTAAAGAACAGAGTTTCAAAGTAAAGATTCTTCTTATAATGCATTCCCTTTTAGTCTAAAACACAATCTCTTGCCCTGAAACAGTGTTTAAGGTGAATACAAAGCTGTTTCATAGTGTCAAAAAGGTAAAGAACAGAGTTTCAAAGTAAAGATTCTTCTTATAATGCAGTCTCTTTTAGTCTAAAACACAATCTCTTGCCCTGAAACAGTGTTTAAGGTGAATAGAAAGCTGTTTCATAGTGTCAAAAAGGTAAAGAACAAAGTTTCAAAGTAAAGATTCTTCTTATAATGCAGTCTCTTTTAGTCTAAAACACAATCTCTTGCCCTGAAACAGTGTTTAAGGTGTATACAAAGCTGTTTTAAAGTGTCAAAAAGGTAAAGAACAGAGTTTCAAAGTAAAGATTCTTCTTATAATGCATTCCCTTTTAGTCTAAAACACAATCTCTTGCCCTGAAACAGTGTTTAAGGCGAATACAAAGCTGTTTCACAGTGTGAAAAAGATAAACAGAGTTTCAAAGTAAAGATTCTTCTTATAATGCATTCCCTTTAGTCTAAAACACAATCTCTTGCACTGAAACAGTGTTTAAGGCGAGTACAAAGCTGTTTCACAGTGTGAAAAAGGTAAAGAACAGAGTTTCAAAGTAAAGATTCTTCTTATAATGCATTCCTGTTTAGTCTAAAACACAATCTCTTGCCCTGAAACAGTGTTTAAGGTAAATACAAAGCTGTTTCATAGTGTGAAAAAGGTAAAGAACAGAGTTTCAAAGTAAAGATTCTTCTTATAATGCATTCCCTTTTAGTGTAAAACACAATCTCTTGCCCTGAAACAGTGTTTAAGGTGAATACAAAGCTGTTTCATAGTGTGAAAAAGGTAAAGAACAGAGTTTCAAAGTAAAGATTCTTCTTATAATGCATTCCCTTTTAGTTTAAAACACAATCTCTTGCCCTGAAACAGTGTTTAAGGTGAATACAAAGCTGTTTCATAGTGTGAAAAAGGTAAAGAACAGATTTCAAAGTAAAGATTCTTCTTATAATGCATTCCCTTTAGTCTAAAACACAATCTCTTGCCCTGAAACAGTGTTTAAGGTAAATATAAAGCTGTTTCATAGTGTCAAAAAGGTAAAGAACAGAGTTTCAAAGTAAAGATTCTTCTTATAATGCATTCCCTTTTAGTCTAAAACACAATCTCTTGCCCTGAAACAGTGTTTAAGGTGAATACAAAGCTGTTTCATAGTGTCAAAAAGGTAAAGAACAGAGTTTCAAAGTAAAGATTCTTCTTATAATGCAGTCTCTTTTAGTCTAAAACACAATCTCTTGCCCTGAAACAGTGTTTAAGGTGAATAGAAAGCTGTTTCATAGTGTCAAAAAGGTAAAGAACAAAGTTTCAAAGTAAAGATTCTTCTTATAATGCAGTCTCTTTTAGTCTAAAACACAATCTCTTGCCCTGAAACAGTGTTTAAGGCGAATACAAAGCTGTTTCACAGTGTGAAAAAGATAAAGAACAGAGTTTCAAAGTAAAGATTCTTCTTATAATGCATTCCCTTTAGTCTAAAACACAATCTCTTGCACTGAAACAGTGTTTAAGGCGAGTACAAAGCTGTTTCACAGTGTGAAAAAGGTAAAGAACAGAGTTTCAAAGTAAAGATTCTTCTTATAATGCATTCCTGTTTAGTCTAAAACAAAATCTCTTGCCCTGAAACAGTGTTTAAGGTAAATATAAAGCTGTTTCATAGTGTGAAAAAGGTAAAGAACAGAGTTTCAAATTAAAGATTCTTCTTATAATGCATTCCCTTTAGTCTAAAACACAATCTCTTGCCCTGAAACAGTGTTTAAGGTGAATACAAAGCTGTTTCATAGTGTGAAAAAGGTAAAGAACAGAGTTTCAAAGTAAAGATTCTTCTTATAATGCATTCTCTTTTAGTCTAAAACACAATCTCTTGCCCTGAAACAGTGTTTAAGGTGAATACAAAGCTGTTTCATAGTGTCAAAAAGGTAAAGAACAGATTTCAAAGTAAAGATTATTCTTAAAATGCATTCCCTTTTAGTCTAAAACACAATCTCTTGCCCTGAAACAGTGTTTAAGGCGAATACAAAGCTGTTTCACAGTGTGAAAAAGGTAAAGAACAGAGTTTCAAAGTAAAGATTCTTCTTATAATGCATTCCCTTTTAGTCTAAAACACAATCTCTTGCCCTGAAACAGTGTTTAAGGTGAATACAAAGCTGTTTCATAATGTCAAAAAGGTAAAGAACAGAGTTTCAAAGTAAAGATTCTTCTTATAATGCAGTCTCTTTTAGTCTAAAACACAATCTCTTGCCCTGAAACAGTGTTTAAGGTGAATAGAAAGCTGTTTCATAGTGTCAAAAAGGTAAAGAACAAAGTTTCAAAGTAAAGATTCTTCTTATAATGCAGTCTCTTTTAGTCTAAAACACAATCTCTTGCCCTGAAACAGTGTTTAAGGTGTATACAAAGCTGTTTTAAAGTGTCAAAAAGGTAAAGAACAGAGTTTCAAAGTAAAGATTCTTCTTATAATGCATTCCCTTTTAGTCTAAAACACAATCTCTTGCCCTGAAACAGTGTTTAAGGCGAATACAAAGCTGTTTCACAGTGTGAAAAAGATAAAGAACAGAGTTTCAAAGTAAAGATTCTTCTTATAATGCATTCCCTTTAGTCTAAAACACAATCTCTTGCACTGAAACAGTGTTTAAGGCGAGTACAAAGCTGTTTCACAGTGTGAAAAAGGTAAAGAACAGAGTTTCAAAGTAAAGATTCTTCTTATAATGCATTCCTGTTTAGTCTAAAACACAATCTCTTGCCCTGAAACAGTGTTTAAGGTAAATACAAAGCTGTTTCATAGTGTGAAAAAGGTAAAGAACAGAGTTTCAAAGTAAAGATTCTTCTTATAATGCATTCCCTTTAGTCTAAAACACAATCTCTTGCCCTGAAACAGTGTTTAAGGTAAATACAAAGCTGTTTCATAGTGTCAAAAAGGTAAAGAACAGAGTTTCAAAGTAAAGATTCTTCTTATAATGCATTCCCTTTTAGTCTAAAACACAATCTCTTGCCCTGAAACAGTGTTTAAGGTGAATACAAAGCTGTTTCATAGTGTCAAAAAGGTAAAGAACAGAGTTTCAAAGTAAAGATTCTTCTTATAATGCAGTCTCTTTTAGTCTAAAACACAATCTCTTGCCCTGAAACAGTGTTTAAGGTGAATAGAAAGCTGTTTCATAGTGTCAAAAAGGTAAAGAACAAAGTTTCAAAGTAAAGATTCTTCTTATAATGCAGTCTCTTTTAGTCTAAAACACAATCTCTTGCCCTGAAACAGTGTTTAAGGTGTATACAAAGCTGTTTTAAAGTGTCAAAAAGGTAAAGAACAGAGTTTCAAAGTAAAGATTCTTCTTATAATGCATTCCCTTTTAGTCTAAAACACAATCTCTTGCCCTGAAACAGTGTTTAAGGCGAATACAAAGCTGTTTCACAGTGTGAAAAAGATAAACAGAGTTTCAAAGTAAAGATTCTTCTTATAATGCATTCCCTTTAGTCTAAAACACAATCTCTTGCACTGAAACAGTGTTTAAGGCGAGTACAAAGCTGTTTCACAGTGTGAAAAAGGTAAAGAACAGAGTTTCAAAGTAAAGATTCTTCTTATAATGCATTCCTGTTTAGTCTAAAACACAATCTCTTGCCCTGAAACAGTGTTTAAGGTAAATACAAAGCTGTTTCATAGTGTGAAAAAGGTAAAGAACAGAGTTTCAAAGTAAAGATTCTTCTTATAATGCATTCCCTTTTAGTCTAAAACACAATCTCTTGCCCTGAAACAGTGTTTAAGGTGAATACAAAGCTGTTTCATAGTGTGAAAAAGGTAAAGAACAGAGTTTCAAAGTAAAGATTCTTCTTATAATGCATTCCCTTTTAGTCTAAAACACAATCTCTTGCCCTGAAACAGTGTTTAAGGTGAATACAAAGCTGTTTCATAGTGTGAAAAAGGTAAAGAACAGATTTCAAAGTAAAGATTCTTCTTATAATGCATTCCCTTTAGTCTAAAACACAATCTCTTGCCCTGAAACAGTGTTTAAGGTAAATACAAAGCTGGTTCATAGTGTCAAAAAGGTAAAGAACAGAGTTTCAAAGTAAAGATTCTTCTTATAATGCATTCCCTTTTAGTCTAAAACACAATCTCTTGCCCTGAAACAGTGTTTAAGGTGAATACAAAGCTGTTTCATAGTGTCAAAAAGGTAAAGAACAGAGTTTCAAAGTAAAGATTCTTCTTATAATGCAGTCTCTTTTAGTCTAAAACACAATCTCTTGCCCTGAAACAGTGTTTAAGGTGAATAGAAAGCTGTTTCATAGTGTCAAAAAGGTAAAGAACAAAGTTTCAAAGTAAAGATTCTTCTTATAATGCAGTCTCTTTTAGTCTAAAACACAATCTCTTGCCCTGAAACAGTGTTTAAGGTGTATACAAAGCTGTTTTAAAGTGTCAAAAAGGTAAAGAACAGAGTTTCAAAGTAAAGATTCTTCTTATAATGCATTCCCTTTTAGTCTAAAACACAATCTCTTGCCCTGAAACAGTGTTTAAGGCGAATACAAAGCTGTTTCACAGTGTGAAAAAGATAAACAGAGTTTCAAAGTAAAGATTCTTCTTATAATGCATTCCCTTTAGTCTAAAACACAATCTCTTGCACTGAAACAGTGTTTAAGGCGAGTACAAAGCTGTTTCACAGTGTGAAAAAGGTAAAGAACAGAGTTTCAAAGTAAAGATTCTTCTTATAATGCATTCCTGTTTAGTCTAAAACACAATCTCTTGCCCTGAAACAGTGTTTAAGGTAAATACAAAGCTGTTTCATAGTGTGAAAAAGGTAAAGAACAGAGTTTCAAAGTAAAGATTCTTCTTATAATGCATTCCCTTTTAGTGTAAAACACAATCTCTTGCCCTGAAACAGTGTTTAAGGTGAATACAAAGCTGTTTCATAGTGTGAAAAAGGTAAAGAACAGAGTTTCAAAGTAAAGATTCTTCTTATAATGCATTCCCTTTTAGTCTAAAACACAATCTCTTGCCCTGAAACAGTGTTTAAGGTGAATACAAAGCTGTTTCATAGTGTGAAAAAGGTAAAGAACAGATTTCAAAGTAAAGATTCTTCTTATAATGCATTCCCTTTAGTCTAAAACACAATCTCTTGCCCTGAAACAGTGTTTAAGGTAAATATAAAGCTGTTTCATAGTGTCAAAAAGGTAAAGAACAGAGTTTCAAAGTAAAGATTCTTCTTATAATGCATTCCCTTTTAGTCTAAAACACAATCTCTTGCCCTGAAACAGTGTTTAAGGTGAATACAAAGCTGTTTCATAGTGTCAAAAAGGTAAAGAACAGAGTTTCAAAGTAAAGATTCTTCTTATAATGCAGTCTCTTTTAGTCTAAAACACAATCTCTTGCCCTGAAACAGTGTTTAAGGTGAATAGAAAGCTGTTTCATAGTGTCAAAAAGGTAAAGAACAAAGTTTCAAAGTAAAGATTCTTCTTATAATGCAGTCTCTTTTAGTCTAAAACACAATCTCTTGCCCTGAAACAGTGTTTAAGGTGTAAACAAAGCTGTTTTAAAGTGTCAAAAAGGTAAAGAACAGAGTTTCAAAGTAAAGATTCTTCTTATAATGCATTCCCTTTTAGTCTAAAACACAATCTCTTGCCCTGAAACAGTGTTTAAGGCGAATACAAAGCTGTTTCACAGTGTGAAAAAGATAAACAGAGTTTCAAAGTAAAGATTCTTCTTATAATGCATTCCCTTTAGTCTAAAACACAATCTCTTGCACTGAAACAGTGTTTAAGGCGAGTACAAAGATGTTTCACAGTGTGAAAAAGGTAAAGAACAGAATTTCAAAGTAAAGATTCTTCTTATAATGCATTCCCTTTTAGTCTAAAACACAATCTCTTGCCCTGAAACAGTGTTTAAGGTGAATACAAAGCTGTTTCATAGTGTCAAAAAGGTAAAGAACAGAGTTTCAAAGTAAAGATTCTTCTTATAATGCAGTCTCTTTTAGTCTAAAACACAATCTCTTGCCCTGAAACAGTGTTTAAGGTGAATAGAAAGCTGTTTCATAGTGTGAAAAAGGTAAAGAACAAAGTTTCAAAGTAAAGATTCTTCTTATAATGCAGTCTCTTTTAGTCTAAAACACAATCTCTTGCCCTGAAACAGTGTTTAAGGTGTATACAAAGCTGTTTTAAAGTGTCAAAAAGGTAAAGAACAGAGTTTCAAAGTAAAGATTCTTCTTATAATGCATTCCCTTTTAGTCTAAAACACAATCTCTTGCCCTGAAACAGTGTTTAAGGCGAATACAAAGCTGTTTCACAGTGTGAAAAAGATAAAGAACAGAGTTTCAAAGTAAAGATTCTTCTTATAATGCATTCCCTTTAGTCTAAAACACAATCTCTTGCACTGAAACAGTGTTTAAGGCGAGTACAAAGCTGTTTCACAGTGTGAAAAAGGTAAAGAACAGTTTCAAAGTAAAGATTCTTCTTATAATGCATTCCTGTTTAGTCTAAAACACAATCTCTTGCCCTGAAACAGTGTTTAAGGTGAATAGAAAGCTGTTTCATAGTGTCAAAAAGGTAAAGAACAAAGTTTCAAAGTAAAGATTCTTCTTATAATGCATTCCTTTTTAGTCTAAAACACAATCTCTTGCCCTGAAACAGTGTTTAAGGCGAATACAAAGCTGTTTCACAGTGTGAAAAAGATAAACAGAGTTTCAAAGTAAAGATTCTTCTTATAATGCATTCCCTTTAGTCTAAAACACAATCTCTTGCACTGAAACAGTGTTTAAGGCGAGTACAAAGATGTTTCACAGTGTGAAAAAGGTAAAGAACAGAATTTCAAAGTAAAGATTCTTCTTATAATGCATTCCCTTTTAGTCTAAAACACAATCTCTTGCCCTGAAACAGTGTTTAAGGTGAATACAAAGCTGTTTCATAGTGTCAAAAAGGTAAAGAACAGAGTTTCAAAGTAAAGATTCTTCTTATAATGCAGTCTCTTTTAGTCTAAAACACAATCTCTTGCCCTGAAACAGTGTTTAAGGTGAATAGAAAGCTGTTTCATAGTGTGAAAAAGGTAAAGAACAAAGTTTCAAAGTAAAGATTCTTCTTATAATGCAGTCTCTTTTAGTCTAAAACACAATCTCTTGCCCTGAAACAGTGTTTAAGGTGTATACAAAGCTGTTTTAAAGTGTCAAAAAGGTAAAGAACAGAGTTTCAAAGTAAAGATTCTTCTTATAATGCATTCCCTTTTAGTCTAAAACACAATCTCTTGCCCTGAAACAGTGTTTAAGGCGAATACAAAGCTGTTTCACAGTGTGAAAAAGATAAAGAACAGAGTTTCAAAGTAAAGATTCTTCTTATAATGCATTCCCTTTAGTCTAAAACACAATCTCTTGCCCTGAAACAGTGTTTAAGGTGAATACAAAGCTGTTTCATAGTGTCAAAAAGGTAAAGAACAGATTTCAAAGTAAAGATTCTTCTTATAATGCATTCCCTTTAGTCTAAAACACAATCTCTTGCCCTGAAACAGTGTTTAAGGTAAATACAAAGCTGTTTCATAGTGTCAAAAAGGTAAAGAACAGAGTTTCAAAGTAAAGATTCTTCTTATAATGCATTCCCTTTTAGTCTAAAACACAATCTCTTGCCCTGAAACAGTGTTTAAGGTGAATACAAAGCTGTTTCATAGTGTCAAAAAGGTAAAGAACAGAGTTTCAAAGTAAAGATTCTTCTTATAATGCAGTCTCTTTTAGTCTAAAACACAATCTCTTGCCCTGAAACAGTGTTTAAGGTGAATAGAAAGCTGTTTCATAGTGTCAAAAAGGTAAAGAACAAAGTTTCAAAGTAAAGATTCTTCTTATAATGCAGTCTCTTTTAGTCTAAAACACAATCTCTTGCCCTGAAACAGTGTTTAAGGTGTATACAAAGCTGTTTTAAAGTGTCAAAAAGGTAAAGAACAGAGTTTCAAAGTAAAGATTCTTCTTATAATGCATTCCCTTTTAGTCTAAAACACAATCTCTTGCCCTGAAACAGTGTTTAAGGCGAATACAAAGCTGTTTCACAGTGTGAAAAAGATAAACAGAGTTTCAAAGTAAAGATTCTTCTTATAATGCATTCCCTTTAGTCTAAAACACAATCTCTTGCACTGAAACAGTGTTTAAGGCGAGTACAAAGCTGTTTCACAGTGTGAAAAAGGTAAAGAACAGAGTTTCAAAGTAAAGATTCTTCTTATAATGCATTCCTGTTTAGTCTAAAACACAATCTCTTGCCCTGAAACAGTGTTTAAGGTAAATACAAAGCTGTTTCATAGTGTGAAAAAGGTAAAGAACAGAGTTTCAAAGTAAAGATTCTTCTTATAATGCATTCCCTTTTAGTCTAAAACACAATCTCTTGCCCTGAAACAGTGTTTAAGGTAAATACAAAGCTGTTTCATAGTGTGAAAAAGGTAAAGAACAGAGTTTCAAAGTAAAGATTCTTCTTATAATGCATTCCCTTTTAGTCTAAAACACAATCTCTTGCCCTGAAACAGTGTTTAAGGTGAATACAAAGCTGTTTCATAGTGTGAAAAAGGTAAAGAACAGATTTCAAAGTAAAGATTCTTCTTATAATGCATTCCCTTTAGTCTAAAACACAATCTCTTGCCCTGAAACAGTGTTTAAGGTAAATACAAAGCTGTTTCATAGTGTGAAAAAGGTAAAGAACAGAGTTTCAAAGTAAAGATTCTTCTTATAATTTTTTCCCTTTTAGTCTAAAACACAATCTCTTGCCCTGAAACAGTGTTTAAGGTGAATACAAAGCTGTTTCATAGTGTGAAAAAGGTAAAGAACAGATTTCAAAGTAAAGATTCTTCTTATAATGCATTCCCTTTAGTCTAAAACACAATCTCTTGCCCTGAAACAGTGTTTAAGGTAAATACAAAGCTGTTTCATAGTGTGAAAAAGGTAAAGAACAGAGTTTCAAAGTAAAGATTCTTCTTATAATGCATTCCCTTTTAGTCTAAAACACAATCTCTTGCCCTGAAACAGTGTTTAAGGTAAATACAAAGCTGTTTCATAGTGTGAAAAAGGTAAAGAACAGAGTTTCAAAGTAAAGATTCTTCTTATAATGCATTCCCTTTTAGTCTAAAACACAATCTCTTGCCCTGAAACAGTGTTTAAGGTGAATACAAAGCTGTTTCATAGTGTCAAAAAGGTAAAGAACAGATTTCAAGGTAAAGATTCTTCTTATAATGCATTCCCTTTAGTCTAAAACACAATCTCTTGCCCTGAAACAGTGTTTAAGGCGAATACAAAGCTGTTTCACAGTGTGAAAAAGATAAACAGAGTTTCAAAGTAAAGATTCTTCTTATAATGCATTCCCTTTAGTCTAAAACACAATCTCTTGCACTGAAACAGTGTTTAAGGCGAGTACAAAGCTGTTTCACAGTGTGAAAAAGGTAAAGAACAGAGTTTCAAAGTAAAGATTCTTCTTATAATGCATTCCTGTTTAGTCTAAAACACAATCTCTTGCCCTGAAACAGTGTTTAAGGTAAATACAAAGCTGTTTCATAGTGTGAAAAAGGTAAAGAACAGAGTTTCAAAGTAAAGATTCTTCTTATAATGCATTCCCTTTTAGTCTAAAACACAATCTCTTGCCCTGAAACAGTGTTTAAGGTGAATACAAAGCTGTTTCATAGTGTGAAAAAGGTAAAGAACAGAGTTTCAAAGTAAAGATTCTTCTTATAATGCATTCCCTTTTAGTCTAAAACACAATCTCTTGCCCTGAAACAGTGTTTAAGGTGAATACAAAGCTGTTTCATAGTGTGAAAAAGGTAAAGAACAGATTTCAAAGTAAAGATTCTTCTTATAATGCATTCCCTTTAGTCTAAAACACAATCTCTTGCCCTGAAACAGTGTTTAAGGTAAATACAAAGCTGTTTCATAGTGTCAAAAAGGTAAAGAACAGAGTTTCAAAGTAAAGATTCTTCTTATAATGCATTCCCTTTTAGTCTAAAACACAATCTCTTGCCCTGAAACAGTGTTTAAGGTGAATACAAAGCTGTTTCATAGTGTCAAAAAGGTAAAGAACAGAGTTTCAAAGTAAAGATTCTTCTTATAATGCAGTCTCTTTTAGTCTAAAACACAATCTCTTGCCCTGAAACAGTGTTTAAGGTGAATAGAAAGCTGTTTCATAGTGTCAAAAAGGTAAAGAACAAAGTTTCAAAGTAAAGATTCTTCTTATAATGCAGTCTCTTTTAGTCTAAAACACAATCTCTTGCCCTGAAACAGTGTTTAAGGTGTATACAAAGCTGTTTTAAAGTGTCAAAAAGGTAAAGAACAGAGTTTCAAAGTAAAGATTCTTCTTATAATGCATTCCCTTTTAGTCTAAAACACAATCTCTTGCCCTGAAACAGTGTTTAAGGCGAATACAAAGCTGTTTCACAGTGTGAAAAAGATAAACAGAGTTTCAAAGTAAAGATTCTTCTTATAATGCATTCCCTTTAGTCTAAAACACAATCTCTTGCACTGAAACAGTGTTTAAGGCGAGTACAAAGCTGTTTCACAGTGTGAAAAAGGTAAAGAACAGAGTTTCAAAGTAAAGATTCTTCTTATAATGCATTCCTGTTTAGTCTAAAACACAATCTCTTGCCCTGAAACAGTGTTTAAGGTAAATACAAAGCTGTTTCATAGTGTGAAAAAGGTAAAGAACAGAGTTTCAAAGTAAAGATTCTTCTTATAATGCCTTCCCTTTTAGTGTAAAACACAATCTCTTGCCCTGAAACAGTGTTTAAGGTGAATACAAAGCTGTTTCATAGTGTGAAAAAGGTAAAGAACAGAGTTTCAAAGTAAAGATTCTTCTTATAATGCATTCCCTTTTAGTCTAAAACACAATCTCTTGCCCTGAAACAGTGTTTAAGGTGAATACAAAGCTGTTTCATAGTGTGAAAAAGGTAAAGAACAGATTTCAAAGTAAAGATTCTTCTTATAATGCATTCCCTTTTAGTCTAAAACACAATCTCTTGCCCTGAAACAGTGTTTAAGGTGAATACAAAGCTGTTTCATAGTGTCAAAAAGGTAAAGAACAGAGTTTCAAAGTAAAGATTCTTCTTATAATGCAGTCTCTTTTAGTCTAAAACACAATCTCTTGCCCTGAAACAGTGTTTAAGGTGAATAGAAAGCTGTTTCATAGTGTGAAAAAGGTAAAGAACAAAGTTTCAAAGTAAAGATTCTTCTTATAATGCAGTCTCTTTTAGTCTAAAACACAATCTCTTGCCCTGAAACAGTGTTTAAGGTGTATACAAAGCTGTTTTAAAGTGTCAAAAAGGTAAAGAACAGAGTTTCAAAGTAAAGATTCTTCTTATAATGCATTCCCTTTTAGTCTAAAACACAATCTCTTGCCCTGAAACAGTGTTTAAGGTAAATATAAAGCTGTTTCATAGTGTGAAAAAGGTAAAGAACAGAGTTTCAAATTAAAGATTCTTCTTATAATGCATTCCTGTTTAGTCTAAAACACAATCTCTTGCACTGAAACAGTGTTTAAGGCGAGTACAAAGCTGTTTCACAGTGTGAAAAAGGTAAAGAACAGAGTTTCAAAGTAAAGATTCTTCTTATAATGCATTCCTGTTTAGTCTAAAACACAATCTCTTGCCCTGAAACAGTGTTTAAGGTAAATACAAAGCTGTTTCATAGTGTCAAAAAGGTAAAGAACAGAGTTTCAAAGTAAAGATTCTTCTTATAATGCAGTCTCTTTTAGTCTAAAACACAATCTCTTGCCCTGAAACAGTGTTTAAGGTGAATAGAAAGCTGTTTCATAGTGTGAAAAAGGTAAAGAACAAAGTTTCAAAGTAAAGATTCTTCTTATAATGCAGTCTCTTTTAGTCTAAAACACAATCTCTTGCCCTGAAACAGTGTTTAAGGTGTATACAAAGCTGTTTTAAAGTGTCAAAAAGGTAAAGAACAGAGTTTCAAAGTAAAGATTCTTCTTATAATGCATTCCCTTTTAGTCTAAAACACAATCTCTTGCCCTGAAACAGTGTTTAAGGCGAATACAAAGCTGTTTCACAGTGTGAAAAAGATAAAGAACAGAGTTTCAAAGTAAAGATTCTTCTTATAATGCATTCCCTTTAGTCTAAAACACAATCTCTTGCACTGAAACAGTGTTTAAGGCGAGTACAAAGCTGTTTCACAGTGTGAAAAAGGTAAAGAACAGAGTTTCAAAGTAAAGATTCTTCTTATAATGCATTCCTGTTTAGTCTAAAACACAATCTCTTGCCCTGAAACAGTGTTTAAGGTGAATAGAAAGCTGTTTCATAGTGTCAAAAAGGTAAAGAACAAAGTTTCAAAGTAAAGATTCTTCTTATAATGCATTCCCTTTTAGTCTAAAACACAATCTCTTGCCCTGAAACAGTGTTTAAGGCGAATACAAAGCTGTTTCACAGTGTGAAAAAGATAAACAGAGTTTCAAAGTAAAGATTCTTCTTATAATGCATTCCCTTTAGTCTAAAACACAATCTCTTGCACTGAAACAGTGTTTAAGGCGAGTACAAAGATGTTTCACAGTGTGAAAAAGGTAAAGAACAGAATTTCAAAGTAAAGATTCTTCTTATAATGCATTCCCTTTTAGTCTAAAACACAATCTCTTGCCCTGAAACAGTGTTTAAGGTGAATACAAAGCTGTTTCATAGTGTCAAAAAGGTAAAGAACAGAGTTTCAAAGTAAAGATTCTTCTTATAATGCAGTCTCTTTTAGTCTAAAACACAATCTCTTGCCCTGAAACAGTGTTTAAGGTGAATAGAAAGCTGTTTCATAGTGTGAAAAAGGTAAAGAACAAAGTTTCAAAGTAAAGATTCTTCTTATAATGCAGTCTCTTTTAGTCTAAAACACAATCTCTTGCCCTGAAACAGTGTTTAAGGTGTATACAAAGCTGTTTTAAAGTGTCAAAAAGGTAAAGAACAGAGTTTCAAAGTAAAGATTCTTCTTATAATGCATTCCCTTTTAGTCTAAAACACAATCTCTTGCCCTGAAACAGTGTTTAAGGCGAATACAAAGCTGTTTCACAGTGTGAAAAAGATAAAGAACAGAGTTTCAAAGTAAAGATTCTTCTTATAATGCATTCCCTTTAGTCTAAAACACAATCTCTTGCCCTGAAACAGTGTTTAAGGTGAATACAAAGCTGTTTCATAGTGTCAAAAAGGTAAAGAACAGATTTCAAAGTAAAGATTCTTCTTATAATGCATTCCCTTTAGTCTAAAACACAATCTCTTGCCCTGAAACAGTGTTTAAGGTAAATACAAAGCTGTTTCATAGTGTCAAAAAGGTAAAGAACAGAGTTTCAAAGTAAAGATTCTTCTTATAATGCATTCCCTTTTAGTCTAAAACACAATCTCTTGCCCTGAAACAGTGTTTAAGGTGAATACAAAGCTGTTTCATAGTGTCAAAAAGGTAAAGAACAGAGTTTCAAAGTAAAGATTCTTCTTATAATGCAGTCTCTTTTAGTCTAAAACACAATCTCTTGCCCTGAAACAGTGTTTAAGGTGAATAGAAAGCTGTTTCATAGTGTCAAAAAGGTAAAGAACAAAGTTTCAAAGTAAAGATTCTTCTTATAATGCAGTCTCTTTTAGTCTAAAACACAATCTCTTGCCCTGAAACAGTGTTTAAGGTGTATACAAAGCTGTTTTAAAGTGTCAAAAAGGTAAAGAACAGAGTTTCAAAGTAAAGATTCTTCTTATAATGCATTCCCTTTTAGTCTAAAACACAATCTCTTGCCCTGAAACAGTGTTTAAGGCGAATACAAAGCTGTTTCACAGTGTGAAAAAGATAAACAGAGTTTCAAAGTAAAGATTCTTCTTATAATGCATTCCCTTTAGTCTAAAACACAATCTCTTGCACTGAAACAGTGTTTAAGGCGAGTACAAAGCTGTTTCACAGTGTGAAAAAGGTAAAGAACAGAGTTTCAAAGTAAAGATTCTTCTTATAATGCATTCCTGTTTAGTCTAAAACACAATCTCTTGCCCTGAAACAGTGTTTAAGGTAAATACAAAGCTGTTTCATAGTGTGAAAAAGGTAAAGAACAGAGTTTCAAAGTAAAGATTCTTCTTATAATGCATTCCCTTTTAGTCTAAAACACAATCTCTTGCCCTGAAACAGTGTTTAAGGTAAATACAAAGCTGTTTCATAGTGTGAAAAAGGTAAAGAACAGAGTTTCAAAGTAAAGATTCTTCTTATAATGCATTCCCTTTTAGTCTAAAACACAATCTCTTGCCCTGAAACAGTGTTTAAGGTGAATACAAAGCTGTTTCATAGTGTGAAAAAGGTAAAGAACAGATTTCAAAGTAAAGATTCTTCTTATAATGCATTCCCTTTAGTCTAAAACACAATCTCTTGCCCTGAAACAGTGTTTAAGGTAAATACAAAGCTGTTTCATAGTGTGAAAAAGGTAAAGAACAGAGTTTCAAAGTAAAGATTCTTCTTATAATTTTTTCCCTTTTAGTCTAAAACACAATCTCTTGCCCTGAAACAGTGTTTAAGGTGAATACAAAGCTGTTTCATAGTGTGAAAAAGGTAAAGAACAGATTTCAAAGTAAAGATTCTTCTTATAATGCATTCCCTTTAGTCTAAAACACAATCTCTTGCCCTGAAACAGTGTTTAAGGTAAATACAAAGCTGTTTCATAGTGTGAAAAAGGTAAAGAACAGAGTTTCAAAGTAAAGATTCTTCTTATAATGCATTCCCTTTTAGTCTAAAACACAATCTCTTGCCCTGAAACAGTGTTTAAGGTAAATACAAAGCTGTTTCATAGTGTGAAAAAGGTAAAGAACAGAGTTTCAAAGTAAAGATTCTTCTTATAATGCATTCCCTTTTAGTCTAAAACACAATCTCTTGCCCTGAAACAGTGTTTAAGGTGAATACAAAGCTGTTTCATAGTGTCAAAAAGGTAAAGAACAGATTTCAAGGTAAAGATTCTTCTTATAATGCATTCCCTTTAGTCTAAAACACAATCTCTTGCCCTGAAACAGTGTTTAAGGCGAATACAAAGCTGTTTCACAGTGTGAAAAAGATAAACAGAGTTTCAAAGTAAAGATTCTTCTTATAATGCATTCCCTTTAGTCTAAAACACAATCTCTTGCACTGAAACAGTGTTTAAGGCGAGTACAAAGCTGTTTCACAGTGTGAAAAAGGTAAAGAACAGAGTTTCAAAGTAAAGATTCTTCTTATAATGCATTCCTGTTTAGTCTAAAACACAATCTCTTGCCCTGAAACAGTGTTTAAGGTAAATACAAAGCTGTTTCATAGTGTGAAAAAGGTAAAGAACAGAGTTTCAAAGTAAAGATTCTTCTTATAATGCATTCCCTTTTAGTCTAAAACACAATCTCTTGCCCTGAAACAGTGTTTAAGGTGAATACAAAGCTGTTTCATAGTGTGAAAAAGGTAAAGAACAGAGTTTCAAAGTAAAGATTCTTCTTATAATGCATTCCCTTTTAGTCTAAAACACAATCTCTTGCCCTGAAACAGTGTTTAAGGTGAATACAAAGCTGTTTCATAGTGTGAAAAAGGTAAAGAACAGATTTCAAAGTAAAGATTCTTCTTATAATGCATTCCCTTTAGTCTAAAACACAATCTCTTGCCCTGAAACAGTGTTTAAGGTAAATACAAAGCTGTTTCATAGTGTCAAAAAGGTAAAGAACAGAGTTTCAAAGTAAAGATTCTTCTTATAATGCATTCCCTTTTAGTCTAAAACACAATCTCTTGCCCTGAAACAGTGTTTAAGGTGAATACAAAGCTGTTTCATAGTGTCAAAAAGGTAAAGAACAGAGTTTCAAAGTAAAGATTCTTCTTATAATGCAGTCTCTTTTAGTCTAAAACACAATCTCTTGCCCTGAAACAGTGTTTAAGGTGAATAGAAAGCTGTTTCATAGTGTCAAAAAGGTAAAGAACAAAGTTTCAAAGTAAAGATTCTTCTTATAATGCAGTCTCTTTTAGTCTAAAACACAATCTCTTGCCCTGAAACAGTGTTTAAGGTGTATACAAAGCTGTTTTAAAGTGTCAAAAAGGTAAAGAACAGAGTTTCAAAGTAAAGATTCTTCTTATAATGCATTCCCTTTTAGTCTAAAACACAATCTCTTGCCCTGAAACAGTGTTTAAGGCGAATACAAAGCTGTTTCACAGTGTGAAAAAGATAAACAGAGTTTCAAAGTAAAGATTCTTCTTATAATGCATTCCCTTTAGTCTAAAACACAATCTCTTGCACTGAAACAGTGTTTAAGGCGAGTACAAAGCTGTTTCACAGTGTGAAAAAGGTAAAGAACAGAGTTTCAAAGTAAAGATTCTTCTTATAATGCATTCCTGTTTAGTCTAAAACACAATCTCTTGCCCTGAAACAGTGTTTAAGGTAAATACAAAGCTGTTTCATAGTGTGAAAAAGGTAAAGAACAGAGTTTCAAAGTAAAGATTCTTCTTATAATGCCTTCCCTTTTAGTGTAAAACACAATCTCTTGCCCTGAAACAGTGTTTAAGGTGAATACAAAGCTGTTTCATAGTGTGAAAAAGGTAAAGAACAGAGTTTCAAAGTAAAGATTCTTCTTATAATGCATTCCCTTTTAGTCTAAAACACAATCTCTTGCCCTGAAACAGTGTTTAAGGTGAATACAAAGCTGTTTCATAGTGTGAAAAAGGTAAAGAACAGATTTCAAAGTAAAGATTCTTCTTATAATGCATTCCCTTTTAGTCTAAAACACAATCTCTTGCCCTGAAACAGTGTTTAAGGTGAATACAAAGCTGTTTCATAGTGTCAAAAAGGTAAAGAACAGAGTTTCAAAGTAAAGATTCTTCTTATAATGCAGTCTCTTTTAGTCTAAAACACAATCTCTTGCCCTGAAACAGTGTTTAAGGTGAATAGAAAGCTGTTTTAAAGTGTCAAAAAGGTAAAGAACAGAGTTTCAAAGTAAAGATTCTTCTTATAATGCATTCCCTTTTAGTCTAAAACACAATCTCTTGCCCTGAAACAGTGTTTAAGGCGAATACAAAGCTGTTTCACAGTGTGAAAAAGATAAAGAACAGAGTTTCAAAGTAAAGATTCTTCTTATAATGCATTCCCTTTAGTCTAAAACACAATCTCTTGCACTGAAACAGTGTTTAAGGCGAGTACAAAGCTGTTTCACAGTGTGAAAAAGGTAAAGAACAGAGTTTCAAAGTAAAGATTCTTCTTATAATGCATTCCTGTTTAGTCTAAAACACAATCTCTTGCCCTGAAACAGTGTTTAAGGTAAATATAAAGCTGTTTCATAGTGTGAAAAAGGTAAAGAACAGAGTTTCAAATTAAAGATTCTTCTTATAATGCATTCCCTTTAGTCTAAAACACAATCTCTTGCCCTGAAACAGTGTTTAAGGTAAATACAAAGCTGTTTCATAGTGTGAAAAAGGTAAAGAACAGAGTTTCAAAGTAAAGATTCTTCTTATAATGCATTCCCTTTTAGTCTAAAACACAATCTCTTGCCCTGAAACAGTGTTTAAGGTAAATACAAAGCTGTTTCATAGTGTGAAAAAGGTAAAGAACAGAGTTTCAAAGTAAAGATTCTTCTTATAATGCATTCCCTTTTAGTCTAAAACACAATCTCTTGCCCTGAAACAGTGTTTAAGGTGAATACAAAGCTGTTTCATAGTGTGAAAAAGGTAAAGAAGAGTTTCAAAGTAAAGATTCTTCTTATAATGCATTCCCTTTTAGTCTAAAACACAATCTCTTGCCCTGAAACAGTGTTTAAGGTGAATACAAAGCTGTTTCATAGTGTGAAAAAGGTAAAGAACAGATTTCAAAGTAAAGATTCTTCTTATAATGCATTCCCTTTAGTCTAAAACACAATCTCTTGCCCTGAAACAGTGTTTAAGGTAAATACAAAGCTGTTTCATAGTGTCAAAAAGGTAAAGAACAGAGTTTCAAAGTAAAGATTCTTCTTATAATGCAGTCTCTTTTAGTCTAAAACACAATCTCTTGCCCTGAAACAGTGTTTAAGGTGAATAGAAAGCTGTTTCATAGTGTCAAAAAGGTAAAGAACAAAGTTTCAAAGTAAAGATTCTTCTTATAATGCAGTCTCTTTTAGTCTAAAACACAATCTCTTGCCCTGAAACAGTGTTTAAGGTGTATACAAAGCTGTTTTAAAGTGTCAAAAAGGTAAAGAACAGAGTTTCAAAGTAAAGATTCTTCTTATAATGCATTCCCTTTTAGTCTAAAACACAATCTCTTGCCCTGAAACAGTGTTTAAGGCGAATACAAAGCTGTTTCACAGTGTGAAAAAGATAAACAGAGTTTCAAAGTAAAGATTCTTCTTATAATGCATTCCCTTTAGTCTAAAACACAATCTCTTGCACTGAAACAGTGTTTAAGGCGAGTACAAAGCTGTTTCACAGTGTGAAAAAGGTAAAGAACAGAGTTTCAAAGTAAAGATTCTTCTTATAATGCATTCCTGTTTAGTCTAAAACACAATCTCTTGCCCTGAAACAGTGTTTAAGGTAAATACAAAGCTGTTTCATAGTGTCAAAAAGGTAAAGAACAGAGTTTCAAAGTAAAGATTCTTCTTATAATGCAGTCTCTTTTAGTCTAAAACACAATCTCTTGCCCTGAAACAGTGTTTAAGGTGAATAGAAAGCTGTTTCATAGTGTGAAAAAGGTAAAGAACAAAGTTTCAAAGTAAAGATTCTTCTTATAATGCAGTCTCTTTTAGTCTAAAACACAATCTCTTGCCCTGAAACAGTGTTTAAGGTGTATACAAAGCTGTTTTAAAGTGTCAAAAAGGTAAAGAACAGAGTTTCAAAGTAAAGATTCTTCTTATAATGCATTCCCTTTTAGTCTAAAACACAATCTCTTGCCCTGAAACAGTGTTTAAGGCGAATACAAAGCTGTTTCACAGTGTGAAAAAGATAAAGAACAGAGTTTCAAAGTAAAGATTCTTCTTATAATGCATTCCCTTTAGTCTAAAACACAATCTCTTGCACTGAAACAGTGTTTAAGGCGAGTACAAAGCTGTTTCACAGTGTGAAAAAGGTAAAGAACAGAGTTTCAAAGTAAAGATTCTTCTTATAATGCATTCCTGTTTAGTCTAAAACACAATCTCTTGCCCTGAAACAGTGTTTAAGGTAAATATAAAGCTGTTTCATAGTGTGAAAAAGGTAAAGAACAGAGTTTCAAATTAAAGATTCTTCTTATAATGCATTCCCTTTAGTCTAAAACACAATCTCTTGCCCTGAAACAGTGTTTAAGGTGAATACAAAGCTGTTTCATAGTGTGAAAAAGGTAAAGAACAGAGTTTCAAAGTAAAGATTCTTCTTATAATGCATTCTCTTTTAGTCTAAAACACAATCTCTTGCCCTGAAACAGTGTTTAAGGTGAATACAAAGCTGTTTCATAGTGTGAAAAAGGTAAAGAACAGATTTCAAAGTAAAGATTCTTCTTATAATGCATTCCCTTTAGTCTAAAACACAATCTCTTGCCCTGAAACAGTGTTTAAGGTAAATACAAAGCTGTTTCATAGTGTCAAAAAGGTAAAGAACAGAGTTTCAAAGTAAAGATTCTTCTTATAATGCATTCCCTTTTAGTCTAAAACACAATCTCTTGCCCTGAAACAGTGTTTAAGGTGAATACAAAGCTGTTTCATAGTGTCAAAAAGGTAAAGAACAGAGTTTCAAAGTAAAGATTCTTCTTATAATGCAGTCTCTTTTAGTCTAAAACACAATCTCTTGCCCTGAAACAGTGTTTAAGGTGAATAGAAAGCTGTTTCATAGTGTCAAAAAGGTAAAGAACAAAGTTTCAAAGTAAAGATTCTTCTTATAATGCAGTCTCTTTTAGTCTAAAACACAATCTCTTGCCCTGAAACAGTGTTTAAGGTGTATACAAAGCTGTTTTAAAGTGTCAAAAAGGTAAAGAACAGAGTTTCAAAGTAAAGATTCTTCTTATAATGCATTCCCTTTTAGTCTAAAACACAATCTCTTGCCCTGAAACAGTGTTTAAGGCGAATACAAAGCTGTTTCACAGTGTGAAAAAGATAAACAGAGTTTCAAAGTAAAGATTCTTCTTATAATGCATTCCCTTTAGTCTAAAACACAATCTCTTGCACTGAAACAGTGTTTAAGGCGAGTACAAAGATGTTTCACAGTGTGAAAAAGGTAAAGAACAGAATTTCAAAGTAAAGATTCTTCTTATAATGCATTCCCTTTTAGTCTAAAACACAATCTCTTGCCCTGAAACAGTGTTTAAGGTGAATACAAAGCTGTTTCATAGTGTCAAAAAGGTAAAGAACAGAGTTTCAAAGTAAAGATTCTTCTTATAATGCAGTCTCTTTTAGTCTAAAACACAATCTCTTGCCCTGAAACAGTGTTTAAGGTGAATAGAAAGCTGTTTCATAGTGTGAAAAAGGTAAAGAACAAAGTTTCAAAGTAAAGATTCTTCTTATAATGCAGTCTCTTTTAGTCTAAAACACAATCTCTTGCCCTGAAACAGTGTTTAAGGTGTATACAAAGCTGTTTTAAAGTGTCAAAAAGGTAAAGAACAGAGTTTCAAAGTAAAGATTCTTCTTATAATGCATTCCCTTTTAGTCTAAAACACAATCTCTTGCCCTGAAACAGTGTTTAAGGCGAATACAAAGCTGTTTCACAGTGTGAAAAAGATAAAGAACAGAGTTTCAAAGTAAAGATTCTTCTTATAATGCATTCCCTTTAGTCTAAAACACAATCTCTTGCACTGAAACAGTGTTTAAGGCGAGTACAAAGCTGTTTCACAGTGTGAAAAAGGTAAAGAACAGAGTTTCAAAGTAAAGATTCTTCTTATAATGCATTCCTGTTTAGTCTAAAACACAATCTCTTGCCCTGAAACAGTGTTTAAGGTAAATATAAAGCTGTTTCATAGTGTGAAAAAGGTAAAGAACAGAGTTTCAAATTAAAGATTCTTCTTATAATGCATTCCCTTTAGTCTAAAACACAATCTCTTGCCCTGAAACAGTGTTTAAGGTGAATACAAAGCTGTTTCATAGTGTGAAAAAGGTAAAGAACAGAGTTTCAAAGTAAAGATTCTTCTTATAATGCATTCCTGTTTAGTCTAAAACACAATCTCTTGCCCTGAAACAGTGTTTAAGGTAAATATAAAGCTGTTTCATAGTGTGAAAAAGGTAAAGAACAGAGTTTCAAATTAAAGATTCTTCTTATAATGCATTCCCTTTAGTCTAAAACACAATCTCTTGCCCTGAAACAGTGTTTAAGGTAAATACAAAGCTGTTTCATAGTGTGAAAAAGGTAAAGAACAGAGTTTCAAAGTAAAGATTCTTCTTATAATGCATTCCCTTTTAGTCTAAAACACAATCTCTTGCCCTGAAACAGTGTTTAAGGTAAATACAAAGCTGTTTCATAGTGTGAAAAAGGTAAAGAACAGAGTTTCAAAGTAAAGATTCTTCTTATAATGCATTCCCTTTTAGTCTAAAACACAATCTCTTGCCCTGAAACAGTGTTTAAGGTGAATACAAAGCTGTTTCATAGTGTGAAAAAGGTAAAGAAGAGTTTCAAAGTAAAGATTCTTCTTATAATGCATTCCCTTTTAGTCTAAAACACAATCTCTTGCCCTGAAACAGTGTTTAAGGTGAATACAAAGCTGTTTCATAGTGTGAAAAAGGTAAAGAACAGATTTCAAAGTAAAGATTCTTCTTATAATGCATTCCCTTTAGTCTAAAACACAATCTCTTGCCCTGAAACAGTGTTTAAGGTAAATACAAAGCTGTTTCATAGTGTCAAAAAGGTAAAGAACAGAGTTTCAAAGTAAAGATTCTTCTTATAATGCAGTCTCTTTTAGTCTAAAACACAATCTCTTGCCCTGAAACAGTGTTTAAGGTGAATAGAAAGCTGTTTCATAGTGTCAAAAAGGTAAAGAACAAAGTTTCAAAGTAAAGATTCTTCTTATAATGCAGTCTCTTTTAGTCTAAAACACAATCTCTTGCCCTGAAACAGTGTTTAAGGTGTATACAAAGCTGTTTTAAAGTGTCAAAAAGGTAAAGAACAGAGTTTCAAAGTAAAGATTCTTCTTATAATGCATTCCCTTTTAGTCTAAAACACAATCTCTTGCCCTGAAACAGTGTTTAAGGCGAATACAAAGCTGTTTCACAGTGTGAAAAAGATAAACAGAGTTTCAAAGTAAAGATTCTTCTTATAATGCATTCCCTTTAGTCTAAAACACAATCTCTTGCACTGAAACAGTGTTTAAGGCGAGTACAAAGCTGTTTCACAGTGTGAAAAAGGTAAAGAACAGAGTTTCAAAGTAAAGATTCTTCTTATAATGCATTCCTGTTTAGTCTAAAACACAATCTCTTGCCCTGAAACAGTGTTTAAGGTAAATACAAAGCTGTTTCATAGTGTCAAAAAGGTAAAGAACAGAGTTTCAAAGTAAAGATTCTTCTTATAATGCAGTCTCTTTTAGTCTAAAACACAATCTCTTGCCCTGAAACAGTGTTTAAGGTGAATAGAAAGCTGTTTCATAGTGTGAAAAAGGTAAAGAACAAAGTTTCAAAGTAAAGATTCTTCTTATAATGCAGTCTCTTTTAGTCTAAAACACAATCTCTTGCCCTGAAACAGTGTTTAAGGTGTATACAAAGCTGTTTTAAAGTGTCAAAAAGGTAAAGAACAGAGTTTCAAAGTAAAGATTCTTCTTATAATGCATTCCCTTTTAGTCTAAAACACAATCTCTTGCCCTGAAACAGTGTTTAAGGCGAATACAAAGCTGTTTCACAGTGTGAAAAAGATAAAGAACAGAGTTTCAAAGTAAAGATTCTTCTTATAATGCATTCCCTTTAGTCTAAAACACAATCTCTTGCACTGAAACAGTGTTTAAGGCGAGTACAAAGCTGTTTCACAGTGTGAAAAAGGTAAAGAACAGAGTTTCAAAGTAAAGATTCTTCTTATAATGCATTCCTGTTTAGTCTAAAACACAATCTCTTGCCCTGAAACAGTGTTTAAGGTAAATATAAAGCTGTTTCATAGTGTGAAAAAGGTAAAGAACAGAGTTTCAAATTAAAGATTCTTCTTATAATGCATTCCCTTTAGTCTAAAACACAATCTCTTGCCCTGAAACAGTGTTTAAGGTGAATACAAAGCTGTTTCATAGTGTGAAAAAGGTAAAGAACAGAGTTTCAAAGTAAAGATTCTTCTTATAATGCATTCTCTTTTAGTCTAAAACACAATCTCTTGCCCTGAAACAGTGTTTAAGGTGAATACAAAGCTGTTTCATAGTGTGAAAAAGGTAAAGAACAGATTTCAAAGTAAAGATTCTTCTTATAATGCATTCCCTTTAGTCTAAAACACAATCTCTTGCCCTGAAACAGTGTTTAAGGTAAATACAAAGCTGTTTCATAGTGTCAAAAAGGTAAAGAACAGAGTTTCAAAGTAAAGATTCTTCTTATAATGCATTCCCTTTTAGTCTAAAACACAATCTCTTGCCCTGAAACAGTGTTTAAGGTGAATACAAAGCTGTTTCATAGTGTCAAAAAGGTAAAGAACAGAGTTTCAAAGTAAAGATTCTTCTTATAATGCAGTCTCTTTTAGTCTAAAACACAATCTCTTGCCCTGAAACAGTGTTTAAGGTGAATAGAAAGCTGTTTCATAGTGTCAAAAAGGTAAAGAACAAAGTTTCAAAGTAAAGATTCTTCTTATAATGCAGTCTCTTTTAGTCTAAAACACAATCTCTTGCCCTGAAACAGTGTTTAAGGTGTATACAAAGCTGTTTTAAAGTGTCAAAAAGGTAAAGAACAGAGTTTCAAAGTAAAGATTCTTCTTATAATGCATTCCCTTTTAGTCTAAAACACAATCTCTTGCCCTGAAACAGTGTTTAAGGCGAATACAAAGCTGTTTCACAGTGTGAAAAAGATAAACAGAGTTTCAAAGTAAAGATTCTTCTTATAATGCATTCCCTTTAGTCTAAAACACAATCTCTTGCACTGAAACAGTGTTTAAGGCGAGTACAAAGATGTTTCACAGTGTGAAAAAGGTAAAGAACAGAATTTCAAAGTAAAGATTCTTCTTATAATGCATTCCCTTTTAGTCTAAAACACAATCTCTTGCCCTGAAACAGTGTTTAAGGTGAATACAAAGCTGTTTCATAGTGTCAAAAAGGTAAAGAACAGAGTTTCAAAGTAAAGATTCTTCTTATAATGCAGTCTCTTTTAGTCTAAAACACAATCTCTTGCCCTGAAACAGTGTTTAAGGTGAATAGAAAGCTGTTTCATAGTGTGAAAAAGGTAAAGAACAAAGTTTCAAAGTAAAGATTCTTCTTATAATGCAGTCTCTTTTAGTCTAAAACACAATCTCTTGCCCTGAAACAGTGTTTAAGGTGTATACAAAGCTGTTTTAAAGTGTCAAAAAGGTAAAGAACAGAGTTTCAAAGTAAAGATTCTTCTTATAATGCATTCCCTTTTAGTCTAAAACACAATCTCTTGCCCTGAAACAGTGTTTAAGGTGTATACAAAGCTGTTTTAAAGTGTCAAAAAGGTAAAGAACAGAGTTTCAAAGTAAAGATTCTTCTTATAATGCATTCCCTTTAGTCTAAAACACAATCTCTTGCACTGAAACAGTGTTTAAGGCGAGTACAAAGCTGTTTCACAGTGTGAAAAAGGTAAAGAACAGAGTTTCAAAGTAAAGATTCTTCTTATAATGCATTCCTGTTTAGTCTAAAACACAATCTCTTGCCCTGAAACAGTGTTTAAGGTAAATACAAAGCTGTTTCATAGTGTCAAAAAGGTAAAGAACAGAGTTTCAAAGTAAAGATTCTTCTTATAATGCAGTCTCTTTTAGTCTAAAACACAATCTCTTGCCCTGAAACAGTGTTTAAGGTGAATAGAAAGCTGTTTCATAGTGTGAAAAAGGTAAAGAACAAAGTTTCAAAGTAAAGATTCTTCTTATAATGCAGTCTCTTTTAGTCTAAAACACAATCTCTTGCCCTGAAACAGTGTTTAAGGTGTATACAAAGCTGTTTTAAAGTGTCAAAAAGGTAAAGAACAGAGTTTCAAAGTAAAGATTCTTCTTATAATGCATTCCCTTTTAGTCTAAAACACAATCTCTTGCCCTGAAACAGTGTTTAAGGCGAATACAAAGCTGTTTCACAGTGTGAAAAAGATAAAGAACAGAGTTTCAAAGTAAAGATTCTTCTTATAATGCATTCCCTTTAGTCTAAAACACAATCTCTTGCACTGAAACAGTGTTTAAGGCGAGTACAAAGCTGTTTCACAGTGTGAAAAAGGTAAAGAACAGAGTTTCAAAGTAAAGATTCTTCTTATAATGCATTCCTGTTTAGTCTAAAACACAATCTCTTGCCCTGAAACAGTGTTTAAGGTAAATATAAAGCTGTTTCATAGTGTGAAAAAGGTAAAGAACAGAGTTTCAAATTAAAGATTCTTCTTATAATGCATTCCCTTTAGTCTAAAACACAATCTCTTGCCCTGAAACAGTGTTTAAGGTGAATACAAAGCTGTTTCATAGTGTGAAAAAGGTAAAGAACAGAGTTTCAAAGTAAAGATTCTTCTTATAATGCATTCTCTTTTAGTCTAAAACACAATCTCTTGCCCTGAAACAGTGTTTAAGGTGAATACAAAGCTGTTTCATAGTGTGAAAAAGGTAAAGAACAGATTTCAAAGTAAAGATTCTTCTTATAATGCATTCCCTTTAGTCTAAAACACAATCTCTTGCCCTGAAACAGTGTTTAAGGTAAATACAAAGCTGTTTCATAGTGTCAAAAAGGTAAAGAACAGAGTTTCAAAGTAAAGATTCTTCTTATAATGCATTCCCTTTTAGTCTAAAACACAATCTCTTGCCCTGAAACAGTGTTTAAGGTGAATACAAAGCTGTTTCATAGTGTCAAAAAGGTAAAGAACAGAGTTTCAAAGTAAAGATTCTTCTTATAATGCAGTCTCTTTTAGTCTAAAACACAATCTCTTGCCCTGAAACAGTGTTTAAGGTGAATAGAAAGCTGTTTCATAGTGTCAAAAAGGTAAAGAACAAAGTTTCAAAGTAAAGATTCTTCTTATAATGCAGTCTCTTTTAGTCTAAAACACAATCTCTTGCCCTGAAACAGTGTTTAAGGTGTATACAAAGCTGTTTTAAAGTGTCAAAAAGGTAAAGAACAGAGTTTCAAAGTAAAGATTCTTCTTATAATGCATTCCCTTTTAGTCTAAAACACAATCTCTTGCCCTGAAACAGTGTTTAAGGCGAATACAAAGCTGTTTCACAGTGTGAAAAAGATAAACAGAGTTTCAAAGTAAAGATTCTTCTTATAATGCATTCCCTTTAGTCTAAAACACAATCTCTTGCACTGAAACAGTGTTTAAGGCGAGTACAAAGATGTTTCACAGTGTGAAAAAGGTAAAGAACAGAATTTCAAAGTAAAGATTCTTCTTATAATGCATTCCCTTTTAGTCTAAAACACAATCTCTTGCCCTGAAACAGTGTTTAAGGTGAATACAAAGCTGTTTCATAGTGTCAAAAAGGTAAAGAACAGAGTTTCAAAGTAAAGATTCTTCTTATAATGCAGTCTCTTTTAGTCTAAAACACAATCTCTTGCCCTGAAACAGTGTTTAAGGTGAATAGAAAGCTGTTTCATAGTGTGAAAAAGGTAAAGAACAAAGTTTCAAAGTAAAGATTCTTCTTATAATGCAGTCTCTTTTAGTCTAAAACACAATCTCTTGCCCTGAAACAGTGTTTAAGGTGTATACAAAGCTGTTTTAAAGTGTCAAAAAGGTAAAGAACAGAGTTTCAAAGTAAAGATTCTTCTTATAATGCATTCCCTTTTAGTCTAAAACACAATCTCTTGCCCTGAAACAGTGTTTAAGGCGAATACAAAGCTGTTTCACAGTGTGAAAAAGATAAAGAACAGAGTTTCAAAGTAAAGATTCTTCTTATAATGCATTCCCTTTAGTCTAAAACACAATCTCTTGCACTGAAACAGTGTTTAAGGCGAGTACAAAGCTGTTTCACAGTGTGAAAAAGGTAAAGAACAGAGTTTCAAAGTAAAGATTCTTCTTATAATGCATTCCTGTTTAGTCTAAAACACAATCTCTTGCCCTGAAACAGTGTTTAAGGTAAATATAAAGCTGTTTCATAGTGTGAAAAAGGTAAAGAACAGAGTTTCAAATTAAAGATTCTTCTTATAATGCATTCCCTTTAGTCTAAAACACAATCTCTTGCCCTGAAACAGTGTTTAAGGTGAATACAAAGCTGTTTCATAGTGTGAAAAAGGTAAAGAACAGAGTTTCAAAGTAAAGATTCTTCTTATAATGCATTCTCTTTTAGTCTAAAACACAATCTCTTGCCCTGAAACAGTGTTTAAGGTGAATACAAAGCTGTTTTAAAGTGTCAAAAAGGTAAAGAACAGAGTTTCAAAGTAAAGATTCTTCTTATAATGCATTCCCTTTTAGTCTAAAACACAATCTCTTGCCCTGAAACAGTGTTTAAGGCGAATACAAAGCTGTTTCACAGTGTGAAAAAGATAAACAGAGTTTCAAAGTAAAGATTCTTCTTATAATGCATTCCCTTTAGTCTAAAACACAATCTCTTGCACTGAAACAGTGTTTAAGGCGAGTACAAAGCTGTTTCACAGTGTGAAAAAGGTAAAGAACAGAGTTTCAAAGTAAAGATTCTTCTTATAATGCATTCCTGTTTAGTCTAAAACACAATCTCTTGCCCTGAAACAGTGTTTAAGGTAAATACAAAGCTGTTTCATAGTGTCAAAAAGGTAAAGAACAGAGTTTCAAAGTAAAGATTCTTCTTATAATGCATTCCTGTTTAGTCTAAAACACAATCTCTTGCCCTGAAACAGTGTTTAAGGTAAATATAAAGCTGTTTCATAGTGTGAAAAAGGTAAAGAACAGAGTTTCAAATTAAAGATTCTTCTTATAATGCATTCCCTTTAGTCTAAAACACAATCTCTTGCCCTGAAACAGTGTTTAAGGTGAATACAAAGCTGTTTCATAGTGTGAAAAAGGTAAAGAACAGAGTTTCAAAGTAAAGATTCTTCTTATAATGCATTCTCTTTTAGTCTAAAACACAATCTCTTGCCCTGAAACAGTGTTTAAGGTGAATACAAAGCTGTTTCATAGTGTGAAAAAGGTAAAGAACAGATTTCAAAGTAAAGATTCTTCTTATAATGCATTCCCTTTAGTCTAAAACACAATCTCTTGCCCTGAAACAGTGTTTAAGGTAAATACAAAGCTGTTTCATAGTGTCAAAAAGGTAAAGAACAGAGTTTCAAAGTAAAGATTCTTCTTATAATGCATTCCCTTTTAGTCTAAAACACAATCTCTTGCCCTGAAACAGTGTTTAAGGTGAATACAAAGCTGTTTCATAGTGTCAAAAAGGTAAAGAACAGAGTTTCAAAGTAAAGATTCTTCTTATAATGCAGTCTCTTTTAGTCTAAAACACAATCTCTTGCCCTGAAACAGTGTTTAAGGTGAATAGAAAGCTGTTTCATAGTGTCAAAAAGGTAAAGAACAAAGTTTCAAAGTAAAGATTCTTCTTATAATGCAGTCTCTTTTAGTCTAAAACACAATCTCTTGCCCTGAAACAGTGTTTAAGGTGTATACAAAGCTGTTTTAAAGTGTCAAAAAGGTAAAGAACAGAGTTTCAAAGTAAAGATTCTTCTTATAATGCATTCCCTTTTAGTCTAAAACACAATCTCTTGCCCTGAAACAGTGTTTAAGGCGAATACAAAGCTGTTTCACAGTGTGAAAAAGATAAACAGAGTTTCAAAGTAAAGATTCTTCTTATAATGCATTCCCTTTAGTCTAAAACACAATCTCTTGCACTGAAACAGTGTTTAAGGCGAGTACAAAGATGTTTCACAGTGTGAAAAAGGTAAAGAACAGAATTTCAAAGTAAAGATTCTTCTTATAATGCATTCCCTTTTAGTCTAAAACACAATCTCTTGCCCTGAAACAGTGTTTAAGGTGAATACAAAGCTGTTTCATAGTGTCAAAAAGGTAAAGAACAGAGTTTCAAAGTAAAGATTCTTCTTATAATGCAGTCTCTTTTAGTCTAAAACACAATCTCTTGCCCTGAAACAGTGTTTAAGGTGAATAGAAAGCTGTTTCATAGTGTGAAAAAGGTAAAGAACAAAGTTTCAAAGTAAAGATTCTTCTTATAATGCAGTCTCTTTTAGTCTAAAACACAATCTCTTGCCCTGAAACAGTGTTTAAGGTGTATACAAAGCTGTTTTAAATTGTCAAAAAGGTAAAGAACAGAGTTTCAAAGTAAAGATTCTTCTTATAATGCATTCCCTTTTAGTCTAAAACACAATCTCTTGCCCTGAAACAGTGTTTAAGGCGAATACAAAGCTGTTTCACAGTGTGAAAAAGATAAAGAACAGAGTTTCAAAGTAAAGATTCTTCTTATAATGCATTCCCTTTAGTCTAAAACACAATCTCTTGCACTGAAACAGTGTTTAAGGCGAGTACAAAGCTGTTTCACAGTGTGAAAAAGGTAAAGAACAGAGTTTCAAAGTAAAGATTCTTCTTATAATGCATTCCTGTTTAGTCTAAAACACAATCTCTTGCCCTGAAACAGTGTTTAAGGTAAATATAAAGCTGTTTCATAGTGTGAAAAAGGTAAAGAACAGAGTTTCAAATTAAAGATTCTTCTTATAATGCATTCCCTTTAGTCTAAAACACAATCTCTTGCCCTGAAACAGTGTTTAAGGTGAATACAAAGCTGTTTCATAGTGTGAAAAATGTAAAGAACAGTTTCAAAGTAAAGATTCTTCTTATAATGCATTCTCTTTTAGTCTAAAACACAATCTCTTGCCCTGAAACAGTGTTTAAGGTGAATACAAAGCTGTTTCATAGTGTCAAAAAGGTAAAGAACAGATTTCAAAGTAAAGATTCTTCTTAAAATGCATTCCCTTTTAGTCTAAAACACAATCGCTTGCCCTGAAACAGTGTTTAAGGCGAATACAAAGCTGTTTCACAGTGTGAAAAAGGTAAAGAACAGAGTTTCAAAGTAAAGATTCTTCTTATAATGCATTCCCTTTTAGTCTAAAACACAATCTCTTGCCCTGAAACAGTGTTTAAGGTGAATACAAAGCTGTTTCATAGTGTCAAAAAGGTAAAGAACAGAGTTTCAAAGTAAAGATTCTTCTTATAATGCAGTCTCTTTTAGTCTAAAACACAATCTCTTGCCCTGAAACAGTGTTTAAGGTGAATAGAAAGCTGTTTCATAGTGTCAAAAAGGTAAAGAACAAAGTTTCAAAGTAAAGATTCTTCTTATAATGCAGTCTCTTTTAGTCTAAAACACAATCTCTTGCCCTGAAACAGTGTTTAAGGTGTATACAAAGCTGTTTTAAAGTGTCAAAAAGGTAAAGAACAGAGTTTCAAAGTAAAGATTCTTCTTATAATGCATTCCCTTTTAGTCTAAAACACAATCTCTTGCCCTGAAACAGTGTTTAAGGCGAATACAAAGCTGTTTCACAGTGTGAAAAAGATAAACAGAGTTTCAAAGTAAAGATTCTTCTTATAATGCATTCCCTTTAGTCTAAAACACAATCTCTTGCACTGAAACAGTGTTTAAGGCGAGTACAAAGCTGTTTCACAGTGTGAAAAAGGTAAAGAACAGAGTTTCAAAGTAAAGATTCTTCTTATAATGCATTCCTGTTTAGTCTAAAACACAATCTCTTGCCCTGAAACAGTGTTTAAGGTAAATACAAAGCTGTTTCATAGTGTCAAAAAGGTAAAGAACAGAGTTTCAAAGTAAAGATTCTTCTTATAATGCATTCCCTTTTAGTCTAAAACACAATCTCTTGCCCTGAAACAGTGTTTAAGGTGTATACAAAGCTGTTTTAAAGTGTCAAAAAGGTAAAGAACAGAGTTTCAAAGTAAAGATTCTTCTTATAATGCATTCCCTTTTAGTCTAAAACACAATCTCTTGCCCTGAAACAGTGTTTAAGGCGAATACAAAGCTGTTTCACAGTGTGAAAAAGATAAAGAACAGAGTTTCAAAGTAAAGATTCTTCTTATAATGCATTCCCTTTAGTCTAAAACACAATCTCTTGCACTGAAACAGTGTTTAAGGCGAGTACAAAGCTGTTTCACAGTGTGAAAAAGGTAAAGAACAGAGTTTCAAAGTAAAGATTCTTCTTATAATGCATTCCTGTTTAGTCTAAAACACAATCTCTTGCCCTGAAACAGTGTTTAAGGTAAATACAAAGCTGTTTCATAGTGTGAAAAAGGTAAAGAACAGAGTTTCAAAGTAAAGATTCTTCTTATAATGCATTCCCTTTTAGTCTAAAACACAATCTCTTGCCCTGAAACAGTGTTTAAGGCGAATACAAAGCTGTTTCACAGTGTGAAAAAGATAAACAGAGTTTCAAAGTAAAGATTCTTCTTATAATGCATTCCCTTTAGTCTAAAACACAATCTCTTGCACTGAAACAGTGTTTAAGGCGAGTACAAAGCTGTTTCACAGTGTGAAAAAGGTAAAGAACAGAGTTTCAAAGTAAAGATTCTTCTTATAATGCATTCCTGTTTAGTCTAAAACACAATCTCTTGCCCTGAAACAGTGTTTAAGGTAAATACAAAGCTGTTTCATAGTGTGAAAAAGGTAAAGAACAGAGTTTCAAAGTAAAGATTCTTCTTATAATGCATTCCCTTTTAGTCTAAAACACAATCTCTTGCCCTGAAACAGTGTTTAAGGTGAATACAAAGCTGTTTCATAGTGTGAAAAAGGTAAAGAACAGAGTTTCAAAGTAAAGATTCTTCTTATAATGCATTCCCTTTTAGTCTAAAACACAATCTCTTGCCCTGAAACAGTGTTTAAGGTGAATACAAAGCTGTTTCATAGTGTGAAAAAGGTAAAGAACAGATTTCAAAGTAAAGATTCTTCTTATAATGCATTCCCTTTAGTCTAAAACACAATCTCTTGCCCTGAAACAGTGTTTAAGGTAAATACAAAGCTGTTTCATAGTGTCAAAAAGGTAAAGAACAGAGTTTCAAAGTAAAGATTCTTCTTATAATGCATTCCCTTTTAGTCTAAAACACAATCTCTTGCCCCGAAACTGTGTTTAAGGTGAATACAAAGCTGTTTCATAGTGTCAAAAAGGTAAAGAACAGAGTTTCAAAGTAAAGATTCTTCTTATAATGCAGTCTCTTTTAGTCTAAAACACAATCTCTTGCCCTGAAACAGTGTTTAAGGTGAATAGAAAGCTGTTTCATAGTGTGAAAAAGGTAAAGAACAGAGTTTCAAAGTAAAGATTCTTCTTATAATGCAGTCTCTTTTAGTCTAAAACACAATCTCTTGCCCTGAAACAGTGTTTAAGGTGAATAGAAAGCTGTTTCATAGTGTCAAAAAGGTAAAGAACAAAGTTTCAAAGTAAAGATTCTTCTTATAATGCAGTCTCTTTTAGTCTAAAACACAATCTCTTGCCCTGAAACAGTGTTTAAGGTGTATACAAAGCTGTTTTAAAGTGTCAAAAAGGTAAAGAACAGAGTTTCAAAGTAAAGATTCTTCTTATAATGCATTCCCTTTTAGTCTAAAACACAATCTCTTGCCCTGAAACAGTGTTTAAGGCGAATACAAAGCTGTTTCACAGTGTGAAAAAGATAAACAGAGTTTCAAAGTAAAGATTCTTCTTATAATGCATTCCCTTTAGTCTAAAACACAATCTCTTGCACTGAAACAGTGTTTAAGGCGAGTACAAAGCTGTTTCACAGTGTGAAAAAGGTAAAGAACAGAGTTTCAAAGTAAAGATTCTTCTTATAATGCATTCCTGTTTAGTCTAAAACACAATCTCTTGCCCTGAAACAGTGTTTAAGGTAAATACAAAGCTGTTTCATAGTGTCAAAAAGGTAAAGAACAGAGTTTCAAAGTAAAGATTCTTCTTATAATGCATTCCCTTTTAGTCTAAAACACAATCTCTTGCCCTGAAACAGTGTTTAAGGTGTATACAAAGCTGTTTTAAAGTGTCAAAAAGGTAAAGAACAGAGTTTCAAAGTAAAGATTCTTCTTATAATGCATTCCCTTTTAGTCTAAAACACAATCTCTTGCCCTGAAACAGTGTTTAAGGCGAATACAAAGCTGTTTCACAGTGTGAAAAAGATAAAGAACAGAGTTTCAAAGTAAAGATTCTTCTTATAATGCATTCCCTTTAGTCTAAAACACAATCTCTTGCACTGAAACAGTGTTTAAGGCGAGTACAAAGCTGTTTCACAGTGTGAAAAAGGTAAAGAACAGAGTTTCAAAGTAAAGATTCTTCTTATAATGCATTCCTGTTTAGTCTAAAACACAATCTCTTGCCCTGAAACAGTGTTTAAGGTAAATACAAAGCTGTTTCATAGTGTGAAAAAGGTAAAGAACAGAGTTTCAAAGTAAAGATTCTTCTTATAATGCATTCCCTTTTAGTCTAAAACACAATCTCTTGCCCTGAAACAGTGTTTAAGGTAAATACAAAGCTGTTTCATAGTGTGAAAAAGGTAAAGAACAGAGTTTCAAAGTAAAGATTCTTCTTATAATGCATTCCCTTTTAGTCTAAAACACAATCTCTTGCCCTGAAACAGTGTTTAAGGTGAATACAAAGCTGTTTCATAGTGTCAAAAAGGTAAAGAACAGATTTCAAAGTAAAGATTCTTCTTATAATGCATTCCCTTTAGTCTAAAACACAATCTCTTGCCCTGAAACAGTGTTTAAGGTAAATACAAAGCTGTTTCATAGTGTCAAAAAGGTAAAGAACAGAGTTTCAAAGTAAAGATTCTTCTTATAATGCATTCCCTTTTAGTCTAAAACACAATCTCTTGCCCTGAAACAGTGTTTAAGGTGAATACAAAGCTGTTTCATAGTGTCAAAAAGGTAAAGAACAGAGTTTCAAAGTAAAGATTCTTCTTATAATGCAGTCTCTTTTAGTCTAAAACACAATCTCTTGCCCTGAAACAGTGTTTAAGGTGAATAGAAAGCTGTTTCATAGTGTCAAAAAGGTAAAGAACAAAGTTTCAAAGTAAAGATTCTTCTTATAATGCAGTCTCTTTTAGTCTAAAACACAATCTCTTGCCCTGAAACAGTGTTTAAGGTGTATACAAAGCTGTTTTAAAGTGTCAAAAAGGTAAAGAACAGAGTTTCAAAGTAAAGATTCTTCTTATAATGCATTCCCTTTTAGTCTAAAACACAATCTCTTGCCCTGAAACAGTGTTTAAGGCGAATACAAAGCTGTTTCACAGTGTGAAAAAGATAAACAGAGTTTCAAAGTAAAGATTCTTCTTATAATGCATTCCCTTTAGTCTAAAACACAATCTCTTGCACTGAAACAGTGTTTAAGGCGAGTACAAAGCTGTTTCACAGTGTGAAAAAGGTAAAGAACAGAGTTTCAAAGTAAAGATTCTTCTTATAATGCATTCCTGTTTAGTCTAAAACACAATCTCTTGCCCTGAAACAGTGTTTAAGGTAAATACAAAGCTGTTTCATAGTGTCAAAAAGGTAAAGAACAGAGTTTCAAAGTAAAGATTCTTCTTATAATGCATTCCCTTTTAGTCTAAAACACAATCTCTTGCCCTGAAACAGTGTTTAAGGTGAATACAAAGCTGTTTCATAGTGTCAAAAAGGTAAAGAACAGAGTTTCAAAGTAAAGATTCTTCTTATAATGCAGTCTCTTTTAGTCTAAAACACAATCTCTTGCCCTGAAACAGTGTTTAAGGTGTATACAAAGCTGTTTTAAAGTGTCAAAAAGGTAAAGAACAGAGTTTCAAAGTAAAGATTCTTCTTATAATGCATTCCCTTTTAGTCTAAAACACAATCTCTTGCCCTGAAACAGTGTTTAAGGCGAATACAAAGCTGTTTCACAGTGTGAAAAAGATAAAGAACAGAGTTTCAAAGTAAAGATTCTTCTTATAATGCATTCCCTTTAGTCTAAAACACAATCTCTTGCACTGAAACAGTGTTTAAGGCGAGTACAAAGCTGTTTCACAGTGTGAAAAAGGTAAAGAACAGAGTTTCAAAGTAAAGATTCTTCTTATAATGCATTCCTGTTTAGTCTAAAACACAATCTCTTGCCCTGAAACAGTGTTTAAGGTAAATATAAAGCTGTTTCATAGTGTGAAAAAGGTAAAGAACAGAGTTTCAAATTAAAGATTCTTCTTATAATGCATTCCCTTTAGTCTAAAACACAATCTCTTGCCCTGAAACAGTGTTTAAGGTGAATACAAAGCTGTTTCATAGTGTGAAAAAGGTAAAGAACAGAGTTTCAAAGTAAAGATTCTTCTTATAATGCATTCTCTTTTAGTCTAAAACACAATCTCTTGCCCTGAAACAGTGTTTAAGGTGAATACAAAGCTGTTTCATAGTGTGAAAAAGGTAAAGAACAGATTTCAAAGTAAAGATTCTTCTTATAATGCATTCCCTTTAGTCTAAAACACAATCTCTTGCCCTGAAACAGTGTTTAAGGTGTATACAAAGCTGTTTTAAAGTGTCAAAAAGGTAAAGAACAGAGTTTCAAAGTAAAGATTCTTCATATAATGCATTCCCTTTTAGTCTAAAACACAATCTCTTGCCCTGAAACAGTGTTTAAGGCGAATACAAAGCTGTTTCACAGTGTGAAAAAGATAAACAGAGTTTCAAAGTAAAGATTCTTCTTATAATGCATTCCCTTTAGTCTAAAACACAATCTCTTGCACTGAAACAGTGTTTAAGGCGAGTACAAAGCTGTTTCACAGTGTGAAAAAGGTAAAGAACAGAGTTTCAAAGTAAAGATTCTTCTTATAATGCATTCCTGTTTAGTCTAAAACACAATCTCTTGCCCTGAAACAGTGTTTAAGGTAAATACAAAGCTGTTTCATAGTGTCAAAAAGGTAAAGAACAGAGTTTCAAAGTAAAGATTCTTCTTATAATGCATTCCCTTTTAGTCTAAAACACAATCTCTTGCCCTGAAACAGTGTTTAAGGTGAATACAAAGCTGTTTCATAGTGTCAAAAAGGTAAAGAACAGAGTTTCAAAGTAAAGATTCTTCTTATAATGCAGTCTCTTTTAGTCTAAAACACAATCTCTTGCCCTGAAACAGTGTTTAAGGTGTATACAAAGCTGTTTTAAAGTGTCAAAAAGGTAAAGAACAGAGTTTCAAAGTAAAGATTCTTCTTATAATGCATTCCCTTTTAGTCTAAAACACAATCTCTTGCCCTGAAACAGTGTTTAAGGCGAATACAAAGCTGTTTCACAGTGTGAAAAAGATAAAGAACAGAGTTTCAAAGTAAAGATTCTTCTTATAATGCATTCCCTTTAGTCTAAAACACAATCTCTTGCACTGAAACAGTGTTTAAGGCGAGTACAAAGCTGTTTCACAGTGTGAAAAAGGTAAAGAACAGAGTTTCAAAGTAAAGATTCTTCTTATAATGCATTCCTGTTTAGTCTAAAACACAATCTCTTGCCCTGAAACAGTGTTTAAGGTAAATATAAAGCTGTTTCATAGTGTGAAAAAGGTAAAGAACAGAGTTTCAAATTAAAGATTCTTCTTATAATGCATTCCCTTTAGTCTAAAACACAATCTCTTGCCCTGAAACAGTGTTTAAGGTGAATACAAAGCTGTTTCATAGTGTGAAAAAGGTAAAGAACAGAGTTTCAAAGTAAAGATTCTTCTTATAATGCATTCTCTTTTAGTCTAAAACACAATCTCTTGCCCTGAAACAGTGTTTAAGGTGAATACAAAGCTGTTTCATAGTGTGAAAAAGGTAAAGAACAGATTTCAAAGTAAAGATTCTTCTTATAATGCATTCCCTTTAGTCTAAAACACAATCTCTTGCCCTGAAACAGTGTTTAAGGTAAATACAAAGCTGTTTCATAGTGTCAAAAAGGTAAAGAACAGAGTTTCAAAGTAAAGATTCTTCTTATAATGCATTCCCTTTTAGTCTAAAACACAATCTCTTGCCCTGAAACAGTGTTTAAGGTGAATACAAAGCTGTTTCATAGTGTCAAAAAGGTAAAGAACAGAGTTTCAAAGTAAAGATTCTTCTTATAATGCAGTCTCTTTTAGTCTAAAACACAATCTCTTGCCCTGAAACAGTGTTTAAGGTGAATAGAAAGCTGTTTCATAGTGTCAAAAAGGTAAAGAACAAAGTTTCAAAGTAAAGATTCTTCTTATAATGCAGTCTCTTTTAGTCTAAAACACAATCTCTTGCCCTGAAACAGTGTTTAAGGTGTATACAAAGCTGTTTTAAAGTGTCAAAAAGGTAAAGAACAGAGTTTCAAAGTAAAGATTCTTCTTATAATGCATTCCCTTTTAGTCTAAAACACAATCTCTTGCCCTGAAACAGTGTTTAAGGCGAATACAAAGCTGTTTCACAGTGTGAAAAAGATAAACAGAGTTTCAAAGTAAAGATTCTTCTTATAATGCATTCCCTTTAGTCTAAAACACAATCTCTTGCACTGAAACAGTGTTTAAGGCGAGTACAAAGATGTTTCACAGTGTGAAAAAGGTAAAGAACAGAATTTCAAAGTAAAGATTCTTCTTATAATGCATTCCCTTTTAGTCTAAAACACAATCTCTTGCCCTGAAACAGTGTTTAAGGTGAATACAAAGCTGTTTCATAGTGTCAAAAAGGTAAAGAACAGAGTTTCAAAGTAAAGATTCTTCTTATAATGCAGTCTCTTTTAGTCTAAAACACAATCTCTTGCCCTGAAACAGTGTTTAAGGTGAATAGAAAGCTGTTTCATAGTGTGAAAAAGGTAAAGAACAAAGTTTCAAAGTAAAGATTCTTCTTATAATGCAGTCTCTTTTAGTCTAAAACACAATCTCTTGCCCTGAAACAGTGTTTAAGGTGTATACAAAGCTGTTTTAAAGTGTCAAAAAGGTAAAGAACAGAGTTTCAAAGTAAAGATTCTTCTTATAATGCATTCCCTTTTAGTCTAAAACACAATCTCTTGCCCTGAAACAGTGTTTAAGGCGAATACAAAGCTGTTTCACAGTGTGAAAAAGATAAAGAACAGAGTTTCAAAGTAAAGATTCTTCTTATAATGCATTCCCTTTAGTCTAAAACACAATCTCTTGCACTGAAACAGTGTTTAAGGCGAGTACAAAGCTGTTTCACAGTGTGAAAAAGGTAAAGAACAGAGTTTCAAAGTAAAGATTCTTCTTATAATGCATTCCTGTTTAGTCTAAAACACAATCTCTTGCCCTGAAACAGTGTTTAAGGTAAATATAAAGCTGTTTCATAGTGTGAAAAAGGTAAAGAACAGAGTTTCAAATTAAAGATTCTTCTTATAATGCATTCCCTTTAGTCTAAAACACAATCTCTTGCCCTGAAACAGTGTTTAAGGTGAATACAAAGCTGTTTCATAGTGTGAAAAATGTAAAGAACAGTTTCAAAGTAAAGATTCTTCTTATAATGCATTCTCTTTTAGTCTAAAACACAATCTCTTGCCCTGAAACAGTGTTTAAGGTGAATACAAAGCTGTTTCATAGTGTCAAAAAGGTAAAGAACAGATTTCAAAGTAAAGATTCTTCTTAAAATGCATTCCCTTTTAGTCTAAAACACAATCGCTTGCCCTGAAACAGTGTTTAAGGCGAATACAAAGCTGTTTCACAGTGTGAAAAAGGTAAAGAACAGAGTTTCAAAGTAAAGATTCTTCTTATAATGCATTCCCTTTTAGTCTAAAACACAATCTCTTGCCCTGAAACAGTGTTTAAGGTGAATACAAAGCTGTTTCATAGTGTCAAAAAGGTAAAGAACAGAGTTTCAAAGTAAAGATTCTTCTTATAATGCAGTCTCTTTTAGTCTAAAACACAATCTCTTGCCCTGAAACAGTGTTTAAGGTGAATAGAAAGCTGTTTCATAGTGTCAAAAAGGTAAAGAACAAAGTTTCAAAGTAAAGATTCTTCTTATAATGCAGTCTCTTTTAGTATAAAACACAATCTCTTGCCCTGAAACAGTGTTTAAGGTGTATACAAAGCTGTTTTAAAGTGTCAAAAAGGTAAAGAACAGAGTTTCAAAGTAAAGATTCTTCTTATAATGCATTCCCTTTTAGTCTAAAACACAATCTCTTGCCCTGAAACAGTGTTTAAGGCGAATACAAAGCTGTTTCACAGTGTGAAAAAGATAAACAGAGTTTCAAAGTAAAGATTCTTCTTATAATGCATTCCCTTTAGTCTAAAACACAATCTCTTGCACTGAAACAGTGTTTAAGGCGAGTACAAAGCTGTTTCACAGTGTGAAAAAGGTAAAGAACAGAGTTTCAAAGTAAAGATTCTTCTTATAATGCATTCCTGTTTAGTCTAAAACACAATCTCTTGCCCTGAAACAGTGTTTAAGGTAAATACAAAGCTGTTTCATAGTGTCAAAAAGGTAAAGAACAGAGTTTCAAAGTAAAGATTCTTCTTATAATGCATTCCCTTTTAGTCTAAAACACAATCTCTTGCCCTGAAACAGTGTTTAAGGTGTATACAAAGCTGTTTTAAAGTGTCAAAAAGGTAAAGAACAGAGTTTCAAAGTAAAGATTCTTCTTATAATGCATTCCCTTTTAGTCTAAAACACAATCTCTTGCCCTGAAACAGTGTTTAAGGCGAATACAAAGCTGTTTCACAGTGTGAAAAAGATAAAGAACAGAGTTTCAAAGTAAAGATTCTTCTTATAATGCATTCCCTTTAGTCTAAAACACAATCTCTTGCACTGAAACAGTGTTTAAGGCGAGTACAAAGCTGTTTCACAGTGTGAAAAAGGTAAAGAACAGAGTTTCAAAGTAAAGATTCTTCTTATAATGCATTCCTGTTTAGTCTAAAACACAATCTCTTGCCCTGAAACAGTGTTTAAGGTAAATACAAAGCTGTTTCATAGTGTGAAAAAGGTAAAGAACAGAGTTTCAAAGTAAAGATTCTTCTTATAATGCATTCCCTTTTAGTCTAAAACACAATCTCTTGCCCTGAAACAGTGTTTAAGGTAAATACAAAGCTGTTTCATAGTGTGAAAAAGGTAAAGAACAGAGTTTCAAAGTAAAGATTCTTCTTATAATGCATTCCCTTTTAGTCTAAAACACAATCTCTTGCCCTGAAACAGTGTTTAAGGTGAATACAAAGCTGTTTCATAGTGTCAAAAAGGTAAAGAACAGATTTCAAAGTAAAGATTCTTCTTATAATGCATTCCCTTTAGTCTAAAACACAATCTCTTGCCCTGAAACAGTGTTTAAGGTAAATACAAAGCTGTTTCATAGTGTCAAAAAGGTAAAGAACAGAGTTTCAAAGTAAAGATTCTTCTTATAATGCATTCCCTTTTAGTCTAAAACACAATCTCTTGCCCTGAAACAGTGTTTAAGGTGAATACAAAGCTGTTTCATAGTGTCAAAAAGGTAAAGAACAGAGTTTCAAAGTAAAGATTCTTCTTATAATGCAGTCTCTTTTAGTCTAAAACACAATCTCTTGCCCTGAAACAGTGTTTAAGGTGAATAGAAAGCTGTTTCATAGTGTCAAAAAGGTAAAGAACAAAGTTTCAAAGTAAAGATTCTTCTTATAATGCAGTCTCTTTTAGTCTAAAACACAATCTCTTGCCCTGAAACAGTGTTTAAGGTGTATACAAAGCTGTTTTAAAGTGTCAAAAAGGTAAAGAACAGAGTTTCAAAGTAAAGATTCTTCTTATAATGCATTCCCTTTTAGTCTAAAACACAATCTCTTGCCCTGAAACAGTGTTTAAGGCGAATACAAAGCTGTTTCACAGTGTGAAAAAGATAAACAGAGTTTCAAAGTAAAGATTCTTCTTATAATGCATTCCCTTTAGTCTAAAACACAATCTCTTGCACTGAAACAGTGTTTAAGGCGAGTACAAAGCTGTTTCACAGTGTGAAAAAGGTAAAGAACAGAGTTTCAAAGTAAAGATTCTTCTTATAATGCATTCCTGTTTAGTCTAAAACACAATCTCTTGCCCTGAAACAGTGTTTAAGGTAAATACAAAGCTGTTTCATAGTGTCAAAAAGGTAAAGAACAGAGTTTCAAAGTAAAGATTCTTCTTATAATGCATTCCCTTTTAGTCTAAAACACAATCTCTTGCCCTGAAACAGTGTTTAAGGTGAATACAAAGCTGTTTCATAGTGTCAAAAAGGTAAAGAACAGAGTTTCAAAGTAAAGATTCTTCTTATAATGCAGTCTCTTTTAGTCTAAAACACAATCTCTTGCCCTGAAACAGTGTTTAAGGTGAATAGAAAGCTGTTTCATATTGTGAAAAAGGTAAAGAACAAAGTTTCAAAGTAAAGATTCTTCTTATAATGCATTCCCTTTTAGTCTAAAACACAATCTCTTGCCCTGAAACAGTGTTTAAGGTGAATACAAAGCTGTTTCACAGTGTGAAAAAGATAAAGAACAGAGTTTCAAAGTAAAGATTCTTCTTATAATGCATTCCCTTTAGTCTAAAACACAATCTCTTGCACTGAAACAGTGTTTAAGGCGAGTACAAAGCTGTTTCACAGTGTGAAAAAGGTAAAGAACAGAGTTTCAAAGTAAAGATTCTTCTTATAATGCATTCCTGTTTAGTCTAAAACACAGTCTCTTGCCCTGAAACAGTGCTTAAGGTAAATACAAAGCTGTTTCATAGTGTGAAAAAGGTAAAGAACAGAGTTTCAAATTAAAGATTCTTCTTATAATGCATTCCCTTTAGTCTAAAACACAATCTCTTGCCCTGAAACAGTGTTTAAGGTGAATACAAAGCTGTTTCATAGTGTGAAAAAGGTAAAGAACAGAGTTTCAAAGTAAAGATTCTTCTTATGATGCATTCTCTTTTAGTCTAAAACACAATCTCTTGCCCTGAAACAGTGTTTAAGGTGAATACAAAGCTGTTTCATAGTGTCAAAAAGGTAAAGAACAGAGTTTCAAAGTAAAGATTCTTCTTATAATGCAGTCTCTTTTAGTCTAAAACACAATCTCTTGCCCTGAAACAGTGTTTAAGGTGAATAGAAAGCTGTTTCATAGTGTCAAAAAGGTAAAGAACAAAGTTTCAAAGTAAAGATTCTTCTTATAATGCAGTCTCTTTTAGTCTAAAACACAATCTCTTGCGATGAAACAGTGTTTAAGGTGTATAGAAAGCTGTTTTAAAGTGTCAAAAAGGTAAAGAACAGAGTTTCAAAGTAAAGATTCTTCTTATAATGCATTCCCTTTTAGTCTAAAACACAATCTCTTGCCCTGAAACAGTGTTTAAGGCGAATACAAAGCTGTTTCACAGTGTGAAAAAGATAAACAGAGTTTCAAAGTAAAGATTCTTCTTATAATGCATTCCCTTTAGTCTAAAACACAATCTCTTGCACTGAAACAGTGTTTAAGGCGAGTACAAAGCTGTTTCACAGTGTGAAAAAGGTAAAGAACAGAGTTTCAAAGTAAAGATTCTTCTTATAATGCATTCCTGTTTAGTCTAAAACACAATCTCTTGCCCTGAAACAGTGTTTAAGGTAAATACAAAGCTGTTTCATAGTGTGAAAAAGGTAAAGAACAGAGTTTCAAAGTAAAGATTCTTCTTATAATGCATTCCCTTTTAGTCTAAAACACAATCTCTTGCCCTGAAACAGTGTTTAAGGTGAATACAAAGCTGTTTCATAGTGTGAAAAAGGTAAAGAACAGAGTTTCAAAGTAAAGATTCTTCTTATAATGCATTCCCTTTTAGTCTAAAACACAATCTCTTGCCCTGAAACAGTGTTTAAGGTGAATACAAAGCTGTTTCATAGTGTGAAAAAGGTAAAGAACAGATTTCAAAGTAAAGATTCTTCTTATAATGCATTCCCTTTAGTCTAAAACACAATCTCTTGCCCTGAAACAGTGTTTAAGGTAAATACAAAGCTGTTTCATAGTGTGAAAAAGGTAAAGAACAGAGTTTCAAAGTAAAGATTCTTCTTATAATGCATTCCCTTTAGTCTAAAACACAATCTCTTGCACTGAAACAGTGTTTAAGGCGAGTACAAAGATGTTTAACAGTGTGAAAAAGGTAAAGAACAGAATTTCAAAGTAAAGATTCTTCTTATAATGCATTCCCTTTTAGTCTAAAACACAATCTCTTGCCCTGAAACAGTGTTTAAGGTGAATACAAAGCTGTTTCATAGTGTCAAAAAGGTAAAGAACAGAGTTTCAAAGTAAAGATTCTTCTTATAATGCAGTCTCTTTTAGTCTAAAACACAATCTCTTGCCCTGAAACAGTGTTTAAGGTGAATAGAAAGCTGTTTCATAGTGTGAAAAAGGTAAAGAACAAAGTTTCAAAGTAAAGATTCTTCTTATAATGCAGTCTCTTTTAGTCTAAAACACAATCTCTTGCCCTGAAACAGTGTTTAAGGCGAGTACAAAGCTGTTTCACAGTGTGAAAAAGGTAAAGAACAGAGTTTCAAAGTAAAGATTCTTCTTATAATGCATTCCTGTTTAGTCTAAAACACAATCTCTTGCCCTGAAACAGTGTTTAAGGTAAATATAAAGCTGTTTCATAGTGTGAAAAAGGTAAAGAACAGAGTTTCAAATTAAAGATTCTTCTTATAATGCATTCCCTTTAGTCTAAAACACAATCTCTTGCCCTGAAACAGTGTTTAAGGTGAATACAAAGCTGTTTCATAGTGTGAAAAAGGTAAAGAACAGAGTTTCAAAGTAAAGATTCTTCTTATAATGCATTCTCTTTTAGTCTAAAACACAATCTCTTGCCCTGAAACAGTGTTTAAGGTGAATACAAAGCTGTTTCATAGTGTCAAAAAGGTAAAGAACAGATTTCAAAGTAAAGATTCTTCTTAAAATGCATTCCCTTTTAGTCTAAAACACAATCGCTTGCCCTGAAACAGTGTTTAAGGCGAATACAAAGCTGTTTCACAGTGTGAAAAAGGTAAAGAACAGAGTTTCAAAGTAAAGATTCTTCTTATAATGCATTCCCTTTTAGTCTAAAACACAATCTCTTGCCCTGAAACAGTGTTTAAGGTGAATACAAAGCTGTTTCATAGTGTCAAAAAGGTAAAGAACAGAGTTTCAAAGTAAAGATTCTTCTTATAATGCAGTCTCTTTTAGTCTAAAACACAATCTCTTGCCCTGAAACAGTGTTTAAGGTGAATAGAAAGCTGTTTCATAGTGTCAAAAAGGTAAAGAACAAAGTTTCAAAGTAAAGATTCTTCTTATAATGCATTCCTCTTTAGTCTAAAACACAATCTCTTGCCCTGAAACAGTGTTTAAGGTAAATACAAAGCTGTTTCATAGTGTCAAAAAGGTAAAGAACAGAGTTTCAAAGTAAAGATTCTTCTTATAATGCATTCCCTTTTAGTCTAAAACACAATCTCTTGCCCTGAAACAGTGTTTAAGGTGAATACAAAGCTGTTTCATAGTGTCAAAAAGGTAAAGAACAGAGTTTCAAAGTAAAGATTCTTCTTATAATGCAGTCTCTTTTAGTCTAAAACACAATCTCTTGCCCTGAAACAGTGTTTAAGGTGAATAGAAAGCTGTTTCATAGTGTGAAAAAGGTAAAGAACAAAGTTTCAAAGTAAAGATTCTTCTTATAATGCATTCCCTTTTAGTCTAAAACACAATCTCTTGCCCTGAAACAGTGTTTAAGGTGAATACAAAGCTGTTTCACAGTGTGAAAAAGGTAAAGAACAGAGTTTCAAAGTAAAGATTCTTCTTATAATGCAGTCTCTTTTAGTCTAAAACACAATCTCTTGCCCTGAAACAGTGTTTAAGGTGAATAGAAAGCTGTTTCATAGTGTCAAAAAGGTAAAGAACAAAGTTTCAAAGTAAAGATTCTTCTTATAATGCAGTCTCTTTTAGTCTAAAACACAATCTCTTGCGATGAAACAGTGTTTAAGGTGTATAGAAAGCTGTTTTAAAGTGTCAAAAAGGTAAAGAACAGAGTTTCAAAGTAAAGATTCTTCTTATAATGCATTCCCTTTTAGTCTAAAACACAATCTCTTGCCCTGAAACAGTGTTTAAGGCGAATACAAAGCTGTTTCACAGTGTGAAAAAGATAAACAGAGTTTCAAAGTAAAGATTCTTCTTATAATGCATTCCCTTTAGTCTAAAACACAATCTCTTGCACTGAAACAGTGTTTAAGGCGAGTACAAAGCTGTTTCACAGTGTGAAAAAGGTAAAGAACAGAGTTTCAAAGTAAAGATTCTTCTTATAATGCATTCCTGTTTAGTCTAAAACACAATCTCTTGCCCTGAAACAGTGTTTAAGGTAAATACAAAGCTGTTTCATAGTGTGAAAAAGGTAAAGAACAGAGTTTCAAAGTAAAGATTCTTCTTATAATGCATTCCCTTTTAGTCTAAAACACAATCTCTTGCCCTGAAACAGTGTTTAAGGTGAATACAAAGCTGTTTCATAGTGTGAAAAAGGTAAAGAACAGAGTTTCAAAGTAAAGATTCTTCTTATAATGCATTCCCTTTTAGTCTAAAACACAATCTCTTGCCCTGAAACAGTGTTTAAGGTGAATACAAAGCTGTTTCATAGTGTGAAAAAGGTAAAGAACAGATTTCAAAGTAAAGATTCTTCTTATAATGCATTCCCTTTAGTCTAAAACACAATCTCTTGCCCTGAAACAGTGTTTAAGGTAAATACAAAGCTGTTTCATAGTGTCAAAAAGGTAAAGAACAGAGTTTCAAAGTAAAGATTCTTCTTATAATGCATTCCCTTTTAGTCTAAAACACAATCTCTTGCCCTGAAACAGTGTTTAAGGCGAATACAAAGCTGTTTCACAGTGTGAAAAAGATAAACAGAGTTTCAAAGTAAAGATTCTTCTTATAATGCATTCCCTTTAGTCTAAAACACAATCTCTTGCACTGAAACAGTGTTTAAGGCGAGTACAAAGATGTTTAACAGTGTGAAAAAGGTAAAGAACAGAATTTCAAAGTAAAGATTCTTCTTATAATGCATTCCCTTTTAGTCTAAAACACAATCTCTTGCCCTGAAACAGTGTTTAAGGTGAATACAAAGCTGTTTCATAGTGTCAAAAAGGTAAAGAACAGAGTTTCAAAGTAAAGATTCTTCTTATAATGCAGTCTCTTTTAGTCTAAAACACAATCTCTTGCCCTGAAACAGTGTTTAAGGTGAATAGAAAGCTGTTTCATAGTGTGAAAAAGGTAAAGAACAAAGTTTCAAAGTAAAGATTCTTCTTATAATGCAGTCTCTTTTAGTCTAAAACACAATCTCTTGCCCTGAAACAGTGTTTAAGGTGTATACAAAGCTGTTTTAAAGTGTCAAAAAGGTAAAGAACAGAGTTTCAAAGTAAAGATTCTTCTTATAATGCATTCCCTTTTAGTCTAAAACACAATCTCTTGCACTGAAACAGTGTTTAAGGCGAGTACAAAGCTGTTTCACAGTGTGAAAAAGGTAAAGAACAGAGTTTCAAAGTAAAGATTCTTCTTATAATGCATTCCTGTTTAGTCTAAAACACAATCTCTTGCCCTGAAACAGTGTTTAAGGTAAATATAAAGCTGTTTCATAGTGTGAAAAAGGTAAAGAACAGAGTTTCAAATTAAAGATTCTTCTTATAATGCATTCCCTTTAGTCTAAAACACAATCTCTTGCCCTGAAACAGTGTTTAAGGTGAATACAAAGCTGTTTCATAGTGTGAAAAAGGTAAAGAACAGAGTTTCAAAGTAAAGATTCTTCTTATAATGCATTCTCTTTTAGTCTAAAACACAATCTCTTGCCCTGAAACAGTGTTTAAGGTGAATACAAAGCTGTTTCATAGTGTCAAAAAGGTAAAGAACAGATTTCAAAGTAAAGATTCTTCTTAAAATGCATTCCCTTTTAGTCTAAAACACAATCGCTTGCCCTGAAACAGTGTTTAAGGCGAATACAAAGCTGTTTCACAGTGTGAAAAAGGTAAAGAACAGAGTTTCAAAGTAAAGATTCTTCTTATAATGCATTCCCTTTTAGTCTAAAACACAATCTCTTGCCCTGAAACAGTGTTTAAGGTGAATACAAAGCTGTTTCATAGTGTCAAAAAGGTAAAGAACAGAGTTTCAAAGTAAAGATTCTTCTTATAATGCAGTCTCTTTTAGTCTAAAACACAATCTCTTGCCCTGAAACAGTGTTTAAGGTGAATAGAAAGCTGTTTCATAGTGTCAAAAAGGTAAAGAACAAAGTTTCAAAGTAAAGATTCTTCTTATAATGCATTCCTGTTTAGTCTAAAACACAATCTCTTGCCCTGAAACAGTGTTTAAGGTAAATACAAAGCTGTTTCATAGTGTCAAAAAGGTAAAGAACAGAGTTTCAAAGTAAAGATTCTTCTTATAATGCATTCCCTTTTAGTCTAAAACACAATCTCTTGCCCTGAAACAGTGTTTAAGGTGAATACAAAGCTGTTTCATAGTGTCAAAAAGGTAAAGAACAGAGTTTCAAAGTAAAGATTCTTCTTATAATGCAGTCTCTTTTAGTCTAAAACACAATCTCTTGCCCTGAAACAGTGTTTAAGGTGAATAGAAAGCTGTTTCATAGTGTGAAAAAGGTAAAGAACAAAGTTTCAAAGTAAAGATTCTTCTTATAATGCATTCCCTTTTAGTCTAAAACACAATCTCTTGCCCTGAAACAGTGTTTAAGGTGAATACAAAGCTGTTTCACAGTGTGAAAAAGGTAAAGAACAGAGTTTCAAAGTAAAGATTCTTCTTATAATGCATTCCTGTTTAGTCTAAAACACAATCTCTTGCCCTGAAACAGTGTTTAAGGTAAATACAAAGCTGTTTCATAGTGTGAAAAAGGTAAAGAACAGAGTTTCAAAGTAAAGATTCTTCTTATAATGCATTCCCTTTTAGTCTAAAACACAATCTCTTGCCCTGAAACAGTGTTTAAGGTGAATACAAAGCTGTTTCATAGTGTGAAAAAGGTAAAGAACAGAGTTTCAAAGTAAAGATTCTTCTTATAATGCATTCCCTTTTAGTCTAAAACACAATCTCTTGCCCTGAAACAGTGTTTAAGGTGAATACAAAGCTGTTTCATAGTGTGAAAAAGGTAAAGAACAGATTTCAAAGTAAAGATTCTTCTTATAATGCATTCCCTTTAGTCTAAAACACAATCTCTTGCCCTGAAACAGTGTTTAAGGTAAATACAAAGCTGTTTCATAGTGTCAAAAAGGTAAAGAACAGAGTTTCAAAGTAAAGATTCTTCTTATAATGCATTCCCTTTTAGTCTAAAACACAATCTCTTGCCCTGAAACAGTGTTTAAGGTGAATACAAAGCTGTTTCATAGTGTCAAAAAGGTAAAGAACAGAGTTTCAAAGTAAAGATTCTTCTTATAATGCAGTCTCTTTTAGTCTAAAACACAATCTCTTGCCCTGAAACAGTGTTTAAGGTGAATAGAAAGCTGTTTCATAGTGTCAAAAAGGTAAAGAACAAAGTTTCAAAGTAAAGATTCTTCTTATAATGCAGAATCTTTTAGTCTAAAACACAATCTCTTGCCCTGAAACAGTGTTTAAGGTGTATACAAAGCTGTTTTAAAGTGTCAAAAAGGTAAAGAACAGAGTTTCAAAGTAAAGATTCTTCTTATAATGCATTCCCTTTTAGTCTAAAACACAATCTCTTGCCCTGAAACAGTGTTTAAGGCGAATACAAAGCTGTTTCACAGTGTGAAAAAGATAAACAGAGTTTCAAAGTAAAGATTCTTCTTATAATGCATTCCCTTTAGTCTAAAACACAATCTCTTGCACTGAAACAGTGTTTAAGGCGAGTACAAAGATGTTTCACAGTGTGAAAAAGGTAAAGAACAGAATTTCAAAGTAAAGATTCTTCTTATAATGCATTCCCTTTTAGTCTAAAACACAATCTCTTGCCCTGAAACAGTGTTTAAGGTGAATACAAAGCTGTTTCATAGTGTCAAAAAGGTAAAGAACAGAGTTTCAAAGTAAAGATTCTTCTTATAATGCAGTCTCTTTTAGTCTAAAACACAATCTCTTGCCCTGAAACAGTGTTTAAGGTGAATAGAAAGCTGTTTCATAGTGTGAAAAAGGTAAAGAACAAAGTTTCAAAGTAAAGATTCTTCTTATAATGCAGTCTCTTTTAGTCTAAAACACAATCTCTTGCCCTGAAACAGTGTTTAAGGTGTATACAAAGCTGTTTTAAAGTGTCAAAAAGGTAAAGAACAGAGTTTCAAAGTAAAGATTCTTCTTATAATGCATTCCCTTTTAGTCTAAAACACAATCTCTTGCCCTGAAACAGTGTTTAAGGCGAATACAAAGCTGTTTCACAGTGTGAAAAAGATAAAGAACAGAGTTTCAAAGTAAAGATTCTTCTTATAATGCATTCCCTTTAGTCTAAAACACAATCTCTTGCACTGAAACAGTGTTTAAGGCGAGTACAAAGCTGTTTCACAGTGTGAAAAAGGTAAAGAACAGAGTTTCAAAGTAAAGATTCTTCTTATAATGCATTCCTGTTTAGTCTAAAACACAATCTCTTGCCCTGAAACAGTGTTTAAGCTAAATATAAAGCTGTTTCATAGTGTGAAAAAGGTAAAGAACAGAGTTTCAAATTAAAGATTCTTCTTATAATGCATTCCCTTTAGTCTAAAACACAATCTCTTGCCCTGAAACAGTGTTTAAGGTGAATACAAAGCTGTTTCATAGTGTGAAAAAGGTAAAGAACAGAGTTTCAAAGTAAAGATTCTTCTTATAATGCATTCTCTTTTAGTCTAAAACACAATCTCTTGCCCTGAAACAGTGTTTAAGGTGAATACAAAGCTGTTTCATAGTGTCAAAAAGGTAAAGAACAGAGTTTCAAAGTAAAGATTCTTCTTATAATGCATTCCTGTTTAGTCTAAAACACAATCTCTTGCCCTGAAACAGTGTTTAAGCTAAATATAAAGCTGTTTCATAGTGTGAAAAAGGTAAAGAACAGAGTTTCAAATTAAAGATTCTTCTTATAATGCATTCCCTTTAGTCTAAAACACAATCTCTTGCCCTGAAACAGTGTTTAAGGTGAATACAAAGCTGTTTCATAGTGTGAAAAAGGTAAAGAACAGATTTCAAAGTAAAGATTCTTCTTATAATGCATTCCCTTTAGTCTAAAACACAATCTCTTGCCCTGAAACAGTGTTTAAGGTAAATACAAAGCTGTTTCATAGTGTCAAAAAGGTAAAGAACAGAGTTTCAAAGTAAAGATTCTTCTTATAATGCATTCCCTTTTAGTCTAAAACACAATCTCTTGCCCTGAAACAGTGTTTAAGGTGAATACAAAGCTGTTTCATAGTGTCAAAAAGGTAAAGAACAGAGTTTCAAAGTAAAGATTCTTCTTATAATGCAGTCTCTTTTAGTCTAAAACACAATCTCTTGCCCTGAAACAGTGTTTAAGGTGAATAGAAAGCTGTTTCATAGTGTCAAAAAGGTAAAGAACAAAGTTTCAAAGTAAAGATTCTTCTTATAATGCAGAATCTTTTAGTCTAAAACACAATCTCTTGCCCTGAAACAGTGTTTAAGGTGTATACAAAGCTGTTTTAAAGTGTCAAAAAGGTAAAGAACAGAGTTTCAAAGTAAAGATTCTTCTTATAATGCATTCCCTTTTAGTCTAAAACACAATCTCTTGCCCTGAAACAGTGTTTAAGGCGAATACAAAGCTGTTTCACAGTGTGAAAAAGATAAACAGAGTTTCAAAGTAAAGATTCTTCTTATAATGCATTCCCTTTAGTCTAAAACACAATCTCTTGCACTGAAACAGTGTTTAAGGCGAGTACAAAGATGTTTCACAGTGTGAAAAAGGTAAAGAACAGAATTTCAAAGTAAAGATTCTTCTTATAATGCATTCCCTTTTAGTCTAAAACACAATCTCTTGCCCTGAAACAGTGTTTAAGGTGAATACAAAGCTGTTTCATAGTGTCAAAAAGGTAAAGAACAGAGTTTCAAAGTAAAGATTCTTCTTATAATGCAGTCTCTTTTAGTCTAAAACACAATCTCTTGCCCTGAAACAGTGTTTAAGGTGAATAGAAAGCTGTTTCATAGTGTGAAAAAGGTAAAGAACAAAGTTTCAAAGTAAAGATTCTTCTTATAATGCAGTCTCTTTTAGTCTAAAACACAATCTCTTGCCCTGAAACAGTGTTTAAGGTGTATACAAAGCTGTTTTAAAGTGTCAAAAAGGTAAAGAACAGAGTTTCAAAGTAAAGATTCTTCTTATAATGCATTCCCTTTTAGTCTAAAACACAATCTCTTGCCCTGAAACAGTGTTTAAGGCGAATACAAAGCTGTTTCACAGTGTGAAAAAGATAAAGAACAGAGTTTCAAAGTAAAGATTCTTCTTATAATGCATTCCCTTTAGTCTAAAACACAATCTCTTGCACTGAAACAGTGTTTAAGGCGAGTACAAAGCTGTTTCACAGTGTGAAAAAGGTAAAGAACAGAGTTTCAAAGTAAAGATTCTTCTTATAATGCATTCCTGTTTAGTCTAAAACACAATCTCTTGCCCTGAAACAGTGTTTAAGCTAAATATAAAGCTGTTTCATAGTGTGAAAAAGGTAAAGAACAGAGTTTCAAATTAAAGATTCTTCTTATAATGCATTCCCTTTAGTCTAAAACACAATCTCTTGCCCTGAAACAGTGTTTAAGGTGAATACAAAGCTGTTTCATAGTGTGAAAAAGGTAAAGAACAGAGTTTCAAAGTAAAGATTCTTCTTATAATGCATTCTCTTTTAGTCTAAAACACAATCTCTTGCCCTGAAACAGTGTTTAAGGTGAATACAAAGCTGTTTCATAGTGTCAAAAAGGTAAAGAACAGATTTCAAAGTAAAGATTCTTCTTAAAATGCATTCCCTTTTAGTCTAAAACACAATCGCTTGCCCTGAAACAGTGTTTAAGGCGAATACAAAGCTGTTTCACAGTGTGAAAAAGGTAAAGAACAGAGTTTCAAAGTAAAGATTCTTCTTATAATGCATTCCCTTTTAGTCTAAAACACAATCTCTTGCCCTGAAACAGTGTTTAAGGTGAATACAAAGCTGTTTCATAGTGTCAAAAAGGTAAAGAACAGAGTTTCAAAGTAAAGATTCTTCTTATAATGCAGTCTCTTTTAGTCTAAAACACAATCTCTTGCCCTGAAACAGTGTTTAAGGTGAATAGAAAGCTGTTTCATAGTGTCAAAAAGGTAAAGAACAAAGTTTCAAAGTAAAGATTCTTCTTATAATGCATTCCTGTTTAGTCTAAAACACAATCTCTTGCCCTGAAACAGTGTTTAAGGTAAATACAAAGCTGTTTCATAGTGTCAAAAAGGTAAAGAACAGAGTTTCAAAGTAAAGATTCTTCTTATAATGCATTCCCTTTTAGTCTAAAACACAATCTCTTGCCCTGAAACAGTGTTTAAGGTGAATACAAAGCTGTTTCATAGTGTCAAAAAGGTAAAGAACAGAGTTTCAAAGTAAAGATTCTTCTTATAATGCAGTCTCTTTTAGTCTAAAACACAATCTCTTGCCCTGAAACAGTGTTTAAGGTGAATAGAAAGCTGTTTCATAGTGTGAAAAAGGTAAAGAACAAAGTTTCAAAGTAAAGATTCTTCTTATAATGCATTCCCTTTTAGTCTAAAACACAATCTCTTGCCCTGAAACAGTGTTTAAGGTGAATACAAAGCTGTTTCACAGTGTGAAAAAGATAAAGAACAGAGTTTCAAAGTAAAGATTCTTCTTATAATGCATTCCCTTTAGTCTAAAACACAATCTCTTGCACTGAAACAGTGTTTAAGGCGAGTACAAAGCTGTTTCACAGTGTGAAAAAGGTAAAGAACAGAGTTTCAAAGTAAAGATTCTTCTTATAATGCATTCCTGTTTAGTCTAAAACACAGTCTCTTGCCCTGAAACAGTGCTTAAGGTAAATACAAAGCTGTTTCATAGTGTGAAAAAGGTAAAGAACAGAGTTTCAAATTAAAGATTCTTCTTATAATGCATTCCCTTTAGTCTAAAACACAATCTCTTGCCCTGAAACAGTGTTTAAGGTGAATACAAAGCTGTTTCATAGTGTGAAAAAGGTAAAGAACAGAGTTTCAAAGTAAAGATTCTTCTTATGATGCATTCTCTTTTAGTCTAAAACACAATCTCTTGCCCTGAAACAGTGTTTAAGGTGAATACAAAGCTGTTTCATAGTGTCAAAAAGGTAAAGAACAGAGTTTCAAAGTAAAGATTCTTCTTATAATGCAGTCTCTTTTAGTCTAAAACACAATCTCTTGCCCTGAAACAGTGTTTAAGGTGAATAGAAAGCTGTTTCATAGTGTCAAAAAGGTAAAGAACAAAGTTTCAAAGTAAAGATTCTTCTTATAATGCAGTCTCTTTTAGTCTAAAACACAATCTCTTGCCCTGAAACAGTGTTTAAGGTGTATACAAAGCTGTTTTAAAGTGTCAAAAAGGTAAAGAACAGAGTTTCAAAGTAAAGATTCTTCTTATAATGCATTCCCTTTTAGTCTAAAACACAATCTCTTGCCCTGAAACAGTGTTTAAGGCGAATACAAAGCTGTTTCACAGTGTGAAAAAGATAAACAGAGTTTCAAAGTAAAGATTCTTCTTATAATGCATTCCCTTTAGTCTAAAACACAATCTCTTGCACTGAAACAGTGTTTAAGGCGAGTACAAAGCTGTTTCACAGTGTGAAAAAGGTAAAGAACAGAGTTTCAAAGTAAAGATTCTTCTTATAATGCATTCCTGTTTAGTCTAAAACACAATCTCTTGCCCTGAAACAGTGTTTAAGGTAAATACAAAGCTGTTTCATAGTGTGAAAAAGGTAAAGAACAGAGTTTCAAAGTAAAGATTCTTCTTATAATGCATTCCCTTTTAGTCTAAAACACAATCTCTTGCCCTGAAACAGTGTTTAAGGTGAATACAAAGCTGTTTCATAGTGTGAAAAAGGTAAAGAACAGAGTTTCAAAGTAAAGATTCTTCTTATAATGCATTCCCTTTTAGTCTAAAACACAATCTCTTGCCCTGAAACAGTGTTTAAGGTGAATACAAAGCTGTTTCATAGTGTGAAAAAGGTAAAGAACAGATTTCAAAGTAAAGATTCTTCTTATAATGCATTCCCTTTAGTCTAAAACACAATCTCTTGCCCTGAAACAGTGTTTAAGGTAAATACAAAGCTGTTTCATAGTGTCAAAAAGGTAAAGAACAGAGTTTCAAAGTAAAGATTCTTCTTATAATGCATTCCCTTTTAGTCTAAAACACAATCTCTTGCCCCGAAACAGTGTTTAAGGTGAATACAAAGCTGTTTCATAGTGTCAAAAAGGTAAAGAACAGAGTTTCAAAGTAAAGATTCTTCTTATAATGCAGTCTCTTTTAGTCTAAAACACAATCTCTTGCCCTGAAACAGTGTTTAAGGTGAATAGAAAGCTGTTTCATAGTGTCAAAAAGGTAAAGAACAAAGTTTCAAAGTAAAGATTCTTCTTATAATGCAGAATCTTTTAGTCTAAAACACAATCTCTTGCCCTGAAACAGTGTTTAAGGTGTATACAAAGCTGTTTTAAAGTGTCAAAAAGGTAAAGAACAGAGTTTCAAAGTAAAGATTCTTCTTATAATGCATTCCCTTTTAGTCTAAAACACAATCTCTTGCCCTGAAACAGTGTTTAAGGCGAATACAAAGCTGTTTCACAGTGTGAAAAAGATAAACAGAGTTTCAAAGTAAAGATTCTTCTTATAATGCATTCCCTTTAGTCTAAAACACAATCTCTTGCACTGAAACAGTGTTTAAGGCGAGTACAAAGATGTTTCACAGTGTGAAAAAGGTAAAGAACAGAATTTCAAAGTAAAGATTCTTCTTATAATGCATTCCCTTTTAGTCTAAAACACAATCTCTTGCCCTGAAACAGTGTTTAAGGTGAATACAAAGCTGTTTCATAGTGTCAAAAAGGTAAAGAACAGAGTTTCAAAGTAAAGATTCTTCTTATAATGCAGTCTCTTTTAGTCTAAAACACAATCTCTTGCCCTGAAACAGTGTTTAAGGTGAATAGAAAGCTGTTTCATAGTGTGAAAAAGGTAAAGAACAAAGTTTCAAAGTAAAGATTCTTCTTATAATGCAGTCTCTTTTAGTCTAAAACACAATCTCTTGCCCTGAAACAGTGTTTAAGGTGTATACAAAGCTGTTTTAAAGTGTCAAAAAGGTAAAGAACAGAGTTTCAAAGTAAAGATTCTTCTTATAATGCATTCCCTTTTAGTCTAAAACACAATCTCTTGCCCTGAAACAGTGTTTAAGGCGAATACAAAGCTGTTTCACAGTGTGAAAAAGATAAAGAACAGAGTTTCAAAGTAAAGATTCTTCTTATAATGCATTCCCTTTAGTCTAAAACACAATCTCTTGCACTGAAACAGTGTTTAAGGCGAGTACAAAGCTGTTTCACAGTGGAAAAAGGTAAAGAACAGAGTTTCAAAGTAAAGATTCTTCTTATAATGCATTCCTGTTTAGTCTAAAACACAATCTCTTGCCCTGAAACAGTGTTTAAGGTAAATATAAAGCTGTTTCATAGTGTGAAAAAGGTAAAGAACAGAGTTTCAAATTAAAGATTCTTCTTATAATGCATTCCCTTTAGTCTAAAACACAATCTCTTGCCCTGAAACAGTGTTTAAGGTGAATACAAAGCTGTTTCATAGTGTGAAAAAGGTAAAGAACAGAGTTTCAAAGTAAAGATTCTTCTTATAATGCATTCTCTTTTAGTCTAAAACACAATCTCTTGCCCTGAAACAGTGTTTAAGGTGAATACAAAGCTGTTTCATAGTGTCAAAAAGGTAAAGAACAGATTTCAAAGTAAAGATTCTTCTTAAAATGCATTCCCTTTTAGTCTAAAACACAATCGCTTGCCCTGAAACAGTGTTTAAGGCGAATACAAAGCTGTTTCACAGTGTGAAAAAGGTAAAGAACAGAGTTTCAAAGTAAAGATTCTTCTTATAATGCATTCCCTTTTAGTCTAAAACACAATCTCTTGCCCTGAAACAGTGTTTAAGGTGAATACAAAGCTGTTTCATAGTGTCAAAAAGGTAAAGAACAGAGTTTCAAAGTAAAGATTCTTCTTATAATGCAGTCTCTTTTAGTCTAAAACACAATCTCTTGCCCTGAAACAGTGTTTAAGGTGAATAGAAAGCTGTTTCATAGTGTCAAAAAGGTAAAGAACAAAGTTTCAAAGTAAAGATTCTTCTTATAATGCAGTCTCTTTTAGTCTAAAACACAATCTCTTGCCCTGAAACAGTGTTTAAGGTGTATACAAAGCTGTTTTAAAGTGTCAAAAAGGTAAAGAACAGAGTTTCAAAGTAAAGATTCTTCTTATAATGCATTCCCTTTTAGTCTAAAACACAATCTCTTGCCCTGAAACAGTGTTTAAGGCGAATACAAAGCTGTTTCACAGTGTGAAAAAGATAAACAGAGTTTCAAAGTAAAGATTCTTCTTATAATGCATTCCCTTTAGTCTAAAACACAATCTCTTGCACTGAAACAGTGTTTAAGGCGAGTACAAAGCTGTTTCACAGTGTGAAAAAGGTAAAGAACAGAGTTTCAAAGTAAAGATTCTTCTTATAATGCATTCCTGTTTAGTCTAAAACACAATCTCTTGCCCTGAAACAGTGTTTAAGGTAAATACAAAGCTGTTTCATAGTGTCAAAAAGGTAAAGAACAGAGTTTCAAAGTAAAGATTCTTCTTATAATGCATTCCCTTTTAGTCTAAAACACAATCTCTTGCCCTGAAACAGTGTTTAAGGTGTATACAAAGCTGTTTTAAAGTGTCAAAAAGGTAAAGAACAGAGTTTCAAAGTAAAGATTCTTCTTATAATGCATTCCCTTTTAGTCTAAAACACAATCTCTTGCCCTGAAACAGTGTTTAAGGCGAATACAAAGCTGTTTCACAGTGTGAAAAAGATAAAGAACAGAGTTTCAAAGTAAAGATTCTTCTTATAATGCATTCCCTTTAGTCTAAAACACAATCTCTTGCACTGAAACAGTGTTTAAGGCGAGTACAAAGCTGTTTCACAGTGTGAAAAAGGTAAAGAACAGAGTTTCAAAGTAAAGATTCTTCTTATAATGCATTCCTGTTTAGTCTAAAACACAATCTCTTGCCCTGAAACAGTGTTTAAGGTAAATACAAAGCTGTTTCATAGTGTGAAAAAGGTAAAGAACAGAGTTTCAAAGTAAAGATTCTTCTTATAATGCATTCCCTTTTAGTCTAAAACACAATCTCTTGCCCTGAAACAGTGTTTAAGGTAAATACAAAGCTGTTTCATAGTGTGAAAAAGGTAAAGAACAGAGTTTCAAAGTAAAGATTCTTCTTATAATGCATTCCCTTTTAGTCTAAAACACAATCTCTTGCCCTGAAACAGTGTTTAAGGTGAATACAAAGCTGTTTCATAGTGTCAAAAAGGTAAAGAACAGATTTCAAAGTAAAGATTCTTCTTATAATGCATTCCCTTTAGTCTAAAACACAATCTCTTGCCCTGAAACAGTGTTTAAGGTAAATACAAAGCTGTTTCATAGTGTCAAAAAGGTAAAGAACAGAGTTTCAAAGTAAAGATTCTTCTTATAATGCATTCCCTTTTAGTCTAAAACACAATCTCTTGCCCTGAAACAGTGTTTAAGGTGAATACAAAGCTGTTTCATAGTGTCAAAAAGGTAAAGAACAGAGTTTCAAAGTAAAGATTCTTCTTATAATGCAGTCTCTTTTAGTCTAAAACACAATCTCTTGCCCTGAAACAGTGTTTAAGGTGAATAGAAAGCTGTTTCATAGTGTCAAAAAGGTAAAGAACAAAGTTTCAAAGTAAAGATTCTTCTTATAATGCAGTCTCTTTTAGTCTAAAACACAATCTCTTGCCCTGAAACAGTGTTTAAGGTGTATACAAAGCTGTTTTAAAGTGTCAAAAAGGTAAAGAACAGAGTTTCAAAGTAAAGATTCTTCTTATAATGCATTCCCTTTTAGTCTAAAACACAATCTCTTGCCCTGAAACAGTGTTTAAGGCGAATACAAAGCTGTTTCACAGTGTGAAAAAGATAAACAGAGTTTCAAAGTAAAGATTCTTCTTATAATGCATTCCCTTTAGTCTAAAACACAATCTCTTGCACTGAAACAGTGTTTAAGGCGAGTACAAAGCTGTTTCACAGTGTGAAAAAGGTAAAGAACAGAGTTTCAAAGTAAAGATTCTTCTTATAATGCATTCCTGTTTAGTCTAAAACACAATCTCTTGCCCTGAAACAGTGTTTAAGGTAAATACAAAGCTGTTTCATAGTGTCAAAAAGGTAAAGAACAGAGTTTCAAAGTAAAGATTCTTCTTATAATGCATTCCCTTTTAGTCTAAAACACAATCTCTTGCCCTGAAACAGTGTTTAAGGTGAATACAAAGCTGTTTCATAGTGTCAAAAAGGTAAAGAACAGAGTTTCAAAGTAAAGATTCTTCTTATAATGCAGTCTCTTTTAGTCTAAAACACAATCTCTTGCCCTGAAACAGTGTTTAAGGTGAATAGAAAGCTGTTTCATAGTGTCAAAAAGGTAAAGAACAAAGTTTCAAAGTAAAGATTCTTCTTATAATGCAGTCTCTTTTAGTCTAAAACACAATCTCTTGCCCTGAAACAGTGTTTAAGGTGTATACAAAGCTGTTTTAAAGTGTCAAAAAGGTAAAGAACAGAGTTTCAAAGTAAAGATTCTTCTTATAATGCATTCCCTTTTAGTCTAAAACACAATCTCTTGCCCTGAAACAGTGTTTAAGGCGAATACAAAGCTGTTTCACAGTGTGAAAAAGATAAACAGAGTTTCAAAGTAAAGATTCTTCTTATAATGCATTCCCTTTAGTCTAAAACACAATCTCTTGCACTGAAACAGTGTTTAAGGCGAGTACAAAGCTGTTTCACAGTGTGAAAAAGGTAAAGAACAGAGTTTCAAAGTAAAGATTCTTCTTATAATGCATTCCTGTTTAGTCTAAAACACAATCTCTTGCCCTGAAACAGTGTTTAAGGTAAATACAAAGCTGTTTCATAGTGTCAAAAAGGTAAAGAACAGAGTTTCAAAGTAAAGATTCTTCTTATAATGCATTCCCTTTTAGTCTAAAACACAATCTCTTGCCCTGAAACAGTGTTTAAGGTGAATACAAAGCTGTTTCATAGTGTCAAAAAGGTAAAGAACAGAGTTTCAAAGTAAAGATTCTTCTTATAATGCAGTCTCTTTTAGTCTAAAACACAATCTCTTGCCCTGAAACAGTGTTTAAGGTGAATAGAAAGCTGTTTCATAGTGTGAAAAAGGTAAAGAACAAAGTTTCAAAGTAAAGATTCTTCTTATAATGCATTCCCTTTTAGTCTAAAACACAATCTCTTGCCCTGAAACAGTGTTTAAGGCGAATACAAAGCTGTTTCACAGTGTGAAAAAGATAAAGAACAGAGTTTCAAAGTAAAGATTCTTCTTATAATGCATTCCCTTTAGTCTAAAACACAATCTCTTGCACTGAAACAGTGTTTAAGGCGAGTACAAAGCTGTTTCACAGTGTGAAAAAGGTAAAGAACAGAGTTTCAAAGTAAAGATTCTTCTTATAATGCATTCCTGTTTAGTCTAAAACACAGTCTCTTGCCCTGAAACAGTGCTTAAGGTAAATACAAAGCTGTTTCATAGTGTGAAAAAGGTAAAGAACAGAGTTTCAAATTAAAGATTCTTCTTATAATGCATTCCCTTTAGTCTAAAACACAATCTCTTGCCCTGAAACAGTGTTTAAGGTGAATACAAAGCTGTTTCATAGTGTGAAAAAGGTAAAGAACAGAGTTTCAAAGTAAAGATTCTTCTTATGATGCATTCTCTTTTAGTCTAAAACACAATCTCTTGCCCTGAAACAGTGTTTAAGGTGAATACAAAGCTGTTTCATAGTGTCAAAAAGGTAAAGAACAGATTTCAAAGTAAAGATTCTTCTTAAAATGCATTCCCGTTTAGTCTAAAACACAATCTCTTCCACTGAAACAGTGTTTAAGGTAAATACAAAGCTGTTTCATAGTGTCAAAAAGGTAAAGAACAGAGTTTCAAAGTAAAGATTCTTCTTATAATGCATTCCCTTTTAGTCTAAAACACAATCTCTTGCCCTGAAACAGTGTTTAAGGTGAATACAAAGCTGTTTCATAGTGTCAAAAAGGTAAAGAACAAAGTTTCAAAGTAAAGATTCTTCTTATAATGCAGTCTCTTTTAGTCTAAAACACAATCTCTTGCCCTGAAACAGTGTTTAAGGTGTATACAAAGCTGTTTTAAAGTGTCAAAAAGGTAAAGAACAGAGTTTCAAAGTAAAGATTCTTCTTATAATGCATTCCCTTTAGTCTAAAACACAATCTCTTGCACTGAAACAGTGTTTAAGGTAAATACAAAGCTGTTTCATAGTGTCAAAAAGGTAAAGAACAGAGTTTCAAAGTAAAGATTCTTCTTATAATGCATTCCCTTTTAGTCTAAAACACAATCTCTTGCCCTGAAACAGTGTTTAAGGTGAATACAAAGCTGTTTCATAGTGTCAAAAAGGTAAAGAACAGATTTCAAAGTAAAGATTCTTCTTATAATGCATTCCCTTTAGTCTAAAACACAATCTCTTGCCCTGAAACAGTGTTTAAGGTAAATACAAAGCTGTTTCATAGTGTCAAAAAGGTAAAGAACAGAGTTTCAAAGTAAAGATTCTTCTTATAATGCATTCCCTTTTAGTCTAAAACACAATCTCTTGCCCTGAAATAGTGTTTAAGGTGAATACAAAGCTGTTTCAAAGTGTCAAAAAGGTAAAGAACAGAGTTTCAAAGTAAAGATTCTTCTTATAATGCAGTCTCTTTTAGTCTAAAACACAATCTCTTGCCCTGAAACAGTGTTTAAGGTGAATAGAAAGCTGTTTCATAGTGTCAAAAAGGTAAAGAACAAAGTTTCAAAGTAAAGATTCTTCTTATAATGCAGTCTCTTTTAGTCTAAAACACAATCTCTTGCCCTGAAACAGTGTTTAAGGTGTATACAAAGCTGTTTTAAAGTGTCAAAAAGGTAAAGAACAGAGTTTCAAAGTAAAGATTCTTCTTATAATGCATTCCCTTTTAGTCTAAAACACAATCTCTTGCCCTGAAACAGTGTTTAAGGCGAATACAAAGCTGTTTCACAGTGTGAAAAAGATAAAGAACAGAGTTTCAAAGTAAAGATTCTTCTTATAATGCATTCCCTTTAGTCTAAAACACAATCTCTTGCACTGAAACAGTGTTTAAGGCGAGTACAAAGCTGTTTCACAGTGTGAAAAAGGTAAAGAACAGAGTTTCAAAGTAAAGATTCTTCTTATAATGCATTCCTGTTTAGTCTAAAACACAGTCTCTTGCCCTGAAACAGTGCTTAAGGTAAATACAAAGCTGTTTCATAGTGTGAAAAAGGTAAAGAACAGAGTTTCAAATTAAAGATTCTTCTTATAATGCATTCCCTTTAGTCTAAAACACAATCTCTTGCCCTGAAACAGTGTTTAAGGTGAATACAAAGCTGTTTCATAGTGTGAAAAAGGTAAAGAACAGAGTTTCAAAGTAAAGATTCTTCTTATGATGCATTCTCTTTTAGTCTAAAACACAATCTCTTGCCCTGAAACAGTGTTTAAGGTGAATACAAAGCTGTTTCATAGTGTCAAAAAGGTAAAGAACAGATTTCAAAGTAAAGATTCTTCTTAAAATGCATTCCCGTTTAGTCTAAAACACAATCTCTTCCACTGAAACAGTGTTTAAGGTAAATACAAAGCTGTTTCATAGTGTCAAAAAGGTAAAGAACAGAGTTTCAAAGTAAAGATTCTTCTTATAATGCATTCCCTTTTAGTCTAAAACACAATCTCTTGCCCTGAAACAGTGTTTAAGGTGAATACAAAGCTGTTTCATAGTGTCAAAAAGGTAAAGAACAAAGTTTCAAAGTAAAGATTCTTCTTATAATGCAGTCTCTTTTAGTCTAAAACACAATCTCTTGCCCTGAAACAGTGTTTAAGGTGTATACAAAGCTGTTTTAAAGTGTCAAAAAGGTAAAAAACAGAGTTTCAAAGTAAAGATTCTTCTTATAATGCATTCCCTTTAGTCTAAAACACAATCTCTTGCACTGAAACAGTGTTTAAGGTAAATACAAAGCTGTTTCATAGTGTCAAAAAGGTAAAGAACAGAGTTTCAAAGTAAAGATTCTTCTTATAATGCATTCCCTTTTAGTCTAAAACACAATCTTTTGCCCTGAAATAGTGTTTAAGGTGAATACAAAGCTGTTTCAAAGTGTCAAAAAGGTAAAGAACAGAGTTTCAAAGTAAAGATTCTTCTTATAATGCAGTCTCTTTTAGTCTAAAACACAATCTCTTGCCCTGAAACAGTGTTTAAGGTGAATAGAAAGCTGTTTCATAGTGTCAAAAAGGTAAAGAACAAAGTATCAAAGTAAAGATTCTTCTTATAATGCATTCCTGTTTAGTCTAAAACACAGTCTCTTGCCCTGAAACAGTGCTTAAGGTAAATACAAAGCTGTTTCATAGTGTGAAAAAGGTAAAGAACAGAGTTTCAAATTAAAGATTCTTCTTATAATGCATTCCCTTTAGTCTAAAACACAATCTCTTGCCCTGAAACAGTGTTTAAGGTGAATACAAAGCTGTTTCATAGTGTGAAAAAGGTAAAGAACAGAGTTTCAAAGTAAAGATTCTTCTTATAATGCATTCTCTTTTAGTCTAAAACACAATCTCTTGCCCTGAAACAGTGTTTAAGGTGAATACAAAGCTGTTTCATAGTGTCAAAAAGGTAAAGAACAGATTTCAAAGTAAAGATTCTTCTTAAAATGCATTCCCGTTTAGTCTAAAACACAATCTCTTCCACTGAAACAGTGTTTAAGGTAAATACAAAGCTGTTTCATAGTGTCAAAAAGGTAAAGAACAGAGTTTCAAAGTAAAGATTCTTCTTATAATGCATTCCCTTTTAGTCTAAAACACAATCTCTTGCCCTGAAACAGTGTTTAAGGTGAATACAAAGCTGTTTCATAGTGTCAAAAAGGTAAAGAAAAGAGTTTCAAAGTAAAGATTCTTCTTATAATGCATTCCCTTTAGTCTAAAACACAATCTCTTGCACTGAAACAGTGTTTAAGGTAAATACAAAGCTGTTTCATAGTGTCAAAAAGGTAAAGAACAGAGTTTCAAAGTAAATATTCTTCTTATAATGCATTCTCTTTTAGTCTAAAACACAATCTCTTGCCCTGAAACAGTGTTTAAGGTGAATAGAAAGCTGTTTCATAGTGTCAAAAAGGTAAAGAACAAAGTTTCAAAGTAAAGATTCTTCTTATAATGCAGTCTCTTTTAGTCTAAAACACAATCTCTTGCCCTAAAACAGTGTTTAAGGTGAATACAAAGCTGTTTCATAGTGTGAAAAAGGTAAAGAACAGAGTTTCAAAGTAAAGATTCTTCTTATAATGCATTTTCTTTTAGTCTAAAACACAATCTCTTGCCCTGAAACAGTGTTTAAGGTGAATACAAAGCTGTTTCATAGTGTCAAAAAGGTAAAGAACAGATTTCAAAGTAAAGATTCTTCTTATAATGCATTCTCTTTTAGTCTAAAACACAATCTCTTGCCCTGAAACAGTGTTTAAGGTGAATACAAAGCTGTTTCATAGTGTCAAAAAGGTAAAGAACAGATTTCAAAGTAAAGATTCTTCTTAAAATGCATTCCCTTTTAGTCTAAAACACAATCTCTTGCCCTGAAACAGTGTTTAAGGCGAATACAAAGCTGTTTCACAGTGTGAAAAAGGTAAAGAACAGAGTTTCAAAGTAAAGATTCTTCATATAATGCATTCCCTTTTAGTCTAAAACACAATCTCTTGCCCTGAAACAGTGTTTAAGGTGAATACAAAGCTGTTTCATAGTGTCAAAAAGGTAAAGAACAAAGTTTCAAAGTAAAGATTCTTCTTATAATGCAGTCTCTTTTAGTCTAAAACACAATCTCTTGCCCTGAAACAGTGTTTAAGGTGAATACAAAGCTGTTTCATAGTGTCAAAAAGGTAAAGAACAGATTTCAAAGTAAAGATTCTTCTTATAATGCATTCCCTTTAGTCTAAAACACAATCTCTTGCCCTGAAACAGTGTTTAAGGTAAATACAAAGCTGTGTCATAGTGTCAAAAAGGTAAAGAACAGAGTTTCAAAGTAAAGATTCTTCTTATAATGCAGTCTCTTTTAGTCTAAAACACAATCTCTTGCCCTGAAACAGTGTTTAAGGTGATTAGAAAGCTGTTTCATAGTGTCAAAAAGGTAAAGAACAAAGTTTCAAAGTAAAGATTCTTCTTATAATGCAGTCTCTTTTAGTCTAAAACACAATCTCTTGCCCTGAAACAGTGTTTAAGGTGTATACAAAGCTGTTTTAAAGTGTCAAAAAGGTAAAGAACAGAGTTTCAAAGTAAAGATTCTTCTTATAATGCATTCCCTTTTAGTCTAAAACACAATCTCTTGCCCTGAAACAGTGTTTAAGGCGAATACAAAGCTGTTTCACAGTGTGAAAAAGATAAAGAACAGAGTTTCAAAGTAAAGATTCTTCTTATAATGCATTCCCTTTAGTCTAAAACACAATCTCTTGCCCTGAAACAGTGTTTAAGGTGAATACAAAGCTGTTTCATAGTGTCAAAAAGGTAAAGAACAGATTTCAAAGTAAAGATTCTTCTTAAAATGCATTCCCTTTTAGTCTAAAACACAATCTCTTGCCCTGAAACAGTGTTTAAGGTGAATACAAAGCTGTTTCATAGTGTCAAAAAGGTAAAGAACAGATTTCAAAGTAAAGATTCTTCTTAAAATGCATTCCCTTTTAGTCTAAAACACAATCTCTTGCCCTGAAACAGTGTTTAAGGCGAATACAAAGCTGTTTCACAGTGTGAAAAAGGTAAAGAACAGAGTTTCAAAGTAAAGATTCTTCATATAATGCATTCCCTTTTAGTCTAAAACACAATCTCTTGCCCTGAAACAGTGTTTAAGGTGAATACAAAGCTGTTTCATAGTGTCAAAAAGGTAAAGAACAAAGTTTCAAAGTAAAGATTCTTCTTATAATGCAGTCTCTTTTAGTCTAAAACACAATCTCTTGCCCTGAAACAGTGTTTAAGGTGAATACAAAGCTGTTTCATAGTGTCAAAAAGGTAAAGAACAGATTTCAAAGTAAAGATTCTTCTTATAATGCATTCCCTTTAGTCTAAAACACAATCTCTTGCCCTGAAACAGTGTTTAAGGTAAATACAAAGCTGTGTCATAGTGTCAAAAAGGTAAAGAACAGAGTTTCAAAGTAAAGATTCTTCTTATAATGCAGTCTCTTTTAGTCTAAAACACAATCTCTTGCCCTGAAACAGTGTTTAAGGTGATTAGAAAGCTGTTTCATAGTGTCAAAAAGGTAAAGAACAAAGTTTCAAAGTAAAGATTCTTCTTATAATGCAGTCTCTTTTAGTCTAAAACACAATCTCTTGCCCTGAAACAGTGTTTAAGGTGTATACAAAGCTGTTTTAAAGTGTCAAAAAGGTAAAGAACAGAGTTTCAAAGTAAAGATTCTTCTTATAATGCATTCCCTTTTAGTCTAAAACACAATCTCTTGCCCTGAAACAGTGTTTAAGGCGAATACAAAGCTGTTTCACAGTGTGAAAAAGATAAAGAACAGAGTTTCAAAGTAAAGATTCTTCTTATAATGCATTCCCTTTAGTCTAAAACACAATCTCTTGCACTGAAACAGTGTTTAAGGCGAGTACAAAGCTGTTTCACAGTGTGAAAAAGGTAAAGAACAGAGTTTCAAAGTAAAGATTCTTCTTATAATGCATTCCTGTTTAGTCTAAAACACAATCTCTTGCCCTGAAACAGTGTTTAAGGTAAATACAAAGCTGTTTCATAGTGTCAAAAAGGTAAAGAACAGAGTTTCAAAGTAAAGATTCTTCTTATAATGCATTCCCTTTTAGTCTAAAACACAATCTCTTGCCCTGAAACAGTGTTTAAGGTGAATACAAAGCTGTTTCATAGTGTCAAAAAGGTAAAGAACAGAGTTTCAAAGTAAAGATTCTTCTTATAATGCAGTCTCTTTTAGTCTAAAACACAATCTCTTGCCCTGAAACAGTGTTTAAGGTGAATAGAAAGCTGTTTCATAGTGTCAAAAAGGTAAAGAACAAAGTTTCAAAGTAAAGATTCTTCTTATAATGCAGTCTCTTTTAGTCTAAAACACAATCTCTTGCCCTGAAACAGTGTTTAAGGTGTATACAAAGCTGTTTTAAAGTGTCAAAAAGGTAAAGAACAGAGTTTCAAAGTAAAGATTCTTCTTATAATGCATTCCCTTTTAGTCTAAAACACAATCTCTTGCCCTGAAACAGTGTTTAAGGCGAATACAAAGCTGTTTCACAGTGTGAAAAAGATAAAGAACAGAGTTTCAAAGTAAAGATTCTTCTTATAATGCATTCCCTTTAGTCTAAAACACAATCTCTTGCACTGAAACAGTGTTTAAGGCGAGTACAAAGCTGTTTCACAGTGTGAAAAAGGTAAAGAACAGAGTTTCAAAGTAAAGATTCTTCTTATAATGCATTCCTGTTTAGTCTAAAACACAATCTCTTGCCCTGAAACAGTGTTTAAGGTAAATACAAAGCTGTTTCATAGTGTGAAAAAGGTAAAGAACAGAGTCTCAAAGTAAAGATTCTTCTTATAATGCATTCCCTTTTAGTCTAAAACACAATCTCTTGCCCTGAAACAGTGTTTAAGGTGAATACAAAGCTGTTTCATAGTGTCAAAAAGGTAAAGAACAGATTTCAAAGTAAAGATTCTTCTTATAATGCATTCCCTTTAGTCTAAAACACAATCTCTTGCACTGAAACAGTGTTTAAGGCGAGTACAAAGCTGTTTCACAGTGTGAAAAAGGTAAAGAACAGAGTTTCAAAGTAAAGATTCTTCTTATAATGCATTCCTGTTTAGTCTAAAACACAGTCTCTTGCCCTGAAACAGTGCTTAAGGTAAATACAAAGCTGTTTCATAGTGTGAAAAAGGTAAAGAACAGAGTTTCAAATTAAAGATTCTTCTTATAATGCATTCCCTTTAGTCTAAAACACAATCTCTTGCCCTGAAACAGTGTTTAAGGTGAATACAAAGCTGTTTCATAGTGTGAAAAAGGTAAAGAACAGAGTTTCAAAGTAAAGATTCTTCTTATGATGCATTCTCTTTTAGTCTAAAACACAATCTCTTGCCCTGAAACAGTGTTTAAGGTGAATACAAAGCTGTTTCATAGTGTCAAAAAGGTAAAGAACAGATTTCAAAGTAAAGATTCTTCTTAAAATGCATTCCCGTTTAGTCTAAAACACAATCTCTTCCACTGAAACAGTGTTTAAGGTAAATACAAAGCTGTTTCATAGTGTCAAAAAGGTAAAGAACAGAGTTTCAAAGTAAAGATTCTTCTTATAATGCATTCCCTTTTAGTCTAAAACACAATCTCTTGCCCTGAAACAGTGTTTAAGGTGAATACAAAGCTGTTTCATAGTGTCAAAAAGGTAAAGAACAAAGTTTCAAAGTAAAGATTCTTCTTATAATGCAGTCTCTTTTAGTCTAAAACACAATCTCTTGCCCTGAAACAGTGTTTAAGGTGTATACAAAGCTGTTTTAAAGTGTCAAAAAGGTAAAAAACAGAGTTTCAAAGTAAAGATTCTTCTTATAATGCATTCCCTTTAGTCTAAAACACAATCTCTTGCACTGAAACAGTGTTTAAGGTAAATACAAAGCTGTTTCATAGTGTCAAAAAGGTAAAGAACAGAGTTTCAAAGTAAAGATTCTTCTTATAATGCATTCCCTTTTAGTCTAAAACACAATCTTTTGCCCTGAAATAGTGTTTAAGGTGAATACAAAGCTGTTTCAAAGTGTCAAAAAGGTAAAGAACAGAGTTTCAAAGTAAAGATTCTTCTTATAATGCAGTCTCTTTTAGTCTAAAACACAATCTCTTGCCCTGAAACAGTGTTTAAGGTGAATAGAAAGCTGTTTCATAGTGTCAAAAAGGTAAAGAACAAAGTATCAAAGTAAAGATTCTTCTTATAATGCATTCCTGTTTAGTCTAAAACACAGTCTCTTGCCCTGAAACAGTGCTTAAGGTAAATACAAAGCTGTTTCATAGTGTGAAAAAGGTAAAGAACAGAGTTTCAAATTAAAGATTCTTCTTATAATGCATTCCCTTTAGTCTAAAACACAATCTCTTGCCCTGAAACAGTGTTTAAGGTGAATACAAAGCTGTTTCATAGTGTGAAAAAGGTAAAGAACAGAGTTTCAAAGTAAAGATTCTTCTTATAATGCATTCTCTTTTAGTCTAAAACACAATCTCTTGCCCTGAAACAGTGTTTAAGGTGAATACAAAGCTGTTTCATAGTGTCAAAAAGGTAAAGAACAGATTTCAAAGTAAAGATTCTTCTTAAAATGCATTCCCGTTTAGTCTAAAACACAATCTCTTCCACTGAAACAGTGTTTAAGGTAAATACAAAGCTGTTTCATAGTGTCAAAAAGGTAAAGAACAGAGTTTCAAAGTAAAGATTCTTCTTATAATGCATTCCCTTTTAGTCTAAAACACAATCTCTTGCCCTGAAACAGTGTTTAAGGTGAATACAAAGCTGTTTCATAGTGTCAAAAAGGTAAAGAAAAGAGTTTCAAAGTAAAGATTCTTCTTATAATGCATTCCCTTTAGTCTAAAACACAATCTCTTGCACTGAAACAGTGTTTAAGGTAAATACAAAGCTGTTTCATAGTGTCAAAAAGGTAAAGAACAGAGTTTCAAAGTAAATATTCTTCTTATAATGCATTCTCTTTTAGTCTAAAACACAATCTCTTGCCCTGAAACAGTGTTTAAGGTGAATAGAAAGCTGTTTCATAGTGTCAAAAAGGTAAAGAACAAAGTTTCAAAGTAAAGATTCTTCTTATAATGCAGTCTCTTTTAGTCTAAAACACAATCTCTTGCCCTAAAACAGTGTTTAAGGTGAATACAAAGCTGTTTCATAGTGTGAAAAAGGTAAAGAACAGAGTTTCAAAGTAAAGATTCTTCTTATAATGCATTTTCTTTTAGTCTAAAACACAATCTCTTGCCCTGAAACAGTGTTTAAGGTGAATACAAAGCTGTTTCATAGTGTCAAAAAGGTAAAGAACAGATTTCAAAGTAAAGATTCTTCTTATAATGCATTCTCTTTTAGTCTAAAACACAATCTCTTGCCCTGAAACAGTGTTTAAGGTGAATACAAAGCTGTTTCATAGTGTCAAAAAGGTAAAGAACAGATTTCAAAGTAAAGATTCTTCTTAAAATGCATTCCCTTTTAGTCTAAAACACAATCTCTTGCCCTGAAACAGTGTTTAAGGCGAATACAAAGCTGTTTCACAGTGTGAAAAAGGTAAAGAACAGAGTTTCAAAGTAAAGATTCTTCATATAATGCATTCCCTTTTAGTCTAAAACACAATCTCTTGCCCTGAAACAGTGTTTAAGGTGAATACAAAGCTGTTTCATAGTGTCAAAAAGGTAAAGAACAAAGTTTCAAAGTAAAGATTCTTCTTATAATGCAGTCTCTTTTAGTCTAAAACACAATCTCTTGCCCTGAAACAGTGTTTAAGGTGAATACAAAGCTGTTTCATAGTGTCAAAAAGGTAAAGAACAGATTTCAAAGTAAAGATTCTTCTTATAATGCATTCCCTTTAGTCTAAAACACAATCTCTTGCCCTGAAACAGTGTTTAAGGTAAATACAAAGCTGTGTCATAGTGTCAAAAAGGTAAAGAACAGAGTTTCAAAGTAAAGATTCTTCTTATAATGCAGTCTCTTTTAGTCTAAAACACAATCTCTTGCCCTGAAACAGTGTTTAAGGTGATTAGAAAGCTGTTTCATAGTGTCAAAAAGGTAAAGAACAAAGTTTCAAAGTAAAGATTCTTCTTATAATGCAGTCTCTTTTAGTCTAAAACACAATCTCTTGCCCTGAAACAGTGTTTAAGGTGTATACAAAGCTGTTTTAAAGTGTCAAAAAGGTAAAGAACAGAGTTTCAAAGTAAAGATTCTTCTTATAATGCATTCCCTTTTAGTCTAAAACACAATCTCTTGCCCTGAAACAGTGTTTAAGGCGAATACAAAGCTGTTTCACAGTGTGAAAAAGATAAAGAACAGAGTTTCAAAGTAAAGATTCTTCTTATAATGCATTCCCTTTAGTCTAAAACACAATCTCTTGCCCTGAAACAGTGTTTAAGGTGAATACAAAGCTGTTTCATAGTGTCAAAAAGGTAAAGAACAGATTTCAAAGTAAAGATTCTTCTTAAAATGCATTCCCTTTTAGTCTAAAACACAATCTCTTGCCCTGAAACAGTGTTTAAGGTGAATACAAAGCTGTTTCATAGTGTCAAAAAGGTAAAGAACAGATTTCAAAGTAAAGATTCTTCTTAAAATGCATTCCCTTTTAGTCTAAAACACAATCTCTTGCCCTGAAACAGTGTTTAAGGCGAATACAAAGCTGTTTCACAGTGTGAAAAAGGTAAAGAACAGAGTTTCAAAGTAAAGATTCTTCATATAATGCATTCCCTTTTAGTCTAAAACACAATCTCTTGCCCTGAAACAGTGTTTAAGGTGAATACAAAGCTGTTTCATAGTGTCAAAAAGGTAAAGAACAAAGTTTCAAAGTAAAGATTCTTCTTATAATGCAGTCTCTTTTAGTCTAAAACACAATCTCTTGCCCTGAAACAGTGTTTAAGGTGAATACAAAGCTGTTTCATAGTGTCAAAAAGGTAAAGAACAGATTTCAAAGTAAAGATTCTTCTTATAATGCATTCCCTTTAGTCTAAAACACAATCTCTTGCCCTGAAACAGTGTTTAAGGTAAATACAAAGCTGTGTCATAGTGTCAAAAAGGTAAAGAACAGAGTTTCAAAGTAAAGATTCTTCTTATAATGCAGTCTCTTTTAGTCTAAAACACAATCTCTTGCCCTGAAACAGTGTTTAAGGTGATTAGAAAGCTGTTTCATAGTGTCAAAAAGGTAAAGAACAAAGTTTCAAAGTAAAGATTCTTCTTATAATGCAGTCTCTTTTAGTCTAAAACACAATCTCTTGCCCTGAAACAGTGTTTAAGGTGTATACAAAGCTGTTTTAAAGTGTCAAAAAGGTAAAGAACAGAGTTTCAAAGTAAAGATTCTTCTTATAATGCATTCCCTTTTAGTCTAAAACACAATCTCTTGCCCTGAAACAGTGTTTAAGGCGAATACAAAGCTGTTTCACAGTGTGAAAAAGATAAAGAACAGAGTTTCAAAGTAAAGATTCTTCTTATAATGCATTCCCTTTAGTCTAAAACACAATCTCTTGCACTGAAACAGTGTTTAAGGCGAGTACAAAGCTGTTTCACAGTGTGAAAAAGGTAAAGAACAGAGTTTCAAAGTAAAGATTCTTCTTATAATGCATTCCTGTTTAGTCTAAAACACAATCTCTTGCCCTGAAACAGTGTTTAAGGTAAATACAAAGCTGTTTCATAGTGTCAAAAAGGTAAAGAACAGAGTTTCAAAGTAAAGATTCTTCTTATAATGCATTCCCTTTTAGTCTAAAACACAATCTCTTGCCCTGAAACAGTGTTTAAGGTGAATACAAAGCTGTTTCATAGTGTCAAAAAGGTAAAGAACAGAGTTTCAAAGTAAAGATTCTTCTTATAATGCAGTCTCTTTTAGTCTAAAACACAATCTCTTGCCCTGAAACAGTGTTTAAGGTGAATAGAAAGCTGTTTCATAGTGTCAAAAAGGTAAAGAACAAAGTTTCAAAGTAAAGATTCTTCTTATAATGCAGTCTCTTTTAGTCTAAAACACAATCTCTTGCCCTGAAACAGTGTTTAAGGTGTATACAAAGCTGTTTTAAAGTGTCAAAAAGGTAAAGAACAGAGTTTCAAAGTAAAGATTCTTCTTATAATGCATTCCCTTTTAGTCTAAAACACAATCTCTTGCCCTGAAACAGTGTTTAAGGCGAATACAAAGCTGTTTCACAGTGTGAAAAAGATAAAGAACAGAGTTTCAAAGTAAAGATTCTTCTTATAATGCATTCCCTTTAGTCTAAAACACAATCTCTTGCACTGAAACAGTGTTTAAGGCGAGTACAAAGCTGTTTCACAGTGTGAAAAAGGTAAAGAACAGAGTTTCAAAGTAAAGATTCTTCTTATAATGCATTCCTGTTTAGTCTAAAACACAATCTCTTGCCCTGAAACAGTGTTTAAGGTAAATACAAAGCTGTTTCATAGTGTGAAAAAGGTAAAGAACAGAGTCTCAAAGTAAAGATTCTTCTTATAATGCATTCCCTTTTAGTCTAAAACACAATCTCTTGCCCTGAAACAGTGTTTAAGGTGAATACAAAGCTGTTTCATAGTGTCAAAAAGGTAAAGAACAGATTTCAAAGTAAAGATTCTTCTTATAATGCATTCCCTTTAGTCTAAAACACAATCTCTTGCCCTGAAACAGTGTTTAAGGTAAATACAAAGCTGTTTCATAGTGTCAAAAAGGTAAAGAACAGAGTTTCAAAGTAAAGATTCTTCTTATAATGCATTCCCTTTTAGTCTAAAACACAATCTCTTGCCCTGAAATAGTGTTTAAGGTGAATACAAAGCTGTTTCAAAGTGTCAAAAAGGTAAAGAACAGAGTTTCAAAGTAAAGATTCTTCTTATAATGCATTCCCTTTTAGTCTAAAACACAATCTCTTGCCCTGAAACAGTGTTTAAGGTGAATACAAAGCTGTTTCATAGTGTCAAAAAGGTAAAGAACAAAGTTTCAAAGTAAAGATTCTTCTTATAATGCAGTCTCTTTTAGTCTAAAACACAATCTCTTGCCCTGAAACAGTGTTTAAGGTGTATACAAAGCTGTTTTAAAGTGTCAAAAAGGTAAAGAACAGAGTTTCAAAGTAAAGATTCTTCTTATAATGCATTCCCTTTAGTCTAAAACACAATCTCTTGCACTGAAACAGTGTTTAAGGTAAATACAAAGCTGTTTCATAGTGTCAAAAAGGTAAAGAACAGAGTTTCAAAGTAAAGATTCTTCTTATAATGCATTCCCTTTTAGTCTAAAACACAATCTTTTGCCCTGAAATAGTGTTTAAGGTGAATACAAAGCTGTTTCAAAGTGTCAAAAAGGTAAAGAACAGAGTTTCAAAGTAAAGATTCTTCTTATAATGCAGTCTCTTTTAGTCTAAAACACAATCTCTTGCCCTGAAACAGTGTTTAAGGTGAATAGAAAGCTGTTTCATAGTGTCAAAAAGGTAAAGAACAAAGTATCAAAGTAAAGATTCTTCTTATAATGCATTCCTGTTTAGTCTAAAACACAGTCTCTTGCCCTGAAACAGTGCTTAAGGTAAATACAAAGCTGTTTCATAGTGTGAAAAAGGTAAAGAACAGAGTTTCAAATTAAAGATTCTTCTTATAATGCATTCCCTTTAGTCTAAAACACAATCTCTTGCCCTGAAACAGTGTTTAAGGTGAATACAAAGCTGTTTCATAGTGTGAAAAAGGTAAAGAACAGAGTTTCAAAGTAAAGATTCTTCTTATAATGCATTCTCTTTTAGTCTAAAACACAATCTCTTGCCCTGAAACAGTGTTTAAGGTGAATACAAAGCTGTTTCATAGTGTCAAAAAGGTAAAGAACAGATTTCAAAGTAAAGATTCTTCTTAAAATGCATTCCCGTTTAGTCTAAAACACAATCTCTTCCACTGAAACAGTGTTTAAGGTAAATACAAAGCTGTTTCATAGTGTCAAAAAGGTAAAGAACAGAGTTTCAAAGTAAAGAGTCTTCTTATAATGCATTCCCTTTTAGTCTAAAACACAATCTCTTGCCCTGAAACAGTGTTTAAGGTGAATACAAAGCTGTTTCATAGTGTCAAAAAGGTAAAGAACAAAGTTTCAAAGTAAAGATTCTTCTTATAATGCAGTCTCTTTTAGTCTAAAACACAATCTCTTGCCCTGAAACAGTGTTTAAGGTGTATACAAAGCTGTTTTAAAGTGTCAAAAAGGTAAAGAACAGAGTTTCAAATTAAAGATTCTTCTTATAATGCATTCCCTTTAGTCTAAAACACAATCTCTTGCCCTGAAACAGTGTTTAAGGTGAATACAAAGCTGTTTCATAGTGTGAAAAAGGTAAAGAACAGAGTTTCAAAGTAAAGATTCTTCTTATAATGCATTCTCTTTTAGTCTAAAACACAATCTCTTGCCCTGAAACAGTGTTTAAGGTGAATACAAAGCTGTTTCATAGTGTCAAAAAGGTAAAGAACAGATTTCAAAGTAAAGATTCTTCTTAAAATGCATTCCCGTTTAGTCTAAAACACAATCTCTTCCACTGAAACAGTGTTTAAGGTAAATACAAAGCTGTTTCATAGTGTCAAAAAGGTAAAGAACAGAGTTTCAAAGTAAAGATTCTTCTTATAATGCATTCCCTTTTAGTCTAAAACACAATCTCTTGCCCTGAAACAGTGTTTAAGGTGAATACAAAGCTGTTTCATAGTGTCAAAAAGGTAAAGAAAAGAGTTTCAAAGTAAAGATTCTTCTTATAATGCATTCCCTTTAGTCTAAAACACAATCTCTTGCACTGAAACAGTGTTTAAGGTAAATACAAAGCTGTTTCATAGTGTCAAAAAGGTAAAGAACAGAGTTTCAAAGTAAATATTCTTCTTATAATGCATTCCCTTTTAGTCTAAAACACAATCTCTTGCCCTGAAACAGTGTTTAAGGCGAATACAAAGCTGTTTCACAGTGTGAAAAAGGTAAAGAACAGAGTTTCAAAGTAAAGATTCTTCATATAATGCATTCCCTTTTAGTCTAAAACACAATCTCTTGCCCTGAAACAGTGTTTAAGGTGAATACAAAGCTGTTTCATAGTGTCAAAAAGGTAAAGAACAAAGTTTCAAAGTAAAGATTCTTCTTATAATGCAGTCTCTTTTAGTCTAAAACACAATCTCTTGCCCTGAAACAGTGTTTAAGGTGAATACAAAGCTGTTTCATAGTGTCAAAAAGGTAAAGAACAGATTTCAAAGTAAAGATTCTTCTTATAATGCATTCCCTTTAGTCTAAAACACAATCTCTTGCCCTGAAACAGTGTTTAAGGTAAATACAAAGCTGTGTCATAGTGTCAAAAAGGTAAAGAACAGAGTTTCAAAGTAAAGATTCTTCTTATAATGCAGTCTCTTTTAGTCTAAAACACAATCTCTTGCCCTGAAACAGTGTTTAAGGTGATTAGAAAGCTGTTTCATAGTGTCAAAAAGGTAAAGAACAAAGTTTCAAAGTAAAGATTCTTCTTATAATGCAGTCTCTTTTAGTCTAAAACACAATCTCTTGCCCTGAAACAGTGTTTAAGGTGTATACAAAGCTGTTTTAAAGTGTCAAAAAGGTAAAGAACAGAGTTTCAAAGTAAAGATTCTTCTTATAATGCATTCCCTTTTAGTCTAAAACACAATCTCTTGCCCTGAAACAGTGTTTAAGGCGAATACAAAGCTGTTTCACAGTGTGAAAAAGATAAAGAACAGAGTTTCAAAGTAAAGATTCTTCTTATAATGCATTCCCTTTAGTCTAAAACACAATCTCTTGCACTGAAACAGTGTTTAAGGCGAGTACAAAGCTGTTTCACAGTGTGAAAAAGGTAAAGAACAGAGTTTCAAAGTAAAGATTCTTCTTATAATGCATTCCTGTTTAGTCTAAAACACAATCTCTTGCCCTGAAACAGTGTTTAAGGTAAATACAAAGCTGTTTCATAGTGTCAAAAAGGTAAAGAACAGAGTTTCAAAGTAAAGATTCTTCTTATAATGCATTCCCTTTTAGTCTAAAACACAATCTCTTGCCCTGAAACAGTGTTTAAGGTGAATACAAAGCTGTTTCATAGTGTCAAAAAGGTAAAGAACAGAGTTTCAAAGTAAAGATTCTTCTTATAATGCAGTCTCTTTTAGTCTAAAACACAATCTCTTGCCCTGAAACAGTGTTTAAGGTGAATAGAAAGCTGTTTCATAGTGTCAAAAAGGTAAAGAACAAAGTTTCAAAGTAAAGATTCTTCTTATAATGCAGTCTCTTTTAGTCTAAAACACAATCTCTTGCCCTGAAACAGTGTTTAAGGTGTATACAAAGCTGTTTTAAAGTGTCAAAAAGGTAAAGAACAGAGTTTCAAAGTAAAGATTCTTCTTATAATGCATTCCCTTTTAGTCTAAAACACAATCTCTTGCCCTGAAACAGTGTTTAAGGCGAATACAAAGCTGTTTCACAGTGTGAAAAAGATAAAGAACAGAGTTTCAAAGTAAAGATTCTTCTTATAATGCATTCCCTTTAGTCTAAAACACAATCTCTTGCACTGAAACAGTGTTTAAGGCGAGTACAAAGCTGTTTCACAGTGTGAAAAAGGTAAAGAACAGAGTTTCAAAGTAAAGATTCTTCTTATAATGCATTCCTGTTTAGTCTAAAACACAATCTCTTGCCCTGAAACAGTGTTTAAGGTAAATACAAAGCTGTTTCATAGTGTGAAAAAGGTAAAGAACAGAGTCTCAAAGTAAAGATTCTTCTTATAATGCATTCCCTTTTAGTCTAAAACACAATCTCTTGCCCTGAAACAGTGTTTAAGGTGAATACAAAGCTGTTTCATAGTGTCAAAAAGGTAAAGAACAGATTTCAAAGTAAAGATTCTTCTTATAATGCATTCCCTTTAGTCTAAAACACAATCTCTTGCCCTGAAACAGTGTTTAAGGTAAATACAAAGCTGTTTCATAGTGTCAAAAAGGTAAAGAACAGAGTTTCAAAGTAAAGATTCTTCTTATAATGCATTCCCTTTTAGTCTAAAACACAATCTCTTGCCCTGAAATAGTGTTTAAGGTGAATACAAAGCTGTTTCAAAGTGTCAAAAAGGTAAAGAACAGAGTTTCAAAGTAAAGATTCTTCTTATAATGCATTCCCTTTTAGTCTAAAACACAATCTCTTGCCCTGAAACAGTGTTTAAGGTGAATACAAAGCTGTTTCATAGTGTCAAAAAGGTAAAGAACAAAGTTTCAAAGTAAAGATTCTTCTTATAATGCAGTCTCTTTTAGTCTAAAACACAATCTCTTGCCCTGAAACAGTGTTTAAGGTGTATACAAAGCTGTTTTAAAGTGTCAAAAAGGTAAAGAACAGAGTTTCAAAGTAAAGATTCTTCTTATAATGCATTCCCTTTAGTCTAAAACACAATCTCTTGCACTGAAACAGTGTTTAAGGTAAATACAAAGCTGTTTCATAGTGTCAAAAAGGTAAAGAACAGAGTTTCAAAGTAAAGATTCTTCTTATAATGCATTCCCTTTTAGTCTAAAACACAATCTTTTGCCCTGAAATAGTGTTTAAGGTGAATACAAAGCTGTTTCAAAGTGTCAAAAAGGTAAAGAACAGAGTTTCAAAGTAAAGATTCTTCTTATAATGCAGTCTCTTTTAGTCTAAAACACAATCTCTTGCCCTGAAACAGTGTTTAAGGTGAATAGAAAGCTGTTTCATAGTGTCAAAAAGGTAAAGAACAAAGTATCAAAGTAAAGATTCTTCTTATAATGCATTCCTGTTTAGTCTAAAACACAGTCTCTTGCCCTGAAACAGTGCTTAAGGTAAATACAAAGCTGTTTCATAGTGTGAAAAAGGTAAAGAACAGAGTTTCAAATTAAAGATTCTTCTTATAATGCATTCCCTTTAGTCTAAAACACAATCTCTTGCCCTGAAACAGTGTTTAAGGTGAATACAAAGCTGTTTCATAGTGTGAAAAAGGTAAAGAACAGAGTTTCAAAGTAAAGATTCTTCTTATAATGCATTCTCTTTTAGTCTAAAACACAATCTCTTGCCCTGAAACAGTGTTTAAGGTGAATACAAAGCTGTTTCATAGTGTCAAAAAGGTAAAGAACAGATTTCAAAGTAAAGATTCTTCTTAAAATGCATTCCCGTTTAGTCTAAAACACAATCTCTTCCACTGAAACAGTGTTTAAGGTAAATACAAAGCTGTTTCATAGTGTCAAAAAGGTAAAGAACAGAGTTTCAAAGTAAAGAGTCTTCTTATAATGCATTCCCTTTTAGTCTAAAACACAATCTCTTGCCCTGAAACAGTGTTTAAGGTGAATACAAAGCTGTTTCATAGTGTCAAAAAGGTAAAGAACAAAGTTTCAAAGTAAAGATTCTTCTTATAATGCAGTCTCTTTTAGTCTAAAACACAATCTCTTGCCCTGAAACAGTGTTTAAGGTGTATACAAAGCTGTTTTAAAGTGTCAAAAAGGTAAAGAACAGAGTTTCAAATTAAAGATTCTTCTTATAATGCATTCCCTTTAGTCTAAAACACAATCTCTTGCCCTGAAACAGTGTTTAAGGTGAATACAAAGCTGTTTCATAGTGTGAAAAAGGTAAAGAACAGAGTTTCAAAGTAAAGATTCTTCTTATAATGCATTCTCTTTTAGTCTAAAACACAATCTCTTGCCCTGAAACAGTGTTTAAGGTGAATACAAAGCTGTTTCATAGTGTCAAAAAGGTAAAGAACAGATTTCAAAGTAAAGATTCTTCTTAAAATGCATTCCCGTTTAGTCTAAAACACAATCTCTTCCACTGAAACAGTGTTTAAGGTAAATACAAAGCTGTTTCATAGTGTCAAAAAGGTAAAGAACAGAGTTTCAAAGTAAAGATTCTTCTTATAATGCATTCCCTTTTAGTCTAAAACACAATCTCTTGCCCTGAAACAGTGTTTAAGGTGAATACAAAGCTGTTTCATAGTGTCAAAAAGGTAAAGAAAAGAGTTTCAAAGTAAAGATTCTTCTTATAATGCATTCCCTTTAGTCTAAAACACAATCTCTTGCACTGAAACAGTGTTTAAGGTAAATACAAAGCTGTTTCATAGTGTCAAAAAGGTAAAGAACAGAGTTTCAAAGTAAATATTCTTCTTATAATGCATTCCCTTTTAGTCTAAAACACAATCTCTTGCCCTGAAACAGTGTTTAAGGTGAATAGAAAGCTGTTTCATAGTGTCAAAAAGGTAAAGAACAAAGTTTCAAAGTAAAGATTCTTCTTATAATGCAGTCTCTTTTAGTCTAAAACACAATCTCTTGCCCTAAAACAGTGTTTAAGGTGAATACAAAGCTGTTTCATAGTGTGAAAAAGGTAAAGAACAGAGTTTCAAAGTAAAGATTCTTCTTATAATGCATTTTCTTTTAGTCTAAAACACAATCTCTTGCCCTGAAACAGTGTTTAAGGTGAATACAAAGCTGTTTCATAGTGTCAAAAAGGTAAAGAACAGATTTCAAAGTAAAGATTCTTCTTATAATGCATTCTCTTTTAGTCTAAAACACAATCTCTTGCCCTGAAACAGTGTTTAAGGTGAATACAAAGCTGTTTCATAGTGTCAAAAAGGTAAAGAACAGATTTCAAAGTAAAGATTCTTCTTAAAATGCATTCCCTTTTAGTCTAAAACACAATCTCTTGCCCTGAAACAGTGTTTAAGGCGAATACAAAGCTGTTTCACAGTGTGAAAAAGGTAAAGAACAGAGTTTCAAAGTAAAGATTCTTCATATAATGCATTCCCTTTTAGTCTAAAACACAATCTCTTGCCCTGAAACAGTGTTTAAGGTGAATACAAAGCTGTTTCATAGTGTCAAAAAGGTAAAGAACAAAGTTTCAAAGTAAAGATTCTTCTTATAATGCAGTCTCTTTTAGTCTAAAACACAATCTCTTGCCCTGAAACAGTGTTTAAGGTGAATACAAAGCTGTTTCATAGTGTCAAAAAGGTAAAGAACAGATTTCAAAGTAAAGATTCTTCTTATAATGCATTCCCTTTAGTCTAAAACACAATCTCTTGCCCTGAAACAGTGTTTAAGGTAAATACAAAGCTGTGTCATAGTGTCAAAAAGGTAAAGAACAGAGTTTCAAAGTAAAGATTCTTCTTATAATGCAGTCTCTTTTAGTCTAAAACACAATCTCTTGCCCTGAAACAGTGTTTAAGGTGATTAGAAAGCTGTTTCATAGTGTCAAAAAGGTAAAGAACAAAGTTTCAAAGTAAAGATTCTTCTTATAATGCAGTCTCTTTTAGTCTAAAACACAATCTCTTGCCCTGAAACAGTGTTTAAGGTGTATACAAAGCTGTTTTAAAGTGTCAAAAAGGTAAAGAACAGAGTTTCAAAGTAAAGATTCTTCTTATAATGCATTCCCTTTTAGTCTAAAACACAATCTCTTGCCCTGAAACAGTGTTTAAGGCGAATACAAAGCTGTTTCACAGTGTGAAAAAGATAAAGAACAGAGTTTCAAAGTAAAGATTCTTCTTATAATGCATTCCCTTTAGTCTAAAACACAATCTCTTGCACTGAAACAGTGTTTAAGGCGAGTACAAAGCTGTTTCACAGTGTGAAAAAGGTAAAGAACAGAGTTTCAAAGTAAAGATTCTTCTTATAATGCATTCCTGTTTAGTCTAAAACACAATCTCTTGCCCTGAAACAGTGTTTAAGGTAAATACAAAGCTGTTTCATAGTGTCAAAAAGGTAAAGAACAGAGTTTCAAAGTAAAGATTCTTCTTATAATGCATTCCCTTTTAGTCTAAAACACAATCTCTTGCCCTGAAACAGTGTTTAAGGTGAATACAAAGCTGTTTCATAGTGTCAAAAAGGTAAAGAACAGAGTTTCAAAGTAAAGATTCTTCTTATAATGCAGTCTCTTTTAGTCTAAAACACAATCTCTTGCCCTGAAACAGTGTTTAAGGTGAATAGAAAGCTGTTTCATAGTGTCAAAAAGGTAAAGAACAAAGTTTCAAAGTAAAGATTCTTCTTATAATGCAGTCTCTTTTAGTCTAAAACACAATCTCTTGCCCTGAAACAGTGTTTAAGGTGTATACAAAGCTGTTTTAAAGTGTCAAAAAGGTAAAGAACAGAGTTTCAAAGTAAAGATTCTTCTTATAATGCATTCCCTTTTAGTCTAAAACACAATCTCTTGCCCTGAAACAGTGTTTAAGGCGAATACAAAGCTGTTTCACAGTGTGAAAAAGATAAAGAACAGAGTTTCAAAGTAAAGATTCTTCTTATAATGCATTCCCTTTAGTCTAAAACACAATCTCTTGCACTGAAACAGTGTTTAAGGCGAGTACAAAGCTGTTTCACAGTGTGAAAAAGGTAAAGAACAGAGTTTCAAAGTAAAGATTCTTCTTATAATGCATTCCTGTTTAGTCTAAAACACAATCTCTTGCCCTGAAACAGTGTTTAAGGTAAATACAAAGCTGTTTCATAGTGTGAAAAAGGTAAAGAAAAGAGTCTCAAAGTAAAGATTCTTCTTATAATGCATTCCCTTTTAGTCTAAAACACAATCTCTTGCCCTGAAACAGTGTTTAAGGTGAATACAAAGCTGTTTCATAGTGTCAAAAAGGTAAAGAACAGATTTCAAAGTAAAGATTCTTCTTATAATGCATTCCCTTTAGTCTAAAACACAATCTCTTGCCCTGAAACAGTGTTTAAGGTAAATACAAAGCTGTTTCATAGTGTCAAAAAGGTAAAGAACAGAGTTTCAAAGTAAAGATTCTTCTTATAATGCATTCCCTTTTAGTCTAAAACACAATCTCTTGCCCTGAAATAGTGTTTAAGGTGAATACAAAGCTGTTTCAAAGTGTCAAAAAGGTAAAGAACAGAGTTTCAAAGTAAAGATTCTTCTTATAATGCAGTCTCTTTTAGTCTAAAACACAATCTCTTGCCCTGAAACAGTGTTTAAGGTGAATAGAAAGCTGTTTTAAAGTGTCAAAAAGGTAAAGAACAGAGTTTCAAAGTAAAGATTCTTCTTATAATGCATTCCCTTTTAGTCTAAAACACAATCTCTTGCACTGAAACAGTGTTTAAGGCGAGTACAAAGCTGTTTCACAGTGTGAAAAAGGTAAAGAACAGAGTTTCAAAGTAAAGATTCTTCTTATAATGCATTCCTGTTTAGTCTAAAACACAATCTCTTGCCCTGAAACAGTGTTTAAGGTAAATACAAAGCTGTTTCATAGTGTGAAAAAGGTAAAGAACAGAGTTTCAAATTAAAGATTCTTCTTATAATGCATTCCCTTTAGTCTAAAACACAATCTCTTGCCCTGAAACAGTGTTTAAGGTGAATACAAAGCTGTTTCATAGTGTCAAAAAGGTAAAGAACAGAGTTTCAAAGTAAAGATTCTTCTTATAATGCATTCTCTTTTAGTCTAAAACACAATCTCTTGCCCTGAAACAGTGTTTAAGGTGAATACAAAGCTGTTTCATAGTGTCAAAAAGGTAAAGAACAGATTTCAAAGTAAAGATTCTTCTTAAAATGCATTCCCGTTTAGTCTAAAACACAATCTCTTCCACTGAAACAGTGTTTAAGGTAAATACAAAGCTGTTTCATAGTGTCAAAAAGGTAAAGAACAGAGTTTCAAAGTAAAGAGTCTTCTTATAATGCATTCCCTTTTAGTCTAAAACACAATCTCTTGCCCTGAAACAGTGTTTAAGGTGAATACAAAGCTGTTTCATAGTGTCAAAAAGGTAAAGAACAAAGTTTCAAAGTAAAGATTCTTCTTATAATGCAGTCTCTTTTAGTCTAAAACACAATCTCTTGCCCTGAAACAGTGTTTAAGGTGTATACAAAGCTGTTTTAAAGTGTCAAAAAGGTAAAGAACAGAGTTTCAAATTAAAGATTCTTCTTATAATGCATTCCCTTTAGTCTAAAACACAATCTCTTGCCCTGAAACAGTGTTTAAGGTGAATACAAAGCTGTTTCATAGTGTGAAAAAGGTAAAGAACAGAGTTTCAAAGTAAAGATTCTTCTTATAATGCATTCTCTTTTAGTCTAAAACACAATCTCTTGCCCTGAAACAGTGTTTAAGGTGAATACAAAGCTGTTTCATAGTGTCAAAAAGGTAAAGAACAGATTTCAAAGTAAAGATTCTTCTTAAAATGCATTCCCGTTTAGTCTAAAACACAATCTCTTCCACTGAAACAGTGTTTAAGGTAAATACAAAGCTGTTTCATAGTGTCAAAAAGGTAAAGAACAGAGTTTCAAAGTAAAGATTCTTCTTATAATGCATTCCCTTTTAGTCTAAAACACAATCTCTTGCCCTGAAACAGTGTTTAAGGTGAATACAAAGCTGTTTCATAGTGTCAAAAAGGTAAAGAAAAGAGTTTCAAAGTAAAGATTCTTCTTATAATGCATTCCCTTTAGTCTAAAACACAATCTCTTGCACTGAAACAGTGTTTAAGGTAAATAAAAAGCTGTTTCATAGTGTCAAAAAGGTAAAGAACAGAGTTTCAAAGTAAATATTCTTCTTATAATGCATTCCCTTTTAGTCTAAAACACAATCTCTTGCCCTGAAACAGTGTTTAAGGTGAATAGAAAGCTGTTTCATAGTGTCAAAAAGGTAAAGAACAAAGTTTCAAAGTAAAGATTCTTCTTATAATGCAGTCTCTTTTAGTCTAAAACACAATCTCTTGCCCTAAAACAGTGTTTAAGGTGAATACAAAGCTGTTTCATAGTGTGAAAAAGGTAAAGAACAGAGTTTCAAAGTAAAGATTCTTCTTATAATGCATTTTCTTTTAGTCTAAAACACAATCTCTTGCCCTGAAACAGTGTTTAAGGTGAATACAAAGCTGTTTCATAGTGTCAAAAAGGTAAAGAACAGATTTCAAAGTAAAGATTCTTCTTATAATGCATTCTCTTTTAGTCTAAAACACAATCTCTTGCCCTGAAACAGTGTTTAAGGTGAATACAAAGCTGTTTCATAGTGTCAAAAAGGTAAAGAACAGATTTCAAAGTAAAGATTCTTCTTAAAATGCATTCCCTTTTAGTCTAAAACACAATCTCTTGCCCTGAAACAGTGTTTAAGGCGAATACAAAGCTGTTTCACAGTGTGAAAAAGGTAAAGAACAGAGTTTCAAAGTAAAGATTCTTCATATAATGCATTCCCTTTTAGTCTAAAACACAATCTCTTGCCCTGAAACAGTGTTTAAGGTGAATACAAAGCTGTTTCATAGTGTCAAAAAGGTAAAGAACAAAGTTTCAAAGTAAAGATTCTTCTTATAATGCAGTCTCTTTTAGTCTAAAACACAATCTCTTGCCCTGAAACAGTGTTTAAGGTGAATACAAAGCTGTTTCATAGTGTCAAAAAGGTAAAGAACAGATTTCAAAGTAAAGATTCTTCTTATAATGCATTCCCTTTAGTCTAAAACACAATCTCTTGCCCTGAAACAGTGTTTAAGGTAAATACAAAGCTGTGTCATAGTGTCAAAAAGGTAAAGAACAGAGTTTCAAAGTAAAGATTCTTCTTATAATGCAGTCTCTTTTAGTCTAAAACACAATCTCTTGCCCTGAAACAGTGTTTAAGGTGATTAGAAAGCTGTTTCATAGTGTCAAAAAGGTAAAGAACAAAGTTTCAAAGTAAAGATTCTTCTTATAATGCAGTCTCTTTTAGTCTAAAACACAATCTCTTGCCCTGAAACAGTGTTTAAGGTGTATACAAAGCTGTTTTAAAGTGTCAAAAAGGTAAAGAACAGAGTTTGAAAGTAAAGATTCTTCTTATAATGCATTCCCTTTTAGTCTAAAACACAATCTCTTGCCCTGAAACAGTGTTTAAGGCGAATACAAAGCTGTTTCACAGTGTGAAAAAGATAAAGAACAGAGTTTCAAAGTAAAGATTCTTCTTATAATGCATTCCCTTTAGTCTAAAACACAATCTCTTGCACTGAAACAGTGTTTAAGGCGAGTACAAAGCTGTTTCACAGTGTGAAAAAGGTAAAGAACAGAGTTTCAAAGTAAAGATTCTTCTTATAATGCATTCCTGTTTAGTCTAAAACACAATCTCTTGCCCTGAAACAGTGTTTAAGGTAAATACAAAGCTGTTTCATAGTGTCAAAAAGGTAAAGAACAGAGTTTCAAAGTAAAGATTCTTCTTATAATGCATTCCCTTTTAGTCTAAAACACAATCTCTTGCCCTGAAACAGTGTTTAAGGTGAATACAAAGCTGTTTCATAGTGTCAAAAAGGTAAAGAACAGAGTTTCAAAGTAAAGATTCTTCTTATAATGCAGTCTCTTTTAGTCTAAAACACAATCTCTTGCCCTGAAACAGTGTTTAAGGTGAATAGAAAGCTGTTTCATAGTGTCAAAAAGGTAAAGAACAAAGTTTCAAAGTAAAGATTCTTCTTATAATGCAGTCTCTTTTAGTCTAAAACACAATCTCTTGCCCTGAAACAGTGTTTAAGGTGTATACAAAGCTGTTTTAAAGTGTCAAAAAGGTAAAGAACAGAGTTTCAAAGTAAAGATTCTTCTTATAATGCATTCCCTTTTAGTCTAAAACACAATCTCTTGCCCTGAAACAGTGTTTAAGGCGAATACAAAGCTGTTTCACAGTGTGAAAAAGATAAAGAACAGAGTTTCAAAGTAAAGATTCTTCTTATAATGCATTCCCTTTAGTCTAAAACACAATCTCTTGCACTGAAACAGTGTTTAAGGCGAGTACAAAGCTGTTTCACAGTGTGAAAAAGGTAAAGAACAGAGTTTCAAAGTAAAGATTCTTCTTATAATGCATTCCTGTTTAGTCTAAAACACAATCTCTTGCCCTGAAACAGTGTTTAAGGTAAATACAAAGCTGTTTCATAGTGTGAAAAAGGTAAAGAACAGAGTTTCAAATTAAAGATTCTTCTTATAATGCATTCCCTTTAGTCTAAAACACAATCTCTTGCCCTGAAACAGTGTTTAAGGTGAATACAAAGCTGTTTCATAGTGTGAAAAAGGTAAAGAACAGAGTCTCAAAGTAAAGATTCTTCTTATAATGCATTCCCTTTTAGTCTAAAACACAATCTCTTGCCCTGAAACAGTGTTTAAGGTGAATACAAAGCTGTTTCATATTGTCAAAAAGGTAAAGAACAGATTTCAAAGTAAAGATTCTTCTTATAATGCATTCCCTTTAGTCTAAAACACAATCTCTTGCCCTGAAACAGTGTTTAAGGTAAATACAAAGCTGTTTCATAGTGTCAAAAAGGTAAAGAACAGAGTTTCAAAGTAAAGATTCTTCTTATAATGCATTCCCTTTTAGTCTAAAACACAATCTCTTGCCCTGAAATAGTGTTTAAGGTGAATACAAAGCTGTTTCAAAGTGTCAAAAAGGTAAAGAACAGAGTTTCAAAGTAAAGATTCTTCTTATAATGCAGTCTCTTTTAGTCTAAAACACAATCTCTTGCCCTGAAACAGTGTTTAAGGTGAATAGAAAGCTGTTTTAAAGTGTCAAAAAGGTAAAGAACAGAGTTTCAAAGTAAAGATTCTTCTTATAATGCATTCCCTTTTAGTCTAAAACACAATCTCTTGCACTGAAACAGTGTTTAAGGCGAGTACAAAGCTGTTTCACAGTGTGAAAAAGGTAAAGAACAGAGTTTCAAAGTAAAGATTCTTCTTATAATGCATTCCTGTTTAGTCTAAAACACAATCTCTTGCCCTGAAACAGTGTTTAAGGTAAATACAAAGCTGTTTCATAGTGTGAAAAAGGTAAAGAACAGAGTTTCAAATTAAAGATTCTTCTTATAATGCATTCCCTTTAGTCTAAAACACAATCTCTTGCCCTGAAACAGTGTTTAAGGTGAATACAAAGCTGTTTCATAGTGTCAAAAAGGTAAAGAACAGAGTTTCAAAGTAAAGATTCTTCTTATAATGCATTCCCTTTTAGTCTAAAACACCAATCTCTTGCCCTGAAACAGTGTTTAAGGTGAATACAAAGCTGTTTCATAGTCTCAAAAAGGTAAAGAACAGAGTTTCAAAGTAAAGATTCTTCTTATAATGCATTCCCTTTAGTCTAAAACACAATCTCTTGCACTGAAACAGTGTTTAAGGTAAATACAAAGCTGTTTCATAGTGTCAAAAAGGTAAAGAACAGAGTTTCAAAGTAAAGATTCTTCTTATAATGCATTCCCTTTTAGTCTAAAACACAATCTCTTGCCCTGAAACAGTGTTTAAGGTGAATACAAAGCTGTTTCATAGTGTGAAAAAGGTAAAGAACAGAGTTTCAAAGTAAAGATTCTTCTTATAATGCATTCCCTTTTAGTCTAAAACACAATCTCTTGCCCTGAAACAGTGTTTAAGGTGAATACAAAGCTGTTTCATAGTGTCAAAAAGGTAAAGAACAAAGTTTCAAAGTAAAGATTCTTCTTATAATGCAGTCTCTTTTAGTCTAAAACACAATCTCTTGCCCTGAAACAGTTTAAGGTGTATACAAAGCTGTTTTAAAGTGTCAAAAAGGTAAAGAACAGAGTTTCAAAGTAAAGATTCTTCTTATAATGCATTCCCTTTTAGTCTAAAACACAATCTCTTGCCCTGAAACAGTGTTTAAGGCGAATACAAAGCTGTTTCACAGTGTGAAAAAGATAAACAGAGTTTCAAAGTAAAGATTCTTCTTATAATGCATTCCCTTTAGTCTAAAACACAATCTCTTGCACTGAAACAGTGTTTAAGGCGAGTACAAAGCTGTTTCACAGTGTGAAAAAGGTAAAGAACAGAGTTTCAAAGTAAAGATTCTTCTTATAATGCATTCCTGTTTAGTCTAAAACACAATCTCTTGCCCTGAAACAGTGTTTAAGGTAAATACAAAGCTGTTTCATAGTGTCAAAAAGGTAAAGAACAGAGTTTCAAAGTAAAGATTCTTCTTATAATGCATTCCCTTTTAGTCTAAAACACAATCTCTTGCCCTGAAACAGTGTTTAAGGTGAATACAAAGCTGTTTCATATTGTCAAAAAGGTAAAGAACAGATTTCAAAGTAAAGATTCTTCTTATAATGCATTCCCTTTAGTCTAAAACACAATCTCTTGCCCTGAAACAGTGTTTAAGGTAAATACAAAGCTGTTTCATAGTGTCAAAAAGGTAAAGAACAGAGTTTCAAAGTAAAGATTCTTCTTATAATGCATTCCCTTTTAGTCTAAAACACAATCTCTTGCCCTGAAATAGTGTTTAAGGTGAATACAAAGCTGTTTCAAAGTGTCAAAAAGGTAAAGAACAGAGTTTCAAAGTAAAGATTCTTCTTATAATGCAGTCTCTTTTAGTCTAAAACACAATCTCTTGCCCTGAAACAGTGTTTAAGGTGAATAGAAAGCTGTTTTAAAGTGTCAAAAAGGTAAAGAACAGAGTTTCAAAGTAAAGATTCTTCTTATAATGCATTCCCTTTTAGTCTAAAACACAATCTCTTGCACTGAAACAGTGTTTAAGGCGAGTACAAAGCTGTTTCACAGTGTGAAAAAGGTAAAGAACAGAGTTTCAAAGTAAAGATTCTTCTTATAATGCATTCCTGTTTAGTCTAAAACACAATCTCTTGCCCTGAAACAGTGTTTAAGGTAAATACAAAGCTGTTTCATAGTGTGAAAAAGGTAAAGAACAGAGTTTCAAATTAAAGATTCTTCTTATAATGCATTCCCTTTAGTCTAAAACACAATCTCTTGCCCTGAAACAGTGTTTAAGGTGAATACAAAGCTGTTTCATAGTGTCAAAAAGGTAAAGAACAGAGTTTCAAAGTAAAGATTCTTCTTATAATGCATTCCCTTTTAGTCTAAAACACCAATCTCTTGCCCTGAAACAGTGTTTAAGGTGAATACAAAGCTGTTTCATAGTCTCAAAAAGGTAAAGAACAGAGTTTCAAAGTAAAGATTCTTCTTATAATGCATTCCCTTTAGTCTAAAACACAATCTCTTGCACTGAAACAGTGTTTAAGGTAAATACAAAGCTGTTTCATAGTGTCAAAAAGGTAAAGAACAGAGTTTCAAAGTAAAGATTCTTCTTATAATGCATTCCCTTTTAGTCTAAAACACAATCTCTTGCCCTGAAACAGTGTTTAAGGTGAATACAAAGCTGTTTCATAGTGTGAAAAAGGTAAAGAACAGAGTTTCAAAGTAAAGATTCTTCTTATAATGCATTCCCTTTTAGTCTAAAACACAATCTCTTGCCCTGAAACAGTGTTTAAGGTGAATACAAAGCTGTTTCATAGTGTCAAAAAGGTAAAGAACAAAGTTTCAAAGTAAAGATTCTTCTTATAATGCAGTCTCTTTTAGTCTAAAACACAATCTCTTGCCCTGAAACAGTTTAAGGTGTATACAAAGCTGTTTTAAAGTGTCAAAAAGGTAAAGAACAGAGTTTCAAAGTAAAGATTCTTCTTATAATGCATTCCCTTTTAGTCTAAAACACAATCTCTTGCCCTGAAACAGTGTTTAAGGCGAATACAAAGCTGTTTCACAGTGTGAAAAAGATAAACAGAGTTTCAAAGTAAAGATTCTTCTTATAATGCATTCCCTTTAGTCTAAAACACAATCTCTTGCACTGAAACAGTGTTTAAGGCGAGTACAAAGCTGTTTCACAGTGTGAAAAAGGTAAAGAACAGAGTTTCAAAGTAAAGATTCTTCTTATAATGCATTCCTGTTTAGTCTAAAACACAATCTCTTGCCCTGAAACAGTGTTTAAGGTAAATACAAAGCTGTTTCATAGTGTCAAAAAGGTAAAGAACAGAGTTTCAAAGTAAAGATTCTTCTTATAATGCATTCCCTTTTAGTCTAAAACACAATCTCTTGCCCTGAAACAGTGTTTAAGGTGAATACAAAGCTGTTTCATATTGTCAAAAAGGTAAAGAACAGATTTCAAAGTAAAGATTCTTCTTATAATGCATTCCCTTTAGTCTAAAACACAATCTCTTGCCCTGAAACAGTGTTTAAGGTAAATACAAAGCTGTTTCATAGTGTCAAAAAGGTAAAGAACAGAGTTTCAAAGTAAAGATTCTTCTTATAATGCATTCCCTTTTAGTCTAAAACACAATCTCTTGCCCTGAAATAGTGTTTAAGGTGAATACAAAGCTGTTTCAAAGTGTCAAAAAGGTAAAGAACAGAGTTTCAAAGTAAAGATTCTTCTTATAATGCAGTCTCTTTTAGTCTAAAACACAATCTCTTGCCCTGAAACAGTGTTTAAGGTGAATAGAAAGCTGTTTTAAAGTGTCAAAAAGGTAAAGAACAGAGTTTCAAAGTAAAGATTCTTCTTATAATGCATTCCCTTTTAGTCTAAAACACAATCTCTTGCACTGAAACAGTGTTTAAGGCGAGTACAAAGCTGTTTCACAGTGTGAAAAAGGTAAAGAACAGAGTTTCAAAGTAAAGATTCTTCTTATAATGCATTCCTGTTTAGTCTAAAACACAATCTCTTGCCCTGAAACAGTGTTTAAGGTAAATACAAAGCTGTTTCATAGTGTGAAAAAGGTAAAGAACAGAGTTTCAAATTAAAGATTCTTCTTATAATGCATTCCCTTTAGTCTAAAACACAATCTCTTGCCCTGAAACAGTGTTTAAGGTGAATACAAAGCTGTTTCATAGTGTCAAAAAGGTAAAGAACAGAGTTTCAAAGTAAAGATTCTTCTTATAATGCATTCCCTTTTAGTCTAAAACACCAATCTCTTGCCCTGAAACAGTGTTTAAGGTGAATACAAAGCTGTTTCATAGTCTCAAAAAGGTAAAGAACAGAGTTTCAAAGTAAAGATTCTTCTTATAATGCATTCCCTTTAGTCTAAAACACAATCTCTTGCACTGAAACAGTGTTTAAGGTAAATACAAAGCTGTTTCATAGTGTCAAAAAGGTAAAGAACAGAGTTTCAAAGTAAAGATTCTTCTTATAATGCATTCCCTTTTAGTCTAAAACACAATCTCTTGCCCTGAAACAGTGTTTAAGGTGAATACAAAGCTGTTTCATAGTGTGAAAAAGGTAAAGAACAGAGTTTCAAAGTAAAGATTCTTCTTATAATGCATTCCCTTTTAGTCTAAAACACAATCTCTTGCCCTGAAACAGTGTTTAAGGTGAATACAAAGCTGTTTCATAGTGTCAAAAAGGTAAAGAACAAAGTTTCAAAGTAAAGATTCTTCTTATAATGCAGTCTCTTTTAGTCTAAAACACAATCTCTTGCCCTGAAACAGTTTAAGGTGTATACAAAGCTGTTTTAAAGTGTCAAAAAGGTAAAGAACAGAGTTTCAAAGTAAAGATTCTTCTTATAATGCATTCCCTTTTAGTCTAAAACACAATCTCTTGCCCTGAAACAGTGTTTAAGGCGAATACAAAGCTGTTTCACAGTGTGAAAAAGATAAACAGAGTTTCAAAGTAAAGATTCTTCTTATAATGCATTCCCTTTAGTCTAAAACACAATCTCTTGCACTGAAACAGTGTTTAAGGCGAGTACAAAGCTGTTTCACAGTGTGAAAAAGGTAAAGAACAGAGTTTCAAAGTAAAGATTCTTCTTATAATGCATTCCTGTTTAGTCTAAAACACAATCTCTTGCCCTGAAACAGTGTTTAAGGTAAATACAAAGCTGTTTCATAGTGTCAAAAAGGTAAAGAACAGAGTTTCAAAGTAAAGATTCTTCTTATAATGCATTCCCTTTTAGTCTAAAACACAATCTCTTGCCCTGAAACAGTGTTTAAGGTGAATACAAAGCTGTTTCATAGTGTCAAAAAGGTAAAGAACAGAGTTTCAAAGTAAAGATTCTTCTTATAATGCAGTCTCTTTTAGTCTAAAACACAATCTCTTGCCCTGAAACAGTGTTTAAGGTGAATAGAAAGCTGTTTCATAGTGTCAAAAAGGTAAAGAACAAAGTTTCAAAGTAAAGATTCTTCTTATAATGCAGTCTCTTTTAGTCTAAAACACAATCTCTTGCCCTGAAACAGTGTTTAAGGTGTATACAAAGCTGTTTTAAAGTGTCAAAAAGGTAAAGAACAGAGTTTCAAAGTAAAGATTCTTCTTATAATGCATTCCCTTTTAGTCTAAAACACAATCTCTTGCCCTGAAACAGTGTTTAAGGCGAATACAAAGCTGTTTCACAGTGTGAAAAAGATAAAGAACAGAGTTTCAAAGTAAAGATTCTTCTTATAATGCATTCCCTTTAGTCTAAAACACAATCTCTTGCACTGAAACAGTGTTTAAGGCGAGTACAAAGCTGTTTCACAGTGTGAAAAAGGTAAAGAACAGAGTTTCAAAGTAAAGATTCTTCTTATAATGCATTCCTGTTTAGTCTAAAACACAATCTCTTGCCCTGAAACAGTGTTTAAGGTAAATACAAAGCTGTTTCATAGTGTGAAAAAGGTAAAGAACAGAGTTTCAAATTAAAGATTCTTCTTATAATGCATTCCCTTTAGTCTAAAACACAATCTCTTGCCCTGAAACAGTGTTTAAGGTGAATACAAATCTGTTTCATAGTGTGAAAAAGGTAAAGAACAGAGTCTCAAAGTAAAGATTCTTCTTATAATGCATTCCCTTTTAGTCTAAAACACAATCTCTTGCCCTGAAACAGTGTTTAAGGTGAATACAAAGCTGTTTCATAGTGTCAAAAAGGTAAAGAACAGATTTCAAAGTAAAGATTCTTCTTATAATGCATTCCCTTTAGTCTAAAACACAATCTCTTGCCCTGAAACAGTGTTTAAGGTAAATACAAAGCTGTTTCATAGTGTGAAAAAGGTAAAGAACAGAGTTTCAAAGTAAAGATTCTTCTTATAATGCATTCCCTTTTAGTCTAAAACACAATCTCTTGCCCTGAAATAGTGTTTAAGGTGAATACAAAGCTGTTTCAAAGTGTCAAAAAGGTAAAGAACAGAGTTTCAAAGTAAAGATTCTTCTTATAATGCAGTCTCTTTTAGTCTAAAACACAATCTCTTGCCCTGAAACAGTGTTTAAGGTGTATACAAAGCTGTTTTAAAGTGTCAAAAAGGTAAAGAACAGAGTTTCAAAGTAAAGATTCTTCTTATAATGCATTCCCTTTTAGTCTAAAACACAATCTCTTGCCCTGAAACAGTGTTTAAGGCGAATACAAAGCTGTTTCACAGTGTGAAAAAGATAAAGAACAGAGTTTCAAAGTAAAGATTCTTCTTATAATGCATTCCCTTTAGTCTAAAACACAATCTCTTGCACTGAAACAGTGTTTAAGGCGAGTACAAAGCTGTTTCACAGTGTGAAAAAGGTAAAGAACAGAGTTTCAAAGTAAAGATTCTTCTTATAATGCATTCCTGTTTAGTCTAAAACACAGTCTCTTGCCCTGAAACAGTGCTTAAGGTAAATACAAAGCTGTTTCATAGTGTGAAAAAGGTAAAGAACAGAGTTTCAAATTAAAGATTCTTCTTATAATGCATTCCCTTTAGTCTAAAACACAATCTCTTGCCCTGAAACAGTGTTTAAGGTGAATACAAAGCTGTTTCATAGTGTGAAAAAGGTAAAGAACAGAATTTCAAAGTAAAGATTCTTCTTATGATGCATTCTCTTTTAGTCTAAAACACAATCTCTTGCCCTGAAACAGTGTTTAAGGTGAATACAAAGCTGTTTCATAGTGTCAAAAAGGTAAAGAACAGATTTCAAAGTAAAGATTCTTCTTATAATGCATTCCCTTTAGTCTAAAACACAATCTCTTGCCCTGAAACAGTGTTTAAGGTAAATACAAAGCTGTTTCATAGTGTCAAAAAGGTAAAGAACAGAGTTTCAAAGTAAAGATTCTTCTTATAATGCATTCCCTTTTAGTCTAAAACACAATCTCTTGCCCTGAAATAGTGTTTAAGGTGAATACAAAGCTGTTTCAAAGTGTCAAAAAGGTAAAGAACAGAGTTTCAAAGTAAAGATTCTTCTTATAATGCATTCCCTTTTAGTCTAAAACACAATCTCTTGCCCTGAAATAGTGTTTAAGGTGAATACAAAGCTGTTTCAAAGTGTCAAAAAGGTAAAGAACAGAGTTTCAAAGTAAAGATTCTTCTTATAATGCAGTCTCTTTTAGTCTAAAACACAATCTCTTGCCCTGAAACAGTGTTTAAGGTGAATAGAAAGCTGTTTCATAGTGTCAAAAAGGTAAAGAACAAAGTTTCAAAGTAAAGATTCTTCTTATAATGCAGTCTCTTTTAGTCTAAAACACAATCTCTTGCCCTGAAACAGTGTTTAAGGTGTATACAAAGCTGTTTTAAAGTGTCAAAAAGGTAAAGAACAGAGTTTCAAAGTAAAGATTCTTCTTATAATGCATTCCCTTTTAGTCTAAAACACAATCTCTTGCCCTGAAACAGTGTTTAAGGCGTATACAAAGCTGTTTCACAGTGTGAAAAAGATAAAGAACAGAGTTTCAAAGTAAAGATTCTTCTTATAATGCATTCCCTTTAGTCTAAAACACAATCTCTTGCACTGAAACAGTGTTTAAGGCGAGTACAAAGCTGTTTCACAGTGTGAAAAAGGTAAAGAACAGAGTTTCAAAGTAAAGATTCTTCTTATAATGCATTCCTGTTTAGTCTAAAACACAGTCTCTTGCCCTGAAACAGTGCTTAAGGTAAATACAAAGCTGTTTCATAGTGTGAAAAAGGTAAAGAACAGAGTTTCAAATTAAAGATTCTTCTTATAATGCATTCCCTTTAGTCTAAAACACAATCTCTTGCCCTGAAACAGTGTTTAAGGTGAATACAAAGCTGTTTCATAGTGTGAAAAAGGTAAAGAACAGAGTTTCAAAGTAAAGATTCTTCTTATGATGCATTCTCTTTTAGTCTAAAACACAATCTCTTGCCCTGAAACAGTGTTTAAGGTGAATACAAAGCTGTTTCATAGTGTCAAAAAGGTAAAGAACAGATTTCAAAGTAAAGATTCTTCTTATAATGCATTCCCTTTAGTCTAAAACACAATCTCTTGCCCTGAAACAGTGTTTAAGGTAAATACAAAGCTGTTTCATAGTGTCAAAAAGGTAAAGAACAGAGTTTCAAAGTAAAGATTCTTCTTATAATGCATTCCCTTTTAGTCTAAAACACAATCTCTTGCCCTGAAATAGTGTTTAAGGTGAATACAAAGCTGTTTCAAAGTGTCAAAAAGGTAAAGAACAGAGTTTCAAAGTAAAGATTCTTCTTATAATGCAGTCTCTTTTAGTCTAAAACACAATCTCTTGCCCTGAAACACTGTTTAAGGTGAATAGAAAGCTGTTTCATAGTGTCAAAAAGGTAAAGAACAAAGTTTCAAAGTAAAGATTCTTCTTATAATGCAGTCTCTTTTAGTCTAAAACACAATCTCTTGCCCTGAAACAGTGTTTAAGGTGTATACAAAGCTGTTTTAAAGTGTCAAAAAGGTAAAGAACAGAGTTTCAAAGTAAAGATTCTTCTTATAATGCATTCCCTTTTAGTCTAAAACACAATCTCTTGCCCTGAAACAGTGTTTAAGGCGAATACAAAGCTGTTTCACAGTGTGAAAAAGATAAAGAACAGAGTTTCAAAGTAAAGATTCTTCTTATAATGCATTCCCTTTAGTCTAAAACACAATCTCTTGCACTGAAACAGTGTTTAAGGCGAGTACAAAGCTGTTTCACAGTGTGAAAAAGGTAAAGAACAGAGTTTCAAAGTAAAGATTCTTCTTATAATGCATTCCTGTTTAGTCTAAAACACAGTCTCTTGCCCTGAAACAGTGCTTAAGGTAAATACAAAGCTGTTTCATAGTGTGAAAAAGGTAAAGAACAGAGTTTCAAATTAAAGATTCTTCTTATAATGCATTCCCTTTAGTCTAAAACACAATCTCTTGCCCTGAAACAGTGTTTAAGGTGAATACAAAGCTGTTTCATAGTGTGAAAAAGGTAAAGAACAGAGTTTCAAAGTAAAGATTCTTCTTATGATGCATTCTCTTTTAGTCTAAAACACAATCTCTTGCCCTGAAACAGTGTTTAAGGTGAATACAAAGCTGTTTCATAGTGTCAAAAAGGTAAAGAACAGATTTCAAAGTAAAGATTCTTCTTAAAATGCATTCCCGTTTAGTCTAAAACACAATCTCTTCCACTGAAACAGTGTTTAAGGTAAATACAAAGCTGTTTCATAGTGTCAAAAAGGTAAAGAACAGAGTTTCAAAGTAAAGATTCTTCTTATAATGCATTCCCTTTTAGTCTAAAACACAATCTCTTGCCCTGAAACAGTGTTTAAGGTGAATACAAAGCTGTTTCATAGTGTCAAAAAGGTAAAGAACAAAGTTTCAAAGTAAAGATTCTTCTTATAATGCAGTCTCTTTTAGTCTAAAACACAATCTCTTGCCCTGAAACAGTGTTTAAGGTGTATACAAAGCTGTTTTAAAGTGTCAAAAAGGTAAAGAACAGAGTTTCAAAGTAAAGATTCTTCTTATAATGCATTCCCTTTAGTCTAAAACACAATCTCTTGCACTGAAACAGTGTTTAAGGTAAATACAAAGCTGTTTCATAGTGTCAAAAAGGTAAAGAACAGAGTTTCAAAGTAAAGATTCTTCTTATAATGCATTCCCTTTTAGTCTAAAACACAATCTCTTGCCCTGAAATAGTGTTTAAGGTGAATACAAAGCTGTTTCAAAGTGTCAAAAAGGTAAAGAACAGAGTTTCAAAGTAAAGATTCTTCTTATAATGCAGTCTCTTTTAGTCTAAAACACAATCTCTTGCCCTGAAACAGTGTTTAAGGTGAATAGAAAGCTGTTTCATAGTGTCAAAAAGGTAAAGAACAAAGTATCAAAGTAAAGATTCTTCTTATAATGCATTCCTGTTTAGTCTAAAACACAGTCTCTTGCCCTGAAACAGTGCTTAAGGTAAATACAAAGCTGTTTCATAGTGTGAAAAAGGTAAAGAACAGAGTTTCAAATTAAAGATTCTTCTTATAATGCATTCCCTTTAGTCTAAAACACAATCTCTTGCCCTGAAACAGTGTTTAAGGTGAATACAAAGCTGTTTCATAGTGTGAAAAAGGTAAAGAACAGAGTTTCAAAGTAAAGATTCTTCTTATAATGCATTCTCTTTTAGTCTAAAACACAATCTCTTGCCCTGAAACAGTGTTTAAGGTGAATACAAAGCTGTTTCATAGTGTCAAAAAGGTAAAGAACAGATTTCAAAGTAAAGATTCTTCTTAAAATGCATTCCCGTTTAGTCTAAAACACAATCTCTTCCACTGAAACAGTGTTTAAGGTAAATACAAAGCTGTTTCATAGTGTCAAAAAGGTAAAGAACAGAGTTTCAAAGTAAAGAGTCTTCTTATAATGCATTCCCTTTTAGTCTAAAACACAATCTCTTGCCCTGAAACAGTGTTTAAGGTGAATACAAAGCTGTTTCATAGTGTCAAAAAGGTAAAGAACAAAGTTTCAAAGTAAAGATTCTTCTTATAATGCAGTCTCTTTTAGTCTAAAACACAATCTCTTGCCCTGAAACAGTGTTTAAGGTGTATACAAAGCTGTTTTAAAGTGTCAAAAAGGTAAAGAACAGAGTTTCAAAGTAAAGATTCTTCTTATAATGCATTCCCTTTAGTCTAAAACACAATCTCTTGCACTGAAACAGTGTTTAAGGCGAGTACAAAGCTGTTTCACAGTGTGAAAAAGGTAAAGAACAGAGTTTCAAAGTAAAGATTCTTCTTATAATGCATTCCCTTTAGTCTAAAACACAATCTCTTGCCCTGAAACAGTGTTTAAGGTGAATACAAAGCTGTTTCATAGTGTGAAAAAGGTAAAGAACAGAGTTTCAAAGTAAAGATTCTTCTTATAATGCATTCTCTTTTAGTCTAAAACACAATCTCTTGCCCTGAAACAGTGTTTAAGGTGAATACAAAGCTGTTTCATAGTGTCAAAAAGGTAAAGAACAGATTTCAAAGTAAAGATTCTTCTTAAAATGCATTCCCGTTTAGTCTAAAACACAATCTCTTCCACTGAAACAGTGTTTAAGGTAAATACAAAGCTGTTTCATAGTGTCAAAAAGGTAAAGAACAGAGTTTCAAAGTAAAGATTCTTCTTATAATGCATTCCCTTTTAGTCTAAAACACAATCTCTTGCCCTGAAACAGTGTTTAAGGTGAATACAAAGCTGTTTCATAGTGTCAAAAAGGTAAAGAAAAGAGTTTCAAAGTAAAGATTCTTCTTATAATGCATTCCCTTTAGTCTAAAACACAATCTCTTGCACTGAAACAGTGTTTAAGGTAAATACAAAGCTGTTTCATAGTGTCAAAAAGGTAAAGAACAGAGTTTCAAAGTAAATATTCTTCTTATAATGCATTCCCTTTTAGTCTAAAACACAATCTCTTGCCCTGAAACAGTGTTTAAGGTGAATAGAAAGCTGTTTCATAGTGTCAAAAAGGTAAAGAACAAAGTTTCAAAGTAAAGATTCTTCTTATAATGCAGTCTCTTTTAGTCTAAAACACAATCTCTTGCCCTAAAACAGTGTTTAAGGTGAATACAAAGCTGTTTCATAGTGTGAAAAAGGTAAAGAACAGAGTTTCAAAGTAAAGATTCTTCTTATAATGCATTCTCTTTTAGTCTAAAACACAATCTCTTGCCCTGAAACAGTGTTTAAGGTGAATACAAAGCTGTTTCATAGTGTCAAAAAGGTAAAGAACAGATTTCAAAGTAAAGATTCTTCTTATAATGCATTCTCTTTTAGTCTAAAACACAATCTCTTGCCCTGAAACAGTGTTTAAGGTGAATACAAAGCTGTTTCATAGTGTCAAAAAGGTAAAGAACAGATTTCAAAGTAAAGATTCTTCTTAAAATGCATTCCCTTTTAGTCTAAAACACAATCTCTTGCCCTGAAACAGTGTTTAAGGCGAATACAAAGCTGTTTCACAGTGTGAAAAAGGTAAAGAACAGAGTTTCAAAGTAAAGATTCTTCTTATAATGCATTCCCTTTAGTCTAAAACACAATCTCTTGCCCTGAAACAGTGTTTAAGGTAAATACAAAGCTGTTTCATAGTGTGAAAAAGGTAAAGAACAGAGTTTCAAAGTAAAGATTCTTCTTATAATGCATTCCCTTTTAGTCTAAAACACAATCTCTTGCCCTGAAACAGTGTTTAAGGTGAATACAAAGCTGTTTCAAAGTGTCAAAAAGGTAAAGAACAGAGTTTCAAAGTAAAGATTCTTCTTATAATGCAGTCTCTTTTAGTCTAAAACACAATCTCTTGCCCTGAAACAGTGTTTAAGGTGAATAGAAAGCTGTTTCATAGTGTCAAAAAGGTAAAGAACAAAGTTTCAAAGTAAAGTTTCTTCTTATAATGCAGTCTCTTTTAGTCTAAAACACAATCTCTTGCCCTGAAACAGTGTTTAAGGTGAATACAAAGCTGTTTCATAGTGTCAAAAAGGTAAAGAACAGATTTCAAAGTAAAGATTCTTCTTATAATGCATTCCCTTTAGTCTAAAACACAATCTCTTGCCCTGAAACAGTGTTTAAGGTAAATACAAAGCTGTGTCATAGTGTCAAAAAGGTAAAGAACAGAGTTTCAAAGTAAAGATTCTTCTTATAATGCATTCCCTTTTAGTCAAAAACACAATCTCTTGCCCTGAAATAGTGTTTAAGGTGAATACAAAGCTGTTTCAAAGTGTCAAAAAGGTAAAGAACAGAGTTTCAAAGTAAAGATTCTTCTTATAATGCAGTCTCTTTTAGTCTAAAACACAATCTCTTGCCCTGAAACAGTGTTTAAGGTGATTAGAAAGCTGTTTCATAGTGTCAAAAAGGTAAAGAACAAAGTTTCAAAGTAAAGATTCTTCTTATAATGCAGTCTCTTTTAGTCTAAAACACAATCTCTTGCCCTGAAACAGTGTTTAAGGTGTATACAAAGCTGTTTTAAAGTGTCAAAAAGGTAAAGAACAGAGTTTCAAAGTAAAGATTCTTCTTATAATGCATTCCCTTTTAGTCTAAAACACAATCTCTTGCCCTGAAACAGTGTTTAAGGCGAATACAAAGCTGTTTCACAGTGTGAAAAAGATAAAGAACAGAGTTTCAAAGTAAAGATTCTTCTTATAATGCATTCCCTTTAGTCTAAAACACAATCTCTTGCCCTGAAATAGTGTTTAAGGTGAATACAAAGCTGTTTCAAAGTGTCAAAAAGGTAAAGAACAGAGTTTCAAAGTAAAGATTCTTCTTATAATGCAGTCTCTTTTAGTCTAAAACACAATCTCTTGCCCTGAAACAGTGTTTAAGGTGAATAGAAAGCTGTTTCATAGTGTCAAAAAGGTAAAGAACAAAGTATCAAAGTAAAGATTCTTCTTATAATGCATTCCTGTTTAGTCTAAAACACAGTCTCTTGCCCTGAAACAGTGCTTAAGGTAAATACAAAGCTGTTTCATAGTGTGAAAAAGGTAAAGAACAGAGTTTCAAATTAAAGATTCTTCTTATAATGCATTCCCTTTAGTCTAAAACACAATCTCTTGCCCTGAAACAGTGTTTAAGGTGAATACAAAGCTGTTTCATAGTGTGAAAAAGGTAAAGAACAGAGTTTCAAAGTAAAGATTCTTCTTATAATGCATTCTCTTTTAGTCTAAAACACAATCTCTTGCCCTGAAACAGTGTTTAAGGTGAATACAAAGCTGTTTCATAGTGTCAAAAAGGTAAAGAACAGATTTCAAAGTAAAGATTCTTCTTAAAATGCATTCCCGTTTAGTCTAAAACACAATCTCTTCCACTGAAACAGTGTTTAAGGTAAATACAAAGCTGTTTCATAGTGTCAAAAAGGTAAAGAACAGAGTTTCAAAGTAAAGAGTCTTCTTATAATGCATTCCCTTTTAGTCTAAAACACAATCTCTTGCCCTGAAACAGTGTTTAAGGTGAATACAAAGCTGTTTCATAGTGTCAAAAAGGTAAAGAACAAAGTTTCAAAGTAAAGATTCTTCTTATAATGCAGTCTCTTTTAGTCTAAAACACAATCTCTTGCCCTGAAACAGTGTTTAAGGTGTATACAAAGCTGTTTTAAAGTGTCAAAAAGGTAAAGAACAGAGTTTCAAAGTAAAGATTCTTCTTATAATGCATTCCCTTTAGTCTAAAACACAATCTCTTGCACTGAAACAGTGTTTAAGGCGAGTACAAAGCTGTTTCACAGTGTGAAAAAGGTAAAGAACAGAGTTTCAAAGTAAAGATTCTTCTTATAATGCATTCCCTTTAGTCTAAAACACAATCTCTTGCCCTGAAACAGTGTTTAAGGTGAATACAAAGCTGTTTCATAGTGTGAAAAAGGTAAAGAACAGAGTTTCAAAGTAAAGATTCTTCTTATAATGCATTCTCTTTTAGTCTAAAACACAATCTCTTGCCCTGAAACAGTGTTTAAGGTGAATACAAAGCTGTTTCATAGTGTCAAAAAGGTAAAGAACAGATTTCAAAGTAAAGATTCTTCTTAAAATGCATTCCCGTTTAGTCTAAAACACAATCTCTTCCACTGAAACAGTGTTTAAGGTAAATACAAAGCTGTTTCATAGTGTCAAAAAGGTAAAGAACAGAGTTTCAAAGTAAAGATTCTTCTTATAATGCATTCCCTTTTAGTCTAAAACACAATCTCTTGCCCTGAAACAGTGTTTAAGGTGAATACAAAGCTGTTTCATAGTGTCAAAAAGGTAAAGAAAAGAGTTTCAAAGTAAAGATTCTTCTTATAATGCATTCCCTTTAGTCTAAAACACAATCTCTTGCACTGAAACAGTGTTTAAGGTAAATACAAAGCTGTTTCATAGTGTCAAAAAGGTAAAGAACAGAGTTTCAAAGTAAATATTCTTCTTATAATGCATTCCCTTTTAGTCTAAAACACAATCTCTTGCCCTGAAACAGTGTTTAAGGTGAATAGAAAGCTGTTTCATAGTGTCAAAAAGGTAAAGAACAAAGTTTCAAAGTAAAGATTCTTCTTATAATGCAGTCTCTTTTAGTCTAAAACACAATCTCTTGCCCTAAAACAGTGTTTAAGGTGAATACAAAGCTGTTTCATAGTGTGAAAAAGGTAAAGAACAGAGTTTCAAAGTAAAGATTCTTCTTATAATGCATTCTCTTTTAGTCTAAAACACAATCTCTTGCCCTGAAACAGTGTTTAAGGTGAATACAAAGCTGTTTCATAGTGTCAAAAAGGTAAAGAACAGATTTCAAAGTAAAGATTCTTCTTATAATGCATTCTCTTTTAGTCTAAAACACAATCTCTTGCCCTGAAACAGTGTTTAAGGTGAATACAAAGCTGTTTCATAGTGTCAAAAAGGTAAAGAACAGATTTCAAAGTAAAGATTCTTCTTAAAATGCATTCCCTTTTAGTCTAAAACACAATCTCTTGCCCTGAAACAGTGTTTAAGGCGAATACAAAGCTGTTTCACAGTGTGAAAAAGGTAAAGAACAGAGTTTCAAAGTAAAGATTCTTCTTATAATGCATTCCCTTTAGTCTAAAACACAATCTCTTGCCCTGAAACAGTGTTTAAGGTAAATACAAAGCTGTTTCATAGTGTGAAAAAGGTAAAGAACAGAGTTTCAAAGTAAAGATTCTTCTTATAATGCATTCCCTTTTAGTCTAAAACACAATCTCTTGCCCTGAAACAGTGTTTAAGGTGAATACAAAGCTGTTTCAAAGTGTCAAAAAGGTAAAGAACAGAGTTTCAAAGTAAAGATTCTTCTTATAATGCAGTCTCTTTTAGTCTAAAACACAATCTCTTGCCCTGAAACAGTGTTTAAGGTGAATAGAAAGCTGTTTCATAGTGTCAAAAAGGTAAAGAACAAAGTTTCAAAGTAAAGTTTCTTCTTATAATGCAGTCTCTTTTAGTCTAAAACACAATCTCTTGCCCTGAAACAGTGTTTAAGGTGAATACAAAGCTGTTTCATAGTGTCAAAAAGGTAAAGAACAGATTTCAAAGTAAAGATTCTTCTTATAATGCATTCTCTTTTAGTCTAAAACACAATCTCTTGCCCTGAAACAGTGTTTAAGGTGAATACAAAGCTGTTTCATAGTGTCAAAAAGGTAAAGAACAGATTTCAAAGTAAAGATTCTTCTTAAAATGCATTCCCTTTTAGTCTAAAACACAATCTCTTGCCCTGAAACAGTGTTTAAGGCGAATACAAAGCTGTTTCACAGTGTGAAAAAGGTAAAGAACAGAGTTTCAAAGTAAAGATTCTTCTTATAATGCATTCCCTTTAGTCTAAAACACAATCTCTTGCCCTGAAACAGTGTTTAAGGTAAATACAAAGCTGTTTCATAGTGTGAAAAAGGTAAAGAACAGAGTTTCAAAGTAAAGATTCTTCTTATAATGCATTCCCTTTTAGTCTAAAACACAATCTCTTGCCCTGAAACAGTGTTTAAGGTGAATACAAAGCTGTTTCAAAGTGTCAAAAAGGTAAAGAACAGAGTTTCAAAGTAAAGATTCTTCTTATAATGCAGTCTCTTTTAGTCTAAAACACAATCTCTTGCCCTGAAACAGTGTTTAAGGTGAATAGAAAGCTGTTTCATAGTGTCAAAAAGGTAAAGAACAAAGTTTCAAAGTAAAGTTTCTTCTTATAATGCAGTCTCTTTTAGTCTAAAACACAATCTCTTGCCCTGAAACAGTGTTTAAGGTGAATACAAAGCTGTTTCATAGTGTCAAAAAGGTAAAGAAAAGAGTTTCAAAGTAAAGATTCTTCTTATAATGCATTCCCTTTAGTCTAAAACACAATCTCTTGCACTGAAACAGTGTTTAAGGTAAATACAAAGCTGTTTCATAGTGTCAAAAAGGTAAAGAACAGAGTTTCAAAGTAAATATTCTTCTTATAATGCATTCCCTTTTAGTCTAAAACACAATCTCTTGCCCTGAAACAGTGTTTAAGGTGAATAGAAAGCTGTTTCATAGTGTCAAAAAGGTAAAGAACAGATTTCAAAGTAAAGATTCTTCTTATAATGCATTCCCTTTAGTCTAAAACACAATCTCTTGCCCTGAAACAGTGTTTAAGGTAAATACAAAGCTGTTTCATAGTGTCAAAAAGGTAAAGAACAGAGTTTCAAAGTAAAGATTCTTCTTATAATGCATTCCCTTTTAGTCTAAAACACAATCTCTTGCCCTGAAATAGTGTTTAAGGTGAATACAAAGCTGTTTCAAAGTGTCAAAAAGGTAAAGAACAGAGTTTCAAAGTAAAGATTCTTCTTATAATGCAGTCTCTTTTAGTCTAAAACACAATCTCTTGCCCTGAAACACTGTTTAAGGTGAATAGAAAGCTGTTTCATAGTGTCAAAAAGGTAAAGAACAAAGTTTCAAAGTAAAGATTCTTCTTATAATGCAGTCTCTTTTAGTCTAAAACACAATCTCTTGCCCTGAAACAGTGTTTAAGGTGTATACAAAGCTGTTTTAAAGTGTCAAAAAGGTAAAGAACAGAGTTTCAAAGTAAAGATTCTTCTTATAATGCATTCCCTTTTAGTCTAAAACACAATCTCTTGCCCTGAAACAGTGTTTAAGGCGAATACAAAGCTGTTTCACAGTGTGAAAAAGATAAAGAACAGAGTTTCAAAGTAAAGATTCTTCTTATAATGCATTCCCTTTAGTCTAAAACACAATCTCTTGCACTGAAACAGTGTTTAAGGCGAGTACAAAGCTGTTTCACAGTGTGAAAAAGGTAAAGAACAGAGTTTCAAAGTAAAGATTCTTCTTATAATGCATTCCTGTTTAGTCTAAAACACAGTCTCTTGCCCTGAAACAGTGCTTAAGGTAAATACAAAGCTGTTTCATAGTGTGAAAAAGGTAAAGAACAGAGTTTCAAATTAAAGATTCTTCTTATAATGCATTCCCTTTAGTCTAAAACACAATCTCTTGCCCTGAAACAGTGTTTAAGGTGAATACAAAGCTGTTTCATAGTGTGAAAAAGGTAAAGAACAGAGTTTCAAAGTAAAGATTCTTCTTATGATGCATTCTCTTTTAGTCTAAAACACAATCTCTTGCCCTGAAACAGTGTTTAAGGTGAATACAAAGCTGTTTCATAGTGTCAAAAAGGTAAAGAACAGATTTCAAAGTAAAGATTCTTCTTAAAATGCATTCCCGTTTAGTCTAAAACACAATCTCTTCCACTGAAACAGTGTTTAAGGTAAATACAAAGCTGTTTCATAGTGTCAAAAAGGTAAAGAACAGAGTTTCAAAGTAAAGATTCTTCTTATAATGCATTCCCTTTTAGTCTAAAACACAATCTCTTGCCCTGAAACAGTGTTTAAGGTGAATACAAAGCTGTTTCATAGTGTCAAAAAGGTAAAGAACAAAGTTTCAAAGTAAAGATTCTTCTTATAATGCAGTCTCTTTTAGTCTAAAACACAATCTCTTGCCCTGAAACAGTGTTTAAGGTGTATACAAAGCTGTTTTAAAGTGTCAAAAAGGTAAAGAACAGAGTTTCAAAGTAAAGATTCTTCTTATAATGCATTCCCTTTAGTCTAAAACACAATCTCTTGCACTGAAACAGTGTTTAAGGTAAATACAAAGCTGTTTCATAGTGTCAAAAAGGTAAAGAACAGAGTTTCAAAGTAAAGATTCTTCTTATAATGCATTCCCTTTTAGTCTAAAACACAATCTCTTGCCCTGAAATAGTGTTTAAGGTGAATACAAAGCTGTTTCAAAGTGTCAAAAAGGTAAAGAACAGAGTTTCAAAGTAAAGATTCTTCTTATAATGCAGTCTCTTTTAGTCTAAAACACAATCTCTTGCCCTGAAACAGTGTTTAAGGTGAATAGAAAGCTGTTTCATAGTGTCAAAAAGGTAAAGAACAAAGTATCAAAGTAAAGATTCTTCTTATAATGCATTCCTGTTTAGTCTAAAACACAGTCTCTTGCCCTGAAACAGTGCTTAAGGTAAATACAAAGCTGTTTCATAGTGTGAAAAAGGTAAAGAACAGAGTTTCAAATTAAAGATTCTTCTTATAATGCATTCCCTTTAGTCTAAAACACAATCTCTTGCCCTGAAACAGTGTTTAAGGTGAATACAAAGCTGTTTCATAGTGTGAAAAAGGTAAAGAACAGAGTTTCAAAGTAAAGATTCTTCTTATAATGCATTCTCTTTTAGTCTAAAACACAATCTCTTGCCCTGAAACAGTGTTTAAGGTGAATACAAAGCTGTTTCATAGTGTCAAAAAGGTAAAGAACAGATTTCAAAGTAAAGATTCTTCTTAAAATGCATTCCCGTTTAGTCTAAAACACAATCTCTTCCACTGAAACAGTGTTTAAGGTAAATACAAAGCTGTTTCATAGTGTCAAAAAGGTAAAGAACAGAGTTTCAAAGTAAAGAGTCTTCTTATAATGCATTCCCTTTTAGTCTAAAACACAATCTCTTGCCCTGAAACAGTGTTTAAGGTGAATACAAAGCTGTTTCATAGTGTCAAAAAGGTAAAGAACAAAGTTTCAAAGTAAAGATTCTTCTTATAATGCAGTCTCTTTTAGTCTAAAACACAATCTCTTGCCCTGAAACAGTGTTTAAGGTGTATACAAAGCTGTTTTAAAGTGTCAAAAAGGTAAAGAACAGAGTTTCAAAGTAAAGATTCTTCTTATAATGCATTCCCTTTAGTCTAAAACACAATCTCTTGCACTGAAACAGTGTTTAAGGCGAGTACAAAGCTGTTTCACAGTGTGAAAAAGGTAAAGAACAGAGTTTCAAAGTAAAGATTCTTCTTATAATGCATTCCCTTTAGTCTAAAACACAATCTCTTGCCCTGAAACAGTGTTTAAGGTGAATACAAAGCTGTTTCATAGTGTGAAAAAGGTAAAGAACAGAGTTTCAAAGTAAAGATTCTTCTTATAATGCATTCTCTTTTAGTCTAAAACACAATCTCTTGCCCTGAAACAGTGTTTAAGGTGAATACAAAGCTGTTTCAAAGTGTCAAAAAGGTAAAGAACAGATTTCAAAGTAAAGATTCTTCTTAAAATGCATTCCCGTTTAGTCTAAAACACAATCTCTTCCACTGAAACAGTGTTTAAGGTAAATACAAAGCTGTTTCATAGTGTCAAAAAGGTAAAGAACAGAGTTTCAAAGTAAAGATTCTTCTTATAATGCATTCCCTTTTAGTCTAAAACACAATCTCTTGCCCTGAAACAGTGTTTAAGGTGAATACAAAGCTGTTTCATAGTGTCAAAAAGGTAAAGAAAAGAGTTTCAAAGTAAAGATTCTTCTTATAATGCATTCCCTTTAGTCTAAAACACAATCTCTTGCACTGAAACAGTGTTTAAGGTAAATACAAAGCTGTTTCATAGTGTCAAAAAGGTAAAGAACAGAGTTTCAAAGTAAATATTCTTCTTATAATGCATTCCCTTTTAGTCTAAAACACAATCTCTTGCCCTGAAACAGTGTTTAAGGTGAATAGAAAGCTGTTTCATAGTGTCAAAAAGGTAAAGAACAAAGTTTCAAAGTAAAGATTCTTCTTATAATGCAGTCTCTTTTAGTCTAAAACACAATCTCTTGCCCTAAAACAGTGTTTAAGGTGAATACAAAGCTGTTTCATAGTGTGAAAAAGGTAAAGAACAGAGTTTCAAAGTAAAGATTCTTCTTATAATGCATTCTCTTTTAGTCTAAAACACAATCTCTTGCCCTGAAACAGTGTTTAAGGTGAATACAAAGCTGTTTCATAGTGTCAAAAAGGTAAAGAACAGATTTCAAAGTAAAGATTCTTCTTATAATGCATTCTCTTTTAGTCTAAAACACAATCTCTTGCCCTGAAACAGTGTTTAAGGTGAATACAAAGCTGTTTCATAGTGTCAAAAAGGTAAAGAACAGATTTCAAAGTAAAGATTCTTCTTAAAATGCATTCCCTTTTAGTCTAAAACACAATCTCTTGCCCTGAAACAGTGTTTAAGGCGAATACAAAGCTGTTTCACAGTGTGAAAAAGGTAAAGAACAGAGTTTCAAAGTAAAGATTCTTCTTATAATGCATTCCCTTTAGTCTAAAACACAATCTCTTGCCCTGAAACAGTGTTTAAGGTAAATACAAAGCTGTTTCATAGTGTGAAAAAGGTAAAGAACAGAGTTTCAAAGTAAAGATTCTTCTTATAATGCATTCCCTTTTAGTCTAAAACACAATCTCTTGCCCTGAAACAGTGTTTAAGGTGAATACAAAGCTGTTTCAAAGTGTCAAAAAGGTAAAGAACAGAGTTTCAAAGTAAAGATTCTTCTTATAATGCAGTCTCTTTTAGTCTAAAACACAATCTCTTGCCCTGAAACAGTGTTTAAGGTGAATAGAAAGCTGTTTCATAGTGTCAAAAAGGTAAAGAACAAAGTTTCAAAGTAAAGTTTCTTCTTATAATGCAGTCTCTTTTAGTCTAAAACACAATCTCTTGCCCTGAAACAGTGTTTAAGGTGAATACAAAGCTGTTTCATAGTGTCAAAAAGGTAAAGAACAGATTTCAAAGTAAAGATTCTTCTTATAATGCATTCCCTTTAGTCTAAAACACAATCTCTTGCCCTGAAACAGTGTTTAAGGTAAATACAAAGCTGTGTCATAGTGTCAAAAAGGTAAAGAACAGAGTTTCAAAGTAAAGATTCTTCTTATAATGCATTCCCTTTTAGTCAAAAACACAATCTCTTGCCCTGAAATAGTGTTTAAGGTGAATACAAAGCTGTTTCAAAGTGTCAAAAAGGTAAAGAACAGAGTTTCAAAGTAAAGATTCTTCTTATAATGCAGTCTCTTTTAGTCTAAAACACAATCTCTTGCCCTGAAACAGTGTTTAAGGTGATTAGAAAGCTGTTTCATAGTGTCAAAAAGGTAAAGAACAAAGTTTCAAAGTAAAGATTCTTCTTATAATGCAGTCTCTTTTAGTCTAAAACACAATCTCTTGCCCTGAAACAGTGTTTAAGGTGTATACAAAGCTGTTTTAAAGTGTCAAAAAGGTAAAGAACAGAGTTTCAAAGTAAAGATTCTTCTTATAATGCATTCCCTTTTAGTCTAAAACACAATCTCTTGCCCTGAAACAGTGTTTAAGGCGAATACAAAGCTGTTTCACAGTGTGAAAAAGATAAAGAACAGAGTTTCAAAGTAAAGATTCTTCTTATAATGCATTCCCTTTAGTCTAAAACACAATCTCTTGCCCTGAAATAGTGTTTAAGGTGAATACAAAGCTGTTTCAAAGTGTCAAAAAGGTAAAGAACAGAGTTTCAAAGTAAAGATTCTTCTTATAATGCAGTCTCTTTTAGTCTAAAACACAATCTCTTGCCCTGAAACAGTGTTTAAGGTGAATAGAAAGCTGTTTCATAGTGTCAAAAAGGTAAAGAACAAAGTATCAAAGTAAAGATTCTTCTTATAATGCATTCCTGTTTAGTCTAAAACACAGTCTCTTGCCCTGAAACAGTGCTTAAGGTAAATACAAAGCTGTTTCATAGTGTGAAAAAGGTAAAGAACAGAGTTTCAAATTAAAGATTCTTCTTATAATGCATTCCCTTTAGTCTAAAACACAATCTCTTGCCCTGAAACAGTGTTTAAGGTGAATACAAAGCTGTTTCATAGTGTGAAAAAGGTAAAGAACAGAGTTTCAAAGTAAAGATTCTTCTTATAATGCATTCTCTTTTAGTCTAAAACACAATCTCTTGCCCTGAAACAGTGTTTAAGGTGAATACAAAGCTGTTTCATAGTGTCAAAAAGGTAAAGAACAGATTTCAAAGTAAAGATTCTTCTTAAAATGCATTCCCGTTTAGTCTAAAACACAATCTCTTCCACTGAAACAGTGTTTAAGGTAAATACAAAGCTGTTTCATAGTGTCAAAAAGGTAAAGAACAGAGTTTCAAAGTAAAGAGTCTTCTTATAATGCATTCCCTTTTAGTCTAAAACACAATCTCTTGCCCTGAAACAGTGTTTAAGGTGAATACAAAGCTGTTTCATAGTGTCAAAAAGGTAAAGAACAAAGTTTCAAAGTAAAGATTCTTCTTATAATGCAGTCTCTTTTAGTCTAAAACACAATCTCTTGCCCTGAAACAGTGTTTAAGGTGTATACAAAGCTGTTTTAAAGTGTCAAAAAGGTAAAGAACAGAGTTTCAAAGTAAAGATTCTTCTTATAATGCATTCCCTTTAGTCTAAAACACAATCTCTTGCACTGAAACAGTGTTTAAGGCGAGTACAAAGCTGTTTCACAGTGTGAAAAAGGTAAAGAACAGAGTTTCAAAGTAAAGATTCTTCTTATAATGCATTCCCTTTAGTCTAAAACACAATCTCTTGCCCTGAAACAGTGTTTAAGGTGAATACAAAGCTGTTTCATAGTGTGAAAAAGGTAAAGAACAGAGTTTCAAAGTAAAGATTCTTCTTATAATGCATTCTCTTTTAGTCTAAAACACAATCTCTTGCCCTGAAACAGTGTTTAAGGTGAATACAAAGCTGTTTCATAGTGTCAAAAAGGTAAAGAACAGATTTCAAAGTAAAGATTCTTCTTAAAATGCATTCCCGTTTAGTCTAAAACACAATCTCTTCCACTGAAACAGTGTTTAAGGTAAATACAAAGCTGTTTCATAGTGTCAAAAAGGTAAAGAACAGAGTTTCAAAGTAAAGATTCTTCTTATAATGCATTCCCTTTTAGTCTAAAACACAATCTCTTGCCCTGAAACAGTGTTTAAGGTGAATACAAAGCTGTTTCATAGTGTCAAAAAGGTAAAGAAAAGAGTTTCAAAGTAAAGATTCTTCTTATAATGCATTCCCTTTAGTCTAAAACACAATCTCTTGCACTGAAACAGTGTTTAAGGTAAATACAAAGCTGTTTCATAGTGTCAAAAAGGTAAAGAACAGAGTTTCAAAGTAAATATTCTTCTTATAATGCATTCCCTTTTAGTCTAAAACACAATCTCTTGCCCTGAAACAGTGTTTAAGGTGAATAGAAAGCTGTTTCATAGTGTCAAAAAGGTAAAGAACAAAGTTTCAAAGTAAAGATTCTTCTTATAATGCAGTCTCTTTTAGTCTAAAACACAATCTCTTGCCCTAAAACAGTGTTTAAGGTGAATACAAAGCTGTTTCATAGTGTGAAAAAGGTAAAGAACAGAGTTTCAAAGTAAAGATTCTTCTTATAATGCATTCTCTTTTAGTCTAAAACACAATCTCTTGCCCTGAAACAGTGTTTAAGGTGAATACAAAGCTGTTTCATAGTGTCAAAAAGGTAAAGAACAGATTTCAAAGTAAAGATTCTTCTTATAATGCATTCTCTTTTAGTCTAAAACACAATCTCTTGCCCTGAAACAGTGTTTAAGGTGAATACAAAGCTGTTTCATAGTGTCAAAAAGGTAAAGAACAGATTTCAAAGTAAAGATTCTTCTTAAAATGCATTCCCTTTTAGTCTAAAACACAATCTCTTGCCCTGAAACAGTGTTTAAGGCGAATACAAAGCTGTTTCACAGTGTGAAAAAGGTAAAGAACAGAGTTTCAAAGTAAAGATTCTTCTTATAATGCATTCCCTTTAGTCTAAAACACAATCTCTTGCCCTGAAACAGTGTTTAAGGTAAATACAAAGCTGTTTCATAGTGTGAAAAAGGTAAAGAACAGAGTTTCAAAGTAAAGATTCTTCTTATAATGCATTCCCTTTTAGTCTAAAACACAATCTCTTGCCCTGAAACAGTGTTTAAGGTGAATACAAAGCTGTTTCAAAGTGTCAAAAAGGTAAAGAACAGAGTTTCAAAGTAAAGATTCTTCTTATAATGCAGTCTCTTTTAGTCTAAAACACAATCTCTTGCCCTGAAACAGTGTTTAAGGTGAATAGAAAGCTGTTTCATAGTGTCAAAAAGGTAAAGAACAAAGTTTCAAAGTAAAGTTTCTTCTTATAATGCAGTCTCTTTTAGTCTAAAACACAATCTCTTGCCCTGAAACAGTGTTTAAGGTGAATACAAAGCTGTTTCATAGTGTCAAAAAGGTAAAGAACAGATTTCAAAGTAAAGATTCTTCTTATAATGCATTCCCTTTAGTCTAAAACACAATCTCTTGCCCTGAAACAGTGTTTAAGGTAAATACAAAGCTGTGTCATAGTGTCAAAAAGGTAAAGAACAGAGTTTCAAAGTAAAGATTCTTCTTATAATGCATTCCCTTTTAGTCAAAAACACAATCTCTTGCCCTGAAATAGTGTTTAAGGTGAATACAAAGCTGTTTCAAAGTGTCAAAAAGGTAAAGAACAGAGTTTCAAAGTAAAGATTCTTCTTATAATGCAGTCTCTTTTAGTCTAAAACACAATCTCTTGCCCTGAAACAGTGTTTAAGGTGATTAGAAAGCTGTTTCATAGTGTCAAAAAGGTAAAGAACAAAGTTTCAAAGTAAAGATTCTTCTTATAATGCAGTCTCTTTTAGTCTAAAACACAATCTCTTGCCCTGAAACAGTGTTTAAGGTGTATACAAAGCTGTTTTAAAGTGTCAAAAAGGTAAAGAACAGAGTTTCAAAGTAAAGATTCTTCTTATAATGCATTCCCTTTTAGTCTAAAACACAATCTCTTGCCCTGAAACAGTGTTTAAGGCGAATACAAAGCTGTTTCACAGTGTGAAAAAGATAAAGAACAGAGTTTCAAAGTAAAGATTCTTCTTATAATGCATTCCCTTTAGTCTAAAACACAATCTCTTGCACTGAAACAGTGTTTAAGGCGAGTACAAAGCTGTTTCACAGTGTGAAAAAGGTAAAGAACAGAGTTTTAAAGTAAAGATTCTTCTTATAATGCATTCCTGTTTAGTCTAAAACACAATCTCTTGCCCTGAAACAGTGTTTAAGGTAAATACAAAGCTGTTTCATAGTGTGAAAAAGGTAAAGAACAGAGTTTCAAATTAAAGATTCTTCTTATAATGCATTCCCTTTAGTCTAAAACACAATCTCTTGCCCTGAAACAGTGTTTAAGGTGAATACAAAGCTGTTTCATAGTGTGAAAAAGGTAAAGAACAGAGTTTCAAAGTAAAGATTCTTCTTATAATGCATTCTCTTTTAGTCTAAAACACAATCTCTTGCCCTGAAACAGTGTTTAAGGTGAATACAAAGCTGTTTCATAGTGTCAAAAAGGTAAAGAACAGATTTCAAAGTAAAGATTCTTCTTAAAATGCATTCCCTTTTAGTCTAAAACACAATCTCTTGCCCTGAAACAGTGTTTAAGGCGAATACAAAGCTGTTTCACAGTGTGAAAAAGGTAAAGAACAGAGTTTCAAAGTAAAGATTCTTCTTATAATGCATTCCCTTTTAGTCTAAAACACAATCTCTTGCCCTGAAACAGTGTTTAAGGTGAATACAAAGCTGTTTCATATTGTGAAAAACGTAAAGAACAGAGTTTCAAAGTAAAGATTCTTCTTATAATGCATTCCCTTTTAGTCTAAAACACAATCTCTTGCCCTGAAACAGTGTTTAAGGTGAATACAAAGCTGTTTCATAGTGTCAAAAAGGTAAAGAACAGATTTCAAAGTAAAGATTCTTCTTATAATGCATTCCCTTTAGTCTAAAACACAATCTCTTGCCCTAAAACAGTGTTTAAGGTAAATACAAAGCTGTTTCATAGTGTCAAAAAGGTAAAGAACAGAGTTTCAAAGTAAAGATTCTTCTTATAATGCAGTCTCTTTTAGTCTAAAACACAATCTCTTGCCCTGAAACAGTGTTTAAGGTGAATAGAAAGCTGTTTCATAGTGTCAAAAAGGTAAAGAACAAAGTTTCAAAGTAAAGATTCTTCTTATAATGCAGTCTCTTTTAGTCTAAAACACAATCTCTTGCCCTGAAACAGTGTTTAAGGTGTATACAAAGGTGTTTTAAAGTGTCAAAAAGGTAAAGAACAGACTTTCAAAGTAAAGATTCTTCTTATAATGCATTCCCTTTTAGTCTAAAACAAAATCTCTTGCCCTGAAACAGTGTTTAAGGCGAATACAAAGCTGTTTCACAGTGTGAAAAAGATAAAGAACAGAGTTTCAAAGTAAAGATTCTTCTTATAATGCATTCCCTTTAGTCTAAAACACAATCTATTGCACTGAAACAGTGTTTAAGGCGAGTACAAAGCTGTTTCACAGTGTGAAAAAGGTAAAGAACAGAGTTTCAAAGTAAAGATTCTTCTTATAATGCATTCCTGTTTAGTCTAAAACACAATCTCTTGCCCTGAAACAGTGTTTAAGGTAAATACAAAGCTGTTTCATAGTGTGAAAAAGGTAAAGAACAGAGTTTCAAATTAAAGATTCTTCTTATAATGCATTCCCTTTAGTCTAAAACACAATCTCTTGCCCTGAAACAGTGTTTAAGGTGAATACAAAGCTGTTTCATAGTGTGAAAAAGGTAAAGAACAGAGTTTCAAAGTAAAGATTCTTCTTATAATGCATTCTCTTTTAGTCTAAAACACAATCTCTTGCCCTGAAACAGTGTTTAAGGTGAATACAAAGCTGTTTCATAGTGTCAAAAAGGTAAAGAACAGATTTCAAAGTAAAGATTCTTCTTAAAATGCATTCCCGTTTAGTCTAAAACACAATCTCTTGCCCTGAAACAGTGTTTAAGGTAAATACAAAGCTGTTTCATAGTGTCAAAAAGGTAAAGAACAGAGTTTCAAAGTAAAGATTCTTCTTATAATGCATTCCCTTTTAGTCTAAAACACAATCTCTTGCCCTGAAACAGTGTTTAAGGTGAATACAAAGCTGTTTCATAGTGTCAAAAAGGTAAAGAACAGAGTTTCAAAGTAAAGATTCTTCTTATAATGCATTCCCTTTAGTCTAAAACACAATCTCTTGCACTGAAACAGTGTTTAAGGTAAATACAAAGCTGTTTCATAGTGTCAAAAAGGTAAAGAACAGAGTTTCAAAGTAAAGATTCTTCTTATAATGCATTCCCGTTTAGTCTAAAACACAATCTCTTGCCCTGAAACAGTGTTTAAGGTAAATACAAAGCTGTTTCATAGTGTGAAAAAGGTAAAGAACAGAGTTTCAAATTAAAGATTCTTCTTATAATGCATTCCCTTTAGTCTAAAACACAATCTCTTGCCCTGAAACAGTGTTTAAGGTGAATACAAAGCTGTTTCATAGTGTCAAAAAGGTAAAGAACAAAGTTTCAATGTAAAGATTCTTCTTATAATGCAGTCTCTTTTAGTCTAAAACACAATCTCTTGCCCTGAAACAGTGTTTAAGGTGTATACAAAGCTGTTTCAAAGTGTCAAAAAGGTAAAGAACAGAGTTTCAAAGTAAAGATTCTTCTTATAATGCATTCCCTTTTAGTCTAAAACACAATCTCTTGCCCTGAAACAGTGTTTAAGGTAAATACAAAGCTGTTTCATAGTGTCAAAAAGGTAAAGAACAAAGTTTCAATGTAAAGATTCTTCTTATAATGCAGTCTCTTTTAGTCTAAAACACAATCTCTTGCCCTGAAACAGTGTTTAAGGTGAATACAAAGCTGTTTCAAAGTGTCAAAAAGGTAAAGAACAGAGTTTCAAAGTAAAGATTCTTCTTATAATGCATTCTCTTTTAGTCTAAAACACAATCTCTTGCCCTGAAACAGTGTTTAAGGTGAATACAAAGCTGTTTCATAGTGTCAAAAAGGTAAAGAACAGATTTCAAAGTAAAGATTCTTCTTAAAATGCATTCCCGTTTAGTCTAAAACACAATCTCTTCCACTGAAACAGTGTTTAAGGTAAATACAAAGCTGTTTCATAGTGTCAAAAAGGTAAAGAACAGAGTTTCAAAGTAAAGAGTCTTCTTATAATGCATTCCCTTTTAGTCTAAAACACAATCTCTTGCCCTGAAACAGTGTTTAAGGTGAATACAAAGCTGTTTCATAGTGTCAAAAAGGTAAAGAACAAAGTTTCAAAGTAAAGATTCTTCTTATAATGCAGTCTCTTTTAGTCTAAAACACAATCTCTTGCCCTGAAACAGTGTTTAAGGTGTATACAAAGCTGTTTTAAAGTGTCAAAAAGGTAAAGAACAGAGTTTCAAAGTAAAGATTCTTCTTATAATGCATTCCCTTTAGTCTAAAACACAATCTCTTGCACTGAAACAGTGTTTAAGGCGAGTACAAAGCTGTTTCACAGTGTGAAAAAGGTAAAGAACAGAGTTTCAAAGTAAAGATTCTTCTTATAATGCATTCCCTTTAGTCTAAAACACAATCTCTTGCCCTGAAACAGTGTTTAAGGTGAATACAAAGCTGTTTCATAGTGTGAAAAAGGTAAAGAACAGAGTTTCAAAGTAAAGATTCTTCTTATATTGCATTCTCTTTTAGTCTAAAACACAATCTCTTGCCCTGAAACAGTGTTTAAGGTGAATACAAAGCTGTTTCATAGTGTCAAAAAGGTAAAGAACAGATTTCAAAGTAAAGATTCTTCTTAAAATGCATTCCCGTTTAGTCTAAAACACAATCTCTTCCACTGAAACAGTGTTTAAGGTAAATACAAAGCTGTTTCATAGTGTCAAAAAGGTAAAGAACAGAGTTTCAAAGTAAAGATTCTTCTTATAATGCATTCCCTTTTAGTCTAAAACACAATCTCTTGCCCTGAAACAGTGTTTAAGGTGAATACAAAGCTGTTTCATAGTGTCAAAAAGGTAAAGAAAAGAGTTTCAAAGTAAAGATTCTTCTTATAATGCATTCCCTTTAGTCTAAAACACAATCTCTTGCACTGAAACAGTGTTTAAGGTAAATACAAAGCTGTTTCATAGTGTCAAAAAGGTAAAGAACAGAGTTTCAAAGTAAATATTCTTCTTATAATGCATTCCCTTTTAGTCTAAAACACAATCTCTTGCCCTGAAACAGTGTTTAAGGTGAATAGAAAGCTGTTTCATAGTGTCAAAAAGGTAAAGAACAAAGTTTCAAAGTAAAGATTCTTCTTATAATGCAGTCTCTTTTAGTCTAAAACACAATCTCTTGCCCTAAAACAGTGTTTAAGGTGAATACAAAGCTGTTTCATAGTGTGAAAAAGGTAAAGAACAGAGTTTCAAAGTAAAGATTCTTCTTATAATGCATTCTCTTTTAGTCTAAAACACAATCTCTTGCCCTGAAACAGTGTTTAAGGTGAATACAAAGCTGTTTCATAGTGTCAAAAAGGTAAAGAACAGATTTCAAAGTAAAGATTCTTCTTATAATGCATTCTCTTTTAGTCTAAAACACAATCTCTTGCCCTGAAACAGTGTTTAAGGTGAATACAAAGCTGTTTCATAGTGTCAAAAAGGTAAAGAACAGATTTCAAAGTAAAGATTCTTCTTAAAATGCATTCCCTTTTAGTCTAAAACACAATCTCTTGCCCTGAAACAGTGTTTAAGGCGAATACAAAGCTGTTTCACAGTGTGAAAAAGGTAAAGAACAGAGTTTCAAAGTAAAGATTCTTCATATAATGCATTCCCTTTTAGTCTAAAACACAATCTCTTGCCCTGAAACAGTGTTTAAGGTGAATACAAAGCTGTTTCATAGTGTGAAAAAGGTAAAGAACAGAGTTTCAAAGTAAAGATTCTTCTTATAATGCATTCCCTTTAGTCTAAAACACAATCTCTTGCCCTGAAACAGTGTTTAAGGTAAATACAAAGCTGTTTCATAGTGTCAAAAAGGTAAAGAACAGAGTTTCAAAGTAAAGATTCTTCTTATAATGCATTCCCTTTTAGTCTAAAACACAATCTCTTGCCCTGAAACAGTGTTTAAGGTGAATACAAAGCTGTTTCAAAGTGTCAAAAAGGTAAAGAACAGAGTTTCAAAGTAAATATTCTTCTTATAATGCAGTCTCTTTTAGTCTAAAACACAATCTCTTGCCCTGAAACAGTGTTTAAGGTGAATAGAAAGCTGTTTCATAGTGTCAAAAAGGTAAAGAACAAAGTTTCAAAGTAAAGTTTCTTCTTATAATGCAGTCTCTTTTAGTCTAAAACACAATCTCTTGCCCTGAAACAGTGTTTAAGGTGAATACAAAGCTGTTTCATAGTGTCAAAAAGGTAAAGAACAGATTTCAAAGTAAAGATTCTTCTTAAAATGCATTCCCGTTTAGTCTAAAACACAATCTCTTCCACTGAAACAGTGTTTAAGGTAAATACAAAGCTGTTTCATAGTGTCAAAAAGGTAAAGAACAGAGTTTCAAAGTAAAGATTCTTCTTATAATGCATTCCCTTTTAGTCTAAAACACAATCTCTTGCCCTGAAACAGTGTTTAAGGTGAATACAAAGCTGTTTCATAGTGTCAAAAAGGTAAAGAAAAGAGTTTCAAAGTAAAGATTCTTCTTATAATGCATTCCCTTTAGTCTAAAACACAATCTCTTGCACTGAAACAGTGTTTAAGGTAAATACAAAGCTGTTTCATAGTGTCAAAAAGGTAAAGAACAGAGTTTCAAAGTAAATATTCTTCTTATAATGCATTCCCTTTTAGTCTAAAACACAATCTCTTGCCCTGAAACAGTGTTTAAGGTGAATAGAAAGCTGTTTCATAGTGTCAAAAAGGTAAAGAACAAAGTTTCAAAGTAAAGATTCTTCTTATAATGCAGTCTCTTTTAGTCTAAAACACAATCTCTTGCCCTAAAACAGTGTTTAAGGTGAATACAAAGCTGTTTCATAGTGTGAAAAAGGTAAAGAACAGAGTTTCAAAGTAAAGATTCTTCTTATAATGCATTCTCTTTTAGTCTAAAACACAATCTCTTGCCCTGAAACAGTGTTTAAGGTGAATACAAAGCTGTTTCATAGTGTCAAAAAGGTAAAGAACAGATTTCAAAGTAAAGATTCTTCTTATAATGCATTCTCTTTTAGTCTAAAACACAATCTCTTGCCCTGAAACAGTGTTTAAGGTGAATACAAAGCTGTTTCATAGTGTCAAAAAGGTAAAGAACAGATTTCAAAGTAAAGATTCTTCTTAAAATGCATTCCCTTTTAGTCTAAAACACAATCTCTTGCCCTGAAACAGTGTTTAAGGCGAATACAAAGCTGTTTCACAGTGTGAAAAAGGTAAAGAACAGAGTTTCAAAGTAAAGATTCTTCATATAATGCATTCCCTTTTAGTCTAAAACACAATCTCTTGCCCTGAAACAGTGTTTAAGGTGAATACAAAGCTGTTTCATAGTGTGAAAAAGGTAAAGAACAGAGTTTCAAAGTAAAGATTCTTCTTATAATGCATTCCCTTTAGTCTAAAACACAATCTCTTGCCCTGAAACAGTGTTTAAGGTAAATACAAAGCTGTTTCATAGTGTCAAAAAGGTAAAGAACAGAGTTTCAAAGTAAAGATTCTTCTTATAATGCATTCCCTTTTAGTCTAAAACACAATCTCTTGCCCTGAAACAGTGTTTAAGGTGAATACAAAGCTGTTTCAAAGTGTCAAAAAGGTAAAGAACAGAGTTTCAAAGTAAATATTCTTCTTATAATGCAGTCTCTTTTAGTCTAAAACACAATCTCTTGCCCTGAAACAGTGTTTAAGGTGAATAGAAAGCTGTTTCATAGTGTCAAAAAGGTAAAGAACAAAGTTTCAAAGTAAAGTTTCTTCTTATAATGCAGTCTCTTTTAGTCTAAAACACAATCTCTTGCCCTGAAACAGTGTTTAAGGTGAATACAAAGCTGTTTCATAGTGTCAAAAAGGTAAAGAACAGATTTCAAAGTAAAGATTCTTCTTATAATGCATTCCCTTTAGTCTAAAACACAATCTCTTGCCCTGAAACAGTGTTTAAGGTAAATACAAAGCTGTGTCATAGTGTCAAAAAGGTAAAGAACAGAGTTTCAAAGTAAAGATTCTTCTTATAATGCATTCCCTTTTAGTCAAAAACACAATCTCTTGCCCTGAAATAGTGTTTAAGGTGAATACAAAGCTGTTTCAAAGTGTCAAAAAGGTAAAGAACAGAGTTTCAAAGTAAAGATTCTTCTTATAATGCAGTCTCTTTTAGTCTAAAACACAATCTCTTGCCCTGAAACAGTGTTTAAGGTGATTAGAAAGCTGTTTCATAGTGTCAAAAAGGTAAAGAACAAAGTTTCAAAGTAAAGATTCTTCTTATAATGCAGTCTCTTTTAGTCTAAAACACAATCTCTTGCCCTGAAACAGTGTTTAAGGTGAATACAAAGCTGTTTCATAGTGTCAAAAAGGTAAAGAACAAAGTTTCAAAGTAAAGATTCTTCTTATAATGCAGTCTCTTTTAGTCTAAAACACAATCTCTTGCCCTGAAACAGTGTTTAAGGTGTATACAAAGCTGTTTTAAAGTGTCAAAAAGATAAAGAACAGAGTTTCAAAGTAAAGATTCTTCTTATAATGCATTCCCTTTAGTCTAAAACACAATCTCTTGCACTGAAACAGTGTTTAAGGCGAGTACAAAGCTGTTTCACAGTGTGAAAAAGGTAAAGAACAGAGTTTCAAAGTAAAGATTCTTCTTATAATGCATTCCCTTTAGTCTAAAACACAATCTCTTGCCCTGAAACAGTGTTTAAGGTGAATACAAAGCTGTTTCATAGTGTGAAAAAGGTAAAGAACAGAGTTTCAAAGTAAAGATTCTTCTTATATTGCATTCTCTTTTAGTCTAAAACACAATCTCTTGCCCTGAAACAGTGTTTAAGGTGAATACAAAGCTGTTTCATAGTGTCAAAAAGGTAAAGAACAGATTTCAAAGTAAAGATTCTTCTTAAAATGCATTCCCGTTTAGTCTAAAACACAATCTCTTCCACTGAAACAGTGTTTAAGGTAAATACAAAGCTGTTTCATAGTGTCAAAAAGGTAAAGAACAGAGTTTCAAAGTAAAGATTCTTCTTATAATGCATTCCCTTTTAGTCTAAAACACAATCTCTTGCCCTGAAACAGTGTTTAAGGTGAATACAAAGCTGTTTCATAGTGTCAAAAAGGTAAAGAAAAGAGTTTCAAAGTAAAGATTCTTCTTATAATGCATTCCCTTTAGTCTAAAACACAATCTCTTGCACTGAAACAGTGTTTAAGGTAAATACAAAGCTGTTTCATAGTGTCAAAAAGGTAAAGAACAGAGTTTCAAAGTAAATATTCTTCTTATAATGCATTCCCTTTTAGTCTAAAACACAATCTCTTGCCCTGAAACAGTGTTTAAGGTGAATAGAAAGCTGTTTCATAGTGTCAAAAAGGTAAAGAACAAAGTTTCAAAGTAAAGATTCTTCTTATAATGCAGTCTCTTTTAGTCTAAAACACAATCTCTTGCCCTAAAACAGTGTTTAAGGTGAATACAAAGCTGTTTCATAGTGTGAAAAAGGTAAAGAACAGAGTTTCAAAGTAAAGATTCTTCTTATAATGCATTCTCTTTTAGTCTAAAACACAATCTCTTGCCCTGAAACAGTGTTTAAGGTGAATACAAAGCTGTTTCATAGTGTCAAAAAGGTAAAGAACAGATTTCAAAGTAAAGATTCTTCTTATAATGCATTCTCTTTTAGTCTAAAACACAATCTCTTGCCCTGAAACAGTGTTTAAGGTGAATACAAAGCTGTTTCATAGTGTCAAAAAGGTAAAGAACAGATTTCAAAGTAAAGATTCTTCTTAAAATGCATTCCCTTTTAGTCTAAAACACAATCTCTTGCCCTGAAACAGTGTTTAAGGCGAATACAAAGCTGTTTCCCAGTGTGAAAAAGGTAAAGAACAGAGTTTCAAAGTAAAGATTCTTCATATAATGCATTCCCTTTTAGTCTAAAACACAATCTCTTGCCCTGAAACAGTGTTTAAGGTGAATACAAAGCTGTTTCATAGTGTGAAAAAGGTAAAGAACAGAGTTTCAAAGTAAAGATTCTTCTTATAATGCATTCCCTTTAGTCTAAAACACAATCTCTTGCCCTGAAACAGTGTTTAAGGTAAATACAAAGCTGTTTCATAGTGTCAAAAAGGTAAAGAACAGAGTTTCAAAGTAAAGATTCTTCTTATAATGCATTCCCTTTTAGTCTAAAACACAATCTCTTGCCCTGAAACAGTGTTTAAGGTGAATACAAAGCTGTTTCAAAGTGTCAAAAAGGTAAAGAACAGAGTTTCAAAGTAAAGATTCTTCTTATAATGCAGTCTCTTTTAGTCTAAAACACAATCTCTTGCCCTGAAACAGTGTTTAAGGTGAATAGAAAGCTGTTTCATAGTGTCAAAAAGGTAAAGAACAAAGTTTCAAAGTAAAGTTTCTTCTTATAATGCAGTCTCTTTTAGTCTAAAACACAATCTCTTGCCCTGAAACAGTGTTTAAGGTGAATACAAAGCTGTTTCATAGTGTCAAAAAGGTAAAGAACAGATTTCAAAGTAAAGATTCTTCTTATAATGCATTCCCTTTAGTCTAAAACACAATCTCTTGCCCTGAAACAGTGTTTAAGGTAAATACAAAGCTGTGTCATAGTGTCAAAAAGGTAAAGAACAGAGTTTCAAAGTAAAGATTCTTCTTATAATGCATTCCCTTTTAGTCTAAAACACAATCTCTTGCCCTGAAACAGTGTTTAAGGTGAATACAAAGCTGTTTCAAAGTGTCAAAAAGGTAAAGAACAGAGTTTCAAAGTAAATATTCTTCTTATAATGCAGTCTCTTTTAGTCTAAAACACAATCTCTTGCCCTGAAACAGTGTTTAAGGTGAATAGAAAGCTGTTTCATAGTGTCAAAAAGGTAAAGAACAAAGTTTCAAAGTAAAGTTTCTTCTTATAATGCAGTCTCTTTTAGTCTAAAACACAATCTCTTGCCCTGAAACAGTGTTTAAGGTGAATACAAAGCTGTTTCATAGTGTCAAAAAGGTAAAGAACAGATTTCAAAGTAAAGATTCTTCTTAAAATGCATTCCCGTTTAGTCTAAAACACAATCTCTTCCACTGAAACAGTGTTTAAGGTAAATACAAAGCTGTTTCATAGTGTCAAAAAGGTAAAGAACAGAGTTTCAAAGTAAAGATTCTTCTTATAATGCATTCCCTTTTAGTCTAAAACACAATCTCTTGCCCTGAAACAGTGTTTAAGGTGAATACAAAGCTGTTTCATAGTGTCAAAAAGGTAAAGAAAAGAGTTTCAAAGTAAAGATTCTTCTTATAATGCATTCCCTTTAGTCTAAAACACAATCTCTTGCACTGAAACAGTGTTTAAGGTAAATACAAAGCTGTTTCATAGTGTCAAAAAGGTAAAGAACAGAGTTTCAAAGTAAATATTCTTCTTATAATGCATTCCCTTTTAGTCTAAAACACAATCTCTTGCCCTGAAACAGTGTTTAAGGTGAATAGAAAGCTGTTTCATAGTGTCAAAAAGGTAAAGAACAAAGTTTCAAAGTAAAGATTCTTCTTATAATGCAGTCTCTTTTAGTCTAAAACACAATCTCTTGCCCTAAAACAGTGTTTAAGGTGAATACAAAGCTGTTTCATAGTGTGAAAAAGGTAAAGAACAGAGTTTCAAAGTAAAGATTCTTCTTATAATGCATTCTCTTTTAGTCTAAAACACAATCTCTTGCCCTGAAACAGTGTTTAAGGTGAATACAAAGCTGTTTCATAGTGTCAAAAAGGTAAAGAACAGATTTCAAAGTAAAGATTCTTCTTATAATGCATTCTCTTTTAGTCTAAAACACAATCTCTTGCCCTGAAACAGTGTTTAAGGTGAATACAAAGCTGTTTCATAGTGTCAAAAAGGTAAAGAACAGATTTCAAAGTAAAGATTCTTCTTAAAATGCATTCCCTTTTAGTCTAAAACACAATCTCTTGCCCTGAAACAGTGTTTAAGGCGAATACAAAGCTGTTTCACAGTGTGAAAAAGGTAAAGAACAGAGTTTCAAAGTAAAGATTCTTCATATAATGCATTCCCTTTTAGTCTAAAACACAATCTCTTGCCCTGAAACAGTGTTTAAGGTGAATACAAAGCTGTTTCATAGTGTGAAAAAGGTAAAGAACAGAGTTTCAAAGTAAAGATTCTTCTTATAATGCATTCCCTTTAGTCTAAAACACAATCTCTTGCCCTGAAACAGTGTTTAAGGTAAATACAAAGCTGTTTCATAGTGTCAAAAAGGTAAAGAACAGAGTTTCAAAGTAAAGATTCTTCTTATAATGCATTCCCTTTTAGTCTAAAACACAATCTCTTGCCCTGAAACAGTGTTTAAGGTGAATACAAAGCTGTTTCAAAGTGTCAAAAAGGTAAAGAACAGAGTTTCAAAGTAAATATTCTTCTTATAATGCAGTCTCTTTTAGTCTAAAACACAATCTCTTGCCCTGAAACAGTGTTTAAGGTGAATAGAAAGCTGTTTCATAGTGTCAAAAAGGTAAAGAACAAAGTTTCAAAGTAAAGTTTCTTCTTATAATGCAGTCTCTTTTAGTCTAAAACACAATCTCTTGCCCTGAAACAGTGTTTAAGGTGAATACAAAGCTGTTTCATAGTGTCAAAAAGGTAAAGAACAGATTTCAAAGTAAAGATTCTTCTTATAATGCATTCCCTTTAGTCTAAAACACAATCTCTTGCCCTGAAACAGTGTTTAAGGTAAATACAAAGCTGTGTCATAGTGTCAAAAAGGTAAAGAACAGAGTTTCAAAGTAAAGATTCTTCTTATAATGCATTCCCTTTTAGTCAAAAACACAATCTCTTGCCCTGAAATAGTGTTTAAGGTGAATACAAAGCTGTTTCAAAGTGTCAAAAAGGTAAAGAACAGAGTTTCAAAGTAAAGATTCTTCTTATAATGCAGTCTCTTTTAGTCTAAAACACAATCTCTTGCCCTGAAACAGTGTTTAAGGTGATTAGAAAGCTGTTTCATAGTGTCAAAAAGGTAAAGAACAAAGTTTCAAAGTAAAGATTCTTCTTATAATGCAGTCTCTTTTAGTCTAAAACACAATCTCTTGCCCTGAAACAGTGTTTAAGGTGAATACAAAGCTGTTTCATAGTGTCAAAAAGGTAAAGAACAAAGTTTCAAAGTAAAGATTCTTCTTATAATGCAGTCTCTTTTAGTCTAAAACACAATCTCTTGCCCTGAAACAGTGTTTAAGGTGTATACAAAGCTGTTTTAAAGTGTCAAAAAGATAAAGAACAGAGTTTCAAAGTAAAGATTCTTCTTATAATGCATTCCCTTTAGTCTAAAACACAATCTCTTGCACTGAAACAGTGTTTAAGGCGAGTACAAAGCTGTTTCACAGTGTGAAAAAGGTAAAGAACAGAGTTTCAAAGTAAAGATTCTTCTTATAATGCATTCCCTTTAGTCTAAAACACAATCTCTTGCCCTGAAACAGTGTTTAAGGTGAATACAAAGCTGTTTCATAGTGTGAAAAAGGTAAAGAACAGAGTTTCAAAGTAAAGATTCTTCTTATATTGCATTCTCTTTTAGTCTAAAACACAATCTCTTGCCCTGAAACAGTGTTTAAGGTGAATACAAAGCTGTTTCATAGTGTCAAAAAGGTAAAGAACAGATTTCAAAGTAAAGATTCTTCTTAAAATGCATTCCCGTTTAGTCTAAAACACAATCTCTTCCACTGAAACAGTGTTTAAGGTAAATACAAAGCTGTTTCATAGTGTCAAAAAGGTAAAGAACAGAGTTTCAAAGTAAAGATTCTTCTTATAATGCATTCCCTTTTAGTCTAAAACACAATCTCTTGCCCTGAAACAGTGTTTAAGGTGAATACAAAGCTGTTTCATAGTGTCAAAAAGGTAAAGAAAAGAGTTTCAAAGTAAAGATTCTTCTTATAATGCATTCCCTTTAGTCTAAAACACAATCTCTTGCACTGAAACAGTGTTTAAGGTAAATACAAAGCTGTTTCATAGTGTCAAAAAGGTAAAGAACAGAGTTTCAAAGTAAATATTCTTCTTATAATGCATTCCCTTTTAGTCTAAAACACAATCTCTTGCCCTGAAACAGTGTTTAAGGTGAATAGAAAGCTGTTTCATAGTGTCAAAAAGGTAAAGAACAAAGTTTCAAAGTAAAGATTCTTCTTATAATGCAGTCTCTTTTAGTCTAAAACACAATCTCTTGCCCTAAAACAGTGTTTAAGGTGAATACAAAGCTGTTTCATAGTGTGAAAAAGGTAAAGAACAGAGTTTCAAAGTAAAGATTCTTCTTATAATGCATTCTCTTTTAGTCTAAAACACAATCTCTTGCCCTGAAACAGTGTTTAAGGTGAATACAAAGCTGTTTCATAGTGTCAAAAAGGTAAAGAACAGATTTCAAAGTAAAGATTCTTCTTATAATGCATTCTCTTTTAGTCTAAAACACAATCTCTTGCCCTGAAACAGTGTTTAAGGTGAATACAAAGCTGTTTCATAGTGTCAAAAAGGTAAAGAACAGATTTCAAAGTAAAGATTCTTCTTAAAATGCATTCCCTTTTAGTCTAAAACACAATCTCTTGCCCTGAAACAGTGTTTAAGGCGAATACAAAGCTGTTTCCCAGTGTGAAAAAGGTAAAGAACAGAGTTTCAAAGTAAAGATTCTTCATATAATGCATTCCCTTTTAGTCTAAAACACAATCTCTTGCCCTGAAACAGTGTTTAAGGTGAATACAAAGCTGTTTCATAGTGTGAAAAAGGTAAAGAACAGAGTTTCAAAGTAAAGATTCTTCTTATAATGCATTCCCTTTAGTCTAAAACACAATCTCTTGCCCTGAAACAGTGTTTAAGGTAAATACAAAGCTGTTTCATAGTGTCAAAAAGGTAAAGAACAGAGTTTCAAAGTAAAGATTCTTCTTATAATGCATTCCCTTTTAGTCTAAAACACAATCTCTTGCCCTGAAACAGTGTTTAAGGTGAATACAAAGCTGTTTCAAAGTGTCAAAAAGGTAAAGAACAGAGTTTCAAAGTAAAGATTCTTCTTATAATGCAGTCTCTTTTAGTCTAAAACACAATCTCTTGCCCTGAAACAGTGTTTAAGGTGAATAGAAAGCTGTTTCATAGTGTCAAAAAGGTAAAGAACAAAGTTTCAAAGTAAAGTTTCTTCTTATAATGCAGTCTCTTTTAGTCTAAAACACAATCTCTTGCCCTGAAACAGTGTTTAAGGTGAATACAAAGCTGTTTCATAGTGTCAAAAAGGTAAAGAACAGATTTCAAAGTAAAGATTCTTCTTATAATGCATTCCCTTTAGTCTAAAACACAATCTCTTGCCCTGAAACAGTGTTTAAGGTAAATACAAAGCTGTGTCATAGTGTCAAAAAGGTAAAGAACAGAGTTTCAAAGTAAAGATTCTTCTTATAATGCATTCCCTTTTAGTCAAAAACACAATCTCTTGCCCTGAAATAGTGTTTAAGGTGAATACAAAGCTGTTTCAAAGTGTCAAAAAGGTAAAGAACAGAGTTTCAAAGTAAAGATTCTTCTTATAATGCAGTCTCTTTTAGTCTAAAACACAATCTCTTGCCCTGAAACAGTGTTTAAGGTGATTAGAAAGCTGTTTCATAGTGTCAAAAAGGTAAAGAACAAAGTTTCAAAGTAAAGATTCTTCTTATAATGCAGTCTCTTTTAGTCTAAAACACAATCTCTTGCCCTGAAACAGTGTTTAAGGTGTATAGAAAGCTGTTTTAAAGTGTCAAAAAGGTAAAGAACAGAGTTTCAAAGTAAAGATTCTTCTTATAATGCATTCCCTTTTAGTCTAAAACACAATCTCTTGCCCTGAAACAGTGTTTAAGGCGAATACAAAGCTGTTTCACAGTGTGAAAAAGATAAAGAACAGAGTTTCAAAGTAAAGATTCTTCTTATAATGCATTCCCTTTAGTCTAAAACACAATCTCTTGCACTGAAACAGTGTTTAAGGCAAGTACAAAGCTGTTTCACAGTGTGAAAAAGGTAAAGAACAGAGTTTCAAAGTAAAGATTCTTCTTATAATGCATTCCTGTTTAGTCTAAAACACAATCTCTTGCCCTGAAACAGTGTTTAAGGTAAATACAAAGCTGTTTCATAGTGTGAAAAAGGTAAAGAACAGAGTTTCAAATTAAAGATTCTTCTTATAATGCATTCCCTTTAGTCTAAAACACAATCTCTTGCCCTGAAACAGTGTTTAAGGTGAATACAAAGCTGTTTCATAGTGTGAAAAAGGTAAAGAACAGAGTTTCAAAGTAAAGATTCTTCTTATAATGCATTCTCTTTTAGTCTAAAACACAATCTCTTGCCCTGAAACAGTGTTTAAGGTGAATACAAAGCTGTTTCATAGTGTCAAAAAGGTAAAGAACAGATTTCAAAGTAAAGATTCTTCTTAAAATGCATTCCCTTTTAGTCTAAAACACAATCTCTTGCCCTGAAACAGTGTTTAAGGCGAATACAAAGCTGTTTCACAGTGTGAAAAAGGTAAAGAACAGAGTTTCAAAGTAAAGATTCTTCTTATAATGCATTCCCTTTTAGTCTAAAACACAATCTCTTGCCCTGAAACAGTGTTTAAGGTGAATACAAAGCTGTTTCATATTGTGAAAAACGTAAAGAACAGAGTTTCAAAGTAAAGATTCTTCTTATAATGCATTCCCTTTTAGTCTAAAACACAATCTCTTGCCCTGAAACAGTGTTTAAGGTGAATACAAAGCTGTTTCATAGTGTCAAAAAGGTAAAGAACAGATTTCAAAGTAAAGATTCTTCTTATAATGCATTCCCTTTAGTCTAAAACACAATCTCTTGCCCTAAAACAGTGTTTAAGGTAAATACAAAGCTGTTTCATAGTGTCAAAAAGGTAAAGAACAGAGTTTCAAAGTAAAGATTCTTCTTATAATGCAGTCTCTTTTAGTCTAAAACACAATCTCTTGCCCTGAAACAGTGTTTAAGGTGAATAGAAAGCTGTTTCATAGTGTCAAAAAGGTAAAGAACAAAGTTTCAAAGTAAAGATTATTCTTATAATGCAGTCTCTTTTAGTCTAAAACACAATCTCTTGCCCTGAAACAGTGTTTAAGGTGTATACAAAGGTGTTTTAAAGTGTCAAAAAGGTAAAGAACAGAGTTTCAAAGTAAAGATTCTTCTTATAATGCATTCCCTTTTAGTCTAAAACAAAATCTCTTGCCCTGAAACAGTGTTTAAGGCGAATACAAAGCTGTTTCACAGTGTGAAAAAGATAAAGAACAGAGTTTCAAAGTAAAGATTCTTCTTATAATGCATTCCCTTTAGTCTAAAACACAATCTCTTGCACTGAAACAGTGTTTAAGGCGAGTACAAAGCTGTTTCACAGTGTGAAAAAGGTAAAGAACAGAGTTTCAAAGTAAAGATTCTTCTTATAATGCATTCCTGTTTAGTCTAAAACACAATCTCTTGCCCTGAAACAGTGTTTAAGGTAAATACAAAGCTGTTTCATAGTGTGAAAAAGGTAAAGAACAGAGTTTCAAATTAAAGATTCTTCTTATAATGCATTCCCTTTAGTCTAAAACACAATCTCTTGCCCTGAAACAGTGTTTAAGGTGAATACAAAGCTGTTTCATAGTGTGAAAAAGGTAAAGAACAGAGTTTCAAAGTAAAGATTCTTCTTATAATGCATTCTCTTTTAGTCTAAAACACAATCTCTTGCCCTGAAACAGTGTTTAAGGTGAATACAAAGCTGTTTCATAGTGTCAAAAAGGTAAAGAACAGATTTCAAAGTAAAGATTCTTCTTAAAATGCATTCCCGTTTAGTCTAAAACACAATCTCTTGCCCTGAAACAGTGTTTAAGGTAAATACAAAGCTGTTTCATAGTGTCAAAAAGGTAAAGAACAGTTTCAAAGTAAAGATTCTTCTTATAATGCATTCCCTTTTAGTCTAAAACACAATCTCTTGCCCTGAAACAGTGTTTAAGGTGAATACAAAGCTGTTTCATAGTGTCAAAAAGGTAAAGAACAGAGTTTCAAAGTAAATATTCTTCTTATAATGCATTCCCTTTAGTCTAAAACACAATCTCTTGCACTGAAACAGTGTTTAAGGTAAATACAAAGCTGTTTCATAGTGTCAAAAAGGTAAAGAACAGAGTTTCAAAGTAAAGATTCTTCTTATAATGCATTCCCGTTTAGTCTAAAACACAATCTCTTGCCCTGAAACAGTGTTTAAGGTAAATACAAAGCTGTTTCATAGTGTGAAAAAGGTAAAGAACAGAGTTTCAAATTAAAGATTCTTCTTATAATGCATTCCCTTTAGTCTAAAACACAATCTCTTGCCCTGAAACAGTGTTTAAGGTGAATACAAAGCTGTTTCATAGTGTCAAAAAGGTAAAGAACAAAGTTTCAATGTAAAGATTCTTCTTATAATGCAGTCTCTTTTAGTCTAAAACACAATCTCTTGCCCTGAAACAGTGTTTAAGGTGTATACAAAGCTGTTTCAAAGTGTCAAAAAGGTAAAGAACAGAGTTTCAAAGTAAAGATTCTTCTTATAATGCATTCCCTTTTAGTCTAAAACACAATCTCTTGCCCTGAAACAGTGTTTAAGGTAAATACAAAGCTGTTTCATAGTGTCAAAAAGGTAAAGAACAAAGTTTCAATGTAAAGATTCTTCTTATAATGCAGTCTCTTTTAGTCTAAAACACAATCTCTTGCCCTGAAACAGTGTTTAAGGTGAATACAAAGCTGTTTCAAAGTGTCAAAAAGGTAAAGAACAGAGTTTCAAAGTAAAGATTCTTCTTATAATGCATTCCCTTTTAGTCTAAAACACAATCTCTTGCCCTGAAACAGTGTTTAAGGCGAATACAAAGCTGTTTCACAGTGTGAAAAAGGTAAAGAACAGAGTTTCAAAGTAAAGATTCTTCTTATAATGCATTCCCTTTTAGTCTAAAACACAATCTCTTGCCCTGAAACAGTGTTTAAGGTGAATACAAAGCTGTTTCATAGTGTGAAAAAGGTAAAGAACAGATTTCAAAGTAAAGATTCTTCTTATAATGCATTCCCTTTAGTCTAAAACACAATCTCTTGCCCTGAAACAGTGTTTAAGGTAAATACAAAGCTGTTTCATAGTGTCAAAAAGGTAAAGAACAGAGTTTCAAAGTAAAGATTCTTCTTATAATGCATTCCCTTTTAGTCTAAAACACAATCTCTTGCCCTGAAACAGTGTTTAAGGTGAATACAAAGCTGTTTCATAGTGTCAAAAAGGTAAAGAACAGAGTTTCAATGTAAAGATTCTTCTTATAATGCAGTCTCTTTTAGTCTAAAACACAATCTCTTGCCCTGAAACAGTGTTTAAGGTGAATACAAAGCTGTTTCAAAGTGTCAAAAAGGTAAAGAACAGAGTTTCAAAGTAAAGATTCTTCTTATAATACAGTCTCTTTTAGTCTAAAACACAATCTCTTGCCCTGAAACAGTGTTTAAGGTGAATAGAAAGCTGTTTCATAGTGTCAAAAAGGTAAAGAACAAAGTTTCAAAGTAAAGATTCTTCTTATAATGCAGTCTCTTTCAGTCTAAAACACAATCTCTTGCCCTGAAACAGTGTTTAAGGTGTATACAAAGGTGTTTTAAAGTGTCAAAAAGGTAAAGAACAGAGTTTCAAAGTAAAGATTCTTCTTATAATGCATTCCCTTTTAGTCTAAAACACAATCTCTTGCCCTGAAACAGTGTTTAAGGCGAATACAAAGCTGTTTCACAGTGTGAAAAAGATATAGAACAGAGTTTCAAAGTAAAGATTCTTCTTATAATGCATTCCCTTTAGTCTAAAACACAATCTCTTGCACTGAAACAGTGTTTAAGGCGAGTACAAAGCTTTTTCACAGTGTGAAAAAGGTAAAGAACAGAGTTTCAAAGTAAAGATTCTTCTTATAATGCATTCCTGTTTAGTCTAAAACACAATCTCTTGCCCTGAAACAGTGTTTAAGGTAAATACAAAGCTGTTTCATAGTGTGAAAAAGGTAAAGAACAGAGTTTCAAAGTAAAGATTCTTCTTATAATGCATTCTCTTTTAGTCTAAAACACAATCTCTTGCCCTGAAACAGTGTTTAAGGTGAATACAAAGCTGTTTCATAGTGTCAAAAAGGTAAAGAACAGATTTCAAAGTAAAGATTCTTCTTAAAATGCATTCCCGTTTAGTCTAAAACACAATCTCTTGCCCTGAAACAGTGTTTAAGGTAAATACAAAGCTGTTTCATAGTGTCAAAAAGGTAAAGAACAGAGTTTCAAAGTAAAGATTCTTCTTATAATGCATTCCCTTTTAGTCTAAAACACAATCTCTTGCCCTGAAACAGTGTTTAAGGTGAATACAAAGCTGTTTCATAGTGTCAAAAAGGTAAAGAACAGAGTTTCAAAGTAAAGATTCTTCTTATAATGCATTCCCTTTAGTCTAAAACACAATCTCTTGCACTGAAACAGTGTTTAAGATGAATACAAAGCTGTTTCATAGTGTCAAAAAGGTAAAGAACAGAGTTTCAAAGTAAAGATTCTTCTTATAATGCATTCCCGTTTAGTCTAAAACACAATCTCTTGCCCTGAAACAGTGTTTAAGGTGTATACAAAGCTGTTTCAAAGTGTCAAAAAGGTAAAGAACAGAGTTTCAAAGTAAAGATTCTTCTTATAATGCATTCCTGTTTAGTCTAAAACACAATCTCTTGCCCTGAAACAGTGTTTAAGGTAAATACAAAGCTGTTTCATAGTGTGAAAAAGGTAAAGAACAGAGTTTCAAAGTAAAGATTCTTCTTATAATGCATTCTCTTTTAGTCTAAAACACAATCTCTTGCCCTGAAACAGTGTTTAAGGTGAATACAAAGCTGTTTCATAGTGTCAAAAAGGTAAAGAACAGATTTCAAAGTAAAGATTCTTCTTAAAATGCATTCCCGTTTAGTCTAAAACACAATCTCTTGCCCTGAAACAGTGTTTAAGGTAAATACAAAGCTGTTTCATAGTGTCAAAAAGGTAAAGAACAGAGTTTCAAAGTAAAGATTCTTCTTATAATGCATTCCCTTTTAGTCTAAAACACAATCTCTTGCCCTGAAACAGTGTTTAAGGTGAATACAAAGCTGTTTCATAGTGTCAAAAAGGTAAAGAACAGAGTTTCAAAGTAAAGATTCTTCTTATAATGCATTCCCTTTAGTCTAAAACACAATCTCTTGCACTGAAACAGTGTTTAAGATGAATACAAAGCTGTTTCATAGTGTCAAAAAGGTAAAGAACAGAGTTTCAAAGTAAAGATTCTTCTTATAATGCATTCCCGTTTAGTCTAAAACACAATCTCTTGCCCTGAAACAGTGTTTAAGGTAAATACAAAGCTGTTTCATAGTGTGAAAAAGGTAAAGAACAGAGTTTCAAATTAAAGATTCTTCTTATAATGCATTCCCTTTAGTCTAAAACACAATCTCTTGCCCTGAAACAGTGTTTAAGGTGAATACAAAGCTGTTTCATAGTGTCAAAAAGGTAAAGAACAAAGTTTCAATGTAAAGATTCTTCTTATAATGCAGTCTCTTTTAGTCTAAAACACAATCTCTTGCCCTGAAACAGTGTTTAAGGTGTATACAAAGCTGTTTCATAGTGTCAAAAAGGTAAAGAACAGATTTCAAAGTAAAGATTCTTCTTAAAATGCATTCCCGTTTAGTCTAAAACACAATCTCTTGCCCTGAAACAGTGTTTAAGGTAAATACAAAGCTGTTTCATAGTGTCAAAAAGGTAAAGAACAGAGTTTCAAAGTAAAGATTCTTCTTATAATGCATTCCCTTTTAGTCTAAAACACAATCTCTTGCCCTGAAACAGTGTTTAAGGTGAATACAAAGCTGTTTCATAGTGTCAAAAAGGTAAAGAACAAAGTTTCAATGTAAAGATTCTTCTTATAATGCAGTCTCTTTTAGTCTAAAACACAATCTCTTGCCCTGAAACAGTGTTTAAGGTGTATACAAAGCTGTTTCAAAGTGTCAAAAAGGTAAAGAACAGAGTTTCAAAGTAAAGATTCTTCTTATAATGCATTCCCTTTTAGTCTAAAACACAATCTCTTGCCCTGAAACAGTGTTTAAGGCGAATACAAAGCTGTTTCACAGTGTGAAAAAGGTAAAGAACAGAGTTTCAAAGTAAAGATTCTTAATATAATGCATTCCCTTTTAGTCTAAAACACAATCTCTTGCCCTGAAACAGTGTTTAAGGTGAATACAAAGCTGTTTCATAGTGTCAAAAAGGTAAAGAACAGATTTCAAAGTAAAGATTCTTCTTATAATGCATTCCCTTTAGTCTAAAACACAATCTCTTGCCCTGAAACAGTGTTTAAGGTAAATACAAAGCTGTTTCATAGTGTCAAAAAGGTAAAGAACAGAGTTTCAAAGTAAAGATTCTTCTTATAATGCATTCCCTTTTAGTCTAAAACACAATCTCTTGCCCTGAAACAGTGTTTAAGGTGAATACAAAGCTGTTTCATAGTGTCAAAAAGGTAAAGAACAGAGTTTCAAAGTAAAGATTCTTCTTATAATGCAGTCTCTTTTAGTCTAAAACACAATCTCTTGCCCTGAAACAGTGTTTAAGGTAAATACAAAGCTGTTTCATAATGTGAAAAAGGTAAAGAACAGAGTTTCAAATTAAAGATTCTTCTTATAATGCATTCCCTTTAGTCTAAAACACAATCTCTTGCCCTGAAACAGTGTTTAAGGTAAATACAAAGCTGTTTCATAGTGTCAAAAAGGTAAAGAACAGAGTTTCAAAGTAAAGATTCTTCTTATAATGCATTCCCTTTTAGTCTAAAACACAATCTCTTGCCCTGAAACAGTGTTTAAGGTGAATACAAAGCTGTTTCATAGTGTCAAAAAGGTAAAGAACAGAGTTTCAAAGTAAAGATTCTTCTTATAATGCATTCCCTTTAGTCTAAAACACAATCTCTTGCACTGAAACAGTGTTTAAGATGAATACAAAGCTGTTTCATAGTGTCAAAAAGGTAAAGAACAGAGTTTCAAAGTAAAGATTCTTCTTATAATGCATTCCCGTTTAGTCTAAAACACAATCTCTTGCCCTGAAACAGTGTTTAAGGTAAATACAAAGCTGTTTCATAGTGTGAAAAAGGTAAAGAACAGAGTTTCAAATTAAAGATTCTTCTTATAATGCATTCCCTTTAGTCTAAAACACAATCTCTTGCCCTGAAACAGTGTTTAAGGTGAATACAAAGCTGTTTCATAGTGTCAAAAAGGTAAAGAACAAAGTTTCAATGTAAAGATTCTTCTTATAATGCAGTCTCTTTTAGTCTAAAACACAATCTCTTGCCCTGAAACAGTGTTTAAGGTGTATACAAAGCTGTTTCAAAGTGTCAAAAAGGTAAAGAACAGAGTTTCAAAGTAAAGATTCTTCTTATAATGCATTCCCTTTTAGTCTAAAACACAATCTCTTGCCCTGAAACAGTGTTTAAGGTAAATACAAAGCTGTTTCATAGTGTCAAAAAGGTAAAGAACAGAGTTTCAAAGTAAAGATTCTTCTTATAATGCATTCCCTTTTAGTCTAAAACACAATCTCTTGCCCTGAAACAGTGTTTAAGCTGAATACAAAGCTGTTTCATAGTGTCAAAAAGGTAAAGAACAGAGTTTCAAAATAAAGATTCTTCTTATAATGCAGTCTCTTTTAGTCTAAAACACAATCTCTTGCCCTGAAACAGTGTTTAAGGTGAATAGAAAGCTGTTTCATAGTGTCAAAAAGGTAAAGAACAAAGTTTCAAAGTAAAGATTCTTCTTATAATGCAGTCTCTTTTAGTCTAAAACACAATCTCTTGCACTGAAACAGTGTTTAAGGCGAGTACAAAGCTGTTTCACAGTGTGAAAAAGGTAAAGAACAGAGTTTCAAAGTAAAGATTCTTCTTATAATGCATTCCCGTTTAGTCTAAAACACAATCTCTTGCCCTGAAACAGTGTTTAAGGTAAATACAAAGCTGTTTCATAATGTGAAAAAGGTAAAGAACAGAGTTTCAAATTAAAGATTCTTCTTATAATGCATTCCCTTTAGTCTAAAACACAATCTCTTGCCCTGAAACAGTGTTTAAGGTGAATACAAAGCTGTTTCATAGTGTCAAAAAGGTAAAGAACAAAGTTTCAATGTAAAGATTCTTCTTATAATGCAGTCTCTTTTAGTCTAAAACACAATCTCTTGCCCTGAAACAGTGTTTAAGGTGTATACAAAGCTGTTTCAAAGTGTCAAAAAGGTAAAGAACAGAGTTTCAAAGTAAAGATTCTTCTTATAATGCATTCCCTTTTAGTCTAAAACACAATCTCTTGCCCTGAAACAGTGTTTAAGGCGAATACAAAGCTGTTTCACAGTGTGAAAAAGGTAAAGAACAGAGTTTCAAAGTAAAGATTCTTAATATAATGCATTCCCTTTTAGTCTAAAACACAATCTCTTGCCCTGAAACAGTGTTTAAGGTGAATACAAAGCTGTTTCATAGTGTCAAAAAGGTAAAGAACAGATTTCAAAGTAAAGATTCTTCTTATAATGCATTCCCTTTAGTCTAAAACACAATCTCTTGCCCTGAAACAGTGTTTAAGGTAAATACAAAGCTGTTTCATAGTGTCAAAAAGGTAAAGAACAGAGTTTCAAAGTAAAGATTCTTCTTATAATGCATTCCCTTTTAGTCTAAAACACAATCTCTTGCCCTGAAACAGTGTTTAAGGTGAATACAAAGCTGTTTCATAGTGTCAAAAAGGTAAAGAACAGAGTTTCAAAGTAAAGATTCTTCTTATAATGCAGTCTCTTTTAGTCTAAAACACAATCTCTTGCCCTGAAACAGTGTTTAAGGTGAATAGAAAGCTGTTTCATAGTGTCAAAAAGGTAAAGAACAAAGTTTCAAAGTAAAGATTCTTCTTATAATGCAGTCTCTTTTAGTCTAAAACACAATCTCTTGCCCTGAAACAGTGTTTAAGGCGAATACAAAGCTGTTTCACAGTGTGAAAAAGGTAAAGAACAGAGTTTCAAAGTAAAGATTCTTCTTATAATGCATTCCCTTTTAGTCTAAAACACAATCTCTTGCCCTGAAACAGTGTTTAAGGTGAATACAAAGCTGTTTCATAGTGTGAAAAACGTAAAGAACAGAGTTTCAAAGTAAAGATTCTTCTTATAATGCATTCCCTTTTAGTCTAAAACACAATCTCTTGCCCTGAAACAGTGTTTAAGGTGAATACAAAGCTGTTTCATAGTGTCAAAAAGGTAAAGAACAGATTTCAAAGTAAAGATTCTTCTTATAATGCATTCCCTTTTAGTCTAAAACACAATCTCTTGCCCTGAAACAGTGTTTAAGGTGAATACAAAGCTGTTTCAAAGTGTCAAAAAGGTAAAGAACAGAGTTTCAAAGTAAAGATTCTTCTTATAATGCAGTCTCTTTTAGTCTAAAACACAATCTCTTGCCCTGAAACAGTGTTTAAGGTGAATAGAAAGCTGTTTCATAGTGTCAAAAAGGTAAAGAACAAAGTTTCAAAGTAAAGATTCTTCTTATAATGCAGTCTCTTTTAGTCTAAAACACAATCTCTTGCCCTGAAACAGTGTTTAAGGTGTATACAAAGGTGTTTTAAAGTGTCAAAAAGGTAAAGAACAGAGTTTCAAAGTAAAGATTCTTCTTATAATGCATTCCCTTTTAGTCTAAAACACAATCTCTTGCCCTGAAACAGTGTTTAAGGCGAATACAAAGCTGTTTCACAGTGTGAAAAAGACAAAGAACAGAGTTTCAAAGTAAAGTTTCTTCTTATAATGCATTCCCTTTAGTCTAAAACACAATCTCTTGCACTGAAACAGTGTTTAAGGCGAGTACAAAGCTGTTTCACAGTGTGAAAAAGGTAAAGAACAGAGTTTCAAAGTAAAGATTCTTCTTATAATGCATTCCTGTTTAGTCTAAAACACAATCTCTTGCCCTGAAACAGTGTTTAAGGTAAATACAAAGCTGTTTCATAGTGTGAAAAAGGTAAAGAACAGAGTTTCAAATTAAAGATTCTTCTTATAATGCATTCCCTTTAGTCTAAAACACAATCTCTTGCCCTGAAACAGTGTTTAAGGTGAATACAAAGCTGTTTCATAGTGTGAAAAAGGTAAAGAACAGAGTTTCAAAGTAAAGATTCTTCTTATAATGCATTCTCTTTTAGTCTAAAACACAATCTCTTGCCCTGAAACAGTGTTTAAGGTGAATACAAAGCTGTTTCATAGTGTCAAAAAGGTAAAGAACAGATTTCAAAGTAAAGATTCTTCTTAAAATGCATTCCCGTTTAGTCTAAAACACAATCTCTTGCCCTGAAACAGTGTTTAAGGTAAATACAAAGCTGTTTCATAGTGTCAAAAAGGTAAAGAACAGAGTTTCAAAGTAAAGATTCTTCTTATAATGCATTCCCTTTTAGTGTAAAACACAATCTCTTGCCCTGAAACAGTGTTTAAGGTGAATACAAAGCTGTTTCATAGTGTCAAAAAGGTAAAGAACAGAGTTTCAAAGTAAAGATTCTTCTTATAATGCATTCCCTTTAGTCTAAAACACAATCTCTTGCACTGAAACAGTGTTTAAGGTAAATACAAAGCTGTTTCATAGTGTCAAAAAGGTAAAGAACAGAGTTTCAAAGTAAAGATTCTTCTTATAATGCATTCCCTTTTAGTCTAAAACACAATCTCTTGCCCTGAAACAGTGTTTAAGGTGAATACAAAGCTGTTTCATAGTGTGAAAAAGGTAAAGAACAGAGTTTCAAAATAAAGATTCTTCTTATAATGCAGTCTCTTTTAGTCTAAAACACAATCTCTTGCCCTGAAACAGTGTTTAAGGTGAATAGAAAGCTGTTTCATAGTGTCAAAAAGGTAAAGAACAAAGTTTCAAAGTAAAGATTCTTCTTATAATGCAGTCTCTTTTAGTCTAAAACACAATCTCTTGCACTGAAACAGTGTTTAAGGCGAGTACAAAGCTGTTTCACAGTGTGAAAAAGGTAAAGAACAGAGTTTCAAAGTAAAGATTCTTCTTATAATGCAGTCTCTTTCAGTCTAAAACACAATCTCTTGCCCTGAAACAGTGTTTAAGGTGTATACAAAGGTGTTTTAAAGTGTCAAAAAGGTAAAGAACAGAGTTTCAAAGTAAAGATTCTTCTTATAATGCATTCCCTTTTAGTCTAAAACACAATCTCTTGCCCTGAAACAGTGTTTAAGGCGAATACAAAGCTGTTTCACAGTGTGAAAAAGATATAGAACAGAGTTTCAAAGTAAAGATTCTTCTTATAATGCATTCCCTTTAGTCTAAAACACAATCTCTTGCACTGAAACAGTGTTTAAGGCGAGTACAAAGCTTTTTCACAGTGTGAAAAAGGTAAAGAACAGAGTTTCAAAGTAAAGATTCTTCTTATAATGCATTCCTGTTTAGTCTAAAACACAATCTCTTGCCCTGAAACAGTGTTTAAGGTAAATACAAAGCTGTTTCATAGTGTGAAAAAGGTAAAGAACAGAGTTTCAAAGTAAAGATTCTTCTTATAATGCATTCTCTTTTAGTCTAAAACACAATCTCTTGCCCTGAAACAGTGTTTAAGGTGAATACAAAGCTGTTTCATAGTGTCAAAAAGGTAAAGAACAGATTTCAAAGTAAAGATTCTTCTTAAAATGCATTCCCGTTTAGTCTAAAACACAATCTCTTGCCCTGAAACAGTGTTTAAGGTAAATACAAAGCTGTTTCATAGTGTCAAAAAGGTAAAGAACAGAGTTTCAAAGTAAAGATTCTTCTTATAATGCATTCCCTTTTAGTCTAAAACACAATCTCTTGCCCTGAAACAGTGTTTAAGGTGAATACAAAGCTGTTTCATAGTGTCAAAAAGGTAAAGAACAGAGTTTCAAAGTAAAGATTCTTCTTATAATGCATTCCCTTTAGTCTAAAACACAATCTCTTGCACTGAAACAGTGTTTAAGATGAATACAAAGCTGTTTCATAGTGTCAAAAAGGTAAAGAACAGAGTTTCAAAGTAAAGATTCTTCTTATAATGCATTCCCGTTTAGTCTAAAACACAATCTCTTGCCCTGAAACAGTGTTTAAGGTAAATACAAAGCTGTTTCATAGTGTGAAAAAGGTAAAGAACAGAGTTTCAAATTAAAGATTCTTCTTATAATGCATTCCCTTTAGTCTAAAACACAATCTCTTGCCCTGAAACAGTGTTTAAGGTGAATACAAAGCTGTTTCATAGTGTCAAAAAGGTAAAGAACAAAGTTTCAATGTAAAGATTCTTCTTATAATGCAGTCTCTTTTAGTCTAAAACACAATCTCTTGCCCTGAAACAGTGTTTAAGGTGTATACAAAGCTGTTTCAAAGTGTCAAAAAGGTAAAGAACAGAGTTTCAAAGTAAAGATTCTTCTTATAATGCATTCCTGTTTAGTCTAAAACACAATCTCTTGCCCTGAAACAGTGTTTAAGGTAAATACAAAGCTGTTTCATAGTGTGAAAAAGGTAAAGAACAGAGTTTCAAAGTAAAGATTCTTCTTATAATGCATTCTCTTTTAGTCTAAAACACAATCTCTTGCCCTGAAACAGTGTTTAAGGTGAATACAAAGCTGTTTCATAGTGTCAAAAAGGTAAAGAACAGATTTCAAAGTAAAGATTCTTCTTAAAATGCATTCCCGTTTAGTCTAAAACACAATCTCTTGCCCTGAAACAGTGTTTAAGGTAAATACAAAGCTGTTTCATAGTGTCAAAAAGGTAAAGAACAGAGTTTCAAAGTAAAGATTCTTCTTATAATGCATTCCCTTTTAGTCTAAAACACAATCTCTTGCCCTGAAACAGTGTTTAAGGTGAATACAAAGCTGTTTCATAGTGTCAAAAAGGTAAAGAACAGAGTTTCAAAGTAAAGATTCTTCTTATAATGCATTCCCTTTAGTCTAAAACACAATCTCTTGCACTGAAACAGTGTTTAAGATGAATACAAAGCTGTTTCATAGTGTCAAAAAGGTAAAGAACAGAGTTTCAAAGTAAAGATTCTTCTTATAATGCATTCCCGTTTAGTCTAAAACACAATCTCTTGCCCTGAAACAGTGTTTAAGGTAAATACAAAGCTGTTTCATAGTGTGAAAAAGGTAAAGAACAGAGTTTCAAATTAAAGATTCTTCTTATAATGCATTCCCTTTAGTCTAAAACACAATCTCTTGCCCTGAAACAGTGTTTAAGGTGAATACAAAGCTGTTTCATAGTGTCAAAAAGGTAAAGAACAAAGTTTCAATGTAAAGATTCTTCTTATAATGCAGTCTCTTTTAGTCTAAAACACAATCTCTTGCCCTGAAACAGTGTTTAAGGTGTATACAAAGCTGTTTCATAGTGTCAAAAAGGTAAAGAACAGATTTCAAAGTAAAGATTCTTCTTAAAATGCATTCCCGTTTAGTCTAAAACACAATCTCTTGCCCTGAAACAGTGTTTAAGGTAAATACAAAGCTGTTTCATAGTGTCAAAAAGGTAAAGAACAGAGTTTCAAAGTAAAGATTCTTCTTATAATGCATTCCCTTTTAGTCTAAAACACAATCTCTTGCCCTGAAACAGTGTTTAAGGTGAATACAAAGCTGTTTCATAGTGTCAAAAAGGTAAAGAACAAAGTTTCAATGTAAAGATTCTTCTTATAATGCAGTCTCTTTTAGTCTAAAACACAATCTCTTGCCCTGAAACAGTGTTTAAGGTGTATACAAAGCTGTTTCAAAGTGTCAAAAAGGTAAAGAACAGAGTTTCAAAGTAAAGATTCTTCTTATAATGCATTCCCTTTTAGTCTAAAACACAATCTCTTGCCCTGAAACAGTGTTTAAGGCGAATACAAAGCTGTTTCACAGTGTGAAAAAGGTAAAGAACAGAGTTTCAAAGTAAAGATTCTTAATATAATGCATTCCCTTTTAGTCTAAAACACAATCTCTTGCCCTGAAACAGTGTTTAAGGTGAATACAAAGCTGTTTCATAGTGTCAAAAAGGTAAAGAACAGATTTCAAAGTAAAGATTCTTCTTATAATGCATTCCCTTTAGTCTAAAACACAATCTCTTGCCCTGAAACAGTGTTTAAGGTAAATACAAAGCTGTTTCATAGTGTCAAAAAGGTAAAGAACAGAGTTTCAAAGTAAAGATTCTTCTTATAATGCATTCCCTTTTAGTCTAAAACACAATCTCTTGCCCTGAAACAGTGTTTAAGGTGAATACAAAGCTGTTTCATAGTGTCAAAAAGGTAAAGAACAGAGTTTCAAAGTAAAGATTCTTCTTATAATGCAGTCTCTTTTAGTCTAAAACACAATCTCTTGCCCTGAAACAGTGTTTAAGGTAAATACAAAGCTGTTTCATAATGTGAAAAAGGTAAAGAACAGAGTTTCAAATTAAAGATTCTTCTTATAATGCATTCCCTTTAGTCTAAAACACAATCTCTTGCCCTGAAACAGTGTTTAAGGTAAATACAAAGCTGTTTCATAGTGTCAAAAAGGTAAAGAACAGAGTTTCAAAGTAAAGATTCTTCTTATAATGCATTCCCTTTTAGTCTAAAACACAATCTCTTGCCCTGAAACAGTGTTTAAGGTGAATACAAAGCTGTTTCATAGTGTCAAAAAGGTAAAGAACAGAGTTTCAAAGTAAAGATTCTTCTTATAATGCATTCCCTTTAGTCTAAAACACAATCTCTTGCACTGAAACAGTGTTTAAGATGAATACAAAGCTGTTTCATAGTGTCAAAAAGGTAAAGAACAGAGTTTCAAAGTAAAGATTCTTCTTATAATGCATTCCCGTTTAGTCTAAAACACAATCTCTTGCCCTGAAACAGTGTTTAAGGTAAATACAAAGCTGTTTCATAGTGTGAAAAAGGTAAAGAACAGAGTTTCAAATTAAAGATTCTTCTTATAATGCATTCCCTTTAGTCTAAAACACAATCTCTTGCCCTGAAACAGTGTTTAAGGTGAATACAAAGCTGTTTCATAGTGTCAAAAAGGTAAAGAACAAAGTTTCAATGTAAAGATTCTTCTTATAATGCAGTCTCTTTTAGTCTAAAACACAATCTCTTGCCCTGAAACAGTGTTTAAGGTGTATACAAAGCTGTTTCAAAGTGTCAAAAAGGTAAAGAACAGAGTTTCAAAGTAAAGATTCTTCTTATAATGCATTCCCTTTTAGTCTAAAACACAATCTCTTGCCCTGAAACAGTGTTTAAGGTAAATACAAAGCTGTTTCATAGTGTCAAAAAGGTAAAGAACAGAGTTTCAAAGTAAAGATTCTTCTTATAATGCATTCCCTTTTAGTCTAAAACACAATCTCTTGCCCTGAAACAGTGTTTAAGGTGAATACAAAGCTGTTTCATAGTGTCAAAAAGGTAAAGAACAGAGTTTCAAAATAAAGATTCTTCTTATAATGCAGTCTCTTTTAGTCTAAAACACAATCTCTTGCCCTGAAACAGTGTTTAAGGTGAATAGAAAGCTGTTTCATAGTGTCAAAAAGGTAAAGAACAAAGTTTCAAAGTAAAGATTCTTCTTATAATGCAGTCTCTTTTAGTCTAAAACACAATCTCTTGCACTGAAACAGTGTTTAAGGCGAGTACAAAGCTGTTTCACAGTGTGAAAAAGGTAAAGAACAGAGTTTCAAAGTAAAGATTCTTCTTATAATGCATTCCCGTTTAGTCTAAAACACAATCTCTTGCCCTGAAACAGTGTTTAAGGTAAATACAAAGCTGTTTCATAATGTGAAAAAGGTAAAGAACAGAGTTTCAAATTAAAGATTCTTCTTATAATGCATTCCCTTTAGTCTAAAACACAATCTCTTGCCCTGAAACAGTGTTTAAGGTGAATACAAAGCTGTTTCATAGTGTCAAAAAGGTAAAGAACAAAGTTTCAATGTAAAGATTCTTCTTATAATGCAGTCTCTTTTAGTCTAAAACACAATCTCTTGCCCTGAAACAGTGTTTAAGGTGTATACAAAGCTGTTTCAAAGTGTCAAAAAGGTAAAGAACAGAGTTTCAAAGTAAAGATTCTTCTTATAATGCATTCCCTTTTAGTCTAAAACACAATCTCTTGCCCTGAAACAGTGTTTAAGGCGAATACAAAGCTGTTTCACAGTGTGAAAAAGGTAAAGAACAGAGTTTCAAAGTAAAGATTCTTAATATAATGCATTCCCTTTTAGTCTAAAACACAATCTCTTGCCCTGAAACAGTGTTTAAGGTGAATACAAAGCTGTTTCATAGTGTCAAAAAGGTAAAGAACAGATTTCAAAGTAAAGATTCTTCTTATAATGCATTCCCTTTAGTCTAAAACACAATCTCTTGCCCTGAAACAGTGTTTAAGGTAAATACAAAGCTGTTTCATAGTGTCAAAAAGGTAAAGAACAGAGTTTCAAAGTAAAGATTCTTCTTATAATGCATTCCCTTTTAGTCTAAAACACAATCTCTTGCCCTGAAACAGTGTTTAAGGTGAATACAAAGCTGTTTCATAGTGTCAAAAAGGTAAAGAACAGAGTTTCAAAGTAAAGATTCTTCTTATAATGCAGTCTCTTTTAGTCTAAAACACAATCTCTTGCCCTGAAACAGTGTTTAAGGTGAATAGAAAGCTGTTTCATAGTGTCAAAAAGGTAAAGAACAAAGTTTCAAAGTAAAGATTCTTCTTATAATGCAGTCTCTTTTAGTCTAAAACACAATCTCTTGCCCTGAAACAGTGTTTAAGGCGAATACAAAGCTGTTTCACAGTGTGAAAAAGGTAAAGAACAGAGTTTCAAAGTAAAGATTCTTCTTATAATGCATTCCCTTTTAGTCTAAAACACAATCTCTTGCCCTGAAACAGTGTTTAAGGTGAATACAAAGCTGTTTCATAGTGTGAAAAACGTAAAGAACAGAGTTTCAAAGTAAAGATTCTTCTTATAATGCATTCCCTTTTAGTCTAAAACACAATCTCTTGCCCTGAAACAGTGTTTAAGGTGAATACAAAGCTGTTTCATAGTGTCAAAAAGGTAAAGAACAGATTTCAAAGTAAAGATTCTTCTTATAATGCATTCCCTTTTAGTCTAAAACACAATCTCTTGCCCTGAAACAGTGTTTAAGGTGAATACAAAGCTGTTTCAAAGTGTCAAAAAGGTAAAGAACAGAGTTTCAAAGTAAAGATTCTTCTTATAATGCAGTCTCTTTTAGTCTAAAACACAATCTCTTGCCCTGAAACAGTGTTTAAGGTGAATAGAAAGCTGTTTCATAGTGTCAAAAAGGTAAAGAACAAAGTTTCAAAGTAAAGATTCTTCTTATAATGCAGTCTCTTTTAGTCTAAAACACAATCTCTTGCCCTGAAACAGTGTTTAAGGTGTATACAAAGGTGTTTTAAAGTGTCAAAAAGGTAAAGAACAGAGTTTCAAAGTAAAGATTCTTCTTATAATGCATTCCCTTTTAGTCTAAAACACAATCTCTTGCCCTGAAACAGTGTTTAAGGCGAATACAAAGCTGTTTCACAGTGTGAAAAAGACAAAGAACAGAGTTTCAAAGTAAAGTTTCTTCTTATAATGCATTCCCTTTAGTCTAAAACACAATCTCTTGCACTGAAACAGTGTTTAAGGCGAGTACAAAGCTGTTTCACAGTGTGAAAAAGGTAAAGAACAGAGTTTCAAAGTAAAGATTCTTCTTATAATGCATTCCTGTTTAGTCTAAAACACAATCTCTTGCCCTGAAACAGTGTTTAAGGTAAATACAAAGCTGTTTCATAGTGTGAAAAAGGTAAAGAACAGAGTTTCAAATTAAAGATTCTTCTTATAATGCATTCCCTTTAGTCTAAAACACAATCTCTTGCCCTGAAACAGTGTTTAAGGTGAATACAAAGCTGTTTCATAGTGTGAAAAAGGTAAAGAACAGAGTTTCAAAGTAAAGATTCTTCTTATAATGCATTCTCTTTTAGTCTAAAACACAATCTCTTGCCCTGAAACAGTGTTTAAGGTGAATACAAAGCTGTTTCATAGTGTCAAAAAGGTAAAGAACAGATTTCAAAGTAAAGATTCTTCTTAAAATGCATTCCCGTTTAGTCTAAAACACAATCTCTTGCCCTGAAACAGTGTTTAAGGTGAATACAAAGCTGTTTCATAGTGTGAAAAAGGTAAAGAACAGAGTTTCAAAATAAAGATTCTTCTTATAATGCAGTCTCTTTTAGTCTAAAACACAATCTCTTGCCCTGAAACAGTGTTTAAGGTGAATAGAAAGCTGTTTCATAGTGTCAAAAAGGTAAAGAACAAAGTTTCAAAGTAAAGATTCTTCTTATAATGCAGTCTCTTTTAGTCTAAAACACAATCTCTTGCACTGAAACAGTGTTTAAGGCGAGTACAAAGCTGTTTCACAGTGTGAAAAAGGTAAAGAACAGAGTTTCAAAGTAAAGATTCTTCTTATAATGCATTCCCGTTTAGTCTAAAACACAATCTCTTGCCCTGAAACAGTGTTTAAGGTAAATACAAAGCTGTTTCATAGTGTGAAAAAGGTAAAGAACAGAGTTTCAAATTAAAGATTCTTCTTATAATGCATTCCCTTTAGTCTAAAACACAATCTCTTGCCCTGAAACAGTGTTTAAGGTGAATACAAAGCTGTTTCATAGTGTCAAAAAGGTAAAGAACAAAGTTTCAATGTAAAGATTCTTCTTATAATGCAGTCTCTTTTAGTCTAAAACACAATCTCTTGCCCTGAAACAGTGTTTAAGGTGTATACAAAGCTGTTTCAAAGTGTCAAAAAGGTAAAGAACAGAGTTTCAAAGTAAAGATTCTTCTTATAATGCATTCCCTTTTAGTCTAAAACACAATCTCTTGCCCTGAAACAGTTTAAGGCGAATACAAAGCTGTTTCACAGTGTGAAAAAGGTAAAGAACAGAGTTTCAAAGTAAAGATTCTTCTTATAATGCATTCCCTTTTAGTCTAAAACACAATCTCTTGCCCTGAAACAGTGTTTAAGGTGAATACAAAGCTGTTTCATAGTGTCAAAAAGGTAAAGAACAGATTTCAAAGTAAAGATTCTTCTTATAATGCATTCCCTTTAGTCTAAAACACAATCTCTTGCCCTGAAACAGTGTTTAACGTAAATACAAAGCTGTTTCATAGTGTCAAAAAGGTAAAGAACAGAGTTTCAAAGTAAAGATTCTTCTTATAATGCATTCCCTTTTAGTCTAAAACACAATCTCTTGCCCTGAAACAGTGTTTAAGGTGAATACAAAGCTGTTTCATAGTGTCAAAAAGGTAAAGAACAGAGTTTCAAAGTAAAGATTCTTCTTATAATGCAGTCTCTTTTAGTCTAAAACACAATCTCTTGCCCTGAAACAGTGTTTAAGGTGAATAGAAAGCTGTTTCATAGTGTCAAAAAGGTAAAGAACAAAGTTTCAAAGTAAAGATTCTTCTTATAATGCAGTCTCTTTTAGTCTAAAACACAATCTCTTGCCCTGAAACAGTGTTTAAGGTGTATACAAAGCTGTTTTAAAGTGTCAAAAAGGTAAAGAACAGAGTTTCAAAGTAAAGATTCTTCTTATAATGCATTCCCTTTTAGTCTAAAACACAATCTCTTGCCCTGAAACAGTGTTTAAGGCGAACATAAAGCTGTTTCACAGTGTGAAAAAGATAAAGAACAGAGTTTCAAAGTAAAGATTCTTCTTATAATGCATTCCCTTTAGTCTAAAACACAATCTCTTGCACTGAAACAGTGTTTAAGGCGAGTACAAAGCTGTTTCACAGTGTGAAAAAGGTAAAGAACAGAGTTTCAAAGTAAAGATTCTTCTTATAATGCATTCCTGTTTAGTCTAAAACACAATCTCTTGCCCTGAAACAGTGTTTAAGGCGAATACAAAGCTGTTTCACAGTGTGAAAAAGATAAAGAACAGAGTTTCAAAGTAAAGATTCTTCTTATAATGCATTCCCTTTAGTCTAAAACACAATCTCTTGCACTGAAACAGTGTTTAAGGCGAGTACAAAGCTGTTTCACAGTGTGAAAAAGGTAAAGAACAGAGTTTCAAAGTAAAGATTCTTCTTATAATGCATTCCTGTTTAGTCTAAAACACAATCTCTTGCCCTGAAACAGTGTTTAAGGTAAATACAAAGCTGTTTCATAGTGTGAAAAAGGTAAAGAACAGAGTTTGAAATTAAAGATTCTTCTTATAATGCATTCCCTTTAGTCTAAAACACAATCTCTTGCCCTGAAACAGTGTTTAAGGTGAATACAAAGCTGTTTCATAGTGTCAAAAAGGTAAAGAACAGAGTTTCAAAGTAAAGATTCTTCTTATAATGCATTCCCTTTAGTCTAAAACACAATCTCTTGCACTGAAACAGTGTTTAAGGTAAATACAAAGCTGTTTCATAGTGTCAAAAAGGTAAAGAACAGAGTTTCAAAGTAAAGATTCTTCTTATAATGCATTCCCTTTTAGTCTAAAACACAATCTCTTGCCCTGAAACAGTGTTTAAGGTGAATACAAAGCTGTTTCATAGTGTCAAAAAGGTAAAGAACAGAGTTTCAAAATAAAGATTCTTCTTATAATGCAGTCTCTTTTAGTCTAAAACACAATCTCTTGCCCTGAAACAGTGTTTAAGGTGAATAGAAAGCTGTTTCATAGTGTCAAAAAGGTAAAGAACAGAGTTTCAAATTAAAGATTCTTCTTATAATGCATTCCCTTTAGTCTAAAACACAATCTCTTGCCCTGAAACAGTGTTTAAGGCGAATACAAAGCTGTTTCACAGTGTGAAAAAGGTAAAGAACAGAGTTTCAAAGTAAAGATTCTTCTTATAATGCATTCCCTTTTAGTCTAAAACACAATCTCTTGCCCTGAAACAGTGTTTAAGGTGAATACAAAGCTGTTTCATAGTGTGAAAAAGGTAAAGAACAGAGTTTCAAAGTAAAGATTCTTCTTATAATGCAGTCTCTTTTAGTCTAAAACACAATCTCTTGCCCTGAAACAGTGTTTAAGGTGTATACAAAGCTGTTTTAAAGTGTCAAAAAGGTAAAGAACAGAGTTTCAAAGTAAAGATTCTTCTTATAATGCATTCCCTTTTAGTCTAAAACACAATCTCTTGCCCTGAAACAGTGTTTAAGGCGAACATAAAGCTGTTTCACAGTGTGAAAAAGATAAAGAACAGAGTTTCAAAGTAAAGATTCTTCTTATAATGCATTCCCTTTAGTCTAAAACACAATCTCTTGCACTGAAACAGTGTTTAAGGCGAGTACAAAGCTGTTTCACAGTGTGAAAAAGGTAAAGAACAGAGTTTCAAAGTAAAGATTCTTCTTATAATGCATTCCTGTTTAGTCTAAAAGACAATCTCTTGCCCTGAAACAGTGTTTAAGGCGAATACAAAGCTGTTTCACAGTGTGAAAAAGATAAAGAACAGAGTTTCAAAGTAAAGATTCTTCTTATAATGCATTCCCTTTAGTCTAAAACACAATCTCTTGCACTGAAACAGTGTTTAAGGCGAGTACAAAGCTGTTTCACAGTGTGAAAAAGGTAAAGAACAGAGTTTCAAAGTAAAGATTCTTCTTATAATGCATTCCTGTTTAGTCTAAAACACAATCTCTTGCCCTGAAACAGTGTTTAAGGTAAATACAAAGCTGTTTCATAGTGTGAAAAAGGTAAAGAACAGAGTTTGAAATTAAAGATTCTTCTTATAATGCATTCCCTTTAGTCTAAAACACAATCTCTTGCCCTGAAACAGTGTTTAAGGTGAATACAAAGCTGTTTCATAGTGTCAAAAAGGTAAAGAACAGAGTTTCAAAGTAAAGATTCTTCTTATAATGCATTCCCTTTAGTCTAAAACACAATCTCTTGCACTGAAACAGTGTTTAAGGTAAATACAAAGCTGTTTCATAGTGTCAAAAAGGTAAAGAACAGAGTTTCAAAGTAAAGATTCTTCTTATAATGCATTCCCTTTTAGTCTAAAACACAATCTCTTGCCCTGAAACAGTGTTTAAGGTGAATAGAAAGCTGTTTCATAGTGTCAAAAAGGTAAAGAACAGAGTTTCAAATTAAAGATTCTTCTTATAATGCATTCCCTTTAGTCTAAAACACAATCTCTTGCCCTGAAACAGTGTTTAAGGCGAATACAAAGCTGTTTCACAGTGTGAAAAAGGTAAAGAACAGAGTTTCAAAGTAAAGATTCTTCTTATAATGCATTCCCTTTTAGTCTAAAACACAATCTCTTGCCCTGAAACAGTGTTTAAGGTGAATACAAAGCTGTTTCATAGTGTGAAAAAGGTAAAGAACAGAGTTTCAAAGTAAAGATTCTTCTTATAATGCATTCCCTTTTAGTCTAAAACACAATCTCTTGCCCTGAAACAGTGTTTAAGGTAAATACAAAGCTGTTTCATAGTGTGAAAAAGGTAAAGAACAGAGTTTCAAATTAAAGATTCTTCTTATAATGCATTCCCTTTAGTCTAAAACACAATCTCTTGCCCTGAAACAGTGTTTAAGGTGAATACAAAGCTGTTTCATAGTGTGAAAAAGGTAAAGAACAGAGTTTCAAAGTAAAGATTCTTCTTATAATGCATTCTCTTTTAGTCTAAAACACAATCTCTTGCCCTGAAACAGTGTTTAAGGTGAATACAAAGCTGTTTCATAGTGTCAAAAAGGTAAAGAACAGATTTCAAAGTAAAGATTCTTCTTAAAATGCATTCCCGTTTAGTCTAAAACACAATCTCTTGCCCTGAAACAGTGTTTAAGGTAAATACAAAGCTGTTTCATAGTGTCAAAAAGGTAAAGAACAGAGTTTCAAAGTAAAGATTCTTCTTATAATGCATTCCCTTTTAGTGTAAAACACAATCTCTTGCCCTGAAACAGTGTTTAAGGTGAATACAAAGCTGTTTCATAGTGTCAAAAAGGTAAAGAACAGAGTTTCAAAGTAAAGATTCTTCTTATAATGCATTCCCTTTAGTCTAAAACACAATCTCTTGCACTGAAACAGTGTTTAAGGTAAATACAAAGCTGTTTCATAGTGTCAAAAAGGTAAAGAACAGAGTTTCAAAGTAAAGATTCTTCTTATAATGCATTCCCTTTTAGTCTAAAACACAATCTCTTGCCCTGAAACAGTGTTTAAGGTGAATACAAAGCTGTTTCATAGTGTGAAAAAGGTAAAGAACAGAGTTTCAAAATAAAGATTCTTCTTATAATGCAGTCTCTTTTAGTCTAAAACACAATCTCTTGCCCTGAAACAGTGTTTAAGGTGAATAGAAAGCTGTTTCATAGTGTCAAAAAGGTAAAGAACAAAGTTTCAAAGTAAAGATTCTTCTTATAATGCAGTCTCTTTTAGTCTAAAACACAATCTCTTGCACTGAAACAGTGTTTAAGGCGAGTACAAAGCTGTTTCACAGTGTGAAAAAGGTAAAGAACAGAGTTTCAAAGTAAAGATTCTTCTTATAATGCATTCCCGTTTAGTCTAAAACACAATCTCTTGCCCTGAAACAGTGTTTAAGGTAAATACAAAGCTGTTTCATAGTGTGAAAAAGGTAAAGAACAGAGTTTCAAATTAAAGATTCTTCTTATAATGCATTCCCTTTAGTCTAAAACACAATCTCTTGCCCTGAAACAGTGTTTAAGGTGAATACAAAGCTGTTTCATAGTGTCAAAAAGGTAAAGAACAAAGTTTCAATGTAAAGATTCTTCTTATAATGCAGTCTCTTTTAGTCTAAAACACAATCTCTTGCCCTGAAACAGTGTTTAAGGTGTATACAAAGCTGTTTCAAAGTGTCAAAAAGGTAAAGAACAGAGTTTCAAAGTAAAGATTCTTCTTATAATGCATTCCCTTTTAGTCTAAAACACAATCTCTTGCCCTGAAACAGTGTTTAAGGCGAATACAAAGCTGTTTCACAGTGTGAAAAAGGTAAAGAACAGAGTTTCAAAGTAAAGATTCTTCTTATAATGCATTCCCTTTTAGTCTAAAACACAATCTCTTGCCCTGAAACAGTGTTTAAGGTGAATACAAAGCTGTTTCATAGTGTCAAAAAGGTAAAGAACAGATTTCAAAGTAAAGATTCTTCTTATAATGCATTCCCTTTAGTCTAAAACACAATCTCTTGCCCTGAAACAGTGTTTAACGTAAATACAAAGCTGTTTCATAGTGTCAAAAAGGTAAAGAACAGAGTTTCAAAGTAAAGATTCTTCTTATAATGCATTCCCTTTTAGTCTAAAACACAATCTCTTGCCCTGAAACAGTGTTTAAGGTGAATACAAAGCTGTTTCATAGTGTCAAAAAGGTAAAGAACAGAGTTTCAAAGTAAAGATTCTTCTTATAATGCAGTCTCTTTTAGTCTAAAACACAATCTCTTGCCCTGAAACAGTGTTTAAGGTGAATAGAAAGCTGTTTCATAGTGTCAAAAAGGTAAAGAACAAAGTTTCAAAGTAAAGATTCTTCTTATAATGCAGTCTCTTTTAGTCTAAAACACAATCTCTTGCCCTGAAACAGTGTTTAAGGTGTATACAAAGCTGTTTTAAAGTGTCAAAAAGGTAAAGAACAGAGTTTCAAAGTAAAGATTCTTCTTATAATGCATTCCCTTTTAGTCTAAAACACAATCTCTTGCCCTGAAACAGTGTTTAAGGCGAACATAAAGCTGTTTCACAGTGTGAAAAAGATAAAGAACAGAGTTTCAAAGTAAAGATTCTTCTTATAATGCATTCCCTTTAGTCTAAAACACAATCTCTTGCACTGAAACAGTGTTTAAGGCGAGTACAAAGCTGTTTCACAGTGTGAAAAAGGTAAAGAACAGAGTTTCAAAGTAAAGATTCTTCTTATAATGCATTCCTGTTTAGTCTAAAACACAATCTCTTGCCCTGAAACAGTGTTTAAGGCGAATACAAAGCTGTTTCACAGTGTGAAAAAGATAAAGAACAGAGTTTCAAAGTAAAGATTCTTCTTATAATGCATTCCCTTTAGTCTAAAACACAATCTCTTGCACTGAAACAGTGTTTAAGGCGAGTACAAAGCTGTTTCACAGTGTGAAAAAGGTAAAGAACAGAGTTTCAAAGTAAAGATTCTTCTTATAATGCATTCCTGTTTAGTCTAAAACACAATCTCTTGCCCTGAAACAGTGTTTAAGGTAAATACAAAGCTGTTTCATAGTGTGAAAAAGGTAAAGAACAGAGTTTGAAATTAAAGATTCTTCTTATAATGCATTCCCTTTAGTCTAAAACACAATCTCTTGCCCTGAAACAGTGTTTAAGGTGAATACAAAGCTGTTTCATAGTGTCAAAAAGGTAAAGAACAGAGTTTCAAAGTAAAGATTCTTCTTATAATGCATTCCCTTTAGTCTAAAACACAATCTCTTGCACTGAAACAGTGTTTAAGGTAAATACAAAGCTGTTTCATAGTGTCAAAAAGGTAAAGAACAGAGTTTCAAAGTAAAGATTCTTCTTATAATGCATTCCCTTTTAGTCTAAAACACAATCTCTTGCCCTGAAACAGTGTTTAAGGTGAATACAAAGCTGTTTCATAGTGTCAAAAAGGTAAAGAACAGAGTTTCAAAATAAAGATTCTTCTTATAATGCAGTCTCTTTTAGTCTAAAACACAATCTCTTGCCCTGAAACAGTGTTTAAGGTGAATAGAAAGCTGTTTCATAGTGTCAAAAAGGTAAAGAACAGAGTTTCAAATTAAAGATTCTTCTTATAATGCATTCCCTTTAGTCTAAAACACAATCTCTTGCCCTGAAACAGTGTTTAAGGTGAATACAAAGCTGTTTCACAGTGTGAAAAAGGTAAAGAACAGAGTTTCAAAGTAAAGATTCTTCTTATAATGCATTCCCTTTTATTCTAAAACACAATCTCTTGCCCTGAAACAGTGTTTAAGGTGAATACAAAGCTGTTTCATAGTGTGAAAAAGGTAAAGAACAGAGTTTCAAAGTAAAGATTCTTCTTATAATGCAGTCTCTTTTAGTCTAAAACACAATCTCTTGCCCTGAAACAGTGTTTAAGGTGTATACAAAGCTGTTTTAAAGTGTCAAAAAGGTAAAGAACAGAGTTTCAAAGTAAAGATTCTTCTTATAATGCATTCCCTTTTAGTCTAAAACACAATCTCTTGCCCTGAAACAGTGTTTAAGGCGAACATAAAGCTGTTTCACAGTGTGAAAAAGATAAAGAACAGAGTTTCAAAGTAAAGATTCTTCTTATAATGCATTCCCTTTAGTCTAAAACACAATCTCTTGCACTGAAACAGTGTTTAAGGCGAGTACAAAGCTGTTTCACAGTGTGAAAAAGGTAAAGAACAGAGTTTCAAAGTAAAGATTCTTCTTATAATGCATTCCTGTTTAGTCTAAAACACAATCTCTTGCCCTGAAACAGTGTTTAAGGCGAATACAAAGCTGTTTCACAGTGTGAAAAAGATAAAGAACAGAGTTTCAAAGTAAAGATTCTTCTTATAATGCATTCCCTTTAGTCTAAAACACAATCTCTTGCACTGAAACAGTGTTTAAGGCGAGTACAAAGCTGTTTCACAGTGTGAAAAAGGTAAAGAACAGAGTTTCAAAGTAAAGATTCTTCTTATAATGCATTCCTGTTTAGTCTAAAACACAATCTCTTGCCCTGAAACAGTGTTTAAGGTAAATACAAAGCTGTTTCATAGTGTGAAAAAGGTAAAGAACAGAGTTTCAAAGTAAAGATTCTTCTTATAATGCATTCCCTTTAGTCTAAAACACAATCTCTTGCCCTGAAACAGTGTTTAAGGTGAATAGAAAGCTGTTTCATAGTGTCAAAAAGGTAAAGAACAAAGTTTCAAAGTAAAGATTCTTCTTATAATGCAGTCTCTTTTAGTCTAAAACACAATCTCTTGCCCTGAAACAGTGTTTAAGGTGTATACAAAGCTGTTTTAAAGTGTCAAAAAGGTAAAGAACAGAGTTTCAAAGTAAAGATTCTTCTTATAATGCATTCCCTTTTAGTCTAAAACACAATCTCTTGCCCTGAAACAGTGTTTAAGGTGTATACAAAGCTGTTTTAAAGTGTCAAAAAGGTAAAGAACAGAGTTTCAAAGTAAAGATTCTTCTTATAATGCATTCCCTTTTAGTCTAAAACACAATCTCTTGCCCTGAAACAGTGTTTAAGGCGAACATAAAGCTGTTTCACAGTGTGAAAAAGATAAAGAACAGAGTTTCAAAGTAAAGATTCTTCTTATAATGCATTCCCTTTAGTCTAAAACACAATCTCTTGCACTGAAACAGTGTTTAAGGCGAGTACAAAGCTGTTTCACAGTGTGAAAAAGGTAAAGAACAGAGTTTCAAAGTAAAGATTCTTCTTATAATGCATTCCTGTTTAGTCTAAAACACAATCTCTTGCCCTGAAACAGTGTTTAAGGCGAATACAAAGCTGTTTCACAGTGTGAAAAAGATAAAGAACAGAGTTTCAAAGTAAAGATTCTTCTTATAATGCATTCCCTTTAGTCTAAAACACAATCTCTTGCACTGAAACAGTGTTTAAGGCGAGTACAAAGCTGTTTCACAGTGTGAAAAAGGTAAAGAACAGAGTTTCAAAGTAAAGATTCTTCTTATAATGCATTCCTGTTTAGTCTAAAACACAATCTCTTGCCCTGAAACAGTGTTTAAGGTAAATACAAAGCTGTTTCATAGTGTGAAAAAGGTAAAGAACAGAGTTTGAAATTAAAGATTCTTCTTATAATGCATTCCCTTTAGTCTAAAACACAATCTCTTGCCCTGAAACAGTGTTTAAGGTGAATACAAAGCTGTTTCATAGTGTCAAAAAGGTAAAGAACAGAGTTTCAAAGTAAAGATTCTTCTTATAATGCATTCCCTTTAGTCTAAAACACAATCTCTTGCACTGAAACAGTGTTTAAGGTAAATACAAAGCTGTTTCATAGTGTCAAAAAGGTAAAGAACAGAGTTTCAAAGTAAAGATTCTTCTTATAATGCATTCCCTTTTAGTCTAAAACACAATCTCTTGCCCTGAAACAGTGTTTAAGGTGAATACAAAGCTGTTTCATAGTGTCAAAAAGGTAAAGAACAGAGTTTCAAAATAAAGATTCTTCTTATAATGCAGTCTCTTTTAGTCTAAAACACAATCTCTTGCCCTGAAACAGTGTTTAAGGTGAATAGAAAGCTGTTTCATAGTGTCAAAAAGGTAAAGAACAGAGTTTCAAATTAAAGATTCTTCTTATAATGCATTCCCTTTAGTCTAAAACACAATCTCTTGCCCTGAAACAGTGTTTAAGGCGAATACAAAGCTGTTTCACAGTGTGAAAAAGGTAAAGAACAGAGTTTCAAAGTAAAGATTCTTCTTATAATGCATTCCCTTTTATTCTAAAACACAATCTCTTGCCCTGAAACAGTGTTTAAGGTGAATACAAAGCTGTTTCATAGTGTGAAAAAGGTAAAGAACAGAGTTTCAAAGTAAAGATTCTTCTTATAATGCAGTCTCTTTTAGTCTAAAACACAATCTCTTGCCCTGAAACAGTGTTTAAGGTGTATACAAAGCTGTTTTAAAGTGTCAAAAAGGTAAAGAACAGAGTTTCAAAGTAAAGATTCTTCTTATAATGCATTCCCTTTTAGTCTAAAACACAATCTCTTGCCCTGAAACAGTGTTTAAGGCGAACATAAAGCTGTTTCACAGTGTGAAAAAGATAAAGAACAGAGTTTCAAAGTAAAGATTCTTCTTATAATGCATTCCCTTTAGTCTAAAACACAATCTCTTGCACTGAAACAGTGTTTAAGGCGAGTACAAAGCTGTTTCACAGTGTGAAAAAGGTAAAGAACAGAGTTTCAAAGTAAAGATTCTTCTTATAATGCATTCCTGTTTAGTCTAAAACACAATCTCTTGCCCTGAAACAGTGTTTAAGGCGAATACAAAGCTGTTTCACAGTGTGAAAAAGATAAAGAACAGAGTTTCAAAGTAAAGATTCTTCTTATAATGCATTCCCTTTAGTCTAAAACACAATCTCTTGCACTGAAACAGTGTTTAAGGCGAGTACAAAGCTGTTTCACAGTGTGAAAAAGGTAAAGAACAGAGTTTCAAAGTAAAGATTCTTCTTATAATGCATTCCTGTTTAGTCTAAAACACAATCTCTTGCCCTGAAACAGTGTTTAAGGTAAATACAAAGCTGTTTCATAGTGTGAAAAAGGTAAAGAACAGAGTTTGAAATTAAAGATTCTTCTTATAATGCATTCCCTTTAGTCTAAAACACAATCTCTTGCACTGAAACAGTGTTTAAGGTAAATACAAAGCTGTTTCATAGTGTCAAAAAGGTAAAGAACAGAGTTTCAAAGTAAAGATTCTTCTTATAATGCATTCCCTTTTAGTCTAAAACACAATCTCTTGCCCTGAAACAGTGTTTAAGGTGAATAGAAAGCTGTTTCATAGTGTCAAAAAGGTAAAGAACAGAGTTTCAAATTAAAGATTCTTCTTATAATGCATTCCCTTTAGTCTAAAACACAATCTCTTGCCCTGAAACAGTGTTTAAGGCGAATACAAAGCTGTTTCACAGTGTGAAAAAGGTAAAGAACAGAGTTTCAAAGTAAAGATTCTTCTTATAATGCATTCCCTTTTAGTCTAAAACACAATCTCTTGCCCTGAAACAGTGTTTAAGGTGAATACAAAGCTGTTTCATAGTGTGAAAAAGGTAAAGAACAGAGTTTCAAAGTAAAGATTCTTCTTATAATGCATTCCCTTTTAGTCTAAAACACAATCTCTTGCCCTGAAACAGTGTTTAAGGTGAATACAAAGCTGTTTCATAGTGTCAAAAAGGTAAAGAACAGATTTCAAAGTACAGATTCTTCTTTTAATGCATTCTCTTTTAGTCTAAAACACAATCTCTTGCCCTGAAACAGTGTTTAAGGTGAATACAAAGCTGTTTCATAGTGTCAAAAAGGTAAAGAACAGATTTCAAAGTAAAGATTCTTCTTATAATGCATTCCCTTTAGTCTAAAACACAATCTCTTGCCCTGAAACAGTGTTTAAGGTAAATACAAAGCTGTTTCATAGTGTCAAACAGGTAAAGAACAGAGTTTCAAAGTAAAGATTCTTCTTATAATGCATTCCCTTTTAGTCTAAAACACAATCTCTTGCCCTGAAACAGTGTTTAAGGTGAATACAAAGCTGTTTCATAGTGTCAAAAAGGTAAAGAACAAAGTTTCAAAGTAAAGATTCTTCTTATAATGCAGTCTCTTTTAGTCTAAAACACAATCTCTTGCACTGAAACAGTGTTTAAGGCGAGTACAAAGCTGTTTCACAGTGTGAAAAAGGTAAAGAACAGAGTTTCAAAGTAAAGATTCTTCTTATAATGCATTCCCGTTTAGTCTAAAACACAATCTCTTGCCCTGAAACAATGTTTAAGGTAAATACAAAGCTGTTTCATAGTGTGAAAAAGGTAAAGAACAGAGTTTCAAATTAAAGATTCTTCTTATAATGCATTCCCTTTAGTCTAAAACACAATCTCTTGCCCTGAAACAGTGTTTAAGGTGAATACAAAGCTGTTTCATAGTGTCAAAAAGGTAAAGAACAAAGTTTCAATGTAAAGATTCTTCTTATAATGCAGTCTCTTTTAGTCTAAAACACAATCTCTTGCCCTGAAACAGTGTTTAAGGTGTATACAAAGCTGTTTCAAAGTGTCAAAAAGGTAAAGAACAGAGTTTCAAAGTAAAGATTCTTCTTATAATGCATTCCCTTTTAGTCTAAAACACAATCTCTTGCCCTGAAACAGTGTTTAAGGCGAATACAAAGCTGTTTCACAGTGTGAAAAGGTAAAGAACAGAGTTTCAAAGTAAAGATTCTTCTTATAATGCATTCCCTTTTAGTCTAAAACACAATCTCTTGCCCTGAAACAGTGTTTAAGGTGAATACAAAGCTGTTTCATAGTGTGAAAAAGGTAAAGAACAGAGTTTCAAAGTAAAGATTCTTCTTATAATGCATTCCTGTTTAGTCTAAAACACAATCTCTTGCCCTGAAACAGTGTTTAAGGTAAATACAAAGCTGTTTCATAGTGTGAAAAAGGTAAAGAACAGAGTTTGAAATTAAAGATTCTTCTTATAATGCATTCCCTTTAGTCTAAAACACAATCTCTTGCCCTGAAACAGTGTTTAAGGTGAATACAAAGCTGTTTCATAGTGTCAAAAAGGTAAAGAACAGAGTTTCAAAGTAAAGATTCTTCTTATAATGCATTCCCTTTAGTCTAAAACACAATCTCTTGCACTGAAACAGTGTTTAAGGTAAATACAAAGCTGTTTCATAGTGTCAAAAAGGTAAAGAACAGAGTTTCAAAGTAAAGATTCTTCTTATAATGCATTCCCTTTTAGTCTAAAACACAATCTCTTGCCCTGAAACAGTGTTTAAGGTGAATACAAAGCTGTTTCATAGTGTCAAAAAGGTAAAGAACAGAGTTTCAAAATAAAGATTCTTCTTATAATGCAGTCTCTTTTAGTCTAAAACACAATCTCTTGCCCTGAAACAGTGTTTAAGGTGAATAGAAAGCTGTTTCATAGTGTCAAAAAGGTAAAGAACAGAGTTTCAAATTAAAGATTCTTCTTATAATGCATTCCCTTTAGTCTAAAACACAATCTCTTGCCCTGAAACAGTGTTTAAGGCGAATACAAAGCTGTTTCACAGTGTGAAAAAGGTAAAGAACAGAGTTTCAAAGTAAAGATTCTTCTTATAATGCATTCCCTTTTAGTCTAAAACACAATCTCTTGCCCTGAAACAGTGTTTAAGGTGAATACAAAGCTGTTTCATAGTGTGAAAAAGGTAAAGAACAGAGTTTCAAAGTAAAGATTCTTCTTATAATGCAGTCTCTTTTAGTCTAAAACACAATCTCTTGCCCTGAAACAGTGTTTAAGGTGTATACAAAGCTGTTTTAAAGTGTCAAAAAGGTAAAGAACAGAGTTTCAAAGTAAAGATTCTTCTTATAATGCATTCCCTTTTAGTCTAAAACACAATCTCTTGCCCTGAAACAGTGTTTAAGGCGAACATAAAGCTGTTTCACAGTGTGAAAAAGATAAAGAACAGAGTTTCAAAGTAAAGATTCTTCTTATAATGCATTCCCTTTAGTCTAAAACACAATCTCTTGCACTGAAACAGTGTTTAAGGCGAGTACAAAGCTGTTTCACAGTGTGAAAAAGGTAAAGAACAGAGTTTCAAAGTAAAGATTCTTCTTATAATGCATTCCTGTTTAGTCTAAAACACAATCTCTTGCCCTGAAACAGTGTTTAAGGCGAATACAAAGCTGTTTCACAGTGTGAAAAAGATAAAGAACAGAGTTTCAAAGTAAAGATTCTTCTTATAATGCATTCCCTTTAGTCTAAAACACAATCTCTTGCACTGAAACAGTGTTTAAGGCGAGTACAAAGCTGTTTCACAGTGTGAAAAAGGTAAAGAACAGAGTTTCAAAGTAAAGATTCTTCTTATAATGCATTCCTGTTTAGTCTAAAACACAATCTCTTGCCCTGAAACAGTGTTTAAGGTAAATACAAAGCTGTTTCATAGTGTGAAAAAGGTAAAGAACAGAGTTTGAAATTAAAGATTCTTCTTATAATGCATTCCCTTTAGTCTAAAACACAATCTCTTGCCCTGAAACAGTGTTTAAGGTGAATACAAAGCTGTTTCATAGTGTCAAAAAGGTAAAGAACAGAGTTTCAAAGTAAAGATTCTTCTTATAATGCATTCCCTTTAGTCTAAAACACAATCTCTTGCACTGAAACAGTGTTTAAGGTAAATACAAAGCTGTTTCATAGTGTCAAAAAGGTAAAGAACAGAGTTTCAAAGTAAAGATTCTTCTTATAATGCATTCCCTTTAGTCTAAAACACAATCTCTTGCCCTGAAACAGTGTTTAAGGTGAATACAAAGCTGTTTCATAGTGTCAAAAAGGTAAAGAACAGAGTTTCAAAGTAAAGATTCTTCTTATAATGCATTCCCTTTAGTCTAAAACACAATCTCTTGCACTGAAACAGTGTTTAAGGTAAATACAAAGCTGTTTCATAGTGTCAAAAAGGTAAAGAACAGAGTTTCAAAGTAAAGATTCTTCTTATAATGCATTCCCTTTTAGTCTAAAACACAATCTCTTGCCCTGAAACAGTGTTTAAGGTGAATACAAAGCTGTTTCATAGTGTCAAAAAGGTAAAGAACAGAGTTTCAAAATAAAGATTCTTCTTATAATGCAGTCTCTTTTAGTCTAAAACACAATCTCTTGCCCTGAAACAGTGTTTAAGGTGAATAGAAAGCTGTTTCATAGTGTCAAAAAGGTAAAGAACAGAGTTTCAAATTAAAGATTCTTCTTATAATGCATTCCCTTTAGTCTAAAACACAATCTCTTGCCCTGAAACAGTGTTTAAGGCGAATACAAAGCTGTTTCACAGTGTGAAAAAGGTAAAGAACAGAGTTTCAAAGTAAAGATTCTTCTTATAATGCATTCCCTTTTAGTCTAAAACACAATCTCTTGCCCTGAAACAGTGTTTAAGGTGAATACAAAGCTGTTTCATAGTGTGAAAAAGGTAAAGAACAGAGTTTCAAAGTAAAGATTCTTCTTATAATGCAGTCTCTTTTAGTCTAAAACACAATCTCTTGCCCTGAAACAGTGTTTAAGGTGTATACAAAGCTGTTTTAAAGTGTCAAAAAGGTAAAGAACAGAGTTTCAAAGTAAAGATTCTTCTTATAATGCATTCCCTTTTAGTCTAAAACACAATCTCTTGCCCTGAAACAGTGTTTAAGGCGAACATAAAGCTGTTTCACAGTGTGAAAAAGATAAAGAACAGAGTTTCAAAGTAAAGATTCTTCTTATAATGCATTCCCTTTAGTCTAAAACACAATCTCTTGCACTGAAACAGTGTTTAAGGCGAGTACAAAGCTGTTTCACAGTGTGAAAAAGGTAAAGAACAGAGTTTCAAAGTAAAGATTCTTTTTATAATGCATTCCTGTTTAGTCTAAAAGACAATCTCTTGCCCTGAAACAGTGTTTAAGGCGAATACAAAGCTGTTTCACAGTGTGAAAAAGATAAAGAACAGAGTTTCAAAGTAAAGATTCTTCTTATAATGCATTCCCTTTAGTCTAAAACACAATCTCTTGCACTGAAACAGTGTTTAAGGCGAGTACAAAGCTGTTTCACAGTGTGAAAAAGGTAAAGAACAGAGTTTCAAAGTAAAGATTCTTCTTATAATGCATTCCTGTTTAGTCTAAAACACAATCTCTTGCCCTGAAACAGTGTTTAAGGCGAATACAAAGCTGTTTCACAGTGTGAAAAAGATAAAGAACAGAGTTTCAAAGTAAAGATTCTTCTTATAATGCATTCCCTTTAGTCTAAAACACAATCTCTTGCACTGAAACAGTGTTTAAGGCGAGTACAAAGCTGTTTCACAGTGTGAAAAAGGTAAAGAACAGAGTTTCAAAGTAAAGATTCTTCTTATAATGCATTCCTGTTTAGTCTAAAACACAATCTCTTGCCCTGAAACAGTGTTTAAGGTAAATACAAAGCTGTTTCATAGTGTGAAAAAGGTAAAGAACAGAGTTTGAAATTAAAGATTCTTCTTATAATGCATTCCCTTTAGTCTAAAACACAATCTCTTGCCCTGAAACAGTGTTTAAGGTGAATACAAAGCTGTTTCATAGTGTCAAAAAGGTAAAGAACAGAGTTTCAAAGTAAAGATTCTTCTTATAATGCATTCCCTTTAGTCTAAAACACAATCTCTTGCACTGAAACAGTGTTTAAGGTAAATACAAAGCTGTTTCATAGTGTCAAAAAGGTAAAGAACAGAGTTTCAAAGTAAAGATTCTTCTTATAATGCATTCCCTTTTAGTCTAAAACACAATCTCTTGCCCTGAAACAGTGTTTAAGGTGAATACAAAGCTGTTTCATAGTGTCAAAAAGGTAAAGAACAGAGTTTCAAAATAAAGATTCTTCTTATAATGCAGTCTCTTTTAGTCTAAAACACAATCTCTTGCCCTGAAACAGTGTTTAAGGTGAATAGAAAGCTGTTTCATAGTGTCAAAAAGGTAAAGAACAGAGTTTCAAATTAAAGATTCTTCTTATAATGCATTCCCTTTAGTCTAAAACACAATCTCTTGCCCTGAAACAGTGTTTAAGGCGAATACAAAGCTGTTTCACAGTGTGAAAAAGGTAAAGAACAGAGTTTCAAAGTAAAGATTCTTCTTATAATGCATTCCCTTTTATTCTAAAACACAATCTCTTGCCCTGAAACAGTGTTTAAGGTGAATACAAAGCTGTTTCATAGTGTGAAAAAGGTAAAGAACAGAGTTTCAAAGTAAAGATTCTTCTTATAATGCAGTCTCTTTTAGTCTAAAACACAATCTCTTGCCCTGAAACAGTGTTTAAGGTGTATACAAAGCTGTTTTAAAGTGTCAAAAAGGTAAAGAACAGAGTTTCAAAGTAAAGATTCTTCTTATAATGCATTCCCTTTTAGTCTAAAACACAATCTCTTGCCCTGAAACAGTGTTTAAGGCGAACATAAAGCTGTTTCACAGTGTGAAAAAGATAAAGAACAGAGTTTCAAAGTAAAGATTCTTCTTATAATGCATTCCCTTTAGTCTAAAACACAATCTCTTGCACTGAAACAGTGTTTAAGGCGAGTACAAAGCTGTTTCACAGTGTGAAAAAGGTAAAGAACAGAGTTTCAAAGTAAAGATTCTTCTTATAATGCATTCCTGTTTAGTCTAAAACACAATCTCTTGCCCTGAAACAGTGTTTAAGGCGAATACAAAGCTGTTTCACAGTGTGAAAAAGATAAAGAACAGAGTTTCAAAGTAAAGATTCTTCTTATAATGCATTCCCTTTAGTCTAAAACACAATCTCTTGCACTGAAACAGTGTTTAAGGCGAGTACAAAGCTGTTTCACAGTGTGAAAAAGGTAAAGAACAGAGTTTCAAAGTAAAGATTCTTCTTATAATGCATTCCTGTTTAGTCTAAAACACAATCTCTTGCCCTGAAACAGTGTTTAAGGTAAATACAAAGCTGTTTCATAGTGTGAAAAAGGTAAAGAACAGAGTTTGAAATTAAAGATTCTTCTTATAATGCATTCCCTTTAGTCTAAAACACAATCTCTTGCACTGAAACAGTGTTTAAGGTAAATACAAAGCTGTTTCATAGTGTCAAAAAGGTAAAGAACAGAGTTTCAAAGTAAAGATTCTTCTTATAATGCATTCCCTTTTAGTCTAAAACACAATCTCTTGCCCTGAAACAGTGTTTAAGGTGAATAGAAAGCTGTTTCATAGTGTCAAAAAGGTAAAGAACAGAGTTTCAAATTAAAGATTCTTCTTATAATGCATTCCCTTTAGTCTAAAACACAATCTCTTGCCCTGAAACAGTGTTTAAGGCGAATACAAAGCTGTTTCACAGTGTGAAAAAGGTAAAGAACAGAGTTTCAAAGTAAAGATTCTTCTTATAATGCATTCCCTTTTAGTCTAAAACACAATCTCTTGCCCTGAAACAGTGTTTAAGGTGAATACAAAGCTGTTTCATAGTGTGAAAAAGGTAAAGAACAGAGTTTCAAAGTAAAGATTCTTCTTATAATGCATTCCCTTTTAGTCTAAAACACAATCTCTTGCCCTGAAACAGTGTTTAAGGTGAATACAAAGCTGTTTCATAGTGTCAAAAAGGTAAAGAACAGATTTCAAAGTACAGATTCTTCTTTTAATGCATTCTCTTTTAGTCTAAAACACAATCTCTTGCCCTGAAACAGTGTTTAAGGTGAATACAAAGCTGTTTCATAGTGTCAAAAAGGTAAAGAACAGATTTCAAAGTAAAGATTCTTCTTATAATGCATTCCCTTTAGTCTAAAACACAATCTCTTGCCCTGAAACAGTGTTTAAGGTAAATACAAAGCTGTTTCATAGTGTCAAACAGGTAAAGAACAGAGTTTCAAAGTAAAGATTCTTCTTATAATGCATTCCCTTTTAGTCTAAAACACAATCTCTTGCCCTGAAACAGTGTTTAAGGTGAATACAAAGCTGTTTCATAGTGTCAAAAAGGTAAAGAACAAAGTTTCAAAGTAAAGATTCTTCTTATAATGCAGTCTCTTTTAGTCTAAAACACAATCTCTTGCACTGAAACAGTGTTTAAGGCGAGTACAAAGCTGTTTCACAGTGTGAAAAAGGTAAAGAACAGAGTTTCAAAGTAAAGATTCTTCTTATAATGCATTCCCGTTTAGTCTAAAACACAATCTCTTGCCCTGAAACAATGTTTAAGGTAAATACAAAGCTGTTTCATAGTGTGAAAAAGGTAAAGAACAGAGTTTCAAATTAAAGATTCTTCTTATAATGCATTCCCTTTAGTCTAAAACACAATCTCTTGCCCTGAAACAGTGTTTAAGGTGAATACAAAGCTGTTTCATAGTGTCAAAAAGGTAAAGAACAAAGTTTCAATGTAAAGATTCTTCTTATAATGCAGTCTCTTTTAGTCTAAAACACAATCTCTTGCCCTGAAACAGTGTTTAAGGTGTATACAAAGCTGTTTCAAAGTGTCAAAAAGGTAAAGAACAGAGTTTCAAAGTAAAGATTCTTCTTATAATGCATTCCCTTTTAGTCTAAAACACAATCTCTTGCCCTGAAACAGTGTTTAAGGCGAATACAAAGCTGTTTCACAGTGTGAAAAGGTAAAGAACAGAGTTTCAAAGTAAAGATTCTTCTTATAATGCATTCCCTTTTAGTCTAAAACACAATCTCTTGCCCTGAAACAGTGTTTAAGGTGAATACAAAGCTGTTTCATAGTGTGAAAAAGGTAAAGAACAGAGTTTCAAAGTAAAGATTCTTCTTATAATGCATTCCTGTTTAGTCTAAAACACAATCTCTTGCCCTGAAACAGTGTTTAAGGTAAATACAAAGCTGTTTCATAGTGTGAAAAAGGTAAAGAACAGAGTTTGAAATTAAAGATTCTTCTTATAATGCATTCCCTTTAGTCTAAAACACAATCTCTTGCCCTGAAACAGTGTTTAAGGTGAATACAAAGCTGTTTCATAGTGTCAAAAAGGTAAAGAACAGAGTTTCAAAGTAAAGATTCTTCTTATAATGCATTCCCTTTAGTCTAAAACACAATCTCTTGCACTGAAACAGTGTTTAAGGTAAATACAAAGCTGTTTCATAGTGTCAAAAAGGTAAAGAACAGAGTTTCAAAGTAAAGATTCTTCTTATAATGCATTCCCTTTTAGTCTAAAACACAATCTCTTGCCCTGAAACAGTGTTTAAGGTGAATACAAAGCTGTTTCATAGTGTCAAAAAGGTAAAGAACAGAGTTTCAAAATAAAGATTCTTCTTATAATGCAGTCTCTTTTAGTCTAAAACACAATCTCTTGCCCTGAAACAGTGTTTAAGGTGAATAGAAAGCTGTTTCATAGTGTCAAAAAGGTAAAGAACAGAGTTTCAAATTAAAGATTCTTCTTATAATGCATTCCCTTTAGTCTAAAACACAATCTCTTGCCCTGAAACAGTGTTTAAGGCGAATACAAAGCTGTTTCACAGTGTGAAAAAGGTAAAGAACAGAGTTTCAAAGTAAAGATTCTTCTTATAATGCATTCCCTTTTAGTCTAAAACACAATCTCTTGCCCTGAAACAGTGTTTAAGGTGAATACAAAGCTGTTTCATAGTGTGAAAAAGGTAAAGAACAGAGTTTCAAAGTAAAGATTCTTCTTATAATGCAGTCTCTTTTAGTCTAAAACACAATCTCTTGCCCTGAAACAGTGTTTAAGGTGTATACAAAGCTGTTTTAAAGTGTCAAAAAGGTAAAGAACAGAGTTTCAAAGTAAAGATTCTTCTTATAATGCATTCCCTTTTAGTCTAAAACACAATCTCTTGCCCTGAAACAGTGTTTAAGGCGAACATAAAGCTGTTTCACAGTGTGAAAAAGATAAAGAACAGAGTTTCAAAGTAAAGATTCTTCTTATAATGCATTCCCTTTAGTCTAAAACACAATCTCTTGCACTGAAACAGTGTTTAAGGCGAGTACAAAGCTGTTTCACAGTGTGAAAAAGGTAAAGAACAGAGTTTCAAAGTAAAGATTCTTCTTATAATGCATTCCTGTTTAGTCTAAAAGACAATCTCTTGCCCTGAAACAGTGTTTAAGGCGAATACAAAGCTGTTTCACAGTGTGAAAAAGATAAAGAACAGAGTTTCAAAGTAAAGATTCTTCTTATAATGCATTCCCTTTAGTCTAAAACACAATCTCTTGCACTGAAACAGTGTTTAAGGCGAGTACAAAGCTGTTTCACAGTGTGAAAAAGGTAAAGAACAGAGTTTCAAAGTAAAGATTCTTCTTATAATGCATTCCTGTTTAGTCTAAAACACAATCTCTTGCCCTGAAACAGTGTTTAAGGTAAATACAAAGCTGTTTCATAGTGTGAAAAAGGTAAAGAACAGAGTTTGAAATTAAAGATTCTTCTTATAATGCATTCCCTTTAGTCTAAAACACAATCTCTTGCCCTGAAACAGTGTTTAAGGTGAATACAAAGCTGTTTCATAGTGTCAAAAAGGTAAAGAACAGAGTTTCAAAGTAAAGATTCTTCTTATAATGCATTCCCTTTAGTCTAAAACACAATCTCTTGCACTGAAACAGTGTTTAAGGTAAATACAAAGCTGTTTCATAGTGTCAAAAAGGTAAAGAACAGAGTTTCAAAGTAAAGATTCTTCTTATAATGCATTCCCTTTTAGTCTAAAACACAATCTCTTGCCCTGAAACAGTGTTTAAGGTGAATAGAAAGCTGTTTCATAGTGTCAAAAAGGTAAAGAACAGAGTTTCAAATTAAAGATTCTTCTTATAATGCATTCCCTTTAGTCTAAAACACAATCTCTTGCCCTGAAACAGTGTTTAAGGCGAATACAAAGCTGTTTCACAGTGTGAAAAAGGTAAAGAACAGAGTTTCAAAGTAAAGATTCTTCTTATAATGCATTCCCTTTTAGTCTAAAACACAATCTCTTGCCCTGAAACAGTGTTTAAGGTGAATACAAAGCTGTTTCATAGTGTGAAAAAGGTAAAGAACAGAGTTTCAAAGTAAAGATTCTTCTTATAATGCATTCCCTTTTAGTCTAAAACACAATCTCTTGCCCTGAAACAGTGTTTAAGGTAAATACAAAGCTGTTTCATAGTGTGAAAAAGGTAAAGAACAGAGTTTCAAATTAAAGATTCTTCTTATAATGCATTCCCTTTAGTCTAAAACACAATCTCTTGCCCTGAAACAGTGTTTAAGGTGAATACAAAGCTGTTTCATAGTGTGAAAAAGGTAAAGAACAGAGTTTCAAAGTAAAGATTCTTCTTATAATGCATTCTCTTTTAGTCTAAAACACAATCTCTTGCCCTGAAACAGTGTTTAAGGTGAATACAAAGCTGTTTCATAGTGTCAAAAAGGTAAAGAACAGATTTCAAAGTAAAGATTCTTCTTAAAATGCATTCCCGTTTAGTCTAAAACACAATCTCTTGCCCTGAAACAGTGTTTAAGGTAAATACAAAGCTGTTTCATAGTGTCAAAAAGGTAAAGAACAGAGTTTCAAAGTAAAGATTCTTCTTATAATGCATTCCCTTTTAGTGTAAAACACAATCTCTTGCCCTGAAACAGTGTTTAAGGTGAATACAAAGCTGTTTCATAGTGTCAAAAAGGTAAAGAACAGAGTTTCAAAGTAAAGATTCTTCTTATAATGCATTCCCTTTAGTCTAAAACACAATCTCTTGCACTGAAACAGTGTTTAAGGTAAATACAAAGCTGTTTCATAGTGTCAAAAAGGTAAAGAACAGAGTTTCAAAGTAAAGATTCTTCTTATAATGCATTCCCTTTTAGTCTAAAACACAATCTCTTGCCCTGAAACAGTGTTTAAGGTGAATACAAAGCTGTTTCATAGTGTGAAAAAGGTAAAGAACAGAGTTTCAAAATAAAGATTCTTCTTATAATGCAGTCTCTTTTAGTCTAAAACACAATCTCTTGCCCTGAAACAGTGTTTAAGGTGAATAGAAAGCTGTTTCATAGTGTCAAAAAGGTAAAGAACAAAGTTTCAAAGTAAAGATTCTTCTTATAATGCAGTCTCTTTTAGTCTAAAACACAATCTCTTGCACTGAAACAGTGTTTAAGGCGAGTACAAAGCTGTTTCACAGTGTGAAAAAGGTAAAGAACAGAGTTTCAAAGTAAAGATTCTTCTTATAATGCATTCCCGTTTAGTCTAAAACACAATCTCTTGCCCTGAAACAGTGTTTAAGGTAAATACAAAGCTGTTTCATAGTGTGAAAAAGGTAAAGAACAGAGTTTCAAATTAAAGATTCTTCTTATAATGCATTCCCTTTAGTCTAAAACACAATCTCTTGCCCTGAAACAGTGTTTAAGGTGAATACAAAGCTGTTTCATAGTGTCAAAAAGGTAAAGAACAAAGTTTCAATGTAAAGATTCTTCTTATAATGCAGTCTCTTTTAGTCTAAAACACAATCTCTTGCCCTGAAACAGTGTTTAAGGTGTATACAAAGCTGTTTCAAAGTGTCAAAAAGGTAAAGAACAGAGTTTCAAAGTAAAGATTCTTCTTATAATGCATTCCCTTTTAGTCTAAAACACAATCTCTTGCCCTGAAACAGTGTTTAAGGCGAATACAAAGCTGTTTCACAGTGTGAAAAAGGTAAAGAACAGAGTTTCAAAGTAAAGATTCTTCTTATAATGCATTCCCTTTTAGTCTAAAACACAATCTCTTGCCCTGAAACAGTGTTTAAGGTGAATACAAAGCTGTTTCATAGTGTCAAAAAGGTAAAGAACAGATTTCAAAGTAAAGATTCTTCTTATAATGCATTCCCTTTAGTCTAAAACACAATCTCTTGCCCTGAAACAGTGTTTAACGTAAATACAAAGCTGTTTCATAGTGTCAAAAAGGTAAAGAACAGAGTTTCAAAGTAAAGATTCTTCTTATAATGCATTCCCTTTTAGTCTAAAACACAATCTCTTGCCCTGAAACAGTGTTTAAGGTGAATACAAAGCTGTTTCATAGTGTCAAAAAGGTAAAGAACAGAGTTTCAAAGTAAAGATTCTTCTTATAATGCAGTCTCTTTTAGTCTAAAACACAATCTCTTGCCCTGAAACAGTGTTTAAGGTGAATAGAAAGCTGTTTCATAGTGTCAAAAAGGTAAAGAACAAAGTTTCAAAGTAAAGATTCTTCTTATAATGCAGTCTCTTTTAGTCTAAAACACAATCTCTTGCCCTGAAACAGTGTTTAAGGTGTATACAAAGCTGTTTTAAAGTGTCAAAAAGGTAAAGAACAGAGTTTCAAAGTAAAGATTCTTCTTATAATGCATTCCCTTTTAGTCTAAAACACAATCTCTTGCCCTGAAACAGTGTTTAAGGCGAACATAAAGCTGTTTCACAGTGTGAAAAAGATAAAGAACAGAGTTTCAAAGTAAAGATTCTTCTTATAATGCATTCCCTTTAGTCTAAAACACAATCTCTTGCACTGAAACAGTGTTTAAGGCGAGTACAAAGCTGTTTCACAGTGTGAAAAAGGTAAAGAACAGAGTTTCAAAGTAAAGATTCTTCTTATAATGCATTCCTGTTTAGTCTAAAACACAATCTCTTGCCCTGAAACAGTGTTTAAGGCGAATACAAAGCTGTTTCACAGTGTGAAAAAGATAAAGAACAGAGTTTCAAAGTAAAGATTCTTCTTATAATGCATTCCCTTTAGTCTAAAACACAATCTCTTGCACTGAAACAGTGTTTAAGGCGAGTACAAAGCTGTTTCACAGTGTGAAAAAGGTAAAGAACAGAGTTTCAAAGTAAAGATTCTTCTTATAATGCATTCCTGTTTAGTCTAAAACACAATCTCTTGCCCTGAAACAGTGTTTAAGGTAAATACAAAGCTGTTTCATAGTGTGAAAAAGGTAAAGAACAGAGTTTGAAATTAAAGATTCTTCTTATAATGCATTCCCTTTAGTCTAAAACACAATCTCTTGCCCTGAAACAGTGTTTAAGGTGAATACAAAGCTGTTTCATAGTGTCAAAAAGGTAAAGAACAGAGTTTCAAAGTAAAGATTCTTCTTATAATGCATTCCCTTTAGTCTAAAACACAATCTCTTGCACTGAAACAGTGTTTAAGGTAAATACAAAGCTGTTTCATAGTGTCAAAAAGGTAAAGAACAGAGTTTCAAAGTAAAGATTCTTCTTATAATGCATTCCCTTTTAGTCTAAAACACAATCTCTTGCCCTGAAACAGTGTTTAAGGTGAATACAAAGCTGTTTCATAGTGTCAAAAAGGTAAAGAACAGAGTTTCAAAATAAAGATTCTTCTTATAATGCAGTCTCTTTTAGTCTAAAACACAATCTCTTGCCCTGAAACAGTGTTTAAGGTGAATAGAAAGCTGTTTCATAGTGTCAAAAAGGTAAAGAACAGAGTTTCAAATTAAAGATTCTTCTTATAATGCATTCCCTTTAGTCTAAAACACAATCTCTTGCCCTGAAACAGTGTTTAAGGCGAATACAAAGCTGTTTCACAGTGTGAAAAAGGTAAAGAACAGAGTTTCAAAGTAAAGATTCTTCTTATAATGCATTCCCTTTTATTCTAAAACACAATCTCTTGCCCTGAAACAGTGTTTAAGGTGAATACAAAGCTGTTTCATAGTGTGAAAAAGGTAAAGAACAGAGTTTCAAAGTAAAGATTCTTCTTATAATGCAGTCTCTTTTAGTCTAAAACACAATCTCTTGCCCTGAAACAGTGTTTAAGGTGTATACAAAGCTGTTTTAAAGTGTCAAAAAGGTAAAGAACAGAGTTTCAAAGTAAAGATTCTTCTTATAATGCATTCCCTTTTAGTCTAAAACACAATCTCTTGCCCTGAAACAGTGTTTAAGGCGAACATAAAGCTGTTTCACAGTGTGAAAAAGATAAAGAACAGAGTTTCAAAGTAAAGATTCTTCTTATAATGCATTCCCTTTAGTCTAAAACACAATCTCTTGCACTGAAACAGTGTTTAAGGCGAGTACAAAGCTGTTTCACAGTGTGAAAAAGGTAAAGAACAGAGTTTCAAAGTAAAGATTCTTCTTATAATGCATTCCTGTTTAGTCTAAAACACAATCTCTTGCCCTGAAACAGTGTTTAAGGCGAATACAAAGCTGTTTCACAGTGTGAAAAAGATAAAGAACAGAGTTTCAAAGTAAAGATTCTTCTTATAATGCATTCCCTTTAGTCTAAAACACAATCTCTTGCACTGAAACAGTGTTTAAGGCGAGTACAAAGCTGTTTCACAGTGTGAAAAAGGTAAAGAACAGAGTTTCAAAGTAAAGATTCTTCTTATAATGCATTCCTGTTTAGTCTAAAACACAATCTCTTGCCCTGAAACAGTGTTTAAGGTAAATACAAAGCTGTTTCATAGTGTGAAAAAGGTAAAGAACAGAGTTTGAAATTAAAGATTCTTCTTATAATGCATTCCCTTTAGTCTAAAACACAATCTCTTGCACTGAAACAGTGTTTAAGGTAAATACAAAGCTGTTTCATAGTGTCAAAAAGGTAAAGAACAGAGTTTCAAAGTAAAGATTCTTCTTATAATGCATTCCCTTTTAGTCTAAAACACAATCTCTTGCCCTGAAACAGTGTTTAAGGTGAATAGAAAGCTGTTTCATAGTGTCAAAAAGGTAAAGAACAGAGTTTCAAATTAAAGATTCTTCTTATAATGCATTCCCTTTAGTCTAAAACACAATCTCTTGCCCTGAAACAGTGTTTAAGGCGAATACAAAGCTGTTTCACAGTGTGAAAAATGTAAAGAACAGAGTTTCAAAGTAAAGATTCTTCTTATAATGCATTCCCTTTTAGTCTAAAACACAATCTCTTGCCCTGAAACAGTGTTTAAGGTGAATACAAAGCTGTTTCATAGTGTGAAAAAGGTAAAGAACAGAGTTTCAAAGTAAAGATTCTTCTTATAATGCATTCCCTTTTAGTCTAAAACACAATCTCTTGCCCTGAAACAGTGTTTAAGGTGAATACAAAGCTGTTTCATAGTGTCAAAAAGGTAAAGAACAGATTTCAAAGTACAGATTCTTCTTTTAATGCATTCTCTTTTAGTCTAAAACACAATCTCTTGCCCTGAAACAGTGTTTAAGGTGAATACAAAGCTGTTTCATAGTGTCAAAAAGGTAAAGAACAGATTTCAAAGTAAAGATTCTTCTTATAATGCATTCCCTTTAGTCTAAAACACAATCTCTTGCCCTGAAACAGTGTTTAAGGTAAATACAAAGCTGTTTCATAGTGTCAAACAGGTAAAGAACAGAGTTTCAAAGTAAAGATTCTTCTTATAATGCATTCCCTTTTAGTCTAAAACACAATCTCTTGCCCTGAAACAGTGTTTAAGGTGAATACAAAGCTGTTTCATAGTGTCAAAAAGGTAAAGAACAAAGTTTCAAAGTAAAGATTCTTCTTATAATGCAGTCTCTTTTAGTCTAAAACACAATCTCTTGCACTGAAACAGTGTTTAAGGCGAGTACAAAGCTGTTTCACAGTGTGAAAAAGGTAAAGAACAGAGTTTCAAAGTAAAGATTCTTCTTATAATGCATTCCCGTTTAGTCTAAAACACAATCTCTTGCCCTGAAACAATGTTTAAGGTAAATACAAAGCTGTTTCATAGTGTGAAAAAGGTAAAGAACAGAGTTTCAAATTAAAGATTCTTCTTATAATGCATTCCCTTTAGTCTAAAACACAATCTCTTGCCCTGAAACAGTGTTTAAGGTGAATACAAAGCTGTTTCATAGTGTCAAAAAGGTAAAGAACAAAGTTTCAATGTAAAGATTCTTCTTATAATGCAGTCTCTTTTAGTCTAAAACACAATCTCTTGCCCTGAAACAGTGTTTAAGGTGTATACAAAGCTGTTTCATAGTGTGAAAAAGGTAAAGAACAGAGTTTCAAAGTAAAGATTCTTCTTATAATGCAGTCTCTTTTAGTCTAAAACACAATCTCTTGCCCTGAAACAGTGTTTAAGGTGTATACAAAGCTGTTTTAAAGTGTCAAAAAGGTAAAGAACAGAGTTTCAAAGTAAAGATTCTTCTTATAATGCATTCCCTTTTAGTCTAAAACACAATCTCTTGCCCTGAAACAGTGTTTAAGGCGAACATAAAGCTGTTTCACAGTGTGAAAAAGATAAAGAACAGAGTTTCAAAGTAAAGATTCTTCTTATAATGCATTCCCTTTAGTCTAAAACACAATCTCTTGCACTGAAACAGTGTTTAAGGCGAGTACAAAGCTGTTTCACAGTGTGAAAAAGGTAAAGAACAGAGTTTCAAAGTAAAGATTCTTCTTATAATGCATTCCTGTTTAGTCTAAAACACAATCTCTTGCCCTGAAACAGTGTTTAAGGCGAATACAAAGCTGTTTCACAGTGTGAAAAAGATAAAGAACAGAGTTTCAAAGTAAAGATTCTTCTTATAATGCATTCCCTTTAGTCTAAAACACAATCTCTTGCACTGAAACAGTGTTTAAGGCGAGTACAAAGCTGTTTCACAGTGTGAAAAAGGTAAAGAACAGAGTTTCAAAGTAAAGATTCTTCTTATAATGCATTCCTGTTTAGTCTAAAACACAATCTCTTGCCCTGAAACAGTGTTTAAGGTAAATACAAAGCTGTTTCATAGTGTGAAAAAGGTAAAGAACAGAGTTTGAAATTAAAGATTCTTCTTATAATGCATTCCCTTTAGTCTAAAACACAATCTCTTGCACTGAAACAGTGTTTAAGGTAAATACAAAGCTGTTTCATAGTGTCAAAAAGGTAAAGAACAGAGTTTCAAAGTAAAGATTCTTCTTATAATGCATTCCCTTTTAGTCTAAAACACAATCTCTTGCCCTGAAACAGTGTTTAAGGTGAATAGAAAGCTGTTTCATAGTGTCAAAAAGGTAAAGAACAGAGTTTCAAATTAAAGATTCTTCTTATAATGCATTCCCTTTAGTCTAAAACACAATCTCTTGCCCTGAAACAGTGTTTAAGGCGAATACAAAGCTGTTTCACAGTGTGAAAAATGTAAAGAACAGAGTTTCAAAGTAAAGATTCTTCTTATAATGCATTCCCTTTTAGTCTAAAACACAATCTCTTGCCCTGAAACAGTGTTTAAGGTGAATACAAAGCTGTTTCATAGTGTGAAAAAGGTAAAGAACAGAGTTTCAAAGTAAAGATTCTTCTTATAATGCATTCCCTTTTAGTCTAAAACACAATCTCTTGCCCTGAAACAGTGTTTAAGGTGAATACAAAGCTGTTTCATAGTGTCAAAAAGGTAAAGAACAGATTTCAAAGTACAGATTCTTCTTTTAATGCATTCTCTTTTAGTCTAAAACACAATCTCTTGCCCTGAAACAGTGTTTAAGGTGAATACAAAGCTGTTTCATAGTGTCAAAAAGGTAAAGAACAGATTTCAAAGTAAAGATTCTTCTTATAATGCATTCCCTTTAGTCTAAAACACAATCTCTTGCCCTGAAACAGTGTTTAAGGTAAATACAAAGCTGTTTCATAGTGTCAAACAGGTAAAGAACAGAGTTTCAAAGTAAAGATTCTTCTTATAATGCATTCCCTTTTAGTCTAAAACACAATCTCTTGCCCTGAAACAGTGTTTAAGGTGAATACAAAGCTGTTTCATAGTGTCAAAAAGGTAAAGAACAAAGTTTCAAAGTAAAGATTCTTCTTATAATGCAGTCTCTTTTAGTCTAAAACACAATCTCTTGCACTGAAACAGTGTTTAAGGCGAGTACAAAGCTGTTTCACAGTGTGAAAAAGGTAAAGAACAGAGTTTCAAAGTAAAGATTCTTCTTATAATGCATTCCCGTTTAGTCTAAAACACAATCTCTTGCCCTGAAACAATGTTTAAGGTAAATACAAAGCTGTTTCATAGTGTGAAAAAGGTAAAGAACAGAGTTTCAAATTAAAGATTCTTCTTATAATGCATTCCCTTTAGTCTAAAACACAATCTCTTGCCCTGAAACAGTGTTTAAGGTGAATACAAAGCTGTTTCATAGTGTCAAAAAGGTAAAGAACAAAGTTTCAATGTAAAGATTCTTCTTATAATGCAGTCTCTTTTAGTCTAAAACACAATCTCTTGCCCTGAAACAGTGTTTAAGGTGTATACAAAGCTGTTTCAAAGTGTCAAAAAGGTAAAGAACAGAGTTTCAAAGTAAAGATTCTTCTTATAATGCATTCCCTTTTAGTCTAAAACACAATCTCTTGCCCTGAAACAGTGTTTAAGGCGAATACAAAGCTGTTTCACAGTGTGAAAAGGTAAAGAACAGAGTTTCAAAGTAAAGATTCTTCTTATAATGCATTCCCTTTTAGTCTAAAACACAATCTCTTGCCCTGAAACAGTGTTTAAGGTGAATACAAAGCTGTTTCATAGTGTCAAAAAGGTAAAGAACAGATTTCAAAGTAAAGATTCTTCTTATAATGCATTCCCTTTAGTCTAAAACACAATCTCTTGCCCTGAAACAGTGTTTAAGGTAAATACAAAGCTGTTTCATAGTGTCAAAAAGGTAAAGAACAGAGTTTCAAAGTAAAGATTCTTCTTATAATGCATTCCCTTTTAGTCTAAAACACAATCTCTTGCCCTGAAACAGTGTTTAAGGTGAATACAAAGCTGTTTCATAGTGTCAAAAAGGTAAAGAACAGAGTTTCAAATTAAAGATTCTTCTTATAATGCAGTCTCTTTTAGTCTAAAACACAATCTCTTGCCCTGAAACAGTGTTTAAGGTGAATAGAAAGCTGTTTCATAGTGTCAAAAAGGTAAAGAACAAAGTTTCAAAGTAAAGATTCTTCTTATAATGCAGTCTCTTTTAGTCTAAAACACAATCTCTTGCCCTGAAACAGTGTTTAAGGTGAATACAAAGCTGTTTCATAGTGTCAAAAAGGTAAAGAACAGCTTTCAAAGTAAAGATTCTTCTTAAAATGCATTCCCGTTTAGTCTAAAACACAATCTCTTGCCCTGAAACAGTGTTTAAGGTAAATACAAAGCTGTTTCATAGTGTCAAAAAGGTAAAGAACAGAGTTTCAAAGTAAAGATTCTTCTTATAATGCATTCCCTTTAGTCTAAAACACAATCTCTTGCACTGAAACAGTGTTTAAGGTGAATACAAAGCTGTTTCATAGTGTCAAAAAGGTAAAGAACAGAGTTTCAAAGTAAAGATTCTTCTTATAATGCATTCCCTTTTAGTCTAAAACACAATCTCTTGCCCTGAAACAGTGTTTAAGGTGAATACAAAGCTGTTTCATAGTGTCAAAAAGGTAAAGAACAGAGTTTCAAAATAAAGATTCTTCTTATAATGCAGTCTCTTTTAGTCTAAAACACAATCTCTTGCCCTGAAACAGTGTTTAAGGTGAATAGAAAGCTGTTTCATAGTGTCAAAAAGGTAAAGAACAGAGTTTCAAATTAAAGATTCTTCTTATAATGCATTCCCTTTAGTCTAAAACACAATCTCTTGCCCTGAAACAGTGTTTAAGGCGAATACAAAGCTGTTTCACAGTGTGAAAAAGGTAAAGAACAGAGTTTCAAAGTAAAGATTCTTCTTATAATGCATTCCCTTTTAGTCTAAAACACAATCTCTTGCCCTGAAACAGTGTTTAAGGTGAATACAAAGCTGTTTCATAGTGTGAAAAAGGTAAAGAACAGAGTTTCAAAGTAAAGATTCTTCTTATAATGCATTCCCTTTTAGTCTAAAACACAATCTCTTGCCCTGAAACAGTGTTTAAGGTGAATACAAAGCTGTTTCATAGTGTCAAAAAGGTAAAGAACAGATTTCAAAGTAAAGATTCTTCTTTTAATGCATTCTCTTTTAGTCTAAAACACAATCTCTTGCCCTGAAACAGTGTTTAAGGTGAATACAAAGCTGTTTCATAGTGTCAAAAAGGTAAAGAACAGATTTCAAAGTAAAGATTCTTCTTAAAATGCATTCCCGTTTAGTCTAAAACACAATCTCTTGCCCTGAAACAGTGTTTAAGGTAAATACAAAGCTGTTTCATAGTGTCAAAAAGGTAAAGAACAGAGTTTCAAAGTAAAGATTCTTCTTATAATGCATTCCCTTTTAGTCTAAAACACAATCTCTTGCCCTGAAACAGTGTTTAAGGTGAATACAAAGTTGTTTCATAGTGTCAAAAAGGTAAAGAACAGAGTTTCAAAGTAAAGATTCTTCTTATAATGCATTCCCTTTTAGTCTAAAACACAATCTCTTGCCCTGAAACAGTGTTTAAGGCGAATACAAAGCTGTTTCACAGTGTGAAAAAGATAAAGAACAGAGTTTCAAAGTAAAGATTCTTCTTATAATGCATTCCCTTTAGTCTAAAACACAATCTCTTGCACTGAAACAGTGTTTAAGGCGAGTACAAAGCTGTTTCACAGTGTGAAAAAGGTAAAGAACAGAGTTTCAAAGTAAAGATTCTTCTTATAATGCATTCCTGTTTAGTCTAAAACACAATCTCTTGCCCTGAAAAAGTGTTTAAGGTAAATACAAAGCTGTTTCATAGTGTGAAAAAGGTAAAGAACAGAGTTTGAAATTAAAGATTCTTCTTATAATGCATTCCCTTTAGTCTAAAACACAATCTCTTGCCCTGAAACAGTGTTTAAGGTGAATACAAAGCTGTTTCATAGTGTGAAAAAGGTAAAGAACAGAGTTTCAAAGTAAAGATTCTTCTTATAATGCATTCCCTTTTAGTCTAAAACACAATCTCTTGCCCTGAAACAGTGTTTAAGGCGAATACAAAGCTGTTTCACAGTGTGAAAAAGGTAAAGAACAGAGTTTCAAAGTAAAGATTCTTCTTATAATGCATTCCCTTTTAGTCTAAAACACAATCTCTTGCAACTGAAACAGTGTTTAAGGTGAATACAAAGCTGTTTCATAGTGTCAAAAAGGTAAAGAACAGATTTCAAAGTAAAGATTCTTCTTATAATGCATTCCCTTTTAGTCTAAAACACAATCTCTTGCCCTGAAACAGTGTTTAAGGTGAATACAAAGCTGTTTCATAGTGTCAAAAAGGTAAAGAACAGAGTTTCAAAGTAAAGATTCTTCTTATAATGCAGTCTCTTTTAGTCTAAGACACAATCTCTTGCCCTGAAACAGTGTTTAAGGTGAATAGAAAGCTGTTTCATAGTGTCAAAAAGGTAAAGAACAAAGTTTCAAAGTAAAGATTCTTCTTATAATGCAGTCTCTTTTAGTCTAAAACACAATCTCTTGCCCTGAAACAGTGTTTAAGGTGTATACAAAGCTGTTTTAAAGTGTCAAAAAGGTAAAGAACAGAGTTTCAAAGTAAAGATTCTTCTTATAATGCATTCCCTTTTAGTCTAAAACACAATCTCTTGCCCTGAAACAGTGTTTAAGGCGAATACAAAGCTGTTTCACAGTGTGAAAAAGATAAAGAACAGAGTTTCAAAGTAAAGATTCTTCTTATAATGCATTCCCTTTAGTCTAAAACACAATCTCTTGCACTGAAACAGTGTTTAAGGCGAGTACAAAGCTGTTTCACAGTGTGAAAAAGGTAAAGAACAGAGTTTCAAAGTAAAGATTCTTCTTATAATGCATTCCTGTTTAGTCTAAAACACAATCTCTTGCCCTGAAACAGTGTTTAAGGTAAATACAAAGCTGTTTCATAGTGTGAAAAAGGTAAAGAACAGAGTTTGAAATTAAAGATTCTTCTTATAATGCATTCCCTTTAGTCTAAAACACAATCTCTTGCCCTGAAACAGTGTTTAAGGTGAATACAAAGCTGTTTCATAGTGTGAAAAAGGTAAAGAACAGAGTTTCAAAGTAAAGATTCTTCTTATAATGCATTCTCTTTTAGTCTAAAACACAATCTCTTGCCCTGAAACAGTGTTTAAGGTGAATACAAAGCTGTTTCATAGTGTCAAAAAGGTAAAGAACAGCTTTCAAAGTAAAGATTCTTCTTAAAATGCATTCCCGTTTAGTCTAAAACACAATCTCTTGCCCTGAAACAGTGTTTAAGGTAAATACAAAGCTGTTTCATAGTGTCAAAAAGGTAAAGAACAGAGTTTCAAAGTAAAGATTCTTCTTATAATGCATTCCCTTTTAGTCTAAAACACAATCTCTTGCCCTGAAACAGTGTTTAAGGTGAATACAAAGCTGTTTCATAGTGTCAAAAAGGTAAAGAACAGAGTTTCAAAGTAAAGATTCTTCTTATAATGCATTCCCTTTAGTCTAAAACACAATCTCTTGCACTGAAACAGTGTTTAAGGTAAATACAAAGCTGTTTCATAGTGTCAAAAAGGTAAAGAACAGAGTTTCAAAGTAAAGATTCTTCTTATAATGCATTCCCTTTAGTCTAAAACACAATCTCTTGCACTGAAACAGTGTTTAAGGTAAATACAAAGCTGTTTCATAGTGTCAAAAAGGTAAAGAACAGAGTTTCAAAGTAAAGATTCTTCTTATAATGCATTCCCTTTTAGTCTAAAACACAATCTCTTGCCCTGAAACAGTGTTTAAGGTGAATACAAAGCTGTTTCATAGTGTCAAAAAGGTAAAGAACAAGGTTTCAAAATAAAGATTCTTCTTATAATGCAGTCTCTTTTAGTCTAAAACACAATCTCTTGCCCTGAAACAGTGTTTAAGGTGAATAGAAAGCTGTTTCATAGTGTCAAAAAGGTAAAGAACAGAGTTTCAAATTAAAGATTCTTCTTATAATGCATTCCCTTTAGTCTAAAACACAATCTCTTGCCCTGAAACAGTGTTTAAGGCGAATACAAAGCTGTTTCACAGTGTGAAAAAGGTAAAGAACAGAGTTTCAAAGTAAAGATTCTTCTTATAATGCATTCCCTTTTAGTCTAAAACACAATCTCTTGCCCTGAAACAGTGTTTAAGGTGAATACAAAGCTGTTTCATAGTGTGAAAAAGGTAAAGAACAGAGTTTCAAAGTAAAGATTCTTCTTATAATGCATTCCCTTTTAGTCTAAAACACAATCTCTTGCCCTGAAACAGTGTTTAAGGTGAATACAAAGCTGTTTCATAGTGTCAAAAAGGTAAAGAACAGATTTCAAAGTAAAGATTCTTCTTTTAATGCATTCTCTTTTAGTCTAAAACACAATCTCTTGCCCTGAAACAGTGTTTAAGGTGAATACAAAGCTGTTTCATAGTGTCAAAAAGGTAAAGAACAGATTTCAAAGTAAAGATTCTTCTTAAAATGCATTCCCGTTTAGTCTAAAACACAATCTCTTGCCCTGAAACAGTGTTTAAGGTAAATACAAAGCTGTTTCATAGTGTCAAAAAGGTAAAGAACAGAGTTTCAAAGTAAAGATTCTTCTTATAATGCATTCCCTTTTAGTCTAAAACACAATCTCTTGCCCTGAAACAGTGTTTAAGGTGAATACAAAGTTGTTTCATAGTGTCAAAAAGGTAAAGAACAGAGTTTCAAAGTAAAGATTCTTCTTATAATGCATTCCCTTTTAGTCTAAAACACAATCTCTTGCCCTGAAACAGTGTTTAAGGCGAATACAAAGCTGTTTCACAGTGTGAAAAAGATAAAGAACAGAGTTTCAAAGTAAAGATTCTTCTTATAATGCATTCCCTTTAGTCTAAAACACAATCTCTTGCACTGAAACAGTGTTTAAGGCGAGTACAAAGCTGTTTCACAGTGTGAAAAAGGTAAAGAACAGAGTTTCAAAGTAAAGATTCTTCTTATAATGCATTCCTGTTTAGTCTAAAACACAATCTCTTGCCCTGAAACAGTGTTTAAGGTAAATACAAAGCTGTTTCATAGTGTGAAAAAGGTAAAGAACAGAGTTTGAAATTAAAGATTCTTCTTATAATGCATTCCCTTTAGTCTAAAACACAATCTCTTGCCCTGAAACAGTGTTTAAGGTGAATACAAAGCTGTTTCATAGTGTGAAAAAGGTAAAGAACAGAGTTTCAAAGTAAAGATTCTTCTTATAATGCATTCCCTTTTAGTCTAAAACACAATCTCTTGCCCTGAAACAGTGTTTAAGGCGAATACAAAGCTGTTTCACAGTGTGAAAAAGGTAAAGAACAGAGTTTCAAAGTAAAGATTCTTCTTATAATGCATTCCCTTTTAGTCTAAAACACAATCTCTTGCCCTGAAACAGTGTTTAAGGTGAATACAAAGCTGTTTCATAGTGTCAAAAAGGTAAAGAACAGATTTCAAAGTAAAGATTCTTCTTATAATGCATTCCCTTTAGTCTAAAACACAATCTCTTGCCCTGAAACAGTGTTTAAGGTAAATACAAAGCTGTTTCATAGTGTCAAAAAGGTAAAGAACAGAGTTTCAAAGTAAAGATTCTTCTTATAATGCATTCCCTTTTAGTCTAAAACACAATCTCTTGCCCTGAAACAGTGTTTAAGGTGAATACAAAGCTGTTTCATAGTGTCAAAAAGGTAAAGAACAGAGTTTCAAAGTAAAGATTCTTCTTATAATGCAGTCTCTTTTAGTCTAAGACACAATCTCTTGCCCTGAAACAGTGTTTAAGGTGAATAGAAAGCTGTTTCATAGTGTCAAAAAGGTAAAGAACAAAGTTTCAAAGTAAAGATTCTTCTTATAATGCAGTCTCTTTTAGTCTAAAACACAATCTCTTGCCCTGAAACAGTGTTTAAGGTGTATACAAAGCTGTTTTAAAGTGTCAAAAAGGTAAAGAACAGAGTTTCAAAGTAAAGATTCTTCTTATAATGCATTCCCTTTTAGTCTAAAACACAATCTCTTGCCCTGAAACAGTGTTTAAGGCGAATACAAAGCTGTTTCACAGTGTGAAAAAGATAAAGAACAGAGTTTCAAAGTAAAGATTCTTCTTATAATGCATTCCCTTTAGTCTAAAACACAATCTCTTGCACTGAAACAGTGTTTAAGGCGAGTACAAAGCTGTTTCACAGTGTGAAAAAGGTAAAGAACAGAGTTTCAAAGTAAAGATTCTTCTTATAATGCATTCCTGTTTAGTCTAAAACACAATCTCTTGCCCTGAAACAGTGTTTAAGGTAAATACAAAGCTGTTTCATAGTGTGAAAAAGGTAAAGAACAGAGTTTGAAATTAAAGATTCTTCTTATAATGCATTCCCTTTAGTCTAAAACACAATCTCTTGCCCTGAAACAGTGTTTAAGGTGAATACAAAGCTGTTTCATAGTGTGAAAAAGGTAAAGAACAGAGTTTCAAAGTAAAGATTCTTCTTATAATGCATTCTCTTTTAGTCTAAAACACAATCTCTTGCCCTGAAACAGTGTTTAAGGTGAATACAAAGCTGTTTCATAGTGTCAAAAAGGTAAAGAACAGCTTTCAAAGTAAAGATTCTTCTTAAAATGCATTCCCGTTTAGTCTAAAACACAATCTCTTGCCCTGAAACAGTGTTTAAGGTAAATACAAAGCTGTTTCATAGTGTCAAAAAGGTAAAGAACAGAGTTTCAAAGTAAAGATTCTTCTTATAATGCATTCCCTTTTAGTCTAAAACACAATCTCTTGCCCTGAAACAGTGTTTAAGGTGAATACAAAGCTGTTTCATAGTGTCAAAAAGGTAAAGAACAGAGTTTCAAAGTAAAGATTCTTCTTATAATGCATTCCCTTTAGTCTAAAACACAATCTCTTGCACTGAAACAGTGTTTAAGGTAAATACAAAGCTGTTTCATAGTGTCAAAAAGGTAAAGAACAGAGTTTCAAAGTAAAGATTCTTCTTATAATGCATTCCCTTTTAGTCTAAAACACAATCTCTTGCCCTGAAACAGTGTTTAAGGTGAATACAAAGCTGTTTCATAGTGTCAAAAAGGTAAAGAACAGAGTTTCAAAATAAAGATTCTTCTTATAATGCAGTCTCTTTTAGTCTAAAACACAATCTCTTGCCCTGAAACAGTGTTTAAGGTGAATAGAAAGCTGTTTCATAGTGTCAAAAAGGTAAAGAACAGAGTTTCAAATTAAAGATTCTTCTTATAATGCATTCCCTTTAGTCTAAAACACAATCTCTTGCCCTGAAACAGTGTTTAAGGCGAATACAAAGCTGTTTCACAGTGTGAAAAAGGTAAAGAACAGAGTTTCAAAGTAAAGATTATTCTTATAATGCATTCCCTTTTAGTCTAAAACACAATCTCTTGCCCTGAAACAGTGTTTAAGGTGAATACAAAGCTGTTTCATAGTGTGAAAAAGGTAAAGAACAGAGTTTCAAAGTAAAGATTCTTCTTATAATGCATTCCCTTTTAGTCTAAAACACAATCTCTTGCCCTGAAACAGTGTTTAAGGTGAATACAAAGCTGTTTCATAGTGTCAAAAAGGTAAAGAACAGATTTCAAAGTAAAGATTCTTCTTTTAATGCATTCTCTTTTAGTCTAAAACACAATCTCTTGCCCTGAAACAGTGTTTAAGGTGAATACAAAGCTGTTTCATAGTGTCAAAAAGGTAAAGAACAGATTTCAAAGTAAAGATTCTTCTTAAAATGCATTCCCGTTTAGTCTAAAACACAATCTCTTGCCCTGAAACAGTGTTTAAGGTAAATACAAAGCTGTTTCATAGTGTCAAAAAGGTAAAGAACAGAGTTTCAAAGTAAAGATTCTTCTTATAATGCATTCCCTTTTAGTCTAAAACACAATCTCTTGCCCTGAAACAGTGTTTAAGGTGAATACAAAGTTGTTTCATAGTGTCAAAAAGGTAAAGAACAGAGTTTCAAAGTAAAGATTCTTCTTATAATGCATTCCCTTTTAGTCTAAAACACAATCTCTTGCCCTGAAACAGTGTTTAAGGCGAATACAAAGCTGTTTCACAGTGTGAAAAAGATAAAGAACAGAGTTTCAAAGTAAAGATTCTTCTTATAATGCATTCCCTTTAGTCTAAAACACAATCTCTTGCACTGAAACAGTGTTTAAGGCGAGTACAAAGCTGTTTCACAGTGTGAAAAAGGTAAAGAACAGAGTTTCAAAGTAAAGATTCTTCTTATAATGCATTCCTGTTTAGTCTAAAACACAATCTCTTGCCCTGAAACAGTGTTTAAGGTAAATACAAAGCTGTTTCATAGTGTGAAAAAGGTAAAGAACAGAGTTTGAAATTAAAGATTCTTCTTATAATGCATTCCCTTTAGTCTAAAACACAATCTCTTGCCCTGAAACAGTGTTTAAGGTGAATACAAAGCTGTTTCATAGTGTGAAAAAGGTAAAGAACAGAGTTTCAAAGTAAAGATTCTTCTTATAATGCATTCTCTTTTAGTCTAAAACACAATCTCTTGCCCTGAAACAGTGTTTAAGGTGAATACAAAGCTGTTTCATAGTGTCAAAAAGGTGAAGAACAGCTTTCAAAGTAAAGATTCTTCTTAAAATGCATTCCCGTTTAGTCTAAAACACAATCTCTTGCCCTGAAACAGTGTTTAAGGTAAATACAAAGCTGTTTCATAGTGTCAAAAAGGTAAAGAACAGAGTTTCAAAGTAAAGATTCTTCTTATAATGCATTCCCTTTTAGTCTAAAACACAATCTCTTGCCCTGAAACAGTGTTTAAGGTGAATACAAAGCTGTTTCATAGTGTCAAAAAGGTAAAGAACAGAGTTTCAAAGTAAAGATTCTTCTTATAATGCATTCCCTTTAGTCTAAAACACAATCTCTTGCACTGAAACAGTGTTTAAGGTAAATACAAAGCTGTTTCATAGTGTCAAAAAGGTAAAGAACAGAGTTTCAAAGTAAAGATTCTTCTTATAATGCATTCCCTTTTAGTCTAAAACACAATCTCTTGCCCTGAAACAGTGTTTAAGGTGAATACAAAGCTGTTTCATAGTGTCAAAAAGGTAAAGAACAGAATTTCAAAATAAAGATTCTTCTTATAATGCAGTCTCTTTTAGTCTAAAACACAATCTCTTGCCCTGAAACAGTGTTTAAGGTGAATAGAAAGCTGTTTCATAGTGTCAAAAAGGTAAAGAACAGAGTTTCAAATTAAAGATTCTTCTTATAATGCATTCCCTTTAGTCTAAAACACAATCTCTTGCCCTGAAACAGTGTTTAAGGCGAATACAAAGCTGTTTCACAGTGTGAAAAAGGTAAAGAACAGAGTTTCAAAGTAAAGATTCTTCTTATAATGCAATCCCTTTTAGTCTAAAACACAATCTCTTGCCCTGAAACAGTGTTTAAGGTGAATACAAAGCTGTTTCATAGTGTGAAAAAGGTAAAGAACAGAGTTTCAAAGTAAAGATTCTTCTTATAATGCATTCCCTTTTAGTCTAAAACACAATCTCTTGCCCTGAAACAGTGTTTAAGGTGAATACAAAGCTGTTTCATAGTGTCAAAAAGGTAAAGAACAGATTTCAAAGTAAAGATTCTTCTTTTAATGCATTCTCTTTTAGTCTAAAACACAATCTCTTGCCCTGAAACAGTGTTTAAGGTGAATACAAAGCTGTTTCATAGTGTCAAAAAGGTAAAGAACAGATTTCAAAGTAAAGATTCTTCTTAAAATGCATTCCCGTTTAGTCTAAAACACAATCTCTTGCCCTGAAACAGTGTTTAAGGTAAATACAAAGCTGTTTCATAGTGTCAAAAAGGTAAAGAACAGAGTTTCAAAGTAAAGATTCTTCTTATAATGCATTCCCTTTTAGTCTAAAACACAATCTCTTGCCCTGAAACAGTGTTTAAGGTGAATACAAAGTTGTTTCATAGTGTCAAAAAGGTAAAGAACAGAGTTTCAAAGTAAAGATTCTTCTGATAATGCATTCCCTTTAGTCTAAAACACAATCTCTTGCACTGAAACAGTGTTTAAGGTAAATACAAAGCTGTTTCATAGTGTCAAAAAGGTAAAGAACAGAGTTTCAAAGTAAAGATTCTTCTTATAATGCATTCCCTTTTAGTCTAAAACACAATCTCTTGCCCTGAAACAGTGTTTAAGGTGAATACAAAGCTGTTTCATAGTGTCAAAAAGGTAAAGAACAGAGTTTCAAAATAAAGATTCTTCTTATAATGCAGTCTCTTTTAGTCTAAAACACAATCTCTTGCCCTGAAACAGTGTTTAAGGTGTATAGAAAGCTGTTTCAAAGTGTCAAAAAGGTAAAGAACAGAGTTTCAAAGTAAAGATTCTTCTTATAATGCATTCCCTTTTAGTCTAAAACACAATCTCTTGCCCTGAAACAGTGTTTAAGGCGAATACAAAGCTGTTTCACAGTGTGAAAAAGGTAAAGAACAGAGTTTCAAAGTAAAGATTATTCTTATAATGCATTCCCTTTTAGTCTAAAACACAATCTCTTGCCCTGAAACAGTGTTTAAGGTGAATACAAAGCTGTTTCATAGTGTGAAAAAGGTAAAGAACAGAGTTTCAAAGTAAAGATTCTTCTTATAATGCATTCCCTTTTAGTCTAAAACACAATCTCTTGCCCTGAAACAGTGTTTAAGGTGAATACAAAGCTGTTTCATAGTGTCAAAAAGGTAAAGAACAGATTTCAAAGTAAAGATTCTTCTTATAATGCATTCCCTTTAGTCTAAAACACAATCTCTTGCCCTGAAACAGTGTTTAAGGTAAATACAAAGCTGTTTCATAGTGTCAAAAAGGTAAAGAACAGTGTTTCAAAGTAAAGATTCTTCTTATAATGCATTCCCTTTTAGTCTAAAACACAATCTCTTGCCCTGAAACAGTGTTTAAGGTGAATACAAAGCTGTTTCATAGTGTCAAAAAGGTAAAGAACAGAGTTTCAAAGTAAAGATTCTTCTTATAATGCAGTCTCTTTTAGTCTAAAACACAATCTCTTGCCCTGAAACAGTGTTTAAGGTGAATAGAAAGCTGTTTCATAGTGTCAAAAAGGTAAAGAACAAAGTTTCAAAGTAAAGATTCTTCTTATAATGCAGTCTCTTTTAGTCTAAAACACAATCTCTTGCCCTGAAACAGTGTTTAAGGTGTATACAAAGCTGTTTTAAAGTGTCAAAAAGGTAAAGAACAGAGTTTCAAAGTAAAGATTCTTCTTATAATGCATTCCCTTTTAGTCTAAAACACAATCTCTTGCCCTGAAACAGTGTTTAAGGCGAATACAAAGCTGTTTCACAGTGTGAAAAAGATAAAGAACAGTTTCAAAGTAAAGATTCTTCTTATAATGCATTCCCTTTAGTCTAAAACACAATCTCTTGCACTGAAACAGTGTTTAAGGCGAGTACAAAGCTGTTTCACAGTGTGAAAAAGGTAAAGAACAGATTTTCAAAGTAAAGATTCTTCTTATAATGCATTCCTGTTTAGTCTAAAACACAATCTCTTGCCCTGAAACAGTGTTTAAGGTAAATACAAAGCTGTTTCATAGTGTGAAAAAGGTAAAGAACAGAGTTTGAAATTAAAGATTCTTCTTATAATGCATTCCCTTTAGTCTAAAACACAATCTCTTGCCCTGAAACAGTGTTTAAGGTGAATACAAAGCTGTTTCATAGTGTGAAAAAGGTAAAGAACAGAGTTTCAAAGTAAAGATTCTTCTTATAATGCATTCTCTTTTAGTCTAAAACACAATCTCTTGCCCTGAAACAGTGTTTAAGGTGAATACAAAGCTGTTTCATAGTGTCAAAAAGGTAAAGAACAGCTTTCAAAGTAAAGATTCTTCTTAAAATGCATTCCCGTTTAGTCTAAAACACAATCTCTTGCCCTGAAACAGTGTTTAAGGTAAATACAAAGCTGTTTCATAGTGTCAAAAAGGTAAAGAACAGAGTTTCAAAGTAAAGATTCTTCTTATAATGCATTCCCTTTTAGTCTAAAACACAATCTCTTGCCCTGAAACAGTGTTTAAGGTGAATACAAAGCTGTTTCATAGTGTCAAAAAGGTAAAGAACAGATTTCAAAGTAAAGATTCTTCTTTTAATGCATTCTCTTTTAGTCTAAAACACAATCTCTTGCCCTGAAACAGTGTTTAAGGTGAATACAAAGCTGTTTCATAGTGTCAAAAAGGTAAAGAACAGATTTCAAAGTAAAGATTCTTCTTAAAATGCATTCCCGTTTAGTCTAAAACACAATCTCTTGCCCTGAAACAGTGTTTAAGGTAAATACAAAGCTGTTTCATAGTGTCAAAAAGGTAAAGAACAGAGTTTCAAAGTAAAGATTCTTCTTATAATGCATTCCCTTTTAGTCTAAAACACAATCTCTTGCCCTGAAACAGTGTTTAAGGTGAATACAAAGTTGTTTCATAGTGTCAAAAAGGTAAAGAACAGAGTTTCAAAGTAAAGATTCTTCTGATAATGCATTCCCTTTAGTCTAAAACACAATCTCTTGCACTGAAACAGTGTTTAAGGTAAATACAAAGCTGTTTCATAGTGTCAAAAAGGTAAAGAACAGAGTTTCAAAGTAAAGATTCTTCTTATAATGCATTCCCTTTTAGTCTAAAACACAATCTCTTGCCCTGAAACAGTGTTTAAGGTGAATACAAAGCTGTTTCATAGTGTCAAAAAGGTAAAGAACAGAGTTTCAAAATAAAGATTCTTCTTATAATGCAGTCTCTTTTAGTCTAAAACACAATCTCTTGCCCTGAAACAGTGTTTAAGGTGTATAGAAAGCTGTTTCAAAGTGTCAAAAAGGTAAAGAACAGAGTTTCAAAGTAAAGATTCTTCTTATAATGCATTCCCTTTTAGTCTAAAACACAATCTCTTGCCCTGAAACAGTGTTTAAGGCGAATACAAAGCTGTTTCACAGTGTGAAAAAGGTAAAGAACAGAGTTTCAAAGTAAAGATTATTCTTATAATGCATTCCCTTTTAGTCTAAAACACAATCTCTTGCCCTGAAACAGTGTTTAAGGTGAATACAAAGCTGTTTCATAGTGTGAAAAAGGTAAAGAACAGAGTTTCAAAGTAAAGATTCTTCTTATAATGCATTCCCTTTTAGTCTAAAACACAATCTCTTGCCCTGAAACAGTGTTTAAGGTGAATACAAAGCTGTTTCATAGTGTCAAAAAGGTAAAGAACAGATTTCAAAGTAAAGATTCTTCTTATAATGCATTCCCTTTAGTCTAAAACACAATCTCTTGCCCTGAAACAGTGTTTAAGGTAAATACAAAGCTGTTTCATAGTGTCAAAAAGGTAAAGAACAGTGTTTCAAAGTAAAGATTCTTCTTATAATGCATTCCCTTTTAGTCTAAAACACAATCTCTTGCCCTGAAACAGTGTTTAAGGTGAATACAAAGCTGTTTCATAGTGTCAAAAAGGTAAAGAACAGAGTTTCAAAGTAAAGATTCTTCTTATAATGCAGTCTCTTTTAGTCTAAAACACAATCTCTTGCCCTGAAACAGTGTTTAAGGTGAATAGAAAGCTGTTTCATAGTGTCAAAAAGGTAAAGAACAAAGTTTCAAAGTAAAGATTCTTCTTATAATGCAGTCTCTTTTAGTCTAAAACACAATCTCTTGCCCTGAAACAGTGTTTAAGGTGTATACAAAGCTGTTTTAAAGTGTCAAAAAGGTAAAGAACAGAGTTTCAAAGTAAAGATTCTTCTTATAATGCATTCCCTTTTAGTCTAAAACACAATCTCTTGCCCTGAAACAGTGTTTAAGGTAAATACAAAGCTGTTTCATAGTGTGAAAAAGGTAAAGAACAGAGTTTCAAATTAAAGATTCTTCTTATAATGCATTCCCTTTAGTCTAAAACACAATCTCTTGCCCTGAAACAGTGTTTAAGGTGAATACAAAGCTGTTTCATAGTGTCAAAAAGGTAAAGAACAAAGTTTCAATGTAAAGATTCTTCTTATAATGCAGTCTCTTTTAGTCTAAAACACAATCTCTTGCCCTGAAACAGTGTTTAAGGTGTATACAAAGCTGTTTCAAAGTGTCAAAAAGGTAAAGAACAGAGTTTCAAAGTAAAGATTCTTCTTATAATGCAATCCCTTTTAGTCTAAAACACAATCTCTTGCCCTGAAACAGTGTTTAAGGCGAATACAAAGCTGTTTCACAGTGTGAAAAAGGTAAAGAACAGAGTTTCAAAGTAAAGATTCTTCTTATAATGCATTCCCTTTTAGTCTAAAACACAATCTCTTGCCCTGAAACAGTGTTTAAGGTGAATACAAAGCTGTTTCATAGTGTCAAAAAGGTAAAGAACAGATTTCAAAGTAAAGATTCTTCTTATAATGCATTCCCTTTAGTCTAAAACACAATCTCTTGCCCTGAAACAGTGTTTAAGGTAAATACAAAGCTGTTTCATAGTGTCAAAAAGGTAAAGAACAGAGTTTCAAAGTAAAGATTCTTCTTATAATGCATTCCCTTTTAGTCTAAAACACAATCTCTTGCCCTGAAACAGTGTTTAAGGTGAATACAAAGCTGTTTCATAGTGTCAAAAAGGTAAAGAACAGAGTTTCAAAGTAAAGATTCTTCTTATAATGCAGTCTCTTTTAGTCTAAAACACAATCTCTTGCCCTGAAACAGTGTTTAAGGTGAATAGAAAGCTGTTTCATAGTGTCAAAAAGGTAAAGAACAAAGTTTCAAAGTAAAGATTCTTCTTATAATGCAGTCTCTTTTAGTCTAAAACACAATCTCTTGCCCTGAAACAGTGTTTAAGGTGTATACAAAGCTGTTTTAAAGTGTCAAAAAGGTAAAGAACAGAGTTTCAAAGTAAAGATTCTTCTTATAATGCATTCCCTTTTAGTCTAAAACACAATCTCTTGCCCTGAAACAGTGTCTAAGGCGAATACAAAGCTGTTTCACAGTGTGAAAAAGATAAAGAACAGAGTTTCAAAGTAAAGATTCTTCTTATAATGCATTCCCTTTAGTCTAAAACACAATCTCTTGCACTGAAACAGTGTTTAAGGCGAGTACAAAGCTGTTTCACAGTGTGAAAAAGGTAAAGAACAGAGTTTCAAAGTAAAGATTCTTCTTATAATGCATTCCTGTTTAGTCTAAAACACAATCTCTTGCCCTGAAACAGTGTTTAAGGTAAATACAAAGCTGTTTCATAGTGTGAAAAAGGTAAAGAACAGAGTTTGAAATTAAAGATTCTTCTTATAATGCATTCCCTTTAGTCTAAAACACAATCTCTTGCCCTGAAACAGTGTTTAAGGTGAATACAAAGCTGTTTCATAGTGTCAAAAAGGTAAAGAAAAGCTTTCAAAGTAAAGATTCTTCTTAAAATGCATTCCCGTTTAGTCTAAAACACAATCTCTTGCCCTGAAACAGTGTTTAAGGTAAATACAAAGCTGTTTCATAGTGTCAAAAAGGTAAAGAACAGAGTTTCAAAGTAAAGATTCTTCTTATAATGCATTCCCTTTTAGTCTAAAACACAATCTCTTGACCTGAAACAGTGTTTAAGGTGAATACAAAGCTGTTTCATAGTGTCAAAAAGGTAAAGAACAGAGTTTCAAAGTAAAGATTCTTCTTATAATGCATTCCCTTTAGTCTAAAACACAATCTCTTGCCCTGAAACAGTGTTTAAGGTGAATAGAAAGCTGTTTCATAGTGTCAAAAAGGTAAAGAACAGAGTTTCAAATTAAAGATTCTTCTTATAATGCATTCCCTTTAGTCTAAAACACAATCTCTTGCCCTGAAACAGTGTTTAAGGCGAATACAAAGCTGTTTCACAGTGTGAAAAAGGTAAAGAACAGAGTTTCAAAGTAAAGATTCTTCTTATAATGCATTCCCTTTTAGTCTAAAACACAATCTCTTGCCCTGAAACAGTGTTTAAGGTGAATACAAAGCTGTTTCATAGTGTGAAAAAGGTAAAGAACAGAGTTTCAAAGTAAAGATTCTTCTTATAATGCATTCCCTTTTAGTCTAAAACACAATCTCTTGCCCTGAAACAGTGTTTAAGGTGAATACAAAGCTGTTTCATAGTGTCAAAAAGGTAAAGAACAGATTTCAAAGTAAAGATTCTTCTTTTAATGCATTCTCTTTTAGTCTAAAACACAATCTCTTGCACTGAAACAGTGTTTAAGGTGAATACAAAGCTGTTTCATAGTGTCAAAAAGGTAAAGAACAGATTTCAAAGTAAAGATTCTTCTTAAAATGCATTCCCGTTTAGTCTAAAACACAATCTCTTGCCCTGAAACAGTGTTTAAGGTGAATACAAAGCTGTTTCATAGTGTCAAAAAGGTAAAGAACAGATTTCAAAGTAAAGATTCTTCTTAAAATGCATTCCCGTTTAGTCTAAAACACAATCTCTTGCCCTGAAACAGTGTTTAAGGTAAATACAAAGCTGTTTCATAGTGTCAAAAAGGTAAAGAACAGAGTTTCAAAGTAAAGATTCTTCTTATAATGCATTCCCTTTTAGTCTAAAACACAATCTCTTGCCCTGAAACAGTGTTTAAGGTGAATACAAAGTTGTTTCATAGTGTCAAAAAGGTAAAGAACAGAGTTTCAAAGTAAAGATTCTTCTGATAATGCATTCCCTTTAGTCTAAAACACAATCTCTTGCACTGAAACAGTGTTTAAGGTAAATACAAAGCTGTTTCATAGTGTCAAAAAGGTAAAGAACAGAGTTTCAAAGTAAAGATTCTTCTTATAATGCATTCCCTTTTAGTCTAAAACACAATCTCTTGCCCTGAAACAGTGTTTAAGGTGAATACAAAGCTGTTTCATAGTGTCAAAAAGGTAAAGAACAGAGTTTCAAAATAAAGATTCTTCTTATAATGCAGTCTCTTTTAGTCTAAAACACAATCTCTTGCCCTGAAACAGTGTTTAAGGTGTATAGAAAGCTGTTTCAAAGTGTCAAAAAGGTAAAGAACAGAGTTTCAAAGTAAAGATTCTTCTTATAATGCATTCCCTTTTAGTCTAAAACACAATCTCTTGCCCTGAAACAGTGTTTAAGGCGAATACAAAGCTGTTTCACAGTGTGAAAAAGGTAAAGAACAGAGTTTCAAAGTAAAGATTATTCTTATAATGCATTCCCTTTTAGTCTAAAACACAATCTCTTGCCCTGAAACAGTGTTTAAGGTGAATACAAAGCTGTTTCATAGTGTGAAAAAGGTAAAGAACAGAGTTTCAAAGTAAAGATTCTTCTTATAATGCATTCCCTTTTAGTCTAAAACACAATCTCTTGCCCTGAAACAGTGTTTAAGGTGAATACAAAGCTGTTTCATAGTGTCAAAAAGGTAAAGAACAGATTTCAAAGTAAAGATTCTTCTTATAATGCATTCCCTTTAGTCTAAAACACAATCTCTTGCCCTGAAACAGTGTTTAAGGTAAATACAAAGCTGTTTCATAGTGTCAAAAAGGTAAAGAACAGTGTTTCAAAGTAAAGATTCTTCTTATAATGCATTCCCTTTTAGTCTAAAACACAATCTCTTGCCCTGAAACAGTGTTTAAGGTGAATACAAAGCTGTTTCATAGTGTCAAAAAGGTAAAGAACAGAGTTTCAAAGTAAAGATTCTTCTTATAATGCAGTCTCTTTTAGTCTAAAACACAATCTCTTGCCCTGAAACAGTGTTTAAGGTGAATAGAAAGCTGTTTCATAGTGTCAAAAAGGTAAAGAACAAAGTTTCAAAGTAAAGATTCTTCTTATAATGCAGTCTCTTTTAGTCTAAAACACAATCTCTTGCCCTGAAACAGTGTTTAAGGTGTATACAAAGCTGTTTTAAAGTGTCAAAAAGGTAAAGAACAGAGTTTCAAAGTAAAGATTCTTCTTATAATGCATTCCCTTTTAGTCTAAAACACAATCTCTTGCCCTGAAACAGTGTTTAAGGCGAATACAAAGCTGTTTCACAGTGTGAAAAAGATAAAGAACAGTTTCAAAGTAAAGATTCTTCTTATAATGCATTCCCTTTAGTCTAAAACACAATCTCTTGCACTGAAACAGTGTTTAAGGCGAGTACAAAGCTGTTTCACAGTGTGAAAAAGGTAAAGAACAGATTTTCAAAGTAAAGATTCTTCTTATAATGCATTCCTGTTTAGTCTAAAACACAATCTCTTGCCCTGAAACAGTGTTTAAGGTACATACAAAGCTGTTTCATAGTGTCAAAAAGGTAAAGAACAGAGTTTCAAAGTAAAGATTCTTCTTATAATGCATTCCCTTTTAGTCTAAAACACAATCTCTTGCCCTGAAACAGTGTTTAAGGTGAATACAAAGCTGTTTCATAGTGTCAAAAAGGTAAAGAACAGAGTTTCAAAGTAAAGATTCTTCTTATAATGCAGTCTCTTTTAGTCTAAAACACAATCTCTTGCCCTGAAACAGTGTTTAAGGTGAATACAAAGCTGTTTCATAGTGTCAAAAAGGTAAAGAACAGATTTCAAAGTAAAGATTCTTCTTATAATGCATTCTCTTTTAGTCTAAAACACAATCTCTTGCCCTGAAACAGTGTTTAAGGTGAATACAAAGCTGTTTCATAGTGTCAAAAAGGTAAAGAACAGATTTCAAAGTAAAGATTCTTCTTAAAATGCATTCCCGTTTAGTCTAAAACACAATCTCTTGCCCTGAAACAGTGTTTAAGGTAAATACAAAGCTGTTTCATAGTGTGAAAAAGGTAAAGAACAGAGTTTCAAATTAAAGATTCTTCTTATAATGCATTCCCTTTAGTCTAAAACACAATCTCTTGCCCTGAAACAGTGTTTAAGGTGAATACAAAGCTGTTTCATAGTGTCAAAAAGGTAAAGAACAGATTTCAAAGTAAAGATTCTTCTTATAATGCATTCTCTTTTAGTCTAAAACACAATCTCTTGCCCTGAAACAGTGTTTAAGGTGAATACAAAGCTGTTTCATAGTGTCAAAAAGGTAAAGAACAGATTTCAAAGTAAAGATTCTTCTTAAAATGCATTCCCGTTTAGTCTAAAACACAATCTCTTGCCCTGAAACAGTGTTTAAGGTAAATACAAAGCTGTTTCATAGTGTGAAAAAGGTAAAGAACAGAGTTTCAAATTAAAGATTCTTCTTATAATGCATTCCCTTTAGTCTAAAACACAATCTCTTGCCCTGAAACAGTGTTTAAGGTGAATACAAAGCTGTTTCATAGTGTCAAAAAGGTAAAGAACAAAGTTTCAATGTAAAGATTCTTCTTATAATGCAGTCTCTTTTAGTCTAAAACACAATCTCTTGCCCTGAAACAGTGTTTAAGGTGTATACAAAGCTGTTTCAAAGTGTCAAAAAGGTAAAGAACAGAGTTTCAAAGTAAAGATTCTTCTTATAATGCATTCCCTTTTAGTCTAAAACACAATCTCTTGCCCTGAAACAGTGTTTAAGGTGAATACAAAGCTGTTTCATAGTGTCAAAAAGGTAAAGAACAGAGTTTCAAAGTAAAGATTCTTCTTATAATGCAGTCTCTTTTAGTCTAAAACACAATCTCTTGCCCTGAAACAGTGTTTAAGGTGAATAGAAAGCTGTTTCATAGTGTCAAAAAGGTAAAGAACAAAGTTTCAAAGTAAAGATTCTTCTTATAATGCAGTCTCTTTTAGTCTAAAACACAATCTCTTGCCCTGAAACAGTGTTTAAGGTGTATACAAAGCTGTTTTAAAGTGTCAAAAAGGTAAAGAACAGAGTTTCAAAGTAAAGATTCTTCTTATAATGCATTCCCTTTTAGTCTAAAACACAATCTCTTGCCCTGAAACAGTGTTTAAGGTAAATACAAAGCTGTTTCATAGTGTGAAAAAGGTAAAGAACAGAGTTTGAAATTAAAGATTCTTCTTATAATGCATTCCCTTTTAGTCTAAAACACAATCTCTTGCCCTGAAACAGTGTTTAAGGTGAATACAAAGCTGTTTCATAGTGTGAAAAAGGTAAAGAACAGAGTTTCAAAGTAAAGATTCTTCTTATAATGCATTCTCTTTTAGTCTAAAACACAATCTCTTGCCCTGAAACAGTGTTTAAGGTGAATACAAAGCTGTTTCATAGTGTCAAAAAGGTAAAGAACAGCTTTCAAAGTAAAGATTCTTCTTAAAATGCATTCCCGTTTAGTCTAAAACACAATCTCTTGCCCTGAAACAGTGTTTAAGGTAAATACAAAGCTGTTTCATAGTGTCAAAAAGGTAAAGAACAGAGTTTCAAAGTAAAGATTCTTCTTATAATGCATTCCCTTTTAGTCTAAAACACAATCTCTTGCCCTGAAACAGTGTTTAAGGTGAATACAAAGCTGTTTCATAGTGTCAAAAAGGTAAAGAACAGAGTTTCAAAGTAAAGATTCTTCTTATAATGCATTCCCTTTAGTCTAAAACACAATCTCTTGCACTGAAACAGTGTTTAAGGTAAATACAAAGCTGTTTCATAGTGTCAAAAAGGTAAAGAACAGAGTTTCAAAGTAAAGATTCTTCTTATAATGCATTCCCTTTTAGTCTAAAACACAATCTCTTGCCCTGAAACAGTGTTTAAGGTGAATACAAAGCTGTTTCATAGTGTCAAAAAGGTAAAGAACAGAGTTTCAAAATAAAGATTCTTCTTATAATGCAGTCTCTTTTAGTCTAAAACACAATCTCTTGCCCTGAAACAGTGTTTAAGGTGAATAGAAAGCTGTTTCATAGTGTCAAAAAGGTAAAGAACAGAGTTTCAAAGTAAAGATTCTTCTTATAATGCAGTCTCTTTTAGTCTAAAACACAATCTCTTGCCCTGAAACAGTGTTTAAGGTGTATACAAAGCTGTTTTAAAGTGTCATAAAGGTAAAGAACAGAGTTTCAAAGTAAAGATTCTTCTTATAATGCATTCCCTTTTAGTCTAAAACACAATCTCTTGCCCTGAAACAGTGTTTAAGGCGAATACAAAGCTGTTTCACAGTGTGAAAAAGATAAAGAACAGTTTCAAAGTAAAGATTCTTCTTATAATGCATTCCCTTTAGTCTAAAACACAATCTCTTGCACTGAAACAGTGTTTAAGGCGAGTACAAAGCTGTTTCACAGTGTGAAAAAGGTAAAGAACAGATTTTCAAAGTAAAGATTCTTCTTATAATGCATTCCTGTTTAGTCTAAAACACAATCTCTTGCCCTGAAACAGTGTTTAAGGTAAATACAAAGCTGTTTCATAGTGTCAAAAAGGTAAAGAACAGAGTTTCAAAGTAAAGATTCTTCTTATAATGCATTCCCTTTTAGTCTAAAACACAATCTCTTGCCCTGAAACAGTGTTTAAGGTGAATACAAAGCTGTTTCATAGTGTCAAAAAGGTAAAGAACAGAGTTTCAAAGTAAAGATTCTTCTTATAATGCAGTCTCTTTTAGTCTAAAACACAATCTCTTGCCCTGAAACAGTGTTTAAGGTGAATACAAAGCTGTTTCATAGTGTCAAAAAGGTAAAGAACAGATTTCAAAGTAAAGATTCTTCTTATAATGCATTCTCTTTTAGTCTAAAACACAATCTCTTGCCCTGAAACAGTGTTTAAGGTAAATACAAAGCTGTTTCATAGTGTCAAAAAGGTAAAGAACAGAGTTTCAAAGTAAAGATTCTTCTTATAATGCATTCCCTTTTAGTCTAAAACACAATCTCTTGCCCTGAAACAGTGTTTAAGGTGAATACAAAGCTGTTTCATAGTGTCAAAAAGGTAAAGAACAGAGTTTCAAAGTAAAGATTCTTCTTATAATGCAGTCTCTTTTAGTCTAAAACACAATCTCTTGCCCTGAAACAGTGTTTAAGGTGAATAGAAAGCTGTTTCATAGTGTCAAAAAGGTAAAGAACAAAGTTTCAAAGTAAAGATTCTTCTTATAATGCAGTCTCTTTTAGTCTAAAACACAATCTCTTGCCCTGAAACAGTGTTTAAGGTGTATACAAAGCTGTTTTAAAGTGTCAAAAAGGTAAAGAACAGAGTTTCAAAGTAAAGATTCTTCTTATAATGCATTCCCTTTTAGTCTAAAACACAATCTCTTGCCCTGAAACAGTGTTTAAGGTAAATACAAAGCTGTTTCATAGTGTGAAAAAGGTAAAGAACAGAGTTTGAAATTAAAGATTCTTCTTATAATGCATTCCCTTTAGTCTAAAACACAATCTCTTGCCCTGAAACAGTGTTTAAGGTGAATACAAAGCTGTTTCATAGTGTGAAAAAGGTAAAGAACAGAGTTTCAAAGTAAAGATTCTTCTTATAATGCATTCTCTTTTAGTCTAAAACACAATCTCTTGCCCTGAAACAGTGTTTAAGGTGAATACAAAGCTGTTTCATAGTGTCAAAAAGGTAAAGAACAGCTTTCAAAGTAAAGATTCTTCTTAAAATGCATTCCCGTTTAGTCTAAAACACAATCTCTTGCCCTGAAACAGTGTTTAAGGTAAATACAAAGCTGTTTCATAGTGTCAAAAAGGTAAAGAACAGAGTTTCAAAGTAAAGATTCTTCTTATAATGCATTCCCTTTAGTCTAAAACACAATCTCTTGCCCTGAAACAGTGTTTAAGGTGAATACAAAGCTGTTTCATAGTGTCAAAAAGGTAAAGAACAGAGTTTCAAAATAAAGATTCTTCTTATAATGCAGTCTCTTTTAGTCTAAAACACAATCTCTTGCCCTGAAACAGTGTTTAAGGTGAATAGAAAGCTGTTTCATAGTGTCAAAAAGGTAAAGAACAGAGTTTCAAATTAAAGATTCTTCTTATAATGCATTCCCTTTAGTCTAAAACACAATCTCTTGCCCTGAAACAGTGTTTAAGGCGAATACAAAGCTGTTTCACAGTGTGAAAAAGGTAAAGAACAGAGTTTCAAAGTAAAGATTCTTCTTATAATGCATTCCCTTTTAGTCTAAAACACAATCTCTTGCCCTGCAACAGTGTTTAAGGTGAATACAAAGCTGTTTCATAGTGTGAAAAAGGTAAAGAACAGAGTTTCAAAGTAAAGATTCTTCTTATAATGCATTCCCTTTTAGTCTAAAACACAATCTCTTGCCCTGAAACAGTGTTTAAGGTGAATACAAAGCTGTTTCATAGTGTCAAAAAGGTAAAGAACAGATTTCAAAGTAAAGATTCTTCTTTTAATGCATTCTCTTTTAGTCTAAAACACAATCTCTTGCCCTGAAACAGTGTTTAAGGTGAATACAAAGCTGTTTCATAGTGTCAAAAAGGTAAAGAACAGATTTCAAAGTAAAGATTCTTCTTAAAATGCATTCCCGTTTAGTCTAAAACACAATCTCTTGTCCTGAAACAGTGTTTAAGGTAAATACAAAGCTGTTTCATAGTGTCAAAAAGGTAAAGAACAGAGTTTCAAAGTAAAGATTCTTCTTATAATGCATTCCCTTTTAGTCTAAAACACAATCTCTTGCCCTGAAACAGTGTTTAAGGTGAATACAAAGTTGTTTCATAGTGTCAAAAAGGTAAAGAACAGAGTTTCAAAGTAAAGATTCTTCTGATAATGCATTCCCTTTAGTCTAAAACACAATCTCTTGCACTGAAACAGTGTTTAAGGTAAATACAAAGCTGTTTCATAGTGTCAAAAAGGTAAAGAACAGAGTTTCAAAGTAAAGATTCTTCTTATAATGCATTCCCTTTTAGTCTAAAACACAATCTCTTGCCCTGAAACAGTGTTTAAGGTGAATACAAAGCTGTTTCATAGTGTCAAAAAGGTAAAGAACAGAGTTTCAAAATAAAGATTCTTCTTATAATGCAGTCTCTTTTAGTCTAAAACACAATCTCTTGCCCTGAAACAGTGTTTAAGGTGTATAGAAAGCTGTTTCAAAGTGTCAAAAAGGTAAAGAACAGAGTTTCAAAGTAAAGATTCTTCTTATAATGCATTCCCTTTTAGTCTAAAACACAATCTCTTGCCCTGAAACAGTGTTTAAGGTGAATACAAAGCTGTTTCATAGTGTGAAAAAGGTAAAGAACAGAGTTTCAAAGTAAAGATTCTTCTTATAATGCATTCCCTTTTAGTCTAAAACACAATCTCTTGCCCTGAAACAGTGTTTAAGGTGAATACAAAGCTGTTTCATAGTGTCAAAAAGGTAAAGAACAGATTTCAAAGTAAAGATTCTTCTTATAATGCATTCCCTTTAGTCTAAAACACAATCTCTTGCCCTGAAACAGTGTTTAAGGTAAATACAAAGCTGTTTCATAGTGTCAAAAAGGTAAAGAACAGTGTTTCAAAGTAAAGATTCTTCTTATAATGCATTCCCTTTTAGTCTAAAACACAATCTCTTGCCCTGAAACAGTGTTTAAGGTGAATACAAAGCTGTTTCATAGTGTCAAAAAGGTAAAGAACAGAGTTTCAAAGTAAAGATTCTTCTTATAATGCAGTCTCTTTTAGTCTAAAACACAATCTCTTGCCCTGAAACAGTGTTTAAGGTGAATAGAAAGCTGTTTCATAGTGTCAAAAAGGTAAAGAACAAAGTTTCAAAGTAAAGATTCTTCTTATAATGCAGTCTCTTTTAGTCTAAAACACAATCTCTTGCCCTGAAACAGTGTTTAAGGTGTATACAAAGCTGTTTTAAAGTGTCAAAAAGGTAAAGAACAGAGTTTCAAAGTAAAGATTCTTCTTATAATGCATTCCCTTTTAGTCTAAAACACAATCTCTTGCCCTGAAACAGTGTTTAAGGCGAATACAAAGCTGTTTCACAGTGTGAAAAAGATAAAGAACAGTTTCAAAGTAAAGATTCTTCTTATAATGCATTCCCTTTAGTCTAAAACACAATCTCTTGCACTGAAACAGTGTTTAAGGCGAGTACAAAGCTGTTTCACAGTGTGAAAAAGGTAAAGAACAGATTTTCAAAGTAAAGATTCTTCTTATAATGCATTCCTGTTTAGTCTAAAACACAATCTCTTGCCCTGAAACAGTGTTTAAGGTAAATACAAAGCTGTTTCATAGTGTCAAAAAGGTAAAGAACAGAGTTTCAAAGTAAAGATTCTTCTTATAATGCATTCCCTTTTAGTCTAAAACACAATCTCTTGCCCTGAAACAGTGTTTAAGGTGAATACAAAGCTGTTTCATAGTGTCAAAAAGGTAAAGAACAGATTTCAAAGTAAAGATTCTTCTTATAATGCATTCTCTTTTAGTCTAAAACACAATCTCTTGCCCTGAAACAGTGTTTAAGGTGAATACAAAGCTGTTTCATAGTGTCAAAAAGGTAAAGAACAGATTTCAAAGTAAAGATTCTTCTTAAAATGCATTCCCGTTTAGTCTAAAACACAATCTCTTGCCCTGAAACAGTGTTTAAGGTAAATACAAAGCTGTTTCATAGTGTCAAAAAGGTAAAGAACAGAGTTTCAAAGTAAAGATTCTTCTTATAATGCATTCCCTTTTAGTCTAAAACACAATCTCTTGCCCTGAAACAGTGTTTAAGGTGAATACAAAGCTGTTTCATAGTGTCAAAAAGGTAAAGAACAGAGTTTCAAAGTAAAGATTCTTCTTATAATGCATTCCCTTTTAGTCTAAAACACAATCTCTTGCCCTGAAACAGTGTTTAAGGTGAATACAAAGCTGTTTCATAGTGTGAAAAAGGGAAAGAACAGAGTTTCAAAGTAAAGATTCTTCTTATAATGCATTCCCTTTTAGTCTAAAACACAATCTCTTGCCCTGAAACAGTGCTTAAGGTGAATAGAAAGCTGTTTCATAGTGTCAAAAAGGTAAAGAACAAAGTTTCAAAGTAAAGATTCTTCTTATAATGCAGTCTCTTTTAGTCTAAAACACAATCTCTTGCCCTGAAACAGTGTTTAAGGCGAATACAAAGCTGTTGCATAGTGTGAAAAAGGTAAAGAACAGTTTCAAAGTAAAGATTCTTCTTATAATGCATTCCCTTTTAGTCTAAAACACAATCTCTTGCCCTGAAAAAGTGTTTAAGGTGAATACAAAGCTGTTTCATAGTGTGAAAAAGGTAAAGAACAGAGTTTCAAAGTAAAGATTCTTCTTATAATGCAGTCTCTTTTAGTCTAAAACACAATCTCTTGCCCTGAAACAGTGTTTAAGGTGAATACAAAGCTGTTTCATAGTGTGAAAAAGGTAAAGAACAGAGTTTCAAAGTAAAGATTCTTCTTATAATGCATTCCCTTTTAGTCTAAAACACAATCTCTTGCCCTGAAACAGTGTTTAAGGTGAATACAAAGCTGTTTCATAGTGTCAAAAAGGTAAAGAACAGAGTTTCAAAATAAAGATTATTCTTATAATGCAGTCTCTTTTAGTCTAAAACACAATCTCTTGCCCTGAAACAATGTTTAAGGTGAATAGAAAGCTGTTTCATAGTGTCAAAAAGGTAAAGAACAGAGTTTCAAAGTAAAGATTCTTCTTATAATGCAGTCTCTTTTAGTCTAAAACACAATCTCTTGCCCTGAAACAGTGTTTAAGGTGAATACAAAGCTGTTTCATAGTGTCAAAAAGGTAAAGAACAGATTTCAAAGTAAAGATTCTTCTTATAATGCATTCTCTTTTAGTCTAAAACACAATCTCTTGCCCTGAAACAGTGTTTAAGGTGAATACAAAGCTGTTTCATAGTGTCAAAAAGGTAAAGAACAGATTTCAAAGTAAAGATTCTTCTTAAAATGCATTCCCGTTTAGTCTAAAACACAATCTCTTGCCCTGAAACAGTGTTTAAGGTAAATACAAAGCTGTTTCATAGTGTCAAAAAGGTAAAGAACAGAGTTTCAAAGTAAAGATTCTTCTTATAATGCATTCCCTTTTAGTCTAAAACACAATCTCTTGCCCTGAAACAGTGTTTAAGGTGAATACAAAGCTGTTTCATAGAGTCAAAAAGGTAAAGAACAGAGTTTCAAAGTAAAGATTCTTCTTATAATGCATTCCCTTTTAGTCTAAAACACAATCTCTTGCCCTGAAACAGTGTTTAAGGTGAATACAAAGCTGTTTCATAGTGTGAAAAAGGGAAAGAACAGAGTTTCAAAGTAAAGATTCTTCTTATAATGCATTCCCTTTTAGTCTAAAACACAATCTCTTGCCCTGAAACAGTGCTTAAGGTGAATAGAAAGCTGTTTCATAGTGTCAAAAAGGTAAAGAACAAAGTTTCAAAGTAAAGATTCTTCTTATAATGCAGTCTCTTTTAGTCTAAAACACAATCTCTTGCCCTGAAACAGTGTTTAAGGCGAATACAAAGCTGTTGCATAGTGTGAAAAAGGTAAAGAACAGTTTCAAAGTAAAGATTCTTCTTATAATGCATTCCCTTTTAGTCTAAAACACAATCTCTTGCCCTGAAAAAGTGTTTAAGGTGAATACAAAGCTGTTTCATAGTGTGAAAAAGGTAAAGAGCAGAGTTTCAAAGTAAAGATTCTTCTTATAATGCAGTCTCTTTTAGTCTAAAACACAATCTCTTGCCCTGAAACAGTGTTTAAGGTGAATACAAAGCTGTTTCATAGTGTGAAAAAGGTAAAGAACAGAGTTTCAAAGTAAAGATTCTTCTTATAATGCATTCCCTTTTAGTCTAAAACACAATCTCTTGCCCTGAAACAGTGTTTAAGGTGAATACAAAGCTGTTTCATAGTGTCAAAAAGGTAAAGAACAGAGTTTCAAAATAAAGATTATTCTTATAATGCAGTCTCTTTTAGTCTAAAACACAATCTCTTGCCCTGAAACAGTGTTTAAGGTGAATAGAAAGCTGTTTCATAGTGTCAAAAAGGTAAAGAACAAAGTTTCAAAGTAAAGATTCTTCTTATAATGCAGTCTCTTTTAGTCTAAAACACAATCTCTTGCACTGAAACAGTGTTTAAGGCGAGTACAAAGCTGTTTCACAGTGTGAAAAAGGTAAAGAACAAAGTTTCAAAGTAAAGATTCTTCTTATAATGCATTCCCGTTTAGTCTAAAACACAATCTCTTGCCCTGAAACAGTGTTTAAGGTAAATACAAAGCTGTTTCATAGTGTGAAAAAGGTAAAGAACAGAGTTTCAAATTAAAGATTCTTCTTATAATGCATTCCCTTTAGTCTAAAACACAATCTCTTGCCCTGAAACAGTGTTTAAGGTGAATACAAAGCTGTTTCATAGTGTCAAAAAGGTAAAGAACAAAGTTTCAATGTAAAGATTCTTCTTATAATGCAGTCTCTTTTAGTCTAAAACACAATCTCTTGCCCTGAAACAGTGTTTAAGGTGTATACAAAGCTGTTTCAAAGTGTCAAAAAGGTAAAGAACAGAGTTTCAAAGTAAAGATTCTTCTTATAATGCATTCCCTTTTAGTCTAAAACACAATCTCTTGCCCTGAAACAGTGTTTAAGGCGAATACAAAGCTGTTTCACAGTGTGAAAAAGGTAAAGAACAGTTTCAAAGTAAAGATTCTTCTTATAATGCATTCCCTTTTAGTCTAAAACACAATCTCTTGCCCTGAAACAGTGTTTAAGGTGAATACAAAGCTGTTTCATAGTGTGAAAAAGGTAAAGAACAGATTTCAAAGTAAAGATTCTTCTTAAAATGCATTCCCGTTTAGTCTAAAACACAATCTCTTGCCCTGAAACAGTGTTTAAGGTAAATACAAAGCTGTTTCATAGTGTCAAAAAGGTAAAGAACAGAGTTTCAAAGTAAAGATTCTTCTTATAATGCATTCCCTTTTAGTCTAAAACACAATCTCTTGCCCTGAAACAGTGTTTAAGGTGAATACAAAGCTGTTTCATAGTGTCAAAAAGGTAAAGAACAGAGTTTCAAAGTAAAGATTCTTCTTATAATGCATTCCCTTTTAGTCTAAAACACAATCTCTTGCCCTGAAACAGTGTTTAAGGTGAATACAAAGCTGTTTCATAGTGTGAAAAAGGGAAAGAACAGAGTTTCAAAGTAAAGATTCTTCTTATAATGCATTCCCTTTTAGTCTAAAACACAATCTCTTGCCCTGAAACAGTGCTTAAGGTGAATAGAAAGCTGTTTCATAGTGTCAAAAAGGTAAAGAACAAAGTTTCAAAGTAAAGATTCTTCTTATAATGCAGTCTCTTTTAGTCTAAAACACAATCTCTTGCCCTGAAACAGTGTTTAAGGCGAATACAAAGCTGTTGCATAGTGTGAAAAAGGTAAAGAACAGTTTCAAAGTAAAGATTCTTCTTATAATGCATTCCCTTTTAGTCTAAAACACAATCTCTTGCCCTGAAAAAGTGTTTAAGGTGAATACAAAGCTGTTTCATAGTGTGAAAAAGGTAAAGAACAGAGTTTCAAAGTAAAGATTCTTCTTATAATGCAGTCTCTTTTAGTCTAAAACACAATCTCTTGCCCTGAAACAGTGTTTAAGGTGAATAGAAAGCTGTTTCATAGTGTCAAAAAGGTAAAGAACAAAGTTTCAAAGTAAAGATTCTTCTTATAATGCAGTCTCTTTTAGTCTAAAACACAATCTCTTGCCCTGAAACAGTGTTTAAGGCGAGTACAAAGCTGTTTCACAGTGTGAAAAAGGTAAAGAACAAAGTTTCAAAGTAAAGATTCTTCTTATAATGCATTCCCGTTTAGTCTAAAACACAATCTCTTGCCCTGAAACAGTGTTTAAGGTAAATACAAAGCTGTTTCATAGTGTGAAAAAGGTAAAGAACAGAGTTTCAAATTAAAGATTCTTCTTATAATGCATTCCCTTTAGTCTAAAACACAATCTCTTGCCCTGAAACAGTGTTTAAGGTGAATACAAAGCTGTTTCATAGTGTCAAAAAGGTAAAGAAAAAAGTTTCAATGTAAAGATTCTTCTTATAATGCAGTCTCTTTTAGTCTAAAACACAATCTCTTGCCCTGAAACAGTGTTTAAGGTGAATACAAAGCTGTTTCATAGTGTCAAAAAGGTAAAGAACAGAGTTTCAAAGTAAAGATTCTTCTTATCATGCAGTCTCTTTTAGTCTAAAACACAATCTCTTGCCCTGAAACAGTGTTTAAGGTGAATAGAAAGCTGTTTCATAGTGTCAAAAAGGTAAAGAACAAAGTTTCAAAGTAAAGATTCTTCTTATAATGCACTCTCTTTTAGTCTAAAACACAATCTCTTGCCCTGAAACAGTGTATAAGGTGTATACAAAGCTGTTTTAAAGTGTCAAAAAGGTAAAGAACAGAGTTTCAAAGTAAAGATTCTTCTTATAATGCATTCCCTTTTAGTCTAAAACACAATCTCTTGCCCTGAAACAGTGTTTAAGGCGAATACAAAGCTGTTTCACAGTGTGAAAAAGATAAAGAACAGAGTTTCAAAGTAAAGATTCTTCTTATAATGCATTCCCTTTAGTCTAAAACACAATCTCTTGCACTGAAACAGTGTTTAAGGCAAGTACAAAGCTGTTTCACAGTGTGAAAAAGGTAAAGAACAGAGTTTCAAAGTAAAGATTCTTCTTATAATGCATTCCTGTTTAGTCTAAAACACAATCTCTTGCCCTGAAACAGTGTTTAAGGTAAATACAAAGCTGTTTCATAGTGTCAAAAAGGTAAAGAACAGAGTTTCAAAGTAAAGATTCTTCTTATAATGCATTCCCTTTTAGTCTAAAACACAATCTCTTGCCCTGAAACAGTGTTTAAGGTGAATACAAAGCTATTTCATAGTGTCAAAAAGGTAAAGAACAGAGTTTCAAAATAAAGATTCTTCTTATAATGCAGTCTCTTTTAGTCTAAAACACAATCTCTTGCCCTGAAACAGTGTTTAAGGTGTATAGAAAGCTGTTTCAAAGTGTCAAAAAGGTAAAGAACAGAGTTTCAAAGTAAAGATTCTTCTTATAATGCATTCCCTTTTAGTCTAAAACACAATCTCTTGCCCTGAAACAGTGTTTAAGGCGAATACAAAGCTGTTTCACAGTGTGAAAAAGGTAAAGAACAGAGTTTCAAAGTAAAGATTATTCTTATAATGCATTCCCTTTTAGTCTAAAACACAATCTCTTGCCCTGAAACAGTGTTTAAGGTGAATACAAAGCTGTTTCATAGTGTCAAAAAGGTAAAGAACAGATTTCAAAGTAAAGATTCTTCTTATAATGCATTCCCTTTAGTCTAAAACACAATCTCTTGCCCTGAAACAGTGTTTAAGGTAAATACAAAGCTGTTTCATAGTGTCAAAAAGGTAAAGAACAGTGTTTCAAAGTAAAGATTCTTCTTATAATGCATTCCCTTTTAGTCTAAAACACAATCTCTTGCCCTGAAACAGTGTTTAAGGCGAATACAAAGCTGTTTCACAGTGTGAAAAAGGTAAAGAACAGAGTTTCAAAGTAAAGATTATTCTTATAATGCATTCCCTTTTAGTCTAAAACACAATCTCTTGCCCTGAAACAGTGTTTAAGGTGAATACAAAGCTGTTTCATAGTGTCAAAAAGGTAAAGAACAGATTTCAAAGTAAAGATTCTTCTTATAATGCATTCCCTTTAGTCTAAAACACAATCTCTTGCCCTGAAACAGTGTTTAAGGTAAATACAAAGCTGTTTCATAGTGTCAAAAAGGTAAAGAACAGTGTTTCAAAGTAAAGATTCTTCTTATAATGCATTCCCTTTTAGTCTAAAACACAATCTCTTGCCCTGAAACAGTGTTTAAGGTGAATACAAAGCTGTTTCATAGTGTCAAAAAGGTAAAGAACAGAGTTTCAAAGTAAAGATTCTTCTTATAATGCAGTCTCTTTTAGTCTAAAACACAATCTCTTGCCCTGAAACAGTGTTTAAGGTGAATAGAAAGCTGTTTCATAGTGTCAAAAAGGTAAAGAACAAAGTTTCAAAGTAAAGATTCTTCTTATAATGCAGTCTCTTTTAGTCTAAAACACAATCTCTTGCCCTGAAACAGTGTTTAAGGTGTATACAAAGCTGTTTTAAAGTGACAAAAAGGTAAAGAACAGAGTTTCAAAGTAAAGATTCTTCTTATAATGCATTCCCTTTTAGTCTAAAACACAATCTCTTGCCCTGAAACAGTGTTTAAGGTGAATACAAAGCTGTTTCATAGTGTGAAAAAGGGAAAGAACAGAGTTTCAAAGTAAAGATTCTTCTTATAATGCATTCCCTTTTAGTCTAAAACACAATCTCTTGCCCTGAAACAGTGCTTAAGGTGAATAGAAAGCTGTTTCATAGTGTCAAAAAGGTAAAGAACAAAGTTTCAAAGTAAAGATTCTTCTTATAATGCAGTCTCTTTTAGTCTAAAACACAATCTCTTGCCCTGAAACAGTGTTTAAGGCGAATACAAAGCTGTTGCATAGTGTGAAAAAGGTAAAGAACAGTTTCAAAGTAAAGATTCTTCTTATAATGCATTCCCTTTTAGTCTAAAACACAATCTCTTGCCCTGAAAAAGTGTTTAAGGTGAATACAAAGCTGTTTCATAGTGTGAAAAAGGTAAAGAACAGAGTTTCAAAGTAAAGATTCTTCTTATAATGCAGTCTCTTTTAGTCTAAAACACAATCTCTTGCCCTGAAACAGTGTTTAAGGTGAATACAAAGCTGTTTCATAGTGTGAAAAAGGTAAAGAACAGAGTTTCAAAGTAAAGATTCTTCTTATAATGCATTCCCTTTTAGTCTAAAACACAATCTCTTGCCCTGAAACAGTGTTTAAGGTGAATACAAAGCTGTTTCATAGTGTCAAAAAGGTAAAGAACAGAGTTTCAAAATAAAGATTATTCTTATAATGCAGTCTCTTTTAGTCTAAAACACAATCTCTTGCCCTGAAACAGTGTTTAAGGTGAATAGAAAGCTGTTTCATAGTGTCAAAAAGGTAAAGAACAGAGTTTCAAAGTAAAGATTCTTCTTATAATGCAGTCTCTTTTAGTCTAAAACACAATCTCTTGCCCTGAAACAGTGTTTAAGGTGAATACAAAGCTGTTTCATAGTGTCAAAAAGGTAAAGAACAGATTTCAAAGTAAAGATTCTTCTTATAATGCATTCTCTTTTAGTCTAAAACACAATCTCTTGCCCTGAAACAGTGTTTAAGGTGAATACAAAGCTGTTTCATAGTGTCAAAAAGGTAAAGAACAGATTTCAAAGTAAAGATTCTTCTTAAAATGCATTCCCGTTTAGTCTAAAACACAATCTCTTGCCCTGAAACAGTGTTTAAGGTAAATACAAAGCTGTTTCATAGTGTCAAAAAGGTAAAGAACAGAGTTTCAAAGTAAAGATTCTTCTTATAATGCATTCCCTTTTAGTCTAAAACACAATCTCTTGCCCTGAAACAGTGTTTAAGGTGAATACAAAGCTGTTTCATAGAGTCAAAAAGGTAAAGAACAGAGTTTCAAAGTAAAGATTCTTCTTATAATGCATTCCCTTTTAGTCTAAAACACAATCTCTTGCCCTGAAACAGTGTTTAAGGTGAATACAAAGCTGTTTCATAGTGTGAAAAAGGGAAAGAACAGAGTTTCAAAGTAAAGATTCTTCTTATAATGCATTCCCTTTTAGTCTAAAACACAATCTCTTGCCCTGAAACAGTGCTTAAGGTGAATAGAAAGCTGTTTCATAGTGTCAAAAAGGTAAAGAACAAAGTTTCAAAGTAAAGATTCTTCTTATAATGCAGTCTCTTTTAGTCTAAAACACAATCTCTTGCCCTGAAACAGTGTTTAAGGCGAATACAAAGCTGTTGCATAGTGTGAAAAAGGTAAAGAACAGTTTCAAAGTAAAGATTCTTCTTATAATGCATTCCCTTTTAGTCTAAAACACAATCTCTTGCCCTGAAAAAGTGTTTAAGGTGAATACAAAGCTGTTTCATAGTGTGAAAAAGGTAAAGAACAGAGTTTCAAAGTAAAGATTCTTCTTATAATGCAGTCTCTTTTAGTCTAAAACACAATCTCTTGCCCTGAAACAGTGTTTAAGGTGAATACAAAGCTGTTTCATAGTGTGAAAAAGGTAAAGAACAGAGTTTCAAAGTAAAGATTCTTCTTATAATGCATTCCCTTTTAGTCTAAAACACAATCTCTTGCCCTGAAACAGTGTTTAAGGTGAATACAAAGCTGTTTCATAGTGTCAAAAAGGTAAAGAACAGAGTTTCAAAATAAAGATTATTCTTATAATGCAGTCTCTTTTAGTCTAAAACACAATCTCTTGCCCTGAAACAGTGTTTAAGGTGAATAGAAAGCTGTTTCATAGTGTCAAAAAGGTAAAGAACAAAGTTTCAAAGTAAAGATTCTTCTTATAATGCAGTCTCTTTTAGTCTAAAACACAATCTCTTGCACTGAAACAGTGTTTAAGGCGAGTACAAAGCTGTTTCATAGTGTCAAAAAGGTAAAGAAAAAAGTTTCAATGTAAAGATTCTTCTTATAATGCAGTCTCTTTTAGTCTAAAACACAATCTCTTGCCCTGAAACAGTGTTTAAGGTGAATACAAAGCTGTTTCATAGTGTCAAAAAGGTAAAGAACAGAGTTTCAAAGTAAAGATTCTTCTTATCATGCAGTCTCTTTTAGTCTAAAACACAATCTCTTGCCCTGAAACAGTGTTTAAGGTGAATAGAAAGCTGTTTCATAGTGTCAAAAAGGTAAAGAACAAAGTTTCAAAGTAAAGATTCTTCTTATAATGCACTCTCTTTTAGTCTAAAACACAATCTCTTGCCCTGAAACAGTGTATAAGGTGTATACAAAGCTGTTTTAAAGTGTCAAAAAGGTAAAGAACAGAGTTTCAAAGTAAAGATTCTTCTTATAATGCATTCCCTTTTAGTCTAAAACACAATCTCTTGCCCTGAAACAGTGTTTAAGGCGAATACAAAGCTGTTTCACAGTGTGAAAAAGATAAAGAACAGAGTTTCAAAGTAAAGATTCTTCTTATAATGCATTCCCTTTAGTCTAAAACACAATCTCTTGCACTGAAACAGTGTTTAAGGCGAGTACAAAGCTGTTTCACAGTGTGAAAAAGGTAAAGAACAGAGTTTCAAAGTAAAGATTCTTCTTATAATGCATTCCTGTTTAGTCTAAAACACAATCTCTTGCCCTGAAACAGTGTTTAAGGTAAATACAAAGCTGTTTCATAGTGTCAAAAAGGTAAAGAACAGAGTTTCAAAGTAAAGATTCTTCTTATAATGCATTCCCTTTTAGTCTAAAACACAATCTCTTGCCCTGAAACAGTGTTTAAGGTGAATACAAAGCTATTTCATAGTGTCAAAAAGGTAAAGAACAGAGTTTCAAAATAAAGATTCTTCTTATAATGCAGTCTCTTTTAGTCTAAAACACAATCTCTTGCCCTGAAACAGTGTTTAAGGTGTATAGAAAGCTGTTTCAAAGTGTCAAAAAGGTAAAGAACAGAGTTTCAAAGTAAAGATTCTTCTTATAATGCATTCCCTTTTAGTCTAAAACACAATCTCTTGCCCTGAAACAGTGTTTAAGGCGAATACAAAGCTGTTTCACAGTGTGAAAAAGGTAAAGAACAGAGTTTCAAAGTAAAGATTATTCTTATAATGCATTCCCTTTTAGTCTAAAACACAATCTCTTGCCCTGAAACAGTGTTTAAGGTGAATACAAAGCTGTTTCATAGTGTGAAAAAGGTAAAGAACAGAGTTTCAAAGTAAAGATTCTTCTTATAATGCATTCCCTTTTAGTCTAAAACACAATCTCTTGCCCTGAAACAGTGTTTAAGGTGAATACAAAGCTGTTTCATAGTGTCAAAAAGGTAAAGAACAGATTTCAAAGTAAAGATTCTTCTTATAATGCATTCCCTTTAGTCTAAAACACAATCTCTTGCCCTGAAACAGTGTTTAAGGTAAATACAAAGCTGTTTCATAGTGTCAAAAAGGTAAAGAACAGTGTTTCAAAGTAAAGATTCTTCTTATAATGCATTCCCTTTTAGTCTAAAACACAATCTCTTGCCCTGAAACAGTGTTTAAGGTGAATACAAAGCTGTTTCATAGTGTCAAAAAGGTAAAGAACAGAGTTTCAAAGTAAAGATTCTTCTTATAATGCAGTCTCTTTTAGTCTAAAACACAATCTCTTGCCCTGAAACAGTGTTTAAGGTGAATAGAAAGCTGTTTCATAGTGTCAAAAAGGTAAAGAACAAAGTTTCAAAGTAAAGATTCTTCTTATAATGCAGTCTCTTTTAGTCTAAAACACAATCTCTTGCCCTGAAACAGTGTTTAAGGTGTATACAAAGCTGTTTTAAAGTGACAAAAAGGTAAAGAACAGAGTTTCAAAGTAAAGATTCTTCTTATAATGCATTCCCTTTTAGTCTAAAACACAATCTCTTGCCCTGAAACAGTGTTTAAGGTGAATACAAAGCTGTTTCATAGTGTGAAAAAGGGAAAGAACAGAGTTTCAAAGTAAAGATTCTTCTTATAATGCATTCCCTTTTAGTCTAAAACACAATCTCTTGCCCTGAAACAGTGCTTAAGGTGAATAGAAAGCTGTTTCATAGTGTCAAAAAGGTAAAGAACAAAGTTTCAAAGTAAAGATTCTTCTTATAATGCAGTCTCTTTTAGTCTAAAACACAATCTCTTGCCCTGAAACAGTGTTTAAGGCGAATACAAAGCTGTTGCATAGTGTGAAAAAGGTAAAGAACAGTTTCAAAGTAAAGATTCTTCTTATAATGCATTCCCTTTTAGTCTAAAACACAATCTCTTGCCCTGAAAAAGTGTTTAAGGTGAATACAAAGCTGTTTCATAGTGTGAAAAAGGTAAAGAACAGAGTTTCAAAGTAAAGATTCTTCTTATAATGCAGTCTCTTTTAGTCTAAAACACAATCTCTTGCCCTGAAACAGTGTTTAAGGTGAATACAAAGCTGTTTCATAGTGTGAAAAAGGTAAAGAACAGAGTTTCAAAGTAAAGATTCTTCTTATAATGCATTCCCTTTTAGTCTAAAACACAATCTCTTGCCCTGAAACAGTGTTTAAGGTGAATACAAAGCTGTTTCATAGTGTCAAAAAGGTAAAGAACAGAGTTTCAAAATAAAGATTATTCTTATAATGCAGTCTCTTTTAGTCTAAAACACAATCTCTTGCCCTGAAACAGTGTTTAAGGTGAATAGAAAGCTGTTTCATAGTGTCAAAAAGGTAAAGAACAAAGTTTCAAAGTAAAGATTCTTCTTATAATGCAGTCTCTTTTAGTCTAAAACACAATCTCTTGCACTGAAACAGTGTTTAAGGCGAGTACAAAGCTGTTTCACAGTGTGAAAAAGGTAAAGAACAAAGTTTCAAAGTAAAGATTCTTCTTATAATGCATTCCCGTTTAGTCTAAAACACAATCTCTTGCCCTGAAACAGTGTTTAAGGTAAATACAAAGCTGTTTCATAGTGTGAAAAAGGTAAAGAACAGAGTTTCAAATTAAAGATTCTTCTTATAATGCATTCCCTTTAGTCTAAAACACAATCTCTTGCCCTGAAACAGTGTTTAAGGTGAATACAAAGCTGTTTCATAGTGTCAAAAAGGTAAAGAACAAAGTTTCAATGTAAAGATTCTTCTTATAATGCAGTCTCTTTTAGTCTAAAACACAATCTCTTGCCCTGAAACAGTGTTTAAGGTGTATACAAAGCTGTTTCAAAGTGTCAAAAAGGTAAAGAACAGAGTTTCAAAGTAAAGATTCTTCTTATAATGCATTCCCTTTTAGTCTAAAACACAATCTCTTGCCCTGAAACAGTGTTTAAGGCGAATACAAAGCTGTTTCACAGTGTGAAAAAGGTAAAGAACAGTTTCAAAGTAAAGATTCTTCTTATAATGCATTCCCTTTTAGTCTAAAACACAATCTCTTGCCCTGAAACAGTGTTTAAGGTGAATACAAAGCTGTTTCATAGTGTGAAAAAGGTAAAGAACAGATTTCAAAGTAAAGATTCTTCTTAAAATGCATTCCCGTTTAGTCTAAAACACAATCTCTTGCCCTGAAACAGTGTTTAAGGTAAATACAAAGCTGTTTCATAGTGTCAAAAAGGTAAAGAACAGAGTTTCAAAGTAAAGATTCTTCTTATAATGCATTCCCTTTTAGTCTAAAACACAATCTCTTGCCCTGAAACAGTGTTTAAGGTGAATACAAAGCTGTTTCATAGTGTCAAAAAGGTAAAGAACAGAGTTTCAAAGTAAAGATTCTTCTTATAATGCATTCCCTTTTAGTCTAAAACACAATCTCTTGCCCTGAAACAGTGTTTAAGGTGAATACAAAGCTGTTTCATAGTGTGAAAAAGGGAAAGAACAGAGTTTCAAAGTAAAGATTCTTCTTATAATGCATTCCCTTTTAGTCTAAAACACAATCTCTTGCCCTGAAACAGTGCTTAAGGTGAATAGAAAGCTGTTTCATAGTGTCAAAAAGGTAAAGAACAAAGTTTCAAAGTAAAGATTCTTCTTATAATGCAGTCTCTTTTAGTCTAAAACACAATCTCTTGCCCTGAAACAGTGTTTAAGGCGAATACAAAGCTGTTGCATAGTGTGAAAAAGGTAAAGAACAGTTTCAAAGTAAAGATTCTTCTTATAATGCATTCCCTTTTAGTCTAAAACACAATCTCTTGCCCTGAAAAAGTGTTTAAGGTGAATACAAAGCTGTTTCATAGTGTGAAAAAGGTAAAGAACAGAGTTTCAAAGTAAAGATTCTTCTTATAATGCAGTCTCTTTTAGTCTAAAACACAATCTCTTGCCCTGAAACAGTGTTTAAGGTGAATAGAAAGCTGTTTCATAGTGTCAAAAAGGTAAAGAACAAAGTTTCAAAGTAAAGATTCTTCTTATAATGCAGTCTCTTTTAGTCTAAAACACAATCTCTTGCCCTGAAACAGTGTTTAAGGCGAGTACAAAGCTGTTTCACAGTGTGAAAAAGGTAAAGAACAAAGTTTCAAAGTAAAGATTCTTCTTATAATGCATTCCCGTTTAGTCTAAAACACAATCTCTTGCCCTGAAACAGTGTTTAAGGTAAATACAAAGCTGTTTCATAGTGTGAAAAAGGTAAAGAACAGAGTTTCAAATTAAAGATTCTTCTTATAATGCATTCCCTTTAGTCTAAAACACAATCTCTTGCCCTGAAACAGTGTTTAAGGTGAATACAAAGCTGTTTCATAGTGTCAAAAAGGTAAAGAACAAAGTTTCAATGTAAAGATTCTTCTTATAATGCAGTTTCTTTTAGTCTAAAACACAATCTCTTGCCCTGAAACAGTGTTTAAGGTGTATACAAAGCTGTTTCAAAGTGTCAAAAAGGTAAAGAACAGAGTTTCAAAGTAAAGATTCTTCTTATAATGCATTCCCTTTTAGTCTAAAACACAATCTCTTGCCCTGAAACAGTGTTTAAGGCGAATACAAAGCTGTTTCACAGTGTGAAAAAGGTAAAGAACAGTTTCAAAGTAAAGATTCTTCTTATAATGCATTCCCTTTTAGTCTAAAACACAATCTCTTGCCCTGAAACAGTGTTTAAGGTGAATACAAAGCTGTTTCATAGTGTGAAAAAGGTAAAGAACAGAGTTTCAAAGTAAAGATTCTTCTTATAATGCATTCCCTTTTAGTCTAAAACACAATCTCTTGCCCTGAAACAGTGTTTAAGGTGAATACAAAGCTGTTTCATAGTGTCAAAAAGGTAAAGAACAGATTTCAAAGTAAAGATTCTTCTTATAATGCATTCCCTTTAGTCTAAAACACAATCTCTTGCCCTGAAACAGTGTTTAAGGTAAATACAAAGCTGTTTCATAGTGTCAAAAAGGTAAAGAACAGAGTTTCAAAGTAAAGATTCTTCTTATAATGCATTCCCTTTTAGTCTAAAACACAATCTCTTGCCCTGAAACAGTGTTTAAGGTGAATACAAAGCTGTTTCATAGTGTCAAAAAGGTAAAGAACAGAGTTTCAAAGTAAAGATTCTTCTTATAATGCAGTCTCTTTTAGTCTAAAACACAATCTCTTGCCATGAAACAGTGTTTAAGGTGAATACAAAGCTGTTTCATAGTGTCAAAAAGGTAAAGAACAGATTTCAAAGTAAAGATTCTTCTTATAATGCATTCCCTTTTAGTCTAAAACACAATCTCTTGCCCTGAAACAGTGTTTAAGGTGAATACAAAGCTGTTTCATAGTGTGAAAAAGGGAAAGAACAGAGTTTCAAAGTAAAGATTCTTCTTATAATGCAGTCTCTTTTAGTCTAAAACACAATCTCTTGCCCTGAAACAGTGTTTAAGGTGAATACAAAGCTGTTTCATAGTGTGAAAAAGGTAAAGAACAGAGTTTCAAAGTAAAGATTCTTCTTATAATGCATTCCCTTTTAGTCTAAAACACAATCTCTTGCCCTGAAACAGTGTTTAAGGTGAATACAAAGCTGTTTCATAGTGTGAAAATGGTAAAGAACAGAGTTTCTAAGTAAAGATTCTTCTTATAATGCTGTCTCTTTTAGTCTAAAACACAATCTCTTGCCCTGAAACAGTGTTTAAGTTGAATATAAAGTTGTTTCATAGTGTGAAAAAGGTAAAGAACAGAGTTTCTAAGTAAAGATTCTTCTTATAATGCATTCCCTTTTAGTCTAAAACACAATCTTTTGCCCTGAAACAGTGTTTACGGTAAATACAAAGCTGTTTCATAGTGTCAAAAAGGTAAAGAACAGAGTTTCAAAGTAAAGATTCTTATAATGCATTCCCTTTTAGTCTAAAACACAATCTCTTGCCCTGAAACAGTGTTTAAGGTGAATACAAAGCTGTTTCATAGTGTGAAAAAGGGAAAGAACACAGTTTCAAAGTAAAGATTCTTCTTATAATGCATTCCCTTTTAGTCTAAAACACAATCTCTTGCCCTGAAACAGTGTTTAAGGTGAATAGAAAGCTGTTTCATAGTGTCAAAAAGGTAAAGAACAAAGTTTCAAAGTAAAGATTCTTCTTATAATGCAGTCTCTTTTAGTCTAAAACACAATCTCTTGCCCTGAAACAGTGTTTAAGGTGTATACAAAGCTGTTTCAAAGTGTCAAAAAGGTAAAGAACAGAGTTTCAAAGTAAAGATTCTTCTTATAATGCATTCCCGTTTAGTCTAAAACACAATCTCTTGCCCTGAAACAGTGTTTAAGGTAAATACAAAGCTGTTTCATAGTGTCAAAAAGGTAAAGAACAGAGTTTCAAAGTAAAGATTCTTCTTATAATGCATTCCCTTTTAGTCTAAAACACAATCTCTTGCCCTGAAACAGTGTTTAAGGTGAATACAAAGCTGTTTCATAGTGTGAAAAAGGGAAAGAACAGAGTTTCAAAGTAAAGATTCTTCTTATAATGCATTCCCTTTTAGTCTAAAACACAATCTCTTGCCCTGAAACAGTGTTTAAGGTGAATACAAAGCTGTTTCATAGTGTGAAAAAGGTAAAGAACAGAGTTTCAAAGTAAAGATTCTTCTTATAATGCATTCCCTTTTAGTCTAAAACACAATCTCTTGCCCTGAAACAGTGTTTAAGGTGAATACAAAGCTGTTTCATAGTGTGAAAATGGTAAAGAACAGAGTTTCTAAGTAAAGATTCTTCTTATAATGCTGTCTCTTTTAGTCTAAAACACAATCTCTTGCCCTGAAACAGTGTTTAAGGTGAATACAAAGCTGTTTCATAGTGTCAAAAAGGTAAAGAACAGAGTTTCAAAGTAAAGATTCTTCTTATAATGCATTCCCTTTTAGTCTAAAACACAATCTCTTGCCCTGAAACAGTGTTTAAGGTGAATACAAAGCTGTTTCATAGTGTGAAAAAGGGAAAGAACAGTTTCAAAGTAAAGATTCTTCTTATAATGCATTCCCTTTTAGTCTAAAACACAATCTCTTGCCCTGAAACAGTGTTTAAGGTGAATAGAAAGCTGTTTCATAGTGTCAAAAAGGTAAAGAACAAAGTTTCAAAGTAAAGATTCTTCTTATAATGCAGTCTCTTTTAGTCTAAAACACAATCTCTTGCCCTGAAACAGTGTTTAAGGTGTATACAAAGCTGTTTCAAAGTGTCAAAAAGGTAAAGAACAGAGTTTCAAAGTAAAGATTCTTCTTATAATGCATTCCCTTTTAGTCTAAAACACAATCTCTTGCCCTGAAACAGTGTTTAAGGTGAATACAAAGCTGTTTCATAGTGTGAAAATGGTAAAGAACAGAGTTTCTAAGTAAAGATTCTTCTTATAATGCTGTCTCTTTTAGTCTAAAACACAATCTCTTGCCCTGAAACAGTGTTTAAGTTGAATATAAAGTTGTTTCATAGTGTGAAAAAGTTAAAGAACAGAGTTTCTAAGTAAAGATTCTTCTTATAATGCATTCCCTTTTAGTCTAAAACACAATCTCTTGCCCTGAAACAGTGTTTAAGGTGAATACAAAGCTGTTTCATAGTGTGAAAAAGGGAAAGAACAGAGTTTCAAAGTAAAGATTCTTCTTATAATGCATTCCCTTTTAGTCTAAAACACAATCTCTTGCCCTGAAACAGTGTTTAAGGTGAATACAAAGCTGTTTCATAGTGTCAAAAAGGTAAAGAACAGATTTCAAAGTAAAGATTCTTCTTATAATGCATTCCCTTTAGTCTAAAACACAATCTCTTGCCCTGAAACAGTGTTTAAGGTAAATACAAAGCTGTTTCATAGTGTCAAAAAGGTAAAGAACAGTGTTTCAAAGTAAAGATTCTTCTTATAATGCATTCCCTTTTAGTCTAAAACACAATCTCTTGCCCTGAAACAGTGTTTAAGGTGAATACAAAGCTGTTTCATAGTGTCAAAAAGGTAAAGAACAGAGTTTCAAAGTAAAGATTCTTCTTATAATGCAGTCTCTTTTAGTCTAAAACACAATCTCTTGCCCTGAAACAGTGTTTAAGGTGAATAGAAAGCTGTTTCATAGTGTCAAAAAGGTAAAGAACAAAGTTTCAAAGTAAAGATTCTTCTTATAATGCAGTCTCTTTTAGTCTAAAACACAATCTCTTGCCCTGAAACAGTGTTTAAGGTGTATACAAAGCTGTTTTAAAGTGACAAAAAGGTAAAGAACAGAGTTTCAAAGTAAAGATTCTTCTTATAATGCATTCCCTTTTAGTCTAAAACACAATCTCTTGCCCTGAAACAGTGTTTAAGGTGAATACAAAGCTGTTTCATAGTGTGAAAAAGGGAAAGAACAGAGTTTCAAAGTAAAGATTCTTCTTATAATGCATTCCCTTTTAGTCTAAAACACAATCTCTTGCCCTGAAACAGTGCTTAAGGTGAATAGAAAGCTGTTTCATAGTGTCAAAAAGGTAAAGAACAAAGTTTCAAAGTAAAGATTCTTCTTATAATGCAGTCTCTTTTAGTCTAAAACACAATCTCTTGCCCTGAAACAGTGTTTAAGGCGAATACAAAGCTGTTGCATAGTGTGAAAAAGGTAAAGAACAGTTTCAAAGTAAAGATTCTTCTTATAATGCATTCCCTTTTAGTCTAAAACACAATCTCTTGCCCTGAAAAAGTGTTTAAGGTGAATACAAAGCTGTTTCATAATGTGAAAAAGGTAAAGAACAGAGTTTCAAAGTAAAGATTCTTCTTATAATGCAGTCTCTTTTAGTCTAAAACACAATCTCTTGCCCTGAAACAGTGTTTAAGGTGAATACAAAGCTGTTTCATAGTGTGAAAAAGGTAAAGAACAGAGTTTCAAAGTAAAGATTCTTCTTATAATGCATTCCCTTTTAGTCTAAAACACAATCTCTTGCCCTGAAACAGTGTTTAAGGTGAATACAAAGCTGTTTCATAGTGTCAAAAAGGTAAAGAACAGAGTTTCAAAATAAAGATTATTCTTATAATGCAGTCTCTTTTAGTCTAAAACACAATCTCTTGCCCTGAAACAGTGTTTAAGGTGAATAGAAAGCTGTTTCATAGTGTCAAAAAGGTAAAGAACAAAGTTTCAAAGTAAAGATTCTTCTTATAATGCAGTCTCTTTTAGTCTAAAACACAATCTCTTGCACTGAAACAGTGTTTAAGGCGAGTACAAAGCTGTTTCACAGTGTGAAAAAGGTAAAGAACAAAGTTTCAAAGTAAAGATTCTTCTTATAATGCATTCCCGTTTAGTCTAAAACACAATCTCTTGCCCTGAAACAGTGTTTAAGGTAAATACAAAGCTGTTTCATAGTGTGAAAAAGGTAAAGAACAGAGTTTCAAATTAAAGATTCTTCTTATAATGCATTCCCTTTAGTCTAAAACACAATCTCTTGCCCTGAAACAGTGTTTAAGGTGAATACAAAGCTGTTTCATAGTGTCAAAAAGGTAAAGAACAAAGTTTCAATGTAAAGATTCTTCTTATAATGCAGTCTCTTTTAGTCTAAAACACAATCTCTTGCCCTGAAACAGTGTTTAAGGTGTATACAAAGCTGTTTCAAAGTGTCAAAAAGGTAAAGAACAGAGTTTCTAAGTAAAGATTCTTCTTATAATGCATTCCCTTTTAGTCTAAAACACAATCTCTTGCCCTGAAACAGTGTTTAAGGCGAATACAAAGCTGTTTCACAGTGTGAAAAAGGTAAAGAACAGTTTCAAAGTAAAGATTCTTCTTATAATGCATTCCCTTTTAGTCTAAAACACAATCTCTTGCCCTGAAACAGTGTTTAAGGTGAATACAAAGCTGTTTCATAGTGTGAAAAAGGTAAAGAACAGATTTCAAAGTAAAGATTCTTCTTAAAATGCATTCCCGTTTAGTCTAAAACACAATCTCTTGCCCTGAAACAGTGTTTAAGGTAAATACAAAGCTGTTTCATAGTGTCAAAAAGGTAAAGAACAGAGTTTCAAAGTAAAGATTCTTCTTATAATGCATTCCCTTTTAGTCTAAAACACAATCTCTTGCCCTGAAACAGTGTTTAAGGTGAATACAAAGCTGTTTCATAGTGTCAAAAAGGTAAAGAACAGAGTTTCAAAGTAAAGATTCTTCTTATAATGCATTCCCTTTTAGTCTAAAACACAATCTCTTGCCCTGAAACAGTGTTTAAGGTGAATACAAAGCTGTTTCATAGTGTGAAAAAGGGAAAGAACAGAGTTTCAAAGTAAAGATTCTTCTTATAATGCATTCCCTTTTAGTCTAAAACATAATCTCTTGCCCTGAAACAGTGCTTAAGGTGAATAGAAAGCTGTTTCATAGTGTCAAAAAGGTAAAGAACAAAGTTTCAAAGTAAAGATTCTTCTTATAATGCAGTCTCTTTTAGTCTAAAACACAATCTCTTGCCCTGAAACAGTGTTTAAGGCGAATACAAAGCTGTTGCATAGTGTGAAAAAGGTAAAGAACAGTTTCAAAGTAAAGATTCTTCTTATAATGCATTCCCTTTTAGTCTAAAACACAATCTCTTGCCCTGAAAAAGTGTTTAAGGTGAATACAAAGCTGTTTCATAGTGTGAAAAAGGTAAAGAACAGAGTTTCAAAGTAAAGATTCTTCTTATAATGCAGTCTCTTTTAGTCTAAAACACAATCTCTTGCCCTGAAACAGTGTTTAAGGTGAATAGAAAGCTGTTTCATAGTGTCAAAAAGGTAAAGAACAAAGTTTCAAAGTAAAGATTCTTCTTATAATGCAGTCTCTTTTAGTCTAAAACACAATCTCTTGCCCTGAAACAGTGTTTAAGGCGAGTACAAAGCTGTTTCACAGTGTGAAAAAGGTAAAGAACAAAGTTTCAAAGTAAAGATTCTTCTTATAATGCATTCCCGTTTAGTCTAAAACACAATCTCTTGCCCTGAAACAGTGTTTAAGGTAAATACAAAGCTGTTTCATAGTGTGAAAAAGGTAAAGAACAGAGTTTCAAATTAAAGATTCTTCTTATAATGCATTCCCTTTAGTCTAAAACACAATCTCTTGCCCTGAAACAGTGTTTAAGGTGAATACAAAGCTGTTTCATAGTGTCAAAAAGGTAAAGAACAAAGTTTCAATGTAAAGATTCTTCTTATAATGCAGTTTCTTTTAGTCTAAAACACAATCTCTTGCCCTGAAACAGTGTTTAAGGTGTATACAAAGCTGTTTCAAAGTGTCAAAAAGGTAAAGAACAGAGTTTCAAAGTAAAGATTCTTCTTATAATGCATTCCCTTTTAGTCTAAAACACAATCTCTTGCCCTGAAACAGTGTTTAAGGCGAATACAAAGCTGTTTCACAGTGTGAAAAAGGTAAAGAACAGTTTCAAAGTAAAGATTCTTCTTATAATGCATTCCCTTTTAGTCTAAAACACAATCTCTTGCCCTGAAACAGTGTTTAAGGTGAATACAAAGCTGTTTCATAGTGTGAAAAAGGTAAAGAACAGAGTTTCAAAGTAAAGATTCTTCTTATAATGCATTCCCTTTTAGTCTAAAACACAATCTCTTGCCCTGAAACAGTGTTTAAGGTGAATACAAAGCTGTTTCATAGTGTCAAAAAGGTAAAGAACAGATTTCAAAGTAAAGATTCTTCTTATAATGCATTCCCTTTAGTCTAAAACACAATCTCTTGCCCTGAAACAGTGTTTAAGGTAAATACAAAGCTGTTTCATAGTGTCAAAAAGGTAAAGAACAGAGTTTCAAAGTAAAGATTCTTCTTATAATGCATTCCCTTTTAGTCTAAAACACAATCTCTTGCCCTGAAACAGTGTTTAAGGTGAATACAAAGCTGTTTCATAGTGTCAAAAAGGTAAAGAACAGAGTTTCAAAGTAAAGATTCTTCTTATCATGCAGTCTCTTTTAGTCTAAAACACAATCTCTTGCCCTGAAACAGTGTTTAAGGTGAATAGAAAGCTGTTTCATAGTGTCAAAAAGGTAAAGAACAAAGTTTCAAAGTAAAGATTCTTCTTATAATGCACTCTCTTTTAGTCTAAAACACAATCTCTTGCCCTGAAACAGTGTATAAGGTGTATACAAAGCTGTTTTAAAGTGTCAAAAAGGTAAAGAACAGAGTTTCAAAGTAAAGATTCTTCTTATAATGCATTCCCTTTAGTCTAAAACACAATCTCTTGCACTGAAACAGTGTTTAAGGCGAGTACAAAGCTGTTTCACAGTGTGAAAAAGGTAAAGAACAGAGTTTCAAAGTAAAGATTCTTCTTATAATGCATTCCTGTTTAGTCTAAAACACAATCTCTTGCCCTGAAACAGTGTTTAAGGTAAATACAAAGCTGTTTCATAGTGTCAAAAAGGTAAAGAACAGAGTTTCAAAGTAAAGATTCTTCTTATAATGCATTCCCTTTTAGTCTAAAACACAATCTCTTGCCCTGAAACAGTGTTTAAGGTGAATACAAAGCTGTTTCATAGTGTCAAAAAGGTAAAGAACAGAGTTTCAAAGTAAAGATTCTTCTTATAATGCAGTCTCTTTTAGTCTAAAACACAATCTCTTGCCATGAAACAGTGTTTAAGGTGAATACAAAGCTGTTTCATAGTGTCAAAAAGGTAAAGAACAGATTTCAAAGTAAAGATTCTTCTTATAATGCATTCCCTTTTAGTCTAAAACACAATCTCTTGCCCTGAAACAGTGTTTAAGGTGAATACAAAGCTGTTTCATAGTGTGAAAAAGGGAAAGAACAGAGTTTCAAAGTAAAGATTCTTCTTATAATGCAGTCTCTTTTAGTCTAAAACACAATCTCTTGCCCTGAAACAGTGTTTAAGGTGAATACAAAGCTGTTTCATAGTGTGAAAAAGGTAAAGAACAGAGTTTCAAAGTAAAGATTCTTCTTATAATGCATTCCCTTTTAGTCTAAAACACAATCTCTTGCCCTGAAACAGTGTTTAAGGTGAATACAAAGCTGTTTCATAGTGTGAAAATGGTAAAGAACAGAGTTTCTAAGTAAAGATTCTTCTTATAATGCTGTCTCTTTTAGTCTAAAACACAATCTCTTGCCCTGAAACAGTGTTTAAGTTGAATATAAAGTTGTTTCATAGTGTGAAAAAGGTAAAGAACAGAGTTTCTAAGTAAAGATTCTTCTTATAATGCATTCCCTTTTAGTCTAAAACACAATCTTTTGCCCTGAAACAGTGTTTACGGTAAATACAAAGCTGTTTCATAGTGTCAAAAAGGTAAAGAACAGAGTTTCAAAGTAAAGATTCTTATAATGCATTCCCTTTTAGTCTAAAACACAATCTCTTGCCCTGAAACAGTGTTTAAGGTGAATACAAAGCTGTTTCATAGTGTGAAAAAGGGAAAGAACACAGTTTCAAAGTAAAGATTCTTCTTATAATGCATTCCCTTTTAGTCTAAAACACAATCTCTTGCCCTGAAACAGTGTTTAAGGTGAATAGAAAGCTGTTTCATAGTGTCAAAAAGGTAAAGAACAAAGTTTCAAAGTAAAGATTCTTCTTATAATGCAGTCTCTTTTAGTCTAAAACACAATCTCTTGCCCTGAAACAGTGTTTAAGGTGTATACAAAGCTGTTTCAAAGTGTCAAAAAGGTAAAGAACAGAGTTTCAAAGTAAAGATTCTTCTTATAATGCATTCCCGTTTAGTCTAAAACACAATCTCTTGCCCTGAAACAGTGTTTAAGGTAAATACAAAGCTGTTTCATAGTGTCAAAAAGGTAAAGAACAGAGTTTCAAAGTAAAGATTCTTCTTATAATGCATTCCCTTTTAGTCTAAAACACAATCTCTTGCCCTGAAACAGTGTTTAAGGTGAATACAAAGCTGTTTCATAGTGTGAAAAAGGGAAAGAACAGAGTTTCAAAGTAAAGATTCTTCTTATAATGCATTCCCTTTTAGTCTAAAACACAATCTCTTGCCCTGAAACAGTGTTTAAGGTGAATACAAAGCTGTTTCATAGTGTGAAAAAGGTAAAGAACAGAGTTTCAAAGTAAAGATTCTTCTTATAATGCATTCCCTTTTAGTCTAAAACACAATCTCTTGCCCTGAAACAGTGTTTAAGGTGAATACAAAGCTGTTTCATAGTGTGAAAATGGTAAAGAACAGAGTTTCTAAGTAAAGATTCTTCTTATAATGCTGTCTCTTTTAGTCTAAAACACAATCTCTTGCCCTGAAACAGTGTTTAAGGTGAATACAAAGCTGTTTCATAGTGTCAAAAAGGTAAAGAACAGAGTTTCAAAGTAAAGATTCTTCTTATAATGCATTCCCTTTTAGTCTAAAACACAATCTCTTGCCCTGAAACAGTGTTTAAGGTGAATACAAAGCTGTTTCATAGTGTGAAAAAGGGAAAGAACAGTTTCAAAGTAAAGATTCTTCTTATAATGCATTCCCTTTTAGTCTAAAACACAATCTCTTGCCCTGAAACAGTGTTTAAGGTGAATAGAAAGCTGTTTCATAGTGTCAAAAAGGTAAAGAACAAAGTTTCAAAGTAAAGATTCTTCTTATAATGCAGTCTCTTTTAGTCTAAAACACAATCTCTTGCCCTGAAACAGTGTTTAAGGTGTATACAAAGCTGTTTCAAAGTGTCAAAAAGGTAAAGAACAGAGTTTCAAAGTAAAGATTCTTCTTATAATGCATTCCCTTTTAGTCTAAAACACAATCTCTTGCCCTGAAACAGTGTTTAAGGTGAATACAAAGCTGTTTCATAGTGTGAAAATGGTAAAGAACAGAGTTTCTAAGTAAAGATTCTTCTTATAATGCTGTCTCTTTTAGTCTAAAACACAATCTCTTGCCCTGAAACAGTGTTTAAGTTGAATATAAAGTTGTTTCATAGTGTGAAAAAGTTAAAGAACAGAGTTTCTAAGTAAAGATTCTTCTTATAATGCATTCCCTTTTAGTCTAAAACACAATCTCTTGCCCTGAAACAGTGTTTAAGGTGAATACAAAGCTGTTTCATAGTGTGAAAAAGGGAAAGAACAGAGTTTCAAAGTAAAGATTCTTCTTATAATGCATTCCCTTTTAGTCTAAAACACAATCTCTTGCCCTGAAACAGTGTTTAAGGTGAATACAAAGCTGTTTCATAGTGTGAAAAAGGTAAAGAACAGAGTTTCAAAGTAAAGATTCTTCTTATAATGCATTCCCTTTTAGTCTAAAACACAATCTCTTGCCCTGAAACAGTGTTTAAGGTGAATAGAAAGCTGTTTCATAGTGTCAAAAAGGTAAAGAATAAAGTTTCAAAGTAAAGATTCTTCTTATAATGCAGTCTCTTTTAGTCTAAAACACAATCTCTTGCCCTGAAACAGTGTTTAAGGTGTATACAAAGCTGTTTCAAAGTGTCAAAAAGGTAAAGAACAGAGTTTCAAAGTAAAGATTCTTATTATAATGCATTCCCTTTAGTCTAAAACACAATCTCTTGCACTGAAACAGTGTTTAAGGTGAGTACAAAGCTGTTTCACAGTGTGAAAAAGGTAAAGAACAGAGTTTCAAAGTAAAGATTCTTCTTATAATGCATTCCCTTTAGTCTAAAACACAATCTCTTGCCCTGAAACAGTGTTTAAGGCGAATACAAAGCTGTTGCATAGTGTGAAAAAGGTAAAGAACAGTTTCAAAGTAAAGATTCTTCTTATAATGCATTCCCTTTTAGTCTAAAACACAATCTCTTGCCCTGAAACAGTGTTTAAGGTGAATACAAAGCTGTTTCATAGTGTGAAAAAGGTAAAGAACAGAGTTTCAAAGTAAAGATTCTTCTTATAATGCAGACTCTTTTAGTCTAAAACACAATCTCTTGCCCTGAAACAGTGTTTAAGGTGAATACAAAGCTGTTTCATAGTGTGAAAAAGGTAAAGAACAGAGTTTCAAAGTAAAGATTCTTCTTATAATGCATTCCCTTTTAGTCTAAAACACAATCTCTTGCCCTGAAACAGTGTTTAAGGTGAATACAAAGCTGTTTCATAGTGTGAAAATGGTAAAGAACAGAGTTTCTAAGTAAAGATTCTTCTTATAATTCTGTCTCTTTTAGTCTAAAACACAATCTCTTGCCCTGAAACAGTGTTTAAGTTGAATATAAAGTTGTTTCATAGTGTGAAAAAGGTAAAGAACAGAGTTTCAAAGTAAAGATTCTTCTTATAATGCAGACTCTTTTAGTCTAAAACACAATCTCTTGCCCTGAAACAGTGTTTAAGGTGAATACAAAGCTGTTTCATAGTGTGAAAAAGGTAAAGAACAGAGTTTCAAAGTAAAGATTCTTCTTATAATGCATTCCCTTTTAGTCTAAAACACAATCTCTTGCCCTGAAACAGTGTTTAAGGTAAATACATAGCTGTTTCATAGTGTCAAAAAGGTAAAGAACAGAGTTTCAAAGTAAAGATTCTTCTTATAATGCATTCCCTTTTAGTCTAAAACACAATCTCTTGCCCTGAAACAGTGTTTAAGGTGAATACAAAGCTGTTTCATAGTGTGAAAAAGGTAAAGAACAGAGTTTCAAAGTAAAGATTCTTCTTATAATGCATTCCCTTTTAGTCTAAAACACAATCTCTTGCCCTGAAACAGTGTTTAAGGTGAATACAAAGCTGTTTCATAGTGTCAAAAAGGTAAAGAACAGCGTTTCAAAGTAAAGATTCTTCTTATAATGCATTCCCTTTTAGTCTAAAACACAATCTCTTGCCCTGAAACAGTGTTTAAGGTGAATACAAAGCTGTTTCATAGTGTGAAAATGTTAAAGAACAGAGTTTCTAAGTAAAGATTCTTCTTATAATGCAGTCTCTTTTAGTCTAAAACACAATCTCTTGCCCTGAAACAGTGTTTAAGGTGAATACAAAGCTGTTTCATAGTGTGAAAAAGGTAAAGAACGCTTTCAAAGTAAAGATTCTTCTTATAATGCAGTCTCTTTTAGTCTAAAACACAATCTCTTGCCCTGAAACAGTGTTTAAGGTGTATACAAAGCTGTTTCAAAGTGTCAAAAAGGTAAAGAACAGAGTTTCAAAGTAAAGATTCTTCTTATAATGCATTCCCTTTAGTCTAAAACACAATCTCTTGCCCTGAAACAGTGTTTAAGGCGAATACAAAGCTGTTGCATAGTGTGAAAAAGGTAAAGAACAGTTTCAAAGTAAAGATTCTTCTTATAATGCATTCCCTTTTAGTCTAAAACACAATCTCTTGCCCTGAAACAGTGTTTAAGGTGAATACAAAGCTGTTTCATAGTGTGAAAAAGGTAAAGAACAGAGTTTCAAAGTAAAGATTCTTCTTATAATGCAGACTCTTTTAGTCTAAAACACAATCTCTTGCCCTGAAACAGTGTTTAAGGTGAATACAAAGCTGTTTCATAGTGTGAAAAAGGTAAAGAACAGAGTTTCTAAGTAAAGATTCTTCTTATAATTCTGTCTCTTTTAGTCTAAAACACAATCTCTTGCCCTGAAACAGTGTTTAAGTTGAATATAAAGTTGTTTCATAGTGTGAAAAAGGTAAAGAACAGAGTTTCAAAGTAAAGATTCTTCTTATAATGCAGACTCTTTTAGTCTAAAACACAATCTCTTGCCCTGAAACAGTGTTTAAGGTGAATACAAAGCTGTTTCATAGTGTGAAAAAGGTAAAGAACAGAGTTTCAAAGTAAAGATTCTTCTTATAATGCATTCCCTTTTAGTCTAAAACACAATCTCTTGCCCTGAAACAGTGTTTAAGGTAAATACATAGCTGTTTCATAGTGTCAAAAAGGTAAAGAACAGAGTTTCAAAGTAAAGATTCTTCTTATAATGCATTCCCTTTTAGTCTAAAACACAATCTCTTGCCCTGAAACAGTGTTTAAGGTGAATACAAAGCTGTTTCATAGTGTGAAAAAGGGAAAGAACAGAGTTTCAAAGTAAAGATTCTTCTTATAATGCATTCCCTTTTAGTCTATAACACAATCTCTTGCCCTGAAACAGTGTTTAAGGTAAATACAAAGCTGTTTCATAGTGTCAAAAAGGTAAAGAACAGAGTTTCAAAGTAAAGATTCTTCTTATAATGCATTCCCTTTTAGTCTAAAACACAATCTCTTGCCCTGAAACAGTGTTTAAGGTGAATACAAAGCTGTTTCATAGTGTGAAAAAGGGAAAGAACAGAGTTTCAAAGTAAAGATTCTTCTTATAATGCATTCCCTTTTAGTCTAAAACACAATCTCTTGCCCTGAAACAGTGTTTAAGGCGAATACAAAGCTGATGCATAGTGTGAAAAAGGTAAAGAACAGTTTCAAAGTAAAGATTCTTATAATGCATTCCCTTTTAGTCTAAAACACAATCTCTTGCCCTGAAACAGTGTTTAAGGTGAATACAAAGCTGTTTCATAGTGTGAAAAAGGTAAAGAACAGAGTTTCAAAGTAAAGATTCTTCTTATAATGCAGACTCTTTTAGTCTAAAACACAATCTCTTGCCCTGAAACAGTGTTTAAGGTGAATACAAAGCTGTTTCATAGTGTGAAAAAGGTAAAGAACAGAGTTTCTAAGTAAAGATTCTTCTTATAATTCTGTCTCTTTTAGTCTAAAACACAATCTCTTGCCCTGAAACAGTGTTTAAGTTGAATATAAAGTTGTTTCATAGTGTGAAAAAGGTAAAGAACAGAGTTTCAAAGTAAAGATTCTTCTTATAATGCAGACTCTTTTAGTCTAAAACACAATCTCTTGCCCTGAAACAGTGTTTAAGGTGAATACAAAGCTGTTTCATAGTGTGAAAAAGGTAAAGAACAGAGTTTCAAAGTAAAGATTCTTCTTATAATGCATTCCCTTTTAGTCTAAAACACAATCTCTTGCCCTGAAACAGTGTTTAAGGTAAATACATAGCTGTTTCATAGTGTCAAAAAGGTAAAGAACAGAGTTTCAAAGTAAAGATTCTTCTTATAATGCATTCCCTTTTAGTCTAAAACACAATCTCTTGCCCTGAAACAGTGTTTAAGGTGAATACAAAGCTGTTTCATAGTGTGAAAAAGGGAAAGAACAGAGTTTCAAAGTAAAGATTCTTCTTATAATGCATTCCCTTTTAGTCTATAACACAATCTCTTGCCCTGAAACAGTGTTTAAGGTAAATACAAAGCTGTTTCATAGTGTCAAAAAGGTAAAGAACAGAGTTTCAAAGTAAAGATTCTTCTTATAATGCATTCCCTTTTAGTCTAAAACACAATCTCTTGCCCTGAAACAGTGTTTAAGGTGAATACAAAGCTGTTTCATAGTGTGAAAAAGGGAAAGAACAGAGTTTCAAAGTAAAGATTCTTCTTATAATGCATTCCCTTTTAGTCTAAAACACAATCTCTTGCCCTGAAACAGTGTTTAAGGTGAATACAAAGCTGTTTCATAGTGTCAAAAAGGTAAAGAACAGCGTTTCAAAGTAAAGATTCTTCTTATAATGCATTCCCTTTAGTCTAAAACACAATCTCTTGCCCTGAAACAGTGTTTAAGGCGAATACAAAGCTGTTGCATAGTGTGAAAAAGGTAAAGAACAGTTTCAAAGTAAAGATTCTTCTTATAATGCATTCCCTTTTAGTCTAAAACACAATCTCTTGCCCTGAAACAGTGTTTAAGGTGAATACAAAGCTGTTTCATAGTGTGAAAAAGGTAAAGAACAGAGTTTCAAAGTAAAGATTCTTCTTATAATGCAGACTCTTTTAGTCTAAAACACAATCTCTTGCCCTGAAACAGTGTTTAAGGTGAATACAAAGCTGTTTCATAGTGTGAAAAAGGTAAAGAACAGAGTTTCTAAGTAAAGATTCTTCTTATAATTCTGTCTCTTTTAGTCTAAAACACAATCTCTTGCCCTGAAACAGTGTTTAAGTTGAATATAAAGTTGTTTCATAGTGTGAAAAAGGTAAAGAACAGAGTTTCAAAGTAAAGATTCTTCTTATAATGCAGACTCTTTTAGTCTAAAACACAATCTCTTGCCCTGAAACAGTGTTTAAGGTGAATACAAAGCTGTTTCATAGTGTGAAAAAGGTAAAGAACAGAGTTTCAAAGTAAAGATTCTTCTTATAATGCATTCCCTTTTAGTCTAAAACACAATCTCTTGCCCTGAAACAGTGTTTAAGGTAAATACATAGCTGTTTCATAGTGTCAAAAAGGTAAAGAACAGAGTTTCAAAGTAAAGATTCTTCTTATAATGCATTCCCTTTTAGTCTAAAACACAATCTCTTGCCCTGAAACAGTGTTTAAGGTGAATACAAAGCTGTTTCATAGTGTGAAAAAGGGAAAGAACAGAGTTTCAAAGTAAAGATTCTTCTTATAATGCATTCCCTTTTAGTCTATAACACAATCTCTTGCCCTGAAACAGTGTTTAAGGTAAATACAAAGCTGTTTCATAGTGTCAAAAAGGTAAAGAACAGAGTTTCAAAGTAAAGATTCTTCTTATAATGCATTCCCTTTTAGTCTAAAACACAATCTCTTGCCCTGAAACAGTGTTTAAGGTGAATACAAAGCTGTTTCATAGTGTGAAAAAGGGAAAGAACAGAGTTTCAAAGTAAAGATTCTTCTTATAATGCATTCCCTTTTAGTCTAAAACACAATCTCTTGCCCTGAAACAGTGTTTAAGGCGAATACAAAGCTGTTGCATAGTGTGAAAAAGGTAAAGAACAGTTTCAAAGTAAAGATTCTTATAATGCATTCCCTTTTAGTCTAAAACACAATCTCTTGCCCTGAAACAGTGTTTAAGGTGAATACAAAGCTGTTTCATAGTGTGAAAAAGGTAAAGAACAGAGTTTCAAAGTAAAGATTCTTCTTATAATGCAGACTCTTTTAGTCTAAAACACAATCTCTTGCCCTGAAACAGTGTTTAAGGTGAATACAAAGCTGTTTCATAGTGTGAAAAAGGTAAAGAACAGAGTTTCTAAGTAAAGATTCTTCTTATAATTCTGTCTCTTTTAGTCTAAAACACAATCTCTTGCCCTGAAACAGTGTTTAAGTTGAATATAAAGTTGTTTCATAGTGTGAAAAAGGTAAAGAACAGAGTTTCAAAGTAAAGATTCTTCTTATAATGCAGACTCTTTTAGTCTAAAACACAATCTCTTGCCCTGAAACAGTGTTTAAGGTGAATACAAAGCTGTTTCATAGTGTGAAAAAGGTAAAGAACAGAGGTTCAAAGTAAAGATTCTTCTTATAATGCATTCCCTTTTAGTCTAAAACACAATCTCTTGCCCTGAAACAGTGTTTAAGGTAAATACATAGCTGTTTCATAGTGTCAAAAAGGTAAAGAACAGAGTTTCAAAGTAAAGATTCTTCTTATAATGCATTCCCTTTTAGTCTAAAACACAATCTCTTGCCCTGAAACAGTGTTTAAGGTGAATACAAAGCTGTTTCATAGTGTGAAAAAGGGAAAGAACAGAGTTTCAAAGTAAAGATTCTTCTTATAATGCATTCCCTTTTAGTCTATAACACAATCTCTTGCCCTGAAACAGTGTTTAAGGTAAATACAAAGCTGTTTCATAGTGTCAAAAAGGTAAAGAACAGAGTTTCAAAGTAAAGATTCTTCTTATAATGCATTCCCTTTTAGTCTAAAACACAATCTCTTGCCCTGAAACAGTGTTTAAGGTGAATACAAAGCTGTTTCATAGTGTGAAAAAGGGAAAGAACAGAGTTTCAAAGTAAAGATTCTTCTTATAATGCATTCCCTTTTAGTCTAAAACACAATCTCTTGCCCTGAAACAGTGTTTAAGGTGAATACAAAGCTGTTTCATAGTGTCAAAAAGGTAAAGAACAGCGTTTCAAAGTAAAGATTCTTCTTATAATGCATTCCCTTTTAGTCTAAAACACAATCTCTTGCCCTGAAACAGTGTTTAAGGTGAATACAAAGCTGTTTCATAGTGTGAAAAAGGTAAAGAACAGAGTTTCTAAGTAAAGATTCTTCTTATAATTCTGTCTCTTTTAGTCTAAAACACAATCTCTTGCCCTGAAACAGTGTTTAAGTTGAATATAAAGTTGTTTCATAGTGTGAAAAAGGTAAAGAACAGAGTTTCAAAGTAAAGATTCTTCTTATAATGCAGACTCTTTTAGTCTAAAACACAATCTCTTGCCCTGAAACAGTGTTTAAGGTGAATACAAAGCTGTTTCATAGTGTGAAAAAGGTAAAGAACAGAGTTTCAAAGTAAAGATTCTTCTTATAATGCATTCCCTTTTAGTCTAAAACACAATCTCTTGCCCTGAAACAGTGTTTAAGGTAAATACATAGCTGTTTCATAGTGTCAAAAAGGTAAAGAACAGAGTTTCAAAGTAAAGATTCTTCTTATAATGCATTCCCTTTTAGTCTAAAACACAATCTCTTGCCCTGAAACAGTGTTTAAGGTGAATACAAAGCTGTTTCATAGTGTGAAAAAGGGAAAGAACAGAGTTTCAAAGTAAAGATTCTTCTTATAATGCATTCCCTTTTAGTCTATAACACAATCTCTTGCCCTGAAACAGTGTTTAAGGTAAATACAAAGCTGTTTCATAGTGTCAAAAAGGTAAAGAACAGAGTTTCAAAGTAAAGATTGTTCTTATAATGCATTCCCTTTTAGTCTAAAACACAATCTCTTGCCCTGAAACAGTGTTTAAGGTGAATACAAAGCTGTTTCATAGTGTGAAAATGTTAAAGAACAGAGTTTCTAAGTAAAGATTCTTCTTATAATGCAGTCTCTTTTAGTCTAAAACACAATCTCTTGCCCTGAAACAGTGTTTAAGGTGAATACAAAGCTGTTTCATAGTGTGAAAAAGGTAAAGAACGCTTTCAAAGTAAAGATTCTTATAATAATGCATTCCCTTTTAGTCTAAAACACAATCTCTTGCCCTGAAACAGTGTTTAAGTTGAATATAAAGTTGTTTCATAGTGTGAAAAAGGTAAAGAACAGAGTTTCTAAGTAAAGATTCTTCTTATAATGCATTCCCTTTTAGTCTAAAACACAATCTCTTGCCCTGAAACAGTGTTTAAGGTAAATACATAGCTGTTTCATAGTGTCAAAAAGGTAAAGAACAGAGTTTCAAAGTAAAGATTCTTCTTATAATGCATTCCCTTTTAGTCTAAAACACAATCTCTTGCCCTGAAACAGTGTTTAAGGTGAATACAAAGCTGTTTCATAGTGTGAAAAAGGGAAAGAACAGAGTTTCAAAGTAAAGATTCTTCTTATAATGCATTCCCTTTTAGTCTAAAACACAATCTCTTGCCCTGAAACAGTGTTTAAGGTGAATAGAAAGCTGTTTCATAGTGTCAAAAAGGTAAAGAACAAAGTTTCAAAGTAAAGATTCTTCTTATAATGCAGACTCTTTTAGTCTAAAACACAATCTCTTGCCCTGAAACAGTGTTTAAGGTGAATACAAAGCTGTTTCATAGTGTGAAAAAGGTAAAGAACAGAGTTTCAAAGTAAAGATTCTTCTTATAATGCATTCCCTTTTAGTCTAAAACACAATCTCTTGCCCTGAAACAGTGTTTAAGGTAAATACATAGCTGTTTCATAGTGTCAAAAAGGTAAAGAACAGAGTTTCAAAGTAAAGATTCTTCTTATAATGCATTCCCTTTTAGTCTAAAACACAATCTCTTGCCCTGAAACAGTGTTTAAGGTGAATACAAAGCTGTTTCATAGTGTGAAAAAGGGAAAGAACAGAGTTTCAAAGTAAAGATTCTTCTTATAATGCATTCCCTTTTAGTCTATAACACAATCTCTTGCCCTGAAACAGTGTTTAAGGTAAATACAAAGCTGTTTCATAGTGTCAAAAAGGTAAAGAACAGAGTTTCAAAGTAAAGATTGTTCTTATAATGCATTCCCTTTTAGTCTAAAACACAATCTCTTGCCCTGAAACAGTGTTTAAGGTGAATACAAAGCTGTTTCATAGTGTGAAAATGTTAAAGAACAGAGTTTCTAAGTAAAGATTCTTCTTATAATGCAGTCTCTTTTAGTCTAAAACACAATCTCTTGCCCTGAAACAGTGTTTAAGGTGAATACAAAGCTGTTTCATAGTGTGAAAAAGGTAAAGAACGCTTTCAAAGTAAAGATTCTTATAATAATGCATTCCCTTTTAGTCTAAAACACAATCTCTTGCCCTGAAACAGTGTTTAAGTTGAATATAAAGTTGTTTCATAGTGTGAAAAAGGTAAAGAACAGAGTTTCTAAGTAAAGATTCTTCTTATAATGCATTCCCTTTTAGTCTAAAACACAATCTCTTGCCCTGAAACAGTGTTTAAGGTAAATACATAGCTGTTTCATAGTGTCAAAAAGGTAAAGAACAGAGTTTCAAAGTAAAGATTCTTCTTATAATGCATTCCCTTTTAGTCTAAAACACAATCTCTTGCCCTGAAACAGTGTTTAAGGTGAATACAAAGCTGTTTCATAGTGTGAAAAAGGGAAAGAACAGAGTTTCAAAGTAAAGATTCTTCTTATAATGCATTCCCTTTTAGTCTAAAACACAATCTCTTGCCCTGAAACAGTGTTTAAGGTGAATAGAAAGCTGTTTCATAGTGTCAAAAAGGTAAAGAACAAAGTTTCAAAGTAAAGATTCTTCTTATAATGCAGTCTCTTTTAGTCTAAAACACAATCTCTTGCCCTGAAACAGTGTTTAAGGTGTATACAAAGCTGTTTCAAAGTGTCAAAAAGGTAAAGAACAGAGTTTCAAAGTAAAGATTCTTCTTATAATGCATTCCCTTTAGTCTAAAACACAATCTCTTGCACTGAAACAGTGTTTAAGGCGAGTACAAAGCTGTTTCACAGTGTGAAAAAGGTAAAGAACAGAGTTTCAAAGTAAAGATTCTTCTTATAATGCATTCCCGTTTAGTCTAAAACACAATCTCTTGCCCTGAAACAGTGTTTAAGGTAAATACAAAGCTGTTTCATAGTGTCAAAAAGGTAAAGAACAGAGTTTCAAAGTAAAGATTCTTCTTATAATGCATTCCCTTTTAGTCTAAAACACAATCTCTTGCCCTGAAACAGTGTTTAAGGTGAATACAAAGCTGTTTCATAGTGTGAAAAAGGGAAAGAACAGAGTTTCAAAGTAAAGATTCTTCTTATAATGCATTCCCTTTTAGTCTAAAACACAATCTCTTGCCCTGAAACAGTGTTTAAGGTGAATACAAAGCTGTTTCTTAGTGTGAAAAAGGTAAAGAACAGCGTTTCAAAGTAAAGATTCTTCTTATAATGCATTCCCTTTTAGTCTAAAACACAATCTCTTGCCCTGAAACAGTGTTTAAGGTGAATACAAAGCTGTTTCATAGTGTGAAAATGTTAAAGAACAGAGTTTCTAAGTAAAGATTCTTCTTATAATGCAGTCTCTTTTAGTCTAAAACACAATCTCTTGCCCTGAAACAGTGTTTAAGGTGAATACAAAGCTGTTTCATAGTGTGAAAAAGGTAAAGAACGCTTTCAAAGTAAAGATTCTTATAATAATGCATTCCCTTTTAGTCTAAAACACAATCTCTTGCCCTGAAACAGTGTTTAAGGTGAATACAAAGCTGTTTCATAGTTTGAAAAAGGTAAAGAACAGAGTTTCTAAGTAAAGATTCTTCTTATAATGCATTCCCTTTTAGTCTAAAACACAATCTCTTGCCCTGAAACAGTGTTTAAGCTATTCAATTTGGTTAAAAACAATTTCTTGCTCTGAAACGGTGTATAAGCCGATTACAATGCTTAGAAGCCCTGTTACGTTGTGGTGAGAGGTGTTCAAACAGATTTGCAATTACTTTCAAAGGTCACATTAGAACCATGTTAAAACAACTTGTTCTCCCCTGGATAAACTCTTTTCACTTGAAATATGTGTTTTCTTAGGATATTGTAAGGTATTCAGTTTTGTTAAAAACAAGATGTCTTGCTCTGAAATGGTGTATAAGCTGATTACAATGCATAGAAGCCCTGTTTCTTTGTGGTTAGAGGTGTACAAACAGAGTTGCAATTACTTTAATTGGTCATATTACAAACAACTTGTTTCACCCCTGTATAAACTCTTTTCACTTGAAATATATGTTTTCTTAGGATATTGTAAGTTGTTCAGTTTAGTTAAAAACAATATTTCTTGCTCTGAAACGCTGTATAAGCCGATTACAATACATAGAAAGCCTGTTTCGTTGTGGTGAAACGTGTTCAAACAGAGTTGTAATTACTTTAATTGATCATATTACAAACAACTTGATGTCCCCTTGTTATAAACTCTTTTCATTTGAAATATGTGTTTTCTTAACATATTGTAAGTTATTCAGTTTGGTTAAAAACAAGATGTCTAGCTCTGAAACAGTGTTTAAGTTGAATACAAAGCTGTTTCACAGTGTGAAAAAGGTAAAGAACAGAGTTTCAAATTAAAGATTCTTCTTATAATGCATTCCCTTTAGTCTAAAACACAATCTCTTGCCCTGAAACAGTGTTTAAGGTGAATACAAAGCTGTTTCATAGTGTGAAAAAGGTAAAGAACAGAGTTTCAAAGTAAAGATTGTTCTTATAATGCATTCCCTTTTAGTCTAAAACACAATCTCTTGCCCTGAAACAGTGTTTAAGGTGAATACAAAGCTGTTTCATAGTGTCAAAAAGGTAAAGAACAGAGTTTCAAAGTAAAGATTCTTCTTATAATGCAGTCTCTTTTAGTCTAAAACACAATCTCTTGCCCTGAAACAGTGTTTAAGGCGAATACAAAGCTGTTGCATAGTGTGAAAAAGGTAAAGAACAGTTTCAAAGTAAAGATTCTTCTTATAATTCATTCCCTTTTAGTCTAAAACACAATCTCTTGCCCTGAAACAGTGTTTAAGTTGAATATAAATCTGTTTCATAGTGTGAAAAAGGTAAAGAACAGAGTTTCAAAGTAAAGATTCTTATTATAATGCATTCCCTTTTAGTCTAAAACACAATCTCTTGCCCTGAAACAGTGTTTAAGGTGAATACAAAGCTGTTTCATAGTGTGAAAAAGGTAAAGAACAGAGTTTCAAAGTAAAGATTCTTCTTATAATGCATTCCCTTTTAGTCTAAAACACAATCTCTTGCCCTGAAACAGTGTTTAAGGTGAATACAAAGCTGTTTCATAGTGTGAAAAAGGTAAAGAACAGAGTTTCAAAGTAAAGATTCTTCTTATAATGCATTCCCTTTTAGTCTAAAACACAATCTCTTGCCCTGAAACAGTGTTTAAGGCGAATACAAAGCTGTTTCATAGTGTGAAAAAGGTAAAGAACAGAGTTTCTAAGTAAAGATTCTTCTTATAATGCATTCCCTTTTAGTCTAAAACACAATCTCTTGCCCTGAAACAGTGTTTAAGGCAAATACAAAGCTGTTTCACAGTGTGAAAAAGGTAAAGAACAGAGTTTCAAAGTAAAGATTCTTCTTATAATGCATTCCCGTTTAGTCTAAAACACAATCTCTTGCCCTGAAACAGTGTTTAAGGTAAATACAAAGCTGTTTCATAGTGTTAAAAAGGTAAAGAACAGAGTTTCAAAGTAAAGATTCTTCTTATAATGCATTCCCTTTTAGTCTAAAACACAATCTCTTGCCCTGAAACAGTGTTTAAGGTGAATACAAAGCTGTTTCATAGTGTGAAAAAGGTAAAGAACAGAGTTTCAAAGTAAAGATTCTTCTTATAATGAATTCCCTTTTAGTCTAAAAGCACAATCTCTTGCCCTGAAACAGTGTTTAAGGTGAATACAAGGCTGTTTCATAGTGTGACAAAGGTAAAGAACAGAGTTTCAAAGTAAAGATTCTTCTTATAATGCATTCCCTTTTAGTCTAAAACACAATCTCTTGCCCTGAAACAGTGTTTAAGGCAAATACAAAGCTGTTTCACAGTGTGAAAAAGGTAAAGAACAGAGTTTCAAAGTAAAGATTCTTCTTATAATGCATTCCCGTTTAGTCTAAAACACAATCTCTTGCCCTGAAACAGTGTTTAAGGTAAATACAAAGCTGTTTCATAGTGTTAAAAAGGTAAAGAACAGAGTTTCAAAGTAAAGATTCTTCTTATAATGCATTCCCTTTTAGTCTAAAACACAATCTCTTGCCCTGAAACAGTGTTTAAGGTGAATACAAAGCTGTTTCATAGTGTGAAAAAGGTAAAGAACAGAGTTTCAAAGTAAAGATTCTTCTTATAATGAATTCCCTTTTAGTCTAAAAGCACAATCTCTTGCCCTGAAACAGTGTTTAAGGTGAATACAAGGCTGTTTCATAGTGTGACAAAGGTAAAGAACAGAGTTTCAAAGTAAAGATTCTTCTTATAATGCATTCCCTTTTAGTCTAAAACACAATCTCTTGCCCTGAAACAGTGTTTAAGCTATTCAATTTGGTTAAAAACAATTTCTTGCTCTGAAACGGTGTATATGCCGATTACAATGCTTAGAAGCCCTGTTACGTTTTGGTGAGAGGTGTTCAAACAGATTTGCAATTACTTTCAAAGGTCACATTAGAACCATGTTAAAACAACTTGTTCTCCCCTGGATAAACTCTTTTCACTTGAAATATGTGTTTTCTTAGGATATTGTAAGGTATTCAGTTTTGTTAAAAACAAGATGTCTTGCTCTGAAATGGTGTATAAGCTGATTACAATGCATAGAAGCCCTGTTTCTTTGTGGTTAGAGGTGTACAAACAGAGTTGCAATTACTTTAATTGGTCATATTACAAACAACTTGTTTCACCCCTGTATAAACTCTTTTCACTTGAAATATATGTTTTCTTAGGATATTGTAAGTTGTTCAATTTAGTTAAAAACAATATTTCTTGCTCTGAAACGCTGTATAAGCCGATTACAATACATAGAAAGCCTGTTTCGTTGTGGTGAAACGTGTTCAAACAGAGTTGTAATTACTTTAATTGATCATATTACAAACAACTTGATGTCCCCTTGTTATAAACTCTTTTCATTTGAAATATGTGTTTTCTTAACATATTGTAAGTTATTCAGTTTGGTTAAAAACAAGATGTCTAGCTCTGAAACAGTGTTTAAGTTGAATACAAAGCTGTTTCATAGTGTGAAAATGGTAAAGAACAGAGTTTCTAAGTAAAGATTCTTCTTATAATGCAGTCTCTTTTAGTCTAAAACACAATCTCTTGCCCTGAAACAGTGTTTAAGTTGAATATTAAGCTGTTTCACAGTGTGAAAAAGGTAAAGAACAGAGTTTCAAATTAAAGATTCTTCTTATAATGCATTCCCTTTAGTCTAAAACACAATCTCTTGCCCTGAAACAGTGTTTAAGGTGAATACAAAGCTGTTTCATAGTGTGAAAAAGGTAAAGAACAGAGTTTCAAAGTAAAGATTCTTCTTATAATGCATTCCCTTTTAGTCTAAAACACAATCTCTTGCCCTGAAACAGTGTTTAAGGTGAATACAAAGCTGTTTCATAGTGTGAAAAAGGTAAAGAACAGAGTTTCAAAGTAAAGATTGTTCTTATAATGCATTCCCTTTTAGTCTAAAACACAATCTCTTGCCCTGAAACAGTGTTTAAGGTGAATACAAAGCTGTTTCATAGTGTGAAAAAGGTAAAGAACAGAGTTTCAAAGTAAAGATTCTTCTTATAATGCATTCCCTTTTAGTCTAAAACACAATCTCTTGCCCTGAAACAGTGTTTAAGGTGAATACAAAGCTGTTTCATAGTGTGAAAAAGGTAAAGAACAGATTTTCAAAGTAAAGATTGTTCTTATAATGCATTCCCTTTTAGTCTAAAACACAATCTCTTGCCCTGAAACAGTGTTTAAGGTGAATACAAAGCTGTTTCATAGTGTCAAAAAGGTAAAGAACAGAGTTTCAAAGTAAAGATTCTTCTTATAATGCAGTCTCTTTTAGTCTAAAACACAATCTCTTGCCCTGAAACAGTGTTTAAGGCGAATACAAAGCTGTTGCATAGTGTGAAAAAGGTAAAGAACAGTTTCAAAGTAAAGATTCTTATTATAATGCATTCCCTTTTAGTCTAAAACACAATCTCTTGCCCTGAAACAGTGTTTAAGGTGAATACAAAGCTGTTTCATAGTGTGAAAAAGGTAAAGAACAGAGTTTCAAAGTAAAGATTCTTCTTATAATGCATTCCCTTTTAGTCTAAAACACAATCTCTTGCCCTGAAACAGTGTTTAAGGTGAATACAAAGCTGTTTCATAGTGTGAAAAAGGTAAAGAACAGAGTTTCAAAGTAAAGATTCTTCTTATAATGCATTCCCTTTTAGTCTAAAACAGAATCTCTTGCCCTGAAACAGTGTTTAAGGTGAATACAAAGCTGTTTCATAGTGTGAAAAAGGTAAAGAACAGAGTTTCAAAGTAAAGATTCTTCTTATAATGCATTCCCTTTAGTCTAAAACACATTCTCTTGCCCTGAAACAGTGTTTAAGGTGAATAGAAAGCTGTTTCATAGTATGAAAAAGGTAAAGAACAAAGTTTCAAAGTAAAGATTCTTCTTATAATGCAGTCTCTTTTAGTCTAAAACACAATCTCTTGCCCTGAAACAGTGTTTAAGGTGTATACAAAGCTGTTTCAAAGTGTCAAAAAGGTAAAGAACAGAGTTCCAAAGTAAAGATTCTTCTTATAATGCATTCCCTTTAGTCTAAAACACAATCTCTTGCACTGAAACAGTGTTTAAGGCGAGTACAAAGCTGTTTCACAGTGTGAAAAAGGTAAAGAACAGAGTTTCAAAGTAAAGATTCTTCTTATAATGCATTCCCGTTTAGTCTAAAACACAATCTCTTGCCCTGAAACAGTGTTTAAGGTAAATACAAAGCTGTTTCATAGTGTCAAAAAGGTAAAGAACAGAGTTTCAAAGTAAAGATTCTTCTTATAATGCATTCCCTTTTAGTCTAAAACACAATCTCTTGCCCTGAAACAGTGTTTAAGGTGAATACAAAGCTGTTTCATAGTGTGAAAAAGGGAAAGAACAGAGTTTCAAAGTAAAGATTCTTCTTATAATGCATTCCCTTTTAGTCTAAAACACAATCTCTTGCCCTGAAACAGTGTTTAAGGTGAATACAAAGCTGTTTCATAGTGTCAAAAAGGTAAAGAACAGCGTTTCAAAGTAAAGATTCTTCTTATAATGCATTCCCTTTTAGTCTAAAACACAATCTCTTGCCCTGAAACAGTGTTTAAGGTGAATACAAAGCTGTTTCATAGTGTGAAAATGTTAAAGAACAGAGTTTCTAAGTAAAGATTCTTCTTATAATGCAGTCTCTTTTAGTCTAAAACACAATCTCTTGCCCTGAAACAGTGTTTAAGGTGAATACAAAGCTGTTTCATAGTGTGAAAAAGGTAAAGAACGCTTTCAAAGTAAAGATTCTTATAATAATGCATTCCCTTTTAGTCTAAAACACAATCTCTTGCCCTGAAACAGTGTTTAAGGTGAATACAAAGCTGTTTCATAGTTTGAAAAAGGTAAAGAACAGAGTTTCTAAGTAAAGATTCTTCTTATAATGCATTCCCTTTTAGTCTAAAACACAATCTCTTACCCTGAAACAGTGTTTAAGCTATTCAATTTGGTTAAAAACAATTTCTTGCTCTGAAACGGTGTATAAGCCGATTACAATGCTTAGAAGCCCTGTTACGTTGTGGTGAGAGGTGTTCAAACAGATTTGCAATTACTTTCAAAGGTCACATTAGAACCATGTTAAAACAACTTGTTCTCCCCTGGATAAACTCTTTTCACTTGAAATATGTGTTTTCTTAGGATATTGTAAGGTATTCAGTTTTGTTAAAAACAAGATGTCTTGCTCTGAAATGGTGTATAAGCTGATTACAATGCATAGAAGCCCTGTTTCTTTGTGGTTAGAGGTGTACAAACAGATTTGCAATTACTTTAATTGGTCATATTACAAACAACTTGTTTCACCCCTGTATAAACTCTTTTCACTTGAAATATATGTTTTCTTAGGATATTGTAAGTTGTTCAGTTTAGTTAAAAACAATATTTCTTGCTCTGAAACGCTGTATAAGCCGATTACAATACATAGAAAGCCTGTTTCGTTGTGGTGAAACGTGTTCAAACAGAGTTGTAATTACTTTAATTGATCATATTACAAACAACTTGATGTCCCCTTGTTATAAACTCTTTTCATTTGAAATATGTGTTTTCTTAACATATTGTAAGTTATTCAGTTTGGTTAAAAACAAGATGTCTAGCTCTGAAACAGTGTTTAAGTTGAATACAAAGCTGTTTCACAGTGTGAAAAAGGTAAAGAACAGAGTTTCAAAGTAAAGATTCTTCTTATAATGCATTCCCTTTTAGTCTAAAACACAATCTCTTGCCCTGAAACAGTGTTTAAGTTGAATATTAAGCTGTTTCACAGTGTGAAAAAGGTAAAGAACATAGTTTCAAAGTAAAGATTCTTCTTATAATGCATTCCCTTTTAGTCTAAAACACAATCTCTTGCCCTGAAACAGTGTTTAAGGTGAATACAAAGCTGTTTCATAGTGTCAAAAAGGTAAAGAACAGAGTTTCAAAGTAAAGATTCTTCTTATAATGCAGTCTCTTTTAGTCTAAAACACAATCTCTTGCCCTGAAACAGTGTTTAAGGCGAATACAAAGCTGTTGCATAGTGTGAAAAAGGTAAAGAACAGTTTCAAAGTAAAGATTCTTATTATAATGCATTCCCTTTTAGTCTAAAACACAATCTCTTGCCCTGAAACAGTGTTTAAGGTGAATACAAAGCTGTTTCATAGTGTGAAAAAGGTAAAGAACAGAGTTTCAAAGTAAAGATTCTTCTTATAATGCATTCCCTTTTAGTCTAAAACACAATCTCTTGCCCTGAAACAGTGTTTAAGGCGAATACAAAGCTGTTGCATAGTGTGAAAAAGGTAAAGAACAGTTTCAAAGTAAAGATTCTTATTATAATGCATTCCCTTTTAGTCTAAAACACAATCTCTTGCCCTGAAACAGTGTTTAAGGTGAATACAAAGCTGTTTCATAGTGTGAAAAAGGTAAAGAACAGAGTTTCAAAGTAAAGATTCTTCTTATAATGCATTCCCTTTTAGTCTAAAACACAATTTCTTGCCCTGAAACAGTGTTTAAGGTGAATACAAAGCTGTTTCATAGTGTGAAAAAGGTAAAGAACAGAGTTTCAAAGTAAAGATTCTTCTTATAATGCATTCCCTTTTAGTCTAAAACAGAATCTCTTGCCCTGAAACAGTGTTTAAGGTGAATACAAAGCTGTTTCATAGTGTGAAAAAGGTAAAGAACAGAGTTTCAAAGTAAAGATTCTTCTTATAATGCATTCCCTTTAGTCTAAAACACATTCTCTTGCCCTGAAACAGTGTTTAAGGTGAATAGAAAGCTGTTTCATAGTATGAAAAAGGTAAAGAACAAAGTTTCAAAGTAAAGATTCTTCTTATAATGCAGTCTCTTTTAGTCTAAAACACAATCTCTTGCCCTGAAACAGTGTTTAAGGTGTATACAAAGCTGTTTCAAAGTGTCAAAAAGGTAAAGAACAGAGTTCCAAAGTAAAGATTCTTCTTATAATGCATTCCCTTTAGTCTAAAACACAATCTCTTGCACTGAAACAGTGTTTAAGGCGAGTACAAAGCTGTTTCACAGTGTGAAAAAGGTAAAGAACAGAGTTTCAAAGTAAAGATTCTTCTTATAATGCATTCCCGTTTAGTCTAAAACACAATCTCTTGCCCTGAAACAGTGTTTAAGGTAAATACAAAGCTGTTTCATAGTGTCAAAAAGGTAAAGAACAGAGTTTCAAAGTAAAGATTCTTCTTATAATGCATTCCCTTTTAGTCTAAAACACAATCTCTTGCCCTGAAACAGTGTTTAAGGTGAATACAAAGCTGTTTCATAGTGTGAAAAAGGGAAAGAACAGAGTTTCAAAGTAAAGATTCTTCTTATAATGCATTCCCTTTTAGTCTAAAACACAATCTCTTGCCCTGAAACAGTGTTTAAGGTGAATACAAAGCTGTTTCATAGTGTCAAAAAGGTAAAGAACAGCGTTTCAAAGTAAAGATTCTTCTTATAATGCATTCCCTTTTAGTCTAAAACACAATCTCTTGCCCTGAAACAGTGTTTAAGGTGAATACAAAGCTGTTTCATAGTGTGAAAATGTTAAAGAACAGAGTTTCTAAGTAAAGATTCTTCTTATAATGCAGTCTCTTTTAGTCTAAAACACAATCTCTTGCCCTGAAACAGTGTTTAAGGTGAATACAAAGCTGTTTCATAGTGTGAAAAAGGTAAAGAACGCTTTCAAAGTAAAGATTCTTATAATAATGCATTCCCTTTTAGTCTAAAACACAATCTCTTGCCCTGAAACAGTGTTTAAGGTGAATACAAAGCTGTTTCATAGTTTGAAAAAGGTAAAGAACAGAGTTTCTAAGTAAAGATTCTTCTTATAATGCATTCCCTTTTAGTCTAAAACACAATCTCTTACCCTGAAACAGTGTTTAAGCTATTCAATTTGGTTAAAAACAATTTCTTGCTCTGAAACGGTGTATAAGCCGATTACAATGCTTAGAAGCCCTGTTACGTTGTGGTGAGAGGTGTTCAAACAGATTTGCAATTACTTTCAAAGGTCACATTAGAACCATGTTAAAACAACTTGTTCTCCCCTGGATAAACTCTTTTCACTTGAAATATGTGTTTTCTTAGGATATTGTAAGGTATTCAGTTTTGTTAAAAACAAGATGTCTTGCTCTGAAATGGTGTATAAGCTGATTACATTGCATAGAAGCCCTGTTTCTTTGTGGTTAGAGGTGTACAAACAGATTTGCAATTACTTTAATTGGTCATATTACAAACAACTTGTTTCACCCCTGTATAAACTCTTTTCACTTGAAATATATGTTTTCTTAGGATATTGTAAGTTGTTCAGTTTAGTTAAAAACAATATTTCTTGCTCTGAAACGCTGTATAAGCCGATTACAATACATAGAAAGCCTGTTTCGTTGTGGTGAAACGTGTTCAAACAGAGTTGTAATTACTTTAATTGATCATATTACAAACAACTTGATGTCCCCTTGTTATAAACTCTTTTCATTTGAAATATGTGTTTTCTTAACATATTGTAAGTTATTCAGTTTGGTTAAAAACAAGATGTCTAGCTCTGAAACAGTGTTTAAGTTGAATACAAAGCTGTTTCATAGTGTGAAAATGGTAAAGAACAGAGTTTCTAAGTAAAGATTCTTCTTATAATGCAGTCTCTTTTAGTCTAAAACACAATCTCTTGCCCTGAAACAGTGTTTAAGTTGAATATTAAGCTGTTTCACAGTGTGAAAAAGGTAAAGAACAGAGTTTCAAATTAAAGATTCTTCTTATAATGCATTCCCTTTAGTCTAAAACACAATCTCTTGCCCTGAAACAGTGTTTAAGGTGAATACAAAGCTGTTTCATAGTGTGAAAAAGGTAAAGAACAGAGTTTCAAAGTAAAGATTCTTCTTATAATGCATTCCCTTTTAGTCTAAAACACAATCTCTTGCCCTGAAACAGTGTTTAAGGTGAATACAAAGCTGTTTCATAGTGTGAAAAAGGTAAAGAACAGAGTTTCAAAGTAAAGATTGTTCTTATAATGCATTCCCTTTTAGTCTAAAACACAATCTCTTGCCCTGAAACAGTGTTTAAGGTGAATACAAAGCTGTTTCATAGTGTCAAAAAGGTAAAGAACAGAGTTTCAAAGTAAAGATTCTTCTTATAATGCAGTCTCTTTTAGTCTAAAACACAATCTCTTGCCCTGAAACAGTGTTTAAGGCGAATACAAAGCTGTTGCATAGTGTGAAAAAGGTAAAGAACAGTTTCAAAGTAAAGATTCTTCTTATAATTCATTCCCTTTTAGTCTAAAACACAATCTCTTGCCCTGAAACAGTGTTTAAGTTGAATATAAATCTGTTTCATAGTGTGAAAAAGGTAAAGAACAGAGTTTCAAAGTAAAGATTCTTATTATAATGCATTCCCTTTTAGTCTAAAACACAATCTCTTGCCCTGAAACAGTGTTTAAGGTGAATACAAAGCTGTTTCATAGTGTGAAAAAGGTAAAGAACAGAGTTTCAAAGTAAAGATTCTTCTTATAATGCATTCCCTTTTAGTCTAAAACACAATCTCTTGCCCTGAAACAGTGTTTAAGGTGAATACAAAGCTGTTTCATAGTGTGAAAAAGGTAAAGAACAGAGTTTCAAAGTAAAGATTCTTCTTATAATGCATTCCCTTTTAGTCTAAAACACAATCTCTTGCCCTGAAACAGTGTTTAAGGCGAATACAAAGCTGTTTCATAGTGTGAAAAAGGTAAAGAACAGAGTTTCTAAGTAAAGATTCTTCTTATAATGCATTCCCTTTTAGTCTAAAACACAATCTCTTGCCCTGAAACAGTGTTTAAGGCAAATACAAAGCTGTTTCACAGTGTGAAAAAGGTAAAGAACAGAGTTTCAAAGTAAAGATTCTTCTTATAATGCATTCCCGTTTAGTCTAAAACACAATCTCTTGCCCTGAAACAGTGTTTAAGGTAAATACAAAGCTGTTTCATAGTGTTAAAAAGGTAAAGAACAGAGTTTCAAAGTAAAGATTCTTCTTATAATGAATTCCCTTTTAGTCTAAAAGCACAATCTCTTGCCCTGAAACAGTGTTTAAGGCGAGTACAAAGCTGTTTCACAGTGTGAAAAAGGTAAAGAACAGAGTTTCAAAGTAAAGATTCTTCTTATAATGCATTCCCTTTTAGTCTAAAACACAATCTCTTGCCCTGAAACAGTGTTTAAGTTGAATATTAAGCTGTTTCACAGTGTGAAAAAGGTAAAGAACAGAGTTTCAAATTAAAGATTCTTCTTATAATGCATTCCCTTTAGTCTAAAACACAATCTCTTGCCCTGAAACAGTGTTTAAGGTGAATACAAAGCTGTTTCATAGTGTGAAAAAGGTAAAGAACAGAGTTTCAAAGTAAAGATTCTTCTTATAATGCATTCCCTTTTAGTCTAAAACACAATCTCTTGCCCTGAAACAGTGTTTAAGGTGAATACAAAGCTGTTTCATAGTGTGAAAAAGGTAAAGAACAGAGTTTCAAAGTAAAGATTGTTCTTATAATGCATTCCCTTTTAGTCTAAAACACAATCTCTTGCCCTGAAACAGTGTTTAAGGTGAATACAAAGCTGTTTCATAGTGTGAAAAAGGTAAAGAACAGAGTTTCAAAGTAAAGATTCTTATTTTAATGCATTCCCTTTTAGTCTAAAACACAATCTCTTGCCCTGAAACAGTGTTTAAGGTGAATACAAAGCTGTTTCATAGTGTGAAAAAGGTAAAGAACAGAGTTTCAAAGTAAAGATTCTTCTTATAATGCATTCCCTTTTAGTCTAAAACACAATCTCTTGCCCTGAAACAGTGTTTAAGGTGAATACAAAGCTGTTTCATAGTGTGAAAAAGGGAAAGAACAGAGTTTCAAAGTAAAGATTCTTCTTATAATGCATTCCCTTTTAGTCTAAAACACAATCTCTTGCCCTGAAACAGTGTTTAAGGTGAATACAAAGCTGTTTCATAGTGTCAAAAAGGTAAAGAACAGCGTTTCAAAGTAAAGATTCTTCTTATAATGCATTCCCTTTTAGTCTAAAACACAATCTCTTGCCCTGAAACAGTGTTTAAGGTGAATACAAAGCTGTTTCATAGTGTGAAAATGTTAAAGAACAGAGTTTCTAAGTAAAGATTCTTCTTATAATGCAGTCTCTTTTAGTCTAAAACACAATCTCTTGCCCTGAAACAGTGTTTAAGGTGAATGCAAAGCTGTTTCATAGTGTGAAAAAGGTAAAGAACGCTTTCAAAGTAAAGATTCTTATAATAATGCATTCCCTTTTAGTCTAAAACACAATCTCTTGCCCTGAAACAGTGTTTAAGGTGAATACAAAGCTGTTTCATAGTTTGAAAAAGGTAAAGAACAGAGTTTCTAAGTAAAGATTCTTCTTATAATGCATTCCCTTTTAGTCTAAAACACAATCTCTTGCCCTGAAACAGTGTTTAAGCTATTCAATTTGGTTAAAAACAATTTCTTGCTCTGAAACGGTGTATAAGCCGATTACAATGCTTAGAAGCCCTGTTACGTTGTGGTGAGAGGTGTTCAAACAGATTTGCAATTACTTTCAAAGGTCACATTAGAACCATGTTAAAACAACTTGTTCTCCCCTGGATAAACTCTTTTCACTTGAAATATGTGTTTTCTTAGGATATTGTAAGGTATTCAGTTTTGTTAAAAACAAGATGTCTTGCTCTGAAATGGTGTATAAGCTGATTACAATGCATAGAAGCCCTGTTTCTTTGTGGTTAGAGGTGTACAAACAGAGTTGCAATTACTTTAATTGGTCATATTACAAACAAATTGTTTCACCCCTGTATAAACTCTTTTCACTTGAAATATATGTTTTCTTAGGATATTGTAAGTTGTTCAGTTTAGTTAAAAACAATATTTCTTGCTCTGAAACGCTGTATAAGCCGATTACAATACATAGAAAGCCTGTTTCGTTGTGGTGAAACGTGTTCAAACAGAGTTGTAATTACTTTAATTGATCATATTACAAACAACTTGATGTCCCCTTGTTATAAACTCTTTTCATTTGAAATATGTGTTTTCTTAACATATTGTAAGTTATTCAGTTTGGTTAAAAACAAGATGTCTAGCTCTGAAACAGTGTTTAAGTTGAATACAAAGCTGTTTCATAGTGTGAAAATGGTAAAGAACAGAGTTTCTAAGTAAAGATTCTTCTTATAATGCAGTCTCTTTTAGTCTAAAACACAATCTCTTGCCCTGAAACAGTGTTTAAGTTGAATATTAAGCTGTTTCACAGTGTGAAAAAGGTAAAGAACAGAGTTTCAAATTAAAGATTCTTCTTATAATGCATTCCCTTTAGTCTAAAACACAATCTCTTGCCCTGAAACAGTGTTTAAGGTGAATACAAAGCTGTGTCATAGTGTGAAAAAGGTAAAGAACAGAGTTTCAAAGTAAAGATTCTTCTTATAATGCATTCCCTTTTAGTCTAAAACACAATCTCTTGCCCTGAAACAGTGTTTAAGGTGAATACAAAGCTGTTTCATAGTGTGAAAAAGGTAAAGAACAGAGTTTCAAAGTAAAGATTGTTCTTATAATGCATTCCCTTTTAGTCTAAAACACAATCTCTTGCCCTGAAACAGTGTTTAAGGTGAATACAAAGCTGTTTCATAGTGTCAAAAAGGTAAAGAACAGAGTTTCAAAGTAAAGATTCTTCTTATAATGCAGTCTCTTTTAGTCTAAAACACAATCTCTTGCCCTGAAACAGTGTTTAAGGTGAATACAAAGCTGTTTCATAGTGTGAAAAAGGTAAAGAACAGAGTTTCAAAGTAAAGATTGTTCTTATAATGCATTCCCTTTTAGTCTAAAACACAATCTCTTGCCCTGAAACAGTGTTTAAGGTGAATACAAAGCTGTTTCATAGTGTCAAAAAGGTAAAGAACAGAGTTTCAAAGTAAAGATTCTTCTTATAATGCAGTCTCTTTTAGTCTAAAACACAATCTCTTGCCCTGAAACAGTGTTTAAGGCGAATACAAAGCTGTTGCATAGTGTGAAAAAGGTAAAGAACAGTTTCAAAGTAAAGATTCTTCTTATAATTCATTCCCTTTTAGTCTAAAACACAATCTCTTGCCCTGAAACAGTGTTTAAGTTGAATATAAATCTGTTTCATAGTGTGAAAAAGGTAAAGAACAGAGTTTCAAAGTAAAGATTCTTCTTATAATGCATTCCCTTTTAGTCTAAAACACAATCTCTTGCCCTGAAACAGTGTTTAAGGCGAATACAAAGCTGTTTCATAGTGTGAAAAAGGTAAAGAACAGAGTTTCTAAGTAAAGATTCTTCTTATAATGCATTCCCTTTTAGTCTAAAACACAATCTCTTGCCCTGAAACAGTGTTTAAGGCAAATACAAAGCTGTTTCACAGTGTGAAAAAGGTAAAGAACAGAGTTTCAAAGTAAAGATTCTTCTTATAATGCATTCCCGTTTAGTCTAAAACACAATCTCTTGCCCTGAAACAGTGTTTAAGGTAAATACAAAGCTGTTTCATAGTGTTAAAAAGGTAAAGAACAGAGTTTCAAAGTAAAGATTCTTCTTATAATGAATTCCCTTTTAGTCTAAAAGCACAATCTCTTGCCCTGAAACAGTGTTTAAGGCGAGTACAAAGCTGTTTCACAGTGTGAAAAAGGTAAAGAACAGAGTTTCAAAGTAAAGATTCTTCTTATAATGCATTCCCTTTTAGTCTAAAACACAATCTCTTGCCCTGAAACAGTGTTTAAGTTGAATATTAAGCTGTTTCACAGTGTGAAAAAGGTAAAGAACAGAGTTTCAAATTAAAGATTCTTCTTATAATGCATTCCCTTTAGTCTAAAACACAATCTCTTGCCCTGAAACAGTGTTTAAGGTGAATACAAAGCTGTTTCATAGTGTGAAAAAGGTAAAGAACAGAGTTTCAAAGTAAAGATTCTTCTTATAATGCATTCCCTTTTAGTCTAAAACACAATCTCTTGCCCTGAAACAGTGTTTAAGGTGAATACAAAGCTGTTTCATAGTGTGAAAAAGGTAAAGAACAGAGTTTCAAAGTAAAGATTGTTCTTATAATGCATTCCCTTTTAGTCTAAAACACAATCTCTTGCCCTGAAACAGTGTTTAAGGTGAATACAAAGCTGTTTCATAGTGTGAAAAAGGTAAAGAACAGAGTTTCAAAGTAAAGATTCTTATTATAATGCATTCCCTTTTAGTCTAAAACACAATCTCTTGCCCTGAAACAGTGTTTAAGGTGAATACAAAGCTGTTTCATAGTGTGAAAAAGGTAAAGAACAGAGTTTCAAAGTAAAGATTCTTCTTATAATGCATTCCCTTTTAGTCTAAAACACAATCTCTTGCCCTGAAACAGTGTTTAAGGTGAATACAAAGCTGTTTCATAGTGTGAAAAAGGGAAAGAACAGAGTTTCAAAGTAAAGATTCTTCTTATAATGCATTCCCTTTTAGTCTAAAACACAATCTCTTGCCCTGAAACAGTGTTTAAGGTGAATACAAAGCTGTTTCATAGTGTCAAAAAGGTAAAGAACAGCGTTTCAAAGTAAAGATTCTTCTTATAATGCATTCCCTTTTAGTCTAAAACACAATCTCTTGCCCTGAAACAGTGTTTAAGGTGAATACAAAGCTGTTTCATAGTGTGAAAATGTTAAAGAACAGAGTTTCTAAGTAAAGATTCTTCTTATAATGCAGTCTCTTTTAGTCTAAAACACAATCTCTTGCCCTGAAACAGTGTTTAAGGTGAATGCAAAGCTGTTTCATAGTGTGAAAAAGGTAAAGAACGCTTTCAAAGTAAAGATTCTTATAATAATGCATTCCCTTTTAGTCTAAAACACAATCTCTTGCCCTGAAACAGTGTTTAAGGTGAATACAAAGCTGTTTCATAGTTTGAAAAAGGTAAAGAACAGAGTTTCTAAGTAAAGATTCTTCTTATAATGCATTCCCTTTTAGTCTAAAACACAATCTCTTGCCCTGAAACAGTGTTTAAGCTATTCAATTTGGTTAAAAACAATTTCTTGCTCTGAAACGGTGTATAAGCCGATTACAATGCTTAGAAGCCCTGTTACGTTGTGGTGAGAGGTGTTCAAACAGATTTGCAATTACTTTCAAAGGTCACATTAGAACCATGTTAAAACAACTTGTTCTCCCCTGGATAAACTCTTTTCACTTGAAATATGTGTTTTCTTAGGATATTGTAAGGTATTCAGTTTTGTTAAAAACAAGATGTCTTGCTCTGAAATGGTGTATAAGCTGATTACAATGCATAGAAGCCCTGTTTCTTTGTGGTTAGAGGTGTACAAACAGAGTTGCAATTACTTTAATTGGTCATATTACAAACAAATTGTTTCACCCCTGTATAAACTCTTTTCACTTGAAATATATGTTTTCTTAGGATATTGTAAGTTGTTCAGTTTAGTTAAAAACAATATTTCTTGCTCTGAAACGCTGTATAAGCCGATTACAATACATAGAAAGCCTGTTTCGTTGTGGTGAAACGTGTTCAAACAGAGTTGTAATTACTTTAATTGATCATATTACAAACAACTTGATGTCCCCTTGTTATAAACTCTTTTCATTTGAAATATGTGTTTTCTTAACATATTGTAAGTTATTCAGTTTGGTTAAAAACAAGATGTCTAGCTCTGAAACAGTGTTTAAGTTGAATACAAAGCTGTTTCATAGTGTGAAAATGGTAAAGAACAGAGTTTCTAAGTAAAGATTCTTCTTATAATGCAGTCTCTTTTAGTCTAAAACACAATCTCTTGCCCTGAAACAGTGTTTAAGTTGAATATTAAGCTGTTTCACAGTGTGAAAAAGGTAAAGAACAGAGTTTCAAATTAAAGATTCTTCTTATAATGCATTCCCTTTAGTCTAAAACACAATCTCTTGCCCTGAAACAGTGTTTAAGGTGAATACAAAGCTGTGTCATAGTGTGAAAAAGGTAAAGAACAGAGTTTCAAAGTAAAGATTCTTCTTATAATGCATTCCCTTTTAGTCTAAAACACAATCTCTTGCCCTGAAACAGTGTTTAAGGTGAATACAAAGCTGTTTCATAGTGTGAAAAAGGTAAAGAACAGAGTTTCAAAGTAAAGATTGTTCTTATAATGCATTCCCTTTTAGTCTAAAACACAATCTCTTGCCCTGAAACAGTGTTTAAGGTGAATACAAAGCTGTTTCATAGTGTCAAAAAGGTAAAGAACAGAGTTTCAAAGTAAAGATTCTTCTTATAATGCAGTCTCTTTTAGTCTAAAACACAATCTCTTGCCCTGAAACAGTGTTTAAGGCGAATACAAAGCTGTTGCATAGTGTGAAAAAGGTAAAGAACGCTTTCAAAGTAAAGATTCTTCTTATAATTTATTCCCTTTTAGTCTAAAACACAATCTCTTGCCCTGAAACAGTGTTTAAGTTGAATATAAATCTGTTTCATAGTGTGAAAAAGGTAAAGAACAGAGTTTCAAAGTAAAGATTCTTATTATAATGCATTCCCTTTTAGTCTAAAACACAATCTCTTGCCCTGAAACAGTGTTTAAGGTGAATACAAAGCTGTTTCATAGTGTGAAAAAGGTAAAGAACAGAGTTTCAAAGTAAAGATTCTTCTTATAATGCATTCCCTTTTAGTCTAAAACACAATCTCTTGCCCTGAAACAGTGTTTAAGGTGAATACAAAGCTGTTTCATAGTGTGAAAAAGGTAAAGAACAGAGTTTCAAAGTAAAGATTCTTCTTATAATGCATTCCCTTTTAGTCTAAAACACAATCTCTTGCCCTGAAACAGTGTTTAAGGCGAATACAAAGCTGTTTCATAGTGTGAAAAAGGTAAAGAACAGAGTTTCTAAGTAAAGATTCTTCTTATAATGCATTCCCTTTTAGTCTAAAACACAATCTCTTGCCCTGAAACAGTGTTTAAGGCGAATACAAAGCTGTTTCATAGTGTGAAAAAGGTAAAGAACAGAGTTTCAAAGTAAAGATTCTTCTTATAATGCATTCCCGTTTAGTCTAAAACACAATCTCTTGCCCTGAAACAGTGTTTAAGGTAAATACAAAGCTGTTTCATAGTGTTAAAAAGGTAAAGAACAGAGTTTCAAAGTAAAGATTCTTCTTATAATGCATTCCCTTTTAGTCTAAAACACAATCTCTTGCCCTGAAACAGTGTTTAAGGTGAATACAAAGCTGTTTCATAGTGTGACAAAGGTAAAGAACAGAGTTTCAAAGTAAAGATTCTTCTTATAATGCATTCCCTTTAGTCTAAAACACATTCTCTTGCCCTGAAACAGTGTTTAAGGTGAATAGAAAGCTGTTTCATAGTGTCAAAAAGGTAAAGAACAAAGTTTCAAAGTAAAGATTCTTCTTATAATGCAGTCTCTTTTAGTCTAAAACACAATCTCTTGCCCTGAAACAGTGTTTAAGGTGTATACAAAGCTGTTTCAAAGTGTCAAAAAGGTAAAGAACAGAGTTTCAAAGTAAAGATTCTTCTTATAATGCATTCCCTTTAGTCTAAAACACAATCTCTTGCACTGAAACAGTGTTTAAGGCGAGTACAAAGCTGTTTCACAGTGTGAAAAAGGTAAAGAACAGAGTTTCAAAGTAAAGATTCTTCTTATAATGCATTCCCGTTTAGTCTAAAACACAATCTCTTGCCCTGAAACAGTGTTTAAGGTAAATACAAAGCTGTTTCATAGTGTCAAAAAGGTAAAGAACAGAGTTTCAAAGTAAAGATTCTTCTTATAATGCATTCCCTTTTAGTCTAAAACACAATCTCTTGCCCTGAAACAGTGTTTAAGGTGAATACAAAGCTGTTTCATAGTGTGAAAAAGGTAAAGAACAGAGTTTCAAAGTAAAGATTCTTCTTATAATGCATTCCCTTTTAGTCTAAAACACAATCTCTTGCCCTGAAACAGTGTTTAAGGCGAATACAAAGCTGTTTCATAGTGTGAAAAAGGTAAAGAACAGAGTTTCTAAGTAAAGATTCTTCTTATAATGCATTCCCTTTTAGTCTAAAACACAATCTCTTGCCCTGAAACAGTGTTTAAGGCGAATACAAAGCTGTTTCATAGTGTGAAAAAGGTAAAGAACAGAGTTTCAAAGTAAAGATTCTTCTTATAATGCATTCCCGTTTAGTCTAAAACACAATCTCTTGCCCTGAAACAGTGTTTAAGGTAAATACAAAGCTGTTTCATAGTGTTAAAAAGGTAAAGAACAGAGTTTCAAAGTAAAGATTCTTCTTATAATGCATTCCCTTTTAGTCTAAAACACAATCTCTTGCCCTGAAACAGTGTTTAAGGTGAATACAAAGCTGTTTCATAGTGTGAAAAAGGTAAAGAACAGAGTTTCAAAGTAAAGATTCTTCTTATAATGAATTCCCTTTTAGTCTAAAAGCACAATCTCTTGCCCTGAAACAGTGTTTAAGGTGAATACAAAGCTGTTTCATAGTGTGACAAAGGTAAAGAACAGAGTTTCAAAGTAAAGATTCTTCTTATAATGCATTCCCTTTAGTCTAAAACACATTCTCTTGCCCTGAAACAGTGTTTAAGGTGAATAGAAAGCTGTTTCATAGTGTCAAAAAGGTAAAGAACAAAGTTTCAAAGTAAAGATTCTTCTTATAATGCAGTCTCTTTTAGTCTAAAACACAATCTCTTGCCCTGAAACAGTGTTTAAGGTGTATACAAAGCTGTTTCAAAGTGTCAAAAAGGTAAAGAACAGAGTTTCAAAGTAAAGATTCTTCTTATAATGCATTCCCTTTAGTCTAAAACACAATCTCTTGCACTGAAACAGTGTTTAAGGCGAGTACAAAGCTGTTTCACAGTGTGAAAAAGGTAAAGAACAGAGTTTCAAAGTAAAGATTCTTCTTATAATGCATTCCCGTTTAGTCTAAAACACAATCTCTTGCCCTGAAACAGTGTTTAAGGTAAATACAAAGCTGTTTCATAGTGTCAAAAAGGTAAAGAACAGAGTTTCAAAGTAAAGATTCTTCTTATAATGCATTCCCTTTTAGTCTAAAACACAATCTCTTGCCCTGAAACAGTGTTTAAGGTGAATACAAAGCTGTTTCATAGTGTGAAAAAGGGAAAGAACAGAGTTTCAAAGTAAAGATTCTTCTTATAATGCATTCCCTTTTAGTCTAAAACACAATCTCTTGCCCTGAAACAGTGTTTAAGGTGAATACAAAGCTGTTTCATAGTGTCAAAAAGGTAAAGAACAGCGTTTCAAAGTAAAGATTCTTCTTATAATGCATTCCCTTTTAGTCTAAAACACAATCTCTTGCCCTGAAACAGTGTTTAAGGTGAATACAAAGCTGTTTCATAGTGTGAAAATGTTAAAGAACAGAGTTTCTAAGTAAAGATTCTTCTTATAATGCAGTCTCTTTTAGTCTAAAACACAATCTCTTGCCCTGAAACAGTGTTTAAGGTGAATACAAAGCTGTTTCATAGTGTGAAAAAGGTAAAGAACGCTTTCAAAGTAAAGATTCTTATAATAATGCATTCCCTTTTAGTCTAAAACACAATCTCTTGCCCTGAAACAGTGTTTAAGGTGAATACAAAGCTGTTTCATAGTTTGAAAAAGGTAAAGAACAGAGTTTCTAAGTAAAGATTCTTCTTATAATGCATTCCCTTTTAGTCTAAAACACAATCTCTTGCCCTGAAACAGTGTTTAAGCTATTCAATTTGGTTAAAAACAATTTCTTGCTCTGAAACGGTGTATAAGCCGATTACAATGCTTAGAAGCCCTGTTACGTTGTGGTGAGAGGTGTTCAAACAGATTTGCAATTACTTTCAAAGGTCACATTAGAACCATGTTAAAACAACTTGTTCTCCCCTGGATAAACTCTTTTCACTTGAAATATGTGTTTTCTTAGGATATTGTAAGGTATTCAGTTTTGTTAAAAACAAGATGTCTTGCTCTGAAATGGTGTATAAGCTGATTACAATGCATAGAAGCACTGTTTCTTTGTGGTTAGAGGTGTACAAACAGAGTTGCAATTACTTTAATTGGTCATATTACAAACAACTTGTTTCACCCCTGTATAAACTCTTTTCACTTGAAATATATGTTTTCTTAGGATATTGTAAGTTGTTCAGTTTAGTTAAAAACAATATTTCTTGCTCTGAAACGCTGTATAAGCCGATTACAATACATAGAAAGCCTGTTTCGTTGTGGTGAAACGTGTTCAAACAGAGTTGTAATTACTTTAATTGATCATATTACAAACAACTTGATGTCCCCTTGTTATAAACTCTTTTCATTTGAAATATGTGTTTTCTTAACATATTGTAAGTTATTCAGTTTGGTTAAAAACAAGATGTCTAGCTCTGAAACAGTGTTTAAGTTGAATACAAAGCTGTTTCATAGTGTGAAAATGGTAAAGAACAGAGTTTCAAAGTAAAGATTCTTCTTCTAATGCATTCCCTTTTAGTCTAAAACACAATCTCTTGCCCTGAAACAGTGTTTAAGGTGAATACAAAGCTGTTTCATAGTGTGAAAAAGGTAAAGAACAGCGTTTCAAAGTAAAGATTCTTCTTATAATGCATTCCCTTTTAGTCTAAAACACAATCTCTTGCCCTGAAACAGTGTTTAAGGTGAATACAAAGCTGTTTCATAGTGTGAAAATGTTAAAGAACAGAGTTTCTAAGTAAAGATTCTTCTTATAATGCAGTCTCTTTTAGTCTAAAACACAATCTCTTGCCCTGAAACAGTGTTTAAGGTGAATACAAAGCTGTTTCATAGTGTGAAAAAGGTAAAGAACGCTTTCAAAGTAAAGATTCTTATAATAATGCATTCCCTTTTAGTCTAAAACACAATCTCTTGCCCTGAAACAGTGTTTAAGGTGAATACAAAGCTGTTTCATAGTTTGAAAAAGGTAAAGAACAGAGTTTCTAAGTAAAGATTCTTCTTATAATGCATTCCCTTTTAGTCTAAAACACAATCTCTTGCCCTGAAACAGTGTTTAAGCTATTCAATTTGGTTAAAAACAATTTCTTGCTCTGAAACGGTGTATAAGCCGATTACAATGCTTAGAAGCCCTGTTACGTTGTGGTGAGAGGTGTTCAAACAGATTTGCAATTACTTTCAAAGGTCACATTAGAACCATGTTAAAACAACTTGTTCTCCCCTGGATAAACTCTTTTCACTTGAAATATGTGTTTTCTTAGGATATTGTAAGGTATTCAGTTTTGTTAAAAACAAGATGTCTTGCTCTGAAATGGTGTATAAGCTGATTACAATGCATAGAAGCCCTGTTTCTTTGTGGTTAGAGGTGTACAAACAGAGTTGCAATTACTTTAATTGGTCATATTACAAACAACTTGTTTCACCCCTGTATAAACTCTTTTCACTTGAAATATATGTTTTCTTAGGATATTGTAAGTTGTTCAGTTTAGTTAAAAACAATATTTCTTGCTCTGAAACGCTGTATAAGCCGATTACAATACATAGAAAGCCTGTTTCGTTGTGGTGAAACGTGTTCAAACAGAGTTGTAATTACTTTAATTGATCATATTACAAACAACTTGATGTCCCCTTGTTATAAACTCTTTTCATTTGAAATATGTGTTTTCTTAACATATTGTAAGTTATTCAGTTTGGTTAAAAACAAGATGTCTAGCTCTGAAACAGTGTTTAAGTTGAATACAAAGCTGTTTCATAGTGTGAAAATGGTAAAGAACAGAGTTTCTAAGTAAAGATTCTTCTTATAATGCAGTCTCTTTTAGTCTAAAACACAATCTCTTGCCCTGAAACAGTGTTTAAGTTGAATATTAAGCTGTTTCACAGTGTGAAAAAGGTAAAGAACAGAGTTTCAAATTAAAGATTCTTCTTATAATGCATTCCCTTTAGTCTAAAACACAATCTCTTGCCCTGAAACAGTGTTTAAGGTGAATACAAAGCTGTTTCATAGTGTGAAAAAGGTAAAGAACAGAGTTTCAAAGTAAAGATTCTTCTTATAATGCAGTCTCTTTTAGTCTAAAACACAATCTCTTGCCCTGAAACAGTGTTTAAGGCGAATACAAAGCTGTTGCATAGTGTGAAAAAGGTAAAGAACAGTTTCAAAGTAAAGATTCTTCTTATAATTCATTCCCTTTTAGTCTAAAACACAATCTCTTGCCCTGAAACAGTGTTTAAGTTGAATATAAATCTGTTTCATAGTGTGAAAAAGGTAAAGAACAGAGTTTCAAAGTAAAGATTCTTATTATAATGCATTCCCTTTTAGTCTAAAACACAATCTCTTGCCCTGAAACAGTGTTTAAGGTGAATACAAAGCTGTTTCATAGTGTGAAAAAGGTAAAGAACAGAGTTTCAAAGTAAAGATTCTTCTTATAATGCATTCCCTTTTAGTCTAAAACACAATCTCTTGCCCTGAAACAGTGTTTAAGGTGAATACAAAGCTGTTTCATAGTGTGAAAAAGGTAAAGAACAGAGTTTCAAAGTAAAGATTCTTCTTATAATGCATTCCCTTTTAGTCTAAAAGCACAATCTCTTGCCCTGAAACAGTGTTTAAGGTGAATACAAAGCTGTTTCATAGTGTGACAAAGGTAAAGAACAGAGTTTCAAAGTAAAGATTCTTCTTATAATGCATTCCCTTTAGTCTAAAACACAATCTCTTGCACTGAAACAGTGTTTAAGGTGAGTACAAAGCTGTTTCACAGTGTGAAAAAGGTAAAGAACAGAGTTTCAAAGTAAAGATTCTTCTTATAATGCATTCCCTTTAGTCTAAAACACAATCTCTTGCCCTGAAACAGTGTTTAAGGCGAATACAAAGCTGTTGCATAGTGTGAAAAAGGTAAAGAACAGTTTCAAAGTAAAGATTCTTCTTATAATGCATTCCCTTTTAGTCTAAAACACAATCTCTTGCCCTGAAACAGTGTTTAAGGTGAATACAAAGCTGTTTCATAGTGTGAAAAAGGTAAAGAACAGAGTTTCAAAGTAAAGATTCTTCTTATAATGCAGACTCTTTTAGTCTAAAACACAATCTCTTGCCCTGAAACAGTGTTTAAGGTGAATACAAAGCTGTTTCATAGTGTGAAAAAGGTAAAGAACAGAGTTTCTAAGTAAAGATTCTTCTTATAATGCAGTCTCTTTTAGTCTAAAACACAATCTCTTGCCCTGAAACAGTGTTTAAGTTGAATATTAAGCTGTTTCACAGTGTGAAAAAGGTAAAGAACAGAGTTTCAAATTAAAGATTCTTCTTATAATGCATTCCCTTTAGTCTAAAACACAATCTCTTGCCCTGAAACAGTGTTTAAGGTGAATACAAAGCTGTTTCATAGTGTGAAAAAGGTAAAGAACAGAGTTTCAAAGTAAAGATTCTTCTTATAATGCATTCCCTTTTAGTCTAAAACACAATCTCTTGCCCTGAAACAGTGTTTAAGGTGAATACAAAGCTGTTTCATAGTGTGAAAAAGGTAAAGAACAGAGTTTCAAAGTAAAGATTGTTCTTATAATGCATTCCCTTTTAGTCTAAAACACAATCTCTTGCCCTGAAACAGTGTTTAAGGTGAATACAAAGCTGTTTCATAGTGTCAAAAAGGTAAAGAACAGAGTTTCAAAGTAAAGATTCTTCTTATAATGCAGTCTCTTTTAGTCTAAAACACAATCTCTTGCCCTGAAACAGTGTTTAAGTTGAATATAAATCTGTTTCATAGTGTGAAAAAGGTAAAGAACAGAGTTTCAAAGTAAAGATTCTTATTATAATGCATTCCCTTTTAGTCTAAAACACAATCTCTTGCCCTGAAACAGTGTTTAAGGTGAATACAAAGCTGTTTCATAGTGTGAAAAAGGTAAAGAACAGAGTTTCTAAGTAAAGATTCTTCTTATAATGCATTCCCTTTTAGTCTAAAACACAATCTCTTGCCCTGAAACAGTGTTTCAGGTGAATACAAAGCTGTTTCATAGTGTGAAAAAGGTAAAGAACAGAGTTTCAAAGTAAAGATTCTTCTTATAATGCATTCCCTTTTAGTCTAAAACACAATCTCTTGCCCTGAAACAGTGTTTAAGGCGAATACAAAGCTGTTTCATAGTGTGAAAAAGGTAAAGAACAGAGTTTCTAAGTAAAGATTCTTCTTATAATGCATTCCCTTTTAGTCTAAAACACAATCTCTTGCCCTGAAACAGTGTTTAAGGCGAATACAAAGCTGTTTCATAGTGTGAAAAAGGTAAAGAACAGAGTTTCAAAGTAAAGATTCTTCTTATAATGCATTCCCGTTTAGTCTAAAACACAATCTCTTGCCCTGAAACAGTGTTTAAGGTAAATACAAAGCTGTTTCATAGTGTTAAAAAGGTAAAGAACAGTTTCAAAGTAAAGATTCTTCTTATAATGCATTCCCTTTTAGTCTAAAACACAATCTCTTGCCCTGAAACAGTGTTTAAGGTGAATACAAAGCTGTTTCATAGTGTGAAAAAGGTAAAGAACAGAGTTTCAAAGTAAAGATTCTTCTTATAATGAATTCCCTTTTAGTCTAAAAGCACAATCTCTTGCCCTGAAACTGTGTTTAAGGTGAATACAAAGCTGTTTCATAGTGTGACAAAGGTAAAGAACAGAGTTTCAAAGTAAAGATTCTTCTTATAATGCATTCCCTTTAGTCTAAAACACATTCTCTTGCCCTGAAACAGTGTTTAAGGCGAATACAAAGCTGTTTCATAGTGTGAAAAAGGTAAAGAACAGTTTCAAAGTAAAGATTCTTCTTATAATGCATTCCCTTTTAGTCTAAAACACAATCTCTTGCCCTGAAACAGTGTTTAAGTTGAATATAAATCTGTTTCATAGTGTGAAAAAGATAAAGAACAGAGTTTCAAAGTAAAGATTCTTCTTATAATGCATTCCCGTTTAGTCTAAAACACAATCTCTTGCCCTGAAACAGTGTTTAAGGTGAATACAAAGCTGTTTCATAGTGTCAAAAAGGTAAAAAACAGAGTTTCAAAGTAAAGATTCTTCTAATAATGCAGTCTCTTTTAGTCTAAAACACAATCTCTTGCCCTGAAACAGTGTTTAAGCTATTCAATTTGGTTAAAAACAATTTCTTGCTCTGAAACGGTGTATAAGCCGATTACAATGCTTAGAAGCCCTGTTACGTTGTGGTGAGAGGTGTTCAAACAGAGTTGCATATTACTTTCAAAGGTCACATTAGAACCATGTTAAAACAACTTGTTCTCCCCTGGATAAACTCTTTTCACTTGAAATATGTGTATTCTTAGGATATTGTAAGTTATTCAGTTTGGTTAAAAACAAGATGTCTTCCTCTGAAACGGTGTATATGCTGATTACAATGCATAGAAGCCCTGTTTCTTTGTGGTTAGAGGTGTACAAACAGAGTTGCAATTACTTTAATTGGTCATATTACAAACAACTTGTTTCACCCCTGTATAAACTCGTTTCACTTGAAATATGTGTTTTCTTAGGATATTGTAAGTTATTCAGTTTGGTCAAAAACAATGTGTCATGCTCTGAAACGCTGTATAAGCTGATTACAATGCATAGAAGCCCTGTTTCTTTGTGGTCAGAGGTGTACAAACAGAGTTGTAATTACTTTAATTGGTCATATTACAAACAGTTTGATGTCCCCTTGTTAGAAACTCTTTTCATTTGAAATATGTGTTTTCTTAACATATTGTAAGTTATTCAGTTTGGTTAAAAACAAGATGTCTAGCTCTGAAACAGTGTTTAAGTTGAATAGAAAGCTGTTTCATAGTGTGAAAAAGGTAAAGAACTGAGTTTCAAAGTAAAGATTCTTCTTATAATGCAGTCTCTTTTAGTCTAAAACACAATCTCTTCCCCTGAAAAAGTGTTTAAGGCGAATACAAAGCTGTTTCATAGTGTGAAAAAGGTAAAGAACAGTTTCAAAGTAAAGATTCTTCTTATAATGCATTCCCTTTTAGTCTAAAACACAATCTCTTGCCCTGAAACAGTGTTTAAGGTGAATACAAAGCTGTTTCATAGTGTGAAAAAGGTTAAGAACTCTTTCAAAGTAAAGATTCTTATAATAATGCATTCCCTTTTAGTCTAAAACACAATCTCTTGCCCTGAAACAGTGTTTAAGGTGAATACAAAGCTGTTTCATAGTTTGAAAAAGGTAAAGAACAGAGTTTCTAAGTAAAGATTCTTCTTATAATGCATTCCCTTTTAGTCTAAAACACAATCTCTTGCCCTGAAACAGTGTTTAAGGTGAATACAAAGCTGTTTCATAGTGTCAAAAAGGTAAAGAACAGAGTTTCAAAGTAAAGATTCTTCTTATAATGCATTCCCTTTTAGTCTAAAACACAATCTCTTGCCCTGAAACAGTGTTTAAGCTATTCAATTTGGTTAAAAACAATATTTCTTGCTCTGAAACGGTGTATAAGCCGATTACAATGCATAGAAGCCCTGTTTCTTTGTGGTTAGAGGTGTACAAACAGAGTTGCAATTACTTTAATTGGTCATATTACAAACAACTTGTTTCACCCCTGTATAAACTCGTTTCACTTGAAATATGTGTTTTCTTAGGATATTGTAAGTTATTCAGTTTGGTCAAAAACAATGTGTCTTGCTCTGAAACGCTGTATAAGTTGATTACAATGCATAGAAACCCTGTTTCGTTTTGGTTAGAGGTGTACAAACAGAGTTGCAATTACTTTAAATGGTTAAGTTGTTCAGTTTGGTTAAAAACAATATTTCTTGCTCTGAAACTATGTATAAGCCAATTATAATGCGTGGAAACGTTGCCTCCTTGTGGTTAGAGGTGTAAAAACATAGTTGCAATTACTTTCAAGGGGCACATTAGAACCATGTTAAAACAACTTGTTTCTCCCCTGTATAAACTCTTTTCACTTGAAATATATGTTTTCTTAGGATATTGTAAGTTGTTCAGTTTGGTTAAAAACAATATTTCTTGCTCTGAAACGCTGTATAAGCCGATTACAATACATAGAAACCCTGTTTCGTTGTGGTGAAACGTGTTCAAACAGAGTTGTAATTACTTTAATTGATCATATTACAAACAACTTGATGTCCCCTTGTTATAAACTCTTTTCATTTGAAATATGTGTTTTCTTAACATATTGTAAGTTATTCAGTTTGGTTAAAAACAAGATGTCTAGCTCTGAAACAGTGTTTAAGTTGAATACAAAGCTGTTTCATAGTGTCAAAAAGGTAAAGAACAGCGTTTCAAAGTAAAGATTCTTCTTATAATGCATTCCCTTTTAGTCTAAAACACAATCTCTTGCCCTGAAACAGTGTTTAAGGTGAATACAAAGCTGTTTCATAGTGTGAAAATGTTAAAGAACAGAGTTTCTAAGTAAAGATTCTTCTTATAATGCATTCTCTTTTAGTCTAAAACACAATCTCTTGCCCTGAAACAGTGTTTAAGGTGAATACAAAGCTGTTTCATAGTGTGAAAAAGGTAAAGAACGCTTTCAAAGTAAAGATTCTTATAATAATGCATTCCCTTTTAGTCTAAAACACAATCTCTTGCCCTGAAACAGTGTTTAAGGTGAATACAAAGCTGTTTCATAGTTTGAAAAAGGTAAAGAACAGAGTTTCTAAGTAAAGATTCTTCTTATAATGCATTCCCTTTTAGTCTAAAACACAATCTCTTGCCCTGAAACAGTGTTTAAGCTATTCAATTTGGTTAAAAACAATTTCTTGCTCTGAAACGGTGTATAAGCCGATTACAATGCTTAGAAGCCCTGTTACGTTGTGGTGAGAGGTGTTCAAACAGATTTGCAATTACTTTCAAAGGTCACATTAGAACCATGTTAAAACAACTTGTTCTCCCCTGGATAAACTCTTTTCACTTGAAATATGTGTTTTCTTAGGATATTGTAAGGTATTCAGTTTTGTTAAAAACAAGATGTCTTGCTCTGAAATGGTGTATAAGCTGATTACAATGCATAGAAGCCCTGTTTCTTTGTGGTTAGAGGTGTACAAACAGAGTTGCAATTACTTTAATTGGTCATATTACAAACAACTTGTTTCACCCCTGTATAAACTCTTTTCACTTGAAATATATGTTTTCTTAGGATATTGTAAGTTGTTCAGTTTAGTTAAAAACAATATTTCTTGCTCTGAAATGCTGTATAAGCCGATTACAATACATAGAAAGCCTGTTTCGTTGTGGTGAAACGTGTTCAAACAGAGTTGTAATTACTTTAATTGATCATATTACAAACAACTTGATGTCCCCTTGTTATAAACTCTTTTCATTTGAAATATGTGTTTTCTTAACATATTGTAAGTTATTCAGTTTGGTTAAAAACAAGATGTCTAGCTCTGAAACAGTGTTTAAGTTGAATACAAAGCTGTTTCATAGTGTGAAAATGGTAAAGAACAGAGTTTCTAAGTAAAGATTCTTCTTATAATGCAGTCTCTTTTAGTCTAAAACACAATCTCTTGCCCTGAAACAGTGTTTAAGTTGAATATTAAGCTGTTTCACAGTGTGAAAAAGGTAAAGAACAGAGTTTCAAATTAAAGATTCTTCTTATAATGCATTCCCTTTAGTCTAAAACACAATCTCTTGCCCTGAAACAGTGTTTAAGGTGAATACAAAGCTGTTTCATAGTGTGAAAAAGGTAAAGAACAGAGTTTCAAAGTAAAGATTCTTCTTATAATGCATTCCCTTTTAGTCTAAAACACAATCTCTTGCCCTGAAACAGTGTTTAAGGTGAATACAAAGCTGTTTCATAGTGTGAAAAAGGTAAAGAACTCTTTCAAAGTAAAGATTCTTATAATAATGCATTCCCTTTTAGTCTAAAACACAATCTCTTGCCCTGAAACAGTGTTTAAGGTGAATACAAAGCTGTTTTATAGTTTGAAAAAGGTAAAGAACAGAGTTTCAAAGTAAAGATTCTTCTTATAATGCATTCCCTTTTAGTCTAAAACACAATCTCTTGCCCTGAAACAGTGTTTAAGCTATTCAATTTGGTTAAAAACAATATTTCTTGCTCTGAAACGGTGTATAAGCCGATTACAATGCATAGAAGCCCTGTTTCTTTGTGGTTAGAGGTGTACAAACAGAGTTGCAATTACTTTAATTGGTCATATTACAAACAACTTGTTTCACCCCTGTATAAACTTGTTTCACTTGAAATATGTGTTTTCTTAGGATATTGTAAGTTATTCAGTTTGGTCAAAAACAATGTGTCTTGCTCTGAAACGCTGTATAAGTTGATTACAATGCATAGAAACCCTGTTTCGTTTTGGTTAGAGGTGTACAAACAGAGTTGCAATTACTTTAAATGGTTAAGTTGTTCAGTTTGGTTAAAAACAATATTTCTTGCTCTGAAACTATGTATAAGCCAATTATAATGCGTGGAAACGTTGCCTCCTTGTGGTTAGAGGTGTAAAAACATAGTTGCAATTACTTTCAAGGGGCACATTAGAACCATGTTAAAACAACTTGTTTCTCCCCTGTATAAACTCTTTTCACTTGAAATATATGTTTTCTTAGGATATTGTAAGTTGTTCAGTTTGGTTAAAAACAATATTTCTTGCTCTGAAACGCTGTATAAGCCGATTACAATACATAGAAACCCTGTTTCGTTGTGGTGAAACGTGTTCAAACAGAGTTGTAATTACTTTAATTGATCATATTACAAACAACTTGATGTCCCCTTGTTATAAACTCTTTTCATTTGAAATATGTGTTTTCTTAACATATTGTAAGTTATTCAGTTTGGTTAAAAACAAGATGTCTAGCTCTGAAACAGTGTTTAAGTTGAATACAAAGCTGTTTCATAGTGTGAAAATGGTAAAGAACAGAGTTTCTAAGTAAAGATTCTTCTTATAATGCAGTCTCTTTTAGTCTAAAACACAATCTCTTGCCCTGAAACAGTGTTTAAGTTGAATATTAAGCTGTTTCACAGTGTGAAAAAGGTAAAGAACAGAGTTTCAAATTAAAGATTCTTCTTATAATGCATTCCCTTTAGTCTAAAACACAATCTCTTGCCCTGAAACAGTGTTTAAGGTGAATACAAAGCTGTTTCATAGTGTGAAAAAGGTAAAGAACAGAGTTTCAAAGTAAAGATTCTTCTTATAATGCATTCCCTTTTAGTCTAAAACACAATCTCTTGCCCTGAAACAGTGTTTAAGGTGAATACAAAGCTGTTTCATAGTGTGAAAAAGGTAAAGAACAGAGTTTCAAAGTAAAGATTCTTCTTATAATGCATTCCCTTTTAGTCTAAAACACAATCTCTTGCCCTGAAACAGTGTTTAAGGTGAATACAAAGCTGTTTCATAGTGTCAAAAAGGTAAAGAACAGAGTTTCAAAGTAAAGATTCTTCTTATAATGCAGTCTCTTTTAGTCTAAAACACAATCTCTTGCCCTGAAACAGTGTTTAAGGCGAATACAAAGCTGTTGCATAGTGTGAAAAAGGTAAAGAACAGTTTCAAAGTAAAGATTCTTCTTATAATGCATTCCCTTTTAGTCTAAAACACAATCTCTTGCCCTGAAACAGTGTTTAAGGTGAATACAAAGCTGTTTCATAGTGTGAAAAAGGTAAAGCACAGAGTTTCAAAGTAAAGATTCTTCTTATAATGCAGTCTCTTTTAGTCTAAAACACAAACTCTTGCCCTGAAACAGTGTTTAAGGTGAATACAAAGCTGTTTCATAGTGTGAAAAAGGTAAAGAACAGAGTTTCAAAGTAAAGATTCTTCTTATAATGCATTCCCTTTTAGTCTAAAACACAATCTCTTGCCCTGAAACAGTGTTTATGGTGAATAGAAAGCTGTTTCATAATGTCAAAAAGGTAAAGAACAAAGTTTCAAAGTAAAGATTCTTCTTATAATGCAGTCTCTTTTAGTCTAAAACACAATCTCTTGCCCTGAAACAGTGTTTTAGGTGTATACAAAGCTGTTTCAAAGTGTCAAAAAGGTAAAGAACAGAGTTTCAAAGTAAAGATTCTTCTTATAATGCATTCCCTTTTAGTCTAAAACACAATCTCTTGCCCTGAAACAGTGTTTAAGGTGAATACAAAGCTGTTTCATAGTGTGAAAAAGGTAAAGAACAGAGTTTCAAAGTAAAGATTCTTCTTATAATGCATTCCCGTTTAGTCTAAAACACAATCTCTTGCCCTGAAACAGTGTTTAAGGTAAATACAAAGCTGTTTCATAGTGTTAAAAAGGTAAAGAACAGAGTTTCAAAGTAAATATTCTTCTTATAATGCATTCCCTTTTAGTCTAAAACACAATCTCTTGCCCTGAAACAGTGTTTAAGGCGAATAGAAAGCTGTTTTGTAGTGTCAAAAAGGTAAAGAACAGAGTTTCAAAGTAAAGATTCTTCTTATAATGCAGTCTCTTTTAGTCTAAAACACAATCTCTTCCCCTGAAACAGTGTTTAAGGCGAATACAAAGCTGTTTCATAGTGTGAAAAAGGTAAAGAACAGTTTCAAAGTAAAGATTCTTCTTATAATTCATTCCCTTTTAGTCTAAAACACAATCTCTTGCCCTGAAACAGTGTTTAAGGTGAATACAAAGCTGTTTCATAGTGTCAAAAAGGTAAAGAACAGAGTTTCAAAGTAAAGATTCTTCTTATAATGCATTCCCTTTTAGTCTAAAACACAATCTCTTGCCCTGAAACAGTGTTTAAGCTATTCAATTTGGTTAAAAACAATATTTCTTGCTCTGAAACGGTGTATAAGCCGATTACAATGCATAGAAGCCCTGTTTCTTTGTGGTTAGAGGTGTACAAACAGAGTTGCAATTACTTTAATTGGTCATATTACAAACAACTTGTTTCACCCCTGTATAAACTTGTTTCACTTGAAATATGTGTTTTCTTAGGATATTGTAAGTTATTCAGTTTGGTCAAAAACAATGTGTCTTGCTCTGAAACGCTGTATAAGTTGATTACAATGCATAGAAACCCTGTTTCGTTTTGGTTAGAGGTGTACAAACAGAGTTGCAATTACTTTAAATGGTTAAGTTGTTCAGTTTGGTTAAAAACAATATTTCTTGCTCTGAAACTATGTATAAGCCAATTATAATGCGTGGAAACGTTGCCTCCTTGTGGTTAGAGGTGTAAAAACATAGTTGCAATTACTTTCAAGGGGCACATTAGAACCATGTTAAAACAACTTGTTTCTCCCCTGTATAAACTCTTTTCACTTGAAATATATGTTTTCTTAGGATATTGTAAGTTGTTCAGTTTGGTTAAAAACAATATTTCTTGCTCTGAAACGCTGTATAAGCCGATTACAATACATAGAAACCCTGTTTCGTTGTGGTGAAACGTGTTCAAACAGAGTTGTAATTACTTTAATTGATCATATTACAAACAACTTGATGTCCCCTTGTTATAAACTCTTTTCATTTGAAATATGTGTTTTCTTAACATATTGTAAGTTATTCAGTTTGGTTAAAAACAAGATGTCTAGCTCTGAAACAGTGTTTAAGTTGAATACAAAGCTGTTTCATAGTGTGAAAATGGTAAAGAACAGAGTTTCTAAGTAAAGATTCTTCTTATAATGCAGTCTCTTTTAGTCTAAAACACAATCTCTTGCCCTGAAACAGTGTTTAAGTTGAATATTAAGCTGTTTCACAGTGTGAAAAAGGTAAAGAACAGAGTTTCAAATTAAAGATTCTTCTTATAATGCATTCCCTTTAGTCTAAAACACAATCTCTTGCCCTGAAACAGTGTTTAAGGTGAATACAAAGCTGTTTCATAGTGTGAAAAAGGGAAAGAACAGAGTTTCAAAGTAAAGATTCTTCTTATAATGCATTCCCTTTTAGTCTAAAACACAATCTCTTGCCCTGAAACAGTGTTTAAGGTGAATACAAAGCTGTTTCATAGTGTGAAAAAGGTAAAGAACAGAGTTTCAAAGTAAAGATTCTTCTTATAATGCATTCCCTTTTAGTCTAAAACACAATCTCTTGCCCTGAAACAGTGTTTAAGGTGAATACAAAGCTGTTTCATAGTGTCAAAAAGGTAAAGAACAGAGTTTCAAAGTAAAGATTCTTCTTATAATGCAGTCTCTTTTAGTCTAAAACACAATCTCTTGCCCTGAAACAGTGTTTAAGGCGAATACAAAGCTGTTGCATAGTGTGAAAAAGGTAAAGAACAGTTTCAAAGTAAAGATTCTTCTTATAATGCATTCCCTTTTAGTCTAAAACACAATCTCTTGCCCTGAAACAGTGTTTAAGGTGAATACAAAGCTGTTTCATAGTGTGAAAAAGGTAAAGCACAGAGTTTCAAAGTAAAGATTCTTCTTATAATGCAGTCTCTTTTAGTCTAAAACACAAACTCTTGCCCTGAAACAGTGTTTAAGGTGAATACAAAGCTGTTTCATAGTGTGAAAAAGGTAAAGAACAGAGTTTCAAAGTAAAGATTCTTCTTATAATGCATTCCCTTTTAGTCTAAAACACAATCTCTTGCCCTGAAACAGTGTTTATGGTGAATAGAAAGCTGTTTCATAATGTCAAAAAGGTAAAGAACAAAGTTTCAAAGTAAAGATTCTTCTTATAATGCAGTCTCTTTTAGTCTAAAACACAATCTCTTGCCCTGAAACAGTGTTTTAGGTGTATACAAAGCTGTTTCAAAGTGTCAAAAAGGTAAAGAACAGAGTTTCAAAGTAAAGATTCTTCTTATAATGCATTCCCTTTTAGTCTAAAACACAATCTCTTGCCCTGAAACAGTGTTTAAGGTGAATACAAAGCTGTTTCATAGTGTGAAAAAGGTAAAGAACAGAGTTTCAAAGTAAAGATTCTTCTTATAATGCATTCCCGTTTAGTCTAAAACACAATCTCTTGCCCTGAAACAGTGTTTAAGGTAAATACAAAGCTGTTTCATAGTGTTAAAAAGGTAAAGAACAGAGTTTCAAAGTAAATATTCTTCTTATAATGCATTCCCTTTTAGTCTAAAACACAATCTCTTGCCCTGAAACAGTGTTTAAGGCGAATAGAAAGCTGTTTTGTAGTGTCAAAAAGGTAAAGAACAGAGTTTCAAAGTAAAGATTCTTCTTATAATGCAGTCTCTTTTAGTCTAAAACACAATCTCTTCCCCTGAAACAGTGTTTAAGGCGAATACAAAGCTGTTTCATAGTGTGAAAAAGGTAAAGAACAGTTTCAAAGTAAAGATTCTTCTTATAATTCATTCCCTTTTAGTCTAAAACACAATCTCTTGCCCTGAAACAGTGTTTAAGTTGAATATAAATCTGTTTCATAGTGTGAAAAAGGTAAAGAACAGAGTTTCAAAGTAAAGATTCTTCTTATAATGCATTCCCGTTTAGTCTAAAACACAATCTCTTGCCCTGAAACAGTGTTTAAGGTAAATACAAAGCTGTTTCATAGTGTGAAAAAGGTAAAGAACAGTTTCAAAGTAAATATTCTTCTTATAATGCATTCCCTTTTAGTCTAAAACACAATCTCTTGCCCTGAAACAGTGTTTAAGTTGAATATAAATCTGTTTCATAGTGTGAAAAAGGTAAAGAACAGAGTTTCAAAGTAAAGATTCTTATTATAATGCATTCCCTTTTAGTCTAAAACACAATCTCTTGCCCTGAAACAGTGTTTAAGGTGAATACAAAGCTGTTTCATAGTGTGAAAAAGGTAAAGAACAGAGTTTCAAAGTAAAGATTCTTCTTATAATGCATTCCCTTTTAGTCTAAAACACAATCTCTTGCCCTGAAACAGTGTTTAAGGTAAATACAAAGCTGTTTCATAGTGTGAAAAAGGTAAAGAACAGTTTCAAAGTAAATATTCTTCTTATAATGCATTCCCTTTTAGTCTAAAACACAATCTCTTGCCCTGAAACAGTGTTTAAGTTGAATATAAATCTGTTTCATAGTGTGAAAAAGGTAAAGAACAGAGTTTCAAAGTAAAGATTCTTATTATAATGCATTCCCTTTTAGTCTAAAACACAATCTCTTGCCCTGAAACAGTGTTTAAGGTGAATACAAAGCTGTTTCATAGTGTGAAAAAGGTAAAGAACAGAGTTTCAAAGTAAAGATTCTTCTTATAATGCATTCCCGTTTAATCTAAAACACAATCTCTTGCCCTGAAACAGTGTTTAAGGTAAATACAAAGCTGTTTCATAGTGTTAAAAAGGTAAAGAACAGAGTTTCAAAGTAAAGATTCTTCTTATAATGCATTCCCTTTTAGTCTAAAACACAATCTCTTGCCCTGAAACAGTGTTTAAGGTGAATACAAATCTGTTTCATAGTGTGAAAAAGGTAAAGAACAGAGTTTCAAAGTAAAGATTCTTCTTATAATGCATTCCCTTTTAGTCTAAAACACAATCTCTTGCCCTGAAACAGTGTTTAAGGTGAATAGAAAGCTGTTTCATAGTGTCAAAAAGGTAAAGAACAAAGTTTCAAAGTAAAGATTCTTCTTATAATGCAGTCTCTTTTAGTCTAAAACACAATCTCTTGCCCTGAAACAGTGTTTAAGGTGTATACAAAGCTGTTTCAAAGTGTCAAAAAGGTAAAGAACAGAGTTTCAAAGTAAAGATTCTTCTTATAATGCATTCCCTTTAGTCTAAAACACAATCTCTTGCACTGAAACAGTGTTTAAGGCGAGTACAAAGCTGTTTCACAGTGTGAAAAAGGTAAAGAACAGAGTTTCAAAGTAAAGATTCTTCTTATAATGCATTCCCTTTTAGTCTAAAACACAATCTCTTGCCCTGAAACAGTGTTTAAGGTGAATACAAAGCTGTTTCATAGTGTGAAAAAGGTAAAGAACAGAGTTTCAAAGTAAAGATTCTTCTTATAATGCATTCCCGTTTAGTCTAAAACACAATCTCTTGCCCTGAAACAGTGTTTAAGGTAAATACAAAGCTGTTTAATAGTGTTAAAAAGGTAAAGAACAGAGTTTCAAAGTAAAGATTCTTCTTATAATGCATTCCCGTTTAGTCTAAAACACAATCTCTTGCCCTGAAACAGTGTTTAAGGTAAATACAAAGCTGTTTCATAGTGTTAAAAAGGTAAAGAACAGAGTTTCAAAGTAAAGATTCTTCTTATAATGCATTCCCTTTTAGTCTAAAACACAATCTCTTGCCCTGAAACAGTGTTTAAGGCGAATAGAAAGCTGTTTTGTAGTGTCAAAAAGGTAAAGAACAGAGTTTCAAAGTAAAGATTCTTCTTATAATGCAGTCTCTTTTAGTCTAAAACACAATCTCTTCCCCTGAAACAGTGTTTAAGGCGAATACAAAGCTGTTTCATAGTGTGAAAAAGGTAAAGAACAGTTTCAAAGTAAAGATTCTTCTTATAATTCATTCCCTTTTAGTCTAAAACACAATCTCTTGCCCTGAAACAGTGTTTAAGTTGAATATAAATCTGTTTCATAGTGTGAAAAAGGTAAAGAACAGAGTTTCAAAGTAAAGATTCTTATTATAATGCATTCCCTTTTAGTCTAAAACACAATCTCTTGCCCTGAAACAGTGTTTAAGGCGAGTACAAAGCTGTTTCAGTGTGAAAAAGGTAAAGAACAGAGTTTCAAAGTAAAGATTCTTCTTATAATGCATTCCCGTTTAGTCTAAAACACAATCTCTTGCCCTGAAACAGTGTTTAAGGTAAATACAAAGCTGTTTCATAGTGTTAAAAAGGTAAAGAACAGAGATTCAAAGTAAAGATTCTTCTTATAATGCATTCCCTTTTAGTCTAAAACACAATCTCTTGCCCTGAAACAGTGTTTAAGGCGAATAGAAAGCTGTTTTGTAGTGTCAAAAAGGTAAAGAACAGAGTTTCAAAGTAAAGATTCTTCTTATAATGCAGTCTCTTTTAGTCTAAAACACAATCTCTTCCCCTGAAACAGTGTTTAAGGCGAATACAAAGCTGTTTCATAGTGTGAAAAAGGTAAAGAACAGTTTCAAAGTAAAGATTCTTCTTATAATTCATTCCCTTTTAGTCTAAAACACAATCTCTTGCCCTGAAACAGTGTTTAAGTTGAATATAAATCTGTTTCATAGTGTGAAAAAGGTAAAGAACAGAGTTTCAAAGTAAAGATTCTTATTATAATGCATTCCCTTTTAGTCTAAAACACAATCTCTTGCCCTGAAACAGTGTTTAAGGTGAATACAAAGCTGTTTCATAGTGTGAAAAAGGTAAAGAACAGAGTTTCAAAGTAAAGATTCTTCTTATAATGCATTCCCGTTTAATCTAAAACACAATCTCTTGCCCTGAAACAGTGTTTAAGGTAAATACAAAGCTGTTTCATAGTGTTAAAAAGGTAAAGAACAGAGTTTCAAAGTAAAGATTCTTCTTATAATGCATTCCCTTTTAGTCTAAAACACAATCTCTTGCCCTGAAACAGTGTTTAAGGTGAATACAAATCTGTTTCATAGTGTGAAAAAGGTAAAGAACAGAGTTTCAAAGTAAAGATTCTTCTTATAATGCATTCCCTTTTAGTCTAAAACACAATCTCTTGCCCTGAAACAGTGTTTAAGGTGAATAGAAAGCTGTTTCATAGTGTCAAAAAGGTAAAGAACAAAGTTTCAAAGTAAAGATTCTTCTTATAATGCAGTCTCTTTTAGTCTAAAACACAATCTCTTGCCCTGAAACAGTGTTTAAGGTGTATACAAAGCTGTTTCAAAGTGTCAAAAAGGTAAAGAACAGAGTTTCAAAGTAAAGATTCTTCTTATAATGCATTCCCTTTAGTCTAAAACACAATCTCTTGCACTGAAACAGTGTTTAAGGCGAGTACAAAGCTGTTTCACAGTGTGAAAAAGGTAAAGAACAGAGTTTCAAAGTAAAGATTCTTCTTATAATGCATTCCCTTTTAGTCTAAAACACAATCTCTTGCCCTGAAACAGTGTTTAAGGCGAATAGAAAGCTGTTTTGTAGTGTCAAAAAGGTAAAGAACAGAGTTTCAAAGTAAAGATTCTTCTTATAATGCAGTCTCTTTTAGTCTAAAACACAATCTCTTCCCCTGAAACAGTGTTTAAGGCGAATACAAAGCTGTTTCATAGTGTGAAAAAGGTAAAGAACAGTTTCAAAGTAAAGATTCTTCTTATAATTCATTCCCTTTTAGTCTAAAACACAATCTCTTGCCCTGAAACAGTGTTTAAGTTGAATATAAATCTGTTTCATAGTGTGAAAAAGGTAAAGAACAGAGTTTCAAAGTAAAGATTCTTATTATAATGCATTCCCTTTTAGTCTAAAACACAATCTCTTGCCCTGAAACAGTGTTTAAGGCGAGTACAAAGCTGTTTCACAGTGTGAAAAAGGTAAAGAACAGAGTTTCAAAGTAAAGATTCTTCTTATAATGCATTCCCTTTTAGTCTAAAACACAATCTCTTGCCCTGAAACAGTGTTTAAGGTGAATACAAAGCTGTTTCATAGTGTGAAAAAGGTAAAGAACAGAGTTTCAAAGTAAAGATTCTTCTTATAATGCATTCCCGTTTAGTCTAAAACACAATCTCTTGCCCTGAAACAGTGTTTAAGGTAAATACAAAGCTGTTTCATAGTGTTAAAAAGGTAAAGAACAGAGTTTCAAAGTAAAGATTCTTCTTATAATGCATTCCCTTTTAGTCTAAAACACAATCTCTTGCCCTGAAACAGTGTTTAAGGCGAATAGAAAGCTGTTTTGTAGTGTCAAAAAGGTAAAGAACAGAGTTTCAAAGTAAAGATTCTTCTTATAATGCAGTCTCTTTTAGTCTAAAACACAATCTCTTCCCCTGAAACAGTGTTTAAGGCGAATACAAAGCTGTTGCATAGTGTGAAAAAGGTAAAGAACAGTTTCAAAGTAAAGATTCTTCTTATAATTCATTCCCTTTTAGTCTAAAACACAATCTCTTGCCCTGAAACAGTGTTTAAGGTAAATACAAAGCTGTTTCATAGTGTGAAAAAGGTAAAGAACAGTTTCAAAGTAAATATTCTTCTTATAATGCATTCCCTTTTAGTCTAAAACACAATCTCTTGCCCTGAAACAGTGTTTAAGTTGAATATAAATCTGTTTCATAGTGTGAAAAAGGTAAAGAACAGAGTTTCAAAGTAAAGATTCTTATTATAATGCATTCCCTTTTAGTCTAAAACACAATATCTTGCCCTGAAACAGTGTTTAAGGTGAATACAAAGCTGTTTCATAGTGTGAAAAAGGTAAAGAACAGAGTTTCAAAGTAAAGATTCTTCTTATAATGCATTCCCGTTTAATCTAAAACACAATCTCTTGCCCTGAAACAGTGTTTAAGGTAAATACAAAGCTGTTTCATAGTGTTAAAAAGGTAAAGAACAGAGTTTCAAAGTAAAGATTCTTCTTATAATGCATTCCCTTTTAGTCTAAAACACAATCTCTTGCCCTGAAACAGTGTTTAAGGTGAATACAAATCTGTTTCATAGTGTGAAAAAGGTAAAGAACAGAGTTTCAAAGTAAAGATTCTTCTTATAATGCATTCCCTTTTAGTCTAAAACACAATCTCTTGCCCTGAAACAGTGTTTAAGGTGAATAGAAAGCTGTTTCATAGTGTCAAAAAGGTAAAGAACAAAGTTTCAAAGTAAAGATTCTTCTTATAATGCAGTCTCTTTTAGTCTAAAACACAATCTCTTGCCCTGAAACAGTGTTTAAGGTGTATACAAAGCTGTTTCAAAGTGTCAAAAAGGTAAAGAACAGAGTTTCAAAGTAAAGATTCTTCTTATAATGCATTCCCTTTAGTCTAAAACACAATCTCTTGCACTGAAACAGTGTTTAAGGCGAGTACAAAGCTGTTTCACAGTGTGAAAAAGGTAAAGAACAGAGTTTCAAAGTAAAGATTCTTCTTATAATGCATTCCCTTTTAGTCTAAAACACAATCTCTTGCCCTGAAACAGTGTTTAAGGTGAATACAAAGCTGTTTCATAGTGTGAAAAAGGTAAAGAACAGAGTTTCAAAGTAAAGATTCTTCTTATAATGCATTCCCGTTTAGTCTAAAACACAATCTCTTGCCCTGAAACAGTGTTTAAGGTAAATACAAAGCTGTTTAATAGTGTTAAAAAGGTAAAGAACAGAGTTTCAAAGTAAAGATTCTTCTTATAATGCATTCCCTTTTAGTCTAAAACACAATCTCTTGCCCTGAAACAGTGTTTAAGGCGAATAGAAAGCTGTTTTGTAGTGTCAAAAAGGTAAAGAACAGAGTTTCAAAGTAAAGATTCTTCTTATAATGCAGTCTCTTTTAATCTAAAACACAATCTCTTCCCCTGAAACAGTGTTTAAGGCGAATACAAAGCTATTTCATAGTGTGAAAAAGGTAAAGAACAGTTTCAAATTAAAGATTCTTCTTATAATGCATTCCCTTTTAGTCTAAAACACAATCTCTTGCCCTGAAACAGTGTTTAAGTTGAATATAAATCTGTTTCATAGTGTGAAAAAGGTAAAGAACAGAGTTTCAAAGTAAAGATTCTTATTATAATGCATTCCCTTTTAGTCTAAAACACAATCTCTTGCCCTGAAACAGTGTTTAAGGTGAATACAAAGCTGTTTCATAGTGTGAAAAAGGTAAAGAACAGATTTTCAAAGTAAAGATTCTTCTTATAATGCATTCCCGTTTAGTCTAAAACACAATCTCTTGCCCTGAAACAGTGTTTAAGGTAAATACAAAGCTGTTTCATAGTGTTAAAAAGGTAAAGAACATAGTTTCAAAGTAAAGATTCTTCTTATAATGCATTCCCTTTTAGTCTAAAACACAATCTCTTGCCCTGAAACAGTGTTTAAGGCGAATAGAAAGCTGTTTTGTAGTGTCAAAAAGGTAAAGAACAGAGTTTCAAAGTAAAGATTCTTCTTATAATGCAGTCTCTTTTAGTCTAAAACACAATCTCTTGCCCTGAAACAGTGTTTAAGGTGAATACAAAGCTGTTTCATAGTGTGAAAAAGGAAAAGAACAGAGTTTCAAAGTAAAGATTCTTCTTATAATGCATTCCCGTTTAGTCTAAAACACAATCTCTTGCCCTGAAACAGTGTTTAAGGTAAATACAAAGCTGTTTCATAGTGTTAAAAAGGTAAAGAACAGAGTTTCAAAGTAAAGATTCTTCTTATAATGCATTCCCTTTTAGTCTAAAACACAATCTCTTGCCCTGAAACAGTGTTTAAGGCGAATAGAAAGCTGTTTTGTAGTGTCAAAAAGGTAAAGAACAGAGTTTCAAAGTAAAGATTCTTCTTATAATGCAGTCTCTTTTAGTCTAAAACACAATCTCTTCCCCTGAAACAGTGTTTAAGGCGAATACAAAGCTGTTTCATAGTGTGAAAAAGGTAAAGAACAGAGTTTCAAAGTAAAGATTCTTCTTATAATGCATTCCCGTTTAATCTAAAACACAATCTCTTGCCCTGAAACAGTGTTTAAGGTAAATACAAAGCTGTTTCATAGTGTTAAAAAGGTAAAGAACAGAGTTTCAAAGTAAAGATTCTTCTTATAATGCATTCCCTTTTAGTCTAAAACACAATCTCTTGCCCTGAAACAGTGTTTAAGGTGAATACAAATCTGTTTCATAGTGTGAAAAAGGTAAAGAACAGAGTTTCAAAGTAAAGATTCTTCTTATAATGCATTCCCTTTTAGTCTAAAACACAATCTCTTGCCCTGAAACAGTGTTTAAGGTGAATAGAAAGCTGTTTCATAGTGTCAAAAAGGTAAAGAACAAAGTTTCAAAGTAAAGATTCTTCTTATAATGCAGTCTCTTTTAGTCTAAAACACAATCTCTTGCCCTGAAACAGTGTTTAAGGTGTATACAAAGCTGTTTCAAAGTGTCAAAAAGGTAAAGAACAGAGTTTGAAAGTAAAGATTCTTCTTATAATGCATTCCCTTTAGTCTAAAACACAATCTCTTGCACTGAAACAGTGTTTAAGGCGAGTACAAAGCTGTTTCACAGTGTGAAAAAGGTAAAGAACAGAGTTTCAAAGTAAAGATTCTTCTTATAATGCATTCCCTTTTAGTCTAAAACACAATCTCTTGCCCTGAAACAGTGTTTAAGGTGAATACAAAGCTGTTTCATAGTGTGAAAAAGGTAAAGAACAGAGTTTCAAAGTAAAGATTCTTCTTATAATGCATTCCCGTTTAGTCTAAAACACAATCTCTTGCCCTGAAACAGTGTTTAAGGTAAATACAAAGCTGTTTAATAGTGTTAAAAAGGTAAAGAACAGAGTTTCAAAGTAAAGATTCTTCTTATAATGCATTCCCGTTTAGTCTAAAACACAATCTCTTGCCCTGAAACAGTGTTTAAGGTAAATACAAAGCTGTTTCATAGTGTTAAAAAGGTAAAGAACAGAGTTTCAAAGTAAAGATTCTTCTTATAATGCATTCCCTTTTAGTCTAAAACACAATCTCTTGCCCTGAAACAGTGTTTAAGGCGAATAGAAAGCTGTTTTGTAGTGTCAAAAAGGTAAAGAACAGAGTTTCAAAGTAAAGATTCTTCTTATAATGCAGTCTCTTTTAGTCTAAAACACAATCTCTTCCCCTGAAACAGTGTTTAAGGCGAATACAAAGCTGTTTCATAGTGTGAAAAAGGTAAAGAACAGTTTCAAAGTAAAGATTCTTCTTATAATTCATTCCCTTTTAGTCTAAAACACAATCTCTTGCCCTGAAACAGTGTTTAAGTTGAATATAAATCTGTTTCATAGTGTGAAAAAGGTAAAGAACAGAGTTTCAAAGTAAAGATTCTTATTATAATGCATTCCCTTTTAGTCTAAAACACAATCTCTTGCCCTGAAACAGTGTTTAAGGCGAGTACAAAGCTGTTTCAGTGTGAAAAAGGTAAAGAACAGTTTCAAAGTAAAGATTCTTCTTATAATGCATTCCCGTTTAGTCTAAAACACAATCTCTTGCCCTGAAACAGTGTTTAAGGTAAATACAAAGCTGTTTCATAGTGTTAAAAAGGTAAAGAACAGAGATTCAAAGTAAAGATTCTTCTTATAATGCATTCCCTTTTAGTCTAAAACACAATCTCTTGCCCTGAAACAGTGTTTAAGGCGAATAGAAAGCTGTTTTGTAGTGTCAAAAAGGTAAAGAACAGAGTTTCAAAGTAAAGATTCTTCTTATAATGCAGTCTCTTTTAGTCTAAAACACAATCTCTTCCCCTGAAACAGTGTTTAAGGCGAATACAAAGCTGTTTCATAGTGTGAAAAAGGTAAAGAACAGTTTCAAAGTAAAGATTCTTCTTATAATTCATTCCCTTTTAGTCTAAAACACAATCTCTTGCCCTGAAACAGTGTTTAAGTTGAATATAAATCTGTTTCATAGTGTGAAAAAGGTAAAGAACAGAGTTTCAAAGTAAAGATTCTTATTATAATGCATTCCCTTTTAGTCTAAAACACAATCTCTTGCCCTGAAACAGTGTTTAAGGTGAATACAAAGCTGTTTCATAGTGTGAAAAAGGTAAAGAACAGAGTTTCAAAGTAAAGATTCTTCTTATAATGCATTCCCGTTTAATCTAAAACACAATCTCTTGCCCTGAAACAGTGTTTAAGGTAAATACAAAGCTGTTTCATAGTGTTAAAAAGGTAAAGAACAGAGTTTCAAAGTAAAGATTCTTCTTATAATGCATTCCCTTTTAGTCTAAAACACAATCTCTTGCCCTGAAACAGTGTTTAAGTTGAATATAAATCTGTTTCATAGTGTGAAAAAGGTAAAGAACAGAGTTTCAAAGTAAAGATTCTTATTATAATGCATTCCCTTTTAGTCTAAAACACAATCTCTTGCCCTGAAACAGTGTTTAAGGTGAATACAAAGCTGTTTCATAGTGTGAAAAAGGTAAAGAACAGATTTTCAAAGTAAAGATTCTTCTTATAATGCATTCCCGTTTAGTCTAAAACACAATCTCTTGCCCTGAAACAGTGTTTAAGGTAAATACAAAGCTGTTTCATAGTGTTAAAAAGGTAAAGAACATAGTTTCAAAGTAAAGATTCTTCTTATAATGCATTCCCTTTTAGTCTAAAACACAATCTCTTGCCCTGAAACAGTGTTTAAGGCGAATAGAAAGCTGTTTTGTAGTGTCAAAAAGGTAAAGAACAGAGTTTCAAAGTAAAGATTCTTCTTATAATGCAGTCTCTTTTAGTCTAAAACACAATCTCTTGCCCTGAAACAGTGTTTAAGGTGAATACAAAGCTGTTTCATAGTGTGAAAAAGGAAAAGAACAGAGTTTCAAAGTAAAGATTCTTCTTATAATGCATTCCCGTTTAGTCTAAAACACAATCTCTTGCCCTGAAACAGTGTTTAAGGTAAATACAAAGCTGTTTCATAGTGTTAAAAAGGTAAAGAACAGAGTTTCAAAGTAAAGATTCTTCTTATAATGCATTCCCTTTTAGTCTAAAACACAATCTCTTGCCCTGAAACAGTGTTTAAGGCGAATAGAAAGCTGTTTTGTAGTGTCAAAAAGGTAAAGAACAGAGTTTCAAAGTAAAGATTCTTCTTATAATGCAGTCTCTTTTAGTCTAAAACACAATCTCTTCCCCTGAAACAGTGTTTAAGGCGAATACAAAGCTGTTTCATAGTGTGAAAAAGGTAAAGAACAGAGTTTCAAAGTAAAGATTCTTCTTATAATGCATTCCCGTTTAATCTAAAACACAATCTCTTGCCCTGAAACAGTGTTTAAGGTAAATACAAAGCTGTTTCATAGTGTTAAAAAGGTAAAGAACAGAGTTTCAAAGTAAAGATTCTTCTTATAATGCATTCCCTTTTAGTCTAAAACACAATCTCTTGCCCTGAAACAGTGTTTAAGGTGAATACAAATCTGTTTCATAGTGTGAAAAAGGTAAAGAACAGAGTTTCAAAGTAAAGATTCTTCTTATAATGCATTCCCTTTTAGTCTAAAACACAATCTCTTGCCCTGAAACAGTGTTTAAGGTGAATAGAAAGCTGTTTCATAGTGTCAAAAAGGTAAAGAACAAAGTTTCAAAGTAAAGATTCTTCTTATAATGCAGTCTCTTTTAGTCTAAAACACAATCTCTTGCCCTGAAACAGTGTTTAAGGTGTATACAAAGCTGTTTCAAAGTGTCAAAAAGGTAAAGAACAGAGTTTCAAAGTAAAGATTCTTCTTATAATGCATTCCCTTTAGTCTAAAACACAATCTCTTGCACTGAAACAGTGTTTAAGGCGAGTACAAAGCTGTTTCACAGTGTGAAAAAGGTAAAGAACAGAGTTTCAAAGTAAAGATTCTTCTTATAATGCATTCCCTTTTAGTCTAAAACACAATCTCTTGCCCTGAAACAGTGTTTAAGGTGAATACAAAGCTGTTTCATAGTGTGAAAAAGGTAAAGAACAGAGTTTCAAAGTAAAGATTCTTCTTATAATGCATTCCCGTTTAGTCTAAAACACAATCTCTTGCCCTGAAACAGTGTTTAAGGTAAATACAAAGCTGTTTAATAGTGTTAAAAAGGTAAAGAACAGAGTTTCAAAGTAAAGATTCTTCTTATAATGCATTCCCGTTTAGTCTAAAACACAATCTCTTGCCCTGAAACAGTGTTTAAGGTAAATACAAAGCTGTTTCATAGTGTTAAAAAGGTAAAGAACAGAGTTTCAAAGTAAAGATTCTTCTTATAATGCATTCCCTTTTAGTCTAAAACACAATCTCTTGCCCTGAAACAGTGTTTAAGGCGAATAGAAAGCTGTTTTGTAGTGTCAAAAAGGTAAAGAACAGAGTTTCAAAGTAAAGATTCTTCTTATAATGCAGTCTCTTTTAGTCTAAAACACAATCTCTTCCCCTGAAACAGTGTTTAAGGCGAATACAAAGCTGTTTCATAGTGTGAAAAAGGTAAAGAACAGTTTCAAAGTAAAGATTCTTCTTATAATTCATTCCCTTTTAGTCTAAAACACAATCTCTTGCCCTGAAACAGTGTTTAAGTTGAATATAAATCTGTTTCATAGTGTGAAAAAGGTAAAGAACAGAGTTTCAAAGTAAAGATTCTTATTATAATGCATTCCCTTTTAGTCTAAAACACAATCTCTTGCCCTGAAACAGTGTTTAAGGCGAGTACAAAGCTGTTTCAGTGTGAAAAAGGTAAAGAACAGTTTCAAAGTAAAGATTCTTCTTATAATGCATTCCCGTTTAGTCTAAAACACAATCTCTTGCCCTGAAACAGTGTTTAAGGTAAATACAAAGCTGTTTCATAGTGTTAAAAAGGTAAAGAACAGAGATTCAAAGTAAAGATTCTTCTTATAATGCATTCCCTTTTAGTCTAAAACACAATCTCTTGCCCTGAAACAGTGTTTAAGGCGAATAGAAAGCTGTTTTGTAGTGTCAAAAAGGTAAAGAACAGAGTTTCAAAGTAAAGATTCTTCTTATAATGCAGTCTCTTTTAGTCTAAAACACAATCTCTTCCCCTGAAACAGTGTTTAAGGCGAATACAAAGCTGTTTCATAGTGTGAAAAAGGTAAAGAACAGTTTCAAAGTAAAGATTCTTCTTATAATTCATTCCCTTTTAGTCTAAAACACAATCTCTTGCCCTGAAACAGTGTTTAAGTTGAATATAAATCTGTTTCATAGTGTGAAAAAGGTAAAGAACAGAGTTTCAAAGTAAAGATTCTTATTATAATGCATTCCCTTTTAGTCTAAAACACAATCTCTTGCCCTGAAACAGTGTTTAAGGTGAATACAAAGCTGTTTCATAGTGTGAAAAAGGTAAAGAACAGAGTTTCAAAGTAAAGATTCTTCTTATAATGCATTCCCGTTTAATCTAAAACACAATCTCTTGCCCTGAAACAGTGTTTAAGGTAAATACAAAGCTGTTTCATAGTGTTAAAAAGGTAAAGAACAGAGTTTCAAAGTAAAGATTCTTCTTATAATGCATTCCCTTTTAGTCTAAAACACAATCTCTTGCCCTGAAACAGTGTTTAAGGTGAATACAAATCTGTTTCATAGTGTGAAAAAGGTAAAGAACAGAGTTTCAAAGTAAAGATTCTTCTTATAATGCATTCCCTTTTAGTCTAAAACACAATCTCTTGCCCTGAAACAGTGTTTAAGGTGAATAGAAAGCTGTTTCATAGTGTCAAAAAGGTAAAGAACAAAGTTTCAAAGTAAAGATTCTTCTTATAATGCAGTCTCTTTTAGTCTAAAACACAATCTCTTGCCCTGAAACAGTGTTTAAGGTGTATACAAAGCTGTTTCAAAGTGTCAAAAAGGTAAAGAACAGAGTTTCAAAGTAAAGATTCTTCTTATAATGCATTCCCTTTAGTCTAAAACACAATCTCTTGCACTGAAACAGTGTTTAAGGCGAGTACAAAGCTGTTTCACAGTGTGAAAAAGGTAAAGAACAGAGTTTCAAAGTAAAGATTCTTCTTATAATGCATTCCCTTTTAGTCTAAAACACAATCTCTTGCCCTGAAACAGTGTTTAAGGCGAATAGAAAGCTGTTTTGTAGTGTCAAAAAGGTAAAGAACAGAGTTTCAAAGTAAAGATTCTTCTTATAATGCAGTCTCTTTTAGTCTAAAACACAATCTCTTCCCCTGAAACAGTGTTTAAGGCGAATACAAAGCTGTTTCATAGTGTGAAAAAGGTAAAGAACAGTTTCAAAGTAAAGATTCTTCTTATAATTCATTCCCTTTTAGTCTAAAACACAATCTCTTGCCCTGAAACAGTGTTTAAGTTGAATATAAATCTGTTTCATAGTGTGAAAAAGGTAAAGAACAGAGTTTCAAAGTAAAGATTCTTATTATAATGCATTCCCTTTTAGTCTAAAACACAATCTCTTGCCCTGAAACAGTGTTTAAGGCGAGTACAAAGCTGTTTCACAGTGTGAAAAAGGTAAAGAACAGAGTTTCAAAGTAAAGATTCTTCTTATAATGCATTCCCTTTTAGTCTAAAACACAATCTCTTGCCCTGAAACAGTGTTTAAGGTGAATACAAAGCTGTTTCATAGTGTGAAAAAGGTAAAGAACAGAGTTTCAAAGTAAAGATTCTTCTTATAATGCATTCCCGTTTAGTCTAAAACACAATCTCTTGCCCTGAAACAGTGTTTAAGGTAAATACAAAGCTGTTTCATAGTGTTAAAAAGGTAAAGAACAGAGTTTCAAAGTAAAGATTCTTCTTATAATGCATTCCCTTTTAGTCTAAAACACAATCTCTTGCCCTGAAACAGTGTTTAAGGCGAATAGAAAGCTGTTTTGTAGTGTCAAAAAGGTAAAGAACAGAGTTTCAAAGTAAAGATTCTTCTTATAATGCAGTCTCTTTTAGTCTAAAACACAATCTCTTCCCCTGAAACAGTGTTTAAGGCGAATACAAAGCTGTTGCATAGTGTGAAAAAGGTAAAGAACAGTTTCAAAGTAAAGATTCTTCTTATAATTCATTCCCTTTTAGTCTAAAACACAATCTCTTGCCCTGAAACAGTGTTTAAGTTGAATATAAATCTGTTTCATAGTGTGAAAAAGGTAAAGAACAGAGTTTCAAAGTAAAGATTCTTCTTATAATGCATTCCCGTTTAGTCTAAAACACAATCTCTTGCCCTGAAACAGTGTTTAAGGTAAATACAAAGCTGTTTCATAGTGTGAAAAAGGTAAAGAACAGTTTCAAAGTAAATATTCTTCTTATAATGCATTCCCTTTTAGTCTAAAACACAATCTCTTGCCCTGAAACAGTGTTTAAGTTGAATATAAATCTGTTTCATAGTGTGAAAAAGGTAAAGAACAGAGTTTCAAAGTAAAGATTCTTATTATAATGCATTCCCTTTTAGTCTAAAACACAATATCTTGCCCTGAAACAGTGTTTAAGGTGAATACAAAGCTGTTTCATAGTGTGAAAAAGGTAAAGAACAGAGTTTCAAAGTAAAGATTCTTCTTATAATGCATTCCCGTTTAATCTAAAACACAATCTCTTGCCCTGAAACAGTGTTTAAGGTAAATACAAAGCTGTTTCATAGTGTTAAAAAGGTAAAGAACAGAGTTTCAAAGTAAAGATTCTTCTTATAATGCATTCCCTTTTAGTCTAAAACACAATCTCTTGCCCTGAAACAGTGTTTAAGGTGAATACAAATCTGTTTCATAGTGTGAAAAAGGTAAAGAACAGAGTTTCAAAGTAAAGATTCTTCTTATAATGCATTCCCTTTTAGTCTAAAACACAATCTCTTGCCCTGAAACAGTGTTTAAGGTGAATAGAAAGCTGTTTCATAGTGTCAAAAAGGTAAAGAACAAAGTTTCAAAGTAAAGATTCTTCTTATAATGCAGTCTCTTTTAGTCTAAAACACAATCTCTTGCCCTGAAACAGTGTTTAAGGTGTATACAAAGCTGTTTCAAAGTGTCAAAAAGGTAAAGAACAGAGTTTCAAAGTAAAGATTCTTCTTATAATGCATTCCCTTTAGTCTAAAACACAATCTCTTGCACTGAAACAGTGTTTAAGGCGAGTACAAAGCTGTTTCACAGTGTGAAAAAGGTAAAGAACAGAGTTTCAAAGTAAAGATTCTTCTTATAATGCATTCCCTTTTAGTCTAAAACACAATCTCTTGCCCTGAAACAGTGTTTAAGGTGAATACAAAGCTGTTTCATAGTGTGAAAAAGGTAAAGAACAGAGTTTCAAAGTAAAGATTCTTCTTATAATGCATTCCCGTTTAGTCTAAAACACAATCTCTTGCCCTGAAACAGTGTTTAAGGTAAATACAAAGCTGTTTAATAGTGTTAAAAAGGTAAAGAACAGAGTTTCAAAGTAAAGATTCTTCTTATAATGCATTCCCTTTTTGTCTAAAACACAATCTCTTGCCCTGAAACAGTGTTTAAGGCGAATAGAAAGCTGTTTTGTAGTGTCAAAAAGGTAAAGAACAGAGTTTCAAAGTAAAGATTCTTCTTATAATGCAGTCTCTTTTAATCTAAAACACAATCTCTTCCCCTGAAACAGTGTTTAAGGCGAATACAAAGCTATTTCATAGTGTGAAAAAGGTAAAGAACAGTTTCAAATTAAAGATTCTTCTTATAATGCATTCCCTTTTAGTCTAAAACACAATCTCTTGCCCTGAAACAGTGTTTAAGTTGAATATAAATCTGTTTCATAGTGTGAAAAAGGTAAAGAACAGAGTTTCAAAGTAAAGATTCTTATTATAATGCATTCCCTTTTAGTCTAAAACACAATCTCTTGCCCTGAAACAGTGTTTAAGGTGAATACAAAGCTGTTTCATAGTGTGAAAAAGGTAAAGAACAGATTTTCAAAGTAAAGATTCTTCTTATAATGCATTCCCGTTTAGTCTAAAACACAATCTCTTGCCCTGAAACAGTGTTTAAGGTAAATACAAAGCTGTTTCATAGTGTTAAAAAGGTAAAGAACATAGTTTCAAAGTAAAGATTCTTCTTATAATGCATTCCCTTTTAGTCTAAAACACAATCTCTTGCCCTGAAACAGTGTTTAAGGCGAATAGAAAGCTGTTTTGTAGTGTCAAAAAGGTAAAGAACAGAGTTTCAAAGTAAAGATTCTTCTTATAATGCAGTCTCTTTTAGTCTAAAACACAATCTCTTCCCCTGAAACAGTGTTTAAGGCGAATACAAAGCTGTTTCATAGTGTGAAAAAGGTAAAGAACAGTTTCAAAGTAAAGATTCTTCTTATAATTCATTCCCTTTTAGTCTAAAACACAATCTCTTGCCCTGAAACAGTGTTTAAGTTGAATATAAATCTGTTTCATAGTGTGAAAAAGGTAAAGAACAGAGTTTCAAAGTAAAGATTCTTATTATAATGCATTCCCTTTTAGTCTAAAACACAATCTCTTGCCCTGAAACAGTGTTTAAGGCGAGTACAAAGCTGTTTCACAGTGTGAAAAAGGTAAAGAACAGAGTTTCAAAGTAAAGATTCTTCTTATAATGCATTCCCTTTTAGTCTAAAACACAATCTCTTGCCCTGAAACAGTGTTTAAGGTGAATACAAAGCTGTTTCATAGTGTGAAAAAGGTAAAGAACAGAGTTTCAAAGTAAAGATTCTTCTTATAATGCATTCCCGTTTAGTCTAAAACACAATCTCTTGCCCTGAAACAGTGTTTAAGGTAAATACAAAGCTGTTTCATAGTGTTAAAAAGGTAAAGAACAGAGTTTCAAAGTAAAGATTCTTCTTATAATGCATTCCCTTTTAGTCTAAAACACAATCTCTTGCCCTGAAACAGTGTTTAAGGCGAATAGAAAGCTGTTTTGTAGTGTCAAAAAGGTAAAGAACAGAGTTTCAAAGTAAAGATTCTTCTTATAATGCAGTCTCTTTTAGTCTAAAACACAATCTCTTCCCCTGAAACAGTGTTTAAGGCGAATACAAAGCTGTTTCATAGTGTGAAAAAGGTAAAGAACAGTTTCAAAGTAAAGATTCTTCTTATAATTCATTCCCTTTTAGTCTAAAACACAATCTCTTGCCCTGAAACAGTGTTTAAGTTGAATATAAATCTGTTTCATAGTGTGAAAAAGGTAAAGAACAGAGTTTCAAAGTAAAGATTCTTCTTATAATGCATTCCCGTTTAGTCTAAAACACAATCTCTTGCCCTGAAACAGTGTTTAAGGTAAATACAAAGCTGTTTCATAGTGTGAAAAAGGTAAAGAACAGTTTCAAAGTAAAGATTCTTCTTATAATGCATTCCCTTTTAGTCTAAAACACAATCTCTTGCCCTGAAACAGTGTTTAAGTTGAATATAAATCTGTTTCATAGTGTGAAAAAGGTAAAGAACAGAGTTTCAAAGTAAAGATTCTTATTATAATGCATTCCCTTTTAGTCTAAAACACAATCTCTTGCCCTGAAACAGTGTTTAAGGTGAATACAAAGCTGTTTCATAGTGTGAAAAAGGTAAAGAACAGAGTTTCAAAGTAAAGATTCTTCTTATAATGCATTCCCATTTAATCTAAAACACAATCTCTTGCCCTGAAACAGTGTTTAAGGTAAATAAAAAGCTGTTTCATAGTGTGAAAAAGGTAAAGAACAGAGTTTCAAAGTAAAGATTCTTCTTATAATCCATTCCCTTTTAGTCTAAAACACAATCTCTTGCCCTGAAACAGTGTTTAAGGTGAATAGAAAGCTGTTTCATAGTGTCAAAAAGGTAAAGAACAAAGTTTCAAAGTAAAGATTCTTCTTATAATGCAGTCTCTTTTAGTCTAAAACACAATCTCTTGCCCTGAAACAGTGTTTAAGGTGTATACAAAGCTGTTTCAAAGTGTCAAAAAGGTAAAGAACAGAGTTTCAAAGTAAAGATTCTTCTTATAATGCATTCCCTTTTAGTCTAAAACACAATCTCTTGCCCTGAAACAGTGTTTAAGGTGAATACAAAGCTGTTTCATAGTGTGAAAAAGGTAAAGAACAGAGTTTCAAAGTAAAGATTCTTCTTATAATGCATTCCCGTTTAGTCTAAAACACAATCTCTTGCCCTGAAACAGTGTTTAAGGTAAATACAAAGCTGTTTAATAGTGTTAAAAAGGTAAAGAACAGAGTTTCAAAGTAAAGATTCTTCTTATAATGCATTCCCTTTTAGTCTAAAACACAATCTCTTGCCCTGAAACAGTGTTTAAGGCGAATAGAAAGCTGTTTTGTAGTGTCAAAAAGGTAAAGAACAGAGTTTCAAAGTAAAGATTCTTCTTATAATGCAGTCTCTTTTAGTCTAAAACACAATCTCTTCCCCTGAAACAGTGTTTAAGGCGAATACAAAGCTGTTTCATAGTGTGAAAAAGGTAAAGAACAGTTTCAAAGTAAAGATTCTTCTTATAATTCATTCCCTTTTAGTCTAAAACACAATCTCTTGCCCTGAAACAGTGTTTAAGTTGAATAGAAAGCTGTTTTGTAGTGTCAAAAAGGTAAAGAACAGAGTTTCAAAGTAAAGATTCTTCTTATAATGCAGTCTCTTTTAGTCTAAAACACAATCTCTTCCCCTGAAACAGTGTTTAAGGCGAATACAAAGCTGTTTCATAGTGTGAAAAAGGTAAAGAACAGTTTCAAAGTAAAGATTCTTCTTATAATTCATTCCCTTTTAGTCTAAAACACAATCTCTTGCCCTGAAACAGTGTTTAAGTTGAATATAAATCTGTTTCATAGTGTGAAAAAGGTAAAGAACAGAGTTTCAAAGTAAAGATTCTTATTATAATGCATTCCCTTTTAGTCTAAAACACAATCTCTTGCCCTGAAACAGTGTTTAAGGCGAGTACAAAGCTGTTTCACAGTGTGAAAAAGGTAAAGAACAGAGTTTCAAAGTAAAGATTCTTCTTATAATGCATTCCCTTTTAGTCTAAAACACAATCTCTTGCCCTGAAACAGTGTTTAAGGCGAATAGAAAGCTGTTTTGTAGTGTCAAAAAGGTAAAGAACAGAGTTTCAAAGTAAAGATTCTTCTTATAATGCAGTCTCTTTTAGTCTAAAACGCAATCTCTTGCCCTGAAACAGTGTTTAAGGTGAATACAAAGCTGTTTCATAGTGTGAAAAAGGTAAAGAACAGAGTTTCAAAGTAAAGATTCTTCTTATAATGCAGTCTCTTTTAGTCTAAAACACAATCTCTTCCCCTGAAACAGTGTTTAAGGCGAATACAAAGCTGTTTCATAGTGTGAAAAAGGTAAAGAACAGTTTCAAAGTAAAGATTCTTCTTATAATTCATTCCCTTTTAGTCTAAAACACAATCTCTTGCCCTGAAACAGTGTTTAAGTTGAATATAAATCTGTTTCATAGTGTGAAAAAGGTAAAGAACAGAGTTTCAAAGTAAAGATTCTTATTATAATGCATTCCCTTTTAGTCTAAAACACAATCTCTTGCCCTGAAACAGTGTTTAAGGCGAGTACAAAGCTGTTTCACAGTGTGAAAAAGGTAAAGAACAGAGTTTCAAAGTAAAGATTCTTCTTATAATGCATTCCCTTTTAGTCTAAAACACAATCTCTTGCCCTGAAACAGTGTTTAAGGTGAATACAAAGCTGTTTCATAGTGTGAAAAAGGTAAAGAACAGAGTTTCAAAGTAAAGATTCTTCTTATAATGCATTCCCGTTTAGTCTAAAACACAATCTCTTGCCCTGAAACAGTGTTTAAGGTAAATACAAAGCTGTTTCATAGTGTTAAAAAGGTAAAGAACAGAGTTTCAAAGTAAAGATTCTTCTTATAATGCATTCCCTTTTAGTCTAAAACACAATCTCTTGCCCTGAAACAGTGTTTAAGGCGAATAGAAAGCTGTTTTGTAGTGTCAAAAAGGTAAAGAACAGAGTTTCAAAGTAAAGATTCTTCTTATAATGCAGTCTCTTTTAGTCTAAAACACAATCTCTTCCCCTGAAACAGTGTTTAAGGCGAATACAAAGCTGTTTCATAGTGTGAAAAAGGTAAAGAACAGTTTCAAAGTAAAGATTCTTCTTATAATTCATTCCCTTTTAGTCTAAAACACAATCTCTTGCCCTGAAACAGTGTTTAAGTTGAATATAAATCTGTTTCATAGTGTGAAAAAGGTAAAGAACAGAGTTTCAAAGTAAAGATTCTTCTTATAATGCATTCCCGTTTAGTCTAAAACACAATCTCTTGCCCTGAAACAGTGTTTAAGGTAAATACAAAGCTGTTTCATAGTGTGAAAAAGGTAAAGAACAGTTTCAAAGTAAAGATTCTTCTTATAATGCATTCCCTTTTAGTCTAAAACACAATCTCTTGCCCTGAAACAGTGTTTAAGTTGAATATAAATCTGTTTCATAGTGTGAAAAAGGTAAAGAACAGAGTTTCAAAGTAAAGATTCTTATTATAATGCATTCCCTTTTAGTCTAAAACACAATCTCTTGCCCTGAAACAGTGTTTAAGGCGAATACAAAGCTGTTTCATAGTGTGAAAAAGGTAAAGAACAGTTTCAAAGTAAAGATTCTTCTTATAATTCATTCCCTTTTAGTCTAAAACACAATCTCTTGCCCTGAAACAGTGTTTAAGTTGAATATAAATCTGTTTCATAGTGTGAAAAAGGTAAAGAACAGAGTTTCAAAGTAAAGATTCTTATTATAATGCATTCCCTTTTAGTCTAAAACACAATCTCTTGCCCTGAAACAGTGTTTAAGGCGAGTACAAAGCTGTTTCACAGTGTGAAAAAGGTAAAGAACAGAGTTTCAAAGTAAAGATTCTTCTTATAATGCATTCCCTTTTAGTCTAAAACACAATCTCTTGCCCTGAAACAGTGTTTAAGGTGAATACAAAGCTGTTTCATAGTGTGAAAAAGGTAAAGAACAGAGTTTCAAAGTAAAGATTCTTCTTATAATGCATTCCCGTTTAGTCTAAAACACAATCTCTTGCCCTGAAACAGTGTTTAAGGTAAATACAAAGCTGTTTCATAGTGTTAAAAAGGTAAAGAACAGAGTTTCAAAGTAAAGATTCTTCTTATAATGCATTCCCTTTTAGTCTAAAACACAATCTCTTGCCCTGAAACAGTGTTTAAGGCGAATAGAAAGCTGTTTTGTAGTGTCAAAAAGGTAAAGAACAGAGTTTCAAAGTAAAGATTCTTCTTATAATGCAGTCTCTTTTAGTCTAAAACACAATCTCTTCCCCTGAAACAGTGTTTAAGGCGAATACAAAGCTGTTTCATAGTGTGAAAAAGGTAAAGAACAGTTTCAAAGTAAAGATTCTTCTTATAATTCATTCCCTTTTAGTCTAAAACACAATCTCTTGCCCTGAAACAGTGTTTAAGTTGAATATAAATCTGTTTCATAGTGTGAAAAAGGTAAAGAACAGAGTTTCAAAGTAAAGATTCTTCTTATAATGCATTCCCGTTTAGTCTAAAACACAATCTCTTGCCCTGAAACAGTGTTTAAGGTAAATACAAAGCTGTTTCATAGTGTGAAAAAGGTAAAGAACAGTTTCAAAGTAAAGATTCTTCTTATAATGCATTCCCTTTTAGTCTAAAACACAATCTCTTGCCCTGAAACAGTGTTTAAGTTGAATATAAATCTGTTTCATAGTGTGAAAAAGGTAAAGAACAGAGTTTCAAAGTAAAGATTCTTATTATAATGCATTCCCTTTTAGTCTAAAACACAATCTCTTGCCCTGAAACAGTGTTTAAGGTGAATACAAAGCTGTTTCATAGTGTGAAAAAGGTAAAGAACAGAGTTTCAAAGTAAAGATTCTTCTTATAATGCATTCCCATTTAATCTAAAACACAATCTCTTGCCCTGAAACAGTGTTTAAGGTAAATAAAAAGCTGTTTCATAGTGTGAAAAAGGTAAAGAACAGAGTTTCAAAGTAAAGATTCTTCTTATAATCCATTCCCTTTTAGTCTAAAACACAATCTCTTGCCCTGAAACAGTGTTTAAGGTGAATAGAAAGCTGTTTCATAGTGTCAAAAAGGTAAAGAACAAAGTTTCAAAGTAAAGATTCTTCTTATAATGCAGTCTCTTTTAGTCTAAAACACAATCTCTTGCCCTGAAACAGTGTTTAAGGTGTATACAAAGCTGTTTCAAAGTGTCAAAAAGGTAAAGAACAGAGTTTCAAAGTAAAGATTCTTCTTATAATGCATTCCCTTTAGTCTAAAACACAATCTCTTGCACTGAAACAGTGTTTAAGGCTAGTACAAAGCTGTTTCACAGTGTGAAAAAGGTAAAGAACAGAGTTTCAAAGTAAAGATTCTTCTTATAATGCATTCCCTTTTAGTCTAAAACACAATCTCTTGCCCTGAAACAGTGTTTAAGGTGAATACAAAGCTGTTTCATAGTGTGAAAAAGGTAAAGAACAGAGTTTCAAAGTAAAGATTCTTCTTATAATGCATTCCCGTTTAGTCTAAAACACAATCTCTTGCCCTGAAACACTGTTTAAGGTAAATACAAAGCTGTTTAATAGTGTTAAAAAGGTAAAGAACAGAGTTTCAAAGTAAAGATTCTTCTTATAATGCATTCCCTTTTAGTCTAAAACACAATCTCTTGCCCTGAAACAGTGTTTAAGGCGAATAGAAAGCTGTTTTGTAGTGTCAAAAAGGTAAAGAACAGAGTTTCAAAGTAAAGATTCTTCTTATAATGCAGTCTCTTTTAGTCTAAAACACAATCTCTTCCCCTGAAACAGTGTTTAAGGCGAATACAAAGCTGTTTCATAGTGTGAAAAAGGTAAAGAACAGTTTCAAAGTAAAGATTCTTCTTATAATTCATTCCCTTTTAGTCTAAAACACAATCTCTTCCCCTGAAACAGTGTTTAAGGCGAATACAAAGCTGTTTCATAGTGTGAAAAAGGTAAAGAACAGTTTCAAAGTAAAGATTCTTCTTATAATTCATTCCCTTTTAGTCTAAAACACAATCTCTTGCCCTGAAACAGTGTTTAAGTTGAATATAAATCTGTTTCATAGTGTGAAAAAGGTAAAGAACAGAGTTTCAAAGTAAAGATTCTTATTATAATGCATTCCCTTTTAGTCTAAAACACAATCTCTTGCCCTGAAACAGTGTTTAAGGCGAGTACAAAGCTGTTTCACAGTGTGAAAAAGGTAAAGAACAGAGTTTCAAAGTAAAGATTCTTCTTATAATGCATTCCCTTTTAGTCTAAAACACAATCTCTTGCCCTGAAACAGTGTTTAAGGTGAATACAAAGCTGTTTCATAGTGTGAAAAAGGTAAAGAACAGAGTTTCAAAGTAAAGATTCTTCTTATAATGCATTCCCGTTTAGTCTAAAACACAATCTCTTGCCCTGAAACAGTGTTTAAGGTAAATACAAAGCTGTTTCATAGTGTTAAAAAGGTAAAGAACAGAGTTTCAAAGTAAAGATTCTTCTTATAATGCATTCCCTTTTAGTCTAAAACACAATCTCTTGCCCTGAAACAGTGTTTAAGGCGAATAGAAAGCTGTTTTGTAGTGTCAAAAAGGTAAAGAACAGAGTTTCAAAGTAAAGATTCTTCTTATAATGCAGTCTCTTTTAGTCTAAAACGCAATCTCTTGCCCTGAAACAGTGTTTAAGGTGAATACAAAGCTGTTTCATAGTGTGAAAAAGGTAAAGAACAGAGTTTCAAAGTAAAGATTCTTCTTATAATGCATTCCCGTTTAATCTAAAACACAATCTCTTGCCCTGAAACAGTGTTTAAGGTAAATACAAAGCTGTTTCATAGTGTTAAAAAGGTAAAGAACAGAGTTTCAAAGTAAAGATTCTTCTTATAATGCATTCCCTTTTAGTCTAAAACACAATCTCTTGCCCTGAAACAGTGTTTAAGGTGAATACAAATCTGTTTCATAGTGTGAAAAAGGTAAAGAACAGAGTTTCAAAGTAAAGATTCTTCTTATAATGCAGTCTCTTTTAGTCTAAAACACAATCTCTTGCCCTGAAACAGTGTTTAAGGTGTATACAAAGCTGTTTCAAAGTGTCAAAAAGGTAAAGAACAGAGTTTCAAAGTAAAGATTCTTCTTATAATGCATTCCCTTTAGTCTAAAACACAATCTCTTGCACTGAAACAGTGTTTAAGGCGAGTACAAAGCTGTTTCACAGTGTGAAAAAGGTAAAGAACAGAGTTTCAAAGTAAAGATTCTTCTTATAATGCATTCCCTTTTAGTCTAAAACACAATCTCTTGCCCTGAAACAGTGTTTAAGGTGAATACAAAGCTGTTTCATAGTGTGAAAAAGGTAAAGAACAGAGTTTCAAAGTAAAGATTCTTCTTATAATGCATTCCCGTTTAGTCTAAAACACAATCTCTTGCCCTGAAACAGTGTTTAAGGTAAATACAAAGCTGTTTAATAGTGTTAAAAAGGTAAAGAACAGAGTTTCAAAGTAAAGATTCTTCTTATAATGCATTCCCTTTTAGTCTAAAACACAATCTCTTGCCCTGAAACAGTGTTTAAGTTGAATATAAATCTGTTTCATAGTGTGAAAAAGGTAAAGAACAGAGTTTCAAAGTAAAGATTCTTATTATAATGCATTCCCTTTTAGTCTAAAACACAATCTCTTGCCCTGAAACAGTGTTTAAGGTGAATACAAAGCTGTTTCATAGTGTGAAAAAGGTAAAGAACAGAGTTTCAAAGTAAAGATTCTTCTTATAATGCATTCCCATTTAATCTAAAACACAATCTCTTGCCCTGAAACAGTGTTTAAGGTAAATAAAAAGCTGTTTCATAGTGTTAAAAAGGTAAAGAACAGAGTTTCAAAGTAAAGATTCTTCTTATAATGCATTCCCTTTTAGTCTAAAACACAATCTCTTGCCCTGAAACAGTGTTTAAGGTGAATACAAATCTGTTTCATAGTGTGAAAAAGGTAAAGAACAGAGTTTCAAAGTAAAGATTCTTCTTATAATCCATTCCCTTTTAGTCTAAAACACAATCGCTTGCCCTGAAACAGTGTTTAAGGTGAATAGAAAGCTGTTTCATAGTGTCAAAAAGGTAAAGAACAAAGTTTCAAAGTAAAGATTCTTCTTATAATGCAGTCTCTTTTAGTCTAAAACACAATCTCTTGCCCTGAAACAGTGTTTAAGGTGTATACAAAGCTGTTTCAAAGTGTCAAAAAGGTAAAGAACAGAGTTTCAAAGTAAAGATTCTTCTTATAATGCATTCCCTTTAGTCTAAAACACAATCTCTTGCACTGAAACAGTGTTTAAGGCGAGTACAAAGCTGTTTCACAGTGTGAAAAAGGTAAAGAACAGAGTTTCAAAGTAAAGATTCTTCTTATAATGCATTCCCTTTTAGTCTAAAACACAATCTCTTGCCCTGAAACAGTGTTTAAGGTGAATACAAAGCTGTTTCATAGTGTGAAAAAGGTAAAGAACAGAGTTTCAAAGTAAAGATTCTTCTTATAATGCATTCCCGTTTAGTCTAAAACACAATCTCTTGCCCTGAAACAGTGTTTAAGGTAAATACAAAGCTGTTTAATAGTGTTAAAAAGGTAAAGAACAGAGTTTCAAAGTAAAGATTCTTCTTATAATGCATTCCCTTTTAGTCTAAAACACAATCTCTTGCCCTGAAACAGTGTTTAAGGCGAATAGAAAGCTGTTTTGTAGTGTCAAAAAGGTAAAGAACAGAGTTTCAAAGTAAAGATTCTTCTTATAATGCAGTCTCTTTTAGTCTAAAACACAATCTCTTCCCCTGAAACAGTGTTTAAGGCGAATACAAAGCTGTTTCATAGTGTGAAAAAGGTAAAGAACAGTTTCAAAGTAAAGATTCTTCTTATAATTCATTCCCTTTTAGTCTAAAACACAATCTCTTGCCCTGAAACAGTGTTTAAGTTGAATAGAAAGCTGTTTTGTAGTGTCAAAAAGGTAAAGAACAGAGTTTCAAAGTAAAGATTCTTCTTATAATGCAGTCTCTTTTAGTCTAAAACACAATCTCTTCCCCTGAAACAGTGTTTAAGGCGAATACAAAGCTGTTTCATAGTGTGAAAAAGGTAAAGAACAGTTTCAAAGTAAAGATTCTTCTTATAATTCATTCCCTTTTAGTCTAAAACACAATCTCTTGCCCTGAAACAGTGTTTAAGTTGAATATAAATCTGTTTCATAGTGTGAAAAAGGTAAAGAACAGAGTTTCAAAGTAAAGATTCTTATTATAATGCATTCCCTTTTAGTCTAAAACACAATCTCTTGCCCTGAAACAGTGTTTAAGGCGAGTACAAAGCTGTTTCACAGTGTGAAAAAGGTAAAGAACAGAGTTTCAAAGTAAAGATTCTTCTTATAATGCATTCCCTTTTAGTCTAAAACACAATCTCTTGCCCTGAAACAGTGTTTAAGGTGAATACAAAGCTGTTTCATAGTGTGAAAAAGGTAAAGAACAGAGTTTCAAAGTAAAGATTCTTCTTATAATGCATTCCCGTTTAGTCTAAAACACAATCTCTTGCCCTGAAACAGTGTTTAAGGTAAATACAAAGCTGTTTCATAGTGTTAAAAAGGTAAAGAACAGAGTTTCAAAGTAAAGATTCTTCTTATAATGCATTCCCTTTTAGTCTAAAACACAATCTCTTGCCCTGAAACAGTGTTTAAGGCGAATAGAAAGCTGTTTTGTAGTGTCAAAAAGGTAAAGAACAGAGTTTCAAAGTAAAGATTCTTCTTATAATGCAGTCTCTTTTAGTCTAAAACGCAATCTCTTCCCCTGAAACAGTGTTTAAGGCGAATACAAAGCTGTTTCATAGTGTGAAAAAGGTAAAGAACAGTTTCAAAGTAAAGATTCTTCTTATAATTCATTCCCTTTTAGTCTAAAACACAATCTCTTGCCCTGAAACAGTGTTTAAGTTGAATATAAATCTGTTTCATAGTGTGAAAAAGGTAAAGAACAGAGTTTCAAAGTAAAGATTCTTCTTATAATGCATTCCCGTTTAGTCTAAAACACAATCTCTTGCCCTGAAACAGTGTTTAAGGTAAATACAAAGCTGTTTCAAAGTGTGAAAAAGGTAAAGAACAGTTTCAAAGTAAAGATTCTTCTTATAATGCATTCCCTTTTAGTCTAAAACACAATCTCTTGCCCTGAAACAGTGTTTAAGGTGAATACAAATCTGTTTCATAGTGTGAAAAAGGTAAAGAACAGAGTTTCAAAGTAAAGATTCTTCTTATAATGCAGTCTCTTTTAGTCTAAAACACAATCTCTTGCCCTGAAACAGTGTTTAAGGTGTATACAAAGCTGTTTCAAAGTGTCAAAAAGGTAAAGAACAGAGTTTCAAAGTAAAGATTCTTCTTATAATGCATTCCCTTTAGTCTAAAACACAATCTCTTGCACTGAAACAGTGTTTAAGGCGAGTACAAAGCTGTTTCACAGTGTGAAAAAGGTAAAGAACAGAGTTTCAAAGTAAAGATTCTTCTTATAATGCATTCCCTTTTAGTCTAAAACACAATCTCTTGCCCTGAAACAGTGTTTAAGGTGAATACAAAGCTGTTTCATAGTGTGAAAAAGGTAAAGAACAGAGTTTCAAAGTAAAGATTCTTCTTATAATGCATTCCCGTTTAGTCTAAAACACAATCTCTTGCCCTGAAACAGTGTTTAAGGTAAATACAAAGCTGTTTAATAGTGTTAAAAAGGTAAAGAACAGAGTTTCAAAGTAAAGATTCTTCTTATAATGCATTCCCTTTTAGTCTAAAACACAATCTCTTGCCCTGAAACAGTGTTTAAGTTGAATATAAATCTGTTTCATAGTGTGAAAAAGGTAAAGAACAGAGTTTCAAAGTAAAGATTCTTATTATAATGCATTCCCTTTTAGTCTAAAACACAATCTCTTGCCCTGAAACAGTGTTTAAGGTGAATACAAAGCTGTTTCATAGTGTGAAAAAGGTAAAGAACAGAGTTTCAAAGTAAAGATTCTTCTTATAATGCATTCCCATTTAATCTAAAACACAATCTCTTGCCCTGAAACAGTGTTTAAGGTAAATAAAAAGCTGTTTCATAGTGTTAAAAAGGTAAAGAACAGAGTTTCAAAGTAAAGATTCTTCTTATAATGCATTCCCTTTTAGTCTAAAACACAATCTCTTGCCCTGAAACAGTGTTTAAGGTGAATACAAATTTGTTTCATAGTGTGAAAAAGGTAAAGAACAGAGTTTCAAAGTAAAGATTCTTCTTATAATCCATTCCCTTTTAGTCTAAAACACAATCGCTTGCCCTGAAACAGTGTTTAAGGTGAATAGAAAGCTGTTTCATAGTGTCAAAAAGGTAAAGAACAAAGTTTCAAAGTAAAGATTCTTCTTATAATGCAGTCTCTTTTAGTCTAAAACACAATCTCTTGCCCTGAAACAGTGTTTAAGGTGTATACAAAGCTGTTTCAAAGTGTCAAAAAGGTAAAGAACAGAGTTTCAAAGTAAAGATTCTTCTTATAATGCATTCCCTTTAGTCTAAAACACAATCTCTTGCACTGAAACAGTGTTTAAGGCGAGTACAAAGCTGTTTCACAGTGTGAAAAAGGTAAAGAACAGAGTTTCAAAGTAAAGATTCTTCTTATAATGCATTCCCTTTTAGTCTAAAACACAATCTCTTGCCCTGAAACAGTGTTTAAGGTGAATACAAAGCTGTTTCATAGTGTGAAAAAGGTAAAGAACAGAGTTTCAAAGTAAAGATTCTTCTTATAATGCATTCCCGTTTAGTCTAAAACACAATCTCTTGCCCTGAAACAGTGTTTAAGGTAAATACAAAGCTGTTTAATAGTGTTAAAAAGGTAAAGAACAGAGTTTCAAAGTAAAGATTCTTCTTATAATGCATTCCCTTTTAGTCTAAAACACAATCTCTTGCCCTGAAACAGTGTTTAAGGCGAATAGAAAGCTGTTTTGTAGTGTCAAAAAGGTAAAGAACAGAGTTTCAAAGTAAAGATTCTTCTTATAATGCAGTCTCTTTTAGTCTAAAACACAATCTCTTCCCCTGAAACAGTGTTTAAGGCGAATACAAAGCTGTTTCATAGTGTGAAAAAGGTAAAGAACAGTTTCAAAGTAAAGATTCTTCTTATAATTCATTCCCTTTTAGTCTAAAACACAATCTCTTGCCCTGAAACAGTGTTTAAGTTGAATAGAAAGCTGTTTTGTAGTGTCAAAAAGGTAAAGAACAGAGTTTCAAAGTAAAGATTCTTCTTATAATGCAGTCTCTTTTAGTCTAAAACACAATCTCTTCCCCTGAAACAGTGTTTAAGGCGAATACAAAGCTGTTTCATAGTGTGAAAAAGGTAAAGAACAGTTTCAAAGTAAAGATTCTTCTTATAATTCATTCCCTTTTAGTCTAAAACACAATCTCTTGCCCTGAAACAGTGTTTAAGTTGAATATAAATCTGTTTCATAGTGTGAAAAAGGTAAAGAACAGAGTTTCAAAGTAAAGATTCTTATTATAATGCATTCCCTTTTAGTCTAAAACACAATCTCTTGCCCTGAAACAGTGTTTAAGGCGAGTACAAAGCTGTTTCACAGTGTGAAAAAGGTAAAGAACAGAGTTTCAAAGTAAAGATTCTTCTTATAATGCATTCCCTTTTAGTCTAAAACACAATCTCTTGCCCTGAAACAGTGTTTAAGGTGAATACAAAGCTGTTTCATAGTGTGAAAAAGGTAAAGAACAGAGTTTCAAAGTAAAGATTCTTCTTATAATGCATTCCCGTTTAGTCTAAAACACAATCTCTTGCCCTGAAACAGTGTTTAAGGTAAATACAAAGCTGTTTCATAGTGTTAAAAAGGTAAAGAACAGAGTTTCAAAGTAAAGATTCTTCTTATAATGCATTCCCTTTTAGTCTAAAACACAATCTCTTGCCCTGAAACAGTGTTTAAGGCGAATAGAAAGCTGTTTTGTAGTGTCAAAAAGGTAAAGAACAGAGTTTCAAAGTAAAGATTCTTCTTATAATGCAGTCTCTTTTAGTCTAAAACGCAATCTCTTCCCCTGAAACAGTGTTTAAGGCGAATACAAAGCTGTTTCATAGTGTGAAAAAGGTAAAGAACAGTTTCAAAGTAAAGATTCTTCTTATAATTCATTCCCTTTTAGTCTAAAACACAATCTCTTGCCCTGAAACAGTGTTTAAGTTGAATATAAATCTGTTTCATAGTGTGAAAAAGGTAAAGAACAGAGTTTCAAAGTAAAGATTCTTCTTATAATGCATTCCCGTTTAGTCTAAAACACAATCTCTTGCCCTGAAACAGTGTTTAAGGTAAATACAAAGCTGTTTCAAAGTGTGAAAAAGGTAAAGAACAGTTTCAAAGTAAAGATTCTTCTTATAATGCATTCCCTTTTAGTCTAAAACACAATCTCTTGCCCTGAAACAGTGTTTAAGTTGAATATAAATCTGTTTCATAGTGTGAAAAAGGTAAAGAACAGAGTTTCAAAGTAAAGATTCTTATTATAATGCATTCCCTTTTAGTCTAAAACACAATCTCTTGCCCTGAAACAGTGTTTAAGGTGAATACAAAGATGTTTCATAGTGTGAAAAAGGTAAAGAACAGAGTTTCAAAGTAAAGATTCTTCTTATAATGCATTCCCGTTTAATCTAAAACACAATCTCTTGCCCTGAAACAGTGTTTAAGGTAAATACAAAGCTGTTTCATAGTGTTAAAAAGGTAAAGAACAGAGTTTCAAAGTAAAGATTCTTCTTATAATGCATTCCCTTTTAGTCTAAAACACAATCTCTTGCCCTGAAACAGTGTTTAAGGTGAATACAAATCTGTTTCATAGTGTGAAAAAGGTAAAGAACAGAGTTTCAAAGTAAAGATTCTTCTTATAATCCATTCCCTTTTAGTCTAAAACACAATCTCTTGCCCTGAAACAGTGTTTAAGGTGAATAGAAAGCTGTTTCATAGTGTCAAAAAGGTAAAGAACAAAGTTTCAAAGTAAAGATTCTTCTTATAATGCAGTCTCTTTTAGTCTAAAACACAATCTCTTGCCCTGAAACAGTGTTTAAGGTGTATACAAAGCTGTTTCAAAGTGTCAAAAAGGTAAAGAACAGAGTTTCAAAGTAAAGATTCTTCTTATAATGCATTCCCTTTAGTCTAAAACACAATCTCTTGCACTGAAACAGTGTTTAAGGCGAGTACAAAGCTGTTTCACAGTGTGAAAAAGGTAAAGAACAGAGTTTCAAAGTAAAGATTCTTCTTATAATGCATTCCCTTTTAGTCTAAAACACAATCTCTTGCCCTGAAACAGTGTTTAAGGTGAATACAAAGCTGTTTCATAGTGTGAAAAAGGTAAAGAACAGAGTTTCAAAGTAAAGATTCTTCTTATAATGCATTCCCGTTTAGTCTAAAACACAATCTCTTGCCCTGAAACAGTGTTTAAGGTGAATACAAAGCTGTTTCATAGTGTGAAAAAGGTAAAGAACAGAGTTTCAAAGTAAAGATTCTTCTTATAATGCATTCCCGTTTAGTCTAAAACACAATCTCTTGCCCTGAAACAGTGTTTAAGGTAAATACAAAGCTGTTTAATAGTGTTAAAAAGGTAAAGAACAGAGTTTCAAAGTAAAGATTCTTCTTATAATGCATTCCCTTTTAGTCTAAAACACAATCTCTTGCCCTGAAACAGTGTTTAAGGCGAATAGAAAGCTGTTTTGTAGTGTCAAAAAGGTAAAGAACAGAGTTTCAAAGTAAAGATTCTTCTTATAATGCAGTCTCTTTTAGTCTAAAACACAATCTCTTCCCCTGAAACAGTGTTTAAGGCGAATACAAAGCTGTTTCATAGTGTGAAAAAGGTAAAGAACAGTTTCAAATTAAAGATTCTTCTTATAATGCATTCCCTTTTAGTCTAAAACACAATCTCTTGCCCTGAAACAGTGTTTAAGTTGAATATAAATCTGTTTCATAGTGTGAAAAAGGTAAAGAACAGAGTTTCAAAGTAAAGATTCTTCTTATAATGCATTCCCGTTTAGTCTAAAACACAATCTCTTGCCCTGAAACAGTGTTTAAGGTAAATACAAAGCTGTTTCATAGTGTTAAAAAGGTAAAGAACAGAGTTTCAAAGTAAAGATTCTTCTTATAATGCATTCCCTTTTAGTCTAAAACACAATCTCTTGCCCTGAAACAGTGTTTAAGGCGAATAGAAAGCTGTTTTGTAGTGTCAAAAAGGTAAAGAACAGAGTTTCAAAGTAAAGATTCTTCTTATAATGCAGTCTCTTTTAGTCTAAAACACAATCTCTTCCCCTGAAACAGTGTTTAAGGCGAATACAAAGCTGTTTCATAGTGTGAAAAAGGTAAAGAACAGTTTCAAAGTAAAGATTCTTCTTATAATTCATTCCCTTTTAGTCTAAAACACAATCTCTTGCCCTGAAACAGTGTTTAAGTTGAATATAAATCTGTTTCATAGTGTGAAAAAGGTAAAGAACAGAGTTTCAAAGTAAAGATTCTTCTTATAATGCATTCCCGTTTAGTCTAAAACACAATCTCTTGCCCTGAAACAGTGTTTAAGGTAAATACAAAGCTGTTTCAAAGTGTGAAAAAGGTAAAGAACAGTTTCAAAGTAAAGATTCTTCTTATAATGCATTCCCTTTTAGTCTAAAACACAATCTCTTGCCCTGAAACAGTGTTTAAGTTGAATATAAATCTGTTTCATAGTGTGAAAAAGGTAAAGAACAGAGTTTCAAAGTAAAGATTCTTATTATAATGCATTCCCTTTTAGTCTAAAACACAATCTCTTGCCCTGAAACAGTGTTTAAGGTGAATACAAAGCTGTTTCATAGTGTGAAAAAGGTAAAGAACAGAGTTTCAAAGTAAAGATTCTTCTTATAATGCATTCCCGTTTAATCTAAAACACAATCTCTTGCCCTGAAACAGTGTTTAAGGTAAATACAAAGCTGTTTCATAGTGTTAAAAAGGTAAAGAACAGAGTTTCAAAGTAAAGATTCTTCTTATAATGCATTCCCTTTTAGTCTAAAACACAATCTCTTGCCCTGAAACAGTGTTTAAGGTGAATACAAATCTGTTTCATAGTGTGAAAAAGGTAAAGAACAGAGTTTCAAAGTAAAGATTCTTCTTATAATCCATTCCCTTTTAGTCTAAAACACAATCTCTTGCCCTGAAACAGTGTTTAAGGTGAATAGAAAGCTGTTTCATAGTGTCAAAAAGGTAAAGAACAAAGTTTCAAAGTAAAGATTCTTCTTATAATGCAGTCTCTTTTAGTCTAAAACACAATCTCTTGCCCTGAAACAGTGTTTAAGGTGTATACAAAGCTGTTTCAAAGTGTCAAAAAGGTAAAGAACAGAGTTTCAAAGTAAAGATTCTTCTTATAATGCATTCCCTTTAGTCTAAAACACAATCTCTTGCACTGAAACAGTGTTTAAGGCGAGTACAAAGCTGTTTCACAGTGTGAAAAAGGTAAAGAACAGAGTTTCAAAGTAAAGATTCTTCTTATAATGCATTCCCTTTTAGTCTAAAACACAATCTCTTGCCCTGAAACAGTGTTTAAGGTGAATACAAAGCTGTTTCATAGTGTGAAAAAGGTAAAGAACAGAGTTTCAAAGTAAAGATTCTTCTTATAATGCATTCCCGTTTAGTCTAAAACACAATCTCTTGCCCTGAAACAGTGTTTAAGGTGAATACAAAGCTGTTTCATAGTGTGAAAAAGGTAAAGAACAGAGTTTCAAAGTAAAGATTCTTCTTATAATGCATTCCCGTTTAGTCTAAAACACAATCTCTTGCCCTGAAACAGTGTTTAAGGTAAATACAAAGCTGTTTAATAGTGTTAAAAAGGTAAAGAACAGAGTTTCAAAGTAAAGATTCTTCTTATAATGCATTCCCTTTTAGTCTAAAACACAATCTCTTGCCCTGAAACAGTGTTTAAGGCGAATAGAAAGCTGTTTTGTAGTGTCAAAAAGGTAAAGAACAGAGTTTCAAAGTAAAGATTCTTCTTATAATGCAGTCTCTTTTAGTCTAAAACACAATCTCTTCCCCTGAAACAGTGTTTAAGGCGAATACAAAGCTGTTTCATAGTGTGAAAAAGGTAAAGAACAGTTTCAAAGTAAAGATTCTTCTTATAATTCATTCCCTTTTAGTCTAAAACACAATCTCTTGCCCTGAAACAGTGTTTAAGTTGAATATAAATCTGTTTCATAGTGTGAAAAAGGTAAAGAACAGAGTTTCAAAGTAAAGATTCTTATTATAATGCATTCCCTTTTAGTCTAAAACACAATCTCTTGCCCTGAAACAGTGTTTAAGGCGAGTACAAAACTGTTTCACAGTGTGAAAAAGGTAAAGAACATAGTTTCAAAGTAAAGATTCTTCTTATAATGCATTCCCTTTTAGTCTAAAACACAATCTCTTGCCCTGAAACAGTGTTTAAGGTGAATACAAAGCTGTTTCATAGTGTGAAAAAGGTAAAGAACAGAGTTTCAAAGTAAAGATTCTTCTTATAATGCATTCCCGTTTAGTCTAAAACACAATCTCTTGCCCTGAAACAGTGTTTAAGGTAAATACAAAGCTGTTTCATAGTGTTAAAAAGGTAAAGAACAGAGTTTCAAAGTAAAGATTCTTCTTATAATGCATTCCCTTTTAGTCTAAAACACAATCTCTTGCCCTGAAACAGTGTTTAAGGCGAATAGAAAGCTGTTTTGTAGTGTGAAAAAGGTAAAGAACAGAGTTTCAAAGTAAAGATTCTTCTTATAATGCAGTCTCTTTTAGTCTAAAACACAATCTCTTCCCCTGAAACAGTGTTTAAGGCGAATACAAAGCTGTTTCATAGTGTGAAAAAGGTAAAGAACAGTTTCAAAGTAAAGATTCTTCTTATAATTCATTCCCTTTTAGTCTAAAACACAATCTCTTGCCCTGAAACAGTGTTTAAGTTGAATATAAATCTGTTTCATAGTGTGAAAAAGGTAAAGAACAGAGTTTCAAAGTAAAGATTCTTCTTATAATGCATTCCCGTTTAGTCTAAAACACAATCTCTTGCCCTGAAACAGTGTTTAAGGTAAATACAAAGCTGTTTCATAGTGTGAAAAAGGTAAAGAACAGTTTCAAAGTAAAGATTCTTCTTATAATGCATTCCCTTTTAGTCTAAAACACAATCTCTTGCCCTGAAACAGTGTTTAAGTTGAATATAAATCTGTTTCATAGTGTGAAAAAGGTAAAGAACAGAGTTTCAAAGTAAAGATTCTTATTATAATGCATTCCCTTTTAGTCTAAAACACAATCTCTTGCCCTGAAACAGTGTTTAAGGTGAATACAACGCTGTTTCATAGTGTGAAAAAGGTAAAGAACAGAGTTTCAAAGTAAAGATTCTTCTTATAATGCATTCCCATTTAATCTAAAACACAATCTCTTGCCCTGAAACAGTGTTTAAGGTAAATAAAAAGCTGTTTCATAGTGTTAAAAAGGTAAAGAACAGAGTTTCAAAGTAAAGATTCTTCTTATAATGCATTCCCTTTTAGTCTAAAACACAATCTCTTGCCCTGAAACAGTGTTTAAGGTGAATACAAATCTGTTTCATAGTGTGAAAAAGGTAAAGAACAGAGTTTCAAAGTAAAGATTCTTCTTATAATCCATTCCCTTTTAGTCTAAAACACAATCTCTTGCCCTGAAACAGTGTTTAAGGTGAATAGAAAGCTGTTTCATAGTGTCAAAAAGGTAAAGAACAAAGTTTCAAAGTAAAGATTCTTCTTATAATGCAGTCTCTTTTAGTCTAAAACACAATCTCTTGCCCTGAAACAGTGTTTAAGGTGTATACAAAGCTGTTTCAAAGTGTCAAAAAGGTAAAGAACAGAGTTTCAAAGTAAAGATTCTTCTTATAATGCATTCCCTTTAGTCTAAAACACAATCTCTTGCACTGAAACAGTGTTTAAGGCGAGTACAAAGCTGTTTCACAGTGTGAAAAAGGTAAAGAACAGAGTTTCAAAGTAAAGATTCTTCTTATAATGCATTCCCTTTTAGTCTAAAACACAATCTCTTGCCCTGAAACAGTGTTTAAGGTGAATACAAAGCTGTTTCATAGTGTGAAAAAGGTAAAGAACAGAGTTTCAAAGTAAAGATTCTTCTTATAATGCATTCCCGTTTAGTCTAAAACACAATCTCTTGCCCTGAAACAGTGTTTAAGGTAAATACAAAGCTGTTTAATAGTGTTAAAAAGGTAAAGAACAGAGTTTCAAAGTAAAGATTCTTCTTATAATGCATTCCCTTTTAGTCTAAAACACAATCTCTTGCCCTGAAACAGTGTTTAAGGCGAATAGAAAGCTGTTTTGTAGTGTCAAAAAGGTAAAGAACAGAGTTTCAAAGTAAAGATTCTTCTTATAATGCAGTCTCTTTTAGTCTAAAACACAATCTCTTCCCCTGAAACAGTGTTTAAGGCGAATACAAAGCTGTTTCATAGTGTGAAAAAGGTAAAGAACAGTTTCAAAGTAAAGATTCTTCTTATAATTCATTCCCTTTTAGTCTAAAACACAATCTCTTGCCCTGAAACAGTGTTTAAGTTGAATATAAATCTGTTTCATAGTGTGAAAAAGGTAAAGAACAGAGTTTCAAAGTAAAGATTCTTATTATAATGCATTCCCTTTTAGTCTAAAACACAATCTCTTGCCCTGAAACAGTGTTTAAGGCGAGTACAAAGCTGTTTCACAGTGTGAAAAAGGTAAAGAACAGAGTTTCAAAGTAAAGATTCTTCTTATAATGCATTCCCTTTTAGTCTAAAACACAATCTCTTGCCCTGAAACAGTGTTTAAGGTGAATACAAAGCTGTTTCATAGTGTGAAAAAGGTAAAGAACAGAGTTTCAAAGTAAAGATTCTTCTTATAATGCATTCCCGATTAGTCTAAAACACAATCTCTTGCCCTGAAACAGTGTTTAAGGTAAATACAAAGCTGTTTCATAGTGTTAAAAAGGTAAAGAACAGAGTTTCAAAGTAAAGATTCTTCTTATAATGCATTCCCTTTTAGTCTAAAACACAATCTCTTGCCCTGAAACAGTGTTTAAGGCGAATAGAAAGCTGTTTTGTAGTGTCAAAAAGGTAAAGAACAGAGTTTCAAAGTAAAGATTCTTCTTATAATGCAGTCTCTTTTAGTCTAAAACACAATCTCTTCCCCTGAAACAGTGTTTAAGGCGAATACAAAGCTGTTTCATAGTGTGAAAAAGGTAAAGAACAGTTTCAAAGTAAAGATTCTTCTTATAATTCATTCCCTTTTAGTCTAAAACACAATCTCTTGCCCTGAAACAGTGTTTAAGTTGAATATAAATCTGTTTCATAGTGTGAAAAAGGTAAAGAACAGAGTTTCAAAGTAAAGATTCTTCTTATAATGCATTCCCGTTTAGTCTAAAACACAATCTCTTGCCCTGAAACAGTGTTTAAGGTAAATACAAAGCTGTTTCAAAGTGTGAAAAAGGTAAAGAACAGTTTCAAAGTAAAAATTCTTCTTATAATGCATTCCCTTTTAGTCTAAAACACAATCTCTTGCCCTGAAACAGTGTTTAAGTTGAATATAAATCTGTTTCATAGTGTGAAAAAGGTAAAGAACAGAGTTTCAAAGTAAAGATTCTTATTATAATGCATTCCCTTTTAGTCTAAAACACAATCTCTTGCCCTGAAACAGTGTTTAAGGTGAATACAAAGCTGTTTCATAGTGTGAAAAAGGTAAAGAACAGAGTTTCAAAGTAAAGATTCTTCTTATAATGCATTCCCGTTTAATCTAAAACACAATCTCTTGCCCTGAAACAGTGTTTAAGGTAAATACAAAGCTGTTTCATAGTGTTAAAAAGGTAAAGAACAGAGTTTCAAAGTAAAGATTCTTCTTATAATGCATTCCCTTTTAGTCTAAAACACAATCTCTTGCCCTGAAACAGTGTTTAAGGTGAATACAAATCTGTTTCATAGTGTGAAAAAGGTAAAGAACAGAGTTTCAAAGTAAAGATTCTTCTTATAATCCATTCCCTTTTAGTCTAAAACACAATCTCTTGCCCTGAAACAGTGTTTAAGGTGAATAGAAAGCTGTTTAATAGTGTCAAAAAGGTAAAGAACAAAGTTTCAAAGTAAAGATTCTTCTTATAATGCAGTCTCTTTTAGTCTAAAACACAATCTCTTGCCCTGAAACAGTGTTTAAGGTGTATACAAAGCTGTTTCAAAGTGTCAAAAAGGTAAAGAACAGAGTTTCAAAGTAAAGATTCTTCTTATAATGCATTCCCTTTAGTCTAAAACACAATCTCTTGCACTGAAACAGTGTTTAAGGCGAGTACAAAGCTGTTTCACAGTGTGAAAAAGGTAAAGAACAGAGTTTCAAAGTAAAGATTCTTCTTATAATGCATTCCCTTTTAGTCTAAAACACAATCTCTTGCCCTGAAACAGTGTTTAAGGTGAATACAAAGCTGTTTCATAGTGTGAAAAAGGTAAAGAACAGAGTTTCAAAGTAAAGATTCTTCTTATAATGCATTCCCGTTTAGTCTAAAACACAATCTCTTGCCCTGAAACAGTGTTTAAGGTAAATACAAAGCTGTTTAATAGTGTTAAAAAGGTAAAGAACAGAGTTTCAAAGTAAAGATTCTTCTTATAATGCATTCCCTTTTAGTCTAAAACACAATCTCTTGCCCTGAAACAGTGTTTAAGGCGAATAGAAAGCTGTTTTGTAGTGTCAAAAAGGTAAAGAACAGAGTTTCAAAGTAAAGATTCTTCTTATAATGCAGTCTCTTTTAGTCTAAAACACAATCTCTTCCCCTGAAACAGTGTTTAAGGCGAATACAAAGCTGTTTCATAGTGTGAAAAAGGTAAAGAACAGTTTCAAAGTAAAGATTCTTCTTATAATGCATTCCCATTTAATCTAAAACACAATCTCTTGCCCTGAAACAGTGTTTAAGGTGTATACAAAGCTGTTTCAAAGTGTCAAAAAGGTAAAGAACAGAGTTTCAAAGTAAAGATTCTTCTTATAATGCATTCCCTTTAGTCTAAAACACAATCTCTTGCACTGAAACAGTGTTTAAGGCGAGTACAAAGCTGTTTCACAGTGTGAAAAAGGTAAAGAACAGAGTTTCAAAGTAAAGATTCTTCTTATAATGCATTCCCTTTTAGTCTAAAACACAATCTCTTGCCCTGAAACAGTGTTTAAGGTGAATACAAAGCTGTTTCATAGTGTGAAAAAGGTAAAGAACAGAGTTTCAAAGTAAAGATTCTTCTTATAATGCATTCCCGTTTAGTCTAAAACACAATCTCTTGCCCTGAAACAGTGTTTAAGGTAAATACAAAGCTGTTTAATAGTGTTAAAAAGGTAAAGAACAGAGTTTCAAAGTAAAGATTCTTCTTATAATGCATTCCCTTTTAGTCTAAAACACAATCTCTTGCCCTGAAACAGTGTTTAAGGCGAATAGAAAGCTGTTTTGTAGTGTCAAAAAGGTAAAGAACAGAGTTTCAAAGTAAAGATTCTTCTTATAATGCAGTCTCTTTTAGTCTAAAACACAATCTCTTCCCCTGAAACAGTGTTTAAGGCGAATACAAAGCTGTTTCATAGTGTGAAAAAGGTAAAGAACAGTTTCAAAGTAAAGATTCTTCTTATAATGCATTCCCATTTAATCTAAAACACAATCTCTTGCCCTGAAACAGTGTTTAAGGTAAATAAAAAGCTGTTTCATAGTGTTAAAAAGGTAAAGAACAGAGTTTCAAAGTAAAGATTCTTCTTATAATGCATTCCCTTTTAGTCTAAAACACAATCTCTTGCCCTGAAACAGTGTTTAAGGTGAATACAAATCTGTTTCATAGTGTGAAAAAGGTAAAGAACAGAGTTTCAAAGTAAAGATTCTTCTTATAATCCATTCCCTTTTAGTCTAAAACACAATCTCTTGCCCTGAAACAGTGTTTAAGGTGAATAGAAAGCTGTTTCATAGTGTCAAAAAGGTAAAGAACAAAGTTTCAAAGTAAAGATTCTTCTTATAATGCAGTCTCTTTTAGTCTAAAACACAATCTCTTGCCCTGAAACAGTGTTTAAGGTGTATACAAAGCTGTTTCAAAGTGTCAAAAAGGTAAAGAACAGAGTTTCAAAGTAAAGATTCTTCTTATAATGCATTCCCTTTAGTCTAAAACACAATCTCTTGCACTGAAACAGTGTTTAAGGCGAGTACAAAGCTGTTTCACAGTGTGAAAAAGGTAAAGAACAGAGTTTCAAAGTAAAGATTCTTCTTATAATGCATTCCCTTTTAGTCTAAAACACAATCTCTTGCCCTGAAACAGTGTTTAAGGTGAATACAAAGCTGTTTCATAGTGTGAAAAAGGTAAAGAACAGAGTTTCAAAGTAAAGATTCTTCTTATAATGCATTCCCGTTTAGTCTAAAACACAATCTCTTGCCCTGAAACAGTGTTTAAGGTAAATACAAAGCTGTTTAATAGTGTTAAAAAGGTAAAGAACAGAGTTTCAAAGTAAAGATTCTTCTTATAATGCATTCCCTTTTAGTCTAAAACACAATCTCTTGCCCTGAAACAGTGTTTAAGGCGAATAGAAAGCTGTTTTGTAGTGTCAAAAAGGTAAAGAACAGAGTTTCAAAGTAAAGATTCTTCTTATAATGCAGTCTCTTTTAGTCTAAAACACAATCTCTTCCCCTGAAACAGTGTTTAAGGCGAATACAAAGCTGTTTCATAGTGTGAAAAAGGTAAAGAACAGTTTCAAAGTAAAGATTCTTCTTATAATTCATTCCCTTTTAGTCTAAAACACAATCTCTTGCCCTGAAACAGTGTTTAAGTTGAATATAAATCTGTTTCATAGTGTGAAAAAGGTAAAGAACAGAGTTTCAAAGTAAAGATTCTTATTATAATGCATTCCCTTTTAGTCTAAAACACAATCTCTTGCCCTGAAACAGTGTTTAAGGCGAGTACAAAGCTGTTTCACAGTGTGAAAAAGGTAAAGAACAGAGTTTCAAAGTAAAGATTCTTCTTATAATGCATTCCCTTTTAGTCTAAAACACAATCTCTTGCCCTGAAACAGTGTTTAAGGTGAATACAAAGCTGTTTCATAGTGTGAAAAAGGTAAAGAACAGAGTTTCAAAGTAAAGATTCTTCTTATAATGCATTCCCGATTAGTCTAAAACACAATCTCTTGCCCTGAAACAGTGTTTAAGGTAAATACAAAGCTGTTTCATAGTGTTAAAAAGGTAAAGAACAGAGTTTCAAAGTAAAGATTCTTCTTATAATGCATTCCCTTTTAGTCTAAAACACAATCTCTTGCCCTGAAACAGTGTTTAAGGCGAATAGAAAGCTGTTTTGTAGTGTCAAAAAGGTAAAGAACAGAGTTTCAAAGTAAAGATTCTTCTTATAATGCAGTCTCTTTTAGTCTAAAACACAATCTCTTCCCCTGAAACAGTGTTTAAGGCGAATACAAAGCTGTTTCATAGTGTGAAAAAGGTAAAGAACAGTTTCAAAGTAAAGATTCTTCTTATAATTCATTCCCTTTTAGTCTAAAACACAATCTCTTGCCCTGAAACAGTGTTTAAGTTGAATATAAATCTGTTTCATAGTGTGAAAAAGGTAAAGAACAGAGTTTCAAAGTAAAGATTCTTCTTATAATGCATTCCCGTTTAGTCTAAAACACAATCTCTTGCCCTGAAACAGTGTTTAAGGTAAATACAAAGCTGTTTCAAAGTGTGAAAAAGGTAAAGAACAGTTTCAAAGTAAAAATTCTTCTTATAATGCATTCCCTTTTAGTCTAAAACACAATCTCTTGCCCTGAAACAGTGTTTAAGTTGAATATAAATCTGTTTCATAGTGTGAAAAAGGTAAAGAACAGAGTTTCAAAGTAAAGATTCTTATTATAATGCATTCCCTTTTAGTCTAAAACACAATCTCTTGCCCTGAAACAGTGTTTAAGGTGAATACAAAGCTGTTTCATAGTGTGAAAAAGGTAAAGAACAGAGTTTCAAAGTAAAGATTCTTCTTATAATGCATTCCCGTTTAATCTAAAACACAATCTCTTGCCCTGAAACAGTGTTTAAGGTAAATACAAAGCTGTTTCATAGTGTTAAAAAGGTAAAGAACAGAGTTTCAAAGTAAAGATTCTTCTTATAATGCATTCCCTTTTAGTCTAAAACACAATCTCTTGCCCTGAAACAGTGTTTAAGGTGAATACAAATCTGTTTCATAGTGTGAAAAAGGTAAAGAACAGAGTTTCAAAGTAAAGATTCTTCTTATAATCCATTCCCTTTTAGTCTAAAACACAATCTCTTGCCCTGAAACAGTGTTTAAGGTGAATAGAAAGCTGTTTCATAGTGTCAAAAAGGTAAAGAACAAAGTTTCAAAGTAAAGATTCTTCTTATAATGCAGTCTCTTTTAGTCTAAAACACAATCTCTTGCCCTGAAACAGTGTTTAAGGTGTATACAGAGCTGTTTCAAAGTGTCAAAAAGGTAAAGAACAGAGTTTCAAAGTAAAGATTCTTCTTATAATGCATTCCCTTTAGTCTAAAACACAATCTCTTGCACTGAAACAGTGTTTAAGGCGAGTACAAAGCTGTTTCACAGTGTGAAAAAGGTAAAGAACAGAGTTTCAAAGTAAAGATTCTTCTTATAATGCATTCCCTTTTAGTCTAAAACACAATCTCTTGCCCTGAAACAGTGTTTAAGGTGAATACAAAGCTGTTTCATAGTGTGAAAAAGGTAAAGAACAGAGTTTCAAAGTAAAGATTCTTCTTATAATGCATTCCCGTTTAGTCTAAAACACAATCTCTTGCCCTGAAACAGTGTTTAAGGTAAATACAAAGCTGTTTAATAGTGTTAAAAAGGTAAAGAACAGAGTTTCAAAGTAAAGATTCTTCTTATAATGCATTCCCTTTTAGTCTAAAACACAATCTCTTGCCCTGAAACAGTGTTTAAGGCGAATAGAAAGCTGTTTTGTAGTGTCAAAAAGGTAAAGAACAGAGTTTCAAAGTAAAGATTCTTCTTATAATGCAGTCTCTTTTAGTCTAAAACACAATCTCTTCCCCTGAAACAGTGTTTAAGGCGAATACAAAGCTGTTTCATAGTGTGAAAAAGGTAAAGAACAGTTTCAAAGTAAAGATTCTTCTTATAATTCATTCCCTTTTAGTCTAAAACACAATCTCTTGCCCTGAAACAGTGTTTAAGTTAAATATAAATCTGTTTCATAGTGTGAAAAAGGTAAAGAACAGAGTTTCAAAGTAAAGATTCTTCTTATAATGCATTCCCTTTTAATCTAAAACACAATCTCTTGCCCTGAAACAGTGTTTAAGGTGAATACAAAGCTGTTTCATAGTGTGAAAAAGGTAAAGAACAGAGTTACTAAGTAAAGATTCTTCTTATAATGCATTCCCTTTTAGTCTAAAACACAATCTCTTGCCCTGAAACAGTGTTTAAGGCGAATACAAAGCTGTTTCATAGTGTGGAAAAGGTAAAGAACAGAGTTTCAAAGTAAAGATTCTTCTTATAATGCATTCCCGTTTAGTCTAAAACACAATCTCTTGCCCTGAAACAGTGTTTAAGGTAAATACAAAGCTGTTTCATAGTGTGAAAAAGGTAAAGAACAGTTTCAAAGTAAAGATTCTTCTTATAATGCATTCCCTTTTAGTCTAAAACACAATCTCTTGCCCTGAAACAGTGTTTAAGGCGAATAGAAAGCTGTTTTGTAGTGTCAAAAAGGTAAAGAACAGAGTTTCAAAGTAAAGATTCTTCTTATAATGCAGTCTCTTTTAGTCTAAAACACAATCTCTTCCCCTGAAACAGTGTTTAAGGCGAATACAAAGCTGTTTCATAGTGTGAAAAAGGTAAAGAACAGTTTCAAAGTAAAGATTCTTCTTATAATTCATTCCCTTTTAGTCTAAAACACAATCTCTTGCCCTGAAACAGTGTTTAAGTTGAATATAAATCTGTTTCATAGTGTGAAAAAGGTAAAGAACAGAGTTTCAAAGTAAAGATTCTTCTTATAATGCATTCCCGTTTAGTCTAAAACACAATCTCTTGCCCTGAAACAGTGTTTAAGGTAAATACAAAGCTGTTTCATAGTGTGAAAAAGGTAAAGAACAGTTTCAAAGTAAAGATTCTTCTTATAATGCATTCCCTTTTAGTCTAAAACACAATCTCTTGCCCTGAAACAGTGTTTAAGTTGAATATAAATCTGTTTCATAGTGTGAAAAAGGTAAAGAACAGAGTTTCAAAGTAAAGATTCTTATTATAATGCATTCCCTTTTAGTCTAAAACACAATCTCTTGCCCTGAAACAGTGTTTAAGGTGAATACAAAGCTGTTTCATAGTGTGAAAAAGGTAAAGAACAGAGTTTCAAAGTAAAGATTCTTCTTATAATGCATTCCCGTTTAATCTAAAACACAATCTCTTGCCCTGAAACAGTGTTTAAGGTAAATACAAAGCTGTTTCATAGTGTTAAAAAGGTAAAGAACAGAGTTTCAAAGTAAAGATTCTTCTTATAATGCATTCCCTTTTAGTCTAAAACACAATCTCTTGCCCTGAAACAGTGTTTAAGGTGAATACAAATCTGTTTCATAGTGTGAAAAAGGTTAAGAACAGAGTTTCAAAGTAAAGATTCTTCTTATAATCCATTCCCTTTTAGTCTAAAACACAATCTCTTGCCCTGAAACAGTGTTTAAGGTGAATAGAAAGCTGTTTCATAGTGTCAAAAAGGTAAAGAACAAAGTTTCAAAGTAAAGATTCTTCTTATAATGCAGTCTCTTTTAGTCTAAAACACAATCTCTTGCCCTGAAACAGTGTTTAAGGTGTATACAAAGCTGTTTCAAAGTGTCAAAAAGGTAAAGAACAGAGTTTCAAAGTAAAGATTCTTCTTATAATGCATTCCCTTTAGTCTAAAACACAATCTCTTGCACTGAAACAGTGTTTAAGGCGAGTACAAAGCTGTTTCACAGTGTGAAAAAGGTAAAGAACAGAGTTTCAAAGTAAAGATTCTTCTTATAATCCATTCCCTTTTAGTCTAAAACACAATCTCTTGCCCTGAAACAGTGTTTAAGGTGAATACAAAGCTGTTTCATAGTGTGAAAAAGGTAAAGAACAGAGTTTCAAAGTAAAGATTCTTCTTATAATGCATTCCCGTTTAGTCTAAAACACAATCTCTTGCCCTGAAACAGTGTTTAAGGTAAATACAAAGCTGTTTAATAGTGTTAAAAAGGTAAAGAACAGAGTTTCAAAGTAAAGATTCTTCTTATAATGCATTCCCTTTTAGTCTAAAACACAATCTCTTGCCCTGAAACAGTGTTTAAGGCGAATAGAAAGCTGTTTTGTAGTGTCAAAAAGGTAAAGAACAGAGTTTCAAAGTAAAGATTCTTCTTATAATGCAGTCTCTTTTAGTCTAAAACACAATCTCTTCCCCTGAAACAGTGTTTAAGGCGAATACAAAGCTGTTTCATAGTGTGAAAAAGGTAAAGAACAGTTTCAAAGTAAAGATTCTTCTTATAATTCATTCCCTTTTAGTCTAAAACACAATCTCTTGCCCTGAAACAGTGTTTAAGTTGAATAGAAAGCTGTTTCATAGTGTGAAAAAGGTAAAGAACAGAGTTTCAAAGTAAAGATTCTTCTTATAATGCATTCCCGTTTAGTCTAAAACACAATCTCTTGCCCTGAAACAGTGTTTAAGGTAAATACAAAGCTGTTTCATAGTGTGAAAAAGGTAAAGAACAGTTTCAAAGTAAAGATTCTTCTTATAATGCATTCCCTTTTAGTCTAAAACACAATCTCTTGCCCTGAAACAGTGTTTAAGTTGAATATAAATCTGTTTCATAGTGTGAAAAAGGTAAAGAACAGAGTTTCAAAGTAAAGATTCTTATTATAATGCATTCCCTTTTAGTCTAAAACACAATCTCTTGCCCTGAAACAGTGTTTAAGGTGAATACAAAGCTGTTTCATAGTGTGAAAAAGGTAAAGAACAGAGTTTCAAAGTAAAGATTCTTCTTATAATGCATTCCCGTTTAATCTAAAACACAATCTCTTGCCCTGAAACAGTGTTTAAGGTAAATACAAAGCTGTTTCATAGTGTTAAAAAGGTAAAGAACAGAGTTTCAAAGTAAAGATTCTTCTTATAATGCATTCCCTTTTAGTCTAAAACACAATCTCTTGCCCTGAAACAGTGTTTAAGGTGAATACAAATCTGTTTCATAGTGTGAAAAAGGTAAAGAACAGAGTTTCAAAGTAAAGATTCTTCTTATAATCCATTCCCTTTTAGTCTAAAACACAATCTCTTGCCCTGAAACAGTGTTTAAGGTGAATAGAAAGCTGTTTCATAGTGTCAAAAAGGTAAAGAACAAAGTTTCAAAGTAAAGATTCTTCTTATAATGCAGTCTCTTTTAGTCTAAAACACAATCTCTTGCCCTGAAACAGTGTTTAAGGTGTATACAAAGCTGTTTCAAAGTGTCAAAAAGGTAAAGAACAGAGTTTCAAAGTAAAGATTCTTCTTATAATGCATTCCCTTTAGTCTAAAACACAATCTCTTGCACTGAAACAGTGTTTAAGGCGAGTACAAAGCTGTTTCACAGTGTGAAAAAGGTAAAGAACAGAGTTTCAAAGTAAAGATTCTTCTTATAATGCATTCCCTTTTAGTCTAAAACACAATCTCTTGCCCTGAAACAGTGTTTAAGGTGAATACAAAGCTGTTTCATAGTGTGAAAAAGGTAAAGAACAGAGTTTCAAAGTAAAGATTCTTCTTATAATGCATTCCCGTTTAGTCTAAAACACAATCTCTTGCCCTGAAACAGTGTTTAAGGTAAATACAAAGCTGTTTAATAGTGTTAAAAAGGTAAAGAACAGAGTTTCAAAGTAAAGATTCTTCTTATAATGCATTCCCTTTTAGTCTAAAACACAATCTCTTGCCCTGAAACAGTGTTTAAGGCGAATAGAAAGCTGTTTTGTAGTGTCAAAAAGGTAAAGAACAGAGTTTCAAAGTAAAGATTCTTCTTATAATGCAGTCTCTTTTAGTCTAAAACACAATCTCTTCCCCTGAAACAGTGTTTAAGGCGAATACAAAGCTGTTTCATAGTGTGAAAAAGGTAAAGAACAGTTTCAAAGTAAAGATTCTTCTTATAATTCATTCCCTTTTAGTCTAAAACACAATCTCTTGCCCTGAAACAGTGTTTAAGTTGAATAGAAAGCTGTTTTGTAGTGTCAAAAAGGTAAAGAACAGAGTTTCAAAGTAAAGATTCTTCTTATAATGCAGTCTCTTTTAGTCTAAAACACAATCTCTTCCCCTGAAACAGTGTTTAAGGCGAATACAAAGCTGTTTCATAGTGTGAAAAAGGTAAAGAACAGTTTCAAAGTAAAGATTCTTCTTATAATTCATTCCCTTTTAGTCTAAAACACAATCTCTTGCCCTGAAACAGTGTTTAAGTTGAATATAAATCTGTTTCATAGTGTGAAAAAGGTAAAGAACAGAGTTTCAAAGTAAAGATTCTTATTATAATGCATTCCCTTTTAGTCTAAAACACAATCTCTTGCCCTGAAACAGTGTTTAAGGCGAGTACAAAGCTGTTTCACAGTGTGAAAAAGGTAAAGAACAGAGTTTCAAAGTAAAGATTCTTCTTATAATGCATTCCCTTTTAGTCTAAAACACAATCTCTTGCCCTGAAACAGTGTTTAAGGTGAATACAAAGCTGTTTCATAGTGTGAAAAAGGTAAAGAACAGAGTTTCAAAGTAAAGATTCTTCTTATAATGCATTCCCGTTTAGTCTAAAACACAATCTCTTGCCCTGAAACAGTGTTTAAGGTAAATACAAAGCTGTTTCATAGTGTTAAAAAGGTAAAGAACAGAGTTTCAAAGTAAAGATTCTTCTTATAATGCATTCCCGTTTAGTCTAAAACACAATCTCTTGCCCTGAAACAGTGTTTAAGGCGAATAGAAAGCTGTTTTGTAGTGTCAAAAAGGTAAAGAACAGAGTTTCAAAGTAAAGATTCTTCTTATAATGCAGTCTCTTTTAGTCTAAAACACAATCTCTTCCCCTGAAACAGTGTTTAAGGCGAATACAAAGCTGTTTCATAGTGTGAAAAAGGTAAAGAACAGTTTCAAAGTAAAGATTCTTCTTATAATTCATTCCCTTTTAGTCTAAAACACAATCTCTTGCCCTGAAACAGTGTTTAAGTTGAATATAAATCTGTTTCATAGTGTGAAAAAGGTAAAGAACAGAGTTTCAAAGTAAAGATTCTTCTTATAATGCATTCCCGTTTAGTCTAAAACACAATCTCTTGCCCTGAAACAGTGTTTAAGGTAAATACAAAGCTGTTTCATAGTGTGAAAAAGGTAAAGAACAGTTTCAAAGTAAAGATTCTTCTTATAATGCATTCCCTTTTAGTCTAAAACACAATCTCTTGCCCTGAAACAGTGTTTAAGGTAAATACAAAGCTGTTTCATAGTGTTAAAAAGGTAAAGAACAGAGTTTCAAAGTAAAGATTCTTCTTATAATGCATTCCCGTTTAATCTAAAACACAATCTCTTGCCCTGAAACAGTGTTTAAGGTGAATACAAAGCTGTTTCATAGTGTTAAAAAGGTAAAGAACAGAGTTTCAAAGTAAAGATTCTTCTTATAATGCATTCCCTTTTAGTCTAAAACACAATCTCTTGCCCTGAAACAGTGTTTAAGGTGAATACAAAGCTGTTTAATAGTGTTAAAAAGGTAAAGAACAGAGTTTCAAAGTAAAGATTCTTCTTATAATGCATTCCCTTTTAGTCTAAAACACAATCTCTTGCCCTGAAACAGTGTTTAAGGCGAATAGAAAGCTGTTTTGTAGTGTCAAAAAGGTAAAGAACAGAGTTTCAAAGTAAAGATTCTTCTTATAATGCCGTCTCTTTTAGTCTAAAACACAATCTCTTCCCCTGAAACAGTGTTTAAGGCGAATACAAAGCTGTTTCATAGTGTGAAAAAGGTAAAGAACAGTTTCAAAGTAAAGATTCTTCTTATAATGCAGTCTCTTTTAGTCTAAAACACAATCTCTTCCCCTGAAACAGTGTTTAAGGCGAATACAAAGCTGTTTCATAGTGTGAAAAAGGTAAAGAACAGTTTCAAAGTAAAGATTCTTCTTATAATTCATTCCCTTTTAGTCTAAAACACAATCTCTTCCCCTGAAACAGTGTTTAAGGCGAATACAAAGCTGTTTCATAGTGTGAAAAAGGTAAAGAACAGTTTCAAAGTAAAGATTCTTCTTATAATGCATTCCCTTTTAGTCTAAAACACAATCTCTTGCCCTGAAACAGTGTTTAAGGTGAATACAAAGCTGTTTCATAGTGTGAAAAAGGTAAAGAACAGAGTTTCAAAGTAAAGATTCTTCTTATAATGCATTCCCGTTTAATCTAAAACACAATCTCTTGCCCTGAAACAGTGTTTAAGGTAAATACAAAGCTGTTTCATAGTGTTAAAAAGGTAAAGAACAGAGTTTCAAAGTAAAGATTCTTCTTATAATGCATTCCCTTTTAGTCTAAAACACAATCTCTTGCCCTGAAACAGTGTTTAAGGTGAATACAAATCTGTTTCATAGTGTGAAAAAGGTAAAGAACAGAGTTTCAAAGTAAAGATTCTTCTTATAATCCATTCCCTTTTAGTCTAAAACACAATCTCTTGCCCTGAAACAGTGTTTAAGGTGAATAGAAAGCTGTTTCATAGTGTCAAAAAGGTAAAGAACAAAGTTTCAAAGTAAAGATTCTTCTTATAATGCAGTCTCTTTTAGTCTAAAACACAATCTCTTGCCCTGAAACAGTGTTTAAGGTGTATACAAAGCTGTTTCAAAGTGTCAAAAAGGTAAAGAACAGAGTTTCAAAGTAAAGATTCTTCTTATAATGCATTCCCTTTAGTCTAAAACACAATCTCTTGCACTGAAACAGTGTTTAAGGCGAGTACAAAGCTGTTTCACAGTGTGAAAAAGGTAAAGAACAGAGTTTCAAAGTAAAGATTCTTCTTATAATGCATTCCCTTTTAGTCTAAAACACAATCTCTTGCCCTGAAACAGTGTTTAAGGTGAATACAAAGCTGTTTCATAGTGTGAAAAAGGTAAAGAACAGAGTTTCAAAGTAAAGATTCTTCTTATAATGCATTCCCGTTTAGTCTAAAACACAATCTCTTGCCCTGAAACAGTGTTTAAGGTAAATACAAAGCTGTTTAATAGTGTTAAAAAGGTAAAGAACAGAGTTTCAAAGTAAAGATTCTTCTTATAATGCATTCCCTTTTAGTCTAAAACACAATCTCTTGCCCTGAAACAGTGTTTAAGGCGAATAGAAAGCTGTTTTGTAGTGTCAAAAAGGTAAAGAACAGAGTTTCAAAGTAAAGATTCTTCTTATAATGCAGTCTCTTTTAGTCTAAAACACAATCTCTTCCCCTGAAACAGTGTTTAAGGCGAATACAAAGCTGTTTCATAGTGTGAAAAAGGTAAAGAACAGTTTCAAAGTAAAGATTCTTCTTATAATTCATTCCCTTTTAGTCTAAAACACAATCTCTTGCCCTGAAACAGTGTTTAAGTTGAATAGAAAGCTGTTTTGTAGTGTCAAAAAGGTAAAGAACAGAGTTTCAAAGTAAAGATTCTTCTTATAATGCAGTCTCTTTTAGTCTAAAACACAATCTCTTCCCCTGAAACAGTGTTTAAGGCGAATACAAAGCTGTTTCATAGTGTGAAAAAGGTAAAGAACAGTTTCAAAGTAAAGATTCTTCTTATAATTCATTCCCTTTTAGTCTAAAACACAATCTCTTGCCCTGAAACAGTGTTTAAGTTGAATATAAATCTGTTTCATAGTGTGAAAAAGGTAAAGAACAGAGTTTCAAAGTAAAGATTCTTCTTATAATGCATTCCCGTTTAGTCTAAAACACAATCTCTTGCCCTGAAACAGTGTTTAAGGTAAATACAAAGCTGTTTCATAGTGTGAAAAAGGTAAAGAACAGTTTCAAAGTAAAGATTCTTCTTATAATGCATTCCCTTTTAGTCTAAAACACAATCTCTTGCCCTGAAACAGTGTTTAAGGTAAATACAAAGCTGTTTCATAGTGTTAAAAAGGTAAAGAACAGAGTTTCAAAGTAAAGATTCTTCTTATAATGCATTCCCGTTTAATCTAAAACACAATCTCTTGCCCTGAAACAGTGTTTAAGGTGAATACAAAGCTGTTTCATAGTGTTAAAAAGGTAAAGAACAGAGTTTCAAAGTAAAGATTCTTCTTATAATGCATTCCCTTTTAGTCTAAAACACAATCTCTTGCCCTGAAACAGTGTTTAAGGTGAATACAAAGCTGTTTAATAGTGTTAAAAAGGTAAAGAACAGAGTTTCAAAGTAAAGATTCTTCTTATAATGCATTCCCTTTTAGTCTAAAACACAATCTCTTGCCCTGAAACAGTGTTTAAGGCGAATAGAAAGCTGTTTTGTAGTGTCAAAAAGGTAAAGAACAGAGTTTCAAAGTAAAGATTCTTCTTATAATGCCGTCTCTTTTAGTCTAAAACACAATCTCTTCCCCTGAAACAGTGTTTAAGGCGAATACAAAGCTGTTTCATAGTGTGAAAAAGGTAAAGAACAGTTTCAAAGTAAAGATTCTTCTTATAATGCAGTCTCTTTTAGTCTAAAACACAATCTCTTCCCCTGAAACAGTGTTTAAGGCGAATACAAAGCTGTTTCATAGTGTGAAAAAGGTAAAGAACAGTTTCAAAGTAAAGATTCTTCTTATAATTCATTCCCTTTTAGTCTAAAACACAATCTCTTCCCCTGAAACAGTGTTTAAGGCGAATACAAAGCTGTTTCATAGTGTGAAAAAGGTAAAGAACAGTTTCAAAGTAAAGATTCTTCTTATAATGCATTCCCTTTTAGTCTAAAACACAATCTCTTGCCCTGAAACAGTGTTTAAGGTGAATACAAAGCTGTTTCATAGTGTGAAAAAGGTAAAGAACAGAGTTTCAAAGTAAAGATTCTTCTTATAATGCATTCCCGTTTAATCTAAAACACAATCTCTTGCCCTGAAACAGTGTTTAAGGTAAATACAAAGCTGTTTCATAGTGTTAAAAAGGTAAAGAACAGAGTTTCAAAGTAAAGATTCTTCTTATAATGCATTCCCTTTTAGTCTAAAACACAATCTCTTGCCCTGAAACAGTGTTTAAGGTGAATACAAATCTGTTTCATAGTGTGAAAAAGGTAAAGAACAGAGTTTCAAAGTAAAGATTCTTCTTATAATCCATTCCCTTTTAGTCTAAAACACAATCTCTTGCCCTGAAACAGTGTTTAAGGTGAATAGAAAGCTGTTTCATAGTGTCAAAAAGGTAAAGAACAAAGTTTCAAAGTAAAGATTCTTCTTATAATGCAGTCTCTTTTAGTCTAAAACACAATCTCTTGCCCTGAAACAGTGTTTAAGGTGTATACAAAGCTGTTTCAAAGTGTCAAAAAGGTAAAGAACAGAGTTTCAAAGTAAAGATTCTTCTTATAATGCATTCCCTTTAGTCTAAAACACAATCTCTTGCACTGAAACAGTGTTTAAGGCGAGTACAAAGCTGTTTCACAGTGTGAAAAAGGTAAAGAACAGAGTTTCAAAGTAAAGATTCTTCTTATAATGCATTCCCTTTTAGTCTAAAACACAATCTCTTGCCCTGAAACAGTGTTTAAGGTGAATACAAAGCTGTTTCATAGTGTGAAAAAGGTAAAGAACAGAGTTTCAAAGTAAAGATTCTTCTTATAATGCATTCCCGTTTAGTCTAAAACACAATCTCTTGCCCTGAAACAGTGTTTAAGGTAAATACAAAGCTGTTTAATAGTGTTAAAAAGGTAAAGAACAGAGTTTCAAAGTAAAGATTCTTCTTATAATGCATTCCCTTTTAGTCTAAAACACAATCTCTTGCCCTGAAACAGTGTTTAAGGCGAATAGAAAGCTGTTTTGTAGTGTCAAAAAGGTAAAGAACAGAGTTTCAAAGTAAAGATTCTTCTTATAATGCAGTCTCTTTTAGTCTAAAACACAATCTCTTCCCCTGAAACAGTGTTTAAGGCGAATACAAAGCTGTTTCATAGTGTGAAAAAGGTAAAGAACAGTTTCAAAGTAAAGATTCTTCTTATAATTCATTCCCTTTTAGTCTAAAACACAATCTCTTGCCCTGAAACAGTGTTTAAGTTGAATAGAAAGCTGTTTTGTAGTGTCAAAAAGGTAAAGAACAGAGTTTCAAAGTAAAGATTCTTCTTATAATGCAGTCTCTTTTAGTCTAAAACACAATCTCTTCCCCTGAAACAGTGTTTAAGGCGAATACAAAGCTGTTTCATAGTGTGAAAAAGGTAAAGAACAGTTTCAAAGTAAAGATTCTTCTTATAATTCATTCCCTTTTAGTCTAAAACACAATCTCTTGCCCTGAAACAGTGTTTAAGTTGAATATAAATCTGTTTCATAGTGTGAAAAAGGTAAAGAACAGAGTTTCAAAGTAAAGATTCTTATTATAATGCATTCCCTTTTAGTCTAAAACACAATCTCTTGCCCTGAAACAGTGTTTAAGGCGAGTACAAAGCTGTTTCACAGTGTGAAAAAGGTAAAGAACAGAGTTTCAAAGTAAAGATTCTTCTTATAATGCATTCCCTTTTAGTCTAAAACACAATCTCTTGCCCTGAAACAGTGTTTAAGGTGAATACAAAGCTGTTTCATAGTGTGAAAAAGGTAAAGAACAGAGTTTCAAAGTAAAGATTCTTCTTATAATGCATTCCCGTTTAGTCTAAAACACAATCTCTTGCCCTGAAACAGTGTTTAAGGTAAATACAAAGCTGTTTCATAGTGTTAAAAAGGTAAAGAACAGAGTTTCAAAGTAAAGATTCTTCTTATAATGCATTCCCTTTTAGTCTAAAACACAATCTCTTGCCCTGAAACAGTGTTTAAGGCGAATAGAAAGCTGTTTTGTAGTGTCAAAAAGGTAAAGAACAGAGTTTCAAAGTAAAGATTCTTCTTATAATGCAGTCTCTTTTAGTCTAAAACACAATCTCTTCCCCTGAAACAGTGTTTAAGGCGAATACAAAGCTGTTTCATAGTGTGAAAAAGGTAAAGAACAGTTTCAAAGTAAAGATTCTTCTTATAATTCATTCCCTTTTAGTCTAAAACACAATCTCTTGCCCTGAAACAGTGTTTAAGTTGAATATAAATCTGTTTCATAGTGTGAAAAAGGTAAAGAACAGAGTTTCAAAGTAAAGATTCTTATTATAATGCATTCCCTTTTAGTCTAAAACACAATCTCTTGCCCTGAAACAGTGTTTAAGGTGAATACAAAGCTGTTTAATAGTGTTAAAAAGGTAAAGAACAGAGTTTCAAAGTAAAGATTCTTCTTATAATGCATTCCCTTTTAGTCTAAAACACAATCTCTTGCCCTGAAACAGTGTTTAAGGCGAATAGAAAGCTGTTTTGTAGTGTCAAAAAGGTAAAGAACAGAGTTTCAAAGTAAAGATTCTTCTTATAATGCCGTCTCTTTTAGTCTAAAACACAATCTCTTCCCCTGAAACAGTGTTTAAGGCGAATACAAAGCTGTTTCATAGTGTGAAAAAGGTAAAGAACAGTTTCAAAGTAAAGATTCTTCTTATAATTCATTCCCTTTTAGTCTAAAACACAATCTCTTGCCCTGAAACAGTGTTTAAGTTGAATATAAATCTGTTTCATAGTGTGAAAAAGGTAAAGAACAGAGTTTCAAAGTAAAGATTCTTATTATAATGCATTCCCTTTTAGTCTAAAACACAATCTCTTGCCCTGAAACAGTGTTTAAGGTGAATACAAAGCTGTTTCATAGTGTGAAAAAGGTAAAGAACAGAGTTTCAAAGTAAAGATTCTTCTTATAATGCATTCCCGTTTAGTCTAAAACACAATCTCTTGCCCTGAAACAGTGTTTAAGGTAAATACAAAGCTGTTTCATAGTGTTAAAAAGGTAAAGAACAGAGTTTCAAAGTAAAGATTCTTCTTATAATGCATTCCCTTTTAGTCTAAAACACAATCTCTTCCCCTGAAACAGTGTTTAAGGCGAATACAAAGCTGTTTCATAGTGTGAAAAAGGTAAAGAACAGTTTCAAAGTAAAGATTCTTCTTATAATTCATTCCCTTTTAGTCTAAAACACAATCTCTTCCCCTGAAACAGTGTTTAAGGCGAATACAAAGCTGTTTCATAGTGTGAAAAAGGTAAAGAACAGTTTCAAAGTAAAGATTCTTCTTATAATTCATTCCCTTTTAGTCTAAAACACAATCTCTTGCCCTGACACAGTGTTTAAGTTGAATATAAATCTGTTTCATAGTGTGAAAAAGGTAAAGAACAGAGTTTCAAAGTAAAGATTCTTCTTATAATGCTTTCCCGTTTAGTCTAAAACACAATCTCATGCCCTGAAACAGTGTTTAAGGTAAATACAAAGCTGTTTCATAGTGTGAAAAAGGTAAAGAACAGTTTCAAAGTAAATATTCTTCTTATAATGCATTCCCTTTTAGTCTAAAACACAATCTCTTGCCCTGAAACAGTGTTTAAGTTGAATATAAATCTTTCATAGTGTGAAAAAGGTAAAGAACAGAGTTTCAAAGTAAAGATTCTTATTATAATGCATTCCCTTTTAGTCTAAAACACAATCTCTTGCCCTGAAACAGTGTTTAAGGTGAATACAAAGCTGTTTCATAGTGTGAAAAAGGTAAAGAACACAGTTTCAAAGTAAAGATTCTTCTTATAATGCATTCCCGTTTAATCTAAAACACAATCTCTTGCCCTGAAACAGTGTTTAAGGTAAATACAAAGCTGTTTCATAGTGTTAAAAAGGTAAAGAACAGAGTTTCAAAGTAAAGATTCTTCTTATAATGCATTCCCTTTTAGTCTAAAACACAATCTCTTGCCCTGAAACAGTGTTTAAGGTGAATAGAAAGCTGTTTCATAGTGTCAAAAAGGTAAAGAACAAAGTTTCAAAGTAAAGATTCTTCTTATAATGCAGTCTCTTTTAGTCTAAAACACAATCTCTTGCCCTGAAACAGTGTTTAAGGTGTATACAAAGCTGTTTCAAAGTGTCAAAAAGGTAAAGAACAGAGTTTCAAAGTAAAGATTCTTCTTATAATGCATTCCCTTTAGTCTAAAACACAATCTCTTGCACTGAAACAGTGTTTAAGGCGAGTACAAAGCTGTTTCACAGTGTGAAAAAGGTAAAGAACAGAGTTTCAAAGTAAAGATTCTTCTTATAATGCATTCCCTTTTAGTCTAAAACACAATCTCTTGCCCTGAAACAGTGTTTAAGGTAAATACAAAGCTGTTTCATAGTGTGAAAAAGGTAAAGAACAGTTTCAAAGTAAAGATTCTTCTTATAATGCATTCCCTTTTAGTCTAAAACACAATCTCTTGCCCTGAAACAGTGTTTAAGGCGAATAGAAAGCTGTTTTGTAGTGTCAAAAAGGTAAAGAACAGAGTTTCAAAGTAAAGATTCTTCTTATAATGCAGTCTCTTTTAGTCTAAAACACAATATCTTCCCCTGAAACAGTGTTTAAGGCGAATACAAAGCTGTTTCATAGTGTGAAAAAGGTAAAGAACAGTTTCAAAGTAAAGATTCTTCTTATAATTCATTCCCTTTTAGTCTAAAACACAATCTCTTGCCCTGAAACAGTGTTTAAGTTGAATATAAATCTGTTTCATAGTGTGAAAAAGGTAAAGAACAGAGTTTCAAAGTAAAGATTCTTCTTATAATGCATTCCCGTTTAGTCTAAAACACAATCTCTTGCCCTGAAACAGTGTTTAAGGTAAATACAAAGCTGTTTCATAGTGTGAAAAAGGTAAAGAACAGTTTCAAAGTAAATATACTTCTTATAATGCATTCCCTTTTAGTCTAAAACACAATCTCTTGCCCTGAAACAGTGTTTAAGTTGAATACAAAGCTGTTTCATAGTGTGAAAAAGGTAAAGAACAGAGTTTCAAAGTAAAGATTCTTCTTATAATGCATTCCCGTTTAGTCTAAAACACAATCTCTTGCCCTGAAACAGTGTTTAAGGTAAATACAAAGCTGTTTAATAGTGTTAAAAAGGTAAAGAACAGAGTTTCAAAGTAAAGATTCTTCTTATAATGCATTCCCTTTTCGTCTAAAACACAATCTCTTGCCCTGAAACAGTGTTTAAGGCGAATAGAAAGCTGTTTTGTAGTGTCAAAAAGGTAAAGAACAGAGTTTCAAAGTAAAGATTCTTCTTATAATGCAGTCTCTTTTAGTCTAAAACACAATCTCTTCCCCTGAAACAGTGTTTAAGGCGAATACAAAGCTGTTTCATAGTGTGAAAAAGGTAAAGAACAGTTTCAAAGTAAAGATTCTTCTTATAATTCATTCCCTTTTAGTCTAAAACACAATCTCTTGCCCTGAAACAGTGTTTAAGTTGAATATAAATCTGTTTCATAGTGTGAAAAAGGTAAAGAACAGAGTTTCAAAGTAAAGATTCTTATTATAATGCATTCCCTTTTAGTCTAAAACACAATCTCTTGCCCTGAAACAGTGTTTAAGGTGAATACAAAGCTGTTTCATAGTGTGAAAAAGGTAAAGAACAGAGTTTCAAAGTAAAGATTCTTCTTATAATGCATTCCCGTTTAGTCTAAAACACAATCTCTTGCCCTGAAACAGTGTTTAAGGTAAATACAAAGCTGTTTCATAGTGTTAAAAAGGTAAAGAACAGAGTTTCAAAGTAAAGATTCTTCTTATAATGCATTCCCTTTTAGTCTAAAACACAATCTCTTGCCCTGAAACAGTGTTTAAGGCGAATAGAAAGCTGTTTTGTAGTGTCAAAAAGGTAAAGAACAGAGTTTCAAAGTAAAGATTCTTCTTATAATGCAGTCTCTTTTAGTCTAAAACACAATCTCTTCCCCTGAAACAGTGTTTAAGGCGAATACAAAGCTGTTTCATAGTGTGAAAAAGGTAAAGAACAGTTTCAAAGTAAAGATTCTTCTTATAATTCATTCCCTTTTAGTCTAAAACACAATCTCTTCCCCTGAAACAGTGTTTAAGGCGAATACAAAGCTATTTCATAGTGTGAAAAAGGTAAAGAACAGTTTCAAAGTAAAGATTCTTCTTATAATTCATTCCCTTTTAGTCTAAAACACAATCTCTTGCCCTGAAACAGTGTTTAAGTTGAATATAAATCTGTTTCATAGTGTGAAAAAGGTAAAGAACAGAGTTTCAAAGTAAAGATTCTTCTTATAATGCATTCCCGTTTAGTCTAAAACACAATCTCTTCCCCTGAAACAGTGTTTAAGGCGAATACAAAGCTGTTTCATAGTGTGAAAAAGGTAAAGAACAGTTTCAAAGTAAAGATTCTTCTTATAATTCATTCCCTTTTAGTCTAAAACACAATCTCTTGCCCTGAAACAGTGTTTAAGTTGAATAGAAAGCTGTTTCATAGTGTCAAAAAGGTAAAGAACAAAGTTTCAAAGTAAAGATTCTTCTTATAATGCAGTCTCTTTTAGTCTAAAACACAATCTCTTGCCCTGAAACAGTGTTTAAGGTGTATACAAAGCTGTTTCAAAGTGTCAAAAAGGTAAAGAACAGAGTTTCAAAGTAAAGATTCTTCTTATAATGCATTCCCTTTAGTCTAAAACACAATCTCTTGCACTGAAACAGTGTTTAAGGCGAGTACAAAGCTGTTTCACAGTGTGAAAAAGGTAAAGAACAGAGTTTCAAAGTAAAGATTCTTCTTATAATGCATTCCCTTTTAGTCTAAAACACAATCTCTTGCCCTGAAACAGTGTTTAAGGTGAATACAAAGCTGTTTCATAGTGTGAAAAAGGTAAAGAACAGAGTTTCAAAGTAAAGATTCTTCTTATAATGCATTCCCGTTTAGTCTAAAACACAATATCTTGCCCTGAAACAGTGTTTAAGGCGAATACAAAGCTGTTTCATAGTGTGAAAAAGGTAAAGAACAGTTTCAAAGTAAAGATTCTTCTTATAATTCATTCCCTTTTAGTCTAAAACACAATCTCTTGCCCTGAAACAGTGTTTAAGTTGAATATAAATCTGTTTCATAGTGTGAAAAAGGTAAAGAACAGAGTTTCAAAGTAAAGATTCTTATTATAATGCATTCCCTTTTAGTCTAAAACACAATCTCTTGCCCTGAAACAGTGTTTAAGGCGAGTACAAAGCTGTTTCACAGTGTGAAAAAGGTAAAGAACAGAGTTTCAAAGTAAAGATTCTTCTTATAATGCATTCCCTTTTAGTCTAAAACACAATCTCTTGCCCTGAAACAGTGTTTAAGGTGAATACAAAGCTGTTTCATAGTGTGAAAAAGGTAAAGAACAGAGTTTCAAAGTAAAGATTCTTCTTATAATGCATTCCCGTTTAGTCTAAAACACAATCTCTTGCCCTGAAACAGTGTTTAAGGTAAATACAAAGCTGTTTCATAGTGTTAAAAAGGTAAAGAACAGAGTTTCAAAGTAAAGATTCTTCTTATAATGCATTCCCTTTTAGTCTAAAACACAATCTCTTGCCCTGAAACAGTGTTTAAGGCGAATAGAAAGCTGTTTTGTAGTGTCAAAAAGGTAAAGAACAGAGTTTCAAAGTAAAGATTCTTCTTATAATGCAGTCTCTTTTAGTCTAAAACACAATCTCTTCCCCTGAAACAGTGTTTAAGGCGAATACAAAGCTGTTTCATAGTGTGAAAAAGGTAAAGAACAGTTTCAAAGTAAAGATTCTTCTTATAATTCATTCCCTTTTAGTCTAAAACACAATCTCTTGCCCTGAAACAGTGTTTAAGTTGAATATAAATCTGTTTCATAGTGTGAAAAAGGTAAAGAACAGAGTTTCAAAGTAAAGATTCTTATTATAATGCATTCCCTTTTAGTCTAAAACACAATCTCTTGCCCTGAAACAGTGTTTAAGGTGAATACAAAGCTGTTTAATAGTGTTAAAAAGGTAAAGAACAGAGTTTCAAAGTAAAGATTCTTCTTATAATGCATTCCCTTTTAGTCTAAAACACAATCTCTTGCCCTGAAACAGTGTTTAAGGCGAATAGAAAGCTGTTTTGTAGTGTCAAAAAGGTAAAGAACAGAGTTTCAAAGTAAAGATTCTTCTTATAATGCCGTCTCTTTTAGTCTAAAACACAATCTCTTCCCCTGAAACAGTGTTTAAGGCGAATACAAAGCTGTTTCATAGTGTGAAAAAGGTAAAGAACAGTTTCAAAGTAAAGATTCTTCTTATAATTCATTCCCTTTTAGTCTAAAACACAATCTCTTGCCCTGAAACAGTGTTTAAGTTGAATATAAATCTGTTTCATAGTGTGAAAAAGGTAAAGAACAGTTTCAAAGTAAAGATTCTTATTATAATGCATTCCCTTTTAGTCTAAAACACAATCTCTTGCCCTGAAACAGTGTTTAAGGTGAATACAAAGCTGTTTCATAGTGTGAAAAAGGTAAAGAACAGAGTTTCAAAGTAAAGATTCTTCTTATAATGCATTCCCGTTTAGTCTAAAACACAATCTCTTGCCCTGAAACAGTGTTTAAGGTAAATACAAAGCTGTTTCATAGTGTTAAAAAGGTAAAGAACAGAGTTTCAAAGTAAAGATTCTTCTTATAATGCATTCCCTTTTAGTCTAAAACACAATCTCTTGCCCTGAAACAGTGTTTAAGGCGAATAGAAAGCTGTTTTGTAGTGTCAAAAAGGTAAAGAACAGAGTTTCAAAGTAAAGATTCTTCTTATAATGCAGTCTCTTTTAGTCTAAAACACAATCTCTTCCCCTGAAACAGTGTTTAAGGCGAATACAAAGCTGTTTCATAGTGTGAAAAAGGTAAAGAACAGTTTCAAAGTAAAGATTCTTCTTATAATTCATTCCCTTTTAGTCTAAAACACAATCTCTTCCCCTGAAACAGTGTTTAAGGCGAATACAAAGCTGTTTCATAGTGTGAAAAAGGTAAAGAACAGTTTCAAAGTAAAGATTCTTCTTATAATTCATTCCCTTTTAGTCTAAAACACAATCTCTTGCCCTGACACAGTGTTTAAGTTGAATATAAATCTGTTTCATAGTGTGAAAAAGGTAAAGAACAGAGTTTCAAAGTAAAGATTCTTCTTATAATGCTTTCCCGTTTAGTCTAAAACACAATCTCATGCCCTGAAACAGTGTTTAAGGTAAATACAAAGCTGTTTCATAGTGTGAAAAAGGTAAAGAACAGTTTCAAAGTAAATATTCTTCTTATAATGCATTCCCTTTTAGTCTAAAACACAATCTCTTGCCCTGAAACAGTGTTTAAGTTGAATATAAATCTTTCATAGTGTGAAAAAGGTAAAGAACAGAGTTTCAAAGTAAAGATTCTTATTATAATGCATTCCCTTTTAGTCTAAAACACAATCTCTTGCCCTGAAACAGTGTTTAAGGTGAATACAAAGCTGTTTCATAGTGTGAAAAAGGTAAAGAACAGAGTTTCAAAGTAAAGATTCTTCTTATAATGCATTCCCTTTTAGTCTAAAACACAATCTCTTGCCCTGAAACAGTGTTTAAGGCGAATAGAAAGCTGTTTTGTAGTGTCAAAAAGGTAAAGAACAGAGTTTCAAAGTAAAGATTCTTCTTATAATGCAGTCTCTTTTAGTCTAAAACACAATCTCTTCCCCTGAAACAGTGTTTAAGGCGAATACAAAGCTGTTTCATAGTGTGAAAAAGGTAAAGAACAGTTTCAAAGTAAAGATTCTTCTTATAATTCATTCCCTTTTAGTCTAAAACACAATCTCTTCCCCTGAAACAGTGTTTAAGGCGAATACAAAGCTATTTCATAGTGTGAAAAAGGTAAAGAACAGTTTCAAAGTAAAGATTCTTCTTATAATTCATTCCCTTTTAGTCTAAAACACAATCTCTTGCCCTGAAACAGTGTTTAAGTTGAATATAAATCTGTTTCATAGTGTGAAAAAGGTAAAGAACAGAGTTTCAAAGTAAAGATTCTTCTTATAATGCATTCCCGTTTAGTCTAAAACACAATCTCTTCCCCTGAAACAGTGTTTAAGGCGAATACAAAGCTGTTTCATAGTGTGAAAAAGGTAAAGAACAGTTTCAAAGTAAAGATTCTTCTTATAATTCATTCCCTTTTAGTCTAAAACACAATCTCTTGCCCTGAAACAGTGTTTAAGTTGAATAGAAAGCTGTTTCATAGTGTCAAAAAGGTAAAGAACAAAGTTTCAAAGTAAAGATTCTTCTTATAATGCAGTCTCTTTTAGTCTAAAACACAATCTCTTGCCCTGAAACAGTGTTTAAGGTGTATACAAAGCTGTTTCAAAGTGTCAAAAAGGTAAAGAACAGAGTTTCAAAGTAAAGATTCTTCTTATAATGCATTCCCTTTAGTCTAAAACACAATCTCTTGCACTGAAACAGTGTTTAAGGCGAGTACAAAGCTGTTTCACAGTGTGAAAAAGGTAAAGAACAGAGTTTCAAAGTAAAGATTCTTCTTATAATGCATTCCCTTTTAGTCTAAAACACAATCTCTTGCCCTGAAACAGTGTTTAAGGTGAATACAAAGCTGTTTCATAGTGTGAAAAAGGTAAAGAACAGAGTTTCAAAGTAAAGATTCTTCTTATAATGCATTCCCGTTTAGTCTAAAACACAATCTCTTGCCCTGAAACAGTGTTTAAGGCGAATACAAAGCTGTTTCATAGTGTGAAAAAGGTAAAGAACAGTTTCAAAGTAAAGATTCTTCTTATAATTCATTCCCTTTTAGTCTAAAACACAATCTCTTGCCCTGAAACAGTGTTTAAGTTGAATATAAATCTGTTTCATAGTGTGAAAAAGGTAAAGAACAGAGTTTCAAAGTAAAGATTCTTATTATAATGCATTCCCTTTTAGTCTAAAACACAATCTCTTGCCCTGAAACAGTGTTTAAGGCGAGTACAAAGCTGTTTCACAGTGTGAAAAAGGTAAAGAACAGAGTTTCAAAGTAAAGATTCTTCTTATAATGCATTCCCTTTTAGTCTAAAACACAATCTCTTGCCCTGAAACAGTGTTTAAGGTGAATACAAAGCTGTTTCATAGTGTGAAAAAGGTAAAGAACAGAGTTTCAAAGTAAAGATTCTTCTTATAATGCATTCCCGTTTAGTCTAAAACACAATCTCTTGCCCTGAAACAGTGTTTAAGGTAAATACAAAGCTGTTTCATAGTGTTAAAAAGGTAAAGAACAGAGTTTCAAAGTAAAGATTCTTCTTATAATGCATTCCCTTTTAGTCTAAAACACAATCTCTTGCCCTGAAACAGTGTTTAAGGCGAATAGAAAGCTGTTTTGTAGTGTCAAAAAGGTAAAGAACAGAGTTTCAAAGTAAAGATTCTTCTTATAATGCAGTCTCTTTTAGTCTAAAACACAATCTCTTCCCCTGAAACAGTGTTTAAGGCGAATACAAAGCTGTTTCATAGTGTGAAAAAGGTAAAGAACAGTTTCAAAGTAAAGATTCTTCTTATAATTCATTCCCTTTTAGTCTAAAACACAATCTCTTGCCCTGAAACAGTGTTTAAGTTGAATATAAATCTGTTTCATAGTGTGAAAAAGGTAAAGAACAGAGTTTCAAAGTAAAGATTCTTATTATAATGCATTCCCTTTTAGTCTAAAACACAATCTCTTGCCCTGAAACAGTGTTTAAGGTGAACACAAAGCTGTTTAATAGTGTTAAAAAGGTAAAGAACAGAGTTTCAAAGTAAAGATTCTTCTTATAATGCATTCCCTTTTAGTCTAAAACACAATCTCTTGCCCTGAAACAGTGTTTAAGGCGAATAGAAAGCTGTTTTGTAGTGTCAAAAAGGTAAAGAACAGAGTTTCAAAGTAAAGATTCTTCTTATAATGCCGTCTCTTTTAGTCTAAAACACAATCTCTTCCCCTGAAACAGTGTTTAAGGCGAATACAAAGCTGTTTCATAGTGTGAAAAAGGTAAAGAACAGTTTCAAAGTAAAGATTCTTCTTATAATTCATTCCCTTTTAGTCTAAAACACAATCTCTTGCCCTGAAACAGTGTTTAAGTTGAATATAAATCTGTTTCATAGTGTGAAAAAGGTAAAGAACAGAGTTTCAAAGTAAAGATTCTTATTATAATGCATTCCCTTTTAGTCTAAAACACAATCTCTTGCCCTGAAACAGTGTTTAAGGTGAATACAAAGCTGTTTCATAGTGTGAAAAAGGTAAAGAACAGAGTTTCAAAGTAAAGATTCTTCTTATAATGTATTCCCGTTTAGTCTAAAACACAATCTCTTGCCCTGAAACAGTGTTTAAGGTAAATACAAAGCTGTTTCATAGTGTTAAAAAGGTAAAGAACAGAGTTTCAAAGTAAAGATTCTTCTTATAATGCATTCCCTTTTAGTCTAAAACACAATCTCTTGCCCTGAAACAGTGTTTAAGGCGAATAGAAAGCTGTTTTGTAGTGTCAAAAAGGTAAAGAACAGAGTTTCAAAGTAAAGATTCTTCTTATAATGCAGTCTCTTTTAGTCTAAAACACAATCTCTTCCCCTGAAACAGTGTTTAAGGCGAATACAAAGCTGTTTCATAGTGTGAAAAAGGTAAAGAACAGTTTCAAAGTAAAGATTCTTCTTATAATTCATTCCCTTTTAGTCTAAAACACAATCTCTTCCCCTGAAACAGTGTTTAAGGCGAATACAAAGCTGTTTCATAGTGTGAAAAAGGTAAAGAACAGTTTCAAAGTAAAGATTCTTCTTATAATTCATTCCCTTTTAGTCTAAAACACAATCTCTTGCCCTGACACAGTGTTTAAGTTGAATATAAATCTGTTTCATAGTGTGAAAAAGGTAAAGAACAGAGTTTCAAAGTAAAGATTCTTCTTATAATGCTTTCCCGTTTAGTCTAAAACACAATCTCATGCCCTGAAACAGTGTTTAAGGTAAATACAAAGCTGTTTCATAGTGTGAAAAAGGTAAAGAACAGTTTCAAAGTAAATATTCTTCTTATAATGCATTCCCTTTTAGTCTAAAACACAATCTCTTGCCCTGAAACAGTGTTTAAGTTGAATATAAATCTTTCATAGTGTGAAAAAGGTAAAGAACAGAGTTTCAAAGTAAAGATTCTTATTATAATGCATTCCCTTTTAGTCTAAAACACAATCTCTTGCCCTGAAACAGTGTTTAAGGTGAATACAAAGCTGTTTCATAGTGTGAAAAAGGTAAAGAACAGAGTTTCAAAGTAAAGATTCTTCTTATAATGCATTCCCTTTTAGTCTAAAACACAATCTCTTGCCCTGAAACAGTGTTTAAGGCGAATAGAAAGCTGTTTTGTAGTGTCAAAAAGGTAAAGAACAGAGTTTCAAAGTAAAGATTCTTCTTATAATGCAGTCTCTTTTAGTCTAAAACACAATCTCTTCCCCTGAAACAGTGTTTAAGGCGAATACAAAGCTGTTTCATAGTGTGAAAAAGGTAAAGAACAGTTTCAAAGTAAAGATTCTTCTTATAATTCATTCCCTTTTAGTCTAAAACACAATCTCTTGCCCTGAAACAGTGTTTAAGTTGAATATAAATCTGTTTCATAGTGTGAAAAAGGTAAAGAACAGAGTTTCAAAGTAAAGATTCTTATTATAATGCATTCCCTTTTAGTCTAAAACACAATCTCTTGCCCTGAAACAGTGTTTAAGGTGAATACAAAGCTGTTTAATAGTGTTAAAAAGGTAAAGAACAGAGTTTCAAAGTAAAGATTCTTCTTATAATGCATTCCCTTTTAGTCTAAAACACAATCTCTTGCCCTGAAACAGTGTTTAAGGCGAATAGAAAGCTGTTTTGTAGTGTCAAAAAGGTAAAGAACAGAGTTTCAAAGTAAAGATTCTTCTTATAATGCCGTCTCTTTTAGTCTAAAACACAATCTCTTCCCCTGAAACAGTGTTTAAGGCGAATACAAAGCTGTTTCATAGTGTGAAAAAGGTAAAGAACAGTTTCAAAGTAAAGATTCTTCTTATAATTCATTCCCTTTTAGTCTAAAACACAATCTCTTGCCCTGAAACAGTGTTTAAGTTGAATATAAATCTGTTTCATAGTGTGAAAAAGGTAAAGAACAGAGTTTCAAAGTAAAGATTCTTCTTATAATGCATTCCCGTTTAGTCTAAAACACAATCTCTTGCCCTGAAACAGTGTTTAAGGTAAATACAAAGCTGTTTCATAGTGTTAAAAAGGTAAAGAACAGAGTTTCAAAGTAAAGATTCTTCTTATAATGCATTCCCTTTTAGTCTAAAACACAATCTCTTGCCCTGAAACAGTGTTTAAGGCGAATAGAAAGCTGTTTTGTAGTGTCAAAAAGGTAAAGAACAGAGTTTCAAAGTAAAGATTCTTCTTATAATGCAGTCTCTTTTAGTCTAAAACACAATCTCTTCCCCTGAAACAGTGTTTAAGGCGAATACAAAGCTGTTTCATAGTGTGAAAAAGGTAAAGAACAGTTTCAAAGTAAAGATTCTTCTTATAATTCATTCCCTTTTAGTCTAAAACACAATCTCTTCCCCTGAAACAGTGTTTAAGGCGAATACAAAGCTGTTTCATAGTGTGAAAAAGGTAAAGAACAGTTTCAAAGTAAAGATTCTTCTTATAATTCATTCCCTTTTAGTCTAAAACACAATCTCTTGCCCTGACACAGTGTTTAAGTTGAATATAAATCTGTTTCATAGTGTGAAAAAGGTAAAGAACAGAGTTTCAAAGTAAAGATTCTTCTTATAATGCTTTCCCGTTTAGTCTAAAACACAATCTCATGCCCTGAAACAGTGTTTAAGGTAAATACAAAGCTGTTTCATAGTGTGAAAAAGGTAAAGAACAGTTTCAAAGTAAATATTCTTCTTATAATGCATTCCCTTTTAGTCTAAAACACAATCTCTTGCCCTGAAACAGTGTTTAAGTTGAATATAAATCTTTCATAGTGTGAAAAAGGTAAAGAACAGAGTTTCAAAGTAAAGATTCTTATTATAATGCATTCCCTTTTAGTCTAAAACACAATCTCTTGCCCTGAAACAGTGTTTAAGGTGAATACAAAGCTGTTTCATAGTGTGAAAAAGGTAAAGAACAGAGTTTCAAAGTAAAGATTCTTCTTATAATGCATTCCCTTTTAGTCTAAAACACAATCTCTTGCCCTGAAACAGTGTTTAAGGCGAATAGAAAGCTGTTTTGTAGTGTCAAAAAGGTAAAGAACAGAGTTTCAAAGTAAAGATTCTTCTTATAATGCAGTCTCTTTTAGTCTAAAACACAATCTCTTCCCCTGAAACAGTGTTTAAGGCGAATACAAAGCTGTTTCATAGTGTGAAAAAGGTAAAGAACAGTTTCAAAGTAAAGATTCTTCTTATAATTCATTCCCTTTTAGTCTAAAACACAATCTCTTGCCCTGAAACAGTGTTTAAGTTGAATATAAATCTGTTTCATAGTGTGAAAAAGGTAAAGAACAGAGTTTCAAAGTAAAGATTCTTATTATAATGCATTCCCTTTTAGTCTAAAACACAATCTCTTGCCCTGAAACAGTGTTTAAGGTGAATACAAAGCTGTTTAATAGTGTTAAAAAGGTAAAGAACAGAGTTTCAAAGTAAAGATTCTTCTTATAATGCATTCCCTTTTAGTCTAAAACAAAATCTCTTGCCCTGAAACAGTGTTTAAGGCGAATAGAAAGCTGTTTTGTAGTGTCAAAAAGGTAAAGAACAGAGTTTCAAAGTAAAGATTCTTCTTATAATGCCGTCTCTTTTAGTCTAAAACACAATCTCTTCCCCTGAAACAGTGTTTAAGGCGAATACAAAGCTGTTTCATAGTGTGAAAAAGGTAAAGAACAGTTTCAAAGTAAAGATTCTTCTTATAATTCATTCCCTTTTAGTCTAAAACACAATCTCTTGCCCTGAAACAGTGTTTAAGTTGAATATAAATCTGTTTCATAGTGTGAAAAAGGTAAAGAACAGAGTTTCAAAGTAAAGATTCTTATTATAATGCATTCCCTTTTAGTCTAAAACACAATCTCTTGCCCTGAAACAGTGTTTAAGGTGAATACAAAGCTGTTTCATAGTGTGAAAAAGGTAAAGAACAGAGTTTCAAAGTAAAGATTCTTCTTATAATGCATTCCCGTTTAGTCTAAAACACAATCTCTTGCCCTGAAACAGTGTTTAAGGTAAATACAAAGCTGTTTCATAGTGTTAAAAAGGTAAAGAACAGAGTTTCAAAGTAAAGATTCTTCTTATAATGCATTCCCTTTTAGTCTAAAACACAATCTCTTGCCCTGAAACAGTGTTTAAGGCGAATAGAAAGCTGTTTTGTAGTGTCAAAAAGGTAAAGAACAGAGTTTCAAAGTAAAGATTCTTCTTATAATGCAGTCTCTTTTAGTCTAAAACACAATCTCTTCCCCTGAAACAGTGTTTAAGGCGAATACAAAGCTGTTTCATAGTGTGAAAAAGGTAAAGAACAGTTTCAAAGTAAAGATTCTTCTTATAATTCATTCCCTTTTAGTCTAAAACACAATCTCTTCCCCTGAAACAGTGTTTAAGGCGAATACAAAGCTGTTTCATAGTGTGAAAAAGGTAAAGAACAGTTTCAAAGTAAAGATTCTTCTTATAATTCATTCCCTTTTAGTCTAAAACACAATCTCTTGCCCTGACACAGTGTTTAAGTTGAATATAAATCTGTTTCATAGTGTGAAAAAGGTAAAGAACAGAGTTTCAAAGTAAAGATTCTTCTTATAATGCTTTCCCGTTTAGTCTAAAACACAATCTCATGCCCTGAAACAGTGTTTAAGGTAAATACAAAGCTGTTTCATAGTGTGAAAAAGGTAAAGAACAGTTTCAAAGTAAATATTCTTCTTATAATGCATTCCCTTTTAGTCTAAAACACAATCTCTTGCCCTGAAACAGTGTTTAAGTTGAATATAAATCTTTCATAGTGTGAAAAAGGTAAAGAACAGAGTTTCAAAGTAAAGATTCTTATTATAATGCATTCCCTTTTAGTCTAAAACACAATCTCTTGCCCTGAAACAGTGTTTAAGGTGAATACAAAGCTGTTTCATAGTGTGAAAAAGGTAAAGAACACAGTTTCAAAGTAAAGATTCTTCTTATAATGCATTCCCGTTTAATCTAAAACACAATCTCTTGCCCTGAAACAGTGTTTAAGGTAAATACAAAGCTGTTTCATAGTGTTAAAAAGGTAAAGAACAGAGTTTCAAAGTAAAGATTCTTCTTATAATGCATTCCCTTTTAGTCTAAAACACAATCTCTTGCCCTGAAACAGTGTTTAAGGTGAATACAAATCTGTTTCATAGTGTGAAAAAGGTAAAGAACAGTTTCAAAGTAAAGATTCTTCTTATAATGCATTCCCTTTTAGTCTAAAACACAATCTCTTGCCCTGAAACAGTGTTTAAGGTGAATAGAAAGCTGTTTCATAGTGTCAAAAAGGTAAAGAACAAAGTTTCAAAGTAAAGATTCTTCTTATAATGCAGTCTCTTTTAGTCTAAAACACAATCTCTTGCCCTGAAACAGTGTTTAAGGTGTATACAAAGCTGTTTCAAAGTGTCAAAAAGGTAAAGAACAGAGTTTCAAAGTAAAGATTCTTCTTATAATGCATTCCCTTTAGTCTAAAACACAATCTCTTGCACTGAAACAGTGTTTAAGGTGAGTACAAAGCTGTTTCACAGTGTGAAAAAGGTAAAGAACAGAGTTTCAAAGTAAAGATTCTTCTTATAATGCATTCCCTTTTAGTCTAAAACACAATCTCTTGCCCTGAAACAGTGTTTAAGGTGAATACAAAGCTGTTTCATAGTGTGAAAAAGGTAAAGAACAGAGTTTCAAAGTAAAGATTTTTCTTATAATGCATTCCCGTTTAGTCTAAAACACAATCTCTTGCCCTGAAACAGTGTTTAAGGTAAATACAAAGCTGTTTAATAGTGTTAAAAAGGTAAAGAACAGAGTTTCAAAGTAAAGATTCTTCTTATAATGCATTCCCTTTTAGTCTAAAACACAATCTCTTACCCTGAAACAGTGTTTAAGGTGAATACAAAGCTGTTTCATAGTGTGAAAAAGGTAAAGAACAGAGTTACTAAGTAAAGATTCTTCTTATAATGCATTCCCTTTTAGTCTAAAACACAATCTCTTGCCCTGAAACAGTGTTTAAGGCGAATACAAAGCTGTTTCATAGTGTGAAAAAGGTAAAGAACAGAGTTTCAAAGTAAAGATTCTTCTTATAATGCATTCCCGTTTAGTCTAAAACACAATCTCTTGCCCTGAAACAGTGTTTAAGGTAAATACAAAGCTGTTTCATAGTGTGAAAAAGGTAAAGAACAGTTTCAAAGTAAAGATTCTTCTTATAATGCAGTCTCTTTTAGTCTAAAACACAATATCTTCCCCTGAAACAGTGTTTAAGGCGAATACAAAGCTGTTTCATAGTGTGAAAAAGGTAAAGAACAGTTTCAAAGTAAAGATTCTTCTTATAATTCATTCCCTTTTAGTCTAAAACACAATCTCTTGCCCTGAAACAGTGTTTAAGTTGAATATAAATCTGTTTCATAGTGTGAAAAAGGTAAAGAACAGAGTTTCAAAGTAAAGATTCTTCTTATAATGCATTCCCGTTTAGTCTAAAACACAATCTCTTGCCCTGAAACAGTGTTTAAGGTAAATACAAAGCTGTTTCATAGTGTGAAAAAGGTAAAGAACAGTTTCAAAGTAAATATTCTTCTTATAATGCATTCCCTTTTAGTCTAAAACACAATCTCTTGCCCTGAAACAGTGTTTAAGTTGAATACAAAGCTGTTTCATAGTGTGAAAAAGGTAAAGAACAGAGTTTCAAAGTAAAGATTCTTCTTATAATGCATTCCCGTTTAGTCTAAAACACAATCTCTTGCCCTGAAACAGTGTTTAAGGTAAATACAAAGCTGTTTAATAGTGTTAAAAAGGTAAAGAACAGAGTTTCAAAGTAAAGATTCTTCTTATAATGCATTCCCTTTTAGTCTAAAACACAATCTCTTGCCCTGAAACAGTGTTTAAGGCGAATAGAAAGCTGTTTTGTAGTGTCAAAAAGGTAAAGAACAGAGTTTCAAAGTAAAGATTCTTCTTATAATGCAGTCTCTTTTAGTCTAAAACACAATCTCTTCCCCTGAAACAGTGTTTAAGGCGAATACAAAGCTGTTTCATAGTGTGAAAAAGGTAAAGAACAGTTTCAAAGTAAAGATTCTTCTTATAATTCATTCCCTTTTAGTCTAAAACACAATCTCTTGCCCTGAAACAGTGTTTAAGGTGAATAGAAAGCTGTTTCATAGTGTCAAAAAGGTAAAGAACAAAGTTTCAAAGTAAAGATTCTTCTTATAATGCAGTCTCTTTTAGTCTAAAACACAATCTCTTGCCCTGAAACAGTGTTTAAGGTGTATACAAAGCTGTTTCAAAGTGTCAAAAAGGTAAAGAACAGAGTTTCAAAGTAAAGATTCTTCTTATAATGCATTCCCTTTAGTCTAAAACACAATCTCTTGCACTGAAACAGTGTTTAAGGCGAGTACAAAGCTGTTTCACAGTGTGAAAAAGGTAAAGAACAGAGTTTCAAAGTAAAGATTCTTCTTATAATGCATTCCCTTTTAGTCTAAAACACAATCTCTTGCCCTGAAACAGTGTTTAAGGCGAATACAAAGCTGTTTCATAGTGTGAAAAAGGTAAAGAACAGAGTTTCAAAGTAAAGATTCTTCTTATAATGCATTCCCGTTTAGTCTAAAACACAATCTCTTGCCCTGAAACAGTGTTTAAGGTAAATACAAAGCTGTTTCATAGTGTTAAAAAGGTAAAGAACAGAGTTTCAAAGTAAAGATTCTTCTTATAATGCATTCCCTTTTAGTCTAAAACACAATCTCTTGCCCTGAAACAGTGTTTAAGGCGAATAGAAAGCTGTTTTGTAGTGTCAAAAAGGTAAAGAACAGAGTTTCAAAGTAAAGATTCTTCTTATAATGCAGTCTCTTTTAGTCTAAAACACAATCTCTTCCCCTGAAACAGTGTTTAAGGCGAATACAAAGCTGTTTCATAGTGTGAAAAAGGTAAAGAACAGTTTCAAAGTAAAGATTCTTCTTATAATTCATTCCCTTTTAGTCTAAAACACAATCTCTTCCCCTGAAACAGTGTTTAAGGCGAATACAAAGCTGTTTCATAGTGTGAAAAAGGTAAAGAACAGTTTCAAAGTAAAGATTCTTCTTATAATTCATTCCCTTTTAGTCTAAAACACAATCTCTTGCCCTGAAACAGTGTTTAAGTTGAATATAAATCTGTTTCATAGTGTGAAAAAGGTAAAGAACAGAGTTTCAAAGTAAAGATTCTTCTTATAATGCATTCCCGTTTAGTCTAAAACACAATCTCTTCCCCTGAAACAGTGTTTAAGGCGAATACAAAGCTGTTTCATAGTGTGAAAAAGGTAAAGAACAGTTTCAAAGTAAAGATTCTTCTTATAATTCATTCCCTTTTAGTCTAAAACACAATCTCTTGCCCTGAAACAGTGTTTAAGTTGAATATAAATCTGTTTCATAGTGTGAAAAAGGTAAAGAACAGAGTTTCAAAGTAAAGATTCTTATTATAATGCATTCCCTTTTAGTCTAAAACACAATCTCTTGCCCTGAAACAGTGTTTAAGGTGAATACAAAGCTGTTTCATAGTGTGAAAAAGGTAAAGAACAGAGTTTCAAAGTAAAGATTCTTCTTATAATGCATTCCCGTTTAGTCTAAAACACAATCTCTTGCCCTGAAACAGTGTTTAAGGTAAATACAAAGCTGTTTCATAGTGTTAAAAAGGTAAAGAACAGAGTTTCAAAGTAAAGATTTTTCTTATAATGCATTCCCTTTTAGTCTAAAACACAATCTCTTGCCCTGAAACAGTGTTTAAGGCGAATAGAAAGCTGTTTTGTAGTGTCAAAAAGGTAAAGAACAGAGTTTCAAAGTAAAGATTCTTCTTATAATGCAGTCTCTTTTAGTCTAAAACACACTCTCTTCCCCTGAAACAGTGTTTAAGGCGAATACAAAGCTGTTTCATAGTGTGAAAAAGGTAAAGAACAGTTTCAAAGTAAAGATTCTTCTTATAATTCATTCCCTTTTAGTCTAAAACACAATCTCTTCCCCTGAAACAGTGTTTAAGGCGAATACAAAGCTGTTTCATAGTGTGAAAAAGGTAAAGAACAGTTTCAAAGTAAAGATTCTTCTTATAATTCATTCCCTTTTAGTCTAAAACACAATCTCTTGCCCTGAAACAGTGTTTAAGTTGAATATAAATCTGTTTCATAGTGTGAAAAAGGTAAAGAACAGAGTTTCAAAGTAAAGATTCTTCTTATAATGCATTCCCGTTTAGTCTAAAACACAATCTCTTGCCCTGAAACAGTGTTTAAGGTAAATACAAAGCTGTTTCATAGTGTGAAAAAGGTAAAGAACAGTTTCAAAGTAAATATTCTTCTTATAATGCATTCCCTTTTAGTCTAAAACACAATCTCTTGCCCTGAAACAGTGTTTAAGTTGAATATAAATCTGTTTCATAGTGTGAAAAAGGTAAAGAACAGTTTCAAAGTAAAGATTCTTATTATAATGCATTCCCTTTTAGTCTAAAACACAATCTCTTGCCCTGAAACAGTGTTTAAGGTGAATACAAATCTGTTTCATAGTGTGAAAAAGGTAAAGAACAGAGTTTCAAAGTAAAGATTCTTCTTATAATGCATTCCCTTTTAGTCTAAAACACAATCTCTTGCCCTGAAACAGTGTTTAAGGTGAATAGAAAGCTGTTTCATAGTGTCAAAAAGGTAAAGAACAAAGTTTCAAAGTAAAGATTCCTCTTATAATGCAGTCTCTTTTAGTCTAAAACACAATCTCTTGCCCTGAAACAGTGTTTAAGGTGTATACAAAGCTGTTTCAAAGTGTCAAAAAGGTAAAGAACAGAGTTTCAAAGTAAAGATTCTTCTTATAATGCATTCCCGTTTAGTCTAAAACACAATCTCTTGCCCTGAAACAGTGTTTAAGGTAAATACAAAGCTGTTTAATAGTGTTAAAAAGGTAAAGAACAGAGTTTCAAAGTAAAGATTCTTCTTATAATGCATTCCCTTTTAGTCTAAAACACAATCTCTTGCCCTGAAACAGTGTTTAAGGCGAATAGAAAGCTGTTTTGTAGTGTCAAAAAGGTAAAGAACAGAGTTTCAAAGTAAAGATTCTTCTTATAATGCAGTCTCTTTTAGTCTAAAACACAATCTCTTCCCCTGAAAAAGTGTTTAAGGCGAATACAAAGCTGTTTCATAGTGTGAAAAAGGTAAAGAACAGTTTCAAAGTAAAGATTCTTCTTATAATTCATTCCCTTTTAGTCTAAAACACAATCTCTTGCCCTGAAACAGTGTTTAAGTTGAATATAAATCTGTTTCATAGTGTGAAAAAGGTAAAGAACAGAGTTTCAAAGTAAAGATTCTTATTATAATGCATTCCCTTTTAGTCTAAAACACAATCTCTTGCCCTGAAACAGTGTTTAAGGTGAATACAAAGCTGTTTCATAGTGTGAAAAAGGTAAAGAACAGAGTTTCAAAGTAAAGATTCTTCTTATAATGCATTCCCGTTTAGTCTAAAACACAATCTCTTGCCCTGAAACAGTGTTTAAGGTAAATACAAAGCTGTTTCATAGTGTTAAAAAGGTAAAGAACAGAGTTTCAAAGTAAAGATTCTTCTTATAATGCATTCCCTTTTAGTCTAAAACACAATCTCTTGCCCTGAAACAGTGTTTAAGGCGAATAGAAAGCTGTTTTGTAGTGTCAAAAAGGTAAAGAACAGAGTTTCAAAGTAAAGATTCTTCTTATAATGCATTCCCTTTTAGTCTAAAACACAATCTCTTGCCCTGAAACAGTGTTTAAGGTGAATACAAAGCTGTTTCATAGTGTGAAAAAGGTAAAGAACAGAGTTTCAAAGTAAAGATTCTTCTTATAATGCATTCCCGTTTAGTCTAAAACACAATCTCTTGCCCTGAAACAGTGTTTAAGGTAAATACAAAGCTGTTTCATAGTGTCAAAAAGGTAAAGAACAAAATTTCAAAGTAAAGATTCTTCTTATAATGCAGTCTCTTTTAGTCTAAAACACAATCTCTTGCCCTGAAACAGTGTTTAAGGTGTATACAAAGCTGTTTCAAAGTGTCAAAAAGGTAAAGAACAGAGTTTCAAAGTAAAGATTCTTCTTATAATGCATTCCCTTTTAGTCTAAAACACAATCTCTTGCCCTGAAACAGTGTTTAAGGCGAATAGAAAGCTGTTTTGTAGTGTCAAAAAGGTAAAGAACAGAGTTTCAAAGTAAAGATTCTTCTTATAATGCAGTCTCTTTTAGTCTAAAACACAATCTCTTCCCCTGAAACAGTGTTTAAGGCGAATACAAAGCTGTTTCATAGTGTGAAAAAGGTAAAGAACAGTTTCAAAGTAAAGATTCTTCTTATAATTCATTCCCTTTTAGTCTAAAACACAATCTCTTGCCCTGAAACAGTGTTTAAGTTGAATATAAATCTGTTTCATAGTGTGAAAAAGGTAAAGAACAGAGTTTCAAAGTAAAGATTCTTATTATAATGCATTCCCTTTTAGTCTAAAACACAATCTCTTGCCCTGAAACAGTGTTTAAGGTGAATACAAAGCTGTTTCATAGTGTGAAAAAGGTAAAGAACAGAGTTTCAAAGTAAAGATTCTTCTTATAATGCATTCCCATTTTGTCTAAAACACAATCTCTTGCCCTGAAACAGTGTTTAAGGTAAATACAAAGCTGTTTCATAGTGTTAAAAAGGTAAAGAACAGAGTTTCAAAGTAAAGATTCTTCTTATAATGCATTCCCTTTTAGTCTAAAACACAATCTCTTGCCCTGAAACAGTTTTTAAGGCGAATAGAAAGCTGTTTTGTAGTGTCAAAAAGGTAAAGAACAGAGTTTCAAAGTAAATATTCTTCTTATAATGCAGTCTCTTTTAGTCTAAAACACAATCTCTTCCCCTGAAACAGTGTTTAAGGCGAATACAAAGCTGTTTCATAGTGTGAAAAAGGTAAAGAACAGTTTCAAAGTAAAGATTCTTCTTATAATTCATTCCCTTTTAGTCTAAAACACAATCTCTTGCCCTGAAACAGTGTTTAAGTTGAATATAAATCTGTTTCATAGTGTGAAAAAGGTAAAGAACAGAGTTTCAAAGTAAAGATTCTTATTATAATGCATTCCCTTTTAGTCTAAAACACAATCTCTTGCCCTGAAACAGTGTTTAAGGTGAATACAAAGCTGTTTCATAGTGTGAAAAAGGTAAAGAACAGAGTTTCAAAGTAAAGATTCTTCTTATAATGCATTCCCGTTTAGTCTAAAACACAATCTCTTGCCCTGAAACAGTGTTTAAGGTAAATACAAAGCTGTTTCATAGTGTTAAAAAGGTAAAGAACAGAGTTTCAAAGTAAAGATTCTTCTTATAATGCAGTCTCTTTTAGTCTAAAACACAATCTCTTCCCCTGAAACAGTGTTTAAGGCGAATACAAAGCTGTTTCATAGTGTGAAAAAGGTAAAGAACAGTTTCAAAGTAAAGATTCTTCTTATAATTCATTCCCTTTTAGTCTAAAACACAATCTCTTGCCCTGAAACAGTGTTTAAGTTGAATATAAATCTGTTTCATAGTGTGAAAAAGGTAAAGAACAGAGTTTCAAAGTAAAGATTCTTCTTATAATGCATTCCCGTTTAGTCTAAAACACAATCTCTTGCCCTGAAACAGTGTTTAAGGTAAATACAAAGCTGTTTCATAGTGTGAAAAAGGTAAAGAACAGAGTTTCAAAGTAAAGATTCTTCTTATAATGCATTCCCGTTTAATCTAAAACACAATCTCTTGCCCTGAAACAGTGTTTAAGGTAAATACAAAGCTGTTTCATAGTGTTAAAAAGGTAAAGAACAGAGTTTCAAAGTAAAGATTCTTCTTATAATGCATTCCCTTTTAGTCTAAAAAACAATCTCTTGCCCTGAAACAGTGTTTAAGGTGAATACAAATCTGTTTCATAGTGTGAAAAAGGTAAAGAACAGAGTTTCAAAGTAAAGATTCTTCTTATAATGCATTCCCTTTTAGTCTAAAACACAATCTCTTGCCCTGAAACAGTGTTTAAGGTGAATAGAAAGCTGTTTCATAGTGTCAAAAAGGTAAAGAACAAAGTTTCAAAGTAAAGATTCTTCTTATAATGCATTCCCTTTTAGTCTAAAACACAATCTCTTGCCCTGAAACAGTGTTTAAGGTGAATACAAATCTGTTTCATAGTGTGAAAAAGGTAAAGAACAGAGTTTCAAAGTAAAGATTCTTCTTATAATGCATTCCCTTTTAGTCTAAAACACAATCTCTTGCCCTGAAACAGTGTTTAAGGTGAATAGAAAGCTGTTTCATAGTGTCAAAAAGGTAAAGAACAAAGTTTCAAAGTAAAGATTCTTCTTATAATGCAGTCTCTTTTAGTCTAAAACACAATCTCTTGCCCTGAAACAGTGTTTAAGGTGTATACAAAGCTGTTTCAAAGTGTCAAAAAGGTAAAGAACAGAGTTTCAAAGTAAAGATTCTTCTTATAATGCATTCCCTTTAGTCTAAAACACAATCTCTTGCACTGAAACAGTGTTTAAGGCGAGTACAAAGCTGTTTCACAGTGTGAAAAAGGTAAAGAACAGAGTTTCAAAGTAAAGATTCTTCTTATAATGCATTCCCTTTTAGTCTAAAACACAATCTCTTGCCCTGAAACAGTGTTTAAGGTGAATACAAAGCTGTTTCATAGTGTGAAAAAGGTAAAGAACAGAGTTTCAAAGTAAAGATTCTTCTTATAATGCATTCCCGTTTAGTCTAAAACACAATCTCTTGCCCTGAAACAGTGTTTAAGGTAAATACAAAGCTATTTAATAGTGTTAAAAAGGTAAAGAACAGAGTTTCAAAGTAAAGATTCTTCTTATAATGCATTCCCTTTTAGTCTAAAACACAATCTCTTGCCCTGAAACACTGTTTAAGGCGAATAGAAAGCTGTTTTGTAGTGTCAAAAAGGTAAAGAACAGAGTTTCAAAGTAAAGATTCTTCTTATAATGCAGTCTCTTTTAGTCTAAAACACAATCTCTTCCCCTGAAACAGTGTTTAAGGCGAATACAAAGCTGTTTCATAGTGTGAAAAAGGTAAAGAACAGTTTCAAAGTAAAGATTCTTCTTATAATTCATTCCCTTTTAGTCTAAAACACAATCTCTTGCCCTGAAACAGTGTTTAAGTTGAATATAAATCTGTTTCATAGTGTGAAAAAGGTAAAGAACAGAGTTTCAAAGTAAAGATTCTTATTATAATGCATTCCCTTTTAGTCTAAAACACAATCTCTTGCCCTGAAACAGTGTTTAAGGTGAATACAAAGCTGTTTCATAGTGTGAAAAAGGTAAAGAACAGAGTTACTAAGTAAAGATTCTTCTTATAATGCATTCCCTTTTAGTCTAAAACACAATCTCTTGCCCTGAAACAGTGTTTAAGGCGAATACAAAGCTGTTTCATAGTGTGAAAAAGGTAAAGAACAGAGTTTCAAAGTAAAGATTCTTCTTATAATGCATTCCCGTTTAGTCTAAAACACAATCTCTTGCCCTGAAACAGTGTTTAAGGTAAATACAAAGCTGTTTCATAGTGTGAAAAAGGTAAAGAACAGTTTCAAAGTAAAGATTCTTCTTATAATGCATTCCCTTTTAGTCTAAAACACAATCTCTTGCCCTGAAACAGTGTTTAAGTTGAATATAAATCTGTTTCATAGTGTGAAAAAGGTAAAGAACAGAGTTTCAAAGTAAAGATTCTGATTATAATGCATTCCCTTTTAGTCTAAAACACAATCTCTTGCCCTGAAACAGTGTTTAAGGTGAATACAAAGCTGTTTCATAGTGTGAAAAAGGTAAAGAACAGAGTTTCAAAGTAAAGATTCTTCTTATAATGCATTCCCGTTTAATCTAAAACACAGTCTCTTGCCCTGAAACAGTGTTTAAGGTAAATACAAAGCTGTTTCATAGTGTTAAAAAGGTAAAGAACAGAGTTTCAAAGTAAAGATTCTTCTTATAATGCATTCCCTTTTAGTCTAAAACACAATCTCTTGCCCTGAAACAGTGTTTAAGTTGAATATAAATCTGTTTCATAGTGTGAAAAAGGTAAAGAACAGAGTTTCAAAGTAAAGATTCTTATTATAATGCATTCCCTTTTAGTCTAAAACACAATCTCTTGCCCTGAAACAGTGTTTAAGGCGAATAGAAAGCTGTTTTGTAGTGTCAAAAAGGTAAAGAACAGAGTTTCAAAGTAAATATTCTTCTTATAATGCAGTCTCTTTTAGTCTAAAACACAATCTCTTCCCCTGAAACAGTGTTTAAGGCGAATACAAAGCTGTTTCATAGTGTGAAAAAGGTAAAGAACAGTTTCAAAGTAAAGATTCTTCTTATAATTCATTCCCTTTTAGTCTAAAACACAATCTCTTGCCCTGAAACAGTGTTTAAGTTGAATATAAATCTGTTTCATAGTGTGAAAAAGGTAAAGAACAGAGTTTCAAAGTAAAGATTCTTATTATAATGCATTCCCTTTTAGTCTAAAACACAATCTCTTGCCCTGAAACAGTGTTTAAGGTGAATACAAAGCTGTTTCATAGTGTGAAAAAGGTAAAGAACAGAGTTTCAAAGTAAAGATTCTTCTTATAATGCATTCCCGTTTAGTCTAAAACACAATCTCTTGCCCTGAAACAGTGTTTAAGGTAAATACAAAGCTGTTTCATAGTGTTAAAAAGGTAAAGAACAGAGTTTCAAAGTAAAGACTCTTCTTATAATGCAGTCTCTTTTAGTCTAAAACACAATCTCTTCCCCTGAAACAGTGTTTAAGGCGAATACAAAGCTGTTTCATAGTGTGAAAAAGGTAAAGAACAGTTTCAAAGTAAAGATTCTTCTTATAATTCATTCCCTTTTAGTCTAAAACACAATCTCTTGCCCTGAAACAGTGTTTAAGTTGAATATAAATCTGTTTCATAGTGTGAAAAAGGTAAAGAACAGAGTTTCAAAGTAAAGATTCTTCTTATAATGCATTCCCGTTTAGTCTAAAACACAATCTCTTGCCCTGAAACAGTGTTTAAGGTAAATACAAAGCTGTTTCATAGTGTGAAAAAGGTAAAGAACAGAGTTTCAAAGTAAAGATTCTTTTTATAATGCATTCCCGTTTAATCTAAAACACAATCTCTTGCCCTGAAACAGTGTTTAAGGTAAATACAAAGCTGTTTCATAGTGTTAAAAAGGTAAAGAACAGAGTTTCAAAGTAAAGATTCTTCTTATAATGCATTCCCTTTTAGTCTAAAAAACAATCTCTTGCCCTGAAACAGTGTTTAAGGTGAATACAAATCTGTTTCATAGTGTGAAAAAGGTAAAGAACAGAGTTTCAAAGTAAAGATTCTTCTTATAATGCATTCCCTTTTAGTCTAAAACACAATCTCTTGCCCTGAAACAGTGTTTAAGGTGAATAGAAAGCTGTTTCATAGTGTTAAAAAGGTAAAGAACAGAGTTTCAAAGTAAAGATTCTTCTTATAATGCATTCCCTTTTAGTCTAAAACACAATCTCTTGCCCTGAAACAGTGTTTAAGGTGAATACAAATCTGTTTCATAGTGTGAAAAAGGTAAAGAACAGAGTTTCAAAGTAAAGATTCTTCTTATAATGCATTCCCTTTTAGTCTAAAACACAATCTCTTGCCCTGAAACAGTGTTTAAGGTGAATAGAAAGCTGTTTCATAGTGTCAAAAAGGTAAAGAACAAAGTTTCAAAGTAAAGATTCTTCTTATAATGCAGTCTCTTTTAGTCTAAAACACAATCTCTTGCCCTGAAACAGTGTTTAAGGTGTATACAAAGCTGTTTCAAAGTGTCAAAAAGGTAAAGAACAGAGTTTCAAAGTAAAGATTCTTCTTATAATGCATTCCCTTTAGTCTAAAACACAATCTCTTGCACTGAAACAGTGTTTAAGGCGAGTACAAAGCTGTTTCACAGTGTGAAAAAGGTAAAGAACAGAGTTTCAAAGTAAAGATTCTTCTTATAATGCATTCCCTTTTAGTCTAAAACACAATCTCTTGCCCTGAAACAGTGTTTAAGGTGAATACAAAGCTGTTTCATAGTGTGAAAAAGGTAAAGAACAGAGTTTCAAAGTAAAGATTCTTCTTATAATGCATTCCCGTTTAGTCTAAAACACAATCTCTTGCCCTGAAACAGTGTTTAAGGTAAATACAAAGCTGTTTAATAGTGTTAAAAAGGTAAAGAACAGAGTTTCAAAGTAAAGATTCTTCTTATAATGCATTCCCTTTTAGTCTAAAACACAATCTCTTGCCCTGAAACACTGTTTAAGGCGAATAGAAAGCTGTTTTGTAGTGTCAAAAAGGTAAAGAACAGAGTTTCAAAGTAAAGATTCTTCTTATAATGCAGTCTCTTTTAGTCTAAAACACAATCTCTTCCCCTGAAACAGTGTTTAAGGCGAATACAAAGCTGTTTCATAGTGTGAAAAAGGTAAAGAACAGTTTCAAAGTAAAGATTCTTCTTATAATTCATTCCCTTTTAGTCTAAAACACAATCTCTTGCCCTGAAACAGTGTTTAAGTTGAATATAAATCTGTTTCATAGTGTGAAAAAGGTAAAGAACAGAGTTTCAAAGTAAAGATTCTTATTATAATGCATTCCCTTTTAGTCTAAAACACAATCTCTTGCCCTGAAACAGTGTTTAAGGTGAATACAAAGCTGTTTCATAGTGTGAAAAAGGTAAAGAACAGAGTTACTAAGTAAAGATTCTTCTTATAATGCATTCCCTTTTAGTCTAAAACACAATCTCTTGCCCTGAAACAGTGTTTAAGGCGAATACAAAGCTGTTTCATAGTGTGAAAAAGGTAAAGAACAGAGTTTCAAAGTAAAGATTCTTCTTATAATGCATTCCCGTTTAGTCTAAAACACAATCTCTTGCCCTGAAACAGTGTTTAAGGTAAATACAAAGCTGTTTCATAGTGTGAAAAAGGTAAAGAACAGTTTCAAAGTAAAGATTCTTCTTATAATGCATTCCCTTTTAGTCTAAAACACAATCTCTTGCCCTGAAACAGTGTTTAAGGTGAATAGAAAGCTGTTTCATAGTGTCAAAAAGGTAAAGAACAAAGTTTCAAAGTAAAGATTCTTCTTATAATGCATTCCCTTTTAGTCTAAAACACAATCTCTTGCCCTGAAACAGTGTTTAAGGTGAATACAAATCTGTTTCATAGTGTGAAAAAGGTAAAGAACAGAGTTTCAAAGTAAAGATTCTTCTTATAATGCATTCCCTTTTAGTCTAAAACACAATCTCTTGCCCTGAAACAGTGTTTAAGGTGAATAGAAAGCTGTTTCATAGTGTCAAAAAGGTAAAGAACAAAGTTTCAAAGTAAAGATTCTTCTTATAATGCAGTCTCTTTTAGTCTAAAACACAATCTCTTGCCCTGAAACAGTGTTTAAGGTGTATACAAAGCTGTTTCAAAGTGTCAAAAAGGTAAAGAACAGAGTTTCAAAGTAAAGATTCTTCTTATAATGCATTCCCTTTAGTCTAAAACACAATCTCTTGCACTGAAACAGTGTTTAAGGCGAGTACAAAGCTGTTTCACAGTGTGAAAAAGGTAAAGAACAGAGTTTCAAAGTAAAGATTCTTCTTATAATGCATTCCCTTTTAGTCTAAAACACAATCTCTTGCCCTGAAACAGTGTTTAAGGTGAATACAAAGCTGTTTCATAGTGTGAAAAAGGTAAAGAACAGAGTTTCAAAGTAAAGATTCTTCTTATAATGCATTCCCGTTTAGTCTAAAACACAATCTCTTGCCCTGAAACAGTGTTTAAGGTAAATACAAAGCTATTTAATAGTGTTAAAAAGGTAAAGAACAGAGTTTCAAAGTAAAGATTCTTCTTATAATGCATTCCCTTTTAGTCTAAAACACAATCTCTTGCCCTGAAACACTGTTTAAGGCGAATAGAAAGCTGTTTTGTAGTGTCAAAAAGGTAAAGAACAGAGTTTCAAAGTAAAGATTCTTCTTATAATGCAGTCTCTTTTAGTCTAAAACACAATCTCTTCCCCTGAAACAGTGTTTAAGGCGAATACAAAGCTGTTTCATAGTGTGAAAAAGGTAAAGAACAGTTTCAAAGTAAAGATTCTTCTTATAATTCATTCCCTTTTAGTCTAAAACACAATCTCTTGCCCTGAAACAGTGTTTAAGTTGAATATAAATCTGTTTCATAGTGTGAAAAAGGTAAAGAACAGAGTTTCAAAGTAAAGATTCTTATTATAATGCATTCCCTTTTAGTCTAAAACACAATCTCTTGCCCTGAAACAGTGTTTAAGGTGAATACAAAGCTGTTTCATAGTGTGAAAAAGGTAAAGAACAGAGTTACTAAGTAAAGATTCTTCTTATAATGCATTCCCTTTTAGTCTAAAACACAATCTCTTGCCCTGAAACAGTGTTTAAGGCGAATACAAAGCTGTTTCATAGTGTGAAAAAGGTAAAGAACAGAGTTTCAAAGTAAAGATTCTTCTTATAATGCATTCCCGTTTAGTCTAAAACACAATCTCTTGCCCTGAAACAGTGTTTAAGGTAAATACAAAGCTGTTTCATAGTGTGAAAAAGGTAAAGAACAGTTTCAAAGTAAAGATTCTTCTTATAATGCATTCCCTTTTAGTCTAAAACACAATCTCTTGCCCTGAAACAGTGTTTAAGTTGAATATAAATCTGTTTCATAGTGTGAAAAAGGTAAAGAACAGAGTTTCAAAGTAAAGATTCTGATTATAATGCATTCCCTTTTAGTCTAAAACACAATCTCTTGCCCTGAAACAGTGTTTAAGGTGAATACAAAGCTGTTTCATAGTGTGAAAAAGGTAAAGAACAGAGTTTCAAAGTAAAGATTCTTCTTATAATGCATTCCCGTTTAATCTAAAACACAGTCTCTTGCCCTGAAACAGTGTTTAAGGTAAATACAAAGCTGTTTCATAGTGTTAAAAAGGTAAAGAACAGAGTTTCAAAGTAAAGATTCTTCTTATAATGCATTCCCTTTTAGTCTAAAACACAATCTCTTGCCCTGAAACAGTGTTTAAGTTGAATATAAATCTGTTTCATAGTGTGAAAAAGGTAAAGAACAGAGTTTCAAAGTAAAGATTCTTATTATAATGCATTCCCTTTTAGTCTAAAACACAATCTCTTGCCCTGAAACAGTGTTTAAGGCGAATAGAAAGCTGTTTTGTAGTGTCAAAAAGGTAAAGAACAGAGTTTCAAAGTAAATATTCTTCTTATAATGCAGTCTCTTTTAGTCTAAAACACAATCTCTTCCCCTGAAACAGTGTTTAAGGCGAATACAAAGCTGTTTCATAGTGTGAAAAAGGTAAAGAACAGTTTCAAAGTAAAGATTCTTCTTATAATTCATTCCCTTTTAGTCTAAAACACAATCTCTTGCCCTGAAACAGTGTTTAAGTTGAATATAAATCTGTTTCATAGTGTGAAAAAGGTAAAGAACAGAGTTTCAAAGTAAAGATTCTTATTATAATGCATTCCCTTTTAGTCTAAAACACAATCTCTTGCCCTGAAACAGTGTTTAAGGTGAATACAAAGCTGTTTCATAGTGTGAAAAAGGTAAAGAACAGAGTTTCAAAGTAAAGATTCTTCTTATAATGCATTCCCGTTTAGTCTAAAACACAATCTCTTGCCCTGAAACAGTGTTTAAGGTAAATACAAAGCTGTTTCATAGTGTTAAAAAGGTAAAGAACAGAGTTTCAAAGTAAAGACTCTTCTTATAATGCAGTCTCTTTTAGTCTAAAACACAATCTCTTCCCCTGAAACAGTGTTTAAGGCGAATACAAAGCTGTTTCATAGTGTGAAAAAGGTAAAGAACAGTTTCAAAGTAAAGATTCTTCTTATAATTCATTCCCTTTTAGTCTAAAACACAATCTCTTGCCCTGAAACAGTGTTTAAGTTGAATATAAATCTGTTTCATAGTGTGAAAAAGGTAAAGAACAGAGTTTCAAAGTAAAGATTCTTCTTATAATGCATTCCCGTTTAGTCTAAAACACAATCTCTTGCCCTGAAACAGTGTTTAAGGTAAATACAAAGCTGTTTCATAGTGTGAAAAAGGTAAAGAACAGAGTTTCAAAGTAAAGATTCTTTTTATAATGCATTCCCGTTTAATCTAAAACACAATCTCTTGCCCTGAAACAGTGTTTAAGGTAAATACAAAGCTGTTTCATAGTGTTAAAAAGGTAAAGAACAGAGTTTCAAAGTAAAGATTCTTCTTATAATGCATTCCCTTTTAGTCTAAAAAACAATCTCTTGCCCTGAAACAGTGTTTAAGGTGAATACAAATCTGTTTCATAGTGTGAAAAAGGTAAAGAACAGAGTTTCAAAGTAAAGATTCTTCTTATAATGCATTCCCTTTTAGTCTAAAACACAATCTCTTGCCCTGAAACAGTGTTTAAGGTGAATAGAAAGCTGTTTCATAGTGTTAAAAAGGTAAAGAACAGAGTTTCAAAGTAAAGATTCTTCTTATAATGCATTCCCTTTTAGTCTAAAACACAATCTCTTGCCCTGAAACAGTGTTTAAGGTGAATACAAATCTGTTTCATAGTGTGAAAAAGGTAAAGAACAGAGTTTCAAAGTAAAGATTCTTCTTATAATGCATTCCCTTTTAGTCTAAAACACAATCTCTTGCCCTGAAACAGTGTTTAAGGTGAATAGAAAGCTGTTTCATAGTGTCAAAAAGGTAAAGAACAAAGTTTCAAAGTAAAGATTCTTCTTATAATGCAGTCTCTTTTAGTCTAAAACACAATCTCTTGCCCTGAAACAGTGTTTAAGGTGTATACAAAGCTGTTTCAAAGTGTCAAAAAGGTAAAGAACAGAGTTTCAAAGTAAAGATTCTTCTTATAATGCATTCCCTTTAGTCTAAAACACAATCTCTTGCACTGAAACAGTGTTTAAGGCGAGTACAAAGCTGTTTCACAGTGTGAAAAAGGTAAAGAACAGAGTTTCAAAGTAAAGATTCTTCTTATAATGCATTCCCTTTTAGTCTAAAACACAATCTCTTGCCCTGAAACAGTGTTTAAGGTGAATACAAAGCTGTTTCATAGTGTGAAAAAGGTAAAGAACAGAGTTTCAAAGTAAAGATTCTTCTTATAATGCATTCCCGTTTAGTCTAAAACACAATCTCTTGCCCTGAAACAGTGTTTAAGGTAAATACAAAGCTGTTTAATAGTGTTAAAAAGGTAAAGAACAGAGTTTCAAAGTAAAGATTCTTCTTATAATGCATTCCCTTTTAGTCTAAAACACAATCTCTTGCCCTGAAACACTGTTTAAGGCGAATAGAAAGCTGTTTTGTAGTGTCAAAAAGGTAAAGAACAGAGTTTCAAAGTAAAGATTCTTCTTATAATGCAGTCTCTTTTAGTCTAAAACACAATCTCTTCCCCTGAAACAGTGTTTAAGGCGAATACAAAGCTGTTTCATAGTGTGAAAAAGGTAAAGAACAGTTTCAAAGTAAAGATTCTTCTTATAATTCATTCCCTTTTAGTCTAAAACACAATCTCTTGCCCTGAAACAGTGTTTAAGTTGAATATAAATCTGTTTCATAGTGTGAAAAAGGTAAAGAACAGAGTTTCAAAGTAAAGATTCTTATTATAATGCATTCCCTTTTAGTCTAAAACACAATCTCTTGCCCTGAAACAGTGTTTAAGGTGAATACAAAGCTGTTTCATAGTGTGAAAAAGGTAAAGAACAGAGTTACTAAGTAAAGATTCTTCTTATAATGCATTCCCTTTTAGTCTAAAACACAATCTCTTGCCCTGAAACAGTGTTTAAGGCGAATACAAAGCTGTTTCATAGTGTGAAAAAGGTAAAGAACAGAGTTTCAAAGTAAAGATTCTTCTTATAATGCATTCCCGTTTAGTCTAAAACACAATCTCTTGCCCTGAAACAGTGTTTAAGGTAAATACAAAGCTGTTTCATAGTGTGAAAAAGGTAAAGAACAGTTTCAAAGTAAAGATTCTTCTTATAATGCATTCCCTTTTAGTCTAAAACACAATCTCTTGCCCTGAAACAGTGTTTAAGTTGAATATAAATCTGTTTCATAGTGTGAAAAAGGTAAAGAACAGAGTTTCAAAGTAAAGATTCTGATTATAATGCATTCCCTTTTAGTCTAAAACACAATCTCTTGCCCTGAAACAGTGTTTAAGGTGAATACAAAGCTGTTTCATAGTGTGAAAAAGGTAAAGAACAGAGTTTCAAAGTAAAGATTCTTCTTATAATGCATTCCCGTTTAATCTAAAACACAGTCTCTTGCCCTGAAACAGTGTTTAAGGTAAATACAAAGCTGTTTCATAGTGTTAAAAAGGTAAAGAACAGAGTTTCAAAGTAAATATTCTTCTTATAATGCAGTCTCTTTTAGTCTAAAACACAATCTCTTCCCCTGAAACAGTGTTTAAGGCGAATACAAAGCTGTTTCATAGTGTGAAAAAGGTAAAGAACAGTTTCAAAGTAAAGATTCTTCTTATAATTCATTCCCTTTTAGTCTAAAACACAATCTCTTGCCCTGAAACAGTGTTTAAGTTGAATATAAATCTGTTTCATAGTGTGAAAAAGGTAAAGAACAGAGTTTCAAAGTAAAGATTCTTATTATAATGCATTCCCTTTTAGTCTAAAACACAATCTCTTGCCCTGAAACAGTGTTTAAGGTGAATACAAAGCTGTTTCATAGTGTGAAAAAGGTAAAGAACAGAGTTTCAAAGTAAAGATTCTTCTTATAATGCATTCCCGTTTAGTCTAAAACACAATCTCTTGCCCTGAAACAGTGTTTAAGGTAAATACAAAGCTGTTTCATAGTGTTAAAAAGGTAAAGAACAGAGTTTCAAAGTAAAGATTCTGATTATAATGCATTCCCTTTTAGTCTAAAACACAATCTCTTGCCCTGAAACAGTGTTTAAGGTGAATACAAAGCTGTTTCATAGTGTGAAAAAGGTAAAGAACAGAGTTTCAAAGTAAAGATTCTTCTTATAATGCATTCCCGTTTAATCTAAAACACAGTCTCTTGCCCTGAAACAGTGTTTAAGGTAAATACAAAGCTGTTTCATAGTGTTAAAAAGGTAAAGAACAGAGTTTCAAAGTAAATATTCTTCTTATAATGCAGTCTCTTTTAGTCTAAAACACAATCTCTTCCCCTGAAACAGTGTTTAAGGCGAGTACAAAGCTGTTTCACAGTGTGAAAAAGGTAAAGAACAGAGTTTCAAAGTAAAGATTCTTCTTATAATGCATTCCCTTTAGTCTAAAACACAATCTCTTGCACTGAAACAGTGTTTAAGGCGAGTACAAAGCTGTTTCACAGTGTGAAAAAGGTAAAGAACAGAGTTTCAAAGTAAAGATTCTTCTTATAATGCATTCCCTTTTAGTCTAAAACACAATCTCTTGCCCTGAAACAGTGTTTAAGGTGAATACAAAGCTGTTTCATAGTGTGAAAAAGGTAAAGAACAGAGTTTCAAAGTAAAGATTCTTCTTATAATGCATTCCCGTTTAGTCTAAAACACAATCTCTTGCCCTGAAACAGTGTTTAAGGTAAATACAAAGCTGTTTAATAGTGTTAAAAAGGTAAAGAACAGAGTTTCAAAGTAAAGATTCTTCTTATAATGCATTCCCTTTTAGTCTAAAACACAATCTCTTGCCCTGAAACACTGTTTAAGGCGAATAGAAAGCTGTTTTGTAGTGTCAAAAAGGTAAAGAACAGAGTTTCAAAGTAAAGATTCTTCTTATAATGCAGTCTCTTTTAGTCTAAAACACAATCTCTTCCCCTGAAACAGTGTTTAAGGCGAATACAAAGCTGTTTCATAGTGTGAAAAAGGTAAAGAACAGTTTCAAAGTAAAGATTCTTCTTATAATTCATTCCCTTTTAGTCTAAAACACAATCTCTTGCCCTGAAACAGTGTTTAAGTTGAATATAAATCTGTTTCATAGTGTGAAAAAGGTAAAGAACAGAGTTTCAAAGTAAAGATTCTTATTATAATGCATTCCCTTTTAGTCTAAAACACAATCTCTTGCCCTGAAACAGTGTTTAAGGTGAATACAAAGCTGTTTCATAGTGTGAAAAAGGTAAAGAACAGAGTTACTAAGTAAAGATTCTTCTTATAATGCATTCCCTTTTAGTCTAAAACACAATCTCTTGCCCTGAAACAGTGTTTAAGGCGAATACAAAGCTGTTTCATAGTGTGAAAAAGGTAAAGAACAGAGTTTCAAAGTAAAGATTCTTCTTATAATGCATTCCCGTTTAGTCTAAAACACAATCTCTTGCCCTGAAACAGTGTTTAAGGTAAATACAAAGCTGTTTCATAGTGTGAAAAAGGTAAAGAACAGTTTCAAAGTAAAGATTCTTCTTATAATGCATTCCCTTTTAGTCTAAAACACAATCTCTTGCCCTGAAACAGTGTTTAAGTTGAATATAAATCTGTTTCATAGTGTGAAAAAGGTAAAGAACAGAGTTTCAAAGTAAAGATTCTGATTATAATGCATTCCCTTTTAGTCTAAAACACAATCTCTTGCCCTGAAACAGTGTTTAAGGTGAATACAAAGCTGTTTCATAGTGTGAAAAAGGTAAAGAACAGAGTTTCAAAGTAAAGATTCTTCTTATAATGCATTCCCGTTTAATCTAAAACACAGTCTCTTGCCCTGAAACAGTGTTTAAGGTAAATACAAAGCTGTTTCATAGTGTTAAAAAGGTAAAGAACAGAGTTTCAAAGTAAATATTCTTCTTATAATGCAGTCTCTTTTAGTCTAAAACACAATCTCTTCCCCTGAAACAGTGTTTAAGGCGAATACAAAGCTGTTTCATAGTGTGAAAAAGGTAAAGAACAGTTTCAAAGTAAAGATTCTTCTTATAATTCATTCCCTTTTAGTCTAAAACACAATCTCTTGCCCTGAAACAGTGTTTAAGTTGAATATAAATCTGTTTCATAGTGTGAAAAAGGTAAAGAACAGAGTTTCAAAGTAAAGATTCTTATTATAATGCATTCCCTTTTAGTCTAAAACACAATCTCTTGCCCTGAAACAGTGTTTAAGGTGAATACAAAGCTGTTTCATAGTGTGAAAAAGGTAAAGAACAGAGTTTCAAAGTAAAGATTCTTCTTATAATGCATTCCCGTTTAGTCTAAAACACAATCTCTTGCCCTGAAACAGTGTTTAATGTAAATACAAAGCTGTTTCATAGTGTTAAAAAGGTAAAGAACAGAGTTTCAAAGTAAAGATTCTGATTATAATGCATTCCCTTTTAGTCTAAAACACAATCTCTTGCCCTGAAACAGTGTTTAAGGTGAATACAAAGCTGTTTCATAGTGTGAAAAAGGTAAAGAACAGAGTTTCAAAGTAAAGATTCTTCTTATAATGCATTCCCGTTTAATCTAAAACACAGTCTCTTGCCCTGAAACAGTGTTTAAGGTAAATACAAAGCTGTTTCATAGTGTTAAAAAGGTAAAGAACAGAGTTTCAAAGTAAATATTCTTCTTATAATGCAGTCTCTTTTAGTCTAAAACACAATCTCTTCCCCTGAAACAGTGTTTAAGGCGAATACAAAGCTGTTTCATAGTGTGAAAAAGGTAAAGAACAGTTTCAAAGTAAAGATTCTTCTTATAATTCATTCCCTTTTAGTCTAAAACACAATCTCTTGCCCTGAAACAGTGTTTAAGTTGAATATAAATCTGTTTCATAGTGTGAAAAAGGTAAAGAACAGAGTTTCAAAGTAAAGATTCTTATTATAATGCATTCCCTTTTAGTCTAAAACACAATCTCTTGCCCTGAAACAGTGTTTAAGGTGAATACAAAGCTGTTTCATAGTGTGAAAAAGGTAAAGAACAGAGTTTCAAAGTAAAGATTCTTCTTATAATGCATTCCCGTTTAGTCTAAAACACAATCTCTTGCCCTGAAACAGTGTTTAAGGTAAATACAAAGCTGTTTCATAGTGTTAAAAAGGTAAAGAACAGAGTTTCAAAGTAAAGATTCTTCTTATAATGCAGTCTCTTTTAGTCTAAAACACAATCTCTTCCCCTGAAACAGTGTTTAAGGCGAATACAAAGCTGTTTCATAGTGTGAAAAAGGTAAAGAACAGTTTCAAAGTAAAGATTCTTCTTATAATTCATTCCCTTTTAGTCTAAAACACAATCTCTTGCCCTGAAACAGTGTTTAAGTTGAATATAAATCTGTTTCATAGTGTGAAAAAGGTAAAGAACAGAGTTTCAAAGTAAATATTCTTCTTATAATGCATTCCCGTTTAGTCTAAAACACAATCTCTTGCCCTGAAACAGTGTTTAAGGTAAATACAAAGCTGTTTCATAGTGTGAAAAAGGTAAAGAACAGAGTTTCAAAGTAAAGATTCTTCTTATAATGCATTCCCGTTTAATCTAAAACACAATCTCTTGCCCTGAAACAGTGTTTAAGGTAAATACAAAGCTGTTTCATAGTGTTAAAAAGGTAAAGAACAGAGTTTCAAAGTAAAGATTCTTCTTATAATGCATTCCCTTTTAGTCTAAAAAACAATCTCTTGCCCTGAAACAGTGTTTAAGGTGAATACAAATCTGTTTCATAGTGTGAAAAAGGTAAAGAACAGAGTTTCAAAGTAAAGATTCTTCTTATAATGCATTCCCTTTTAGTCTAAAACACAATCTCTTGCCCTGAAACAGTGTTTAAGGTGAATAGAAAGCTGTTTCATAGTGTTAAAAAGGTAAAGAACAGAGTTTCAAAGTAAAGATTCTTCTTATAATGCATTCCCTTTTAGTCTAAAACACAATCTCTTGCCCTGAAACAGTGTTTAAGGTGAATACAAATCTGTTTCATAGTGTGAAAAAGGTAAAGAACAGAGTTTCAAAGTAAAGATTCTTCTTATAATGCATTCCCTTTTAGTCTAAAACACAATCTCTTGCCCTGAAACAGTGTTTAAGGTGAATAGAAAGCTGTTTCATAGTGTCAAAAAGGTAAAGAACAAAGTTTCAAAGTAAAGATTCTTCTTATAATGCAGTCTCTTTTAGTCTAAAACACAATCTCTTGCCCTGAAACAGTGTTTAAGGTGTATACAAAGCTGTTTCAAAGTGTCAAAAAGGTAAAGAACAGAGTTTCAAAGTAAAGATTCTTCTTATAATGCATTCCCTTTAGTCTAAAACACAATCTCTTGCACTGAAACAGTGTTTAAGGCGAGTACAAAGCTGTTTCCCAGTGTGAAAAAGGTAAAGAACAGAGTTTCAAAGTAAAGATTCTTCTTATAATGCATTCCCTTTTAGTCTAAAACACAATCTCTTGCCCTGAAACAGTGTTTAAGGTGAATACAAAGCTGTTTCATAGTGTGAAAAAGGTAAAGAACAGAGTTTCAAAGTAAAGATTCTTCTTATAATGCATTCCCGTTTAGTCTAAAACACAATCTCTTGCCCTGAAACAGTGTTTAAGGTAAATACAAAGCTGTTTAATAGTGTTAAAAAGGTAAAGAACAGAGTTTCAAAGTAAAGATTCTTCTTATAATGCAGTCTCTTTTAGTCTAAAACACAATCTCTTCCCCTGAAACAGTGTTTAAGGCGAATACAAAGCTGTTTCATAGTGTGAAAAAGGTAAAGAACAGTTTCAAAGTAAAGATTCTTCTTATAATTCATTCCCTTTTAGTCTAAAACACAATCTCTTGCCCTGAAACAGTGTTTAAGTTGAATATAAATCTGTTTCATAGTGTGAAAAAGGTAAAGAACAGAGTTTCAAAGTAAAGATTCTTATTATAATGCATTCCCTTTTAGTCTAAAACACAATCTCTTGCCCTGAAACAGTGTTTAAGGTGAATACAAAGCTGTTTCATAGTGTGAAAAAGGTAAAGAACAGAGTTACTAAGTAAAGATTCTTCTTATAATGCATTCCCTTTTAGTCTAAAACACAATCTCTTGCCCTGAAACAGTGTTTAAGGCGAATACAAAGCTGTTTCATAGTGTGAAAAAGGTAAAGAACAGAGTTTCAAAGTAAAGATTCTTCTTATAATGCATTCCCCTTTAGTCTAAAACACAATCTCTTGCCCTGAAACAGTGTTTAAGGTAAATACAAAGCTGTTTCATAGTGTGAAAAAGGTAAAGAACAGTTTCAAAGTAAAGATTCTTCTTATAATGCATTCCCTTTTAGTCTAAAACACAATCTCTTGCCCTGAAACAGTGTTTAAGTTGAATATAAATCTGTTTCATAGTGTGAAAAAGGTAAAGAACAGAGTTTCAAAGTAAAGATTCTGATTATAATGCATTCCCTTTTAGTCTAAAACACAATCTCTTGCCCTGAAACAGTGTTTAAGGTGAATACAAAGCTGTTTCATAGTGTGAAAAAGGTAAAGAACAGAGTTTCAAAGTAAAGATTCTTCTTATAATGCATTCCCGTTTAATCTAAAACACAGTCTCTTGCCCTGAAACAGTGTTTAAGGTAAATACAAAGCTGTTTCATAGTGTTAAAAAGGTAAAGAACAGAGTTTCAAAGTAAAGATTCTTCTTATAATGCATTCCCTTTTAGTCTAAAACACAATCTCTTGCCCTGAAACAGTGTTTAAGTTGAATATAAATCTGTTTCATAGTGTGAAAAAGGTAAAGAACAGAGTTTCAAAGTAAAGATTCTTATTATAATGCATTCCCTTTTAGTCTAAAACACAATCTCTTGCCCTGAAACAGTGTTTAAGGCGAGTACAAAGCTGTTTCACAGTGTGAAAAAGGTAAAGAACAGAGTTTCAAAGTAAAGATTCTTCTTATAATGCATTCCCTTTTAGTCTAAAACACAATCTCTTGCCCTGAAACAGTGTTTAAGGTGAATACAAAGCTGTTTCATAGTGTGAAAAAGGTAAAGAACAGAGTTTCAAAGTAAAGATTCTTCTTATAATGCATTCCCGTTTAGTCTAAAATACAATCTCTTGCCCTGAAACAGTGTTTAAGGTAAATACAAAGCTGTTTCATAGTGTTAAAAAGGTAAAGAACAGAGTTTCAAAGTAAAGATTCTTCTTATAATGCATTCCCTTTTAGTCTAAAACACAATCTCTTGCCCTGAAACAGTGTTTAAGGCGAATAGAAAGCTGTTTTGTAGTGTCAAAAAGGTAAAGAACAGAGTTTCAAAGTAAAGATTCTTCTTATAATGCAGTCTCTTTTAGTCTAAAACACAATCTCTTCCCCTGAAACAGTGTTTAAGGCGAATACAAAGCTGTTTCATAGTGTGAAAAAGGTAAAGAACAGTTTCAAAGTAAAGATTCTTCTTATAATTCATTCCCTTTTAGTCTAAAACACAATCTCTTGCCCTGAAACAGTGTTTAAGTTGAATATAAATCTGTTTCATAGTGTGAAAAAGGTAAAGAACAGAGTTTCAAAGTAAAGATTCTTCTTATAATGCAGTCTCTTTTAGTCTAAAACACAATCTCTTCCCCTGAAACAGTGTTTAAGGCGAATACAAAGCTGTTTCATAGTGTGAAAAAGGTAAAGAACAGTTTCAAAGTAAAGATTCTTCTTATAATTCATTCCCTTTTAGTCTAAAACACAATCTCTTGCCCTGAAACAGTGTTTAAGTTGAATATAAATCTGTTTCATAGTGTGAAAAAGGTAAAGAACAGAGTTTCAAAGTAAAGATTCTTCTTATAATGCATTCCCTTTTAGTCTAAAACACAATCTCTTGCCCTGAAACAGTGTTTAAGGTGAATACAAATCTGTTTCATAGTGTGAAAAAGGTAAAGAACAGAGTTTCAAAGTAAAGATTCTTCTTATAATGCATTCCCTTTTAGTCTAAAACACAATCTCTTGCCCTGAAACAGTGTTTAAGGTGAATACAAAGCTGTTTCATAGTGTGAAAAAGGTAAAGAACAGAGTTTCAAAGTAAAGATTCTTCTTATAATGCATTCCCTTTTAGTCTAAAACACAATCTCTTGCCCTGAAACAGTGTTTAAGTTGAATATAAATCTGTTTCATAGTGTGAAAAAGGTAAAGAACAGAGTTTCAAAGTAAAGATTCTGATTATAATGCATTCCCTTTTAGTCTAAAACACAATCTCTTGCCCTGAAACAGTGTTTAAGGTGAATACAAAGCTGTTTCATAGTGTGAAAAAGGTAAAGAACAGAGTTTCAAAGTAAAGATTCTTCTTATAATGCATTCCCTTTTAGTCTAAAACACAATCTCTTGCCCTGAAACAGTGTTTAAGGTGAATACAAAGCTGTTTCATAGTGTGAAAAAGGTAAAGAACAGAGTTTCAAAGTAAAGATTCTTCTTATAATGCATTCCCGTTTAATCTAAAACACAGTCTCTTGCCCTGAAACAGTGTTTAAGGTAAATACAAAGCTGTTTCATAGTGTTAAAAAGGTAAAGAACAGAGTTTCAAAGTAAAGATTCTTCTTATAATGCATTCCCTTTTAGTCTAAAACACAATCTCTTGCCCTGAAACAGTGTTTAAGTTGAATATAAATCTGTTTCATAGTGTGAAAAAGGTAAAGAACAGAGTTTCAAAGTAAAGATTCTTATTATAATGCATTCCCTTTTAGTCTAAAACACAATCTCTTGCCCTGAAACAGTGTTTAAGGCGAGTACAAAGCTGTTTCACAGTGTGAAAAAGGTAAAGAACAGAGTTTCAAAGTAAAGATTCTTCTTATAATGCATTCCCTTTTAGTCTAAAACACAATCTCTTGCCCTGAAACAGTGTTTAAGGTGAATACAAAGCTGTTTCATAGTGTGAAAAAGGTAAAGAACAGAGTTTCAAAGTAAAGATTCTTCTTATAATGCATTCCCGTTTAGTCTAAAATACAATCTCTTGCCCTGAAACAGTGTTTAAGGTAAATACAAAGCTGTTTCATAGTGTTAAAAAGGTAAAGAACAGAGTTTCAAAGTAAAGATTCTTCTTATAATGCATTCCCTTTTAGTCTAAAACACAATCTCTTGCCCTGAAACAGTGTTTAAGGCGAATAGAAAGCTGTTTTGTAGTGTCAAAAAGGTAAAGAACAGAGTTTCAAAGTAAAGATTCTTCTTATAATGCATTCCCTTTTAGTCTAAAACACAATCTCTTGCCCTGAAACAGTGTTTAAGGTGAATACAAAGCTGTTTCATAGTGTGAAAAAGGTAAAGAACAGAGTTTCAAAGTAAAGATTCTTCTTATAATGCATTCCCGTTTAGTCTAAAACACAATCTCTTGCCCTGAAACAGTGTTTAAGGTAAATACAAAGCTGTTTAATAGTGTTAAAAAGGTAAAGAACAGAGTTTCAAAGTAAAGATTCTTCTTATAATGCATTCCCTTTTAGTCTAAAACACAATCTCTTGCCCTGAAACACTGTTTAAGGCAAATAGAAAGCTGTTTTGTAGTGTCAAAAAGGTAAAGAACAGAGTTTCAAAGTAAAGATTCTTCTTATAATGCAGTCTCTTTTAGTCTAAAACACAATCTCTTCCCCTGAAACAGTGTTTAAGGCGAATACAAAGCTGTTTCATAGTGTGAAAAAGGTAAAGAACAGTTTCAAAGTAAAGATTCTTCTTATAATTCATTCCCTTTTAGTCTAAAACACAATCTCTTGCCCTGAAACAGTGTTTAAGTTGAATATAAATCTGTTTCATAGTGTGAAAAAGGTAAAGAACAGAGTTTCAAAGTAAAGATTCTTATTATAATGCATTCCCTTTTAGTCTAAAACACAATCTCTTGCCCTGAAACAGTGTTTAAGGTGAATACAAAGCTGTTTCATAGTGTGAAAAAGGTAAAGAACAGAGTTACTAAGTAAAGATTCTTCTTATAATGCATTCCCTTTTAGTCTAAAACACAATCTCTTGCCCTGAAACAGTGTTTAAGGCGAATACAAAGCTGTTTCATAGTGTGAAAAAGGTAAAGAACAGAGTTTCAAAGTAAAGATTCTTCTTATAATGCATTCCCGTTTAGTCTAAAACACAATCTCTTGCCCTGAAACAGTGTTTAAGGTAAATACAAAGCTGTTTCATAGTGTGAAAAAGGTAAAGAACAGTTTCAAAGTAAAGATTCTTCTTATAATGCATTCCCTTTTAGTCTAAAACACAATCTCTTGCCCTGAAACAGTGTTTAAGTTGAATATAAATCTGTTTCATAGTGTGAAAAAGGTAAAGAACAGAGTTTCAAAGTAAAGATTCTGATTATAATGCATTCCCTTTTAGTCTAAAACACAATCTCTTGCCCTGAAACAGTGTTTAAGGTGAATACAAAGCTGTTTCATAGTGTGAAAAAGGTAAAGAACAGAGTTTCAAAGTAAAGATTCTTCTTATAATGCATTCCCGTTTAATCTAAAACACAGTCTCTTGCCCTGAAACAGTGTTTAAGGTAAATACAAAGCTGTTTCATAGTGTTAAAAAGGTAAAGAACAGAGTTTCAAAGTAAATATTCTTCTTATAATGCAGTCTCTTTTAGTCTAAAACACAATCTCTTCCCCTGAAACAGTGTTTAAGGCGAATACAAAGCTGTTTCATAGTGTGAAAAAGGTAAAGAACAGTTTCAAAGTAAAGATTCTTCTTATAATTCATTCCCTTTTAGTCTAAAACACAATCTCTTGCCCTGAAACAGTGTTTAAGTTGAATATAAATCTGTTTCATAGTGTGAAAAAGGTAAAGAACAGAGTTTCAAAGTAAAGATTCTTATTATAATGCATTCCCTTTTAGTCTAAAACACAATCTCTTGCCCTGAAACAGTGTTTAAGGTGAATACAAAGCTGTTTCATAGTGTCAAAAAGGTAAAGAACAGAGTTTCAAAGTAAAGATTCTTCTTATAATGCATTCCCTTTAGTCTAAAACACAATCTCTTGCCCTGAAACAGTGTTTAAGGTAAATACAAAGCTGTTTCATAGTGTTAAAAAGGTAAAGAACAGAGTTTCAAAGTAAAGATTCTTCTTATAATGCAGTCTCTTTTAGTCTAAAACACAATCTCTTCCCCTGAAACAGTGTTTAAGGCGAATACAAAGCTGTTTCATAGTGTGAAAAAGGTAAAGAACAGTTTCAAAGTAAAGATTCTTCTTATAATTCATTCCCTTTTAGTCTAAAACACAATCTCTTGCCCTGAAACAGTGTTTAAGTTGAATATAAATCTGTTTCATAGTGTGAAAAAGGTAAAGAACAGAGTTTCAAAGTAAAGATTCTTCTTATAATGCATTCCCGTTTAGTCTAAAACACAATCTCTTGCCCTGAAACAGTGTTTAAGGTAAATACAAAGCTGTTTCATAGTGTGAAAAAGGTAAAGAACAGAGTTTCAAAGTAAAGATTCTTCTTATAATGCATTCCCGTTTAATCTAAAACACAATCTCTTGCCCTGAAACAGTGTTTAAGGTAAATACAAAGCTGTTTCATAGTGTTAAAAAGGTAAAGAACAGAGTTTCAAAGTAAAGATTCTTCTTATAATGCATTCCCTTTTAGTCTAAAAAACAATCTCTTGCCCTGAAACAGTGTTTAAGGTGAATACAAATCTGTTTCATAGTGTGAAAAAGGTAAAGAACAGAGTTTCAAAGTAAAGATTCTTCTTATAATGCATTCCCTTTTAGTCTAAAACACAATCTCTTGCCCTGAAACAGTGTTTAAGGTGAATAGAAAGCTGTTTCATAGTGTTAAAAAGGTAAAGAACATAGTTTCAAAGTAAAGATTCTTCTTATAATGCATTCCCTTTTAGTCTAAAACACAATCTCTTGCCCTGAAACAGTGTTTAAGGTGAATACAAATCTGTTTCATAGTGTGAAAAAGGTAAAGAACAGAGTTTCAAAGTAAAGATTCTTCTTATAATGCATTCCCTTTTAGTCTAAAACACAATCTCTTGCCCTGAAACAGTGTTTAAGGCGAGTACAAAGCTGTTTCACAGTGTGAAAAAGGTAAAGAACAGAGTTTCAAAGTAAAGATTCTTCTTATAATGCATTCCCTTTTAGTCTAAAACACAATCTCTTGCCCTGAAACAGTGTTTAAGGTGAATACAAAGCTGTTTCATAGTGTGAAAAAGGTAAAGAACAGAGTTTCAAAGTAAAGATTCTTCTTATAATGCATTCCCGTTTAGTCTAAAATACAATCTCTTGCCCTGAAACAGTGTTTAAGGTAAATACAAAGCTGTTTCATAGTGTTAAAAAGGTAAAGAACAGAGTTTCAAAGTAAAGATTCTTCTTATAATGCATTCCCTTTTAGTCTAAAACACAATCTCTTGCCCTGAAACAGTGTTTAAGGCGAATAGAAAGCTGTTTTGTAGTGTCAAAAAGGTAAAGAACAGAGTTTCAAAGTAAAGATTCTTCTTATAATGCATTCCCTTTTAGTCTAAAACACAATCTCTTGCCCTGAAACAGTGTTTAAGGTGAATACAAAGCTGTTTCATAGTGTGAAAAAGGTAAAGAACAGAGTTTCAAAGTAAAGATTCTTCTTATAATGCATTCCCGTTTAGTCTAAAACACAATCTCTTGCCCTGAAACAGTGTTTAAGGTAAATACAAAGCTGTTTAATAGTGTTAAAAAGGTAAAGAACAGAGTTTCAAAGTAAAGATTCTTCTTATAATGCATTCCCTTTTAGTCTAAAACACAATCTCTTGCCCTGAAACACTGTTTAAGGCAAATAGAAAGCTGTTTTGTAGTGTCAAAAAGGTAAAGAACAGAGTTTCAAAGTAAAGATTCTTCTTATAATGCAGTCTCTTTTAGTCTAAAACACAATCTCTTCCCCTGAAACAGTGTTTAAGGCGAATACAAAGCTGTTTCATAGTGTGAAAAAGGTAAAGAACAGTTTCAAAGTAAAGATTCTTCTTATAATTCATTCCCTTTTAGTCTAAAACACAATCTCTTGCCCTGAAACAGTGTTTAAGTTGAATATAAATCTGTTTCATAGTGTGAAAAAGGTAAAGAACAGAGTTTCAAAGTAAAGATTCTTATTATAATGCATTCCCTTTTAGTCTAAAACACAATCTCTTGCCCTGAAACAGTGTTTAAGGTGAATACAAAGCTGTTTCATAGTGTGAAAAAGGTAAAGAACAGAGTTACTAAGTAAAGATTCTTCTTATAATGCATTCCCTTTTAGTCTAAAACACAATCTCTTGCCCTGAAACAGTGTTTAAGGCGAATACAAAGCTGTTTCATAGTGTGAAAAAGGTAAAGAACAGAGTTTCAAAGTAAAGATTCTTCTTATAATGCATTCCCGTTTAGTCTAAAACACAATCTCTTGCCCTGAAACAGTGTTTAAGGTAAATACAAAGCTGTTTCATAGTGTGAAAAAGGTAAAGAACAGTTTCAAAGTAAAGATTCTTCTTATAATGCATTCCCTTTTAGTCTAAAACACAATCTCTTGCCCTGAAACAGTGTTTAAGTTGAATATAAATCTGTTTCATAGTGTGAAAAAGGTAAAGAACAGAGTTTCAAAGTAAAGATTCTGATTATAATGCATTCCCTTTTAGTCTAAAACACAATCTCTTGCCCTGAAACAGTGTTTAAGGTGAATACAAAGCTGTTTCATAGTGTGAAAAAGGTAAAGAACAGAGTTTCAAAGTAAAGATTCTTCTTATAATGCATTCCCGTTTAATCTAAAACACAGTCTCTTGCCCTGAAACAGTGTTTAAGGTAAATACAAAGCTGTTTCATAGTGTTAAAAAGGTAAAGAACAGAGTTTCAAAGTAAATATTCTTCTTATAATGCAGTCTCTTTTAGTCTAAAACACAATCTCTTCCCCTGAAACAGTGTTTAAGGCGAATACAAAGCTGTTTCATAGTGTGAAAAAGGTAAAGAACAGTTTCAAAGTAAAGATTCTTCTTATAATTCATTCCCTTTTAGTCTAAAACACAATCTCTTGCCCTGAAACAGTGTTTAAGTTGAATATAAATCTGTTTCATAGTGTGAAAAAGGTAAAGAACAGAGTTTCAAAGTAAAGATTCTTATTATAATGCATTCCCTTTTAGTCTAAAACACAATCTCTTGCCCTGAAACAGTGTTTAAGGTGAATACAAAGCTGTTTCATAGTGTCAAAAAGGTAAAGAACAGAGTTTCAAAGTAAAGATTCTTCTTATAATGCATTCCCTTTAGTCTAAAACACAATCTCTTGCCCTGAAACAGTGTTTAAGGTAAATACAAAGCTGTTTCATAGTGTTAAAAAGGTAAAGAACAGAGTTTCAAAGTAAAGATTCTTCTTATAATGCAGTCTCTTTTAGTCTAAAACACAATCTCTTCCCCTGAAACAGTGTTTAAGGCGAATACAAAGCTGTTTCATAGTGTGAAAAAGGTAAAGAACAGTTTCAAAGTAAAGATTCTTCTTATAATTCATTCCCTTTTAGTCTAAAACACAATCTCTTGCCCTCAAACAGTGTTTAAGTTGAATATAAATCTGTTTCATAGTGTGAAAAAGGTAAAGAACAGAGTTTCAAAGTAAAGATTCTTCTTATAATGCATTCCCGTTTAGTCTAAAACACAATCTCTTGCCCTGAAACAGTGTTTAAGGTAAATACAAAGCTGTTTCATAGTGTGAAAAAGGTAAAGAACAGAGTTTCAAAGTAAAGATTCTTCTTATAATGCATTCCCGTTTAATCTAAAACACAATCTCTTGCCCTGAAACAGTGTTTAAGGTAAATACAAAGCTGTTTCATAGTGTTAAAAAGGTAAAGAACAGAGTTTCAAAGTAAAGATTCTTCTTATAATGCATTCCCTTTTAGTCTAAAAAACAATCTCTTGCCCTGAAACAGTGTTTAAGGTGAATACAAATCTGTTTCATAGTGTGAAAAAGGTAAAGAACAGAGTTTCAAAGTAAAGATTCTTCTTATAATGCATTCCCTTTTAGTCTAAAACACAATCTCTTGCCCTGAAACAGTGTTTAAGGTGAATAGAAAGCTGTTTCATAGTGTTAAAAAGGTAAAGAACATAGTTTCAAAGTAAAGATTCTTCTTATAATGCATTCCCTTTTAGTCTAAAACACAATCTCTTGCCCTGAAACAGTGTTTAAGGTGAATACAAATCTGTTTCATAGTGTGAAAAAGGTAAAGAACAGAGTTTCAAAGTAAAGATTCTTCTTATAATGCATTCCCTTTTAGTCTAAAACACAATCTCTTGCCCTGAAACAGTGTTTAAGGTGAATAGAAAGCTGTTTCATAGTGTCAAAAAGGTAAAGAACAAAGTTTCAAAGTAAAGATTCTTCTTATAATGCAGTCTCTTTTAGTCTAAAACACAATCTCTTGCCCTGAAACAGTGTTTAAGGTGTATACAAAGCTGTTTCATAGTGTGAAAAAGGTAAAGAACAGAGTTTCAAAGTAAAGATTCTTCTTATAATGCATTCCCGTTTAATCTAAAACACAATCTCTTGCCCTGAAACAGTGTTTAAGGTAAATACAAAGCTGTTTCATAGTGTTAAAAAGGTAAAGAACAGAGTTTCAAAGTAAAGATTCTTCTTATAATGCATTCCCTTTTAGTCTAAAAAACAATCTCTTGCCCTGAAACAGTGTTTAAGGTGAATACAAATCTGTTTCATAGTGTGAAAAAGGTAAAGAACAGAGTTTCAAAGTAAAGATTCTTCTTATAATGCATTCCCTTTTAGTCTAAAACACAATCTCTTGCCCTGAAACAGTGTTTAAGGTGAATAGAAAGCTGTTTCATAGTGTTAAAAAGGTAAAGAACATAGTTTCAAAGTAAAGATTCTTCTTATAATGCATTCCCTTTTAGTCTAAAACACAATCTCTTGCCCTGAAACAGTGTTTAAGGTGAATACAAATCTGTTTCATAGTGTGAAAAAGGTAAAGAACAGAGTTTCAAAGTAAAGATTCTTCTTATAATGCATTCCCTTTTAGTCTAAAACACAATCTCTTGCCCTGAAACAGTGTTTAAGGTGAATAGAAAGCTGTTTCATAGTGTCAAAAAGGTAAAGAACAAAGTTTCAAAGTAAAGATTCTTCTTATAATGCAGTCTCTTTTAGTCTAAAACACAATCTCTTGCCCTGAAACAGTGTTTAAGGTGTATACAAAGCTGTTTCAAAGTGTCAAAAAGGTAAAGAACAGAGTTTCAAAGTAAAGATTCTTCTTATAATGCATTCCCTTTAGTCTAAAACACAATCTCTTGCACTGAAACAGTGTTTAAGGCGAGTACAAAGCTGTTTCACAGTGTGAAAAAGGTAAAGAACAGAGTTTCAAAGTAAAGATTCTTCTTATAATGCATTCCCTTTTAGTCTAAAACACAATCTCTTGCCCTGAAACAGTGTTTAAGGTGAATACAAAGCTGTTTCATAGTGTGAAAAAGGTAAAGAACAGAGTTTCAAAGTAAAGATTCTTCTTATAATGCATTCCCGTTTAGTCTAAAACACAATCTCTTGCCCTGAAACAGTGTTTAAGGTAAATACAAAGCTGTTTAATAGTGTTAAAAAGGTAAAGAACAGAGTTTCAAAGTAAAGATTCTTCTTATAATGCAGTCTCTTTTAGTCTAAAACACAATCTCTTGCCCTGAAACAGTGTTTAAGTTGAATATAAATCTGTTTCATAGTGTGAAAAAGGTAAAGAACAGAGTTTCAAAGTAAAGATTCTTATTATAATGCATTCCCTTTTAGTCTAAAACACAATCTCTTGCCCTGAAACAGTGTTTAAGGTGAATACAAAGCTGTTTCATAGTGTGAAAAAGGTAAAGAACAGAGTTACTAAGTAAAGATTCTTCTTATAATGCATTCCCTTTTAGTCTAAAACACAATCTCTTGCCCTGAAACAGTGTTTAAGGCGAATACAAAGCTGTTTCATAGTGTGAAAAAGGTAAAGAACAGAGTTTCAAAGTAAAGATTCTTCTTATAATGCATTCCCGTTTAGTCTAAAACACAATCTCTTGCCCTGAAACAGTGTTTAAGGTAAATACAAAGCTGTTTCATAGTGTGAAAAAGGTAAAGAACAGTTTCAAAGTAAAGATTCTTCTTATAATGCATTCCCTTTTAGTCTAAAACACAATCTCTTGCCCTGAAACAGTGTTTAAGTTGAATATAAATCTGTTTCATAGTGTGAAAAAGGTAAAGAACAGAGTTTCAAAGTAAAGATTCTGATTATAATGCATTCCCTTTTAGTCTAAAACACAATCTCTTGCCCTGAAACAGTGTTTAAGGTGAATACAAAGCTGTTTCATAGTGTGAAAAAGGTAAAGAACAGAGTTTCAAAGTAAAGATTCTTCTTATAATGCATTCCCGTTTAATCTAAAACACAGTCTCTTGCCCTGAAACAGTGTTTAAGGTAAATACAAAGCTGTTTCATAGTGTGAAAAAGGTAAAGAACAGAGTTTCAAAGTAAAGATTCTTCTTATAATGCATTCCCGTTTAGTCTAAAATACAATCTCTTGCCCTGAAACAGTGTTTAAGGTAAATACAAAGCTGTTTCATAGTGTTAAAAAGGTAAAGAACAGAGTTTCAAAGTAAAGATTCTTCTTATAATGCATTCCCTTTTAGTCTAAAACACAATCTCTTGCCCTGAAACAGTGTTTAAGGCGAATAGAAAGCTGTTTTGTAGTGTCAAAAAGGTAAAGAACAGAGTTTCAAAGTAAAGATTCTTCTTATAATGCAGTCTCTTTTAGTCTAAAACACAATCTCTTCCCCTGAAACAGTGTTTAAGGCGAATACAAAGCTGTTTCATAGTGTGAAAAAGGTAAAGAACAGTTTCAAAGTAAAGATTCTTCTTATAATTCATTCCCTTTTAGTCTAAAACACAATCTCTTGCCCTGAAACAGTGTTTAAGTTGAATATAAATCTGTTTCATAGTGTGAAAAAGGTAAAGAACAGAGTTTCAAAGTAAAGATTCTTCTTATAATGCAGTCTCTTTTAGTCTAAAACACAATCTCTTCCCCTGAAACAGTGTTTAAGGCGAATACAAAGCTGTTTCATAGTGTGAAAAAGGTAAAGAACAGTTTCAAAGTAAAGATTCTTCTTATAATTCATTCCCTTTTAGTCTAAAACACAATCTCTTGCCCTGAAACAGTGTTTAAGTTGAATATAAATCTGTTTCATAGTGTGAAAAAGGTAAAGAACAGAGTTTCAAAGTAAAGATTCTTCTTATAATGCATTCCCTTTTAGTCTAAAACACAATCTCTTGCCCTGAAACAGTGTTTAAGGTGAATACAAATCTGTTTCATAGTGTGAAAAAGGTAAAGAACAGAGTTTCAAAGTAAAGATTCTTCTTATAATGCATTCCCTTTTAGTCTAAAACACAATCTCTTGCCCTGAAACAGTGTTTAAGGTGAATACAAAGCTGTTTCATAGTGTGAAAAAGGTAAAGAACAGAGTTTCAAAGTAAAGATTCTTCTTATAATGCATTCCCTTTTAGTCTAAAACACAATCTCTTGCCCTGAAACAGTGTTTAAGTTGAATATAAATCTGTTTCATAGTGTGAAAAAGGTAAAGAACAGAGTTTCAAAGTAAAGATTCTGATTATAATGCATTCCCTTTTAGTCTAAAACACAATCTCTTGCCCTGAAACAGTGTTTAAGGTGAATACAAAGCTGTTTCATAGTGTGAAAAAGGTAAAGAACAGAGTTTCAAAGTAAAGATTCTTCTTATAATGCATTCCCTTTTAGTCTAAAACACAATCTCTTGCCCTGAAACAGTGTTTAAGGTGAATACAAAGCTGTTTCATAGTGTGAAAAAGGTAAAGAACAGAGTTTCAAAGTAAAGATTCTTCTTATAATGCATTCCCGTTTAATCTAAAACACAGTCTCTTGCCCTGAAACAGTGTTTAAGGTAAATACAAAGCTGTTTCATAGTGTTAAAAAGGTAAAGAACAGAGTTTCAAAGTAAAGATTCTTCTTATAATGCATTCCCTTTTAGTCTAAAACACAATCTCTTGCCCTGAAACAGTGTTTAAGTTGAATATAAATCTGTTTCATAGTGTGAAAAAGGTAAAGAACAGAGTTTCAAAGTAAAGATTCTTATTATAATGCATTCCCTTTTAGTCTAAAACACAATCTCTTGCCCTGAAACAGTGTTTAAGGCGAGTACAAAGCTGTTTCACAGTGTGAAAAAGGTAAAGAACAGAGTTTCAAAGTAAAGATTCTTCTTATAATGCATTCCCTTTTAGTCTAAAACACAATCTCTTGCCCTGAAACAGTGTTTAAGGTGAATACAAAGCTGTTTCATAGTGTGAAAAAGGTAAAGAACAGAGTTTCAAAGTAAAGATTCTTCTTATAATGCATTCCCGTTTAGTCTAAAATACAATCTCTTGCCCTGAAAGTGTTTAAGGTAAATACAAAGCTGTTTCATAGTGTTAAAAAGGTAAAGAACAGAGTTTCAAAGTAAAGATTCTTCTTATAATGCATTCCCTTTTAGTCTAAAACACAATCTCTTGCCCTGAAACAGTGTTTAAGGCGAATAGAAAGCTGTTTTGTAGTGTCAAAAAGGAAAAGAACAGAGTTTCAAAGTAAAGATTCTTCTTATAATGCATTCCCGTTTAGTCTAAAACACAATCTCTTGCCCTGAAACAGTGTTTAAGGTAAATACAAAGCTGTTTCATAGTGTGAAAAAGGTAAAGAACAGTTTCAAAGTAAAGATTCTTCTTATAATGCATTCCCTTTTAGTCTAAAACACAATCTCTTGCCCTGAAACAGTGTTTAAGTTGAATATAAATCTGTTTCATAGTGTGAAAAAGGTAAAGAACAGAGTTTCAAAGTAAAGATTCTGATTATAATGCATTCCCTTTTAGTCTAAAACACAATCTCTTGCCCTGAAACAGTGTTTAAGGTGAATACAAAGCTGTTTCATAGTGTGAAAAAGGTAAAGAACAGAGTTTCAAAGTAAAGATTCTTCTTATAATGCATTCCCGTTTAATCTAAAACACAGTCTCTTGCCCTGAAACAGTGTTTAAGGTAAATACAAAGCTGTTTCATAGTGTGAAAAAGGTAAAGAACAGAGTTTCAAAGTAAAGATTCTTCTTATAATGCATTCCCGTTTAGTCTAAAATACAATCTCTTGCCCTGAAACAGTGTTTAAGGTAAATACAAAGCTGTTTCATAGTGTTAAAAAGGTAAAGAACAGAGTTTCAAAGTAAAGATTCTTCTTATAATGCATTCCCTTTTAGTCTAAAACACAATCTCTTGCCCTGAAACAGTGTTTAAGGCGAATAGAAAGCTGTTTTGTAGTGTCAAAAAGGTAAAGAACAGAGTTTCAAAGTAAAGATTCTTCTTATAATGCAGTCTCTTTTAGTCTAAAACACAATCTCTTCCCCTGAAACAGTGTTTAAGGCGAATACAAAGCTGTTTCATAGTGTGAAAAAGGTAAAGAACAGTTTCAAAGTAAAGATTCTTCTTATAATTCATTCCCTTTTAGTCTAAAACACAATCTCTTGCCCTGAAACAGTGTTTAAGTTGAATATAAATCTGTTTCATAGTGTGAAAAAGGTAAAGAACAGAGTTTCAAAGTAAAGATTCTTCTTATAATGCATTCCCTTTTAGTCTAAAACAAAATCTCTTGCCCTGAAACAGTGTTTAAGGTGAATACAAATCTGTTTCATAGTGTGAAAAAGGTAAAGAACAGAGTTTCAAAGTAAAGATTCTTCTTATAATGCATTCCCTTTTAGTCTAAAACACAATCTCTTGCCCTGAAACAGTGTTTAAGGTGAATACAAAGCTGTTTCATAGTGTGAAAAAGGTAAAGAACAGAGTTTCAAAGTAAAGATTCTTCTTATAATGCATTCCCGTTTAATCTAAAACACAGTCTCTTGCCCTGAAACAGTGTTTAAGGTAAATACAAAGCTGTTTCATAGTGTTAAAAAGGTAAAGAACAGAGTTTCAAAGTAAATATTCTTCTTATAATGCAGTCTCTTTTAGTCTAAAACACAATCTCTTCCCCTGAAACAGTGTTTAAGGCGAATACAAAGCTGTTTCATAGTGTGAAAAAGGTAAAGAACAGTTTCAAAGTAAAGATTCTTCTTATAATTCATTCCCTTTTAGTCTAAAACACAATCTCTTGCCCTGAAACAGTGTTTAAGTTGAATATAAATCTGTTTCATAGTGTGAAAAAGGTAAAGAACAGAGTTTCAAAGTAAAGATTCTTATTATAATGCATTCCCTTTTAGTCTAAAACACAATCTCTTGCCCTGAAACAGTGTTTAAGGTGAATACAAAGCTGTTTCATAGTGTGAAAAAGGTAAAGAACAGAGTTTCAAAGTAAAGATTCTTCTTATAATGCATTCCCGTTTAGTCTAAAACACAATCTCTTGCCCTGAAACAGTGTTTAAGGTAAATACAAAGCTGTTTAATAGTGTTAAAAAGGTAAAGAACAGAGTTTCAAAGTAAAGATTCTTCTTATAATGCAGTCTCTTTTAGTCTAAAACACAATCTCTTGCCCTGAAACAGTGTTTAAGTTGAATATAAATCTGTTTCATAGTGTGAAAAAGGTAAAGAACAGAGTTTCAAAGTAAAGATTCTTATTATAATGCATTCCCTTTTAGTCTAAAACACAATCTCTTGCCCTGAAACAGTGTTTAAGGTGAATACAAAGCTGTTTCATAGTGTGAAAAAGGTAAAGAACAGAGTTACTAAGTAAAGATTCTTCTTATAATGCATTCCCTTTTAGTCTAAAACACAATCTCTTGCCCTGAAACAGTGTTTAAGGCGAATACAAAGCTGTTTCATAGTGTGAAAAAGGTAAAGAACAGAGTTTCAAAGTAAAGATTCTTCTTATAATGCATTCCCGTTTAGTCTAAAACACAATCTCTTGCCCTGAAACAGTGTTTAAGGTAAATACAAAGCTGTTTCATAGTGTGAAAAAGGTAAAGAACAGTTTCAAAGTAAAGATTCTTCTTATAATGCATTCCCTTTTAGTCTAAAACACAATCTCTTGCCCTGAAACAGTGTTTAAGTTGAATATAAATCTGTTTCATAGTGTGAAAAAGGTAAAGAACAGAGTTTCAAAGTAAAGATTCTGATTATAATGCATTCCCTTTTAGTCTAAAACACAATCTCTTGCCCTGAAACAGTGTTTAAGGTGAATACAAAGCTGTTTCATAGTGTGAAAAAGGTAAAGAACAGAGTTTCAAAGTAAAGATTCTTCTTATAATGCATTCCCGTTTAATCTAAAACACAGTCTCTTGCCCTGAAACAGTGTTTAAGGTAAATACAAAGCTGTTTCATAGTGTGAAAAAGGTAAAGAACAGAGTTTCAAAGTAAAGATTCTTCTTATAATGCATTCCCGTTTAGTCTAAAATACAATCTCTTGCCCTGAAACAGTGTTTAAGGTAAATACAAAGCTGTTTCATAGTGTTAAAAAGGTAAAGAACAGAGTTTCAAAGTAAAGATTCTTCTTATAATGCATTCCCTTTTAGTCTAAAACACAATCTCTTGCCCTGAAACAGTGTTTAAGGCGAATAGAAAGCTGTTTTGTAGTGTCAAAAAGGTAAAGAACAGAGTTTCAAAGTAAAGATTCTTCTTATAATGCAGTCTCTTTTAGTCTAAAACACAATCTCTTCCCCTGAAACAGTGTTTAAGGCGAATACAAAGCTGTTTCATAGTGTGAAAAAGGTAAAGAACAGTTTCAAAGTAAAGATTCTTCTTATAATTCATTCCCTTTTAGTCTAAAACACAATCTCTTGCCCTGAAACAGTGTTTAAGTTGAATATAAATCTGTTTCATAGTGTGAAAAAGGTAAAGAACAGTTTCAAAGTAAAGATTCTTCTTATAATGCAGTCTCTTTTAGTCTAAAACACAATCTCTTCCCCTGAAACAGTGTTTAAGGCGAATACAAAGCTGTTTCATAGTGTGAAAAAGGTAAAGAACAGTTTCAAAGTAAAGATTCTTCTTATAATTCATTCCCTTTTAGTCTAAAACACAATCTCTTGCCCTGAAACAGTGTTTAAGTTGAATATAAATCTGTTTCATAGTGTGAAAAAGGTAAAGAACAGAGTTTCAAAGTAAAGATTCTTCTTATAATGCATTCCCTTTTAGTCTAAAACACAATCTCTTGCCCTGAAACAGTGTTTAAGGTGAATACAAATCTGTTTCATAGTGTGAAAAAGGTAAAGAACAGAGTTTCAAAGTAAAGATTCTTCTTATAATGCATTCCCTTTTAGTCTAAAACACAATCTCTTGCCCTGAAACAGTGTTTAAGGTGAATACAAAGCTGTTTCATAGTGTGAAAAAGGTAAAGAACAGAGTTTCAAAGTAAAGATTCTTCTTATAATGCATTCCCTTTTAGTCTAAAACACAATCTCTTGCCCTGAAACAGTGTTTAAGTTGAATATAAATCTGTTTCATAGTGTGAAAAAGGTAAAGAACAGAGTTTCAAAGTAAAGATTCTGATTATAATGCATTCCCTTTTAGTCTAAAACACAATCTCTTGCCCTGAAACAGTGTTTAAGGTGAATACAAAGCTGTTTCATAGTGTGAAAAAGGTAAAGAACAGAGTTTCAAAGTAAAGATTCTTCTTATAATGCATTCCCTTTTAGTCTAAAACACAATCTCTTGCCCTGAAACAGTGTTTAAGGTGAATACAAAGCTGTTTCATAGTGTGAAAAAGGTAAAGAACAGAGTTTCAAAGTAAAGATTCTTCTTATAATGCATTCCCGTTTAATCTAAAACACAGTCTCTTGCCCTGAAACAGTGTTTAAGGTAAATACAAAGCTGTTTCATAGTGTTAAAAAGGTAAAGAACAGAGTTTCAAAGTAAAGATTCTTCTTATAATGCATTCCCTTTTAGTCTAAAACACAATCTCTTGCCCTGAAACAGTGTTTAAGTTGAATATAAATCTGTTTCATAGTGTGAAAAAGGTAAAGAACAGAGTTTCAAAGTAAAGATTCTTATTATAATGCATTCCCTTTTAGTCTAAAACACAATCTCTTGCCCTGAAACAGTGTTTAAGGCGAGTACAAAGCTGTTTCACAGTGTGAAAAAGGTAAAGAACAGAGTTTCAAAGTAAAGATTCTTCTTATAATGCATTCCCTTTTAGTCTAAAACACAATCTCTTGCCCTGAAACAGTGTTTAAGGTGAATACAAAGCTGTTTCATAGTGTGAAAAAGGTAAAGAACAGAGTTTCAAAGTAAAGATTCTTCTTATAATGCATTCCCGTTTAGTCTAAAATACAATCTCTTGCCCTGAAAGTGTTTAAGGTAAATACAAAGCTGTTTCATAGTGTTAAAAAGGTAAAGAACAGAGTTTCAAAGTAAAGATTCTTCTTATAATGCATTCCCTTTTAGTCTAAAACACAATCTCTTGCCCTGAAACAGTGTTTAAGGCGAATAGAAAGCTGTTTTGTAGTGTCAAAAAGGTAAAGAACAGAGTTTCAAAGTAAAGATTCTTCTTATAATGCAGTCTCTTTTAGTCTAAAACACAATCTCTTCCCCTGAAACAGTGTTTAAGGCGAATACAAAGCTGTTTCATAGTGTGAAAAAGGTAAAGAACAGTTTCAAAGTAAAGATTCTTCTTATAATTCATTCCCTTTTAGTCTAAAACACAATCTCTTGCCCTGAAACAGTGTTTAAGTTGAATATAAATCTGTTTCATAGTGTGAAAAAGGTAAAGAACAGAGTTTCAAAGTAAAGATTCTTCTTATAATGCAGTCTCTTTTAGTCTAAAACACAATCTCTTCCCCTGAAACAGTGTTTAAGGCGAATACAAAGCTGTTTCATAGTGTGAAAAAGGTAAAGAACAGTTTCAAAGTAAAGATTCTTCTTATAATTCATTCCCTTTTAGTCTAAAACACAATCTCTTGCCCTGAAACAGTGTTTAAGTTGAATATAAATCTGTTTCATAGTGTGAAAAAGGTAAAGAACAGAGTTTCAAAGTAAAGATTCTTCTTATAATGCATTCCCTTTTAGTCTAAAACAAAATCTCTTGCCCTGAAACAGTGTTTAAGGTGAATACAAATCTGTTTCATAGTGTGAAAAAGGTAAAGAACAGAGTTTCAAAGTAAAGATTCTTCTTATAATGCATTCCCTTTTAGTCTAAAACACAATCTCTTGCCCTGAAACAGTGTTTAAGGTGAATACAAAGCTGTTTCATAGTGTGAAAAAGGTAAAGAACAGAGTTTCAAAGTAAAGATTCTTCTTATAATGCATTCCCGTTTAATCTAAAACACAGTCTCTTGCCCTGAAACAGTGTTTAAGGTAAATACAAAGCTGTTTCATAGTGTTAAAAAGGTAAAGAACAGAGTTTCAAAGTAAATATTCTTCTTATAATGCAGTCTCTTTTAGTCTAAAACACAATCTCTTCCCCTGAAACAGTGTTTAAGGCGAATACAAAGCTGTTTCATAGTGTGAAAAAGGTAAAGAACAGTTTCAAAGTAAAGATTCTTCTTATAATTCATTCCCTTTTAGTCTAAAACACAATCTCTTGCCCTGAAACAGTGTTTAAGTTGAATATAAATCTGTTTCATAGTGTGAAAAAGGTAAAGAACAGAGTTTCAAAGTAAAGATTCTTATTATAATGCATTCCCTTTTAGTCTAAAACACAATCTCTTGCCCTGAAACAGTGTTTAAGGTGAATACAAAGCTGTTTCATAGTGTCAAAAAGGTAAAGAACAGAGTTTCAAAGTAAAGATTCTTCTTATAATGCATTCCCTTTTAGTCTAAAACACAATCTCTTGCCCTGAAACAGTGTTTAAGGTAAATACAAAGCTGTTTCATAGTGTTAAAAAGGTAAAGAACAGAGTTTCAAAGTAAAGATTCTTCTTATAATGCAGTCTCTTTTAGTCTAAAACACAATCTCTTCCCCTGAAACAGTGTTTAAGGCGAATACAAAGCTGTTTCATAGTGTGAAAAAGGTAAAGAACAGTTTCAAAGTAAAGATTCTTCTTATAATTCATTCCCTTTTAGTCTAAAACACAATCTCTTGCCCTGAAACAGTGTTTAAGTTGAATATAAATCTGTTTCATAGTGTGAAAAAGGTAAAGAACAGAGTTTCAAAGTAAAGATTCTTCTTATAATGCATTCCCGTTTAGTCTAAAACACAATCTCTTGCCCTGAAACAGTGTTTAAGGTAAATACAAAGCTGTTTCATAGTGTGAAAAAGGTAAAGAACAGAGTTTGAAAGTAAAGATTCTTCTTATAATGCATTCCCGTTTAATCTAAAACACAATCTCTTGCCCTGAAACAGTGTTTAAGGTAAATACAAAGCTGTTTCATAGTGTTAAAAAGGTAAAGAACAGAGTTTCAAAGTAAAGATTCTTCTTATAATGCATTCCCTTTTAGTCTAAAAAACAATCTCTTGCCCTGAAACAGTGTTTAAGGTGAATACAAATCTGTTTCATAGTGTGAAAAAGGTAAAGAACAGAGTTTCAAAGTAAAGATTCTTCTTATAATGCATTCCCTTTTAGTCTAAAACACAGTCTCTTGCCCTGAAACAGTGTTTAAGGTGAATAGAAAGCTGTTTCATAGTGTTAAAAAGGTAAAGAACATAGTTTCAAAGTAAAGATTCTTCTTATAATGCATTCCCTTTTAGTCTAAAACACAATCTCTTGCCCTGAAACAGTGTTTAAGGTGAATACAAATCTGTTTCATAGTGTGAAAAAGGTAAAGAACAGAGTTTCAAAGTAAAGATTCTTCTTATAATGCATTCCCTTTTAGTCTAAAACACAATCTCTTGCCCTGAAACAGTGTTTAAGGTGAATAGAAAGCTGTTTCATAGTGTCAAAAAGGTAAAGAACAAAGTTTCAAAGTAAAGATTCTTCTTATAATGCAGTCTCTTTTAGTCTAAAACACAATCTCTTGCCCTGAAACAGTGTTTAAGGTGTATACAAAGCTGTTTCAAAGTGTCAAAAAGGTAAAGAACAGAGTTTCAAAGTAAAGATTCTTCTTATAATGCATTCCCTTTAGTCTAAAACACAATCTCTTGCACTGAAACAGTGTTTAAGGCGAGTACAAAGCTGTTTCACAGTGTGAAAAAGGTAAAGAACAGAGTTTCAAAGTAAAGATTCTTCTTATAATGCATTCCCTTTTAGTCTAAAACACAATCTCTTGCCCTGAAACAGTGTTTAAGGTGAATACAAAGCTGTTTCATAGTGTGAAAAAGGTAAAGAACAGAGTTTCAAAGTAAAGATTCTTCTTATAATGCATTCCCGTTTAGTCTAAAACACAATCTCTTGCCCTGAAACAGTGTTTAAGGTAAATACAAAGCTGTTTAATAGTGTTAAAAAGGTAAAGAACAGAGTTTCAAAGTAAAGATTCTTCTTATAATGCAGTCTCTTTTAGTCTAAAACACAATCTCTTGCCCTGAAACAGTGTTTAAGTTGAATATAAATCTGTTTCATAGTGTGAAAAAGGTAAAGAACAGAGTTTCAAAGTAAAGATTCTTATTATAATGCATTCCCTTTTAGTCTAAAACACAATCTCTTGCCCTGAAACAGTGTTTAAGGTGAATACAAAGCTGTTTCATAGTGTGAAAAAGGTAAAGAACAGAGTTACTAAGTAAAGATTCTTCTTATAATGCATTCCCTTTTAGTCTAAAACACAATCTCTTGCCCTGAAACAGTGTTTAAGGCGAATACAAAGCTGTTTCATAGTGTGAAAAAGGTAAAGAACAGAGTTTCAAAGTAAAGATTCTTCTTATAATGCATTCCCGTTTAGTCTAAAACACAATCTCTTGCCCTGAAACAGTGTTTAAGGTAAATACAAAGCTGTTTCATAGTGTGAAAAAGGTAAAGAACAGTTTCAAAGTAAAGATTCTTCTCATAATGCATTCCCTTTTAGTCTAAAACACAATCTCTTGCCCTGAAACAGTGTTTAAGTTGAATATAAATCTGTTTCATAGTGTGAAAAAGGTAAAGAACAGAGTTTCAAAGTAAAGATTCTGATTATAATGCATTCCCTTTTAGTCTAAAACACAATCTCTTGCCCTGAAACAGTGTTTAAGGTGAATACAAAGCTGTTTCATAGTGTGAAAAAGGTAAAGAACAGAGTTTCAAAGTAAAGATTCTTCTTATAATGCATTCCCGTTTAATCTAAAACACAGTCTCTTGCCCTGAAACAGTGTTTAAGGTAAATACAAAGCTGTTTCATAGTGTTAAAAAGGTAAAGAACAGAGTTTCAAAGTAAAGATTCTTCTTATAATGCATTCCCTTTTAGTCTAAAACACAATCTCTTGCCCTGAAACAGTGTTTAAGTTGAATATAAATCTGTTTCATAGTGTGAAAAAGGTAAAGAACAGAGTTTCAAAGTAAAGATTCTTATTATAATGCATTCCCTTTTAGTCTAAAACACAATCTCTTGCCCTGAAACAGTGTTTAAGGCGAGTACAAAGCTGTTTCACAGTGTGAAAAAGGTAAAGAACAGAGTTTCAAAGTAAAGATTCTTCTTATAATGCATTCCCTTTTAGTCTAAAACACAATCTCTTGCCCTGAAACAGTGTTTAAGGTGAATACAAAGCTGTTTCATAGTGTGAAAAAGGTAAAGAACAGAGTTTCAAAGTAAAGATTCTTCTTATAATGCATTCCCGTTTAGTCTAAAATACAATCTCTTGCCCTGAAACAGTGTTTAAGGTAAATACAAAGCTGTTTCATAGTGTTAAAAAGGTAAAGAACAGAGTTTCAAAGTAAAGATTCTTCTTATAATGCATTCCCTTTTAGTCTAAAACACAATCTCTTGCCCTGAAACAGTGTTTAAGGCGAATAGAAAGCTGTTTTGTAGTGTCAAAAAGGTAAAGAACAGAGTTTCAAAGTAAAGATTCTTCTTATAATGCAGTCTCTTTTAGTCTAAAACACAATCTCTTCCCCTGAAACAGTGTTTAAGGCGAATACAAAGCTGTTTCATAGTGTGAAAAAGGTAAAGAACAGTTTCAAAGTAAAGATTCTTCTTATAATTCATTCCCTTTTAGTCTAAAACACAATCTCTTGCCCTGAAACAGTGTTTAAGTTGAATATAAATCTGTTTCATAGTGTGAAAAAGGTAAAGAACAGAGTTTCAAAGTAAAGATTCTTCTTATAATGCAGTCTCTTTTAGTCTAAAACACAATCTCTTCCCCTGAAACAGTGTTTAAGGCGAATACAAAGCTGTTTCATAGTGTGAAAAAGGTAAAGAACAGTTTCAAAGTAAAGATTCTTCTTATAATTCATTCCCTTTTAGTCTAAAACACAATCTCTTGCCCTGAAACAGTGTTTAAGTTGAATATAAATCTGTTTCATAGTGTGAAAAAGGTAAAGAACAGAGTTTCAAAGTAAAGATTCTTCTTATAATGCATTCCCTTTTAGTCTAAAACACAATCTCTTGCCCTGAAACAGTGTTTAAGGTGAATACAAATCTGTTTCATAGTGTGAAAAAGGTAAAGAACAGAGTTTCAAAGTAAAGATTCTTCTTATAATGCATTCCCTTTTAGTCTAAAACACAATCTCTTGCCCTGAAACAGTGTTTAAGGTGAATACAAAGCTGTTTCATAGTGTGAAAAAGGTAAAGAACAGAGTTTCAAAGTAAAGATTCTTCTTATAATGCATTCCCTTTTAGTCTAAAACACAATCTCTTGCCCTGAAACAGTGTTTAAGTTGAATATAAATCTGTTTCATAGTGTGAAAAAGGTAAAGAACAGAGTTTCAAAGTAAAGATTCTGATTATAATGCATTCCCTTTTAGTCTAAAACACAATCTCTTGCCCTGAAACAGTGTTTAAGGTGAATACAAAGCTGTTTCATAGTGTGAAAAAGGTAAAGAACAGAGTTTCAAAGTAAAGATTCTTCTTATAATGCATTCCCTTTTAGTCTAAAACACAATCTCTTGCCCTGAAACAGTGTTTAAGGTGAATACAAAGCTGTTTCATAGTGTGAAAAAGGTAAAGAACAGAGTTTCAAAGTAAAGATTCTTCTTATAATGCATTCCCGTTTAATCTAAAACACAGTCTCTTGCCCTGAAACAGTGTTTAAGGTAAATACAAAGCTGTTTCATAGTGTTAAAAAGGTAAAGAACAGAGTTTCAAAGTAAAGATTCTTCTTATAATGCATTCCCTTTTAGTCTAAAACACAATCTCTTGCCCTGAAACAGTGTTTAAGTTGAATATAAATCTGTTTCATAGTGTGAAAAAGGTAAAGAACAGAGTTTCAAAGTAAAGATTCTTATTATAATGCATTCCCTTTTAGTCTAAAACACAATCTCTTGCCCTGAAACAGTGTTTAAGGCGAGTACAAAGCTGTTTCACAGTGTGAAAAAGGTAAAGAACAGAGTTTCAAAGTAAAGATTCTTCTTATAATGCATTCCCTTTTAGTCTAAAACACAATCTCTTGCCCTGAAACAGTGTTTAAGGTGAATACAAAGCTGTTTCATAGTGTGAAAAAGGTAAAGAACAGAGTTTCAAAGTAAAGATTCTTCTTATAATGCATTCCCGTTTAGTCTAAAATACAATCTCTTGCCCTGAAACAGTGTTTAAGGTAAATACAAAGCTGTTTCATAGTGTTAAAAAGGTAAAGAACAGAGTTTCAAAGTAAAGATTCTTCTTATAATGCATTCCCTTTTAGTCTAAAACACAATCTCTTGCCCTGAAACAGTGTTTAAGGCGAATAGAAAGCTGTTTTGTAGTGTCAAAAAGGTAAAGAACAGAGTTTCAAAGTAAAGATTCTTCTTATAATGCAGTCTCTTTTAGTCTAAAACACAATCTCTTCCCCTGAAACAGTGTTTAAGGCGAATACAAAGCTGTTTCATAGTGTGAAAAAGGTAAAGAACAGTTTCAAAGTAAAGATTCTTCTTATAATTCATTCCCTTTTAGTCTAAAACACAATCTCTTGCCCTGAAACAGTGTTTAAGTTGAATATAAATCTGTTTCATAGTGTGAAAAAGGTAAAGAACAGAGTTTCAAAGTAAAGATTCTTCTTATAATGCAGTCTCTTTTAGTCTAAAACACAATCTCTTCCCCTGAAACAGTGTTTAAGGCGAATACAAAGCTGTTTCATAGTGTGAAAAAGGTAAAGAACAGTTTCAAAGTAAAGATTCTTCTTATAATTCATTCCCTTTTAGTCTAAAACACAATCTCTTGCCCTGAAACAGTGTTTAAGTTGAATATAAATCTGTTTCATAGTGTGAAAAAGGTAAAGAACAGAGTTTCAAAGTAAAGATTCTTCTTATAATGCATTCCCTTTTAGTCTAAAACACAATCTCTTGCCCTGAAACAGTGTTTAAGGTGAATACAAATCTGTTTCATAGTGTGAAAAAGGTAAAGAACAGAGTTTCAAAGTAAAGATTCTTCTTATAATGCATTCCCTTTTAGTCTAAAACACAATCTCTTGCCCTGAAACAGTGTTTAAGGTGAATACAAAGCTGTTTCATAGTGTGAAAAAGGTAAAGAACAGAGTTTCAAAGTAAAGATTCTTCTTATAATGCATTCCCTTTTAGTCTAAAACACAATCTCTTGCCCTGAAACAGTGTTTAAGTTGAATATAAATCTGTTTCATAGTGTGAAAAAGGTAAAGAACAGAGTTTCAAAGTAAAGATTCTGATTATAATGCATTCCCTTTTAGTCTAAAACACAATCTCTTGCCCTGAAACAGTGTTTAAGGTGAATACAAAGCTGTTTCATAGTGTGAAAAAGGTAAAGAACAGAGTTTCAAAGTAAAGATTCTTCTTATAATGCATTCCCTTTTAGTCTAAGACACAATCTCTTACCCTGAAACAGTGTTTAAGGTGAATACAAAGCTGTTTCATAGTGTGAAAAAGGTAAAGAACAGAGTTTCAAAGTAAAGATTCTTCTTATAATGCATTCCCGTTTAATCTAAAACACAGTCTCTTGCCCTGAAACAGTGTTTAAGGTAAATACAAAGCTGTTTCATAGTGTTAAAAAGGTAAAGAACAGAGTTTCAAAGTAAAGATTCTTCTTATAATGCATTCCCTTTTAGTCTAAAACACAATCTCTTGCCCTGAAACAGTGTTTAAGGTGAATACAAATCTGTTTCATAGTGTGAAAAAGGTAAAGAACAGAGTTTCAAAGTAAAGATTCTTCTTATAATGCAGTCTCTTTTAGTCTAAAACACAATCTCTTCCCCTGAAACAGTGTTTAAGGCGAATACAAAGCTGTTTCATAGTGTGAAAAAGGTAAAGAACAGTTTCAAAGTAAAGATTCTTCTTATAATTCATTCCCTTTTAGTCTAAAACACAATCTCTTGCCCTGAAACAGTGTTTAAGTTGAATATAAATCTGTTTCATAGTGTGAAAAAGGTAAAGAACAGAGTTTCAAAGTAAAGATTCTTTTTATAATGCATTCCCGTTTAGTCTAAAACACAATCTCTTGCCCTGAAACAGTGTTTAAGGTAAATACAAAGCTGTTTCATAGTGTGAAAAAGGTAAAGAACAGTTTCAAAGTAAAGATTCTTCTTATAATGCATTCCCTTTTAGTCTAAAACACAATCTCTTGCCCTGAAACAGTGTTTAAGTTGAATATAAATCTGTTTCATAGTGTGAAAAAGGTAAAGAACAGAGTTTCAAAGTAAAGATTCTTATTATAATGCATTCCCTTTTAGTCTAAAACACAATCTCTTGCCCTGAAACAGTGTTTAAGGTGAATACAAAGCTGTTTCATAGTGTGAAAAAGGTAAAGAACAGAGTTTCAAAGTAAAGATTCTTCTTATAATGCATTCCCGTTTAATCTAAAACACAGTCTCTTGCCCTGAAACAGTGTTTAAGGTAAATACAAAGCTGTTTCATAGTGTTAAAAAGGTAAAGAACAGAGTTTCAAAGTAAAGATTCTTCTTATAATGCATTCCCTTTTAGTCTAAAACACAATCTCTTGCCCTGAAACAGTGTTTAAGGTGAATACAAATCTGTTTCATAGTGTGAAAAAGGTAAAGAACAGAGTTTCAAAGTAAAGATTCTTCTTATAATGAATTCCCTTTTAGTCTAAAACACAATCTCTTGCCCTGAAACAGTGTTTAAGGTGAATACAAAGCTGTTTCATAGTGTGAAAAAGGTAAAGAACAGAGTTTCAAAGTAAAGATTCTTCTTATAATGCATTCCCTTTAGTCTAAAACACATTCTCTTGCCCTGAAACAGTGTTTAAGGCGAATACAAAGCTGTTTCATAGTGTGAAAAAGGTAAAGAACAGTTTCAAAGTAAAGATTCTTCTTATAATGCATTCCCTTTTAGTCTAAAACACAATCTCTTGCCCTGAAACAGTGTTTAAGTTGAATATAAATCTGTTTCATAGTGTGAAAAAGGTAAAGAACAGAGTTTCAAAGTAAAGATTCTTCTTATAATGCATTCCCGTTTAGTCTAAAACACAATCTCTTGCCCTGAAACAGTGTTTAAAGTGAATACAAAGCAGTTTCATAGTGTCAAAAAGGTAAAGAACAGAGTTTCAAAGTAAAGATTCTTCTAATAATGCAGTCTCTTTTAGTCTAAAACACAATCTCTTGCCCTGAAACAGTGTTTAAGCTATTCAATTTGGTTAAAAACAATTTCTTGCTCTGAAACGGTGTATAAGCCGATTACAATGCTTAGAAGCCCTGTTACGTTGTGGTGAGAGGTGTTCAAACAGAGTTGCATATTACTTTCAAAGGTCACATTAGAACCATGTTAAAACAACTTGTTCTCCCCTGGATAAACTCTTTTCACTTGAAATATGTGTATTCTTAGGATATTGTAAGTTATTCAGTTTGGTTAAAAACAAGATGTCTTCCTCTGAAACGCTGTATAAGCTGATTACAATGCATAGAAGCCCTGTTTCTTTGTGGTTAGAGGTGTACAAACAGAGTTGCAATTACTTTAATTGGTCATATTACAAACAGTTTGATGTCCCCTTGTTAGAAACTCTTTTCATTTGAAATATGTGTTTTCTTAACATATTGTAAGTTATTCAGTTTGGTTAAAAACAAGATGTCTAGCTCTGAAACAGTGTTTAAGTTGAATACAAAGCTGTTTCATAGTTTGAAAAAGGTAAAGAACTGAGTTTCAAAGTAAAGATTCTTCTTATAATGCAGTCTTTTTTAGTCTAAAACACAATCTCTTCCCCTGAAAAAGTGTTTAAGGCGAATACAAAGCTGTTTCATAGTGTGAAAAAGGTAAAGAACAGTTTCAAAGTAAAGATTCTTCTTATAATGCATTCCCTTTTAGTCTAAAACAAAATCTCTTGCCCTGAAACAGTGTTTAAGGCGAATACAAAGCTGTTTCATAGTGTGAAAAAGGTAAAGAACAGTTTCAAAGTAAAGATTCTTCTTATAATTCATTCCCTTTTAGTCTAAAACACAATCTCTTGCCCTGAAACAGTGTTTAAGTTGAATATAAATCTGTTTCATAGTGTGAAAAAGGTAAAGAACAGAGTTTCAAAGTAAAGATTCTTATTATAATGCATTCCCTTTTAGTCTAAAACACAATCTCTTGCCCTGAAACAGTGTTTAAGGCGAGTACAAAGCTGTTTCACAGTGTGAAAAAGGTAAAGAACAGAGTTTCAAAGTAAAGATTCTTCTTATAATGCATTCCCTTTTAGTCTAAAACACAATCTCTTGCCCTGAAACAGTGTTTAAGGTGAATACAAAGCTGTTTCATAGTGTGAAAAAGGTAAAGAACAGAGTTTCAAAGTAAAGATTCTTCTTATAATGCATTCCCGTTTAGTCTAAAACACAATCTCTTGCCCTGAAACAGTGTTTAAGGTAAATACAAAGCTGTTTCATAGTGTTAAAAAGGTAAAGAACAGAGTTTCAAAGTAAAGATTCTTCTTATAATGCAGTCTCTTTTAGTCTAAAACACAATCTCTTCCCCTGAAACAGTGTTTAAGGCGAATACAAAGCTGTTTCATAGTGTGAAAAAGGTAAAGAACAGTTTCAAAGTAAAGATTCTTCTTATAATTCATTCCCTTTTAGTCTAAAACACAATCTCTTGCCCTGAAAAAGTGTTTAAGTTGAATATAAATCTGTTTCATAGTGTGAAAAAGGTAAAGAACAGAGTTTCAAAGTAAAGATTCTTCTTATAATGCATTCCCGTTTAGTCTAAAACACAATCTCTTGCCCTGAAACAGTGTTTAAGGTAAATACAAAGCTGTTTCATATTGTGAAAAAGGTAAAGAACAGAGTTTCAAAGTAAAGATTCTTCTTATAATGCATTCCCGTTTAATCTAAAACACAATCTCTTGCCCTGAAACAGTTTTTAAGGTAAATACAAAGCTGTTTCATAGTGTTAAAAAGGTAAAGAACAGAGTTTCAAAGTAAAGATTCTTCTTATAATGCAGTCTTTTTTAGTCTAAAACACAATCTCTTCCCCTGAAAAAGTGTTTAAGGCGAATACAAAGCTGTTTCATAGTGTGAAAAAGGTAAAGAACAGTTTCAAAGTAAAGATTCTTCTTATAATGCATTCCCTTTTAGTCTAAAACAAAATCTCTTGCCCTGAAACAGTGTTTAAGGCGAATACAAAGCTGTTTCATAGTGTGAAAAAGGTAAAGAACAGTTTCAAAGTAAAGATTCTTCTTATAATTCATTCCCTTTTAGTCTAAAACACAATCTCTTGCCCTGAAACAGTGTTTAAGTTGAATATAAATCTGTTTCATAGTGTGAAAAAGGTAAAGAACAGAGTTTCAAAGTAAAGATTCTTATTATAATGCATTCCCTTTTAGTCTAAAACACAATCTCTTGCCCTGAAGCAGTGTTTAAGGCGAGTACAAAGCTGTTTCACAGTGTGAAAAAGGTAAAGAACAGAGTTTCAAAGTAAAGATTCTTCTTATAATGCATTCCCTTTTAGTCTAAAACACAATCTCTTGCCCTGAAACAGTGTTTAAGGTGAATACAAAGCTGTTTCATAGTGTGAAAAAGGTAAAGAACAGAGTTTCAAAGTAAAGATTCTTCTTATAATGCATTCCCGTTTAGTCTAAAACACAATCTCTTGCCCTGAAACAGTGTTTAAGGTAAATACAAAGCTGTTTCATAGTGTTAAAAAGGTAAAGAACAGAGTTTCAAAGTAAAGATTCTTCTTATAATGCAGTCTCTTTTAGTCTAAAACACAATCTCTTCCCCTGAAACAGTGTTTAAGGCGAATACAAAGCTGTTTCATAGTGTGAAAAAGGTAAAGAACAGTTTCAAAGTAAAGATTCTTCTTATAATTCATTCCCTTTTAGTCTAAAACACAATCTCTTGCCCTGAAAAAGTGTTTAAGTTGAATATAAATCTGTTTCATAGTGTGAAAAAGGTAAAGAACAGAGTTTCAAAGTAAAGATTCTTCTTATAATGCATTCCCGTTTAGTCTAAAACACAATCTCTTGCCCTGAAACAGTGTTTAAGGTAAATACAAAGCTGTTTCATAGTGTGAAAAAGGTAAAGAACAGAGTTTCAAAGTAAAGATTCTTCTTATAATGCATTCCCGTTTAATCTAAAACACAATCTCTTGCCCTGAAACAGTGTTTAAGGTAAATACAAAGCTGTTTCATAGTGTTAAAAAGGTAAAGAACAGAGTTTCAAAGTAAAGATTCTTCTTATAATGCATTCCCTTTTAGTCTAAAACACAATCTCTTGCCCTGAAACAGTGTTTAAGGTGAATACAAATCTGTTTCATAGTGTGAAAAAGGTAAAGAACAGAGTTTCAAAGTAAAGATTCTTCTTATAATGCATTCCCTTTTAGTCTAAAACACAATCTCTTGCCCTGAAACAGTGTTTAAGGTGAATAGAAAGCTGTTTCATAGTGTTAAAAAGGTAAAGAACAGAGTTTCAAAGTAAAGATTCTTCTTATAATGCATTCCCTTTTAGTCTAAAACACAATCTCTTGCCCTGAAACAGTGTTTAAGGTGAATACAAATCTGTTTCATAGTGTGAAAAAGGTAAAGAACAGAGTTTCAAAGTAAAGATTCTTCTTATAATGCATTCCCTTTTAGTCTAAAACACAATCTCTTGCCCTGAAACAGTGTTTAAGGTGAATAGAAAGCTGTTTCATAGTGTCAAAAAGGTAAAGAACAAAGTTTCAAAGTAAAGATTCTTCTTATAATGCAGTCTCTTTTAGTCTAAAACACAATCTCTTGCCCTGAAACAGTGTTTAAGGTGTATACAAAGCTGTTTCAAAGTGTCAAAAAGGTAAAGAACAGAGTTTCAAAGTAAAGATTCTTCTTATAATGCAGTCTCTTTTAGTCTAAAACACAATCTCTTGCCCTGAAACAGTGTTTAAGGTGTATACAAAGCTGTTTCAAAGTGTCAAAAAGGTAAAGAACAGAGTTTCAAAGTAAAGATTCTTCTTATAATGCATTCCCTTTTAGTCTAAAACACAATCTCTTGCCCTGAAACAGTGTTTAAGGTGAATACAAAGCTGTTTCATAGTGTGAAAAAGGTAAAGAACAGAGTTTCAAAGTAAAGATTCTTCTTATAATGCATTCCCGTTTAGTCTAAAACACAATCTCTTGCCCTGAAACAGTGTTTAAGGTAAATACAAAGCTGTTTCATAGTGTGAAAAAGGTAAAGAACAGTTTCAAAGTAAAGATTCTTCTTATAATGCATTCCCTTTTAGTCTAAAACACAATCTCTTGCCCTGAAACAGTGTTTAAGTTGAATATAAATCTGTTTCATAGTGTGAAAAAGGTAAAGAACAGAGTTTCAAAGTAAAGATTCTGATTATAAGTCATTCCCTTTTAGTCTAAAACACAATCTCTTGCCCTGAAACAGTGTTTAAGGTGAATACAAAGCTGTTTCATAGTGTGAAAAAGGTAAAGAACAGAGTTTCAAAGTAAAGATTCTTCTTATAATGCATTCCCGTTTAATCTAAAACACAGTCTCTTGCCCTGAAACAGTGTTTAAGGTAAATACAAAGCTGTTTCATAGTGTTAAAAAGGTAAAGAACAGAGTTTCAAAGTAAAGATTCTTCTTATAATGCATTCCCTTTTAGTCTAAAACACAATCTCTTGCCCTGAAACAGTGTTTAAGTTGAATATAAATCTGTTTCATAGTGTGAAAAAGGTAAAGAACAGAGTTTCAAAGTAAAGATTCTGTTTATAATGCATTCCCTTTTAGTCTAAAACACAATCTCTTGCCCTGAAACAGTGTTTAAGGTGAATACAAAGCTGTTTCATAGTGTGAAAAAGGTAAAGAACAGAGTTTCAAAGTAAAGATTCTTCTTATAATGCATTCCCGTTTAATCTAAAACACAGTCTCTTGCCCTGAAACAGTGTTTAAGGTAAATACAAAGCTGTTTCATAGTGTTAAAAAGGTAAAGAACAGAGTTTCAAAGTAAAGATTCTTCTTATAATGCATTCCCTTTTAGTCTAAAACACAATCTCTTGCCCTGAAACAGTGTTTAAGTTGAATATAATTCTGTTTCATAGTGTGAAAAAGGTAAAGAACAGAGTTTCAAAGTAAAGATTCTTATTATAATGCATTCCCTTTTAGTCTAAAACACAATCTCTTGCCCTGAAACAGTGTTTAAGGCGAGTACAAAGCTGTTTCACAGTGTGAAAAAGGTAAAGAACAGAGTTTCAAAGTAAAGATTCTTCTTATAATGCATTCCCTTTTAGTCTAAAACACAATCTATTGCCCTGAAACAGTGTTTAAGGTGAATACAAAGCTGTTTCATAGTGTGAAAAAGGTAAAGAACAGAGTTTCAAAGTAAAGATTCTTCTTATAATGCATTCCCGTTTAGTCTAAAACACAATCTCTTGCCCTGAAACAGTGTTTAAGGTAAATACAAAGCTGTTTCATAGTGTTAAAAAGGTAAAGAACAGAGTTTCAAAGTAAAGATTCTTCTTATAATGCATTCCCTTTTAGTCTAAAACACAATCTCTTGCTCTGAAACAGTGTTTAAGGCGAATAGAAAGCTGTTTTGTAGTGTCAAAAAGGTAAAGAACAGAGTTTCAAAGTAAAGATTCTTCTTATAATGCAGTCTCTTTTAGTCTAAAACACAATCTCTTCCCCTGAAACAGTGTTTAAGGCGAATACAAAGCTGTTTCATAGTGTGAAAAAGGTAAAGAACAGTTTCAAAGTAAAGATTCTTCTTATAATTCATTCCCTTTTAGTCTAAAACACAATCTCTTGCCCTGAAACAGTGTTTAAGTTGAATATAAATCTGTTTCATAGTGTGAAAAAGGTAAAGAACAGAGTTTCAAAGTAAAGATTCTTCTTATAATGCATTCCCTTTTAGTCTAAAACACAATCTCTTGCCCTGAAACAGTGTTTAAGTTGAATATAATTCTGTTTCATAGTGTGAAAAAGGTAAAGAACAGAGTTTCAAAGTAAAGATTCTTATTATAATGCATTCCCTTTTAGTCTAAAACACAATCTCTTGCCCTGAAACAGTGTTTAAGGCGAGTACAAAGCTGTTTCACAGTGTGAAAAAGGTAAAGAACAGAGTTTCAAAGTAAAGATTCTTCTTATAATGCATTCCCTTTTAGTCTAAAACACAATCTCTTGCCCTGAAACAGTGTTTAAGGTGAATACAAAGCTGTTTCATAGTGTGAAAAAGGTAAAGAACAGAGTTTCAAAGTAAAGATTCTTCTTATAATGCATTCCCGTTTAGTCTAAAACACAATCTCTTGCCCTGAAACAGTGTTTAAGGTAAATACAAAGCTGTTTCATAGTGTTAAAAAGGTAAAGAACAGAGTTTCAAAGTAAAGATTCTTCTTATAATGCATTCCCTTTTAGTCTAAAACACAATCTCTTGCCCTGAAACAGTGTTTAAGTTGAATATAAATCTGTTTCATAGTGTGAAAAAGGTAAAGAACAGAGTTTCAAAGTAAAGATTCTGATTATAAGTCATTCCCTTTTAGTCTAAAACACAATCTCTTGCCCTGAAACAGTGTTTAAGGTGAATACAAAGCTGTTTCATAGTGTGAAAAAGGTAAAGAACAGAGTTTCAAAGTAAAGATTCTTCTTATAATGCATTCCCTTTTAGTCTAAAACACAATCTCTTGCCCTGAAACAGTGTTTAAGTTGAATATAATTCTGTTTCATAGTGTGAAAAAGGTAAAGAACAGAGTTTCAAAGTAAAGATTCTTATTATAATGCATTCCCTTTTAGTCTAAAACACAATCTCTTGCCCTGAAACAGTGTTTAAGGCGAGTACAAAGCTGTTTCACAGTGTGAAAAAGGTAAAGAACAGAGTTTCAAAGTAAAGATTCTTCTTATAATGCATTCCCTTTTAGTCTAAAACACAATCTCTTGCCCTGAAACAGTGTTTAAGGTGAATACAAAGCTGTTTCATAGTGTGAAAAAGGTAAAGAACAGAGTTTCAAAGTAAAGATTCTTCTTATAATGCATTCCCGTTTAGTCTAAAACACAATCTCTTGCCCTGAAACAGTGTTTAAGGTAAATACAAAGCTGTTTCATAGTGTTAAAAAGGTAAAGAACAGAGTTTCAAAGTAAAGATTCTTCTTATAATGCATTCCCTTTTAGTCTAAAACACAATCTCTTGCCCTGAAACAGTGTTTAAGTTGAATATAAATCTGTTTCATAGTGTGAAAAAGGTAAAGAACAGAGTTTCAAAGTAAAGATTCTGATTATAAGTCATTCCCTTTTAGTCTAAAACACAATCTCTTGCCCTGAAACAGTGTTTAAGGTGAATACAAAGCTGTTTCATAGTGTGAAAAAGGTAAAGAACAGAGTTTCAAAGTAAAGATTCTTCTTATAATGCATTCCCGTTTAATCTAAAACACAGTCTCTTGCCCTGAAACAGTGTTTAAGGTAAATACAAAGCTGTTTCATAGTGTTAAAAAGGTAAAGAACAGAGTTTCAAAGTAAAGATTCTTCTTATAATGCATTCCCTTTTAGTCTAAAACACAATCTCTTGCCCTGAAACAGTGTTTAAGTTGAATATAAATCTGTTTCATAGTGTGAAAAAGGTAAAGAACAGAGTTTCAAAGTAAAGATTCTGATTATAATGCATTCCCTTTTAGTCTAAAACACAATCTCTTGCCCTGAAACAGTGTTTAAGGTGAATACAAAGCTGTTTCATAGTGTGAAAAAGGTAAAGAACAGAGTTTCAAAGTAAAGATTCTTCTTATAATGCATTCCCGTTTAATCTAAAACACAGTCTCTTGCCCTGAAACAGTGTTTAAGGTAAATACAAAGCTGTTTCATAGTGTTAAAAAGGTAAAGAACAGAGTTTCAAAGTAAAGATTCTTCTTATAATGCATTCCCTTTTAGTCTAAAACACAATCTCTTGCCCTGAAACAGTGTTTAAGTTGAATATAATTCTGTTTCATAGTGTGAAAAAGGTAAAGAACAGAGTTTCAAAGTAAAGATTCTTATTATAATGCATTCCCTTTTAGTCTAAAACACAATCTCTTGCCCTGAAACAGTGTTTAAGGCGAGTACAAAGCTGTTTCACAGTGTGAAAAAGGTAAAGAACAGAGTTTCAAAGTAAAGATTCTTCTTATAATGCATTCCCTTTTAGTCTAAAACACAATCTATTGCCCTGAAACAGTGTTTAAGGTGAATACAAAGCTGTTTCATAGTGTGAAAAAGGTAAAGAACAGAGTTTCAAAGTAAAGATTCTTCTTATAATGCATTCCCGTTTAGTCTAAAACACAATCTCTTGCCCTGAAACAGTGTTTAAGGTAAATACAAAGCTGTTTCATAGTGTTAAAAAGGTAAAGAACAGAGTTTCAAAGTAAAGATTCTTCTTATAATGCATTCCCTTTTAGTCTAAAACACAATCTCTTGCTCTGAAACAGTGTTTAAGGCGAATAGAAAGCTGTTTTGTAGTGTCAAAAAGGTAAAGAACAGAGTTTCAAAGTAAAGATTCTTCTTATAATGCAGTCTCTTTTAGTCTAAAACACAATCTCTTCCCCTGAAACAGTGTTTAAGGCGAATACAAAGCTGTTTCATAGTGTGAAAAAGGTAAAGAACAGTTTCAAAGTAAAGATTCTTCTTATAATTCATTCCCTTTTAGTCTAAAACACAATCTCTTGCCCTGAAACAGTGTTTAAGTTGAATATAAATCTGTTTCATAGTGTGAAAAAGGTAAAGAACAGAGTTTCAAAGTAAAGATTCTTCTTTTAATGCATTCCCGTTTAGTCTAAAACACAATCTCTTGCCCTGAAACAGTGTTTAAGGTAAATACAAAGCTGTTTCATAGTGTGAAAAAGGTAAAGAACAGAGTTTCAAAGTAAAGATTCTTCTTATAATGCATTCCCTTTTAGTCTAAAACACAATCTCTTGCCCTGAAACAGTGTTTAAGTTGAATATAATTCTGTTTCATAGTGTGAAAAAGGTAAAGAACAGAGTTTCAAAGTAAAGATTCTTATTATAATGCATTCCCTTTTAGTCTAAAACACAATCTCTTGCCCTGAAACAGTGTTTAAGGCGAGTACAAAGCTGTTTCACAGTGTGAAAAAGGTAAAGAACAGAGTTTCAAAGTAAAGATTCTTCTTATAATGCATTCCCTTTTAGTCTAAAACACAATCTCTTGCCCTGAAACAGTGTTTAAGGTGAATACAAAGCTGTTTCATAGTGTGAAAAAGGTAAAGAACAGAGTTTCAAAGTAAAGATTCTTCTTATAATGCATTCCCGTTTAGTCTAAAACACAATCTCTTGCCCTGAAACAGTGTTTAAGGTAAATACAAAGCTGTTTCATAGTGTTAAAAAGGTAAAGAACAGAGTTTCAAAGTAAAGATTCTTCTTATAATGCATTCCCTTTTAGTCTAAAACACAATCTCTTGCTCTGAAACAGTGTTTAAGGCGAATAGAAAGCTGTTTTGTAGTGTCAAAAAGGTAAAGAACAGAGTTTCAAAGTAAAGATTCTGATTATAAGTCATTCCCTTTTAGTCTAAAACACAATCTCTTGCCCTGAAACAGTGTTTAAGGTGAATACAAAGCTGTTTCATAGTGTGAAAAAGGTAAAGAACAGAGTTTCAAAGTAAAGATTCTTCTTATAATGCATTCCCTTTTAGTCTAAAACACAATCTCTTGCCCTGAAACAGTGTTTAAGTTGAATATAATTCTGTTTCATAGTGTGAAAAAGGTAAAGAACAGAGTTTCAAAGTAAAGATTCTTATTATAATGCATTCCCTTTTAGTCTAAAACACAATCTCTTGCCCTGAAACAGTGTTTAAGGCGAGTACAAAGCTGTTTCACAGTGTGAAAAAGGTAAAGAACAGAGTTTCAAAGTAAAGATTCTTCTTATAATGCATTCCCTTTTAGTCTAAAACACAATCTCTTGCCCTGAAACAGTGTTTAAGGTGAATACAAAGCTGTTTCATAGTGTGAAAAAGGTAAAGAACAGAGTTTCAAAGTAAAGATTCTTCTTATAATGCATTCCCGTTTAGTCTAAAACACAATCTCTTGCCCTGAAACAGTGTTTAAGGTAAATACAAAGCTGTTTCATAGTGTTAAAAAGGTAAAGAACAGAGTTTCAAAGTAAAGATTCTTCTTATAATGCATTCCCTTTTAGTCTAAAACACAATCTCTTGCCCTGAAACAGTGTTTAAGTTGAATATAAATCTGTTTCATAGTGTGAAAAAGGTAAAGAACAGAGTTTCAAAGTAAAGATTCTGATTATAAGTCATTCCCTTTTAGTCTAAAACACAATCTCTTGCCCTGAAACAGTGTTTAAGGTGAATACAAAGCTGTTTCATAGTGTGAAAAAGGTAAAGAACAGAGTTTCAAAGTAAAGATTCTTCTTATAATGCATTCCCGTTTAATCTAAAACACAGTCTCTTGCCCTGAAACAGTGTTTAAGGTAAATACAAAGCTGTTTCATAGTGTTAAAAAGGTAAAGAACAGAGTTTCAAAGTAAAGATTCTTCTTATAATGCATTCCCTTTTAGTCTAAAACACAATCTCTTGCCCTGAAACAGTGTTTAAGTTGAATATAAATCTGTTTCATAGTGTGAAAAAGGTAAAGAACAGAGTTTCAAAGTAAAGATTCTGATTATAATGCATTCCCTTTTAGTCTAAAACACAATCTCTTGCCCTGAAACAGTGTTTAAGGTGAATACAAAGCTGTTTCATAGTGTGAAAAAGGTAAAGAACAGAGTTTCAAAGTAAAGATTCTTCTTATAATGCATTCCCGTTTAATCTAAAACACAGTCTCTTGCCCTGAAACAGTGTTTAAGGTAAATACAAAGCTGTTTCATAGTGTTAAAAAGGTAAAGAACAGAGTTTCAAAGTAAAGATTCTTCTTATAATGCATTCCCTTTTAGTCTAAAACACAATCTCTTGCCCTGAAACAGTGTTTAAGTTGAATATAATTCTGTTTCATAGTGTGAAAAAGGTAAAGAACAGAGTTTCAAAGTAAAGATTCTTATTATAATGCATTCCCTTTTAGTCTAAAACACAATCTCTTGCCCTGAAACAGTGTTTAAGGCGAGTACAAAGCTGTTTCACAGTGTGAAAAAGGTAAAGAACAGAGTTTCAAAGTAAAGATTCTTCTTATAATGCATTCCCTTTTAGTCTAAAACACAATCTATTGCCCTGAAACAGTGTTTAAGGTGAATACAAAGCTGTTTCATAGTGTGAAAAAGGTAAAGAACAGAGTTTCAAAGTAAAGATTCTTCTTATAATGCATTCCCGTTTAGTCTAAAACACAATCTCTTGCCCTGAAACAGTGTTTAAGGTAAATACAAAGCTGTTTCATAGTGTTAAAAAGGTAAAGAACAGAGTTTCAAAGTAAAGATTCTTCTTATAATGCATTCCCTTTTAGTCTAAAACACAATCTCTTGCTCTGAAACAGTGTTTAAGGCGAATAGAAAGCTGTTTTGTAGTGTCAAAAAGGTAAAGAACAGAGTTTCAAAGTAAAGATTCTTCTTATAATGCAGTCTCTTTTAGTCTAAAACACAATCTCTTCCCCTGAAACAGTGTTTAAGGCGAATACAAAGCTGTTTCATAGTGTGAAAAAGGTAAAGAACAGTTTCAAAGTAAAGATTCTTCTTATAATTCATTCCCTTTTAGTCTAAAACACAATCTCTTGCCCTGAAACAGTGTTTAAGTTGAATATAAATCTGTTTCATAGTGTGAAAAAGGTAAAGAACAGAGTTTCAAAGTAAAGATTCTTCTTTTAATGCATTCCCGTTTAGTCTAAAACACAATCTCTTGCCCTGAAACAGTGTTTAAGGTAAATACAAAGCTGTTTCATAGTGTGAAAAAGGTAAAGAACAGAGTTTCAAAGTAAAGATTCTTCTTATAATGCATTCCCTTTTAGTCTAAAACACAATCTCTTGCCCTGAAACAGTGTTTAAGTTGAATATAATTCTGTTTCATAGTGTGAAAAAGGTAAAGAACAGAGTTTCAAAGTAAAGATTCTTATTATAATGCATTCCCTTTTAGTCTAAAACACAATCTCTTGCCCTGAAACAGTGTTTAAGGCGAGTACAAAGCTGTTTCACAGTGTGAAAAAGGTAAAGAACAGAGTTTCAAAGTAAAGATTCTTCTTATAATGCATTCCCTTTTAGTCTAAAACACAATCTCTTGCCCTGAAACAGTGTTTAAGGTGAATACAAAGCTGTTTCATAGTGTGAAAAAGGTAAAGAACAGAGTTTCAAAGTAAAGATTCTTCTTATAATGCATTCCCGTTTAGTCTAAAACACAATCTCTTGCCCTGAAACAGTGTTTAAGGTAAATACAAAGCTGTTTCATAGTGTTAAAAAGGTAAAGAACAGAGTTTCAAAGTAAAGATTCTTCTTATAATGCATTCCCTTTTAGTCTAAAACACAATCTCTTGCTCTGAAACAGTGTTTAAGGCGAATAGAAAGCTGTTTTGTAGTGTCAAAAAGGTAAAGAACAGAGTTTCAAAGTAAAGATTCTTCTTATAATGCAGTCTCTTTTAGTCTAAAACACAATCTCTTCCCCTGAAACAGTGTTTAAGGCGAATACAAAGCTGTTTCATAGTGTGAAAAAGGTAAAGAACAGTTTCAAAGTAAAGATTCTTCTTATAATTCATTCCCTTTTAGTCTAAAACACAATCTCTTGCCCTGAAACAGTGTTTAAGTTGAATATAAATCTGTTTCATAGTGTGAAAAAGGTAAAGAACAGAGTTTCAAAGTAAAGATTCTTCTTTTAATGCATTCCCGTTTAGTCTAAAACACAATCTCTTGCCCTGAAACAGTGTTTAAGGTAAATACAAAGCTGTTTCATAGTGTGAAAAAGGTAAAGAACAGAGTTTCAAAGTAAAGATTCTTCTTATAATGCATTCCCTTTTAGTCTAAAACACAATCTCTTGCCCTGAAACAGTGTTTAAGGTGAATACAAATCTGTTTCATAGTGTGAAAAAGGTAAAGAACAGAGTTTCAAAGTAAAGATTCTTCTTATAATGCAGTCTCTTTTAGTCTAAAACACAATCTCTTCCCCTGAAACAGTGTTTAAGGCGAATACAAAGCTGTTTCATAGTGTGAAAAAGGTAAAGAACAGTTTCAAAGTAAAGATTCTTCTTATAATTCATTCCCTTTTAGTCTAAAACACAATCTCTTGCCCTGAAACAGTGTTTAAGTTGAATATAAATCTGTTTCATAGTGTGAAAAAGGTAAAGAACAGAGTTTCAAAGTAAAGATTCTTATTATAATGCATTCCCTTTTAGTCTAAAACACAATCTCTTGCCCTGAAACAGTGTTTAAGGTGAATACAAAGCTGTTTCATAGTGTGAAAAAGGTAAAGAACAGAGTTACTAAGTAAAGATTCTTCTTATAATGCATTCCCTTTTAGTCTAAAACACAATCTCTTGCCCTGAAACAGTGTTTAAGGCGAATACAAAGCTGTTTCATACTGTGAAAAAGGTAAAGAACAGAGTTTCAAAGTAAAGATTCTTCTTATAATGCATTCCCGTTTAGTCTAAAACACAATCTCTTGCCCTGAAACAGTGTTTAAGGTAAATACAAAGCTGTTTCATAGTGTGAAAAAGGTAAAGAACAGTTTCAAAGTAAAGATTCTTCTTATAATGCATTCCCTTTTAGTCTAAAACACAATCTCTTGCCCTGAAACAGTGTTTAAGTTGAATATAAATCTGTTTCATAGTGTGAAAAAGGTAAAGAACAGAGTTTCAAAGTAAAGATTCTTATTATAATGCATTCCCTTTTAGTCTAAAACACAATCTCTTGCCCTGAAACAGTGTTTAAGGTGAATACAAAGCTGTTTCATAGTGTGAAAAAGGTAAAGAACAGAGTTTCAAAGTAAAGATTCTTCTTATAATGCATTCCCGTTTAATCTAAAACACAGTCTCTTGCCCTGAAACAGTGTTTAAGGTAAATACAAAGCTGTTTCATAGTGTTAAAAAGGTAAAGAACAGAGTTTCAAAGTAAAGATTCTTCTTATAATGCATTCCCTTTTAGTCTAAAACACAATCTCTTGCCCTGAAACAGTGTTTAAGGTGAATACAAATCTGTTTCATAGTGTGAAAAAGGTAAAGAACAGAGTTTCAAAGTAAAGATTCTTCTTATAATGAATTCCCTTTTAGTCTAAAACACAATCTCTTGCCCTGAAACAGTGTTTAAGGTGAATACAAAGCTGTTTCATAGTGTGAAAAAGGTAAAGAACAGAGTTTCAAAGTAAAGATTCTTCTTATAATGCATTCCCTTTAGTCTAAAACACATTCTCTTGCCCTGAAACAGTGTTTAAGGCGAATACAAAGCTGTTTCATAGTGTGAAAAAGGTAAAGAACAGTTTCAAAGTAAAGATTCTTCTTATAATGCATTCCCTTTTAGTCTAAAACACAATCTCTTGCCCTGAAACAGTGTTTAAGTTGAATATAAATCTGTTTCATAGTGTGAAAAAGGTAAAGAACAGAGTTTCAAAGTAAAGATTCTTCTTATAATGCATTCCCGTTTAGTCTAAAACACAATCTCTTGCCCTGAAACAGTGTTTAAAGTGAATACAAAGCAGTTTCATAGTGTCAAAAAGGTAAAGAACAGAGTTTCAAAGTAAAGATTCTTCTAATAATGCAGTCTCTTTTAGTCTAAAACACAATCTCTTGCCCTGAAACAGTGTTTAAGCTATTCAATTTGGTTAAAAACAATTTCTTGCTCTGAAACGGTGTATAAGCCGATTACAATGCTTAGAAGCCCTGTTACGTTGTGGTGAGAGGTGTTCAAACAGAGTTGCATATTACTTTCAAAGGTCACATTAGAACCATGTTAAAACAACTTGTTCTCCCCTGGATAAACTCTTTTCACTTGAAATATGTGTATTCTTAGGATATTGTAAGTTATTCAGTTTGGTTAAAAACAAGATGTCTTCCTCTGAAACGCTGTATAAGCTGATTACAATGCATAGAAGCCCTGTTTCTTTGTGGTTAGAGGTGTACAAACAGAGTTGCAATTACTTTAATTGGTCATATTACAAACAGTTTGATGTCCCCTTGTTAGAAACTCTTTTCATTTGAAATATGTGTTTTCTTAACATATTGTAAGTTATTCAGTTTGGTTAAAAACAAGATGTCTAGCTCTGAAACAGTGTTTAAGTTGAATACAAAGCTGTTTCATAGTTTGAAAAAGGTAAAGAACTGAGTTTCAAAGTAAAGATTCTTCTTATAATGCAGTCTTTTTTAGTCTAAAACACAATCTCTTCCCCTGAAAAAGTGTTTAAGGCGAATACAAAGCTGTTTCATAGTGTGAAAAAGGTAAAGAACAGTTTCAAAGTAAAGATTCTTCTTATAATGCATTCCCTTTTAGTCTAAAACAAAATCTCTTGCCCTGAAACAGTGTTTAAGGCGAATACAAAGCTGTTTCATAGTGTGAAAAAGGTAAAGAACAGAGTTTCAAAGTAAAGATTCTTCTTATAATGCATTCCCGTTTAGTCTAAAACACAATCTCTTGCCCTGAAACAGTGTTTAAGGTAAATACAAAGCTGTTTCATAGTGTGAAAAAGGTAAAGAACAGTTTCAAAGTAAAGATTCTTCTTATAATGCATTCCCTTTTAGTCTAAAACACAATCTCTTGCCCTGAAACAGTGTTTAAGGTGAATACAAATCTGTTTCATAGTGTGAAAAAGGTAAAGAACAGAGTTTCAAAGTAAAGATTCTTCTTATAATGCAGTCTCTTTTAGTCTAAAACACAATCTCTTCCCCTGAAACAGTGTTTAAGGCGAATACAAAGCTGTTTCATAGTGTGAAAAAGGTAAAGAACAGTTTCAAAGTAAAGATTCTTCTTATAATTCATTCCCTTTTAGTCTAAAACACAATCTCTTGCCCTGAAACAGTGTTTAAGTTGAATATAAATCTGTTTCATAGTGTGAAAAAGGTAAAGAACAGAGTTTCAAAGTAAAGATTCTTATTATAATGCATTCCCTTTTAGTCTAAAACACAATCTCTTGCCCTGAAACAGTGTTTAAGGTGAATACAAAGCTGTTTCATAGTGTGAAAAAGGTAAAGAACAGAGTTACTAAGTAAAGATTCTTCTTATAATGCATTCCCTTTTAGTCTAAAACACAATCTCTTGCCCTGAAACAGTGTTTAAGGCGAATACAAAGCTGTTTCATACTGTGAAAAAGGTAAAGAACAGAGTTTCAAAGTAAAGATTCTTCTTATAATGCATTCCCGTTTAGTCTAAAACACAATCTCTTGCCCTGAAACAGTGTTTAAGGTAAATACAAAGCTGTTTCATAGTGTGAAAAAGGTAAAGAACAGTTTCAAAGTAAAGATTCTTCTTATAATGCATTCCCTTTTAGTCTAAAACACAATCTCTTGCCCTGAAACAGTGTTTAAGTTGAATATAAATCTGTTTCATAGTGTGAAAAAGGTAAAGAACAGAGTTTCAAAGTAAAGATTCTTCTTATAATGCATTCCCTTTTAGTCTAAAACACAATCTCTTGCCCTGAAACAGTGTTTAAGGTGAATACAAAGCTGTTTCATAGTGTGAAAAAGGTAAAGAACAGAGTTTCAAAGTAAAGATTCTTCTTATAATGCATTCCCGTTTAATCTAAAACACAGTCTCTTGCCCTGAAACAGTGTTTAAGGTAAATACAAAGCTGTTTCATAGTGTTAAAAAGGTAAAGAACAGAGTTTCAAAGTAAAGATTCTTCTTATAATGCATTCCCTTTTAGTCTAAAACACAATCTCTTGCCCTGAAACAGTGTTTAAGGTGAATACAAATCTGTTTCATAGTGTGAAAAAGGTAAAGAACAGAGTTTCAAAGTAAAGATTCTTCTTATAATGAATTCCCTTTTAGTCTAAAACACAATCTCTTGCCCTGAAACAGTGTTTAAGGTGAATACAAAGCTGTTTCATAGTGTGAAAAAGGTAAAGAACAGAGTTTCAAAGTAAAGATTCTTCTTATAATGCATTCCCTTTAGTCTAAAACACATTCTCTTGCCCTGAAACAGTGTTTAAGGCGAATACAAAGCTGTTTCATAGTGTGAAAAAGGTAAAGAACAGTTTCAAAGTAAAGATTCTTCTTATAATGCATTCCCTTTTAGTCTAAAACACAATCTCTTGCCCTGAAACAGTGTTTAAGTTGAATATAAATCTGTTTCATAGTGTGAAAAAGGTAAAGAACAGAGTTTCAAAGTAAAGATTCTTCTTATAATGCATTCCCGTTTAGTCTAAAACACAATCTCTTGCCCTGAAACAGTGTTTAAAGTGAATACAAAGCAGTTTCATAGTGTCAAAAAGGTAAAGAACAGAGTTTCAAAGTAAAGATTATTCTAATAATGCAGTCTCTTTTAGTCTAAAACACAATCTCTTGCCCTGAAACAGTGTTTAAGCTATTCAATTTGGTTAAAAACAATTTCTTGCTCTGAAACGGTGTATAAGCCGATTACAATGCTTAGAAGCCCTGTTACGTTGTGGTGAGAGGTGTTCAAACAGAGTTGCATATTACTTTCAAAGGTCACATTAGAACCATGTTAAAACAACTTGTTCTCCCCTGGATAAACTCTTTTCACTTGAAATATGTGTATTCTTAGGATATTGTAAGTTATTCAGTTTGGTTAAAAACAAGATGTCTTCCTCTGAAACGCTGTATAAGCTGATTACAATGCATAGAAGCCCTGTTTCTTTGTGGTTAGAGGTGTACAAACAGAGTTGCAATTACTTTAATTGGTCATATTACAAACAGTTTGATGTCCCCTTGTTAGAAACTCTTTTCATTTGAAATATGTGTTTTCTTAACATATTGTAAGTTATTCAGTTTGGTTAAAAACAAGATGTCTAGCTCTGAAACAGTGTTTAAGTTGAATACAAAGCTGTTTCATAGTTTGAAAAAGGTAAAGAACTGAGTTTCAAAGTAAAGATTCTTCTTATAATGCAGTCTTTTTTAGTCTAAAACACAATCTCTTCCCCTGAAAAAGTGTTTAAGGCGAATACAAAGCTGTTTCATAGTGTGAAAAAGGTAAAGAACAGTTTCAAAGTAAAGATTCTTCTTATAATGCATTCCCTTTTAGTCTAAAACAAAATCTCTTGCCCTGAAACAGTGTTTAAGGCGAATACAAAGCTGTTTCATAGTGTGAAAAAGGTAAAGAACAGAGTTTCAAAGTAAAGATTCTTCTTATAATGCATTCCCGTTTAGTCTAAAACACAATCTCTTGCCCTGAAACAGTGTTTAAAGTGAATACAAAGCAGTTTCATAGTGTCAAAAAGGTAAAGAACAGAGTTTCAAAGTAAAGATTCTTCTAATAATGCAGTCTCTTTTAGTCTAAAACACAATCTCTTGCCCTGAAACAGTGTTTAAGCTATTCAATTTGGTTAAAAACAATTTCTTGCTCTGAAACGGTGTATAAGCCGATTACAATGCTTAGAAGCCCTGTTACGTTGTGGTGAGAGGTGTTCAAACAGAGTTGCATATTACTTTCAAAGGTCACATTAGAACCATGTTAAAACAACTTGTTCTCCCCTGGATAAACTCTTTTCACTTGAAATATGTGTATTCTTAGGATATTGTAAGTTATTCAGTTTGGTTAAAAACAAGATGTCTTCCTCTGAAACGCTGTATAAGCTGATTACAATGCATAGAAGCCCTGTTTCTTTGTGGTTAGAGGTGTACAAACAGAGTTGCAATTACTTTAATTGGTCATATTACAAACAGTTTGATGTCCCCTTGTTAGAAACTCTTTTCATTTGAAATATGTGTTTTCTTAACATATTGTAAGTTATTCAGTTTGGTTAAAAACAAGATGTCTAGCTCTGAAACAGTGTTTAAGTTGAATACAAAGCTGTTTCATAGTTTGAAAAAGGTAAAGAACTGAGTTTCAAAGTAAAGATTCTTCTTATAATGCAGTCTTTTTTAGTCTAAAACACAATCTCTTCCCCTGAAAAAGTGTTTAAGGCGAATACAAAGCTGTTTCATAGTGTGAAAAAGGTAAAGAACAGTTTCAAAGTAAAGATTCTTCTTATAATGCATTCCCTTTTAGTCTAAAACACAATCTCTTGCCCTGAAACAGTGTTTAAGGTGAATACAAAGCTGTTTCATAGTGTGAAAAAGGTAAAGAACTCTTTCAAAGTAAAGATTCTTATAATAATGCATTCCTTTTAGTCTAAAACACAATCTCTTGCCCTGAAACAGTGTTTAAGGTGAATACAAAGCTGTTTCATAGTTTGAAAAAGGTAAAGAACAGAGTTTCTAAGTAAAGATTCTTCTCATAATGCATTCCCTTTTAGTCTAAAACACAATCTCTTGCCCTGAAACAGTGTTTAAGGCGAATAGAAAGCTGTTTCATAGTGTGAAAAAGGTAAAGAACAATGTTTCAAAGTAAAGATTCTTCTTATAATGCATTCTCGTTTAGTATAAAACACAATCTCTTGCCCTGAAACAGTGTTTAAGGTAAATACAAAGCTGTTTCATATTGTTAAAAAGGTAAAGAACAGAGTTTCAAAGTAAAGATTCTTCTTATAATGCATTCCCGTTTAGTCTAAAACAAAATCTCTTGCCCTGAAACAGTGTTTAAGGTGAATACAAAGCTGTTTCATAGTGTGAAAAAGGTAAAGAACAGAGTTTCAAATTAAAGATTCTTCTTATAATGCATTCCCTTTAGTCTAAAACACATTCTCTTGCCCTGAAACAGTGTTTAAGGCGAATACAAAGCTGTTTCATAGTGTGCAAAAGGTAAAGAACAGAGTTTCAATGTAAAGATTCTTCTTATAATGCATTCCCTTTTAGTCTAAAACATAATCTCTTGCCCTGAAACAGTGTTTAAGGTGAATACAAAGCTGTTTCATAGTGTGAAAAAGGTAAAGAACAGAGTTTCAAAGTAAAGATTCTTCTTATAATGCATTCCCTTTTAGTCTAAAACACAATCTCTTGCCCTGAAACAGTGTTTAAGGTGAATACAAAGCTGTTTCATAGTGTCAAAAAGGTAATGAACAAAGTTTCAAAGTAAAGATTCTTCTCATAATGCAGTCTCTTTTAGTCTAAAACACAATCTCTTGCCCTGAAACAGTGTTTAAGCTATTCAATTTGGTTAAAAACAATTTCTTGCTCTGAAACGGTGTATAAGCCGATTACAATGCTTAGAAGCCCTGTTACGTTGTGGTGAGAGGTGTTCAAACAGAGTTGCAATTACTTTCAAAGGTCACATTAGAACCATGTTAAAACAACTTGTTCTCCCCTGGATAAACTCTTTTCACTTGAAATATGTGTTTTCTTAGGATATTGTAAGTTATTCAGTTTGGTTAAAAACAAGATGTCTTGCTCTGAAATGGTGTATAAGCTGATTACAATGCATAGAAGCCCTGTTTCTTTGTGGTTAGAGGTGTACAAACAGAGTTGCAATTACTTTAATTGGTCATATTACAAACAACTTGTTTCTCCCCTGGATAAACTCTTTTCACTTGAAATATGTGTTTTCTTAGGATATTGTAAGTTATTCAGTTTGGTCAAAAACAATGTGTCTTGCTCTGAAACGCTGTATAAGCTGATTACAATGCATAGAAACCCTGTTTCGTTCTGGTTAGAGGTGTACAAACAGAGTTGCAATTACTTTAAATGGTTAAGTTGTTCAGTTTGGTTAAAAACAATATTTCTTGCTCTGAAACTATGTATAAGCCAATTATAATGCGTGGAAACGTTGCCTCCTTGTGGTTAGAGGTGTAAAAACAGAGTTGCAATTACTTGCAAGGGGCACATTAGAACCATGTTAAAACAACTTGTTTCTCCCCTGTATAATCTCTTTTCACTTGAAATATATGTTTTCTTAGGATATTGTAAGTTGTTCAGTTTGGTTAAAAACAATATTTCTTGCTCTGAAACGCTGTATAAGCCGATTACAATGCATAGAAACCCTGTTTCGTTGTGGTGAAACGTGTTCAAACAGAGTTGTAATTACTTTAATTGGTCATATTACAAACAGCTTGATGTCCCCTTGTTAGAAACTCTTTTCATTTGAAATATATGTTTTCTTAACATATTGTAAGTTATTCAGTTTGGTTAAAAACAAGATGTCTAGCTCTGAAACAGTGTTTAAGTTGAATACAAAGCTGTTTCATAGTGTGAAAAAGGTTAAGAATAGAGTTTCAAAGTAAAGATTCTTCTTATAATGCAGTCTCTTTTAGTCTAAAACACAATCTCTTGCCCTGAAACAGTGTTTAAGGTGAATACAAAGCTGTTTCATAGTGTCAAAAAGGTAAAGAACAGAGTTTCAAAGTAAAGATTCTTCTCATAATGCAGTCTCTTTTAGTCTAAAACACAATCTCTTGCCCTGAAACAGTGTTTAAGCTATTCAATTTGGTTAAAAACAATATTTCTTGCTCTGAAACGGTGTATAAGCCGATTACAATGCTTAGAAGCCCTGTTACGTTGTGGTGAGAGGTGTTTAAACAGAGTTGCAATTACTTTAAATTGTCATATAAGAAACACCTTGTTTCTCCCCTGTATAAACTCTTTTCACTTGAAATATGTGTTTTCTTAGGATATTGTAATTTGTTCAGTTTGGTTAAAAACAATATTTCTTGCTCTGAAACTATGTATAAGCCAATTATAATGCGTGGAAACGGTGCCTCCTTGTGGTTAGAGGTGTAAAAACAGAGTTGCAATTACTTTCAAAGGTCACATTAGAACCATGTTAAAACAACTTGTTCTCCCCTGGATAAACTCTTTTCACTTGAAATATGTGTTTTCTTAGGATATTGTAAGGTATTCAGTTTTTTTAAAAACAAGATGTCTTGCTCTGAAATGGTGTATAAGCTGATTACAATGCATAGAAGCCCTGTTTCTTTGTGGTTAGAGGTGTACAAACAGAGTTGCAATTACTTTAATTGGTCATATTACAAACAACTTGTTTCACCCCTGTATAAACTCTTTTCACTTGAAATATATGTTTTCTTAGGATATTGTAAGTTGTTCAGTTTAGTTAAAAACAATATTTCTTGCTCTGAAACGCTGTATAAGCCGATTACAATACATAGAAACCCTGTTTCGTTGTGGTGAAACGTGTTCAAACAGAGTTGTAATTACTTTAATTGATCATATTACAAACAACTTGATGTCCCCTTGTTATAAACTCTTTTCATTTGAAATATGTGTTTTCTTAACATATTGTAAGTTATTCAGTTTGGTTAAAAACAAGATGTCTAGCTCTGAAACAGTGTTTAAGGTGAATACAAAGCTGTTTCATAGTTTGAAAAAGGTAAAGAACAGAGTTTCTAAGTAAAGATTCTTCTTATAATGCATTCCCTTTTAGTCTAAAACACAATCTCTTGCCCTGAAACAGTGTTTAAGGCGAATAGAAAGCTGTTTCATAGTGTGAAAAAGGTAAAGAACAGAGTTTCAAAGTAAAGATTCTTCTTATAATGCATTCTCATTTAGTCTAAAACACAATCTCTTGCCCTGAAACAGTGTTTAAGGTGAATACAAAGCTGTTTCATAGTGTGAAAAAGGCAAAGAACAGAGTTTCAAAGTAAGGATTCTTCTAATAATGCAGTCTCTTTTAGTCTAAAACACAATCTCTTGCCCTGAAACAGTGTTTAAGCTATTCAATTTGGTTAAAAACAATTTCTTGCTCTGAAACGGTGTATAAGCCGATTACAATGCTTAGAAGCCCTGTTACGTTGTGGTGAGAGGTGTTCAAACAGAGTTGCAATTACTTTCAAAGGTCACATTAGAACCATGTTAAAACAACTTGTTCTCCCCGTGGATAAACTCTTTTCACTTGAAATATGTGTTTTCTTAGGATATTGTAAGTTATTCAGTTTGGTTAAAAACAAGATGTCTTGCTCTGAAATGGTGTATAAGCTGATTACAATGCATAGAAGCCCTGTTTCTTTGTGGTTAGAGGTGTACAAACAGAGTTGCAATTACTTTAATTGGTCATATTACAAACAACTTGTTTCTCCCCTGGATAAACTCTTTTCACTTGAAATATGTGTTTTCTTAGGATATTGTAAGTTATTCAGTTTGGTCAAAAACAATGTGTCTTGCTCTGAAACGCTGTATAAGCTGATTACAATGCATAGAAACCCTGTTTCGTTCTGGTTAGAGGTGTACAAACAGAGTTGCAATTACTTTAAATGGTTAAGTTGTTCAGTTTGGTTAAAAACAATATTTCTTGCTCTGAAACTATGTATAAGCCAATTATAATGCGTGGAAACGTTGCCTCCTTGTGGTTAGAGGTGTAAAAACAGAGTTGCAATTACTTGCAAGGGGCACATTAGAACCATGTTAAAACAACTTGTTTCTCCCCTGTATAATCTCTTTTCACTTGAAATATATGTTTTCTTAGGATATTGTAAGTTGTTCAGTTTGGTTAAAAACAATATTTCTTGCTCTGATACGCTGTATAAGCCGATTACAATGCATAGAAACCCTGTTTCGTTGTGGTGAAACGTGTTCAAACAGAGTTGTAATTACTTTAATTGGTCATATTACAAACAGCTTGATGTCCCCTTGTTAGAAACTCTTTTCATTTGAAATATATGTTTTCTTAACATATTGTAAGTTATTCAGTTTGGTTAAAAACAAGATGTCTAGCTCTGAAACAGTGTTTAAGTTGAATACAAAGCTGTTTCATAGTGTGAAAAAGGTAAAGAACAGAGTTTCAAAGTAAAGATTCTTCTTATAATGCATTCCCTTTTAGTCTGAAACACAATCTCTTGCCCTGAAACAGTGTTTAAGGTGAATACAAAGCTGTTTCGTAGTGTGAGAAAGGTAAAGAACAGAGTTTCAAAGTAAAGATTCTTCTTATAATGCATTCCCGTTTAGTCTAAAACACAATCTCTTGCCCTGAAACAGTGTTTAAGGCGAATACAAAGCTGTTTCATAGTGTGAAAAAGGTAAAGAACAGAGTTTCAAAGTAAAGATTCTTCTTATAATGCAGTCTCTTTTAGTCTAAAACACAATCTCTTGCCCTGAAACAGTGTTTAAGGCGAATACAAAGCTGTTTCATAGTGTGAAAAAGGTAAAGAACAGAGTTTCAAAGTAAAGATTCTTCTTATAATGCAGTCTCTTTTAGTCTAAAACACAATCTCTTGCCCTGAAACAGTGTTTAAGGTGAATACAAAGCTGTTTCATAGTGTGAAAAAGGTAAAGAACAGAGTTTCAAAGTAAAGATTCTTCTCATAATGCAGTCTCTTTTAGTCTAAAACACAATCTCTTGCCCTGAAACAGTGTTTAAGCTATTCAATTTGGTTAAAAACAATATTTCTTGCTCTGAAACGGTGTATAAGCCGATTACAATGCTTAGAAGCCCTGTTACGTTGTGGTGAGAGGTGTTTAAACAGAGTTGCAATTACTTTAAATTGTCATATAAGAAACACCTTGTTTCTCCCCTGTATAAACTCTTTTCACTTGAAATATGTGTTTTCTTAGGATATTGTAAGTTGTTCAGTTTGGTTAAAAACAATATTTCTTGCTCTGAAACTATGTATAAGCCAATTATAATGCGTGGAAACGTTGCCTCCTTGTGGTTAGAGGTGTAAAAACAGAGTTGCAATTACTTTCAAAGGTCACATTAGAACCATGTTAAAACAACTTGTTCTCCCCTGGATAAACTCTTTTCACTTGAAATATGTGTTTTCTTAGGATATTGTAAGGTATTCAGTTTGGTTAAAAACAAGATGTCTTGCTCTGAAACGGTGTATAAGCTGATTACAATGCATAGAAGCCCTGTTTCTTTGTGGTTAGAGGTGTACAAACAGAGTTGCAATTACTTTAATTGGTCATATTACAAACAACTTGTTTCACCCCTGTATAAACTCGTTTCACTTGAAATATGTGTTTTCTTAGGATATTGTAAGTTATTCAGTTTGGTCAAAAACAATGTGTCTTGCTCTGAAACGCTGTATAAGCTGATTACAATGCATAGAAACCCTGTTTCGTTCCGGTTAGAGGTGTACAAACAGAGTTGCAATTACTTTAAATGGTTAAGTTGTTCAGTTTGGTTAAAAACAATATTTCTTGCTCTGAAACTATGTATAAGCCAATTATAATGCGTGGAAACGTTGCCTCCTTGTGGTTAGAGGTGTAAAAACATAGTTGCAATTACTTTCAAGGGGCACATTAGAACCATGTTAAAACAACTTGTTTCTCCCCTGTATAAACTCTTTTCATTTGAAATATATGTTTTCTTAGGATATTGTAAGTTGTTCAGTTTGGTTAAAAACAATATTTCTTGCTCTGAAACGCTGTATAAGCCGATTACAATGCATAGAAACCCTGTTTCGTTGTGGTGAAACGTGTTCAAACAGAGTTGTAATTACTTTAATTGATCATATTACAAACAACTTGATGTCCCCTTGTTATAAACTCTTTTCATTTGAAATATGTGTTTTCTTAACATATTGTAAGTTATGGTTAAAAACAAGATGTCTAGCTCTGAAACAGTGTTTAAGTTGAATACAAAGCTGTTTCATAGTGTGAAAATGGTAAAGAACAGAGTTTCTAAGTAAAGATTCTTCTTATAATGCATTCCCTTTTAGTCTAAAACACAATCTCTTGCCCTGAAACAGTGTTTAAGGTGAATACAAAGCTGTTTCATAGTGTGAAAAAGGTAAAGAACAGAGTTTCAAATTAAAGATTCTTCTTATAATGCATTCCCTTTAGTCTAAAACATATTCTCTTGCCCTGAAACAGTGTTTAAGGCGAATACAAAGCTGTTTCATAGTGTGAAAAAGGTAAAGAACAGAGTTTCAAAGTAAAGATTCTTCTTATAATGCATTCCCTTTTAGTCTAAAACACAATCGCTTGCCCTGAAACAGTGTTTAAGGTGAATACAAAGCTGTTTCATAGTGTGAAAAAGGCAAAGAACAGAGTTTCAAAGTAAGGATTCTTCTTATAATGCATTCCCTTTTAGTCTAAAACACAATCTCTTGCCCTGAAACAGTGTTTAAGGTGAATACAAAGCTGTTTCATAGTGTGAAAAAGGTAAAGAACAGAGTTTCAAAGTAAAGATTCTTCTTATAATGCATTCCCTTTTAGTCTAAAACACAATCTCTTGCCCTGAAACAGTGTTTAAGGTGAATACAAAGCTGTTTCATAGTGTGAAAAAGGCAAAGAACAGAGTTTCAAAGTAAGGATTCTTCTTATAATGCATTCCCTTTTAGTCTAAAACACAATCTCTTGCCCTGAAACAGTGTTTAAGCTATTCAATTTGGTTAAAAACAATTTCTTGCTCTGAAACGGTGTATAAGCCGATTACATTGCTTAGAAGCCCTGTTACGTTGTGGTGAGAGGTGTTCAAACAGAGTTGCAATTACTTTCAAAGGTCACATTAGAACCATGTTAAAACAACTTGTTCTCCCCTGGATAAACTCTTTTCACTTGAAATATGTGTTTTCTTAGGATATTGTAAGTTATTCAGTTTGGTTAAAAACAAGATGTCTTGCTCTGAAATGGTGTATAAGCTGATTACAATGCATAGAAGCCCTGTTTCTTTGTGGTTAGAGGTGTACAAACAGAGTTGCAATTACTTTAATTGGTCATATTACAAACAACTTGTTTCTCCCCTGGATAAACTCTTTTCACTTGAAATATGTGTTTTCTTAGGATATTGTAGGTTATTCAGTTTGGTCAAAAACAATGTGTCTTGCTCTGAAACGCTGTATAAGCTGATTACAATGCATAGAAACCCTGTTTCGTTCTGGCTAGAGGTGTACAAACAGAGTTGCAATTACTTTAAATGGTTAAGTTGTTCAGTTTGGTTAAAAACAATATTTCTTGCTCTGAAAGTATGTATAAGCCAATTATAATGCGTGGAAACGTTGCCTCCTTGTGGTTAGAGGTGTAAAAACAGAGTTGCAATTACTTGCAAGGGGCACATTAGAACCATGTTAAAACAACTTGTTTCTCCCCTGTATAATCTCTTTTCACTTGAAATATATGTTTTCTTAGGATATTGTAAGTTGTTCAGTTTGGTTAAAAACAATATTTCTTGCTCTGAAACGCTGTATAAGCCGATTACAATGCATAGAAACCCTGTTTCGTTGTGGTGAAACGTGTTCAAACAGAGTTGTAATTACTTTAATTGGTCATATTACAAACAGCTTGATGTCCCCTTGTTAGAAACTCTTTTCATTTGAAATATATGTTTTCTTAACATATTGTAAGTTATTCAGTTTGGTTAAAAACAAGATGTCTAGCTCTGAAACAGTGTTTAAGTTGAATACAAAGCTGTTTCATAGTGTGAAAAAGGTAAAGAACAGAGTTTCAAAGTAAAGATTCTTCTTATAATGCATTCCCTTTTAGTCTGAAACACAATCTCTTGCCCTGAAACAGTGTTTAAGGTGAATACAAAGCTGTTTCGTAGTGTGAAAAAGGTAAAGCACAGAGTTTCAAAGTAAAGATTCTTCTTATAATGCATTCCCTTTTAGTCTAAAACACAATCTCTTGCCCTGAAACAGTGTTTAAAGTGAATACAAAGCTGTTTCATAGTGTGAAAAAGGTAAAGAACAGAGTTTCAAAGTAAAGTTTCTTCTTATAATGCATTCCCTTTAGTCTAAAACACAATCTCTTGCACTGAAACAATGCTTAAGGTCAATTCAAAGCTGTTTCATAGTTTGAGAAAGGTAAAGAACAGAGTTTCAAAGTAAAGATTCTTCTTATAATGCAATCTCTTTTAGTCTAAAACACAATCTCTTGCCCTGAAACAGTGTTTAAGGCGAATACAAAGCTGTTTCATAGTGTGAAAAAGGTAAAGAACAGAGTTTCAAAGTAAAGATTCTTCTTATAATGCATTCCCGTTTAGTCTAAAACACAATCTCTTGCCCTGAAACAGTGTTTAAGGCGAATACAAAGCTGTTTCATAGTGTGAAAAAGGTAAAGAACAGAGTTTCAAAGTAAAGATTCTTCTTATAATGCATTCCCGTTTAGTCTAAAACACAATCTCTTGCCCTGAAACAGTGTTTAAGGTAAATACAAAGCTGTTTCATAGTGTGAAAAAGGTAAAGAACTCTTTCAAAGTAAAGATTCTTATAATAATGCATTCCCTTTTACTCTAAAACACAATCTCTTGCCCTGAAACAGTGTTTAAGGTGAATACAAAGCTGTTTCATAGTTTGAAAAAGGTAAAGAACAGAGTTTCTAAGTAAAGATTCTTCTCATAATGCATTCCCTTTTAGTCTAAAACACAATCTCTTGCCCTGAAACAGTGTTTAAGGCGAATAGAAAGCTGTTTCATAGTGTGAAAAAGGTAAAGAACAATGTTTCAAAGTAAAGATTCTTCTTATAATGCATTCTCGTTTAGTATAAAACACAATCTCTTGCCCTGAAACAGTGTTTAAGGTAAATACAAAGCTGTTTCATATTGTTAAAAAGGTAAAGAACAGAGTTTCAAAGTAAAGATTCTTCTTATAATGCATTCCCGTTTAGTCTAAAACAAAATCTCTTGCCCTGAAACAGTGTTTAAGGTGAATACAAAGCTGTTTCATAGTTTGAAAAAGGTAAAGAACAGAGTTTCTAAGTAAAGATTCTTCTCATAATGCATTCCCTTTTAGTCTAAAACACAATCTCTTGCCCTGAAACAGTGTTTAAGGCGAATAGAAAGCTGTTTCATAGTGTGAAAAAGGTAAAGAACAATGTTTCAAAGTAAAGATTCTTCTTATAATGCATTCTCGTTTAGTATAAAACACAATCTCTTGCCCTGAAACAGTGTTTAAGGTAAATACAAAGCTGTTTCATATTGTTAAAAAGGTAAAGAACAGAGTTTCAAAGTAAAGATTCTTCTTATAATGCATTCCCGTTTAGTCTAAAACAAAATCTCTTGCCCTGAAACAGTGTTTAAGGTGAATACAAAGCTGTTTCATAGTGTGAAAAAGGTAAAGAACAGAGTTTCAAATTAAAGATTCTTCTTATAATGCATTCCCTTTAGTCTAAAACACATTCTCTTGCCCTGAAACAGTGTTTAAGGCGAATACAAAGCTGTTTCATAGTGTGCAAAAGGTAAAGAACAGAGTTTCAAAGTAAAGATTCTTCTTATAATGCATTCCCTTTTAGTCTAAAACATAATCTCTTGCCCTGAAACAGTGTTTAAGGTGAATACAAAGCTGTTTCATAGTGTGAAAAAGGTAAAGAACAGAGTTTCAAAGTAAAGATTCTTCTTATAATGCATTCCCTTTTAGTCTAAAACACAATCTCTTGCCCTGAAACAGTGTTTAAGGTGAATACAAAGCTGTTTCATAGTGTCAAAAAGGTAATGAACAAAGTTTCAAAGTAAAGATTCTTCTCATAATGCAGTCTCTTTTAGTCTAAAACACAATCTCTTGCCCTGAAACAGTGTTTAAGCTATTCAATTTGGTTAAAAACAATTTCTTGCTCTGAAACGGTGTATAAGCCGATTACAATGCTTAGAAGCCCTGTTACGTTGTGGTGAGAGGTGTTCAAACAGAGTTGCAATTACTTTCAAAGGTCACATTAGAACCATGTTAAAACAACTTGTTCTCCCCTGGATAAACTCTTTTCACTTGAAATATGTGTTTTCTTAGGATATTGTAAGTTATTCAGTTTGGTTAAAAACAAGATGTCTTGCTCTGAAATGGTGTATAAGCTGATTACAATGCATAGAAGCCCTGTTTCTTTGTGGTTAGAGGTGTACAAACAGAGTTGCAATTACTTTAATTGGTCATATTACAAACAACTTGTTTCTCCCCTGGATAAACTCTTTTCACTTGAAATATGTGTTTTCTTAGGATATTGTAAGTTATTCAGTTTGGTCAAAAACAATGTGTCTTGCTCTGAAACGCTGTATAAGCTGATTACAATGCATAGAAACCCTGTTTCGTTCTGGTTAGAGGTGTACAAACAGAGTTGCAATTACTTTAAATGGTTAAGTTGTTCAGTTTGGTTAAAAACAATATTTCTTGCTCTGAAACTATGTATAAGCCAATTATAATGCGTGGAAACGTTGCCTCCTTGTGGTTAGAGGTGTAAAAACAGAGTTGCAATTACTTGCAAGGGGCACATTAGAACCATGTTAAAACAACTTGTTTCTCCCCTGTATAATCTCTTTTCACTTGAAATATATGTTTTCTTAGGATATTGTAAGTTGTTCAGTTTGGTTAAAAACAATATTTCTTGCTCTGAAACGCTGTATAAGCCGATTACAATGCATAGAAACCCTGTTTCGTTGTGGTGAAACGTGTTCAAACAGAGTTGTAATTACTTTAATTGGTCATATTACAAACAGCTTGATGTCCCCTTGTTAGAAACTCTTTTCATTTGAAATATATGTTTTCTTAACATATTGTAAGTTATTCAGTTTGGTTAAAAACAAGATGTCTAGCTCTGAAACAGTGTTTAAGTTGAATACAAAGCTGTTTCATAGTGTGAAAAAGGTAAAGAACAGAGTTTCAAAGTAAAGATTCTTCTTATAATGCATTCCCTTTTAGTCTGAAACACAATCTCTTGCCCTGAAACAGTGTTTAAGGCGAATACAAAGCTGTTTCATAGTGTGAAAAAGGTAAAGAACAGAGTTTCAAAGTAAAGATTCTTCTTATAATGCATTCCCGTTTAGTCTAAAACACAATCTCTTGCCCTGAAACAGTGTTTAAGGCGAATACAAAGCTGTTTCATAGTGTGAAAAAGGTAAAGAACAGAGTTTCAAAGTAAAGATTCTTCTTATAATGCAGTCTCTTTTAGTCTAAAACACAATCTCTTACCCTGAAACAGTGTTTAAGGCGAATACAAAGCTGTTTCATAGTGTGAAAAAGGTTAAGAACAGAGTTTCAAAGTAAAGATTCTTCTTATAATGCAGTCTCTTTTAGTCTAAAACACAATCTCTTGCCCTGAAACAGTGTTTAAGGTGAATACAAAGCTGTTTCATAGTGTGAAAAAGGTAAAGAACAGAGTTTCAAAGTAAAGATTCTTCTTATAATGCAGTCTCTTTTAGTCTAAAGCACAATCTCTTGCCCTGAAACAGTGTTTAAGGTGAATACAAAGCTGTTTCATAGTGTGAAAAAGGTTAAGAATAGAGTTTCAAAGTAAAGATTCTTCTTATAATGCAGTCTCTTTTAGTCTAAAACACAATCTCTTGCCCTGAAACAGTGTTTAAGGTGAATACAAAGCTGTTTCATAGTGTCAAAAAGGTAAAGAACAGAGTTTCAAAGTAAAGATTCTTCTCATAATGCAGTCTCTTTTAGTCTAAAACACAATCTCTTGCCCTGAAACAGTGTTTAAGCTATTCAATTTGGTTAAAAACAATATTTCTTGCTCTGAAACGGTGTATAAGCCGATTACAATGCTTAGAAGCCCTGTTACGTTGTGGTGAGAGGTGTTTAAACAGAGTTGCAATTACTTTAAATTGTCATATAAGAAACACCTTGTTTCTCCCCTGTATAAACTCTTTTCACTTGAAATATGTGTTTTCTTAGGATATTGTAATTTGTTCAGTTTGGTTAAAAACAATATTTCTTGCTCTGAAACTATGTATAAGCCAATTATAATGCGTGGAAACGGTGCCTCCTTGTGGTTAGAGGTGTAAAAACAGAGTTGCAATTACTTTCAAAGGTCACATTAGAACCATGTTAAAACAACTTGTTCTCCCCTGGATAAACTCTTTTCACTTGAAATATGTGTTTTCTTAGGATATTGTAAGGTATTCAGTTTTTTTAAAAACAAGATGTCTTGCTCTGAAATGGTGTATAAGCTGATTACAATGCATAGAAGCCCTGTTTCTTTGTGGTTAGAGGTGTACAAACAGAGTTGCAATTACTTTAATTGGTCATATTACAAACAACTTGTTTCACCCCTGTATAAACTCTTTTCACTTGAAATATATGTTTTCTTAGGATATTGTAAGTTGTTCAGTTTAGTTAAAAACAATATTTCTTGCTCTGAAACGCTGTATAAGCCGATTACAATACATAGAAAGCCTGTTTCGTTGTGGTGAAACGTGTTCAAACAGAGTTGTAATTACTTTAATTGATCATATTACAAACAACTTGATGTCCCCTTGTTATAAACTCTTTTCATTTGAAATATGTGTTTTCTTAACATATTGTAAGTTATTCAGTTTGGTTAAAAACAAGATGTCTAGCTCTGAAACAGTGTTTAAGGTGAATACAAAGCTGTTTCATAGTTTGAAAAAGGTAAAGAACAGAGTTTCTAAGTAAAGATTCTTCTTATAATGCATTCCCTTTTAGTCTAAAACACAATCTCTTGCCCTGAAACAGTGTTTAAGGCGAATAGAAAGCTGTTTCATAGTGTGAAAAAGGTAAAGAACAGAGTTTCAAAGTAAAGATTCTTCTTATAATGCATTCTCATTTAGTCTAAAACACAATCTCTTGCCCTGAAACAGTGTTTAAGGTGAATACAAAGCTGTTTCATAGTGTGAAAAAGGCAAAGAACAGAGTTTCAAAGTAAGGATTCTTCTAATAATGCAGTCTCTTTTAGTCTAAAACACAATCTCTTGCCCTGAAACAGTGTTTAAGCTATTCAATTTGGTTAAAAACAATTTCTTGCTCTGAAACGGTGTATAAGCCGATTACAATGCTTAGAAGCCCTGTTACGTTGTGGTGAGAGGTGTTCAAACAGAGTTGCAATTACTTTCAAAGGTCACATTAGAACCATGTTAAAACAACTTGTTCTCCCCGTGGATAAACTCTTTTCACTTGAAATATGTGTTTTCTTAGGATATTGTACGTTATTCAGTTTGGTTAAAAACAAGATGTCTTGCTCTGAAATGGTGTATAAGCTGATTACAATGCATAGAAGCCCTGTTTCTTTGTGGTTAGAGGTGTACAAACAGAGTTGCAATTACTTTAATTGGTCATATTACAAACAACTTGTTTCTCCCCTGGATAAACTCTTTTCACTTGAAATATGTGTTTTCTTAGGATATTGTAAGTTATTCAGTTTGGTCAAAAACAATGTGTCTTGCTCTGAAACGCTGTATAAGCTGATTACAATGCATAGAAACCCTGTTTCGTTCTGGTTAGAGGTGTACAAACAGAGTTGCAATTACTTTAAATGGTTAAGTTGTTCAGTTTGGTTAAAAACAATATTTCTTGCTCTGAAACTATGTATAAGCCAATTATAATGCGTGGAAACGTTGCCTCCTTGTGGTTAGAGGTGTAAAAACAGAGTTGCAATTACTTGCAAGGGGCACATTAGAACCATGTTAAAACAACTTGTTTCTCCCCTGTATAATCTCTTTTCACTTGAAATATATGTTTTCTTAGGATATTGTAAGTTGTTCAGTTTGGTTAAAAACAATATTTCTTGCTCTGAAACGCTGTATAAGCCGATTACAATGCATAGAAACCCTGTTTCGTTGTGGTGAAACGTGTTCAAACAGAGTTGTAATTACTTTAATTGGTCATATTACAAACAGCTTGATGTCCCCTTGTTAGAAACTCTTTTCATTTGAAATATATGTTTTCTTAACATATTGTAAGTTATTCAGTTTGGTTAAAAACAAGATGTCTAGCTCTGAAACAGTGTTTAAGTTGAATACAAAGCTGTTTCATAGTGTGAAAAAGGTAAAGAACAGAGTTTCAAAGTAAAGATTCTTCTTATAATGCATTCCCTTTCAGTCTGAAACACAATCTCTTGCCCTGAAACAGTGTTTAAGGTGAATACAAAGCTGTTTCGTAGTGTGAGAAAGGTAAAGAACAGAGTTTCAAAGTAAAGATTCTTCTTATAATGCAATCTCTTTTAGTCTAAAACACAATCTCTTGCCCTGAAACAGTGTTTAAGGCGAATACAAAGCTGTTTCATAGTGTGAAAAAGGTAAAGAACAGAGTTTCAAAGTAAAGATTCTTCTTATAATGCATTCCCGTTTAGTCTAAAACACAATCTCTTGCCCTGAAACAGTGTTTAAGGCGAATACAAAGCTCTTTCATAGTGTGAAAAAGGTAAAGAACAGAGTTTCAAAGTAAAGATTCTTCTTATAATGCAGTCTCTTTTAGTCTAAAACACAATCTCTTGCCCTGAAACAGTGTTTAAGGCGAATACAAAGCTGTTTCATAGTGTGAAAAAGGTTAAGAACAGAGTTTCAAAGTAAAGATTCTTCTTATAATGCAGTCTCTTTTAGTCTAAAACACAATCTCTTGCCCTGAAACAGTGTTTAAGGTGAATACAAAGCTGTTTCATAGTGTGAAAAAGGTAAAGAACAGAGTTTCAAAGTAAAGATTCTTCTTATAATGCAGTCTCTTTTAGTCTAAAGCACAATCTCTTGCCCTGAAACAGTGTTTAAGGCGAATACAAAGCTGTTTCATAGTGTGAAAAAGGTTAAGAATAGAGTTTCAAAGTAAAGATTCTTCTTATAATGCAGTCTCTTTTAGTCTAAAACACAATCTCTTGCCCTGAAACAGTGTTTAAGCTATTCAATTTGGTTAAAAACAATATTTCTTGCTCTGAAACGGTGTATAAGCCGATTACAATGCTTAGAAGCCCTGTTACGTTGTGGTGAGAGGTGTTTAAACAGAGTTGCAATTACTTTAAATTGTCATATAAGAAACACCTTGTTTCTCCCCTGTATAAACTCTTTTCACTTGAAATATGTGTTTTCTTAGGATATTGTAAGTTGTTCAGTTTGGTTAAAAACAATATTTCTTGCTCTGAAACTATGTATAAGCCAATTATAATGCGTGGAAACGTTGCCTCCTTGTGGTTAGAGGTGTAAAAACAGAGTTGCAATTACTTTCAAAGGTCACATTAGAACCATGTTAAAACAACTTGTTCTCCCCTGGATAAACTCTTTTCACTTGAAATATGTGTTTTCTTAGGATATTGTAAGGTATTCAGTTTGGTTAAAAACAAGATGTCTTGCTCTGAAACGGTGTATAAGCTGATTACAATGCATAGAAGCCCTGTTTCTTTGTGGTTAGAGGTGTACAAACAGAGTTGCAATTACTTTAATTGGTCATATTACAAACAACTTGTTTCACCCCTGTATAAACTCGTTTCACTTGAAATATGTGTTTTCTTAGGATATTGTAAGTTATTCAGTTTGGTCAAAAACAATGTGTCTTGCTCTGAAACGCTGTATAAGCTGATTACAATGCATAGAAACCCTGTTTCGTTCCGGTTAGAGGTGTACAAACAGAGTTGCAATTACTTTAAATGGTTAAGTTGTTCAGTTTGGTTAAAAACAATATTTCTTGCTCTGAAACTATGTATAAGCCAATTATAATGCGTGGAAACGTTGCCTCCTTGTGGTTAGAGGTGTAAAAACATAGTTGCAATTACTTTCAAGGGGCACATTAGAACCATGTTAAAACAACTTGTTTCTCCCCTGTATAAACTCTTTTCATTTGAAATATATGTTTTCTTAGGATATTGTAAGTTGTTCAGTTTGGTTAAAAACAATATTTCTTGCTCTGAAACGCTGTATAAGCCGATTACAATGCATAGAAACCCTGTTTCGTTGTGGTGAAACGTGTTCAAACAGAGTTGTAATTACTTTAATTGATCATATTACAAACAACTTGATGTCCCCTTGTTATAAACTCTTTTCATTTGAAATATGTGTTTTCTTAACATATTGTAAGTTATGGTTAAAAACAAGATGTCTAGCTCTGAAACAGTGTTTAAGTTGAATACAAAGCTGTTTCATAGTGTGAAAAAGGTAAAGAACAGAGTTTCAAAGTAAAGATTCTTCTTATAATGCATTCCCTTTTAGTCTGAAACACAATCTCTTGCCCTGAAACAGTGTTTAAGGTGAATACAAAGCTGTTTCGTAGTGTGAGAAAGGTAAAGAACAGAGTTTCAAAGTAAAGATTCTTCTTATAATGCAATCTCTTTTAGTCTAAAACACAATCTCTTGCCCTGAAACAGTGTTTAAGGCGAATACAAAGCTGTTTCATAGTGTGAAAAAGGTAAAGAACAGAGTTTCAAAGTAAAGATTCTTCTTATAATGCATTCCCGTTTAGTCTAAAACACAATCTCTTGCCCTGAAACAGTGTTTAAGGCGAATACAAAGCTGTTTCATAGTGTGAAAAAGGTAAAGAACAGAGTTTCAAAGTAAAGATTCTTCTTATAATGCAGTCTCTTTTAGTCTAAAACACAATCTCTTACCCTGAAACAGTGTTTAAGGCGAATACAAAGCTGTTTCATAGTGTGAAAAAGGTTAAGAACAGAGTTTCAAAGTAAAGATTCTTCTTATAATGCAGTCTCTTTTAGTCTAAAACACAATCTCTTGCCCTGAAACAGTGTTTAAGGTGAATACAAAGCTGTTTCATAGTGTGAAAAAGGTAAAGAACAGAGTTTCAAAGTAAAGATTCTTCTTATAATGCAGTCTCTTTTAGTCTAAAGCACAATCTCTTGCCCTGAAACAGTGTTTAAGGTGAATACAAAGCTGTTTCATAGTGTGAAAAAGGTTAAGAATAGAGTTTCAAAGTAAAGATTCTTCTTATAATGCAGTCTCTTTTAGTCTAAAACACAATCTCTTGCCCTGAAACAGTGTTTAAGGTGAATACAAAGCTGTTTCATAGTGTCAAAAAGGTAAAGAACAGAGTTTCAAAGTAAAGATTCTTCTCATAATGCAGTCTCTTTTAGTCTAAAACACAATCTCTTGCCCTGAAACAGTGTTTAAGCTATTCAATTTGGTTAAAAACAATATTTCTTGCTCTGAAACGGTGTATAAGCCGATTACAATGCTTAGAAGCCCTGTTACGTTGTGGTGAGAGGTGTTTAAACAGAGTTGCAATTACTTTAAATTGTCATATAAGAAACACCTTGTTTCTCCCCTGTATAAACTCTTTTCACTTGAAATATGTGTTTTCTTAGGATATTGTAATTTGTTCAGTTTGGTTAAAAACAATATTTCTTGCTCTGAAACTATGTATAAGCCAATTATAATGCGTGGAAACGGTGCCTCCTTGTGGTTAGAGGTGTAAAAACAGAGTTGCAATTACTTTCAAAGGTCACATTAGAACCATGTTAAAACAACTTGTTCTCCCCTGGATAAACTCTTTTCACTTGAAATATGTGTTTTCTTAGGATATTGTAAGGTATTCAGTTTTTTTAAAAACAAGATGTCTTGCTCTGAAATGGTGTATAAGCTGATTACAATGCATAGAAGCCCTGTTTCTTTGTGGTTAGAGGTGTACAAACAGAGTTGCAATTACTTTAATTGGTCATATTACAAACAACTTGTTTCACCCCTGTATAAACTCTTTTCACTTGAAATATATGTTTTCTTAGGATATTGTAAGTTGTTCAGTTTAGTTAAAAACAATATTTCTTGCTCTGAAACGCTGTATAAGCCGATTACAATACATAGAAAGCCTGTTTCGTTGTGGTGAAACGTGTTCAAACAGAGTTGTAATTACTTTAATTGATCATATTACAAACAACTTGATGTCCCCTTGTTATAAACTCTTTTCATTTGAAATATGTGTTTTCTTAACATATTGTAAGTTATTCAGTTTGGTTAAAAACAAGATGTCTAGCTCTGAAACAGTGTTTAAGGTGAATACAAAGCTGTTTCATAGTTTGAAAAAGGTAAAGAACAGAGTTTCTAAGTAAAGATTCTTCTTATAATGCATTCCCTTTTAGTCTAAAACACAATCTCTTGCCCTGAAACAGTGTTTAAGGCGAATAGAAAGCTGTTTCATAGTGTGAAAAAGGTAAAGAACAGAGTTTCAAAGTAAAGATTCTTCTTATAATGCATTCTCATTTAGTCTAAAACACAATCTCTTGCCCTGAAACAGTGTTTAAGGTGAATACAAAGCTGTTTCATAGTGTGAAAAAGGCAAAGAACAGAGTTTCAAAGTAAGGATTCTTCTAATAATGCAGTCTCTTTTAGTCTAAAACACAATCTCTTGCCCTGAAACAGTGTTTAAGCTATTCAATTTGGTTAAAAACAATTTCTTGCTCTGAAACGGTGTATAAGCCGATTACAATGCTTAGAAGCCCTGTTACGTTGTGGTGAGAGGTGTTCAAACAGAGTTGCAATTACTTTCAAAGGTCACATTAGAACCATGTTAAAACAACTTGTTCTCCCCGTGGATAAACTCTTTTCACTTGAAATATGTGTTTTCTTAGGATATTGTACGTTATTCAGTTTGGTTAAAAACAAGATGTCTTGCTCTGAAATGGTGTATAAGCTGATTACAATGCATAGAAGCCCTGTTTCTTTGTGGTTAGAGGTGTACAAACAGAGTTGCAATTACTTTAATTGGTCATATTACAAACAACTTGTTTCTCCCCTGGATAAACTCTTTTCACTTGAAATATGTGTTTTCTTAGGATATTGTAAGTTATTCAGTTTGGTCAAAAACAATGTGTCTTGCTCTGAAACGCTGTATAAGCTGATTACAATGCATAGAAACCCTGTTTCGTTCTGGTTAGAGGTGTACAAACAGAGTTGCAATTACTTTAAATGGTTAAGTTGTTCAGTTTGGTTAAAAACAATATTTCTTGCTCTGAAACTATGTATAAGCCAATTATAATGCGTGGAAACGTTGCCTCCTTGTGGTTAGAGGTGTAAAAACAGAGTTGCAATTACTTGCAAGGGGCACATTAGAACCATGTTAAAACAACTTGTTTCTCCCCTGTATAATCTCTTTTCACTTGAAATATATGTTTTCTTAGGATATTGTAAGTTGTTCAGTTTGGTTAAAAACAATATTTCTTGCTCTGAAACGCTGTATAAGCCGATTACAATGCATAGAAACCCTGTTTCGTTGTGGTGAAACGTGTTCAAACAGAGTTGTAATTACTTTAATTGGTCATATTACAAACAGCTTGATGTCCCCTTGTTAGAAACTCTTTTCATTTGAAATATATGTTTTCTTAACATATTGTAAGTTATTCAGTTTGGTTAAAAACAAGATGTCTAGCTCTGAAACAGTGTTTAAGTTGAATACAAAGCTGTTTCATAGTGTGAAAAAGGTAAAGAACAGAGTTTCAAAGTAAAGATTCTTCTTATAATGCATTCCCTTTTAGTCTGAAACACAATCTCTTGCCCTGAAACAGTGTTTAAGGTGAATACAAAGCTGTTTCGTAGTGTGAGAAAGGTAAAGAACAGAGTTTCAAAGTAAAGATTCTTCTTATAATGCAATCTCTTTTAGTCTAAAACACAATCTCTTGCCCTGAAACAGTGTTTAAGGCGAATACAAAGCTGTTTCATAGTGTGAAAAAGGTAAAGAACAGAGTTTCAAAGTAAAGATTCTTCTTATAATGCATTCCCGTTTAGTCTAAAACACAATCTCTTGCCCTGAAACAGTGTTTAAGGCGAATACAAAGCTCTTTCATAGTGTGAAAAAGGTAAAGAACAGAGTTTCAAAGTAAAGATTCTTCTTATAATGCAGTCTCTTTTAGTCTAAAACACAATCTCTTGCCCTGAAACAGTGTTTAAGGCGAATACAAAGCTGTTTCATAGTGTGAAAAAGGTTAAGAACAGAGTTTCAAAGTAAAGATTCTTCTTATAATGCAGTCTCTTTTAGTCTAAAACACAATCTCTTGCCCTGAAACAGTGTTTAAGGTGAATACAAAGCTGTTTCATAGTGTGAAAAAGGTAAAGAACAGAGTTTCAAAGTAAAGATTCTTCTTATAATGCAGTCTCTTTTAGTCTAAAGCACAATCTCTTGCCCTGAAACAGTGTTTAAGGCGAATACAAAGCTGTTTCATAGTGTGAAAAAGGTTAAGAATAGAGTTTCAAAGTAAAGATTCTTCTTATAATGCAGTCTCTTTTAGTCTAAAACACAATCTCTTGCCCTGAAACAGTGTTTAAGGTGAATACAAAGCTGTTTCATAGTGTCAAAAAGGTAAAGAACAGAGTTTCAAAGTAAAGATTCTTCTCATAATGCAGTCTCTTTTAGTCTAAAACACAATCTCTTGCCCTGAAACAGTGTTTAAGCTATTCAATTTGGTTAAAAACAATATTTCTTGCTCTGAAACGGTGTATAAGCCGATTACAATGCTTAGAAGCCCTGTTACGTTGTGGTGAGAGGTGTTTAAACAGAGTTGCAATTACTTTAAATTGTCATATAAGAAACACCTTGTTTCTCCCCTGTATAAACTCTTTTCACTTGAAATATGTGTTTTCTTAGGATATTGTAAGTTGTTCAGTTTGGTTAAAAACAATATTTCTTGCTCTGAAACTATGTATAAGCCAATTATAATGCGTGGAAACGTTGCCTCCTTGTGGTTAGAGGTGTAAAAACAGAGTTGCAATTACTTTCAAAGGTCACATTAGAACCATGTTAAAACAACTTGTTCTCCCCTGGATAAACTCTTTTCACTTGAAATATGTGTTTTCTTAGGATATTGTAAGGTATTCAGTTTGGTTAAAAACAAGATGTCTTGCTCTGAAACGGTGTATAAGCTGATTACAATGCATAGAAGCCCTGTTTCTTTGTGGTTAGAGGTGTACAAACAGAGTTGCAATTACTTTAATTGGTCATATTACAAACAACTTGTTTCACCCCTGTATAAACTCGTTTCACTTGAAATATGTGTTTTCTTAGGATATTGTAAGTTATTCAGTTTGGTCAAAAACAATGTGTCTTGCTCTGAAACGCTGTATAAGCTGATTACAATGCATAGAAACCCTGTTTCGTTCCGGTTAGAGGTGTACAAACAGAGTTGCAATTACTTTAAATGGTTAAGTTGTTCAGTTTGGTTAAAAACAATATTTCTTGCTCTGAAACTATGTATAAGCCAATTATAATGCGTGGAAACGTTGCCTCCTTGTGGTTAGAGGTGTAAAAACATAGTTGCAATTACTTTCAAGGGGCACATTAGAACCATGTTAAAACAACTTGTTTCTCCCCTGTATAAACTCTTTTCATTTGAAATATATGTTTTCTTAGGATATTGTAAGTTGTTCAGTTTGGTTAAAAACAATATTTCTTGCTCTGAAACGCTGTATAAGCCGATTACAATGCATAGAAACCCTGTTTCGTTGTGGTGAAACGTGTTCAAACAGAGTTGTAATTACTTTAATTGATCATATTACAAACAACTTGATGTCCCCTTGTTATAAACTCTTTTCATTTGAAATATGTGTTTTCTTAACATATTGTAAGTTATGGTTAAAAACAAGATGTCTAGCTCTGAAACAGTGTTTAAGTTGAATACAAAGCTGTTTCATAGTGTGAAAATGGTAAAGAACAGAGTTTCTAAGTAAAGATTCTTCTTATAATGCATTCCCTTTTAGTCTAAAACACAATCTCTTGCCCTGAAACAGTGTTTAAGGTGAATACAAAGCTGTTTCATAGTGTGAAAAAGGTAAAGAACAGAGTTTCAAATTAAAGATTCTTCTTATAATGCATTCCCTTTAGTCTAAAACATATTCTCTTGCCCTGAAACAGTGTTTAAGGCGAATACAAAGCTGTTTCATAGTGTGAAAAAGGTAAAGAACAGAGTTTCAAAGTAAAGATTCTTCTTATAATGCATTCCCTTTTAGTCTAAAACACAATCTCTTGCCCTGAAACAGTGTTTAAGGTGAATACAAAGCTGTTTCATAGTGTGAAAAAGGCAAAGAACAGAGTTTCAAATTAAAGATTCTTCTTATAATGCATTCCCTTTAGTCTAAAACACATTCTCTTGCCCTGAAACAGTGTTTAAGGCGAATACAAAGCTGTTTCATAGTGTGAAAAAGGTAAAGAACAGAGTTTCAAAGTAAAGATTCTTCTTATAATGCATTCCCTTTTAGTCTAAAACACAATCTCTTGCCCTGAAACAGTGTTTAAGGTGAATACAAAGCTGTTTCATAGTGTGAAAAAGGCAAAGAACAGAGTTTCAAAGTAAGGATTCTTCTTATAATGCATTCCCTTTTAGTCTAAAACACAATCTCTTGCCCTGAAACAGTGTTTAAGCTATTCAATTTGGTTAAAAACAATTTCTTGCTCTGAAACGGTGTATAAGCCGATTACATTGCTTAGAAGCCCTGTTACGTTGTGGTGAGAGGTGTTCAAACAGAGTTGCAATTACTTTCAAAGGTCACATTAGAACCATGTTAAAACAACTTGTTCTCCCCTGGATAAACTCTTTTCACTTGAAATATGTGTTTTCTTAGGATATTGTAAGTTATTCAGTTTGGTTAAAAACAAGATGTCTTGCTCTGAAATGGTGTATAAGCTGATTACAATGCATAGAAGCCCTGTTTCTTTGTGGTTAGAGGTGTACAAACAGAGTTGCAATTACTTTAATTGGTCATATTACAAACAACTTGTTTCTCCCCTGGATAAACTCTTTTCACTTGAAATATGTGTTTTCTTAGGATATTGTAGGTTATTCAGTTTGGTCAAAAACAATGTGTCTTGCTCTGAAACGCTGTATAAGCTGATTACAATGCATAGAAACCCTGTTTCGTTCTGGCTAGAGGTGTACAAACAGAGTTGCAATTACTTTAAATGGTTAAGTTGTTCAGTTTGGTTAAAAACAATATTTCTTGCTCTGAAACTATGTATAAGCCAATTATAATGCGTGGAAACGTTGCCTCCTTGTGGTTAGAGGTGTAAAAACAGAGTTGCAATTACTTGCAAGGGGCACATTAGAACCATGTTAAAACAACATGTTTCTCCCCTGTATAATCTCTTTTCACTTGAAATATATGTTTTCTTAGGATATTGTAAGTTGTTCAGTTTGGTTAAAAACAATATTTCTTGCTCTGAAACACTGTATAAGCCGATTACAATGCATAGAAACCCTGTTTCGTTGTGGTGAAACGTGTTCAAACAGAGTTGTAATTACTTTAATTGGTCATATTACAAACAGCTTGATGTCCCCTTGTTAGAAACTCTTTTCATTTGAAATATATGTTTTCTTAACATATTGTAAGTTATTCAGTTTGGTTAAAAACAAGATGTCTAGCTCTGAAACAGTGTTTAAGTTGAATACAAAGCTGTTTCATAGTGTGAAAAAGGTAAAGAACAGAGTTTCAAAGTAAAGATTCTTCTTATAATGCATTCCCTTTTAGTCTGAAACACAATCTCTTGCCCTGAAACAGTGTTTAAGGTGAATACAAAGCTGTTTCGTAGTGTGAAAAAGGTAAAGCACAGAGTTTCAAAGTAAAGATTCTTCTTATAATGCATTCCCTTTTAGTCTAAAACACAATCTCTTGCCCTGAAACAGTGTTTAAAGTGAATACAAAGCTGTTTCATAGTGTGAAAAAGGTAAAGAACAGAGTTTCAAAGTAAAGTTTCTTCTTATAATGCATTCCCTTTAGTCTAAAACACAATCTCTTGCACTGAAACAGTGCTTAAGGTCAATTCAAAGCTGTTTCATAGTTTGAGAAAGGTAAAGAACAGAGTTTCAAAGTAAAGATTCTTCTTATAATGCAATCTCTTTTAGTCTAAAACACAATCTCTTGCCCTGAAACAGTGTTTAAGGCGAATACAAAGCTGTTTCATAGTGTGAAAAAGGTAAAGAACAGAGTTTCAAAGTAAAGATTCTTCTTATAATGCATTCCCGTTTAGTCTAAAACACAATCTCTTGCCCTGAAACAGTGTTTAAGGCGAATACAAAGCTGTTTCATAGTGTGAAAAAGGTAAAGAACAGAGTTTCAAAGTAAAGATTCTTCTTATAATGCAGTCTCTTTTAGTCTAAAACACAATCTCTTGCCCTGAAACAGTATTTAAGGCGAATACAAAGCTGTTTCATAGTGTGAAAAAGGTAAAGAACAGAGTTTCAAAGTAAAGTTTCTTCTTATAATGCATTCCCTTTAGTCTAAAACACAATCTCTTGCACTGAAACAGTGCTTAAGGTCAATTCAAAGCTGTTTCATAGTTTGAGAAAGGTAAAGAACAGAGTTTCAAAGTAAAGATTCTTCTTATAATGCAATCTCTTTTAGTCTAAAACACAATCTCTTGCCCTGAAACAGTGTTTAAGGCGAATACAAAGCTGTTTCATAGTGTGAAAAAGGTAAAGAACAGAGTTTCAAAGTAAAGATTATTCTTATAATGCATTCCCGTTTAGTCTAAAACACAATCTCTTGCCCTGAAACAGTGTTTAAGGCGAATACAAAGCTGTTTCATAGTGTGAAAAAGGTAAAGAACAGAGTTTCAAAGTAAAGATTCTTCTTATAATGCAGTCTCTTTTAGTCTAAAACACAATCTCTTGCCCTGAAACAGTATTTAAGGCGAATACAAAGCTGTTTCATAGTGTGAAAAAGGTTAAGAACAGAGTTTCAAAGTAAAGATTCTTCTTATAATGCAGTCTCTTTTAGTCTAAAACACAATCTCTTGCCCTGAAACAGTGTTTAAGGTGAATACAAAGCTGTTTCATAGTGTGAAAAAGGTAAAGAACAGAGTTTCAAAGTAAAGATTCTTCTTATAATGCAGTCTCTTTTAGTCTAAAGCACAATCTCTTGCCCTGAAACAGTGTTTAAGGCGAATACAAAGCTGTTTCATAGTGTGAAAAAGGTTAAGAATAGAGTTTCAAAGTAAAGATTCTTCTTATAATGCAGTCTCTTTTAGTCTAAAACACAATCTCTTGCCCTGAAACAGTGTTTAAGGTGAATACAAAGCTGTTTCATAGTGTCAAAAAGGTAAAGAACAGAGTTTCAAAGTAAAGATTCTTCTCATAATGCAGTCTCTTTTAGTCTAAAACACAATCTCTTGCCCTGAAACAGGGTTTAAGATATTCAATTTGGTTAAAAACAATATTTCTTGCTCTGAAACGGTGTATAAGCCGATTACAATGCTTAGAAGCCCTGTTACGTTGTGGTGAGAGGTGTTTAAACAGAGTTGCAATTACTTTAAATTGTCATATAAGAAACACCTTGTTTCTCCCCTGTATAAACTCTTTTCACTTGAAATATGTGTTTTCTTAGGATATTGTAAGTTGTTCAGTTTGGTTAAAAACAATATTTCTTGCTCTGAAACTATGTATAAGCCAATTATAATGCGTGGAAACGTTGCCTCCTTGTGGTTAGAGGTGTAAAAACAGAGTTGCAATTACTTTCAAAGGTCACATTAGAACCATGTTAAAACAACTTGTTCTCCCCTGGATAAACTCTTTTCACTTGAAATATGTGTTTTCTTAGGATATTGTAAGTTATTCAGTTTGGTTAAAAACAAGATGTCTTGCTCTGAAACGGTGTATAAGCTGATTACAATGCATAGAAGCCCTGTTTCTTTGTGGTTAGAGGTGTACAAACAGAGTTGCAATTACTTTAATTGGTCATATTACAAACAACTTGTTTCACCCCTGTATAAACTCGTTTCACTTGAAATATGTGTTTTCTTATGATATTGTAAGTTATTCAGTTTGGTCAAAAACAATGTGTCTTGCTCTGAAACGCTGTATAAGCTGATTACAATGCATAGAAACCCTGTTTCGTTCCGGTTAGAGGTGTACAAACAGAGTTGCAATTACTTTAAATGGTTAAGTTGTTCAGTTTGGTTAAAAACAATATTTCTTGCTCTGAAACTATGTATAAGCCAATTATAATGCGTGGAAACGTTGCCTCCTTGTGGTTAGAGGTGTAAAAACATAGTTGCAATTACTTTCAAGGGGCACATTAGAACCATGTTAAAACAACTTGTTTCTCCCCTGTATAAACTCTTTTCATTTGAAATATATGTTTTCTTAGGATATTGTAAGTTGTTCAGTTTGGTTAAAAACAATATTTCTTGCTCTGAAACGCTGTATAAGCCGATTACAATGCATAGAAACCCTGTTTCGTTGTGGTGAAACGTGTTCAAACAGAGTTGCAATTACTTTAATTGGTCATATTACAAACAACTTGTTTCACCCCTGTATAAACTCGTTTCACTTGAAATATGTGTTTTCTTAACATATTGTAAGTTATTCAGTTTGGTTAAAAACAAGATGTCTAGCTCTGAAACAGTGTTTAAGTTGAATACAAAGCTGTTTCATAGTGTGAAAATGGTAAAGAACAGAGTTTCTAAGTAAAGATTCTTCTTATAATGCAGTCTCTTTTAGTCTAAAACACAATCTCTTGCCCTGAAACAGTGTTTAAGTTGAATATGAAGCTGTTTCATAGTGTGAAAAAGGTAAAGAACAGAGTTTCAAAGTAAAGATTCTTCTTATAATGCATTCCCTTTTAGTCTAAAACACAATCTCTTGCCCTGAAACAGTGTTGAAGGTGAATATAAATCTGTTTCTTAGTGTGAAAAAGGTAAAGAACAGAGTTTCAAAGTAAAGATTCTTATTATAATGCATTCCCTTTTAGTCTAAAACACAATCTCTTGCCCTGAAACAGTGTTTAAGGTGAATACAAAGCTGTTTCATAGTGTGAAAAAGGTAAAGAACAGAATTTCAAAGTAAAGATTCTTCTTATAATGCATTCCCTTTAGTCTAAAACACAATCTCTTGCCCTGAAACAGTGTTTAAGTTGAATGCAAAGCTGTTTCATAGTGTGAAAAAGGTAAAGAACAGAGTTTCAAAGTAAATATTCTTCTCATAATGCAGTCTCTTTTAGTCTAAAACACAATCTCTTGCCCTGAAACAGTGTTTAAGCTATTCAATTTGGTTAAAAACAATATTTCTTGCTCTGAAACGGTGTATAAGCCGATTACAATGCTTAGAAGCCCTGTTACGTTGTGGTGAGAGGTGTTCAAACAGAGTTGCAATTACTTTAAATTGTAATATAACAAACACCTTGTTTCTCCCCTGTATAATCTCTTTTCACTTGAAATATATGTTTTCTTAGGATATTGTAAGTTGTTCAGTTTGGTTAAAAACAATATTTCTTGCTCTGAAACGCTGTATAAGCCAATTACAATGCATAGAAACCCTGTTTCGTTGTGGTGAAACGTGTTCAAACAGAGTTGTAATTACTTTAATTGGTCATATTACAAACAGCTTGATGTCCCCTTGTTATAAACTCTTTTCATTTGAAATATGTGTTTTCTTAACATATTGTAAGTTATTCAGTTTGGTTAAAAACAAGATGTCTAGCTCTGAAACAGTGTTTAAGGTGAATACAAAGCTGTTTCATAGTGTGCAAAAGGTAAAGAACAGAGTTTCAAAGTAAAGATTCTTCTTATAATGCATTCCCTTTTAGTCTAAAACATAATCTCTTGCCCTGAAACAGTGTTTAAGGTGAATACAAAGCTGTTTCATAGTGTGAAAAAGGTAAAGAACAGTTTCAAAGTAAAGATTCTTCTTATAATGCATTCCCTTTTAGTCTAAAACACAATCTCTTGGACTGAAACAGTGCTTAAGGTCAATTCAAAGCTGTTTCATAGTTTGAAAAAGGTAAAGAACAGAGTTTCAAAGTAAAGATTCTTCTCATAATGCAGTCTCTTTTAGTCTAAAACACAATCTCTTGCCCTGAAACAGTGTTTAAGCTATTCAATTTGGTTAAAAACAATATTTCTTGCTCTGAAACGGTGTATAAGCTGATTACAATGCATAGAAGCCCTGTTTCTTTGTGGTTAGAGGTGTACAAACAGAGTTGCAATTACTTTAATTGGTCATATTACAAACAACTTGTTTCACACCTGTATAAACTCGTTTCACTTGAAATATGTGTTTTCTTAGGATATTGTAAGTTATTCAGTTCGGTCAAAAACAATGTGTCTTGCTCTGACACGCTATATAAGCTGATTACAATGCATAGAAACCCTGTTTCGTTCTGGTTAGAGGTGTACAAACAGAGTTGCAATTACTTGCAAGGGGCACATTATAACCATGTTAAAACAACTTGTTTCTCCCCTGTATAAACTCTTTTCACTTGAAATATATGTTTTCTTAGGATATTGTAAGTTGTTCAGTTTGGTTAAAAACAATATTTCTTGCTCTGAAACGCTGTATAAGCCGATTACAATGCATAGAAACCCTGTTTCGTTGTGGTGAAACGTGTTCAAACAGAGTTGTAATTACTTTAATTGGTCATATTACAAACAGCTTGATGTCCCCTTGTTATAAACTCTTTTCATTTGAAATATGTGTTTTCTTAACATATTGTAAGATATTCAGTTTGGTTAAAAACAAGATGTCTAGCTCTGAAACAGTGTTTAAGTTGAATACAAAGCTGTTTCATAGTGTGAAAATGGTAAAGAACAGAGTTTCTAAGTAAAGATTCTTCTTATAATATATTCTCTTTTAGTCTAAAACACAATCTCTTGCCCTGAACCAGTGTTTAAGTTGAATATGAAGCTGTTTCATAGTGTGAAAAAGGTAAAGAACAGAGTTTCAAAGTAAAGATTCTTCTCATAATGCAGTCTCTTTTAGTCTAAAACACAATCTCTTGCCCTGAAACAGTGTTTAAGCTATTCAATTTGGTTAAAAACTATATTTCTTGCTCTGAAACGGTGTATAAGCCGATTACAATGCTTAGAAGCCCTGTTACGTTGTGGTGAGAGGTGTTCAAACAGAGTTGCAATTACTTTAAATTGTCATATAACAAACACCTTGTTTCTCCCCTGTATAAACTCTTTTCACTTGAAATATGTGTTTTCTTAGGATATTGTAAGTTGTTCAGTTTGGTTAAAACAATATTTCTTGCTCTGAAACTATGTATAAGCCAATTATAATGCGTGGAAACGTTACCTCCTTGTGGTTAGAGGTGTAAAAACAGAGTTGCAATTACTTTCAAAGGTCACATTAGAACCATGTTAAAACAACTTGTTCTCCCCTGGATAAACTCTTTTCACTTGAAATATGTGTTTTCTTAGGATATTGTAAGCTATTCAATTTAGTTAAAAACAATATTTCTTGCTCTGAAACGGTGTATAAGCCGATTACAATGCTTAGAAGCCCTGTTACGTTGTGGTGAGAGGTGTTCAAACAGAGTTGCAATTACTTTAAATTGTCATATAACAAACACCTTGTTTCTCCACTGTATAAACTCTTTTCACTTGAAATATGTGTTTTCTTAGGATATTGTAAGTTGTTCAGTTTGGTTAAAACAATATTTCTTGCTCTGAAACTATGTATAAGCCAATTATAATGCGTGGAAACGTTGCCTCCTTGTGGTTAGAGGTGTAAAAACAGAGTTGCAATTACTTTCAAAGGTCACATTAGAACCATGTTAAAACAACTTGTTCTCCCCTGGATAAACTCTTTTCACTTGAAATATGTGTTTTCTTAGGATATTGTAAGTTATTCAGTTTGGTTAAAAACAAGATGTCTTGCTCTGAAACGGTGTATAAGCTGATTACAATGCATAGAAGCCCTGTTTCTTTGTGGTTAGAGGTGTACAAACAGAGTTGCAATTACTTTAATTGGTCATATTACAAACAACTTGTTTCACCCCTGTATAAACTCGTTTCACTTGAAATATGTGTTTTCTTAGGATATTGTAAGTTATTCAGTTTGGTCAAAAACAATGTGTCTTGCTCTGACTCGCTATATAAGCTGATTACAATGCATAGAAACCCTGTTTCGTTCTGGTTAGAGGTGTACAAACAGAGTTGCAATTACTTGCAAGGGGCACATTATAACCATGTTAAAACAACTTGTTTCTCCACTGTATAAACTCTTTTCACTTGAAATATATGTTTTCTTAGCATATTGTAAGTTGTTCAGTTTGGTTAAAAACAATATTTCTTGCTCTGAAACGCTGTATAAGCCGATTACAATGCATAGAAACCCTGTTTCGTTGTGGTGAAACGTGTTCAAACAGAGTTGTAATTACTTTAATTGGTCATATTACAAACAGCTTGATGTCCCCTTGTTATAAACTCTTTTCATTTGAAATATGTGTTTTCTTAACATATTGTAAGATATTCAGTTTGGTTAAAAACAAGATGTCTAGCTCTGAAACAGTGTTTAAGTTGAATACAAAGCTGTTTCATAGTGTGAAAATGGTAAAGAACAGAGTTTCTAAGTAAAGATTCTTCTTATAATATATTCTCTTTTAGTCTAAAACACAATCTCTTGCCCTGAACCAGTGTTTAAGTTGAATATGAAGCTGTTTCATAGTGTGAAAAAGGTAAAGAACAGAGTTTCAAAGTAAAGATTCTTCTCATAATGCAGTCTCTTTTAGTCTAAAACACAATCTCTTGCCCTGAAACAGTGTTTAAGCTATTCAATTTGGTTAAAAACTATATTTCTTGCTCTGAAACGGTGTATAAGCCGATTACAATGCTTAGAAGCCCTGTTACGTTGTGGTGAGAGGTGTTCAAACAGAGTTGCAATTACTTTAAATTGTCATATAACAAACATCTTGTTTCTCCCCTGTATAAACTCTTTTCACTTGAAATATGTGTTTTCTTAGGATATTGTAAGTTGTTCAGTTTGGTTAAAACAATATTTCTTGCTCTGAAACTATGTATAAGCCAATTATAATGCGTGGAAACATTACCTCCTTGTGGTTAGAGGTGTAAAAACAGAGTTGCAATTACTTTCAAAGGTCACATTAGAACCATGTTAAAACAACTTGTTCTCCCCTGGATAAACTCTTTTCACTTGAAATATGTGTTTTCTTAGGATATTGTAAGCTATTCAATTTAGTTAAAAACAATAATTCTTGCTCTGAAATGGTGTATAAGCCGATTACAATGCTTAGAAGCCCTGTTTCTTTGTGGTTAGAGGTGTACAAACAGAGTTGCAATTACTTTAATTGGTCATATTACAAACAACTTGTTTCACCCCTGTATAAACTCGTTTCACTTGAAATATGTGTTTTCTTAGGATATTGTAAGTTATTCAGTTTGGTCAAAAACAATGTGTCTTGCTCTGACACGCTATATAAGCTGATTACAATGCATAGAAACCCTGTTTCGTTCTGGTTAGAGGTGTACAAACAGAGTTGCAATTACTTGCAAGGGGCACATTATAACCATGTTAAAACAACTTGTTTCTCCACTGTATAAACTCTTTTCACTTGAAATATATGTTTTCTTAGGATATTGTAAGTTGTTCAGTTTGGTTAAAAACAATATTTCTTGCTCTGAAACGCTGTATAAGCCGATTACAATGCATAGAAACCCTGTTTCGTTGTGGTGAAACGTGTTCAAACAGAGTTGTAATTACTTTAATTGGTCATATTACAAACAGCTTGATGTCCCCTTGTTATAAACTCTTTTCATTTGAAATATGTGTTTTCTTAACATATTGTAAGATATTCAGTTTGGTTAAAAACAAGATGTCTAGCTCTGAAACAGTGTTTAAGTTGAATACAAAGCTGTTTCATAGTGTGAAAATGGTAAAGAACAGAGTTTCTAAGTAAAGATTCTTCTTATAATATATTCTCTTTTAGTCTAAAACCCAATCTCTTGCCCTGAACCAGTGTTTAAGTTGAATATGAAGCTGTTTCATAGTGTGAAAAAGGTAAAGAACAGAGTTTCAAAGTAAAGATTCTTCTCATAATGCAGTCTCTTTTAGTCTAAAACACAATCTCTTGCCCTGAAACAGTGTTTAAGCTATTCAATTTGGTTAAAAACTATATTTCTTGCTCTGAAACGGTGTATAAGCCGATTACAATGCTTAGAAGCCCTGTTACGTTGTGGTGAGAGGTGTTCAAACAGAGTTGCAATTAGTTTAAATTGTCATATAACAAACATCTTGTTTCTCCCCTGTATAAACTCTTTTCACTTGAAATATGTGTTTTCTTAGGATATTGTAAGTTGTTCAGTTTGGTTAAAACAATATTTCTTGCTCTGAAACTATGTATAAGCCAATTATAATGCGTGGAAACATTACCTCCTTGTGGTTAGAGGTGTAAAAACAGAGTTGCAATTACTTTCAAAGGTCACATTAGAACCATGTTAAAACAACTTGTTCTCCCCTGGATAAACTCTTTTCACTTGAAATATGTGTTTTCTTAGGATATTGTAAGCTATTCAATTTAGTTAAAAACAATATTTCTTGCTCTGAAATGGTGTATAAGCCGATTACAATGCTTAGAAGCCCTGTTACGTTGTGGTGAGAGGTGTTCAAACAGAGTTGCAATTACTTTAAATTGTCATATAACAAATACCTTGTTTCTCCACTGTATAAACTCTTTTCACTTGAAATATGTGTTTTCTTAGGATATTGTAAGTTGTTCAGTTTGGTTAAAACAATATTTCTTGCTCTGAAACTATGTATAAGCCAATTATAATGTGTGGAAATGTTGCCTCCTTGTGGTTAGAGGTGTAAAAACAGAGTTGCAATTACTTTCAGAGGTCACATTAGAACCATGTTAAAACAACTTGTTCTCCCCTGGATAAACTCTTTTCACTTGAAATATGTGTTTTCTTAGGATATTGTAAGTTATTCAGTTTGGTTAAAAACAAGATGTCTTGCTCTGAAACGGTGTATAAGCTGATTACAATGCATAGAAGCCCTGTTTCTTTGTGGTTAGAGGTGTACAAACAGAGTTGCAATTACTTTAATTGGTCATATTACAAACAACTTGTTTCACCCCTGTATAAACTCGTTTCACTTGAAATATGTGTTTTCTTAGGATATTGTAAGTTATTCAGTTTGGTCAAAAACAATGTGTCTTGCTCTGACACGCTATATAAGCTGATTACAATGCATAGAAACCCTGTTTCGTTCTGGTTAGAGGTGTACAAACAGAGTTGCAATTACTTGCAAGGGGCACATTATAACCATGTTAAAACAACTTGTTTCTCCACTGTATAAACTCTTTTCACTTGAAATATATGTTTTCTTAGGATATTGTAAGTTGTTCAGTTTGGTTAAAAACAATATTTCTTGCTCTGAAACGCTGTATAAGCCGATTACAATGCATAGAAACCCGGTTTCGTTGTGGTGAAACGTGTTCAAACAGAGTTGTAATTACTTTAATTGGTCATATTACAAACAGCTTGATGTCCCCTTGTTATAAACTCTTTTCATTTGAAATATGTGTTTTCTTAACATATTGTAAGATATTCAGTTTGGTTAAAAACAAGATGTCTAGCTCTGAAACAGTGTTTAAGTTGAATACAAAGCTGTTTCATAGCTTGAAAATGGTAAAGAACAGAGTTTCTAAGTAAAGATTCTTCTTATAATATATTCTCTTTTAGTCTAAAACACAATCTCTTGCCCTGAACCAGTGTTTAAGTTGAATATGAAGCTGTTTCATAGTGTGAAAAAGGTAAAGAACAGAGTTTCAAAGTAAATATTCTTCTCATAATGCAGTCTCTTTTAGTCTAAAACACAATCTCTTGCCCTGAAACAGTGTTTAAGCTATTCAATTTGGTTAAAAACTATATTTCTTGCTCTGAAACGGTGTATAAGCCGATTACAATGCTTAGAAGCCCTGTTACGTTGTGGTGAGAGGTGTTCAAACAGAGTTGCAATTACTTTAAATTGTCATATAACAAACAACTTGTTTCTCCCCTGTATAAACTCTTTTCACTTGAAATATGTGTTTTCTTAGGATATTGTAAGTTGTTCAGTTTGGTTAAAACAATATTTCTTGCTCTGAAACTATGTATAAGCCAATTATAATGCGTGGAAACGTTGCCTCCTTGTGGTTAGAGGTGTAAAAACAGAGTTGCAATTACTTTCAAAGGTCACATTAGAACCATGTTAAAACAACTTGTTCTCCCCTGGATAAACTCTTTTCACTTGAAATATGTGTTTTCTTAGGATATTGTAAGTTATTCAGTTTGGTTAAAAACAAGATGTCTTGCTCTGAAACGGTGTATAAGCTGATTACAATGCATAGAAGCCCTGTTTCTTTGTGGTTAGAGGTGTACAAACAGAGTTGCAATTACTTTAATTGGTCATATTACAAACAACTTGTTTCACCCCTGTATAAACTCGTTTCACTTGAAATATGTGTTTTCTTAGGATATTGTAAGTTATTCAGTTTGGTCAAAAACAATGTGTCTTGCTCTGAAACGCTATATAAGCTGATTACAATGCATAGAAACCCTGTTTTGTTCTGGTTAGAGGTGTACAAACAGAGTTGCAATTACTTGCAAGGGGCACATTATAACCATGTTAAAACAACTTGTTTCTCCCCTGTATAAACTCTTTTCACTTGAAATATGTGTTTTCTTAACATATTGTAAGTTATTCAGTTTGGTTAAAAACAAGATGTCTAGCTCTGAAACAGTGTTTAAGGTGAATACAAAGCTGTTTCATAGTGTGCAAAAGGTAAAGAACAGAGTTTCAAAGTAAAGATTCTTCTTATAATGCATTCCCTTTTAGTCTAAAACATAATCTCTTGCCCTGAAACAGTATTTAAGGTGAATACAAAGCTGTTTCATAGTGTGAAAAAGGTAAAGAACAGAGTTTCAAAGTAAAGATTCTTCTTATAATGCAGTCTCTTTTAGTGTAAAACACAATCTCTTGCCCTGAAACAGTGTTTAAGTTGAATATAAATCTGTTTCATAGTGTGAAAAAAGTAAAGAACAGAGTTTCAAAGTAAAGATTCTTATTATAATGCATTCCCTTTTTGTCTAAAACACAATCTCTTGCCCTGAAACAGTGTTTAAGGCGAATAGAAAGCTGTTTCATAGTGTGAAAAAGGTAAAGAACAGAGTTTCAAAGTAAAGATTCTTTTTATAATGCATTCCCGTTTAGTCTAAAACACATTCTCTTGCCCTGAAACAGTGTTTAAGGTACATACAAAGCTGTTTCATAGTGTTAAAAAGGTAAAGAACAGAGTTTCAAAGTAAAGATTCTTCTTATAATGCATTCCCTTTTAGTCTAAAACACAATCTCTTGCCCTGAAACAGTGTTTAAGGTGAATACAAAGCTGTTTCATAGTGTGAAAAAGGTAAAGAACAGAGTTTCAAAGTAAAGATTCTTCTTATTATGCATTACATTTCAGTCTAAAACACAATCTCTTGCCCTTAAACAGTGTTTAAGGTGCTTACAATCCTGTTAGTTAGTGTCTAAAAGGTAGAGAGTTGCAAAGTAAAGATTCTTCTTCTTAGCATGCATTACATTTTATTCTAAAACAAAATATGTTGCCCTTAAAAAGTGTTTAAGGTGCTTGCAATCCTGTTAAATATTGTCTAAAAGGTAAAAACAGAGTTGCAATGTCAAGATTCTTCTTATTATGCATTACATTTTAGTCTAAAACACAATCGCTTGCCCTTAAACAGTGTTTAAGGTGCTTACAATCATGTTACATAGTGTCTAAAAGGTAAAAACAGAGTTGCAATGTAAAGATTCTTCTTATTATGCATTACATTTCAGTCTAAAACACAATCTCTTGCCCTTAAATAGTGTTTAAGGTGCTTACAATCATGTTACATAGTGTCTAAAAGGTAAAAACAGAGTTGCAATGTCAAGATTCTTCTTATTATGCATTACATTTTAGTCTAAAACACTATCGCTTGCCCTTAAACAGTGTTTAAGGTGCTTACAATCCTGTTACTTAGTGTCTAAAAGGTAAAAACAGTTGCAATGTAAAGATTCTTATTATCATGCATTACTTTTTAGTCTAAAACACAATCGCTTGCCCTTAAACAGTGTTTAAGGTGCTTACAATCATGTTACATAGTGTCTAAAAGGTAAAAACAGAGTTGCAATATCAAGATTCTTCTACATATTATACATTACATTTTAGTCTAAAACACAATCTCTTGTCCTTAAACAGTGTTTAAGGTGCTTACGATCATGTTAGATAGTGTCTAAAAGGTAAAAACAGTTGCAATGTCAAGATTCTTCTTATTATTATACATTACATTTTAGTCTAAAACACAATCTCTTGCTCTTAAACAGTGTTTAAGGTGTTTACAGTCCTGTTACATAATCTTTAAAAGGTAAAAACAGAGTTGCAATGTCAAGTTTCTTTTTATTATGCATTACATTTTAGTGTAAAACACAATCTCTTGCCCTTAAACAGTGTTTAAGGTGCTTACAATCATGTTACATAGTGTCTAAAAGGTAAAAACAGAGTTGCAATGTCAAGATTCTTCTTATTATGCATTACATTTTAGTCTAAAACACAATATCTTGCCCTTAAACTGTGTTTAAAGTGTTTACAATCATGTTAGATAGTGTCTAAAAGGTAAAAACAGAGTTGCAATATCAAATTTCTCATTATTATGCATTACATTTTCGTCTAAAACACAATCTCTTGCCCTTAAACACTGTTTCAGGTGCTTACAATCATGTTACATAGTGTCTAAAAGGTAAAAACAGTTGCAATGTCAAGATTCTTATTATTATTATACATTACATTTTAGTCTAAAACACAATCTCTTGCTCTTAAACAGTGTTTAAGGTGTTTACAGTCCTGTTACATAATCTTTAAAAGGTAAAAACAGAGTTGCAATGTCAAGATTCTTCTTATTATGCATTACATTTTAGTGTAAAACACAATCTCTTGCCCTTAAACAGTGTTTAAGGTGCTTACAATCATGTTACATAGTGTCTAAAAGGTAAAAACAGAGTTGCAATGTCAAGATTCTTCTTATTATGCATTACATTTTAGTCTAAAACACAATATCTTGCCCTTAAACTGTGTTTAAGGTGCTTACAATCATGTTACATAGTGTCTAAAAGGTAAAAACGGAGTTGCAATGTCAAGATTCTTATTATCATGCATTACATTTACGTCTAAAACACAATCCCTTGCCCTTAAACAGTTTTTAAGGTGCTTACATTCCTGTTAAATAGTTTCTAAAAAGTAAAGAACAGAGTTGCAATGTAAAGATTCTTCTTATCATGCATTACATTTTAGTCTAAAACACAATCTCTTGCCCTTAAACAATGTTTAAGGTCCTTACAATCCTGTTACATAGTGACTAAAAGGTAAAGAAAAGAGTTGCAATGTAAAGATTCTTCTTATCGTGCATTACATTTTAGTCTAAAACACAATCTCTTGCCCTTAAACAGTGTTTAAGGTGCTTACAATCCTGTTACTTAGTGTCTAAAAGGTAAAAACAGTTGCAATGTAAAGATTCTTCTTATTATGCATTACATTTCAGTCTAAAACACAATCTCTTGCCCTTAAACAGTGTTTAAGGTGCTTACAATCATTTTACATAGTGTCTAAAAGGTAAAAACAGAGTTGCAATGTCAAGATTCTTCTTATTATGCGTTACATTTTAGTCTAAAACACAATATCCTGCCCTTAAACAGTGTTTAAGGTGCTTACAATCCTGTTAGTTAGTGTCTAAAAGGTAAAGAGTTGCAAAGTAAAGATTCTTCTTCTTAGCATGCATTTCATTTTATTCTTAAACAAAATCTGTTGCCCTTAAAAAGTGTTTAAGGTGCTTACAATCATGTTAGATAGTGTCTAAAAGGTAAAAACAGTTGCAATGTCAAGATTCTTATTATTATTATACATTACATTTTAGTCTAAAACACAATATCTTGCTCTTAAACAGTGTTTAAGGTGTTTACAGTCCTGTTACATAATCTTTAAAAGGTAAAAACAGAGTTGCAATGTCAAGATTCTTCTTATTATGCATTACATTTTAGTCTAAAACACAATCTCTTGCCCTTAAACAATGTTTAAGGTGCTTACAATCATGTTACATAGTGTCTAAAAGGTAAAAACAGAGTTCCAATGTCAAGATTCTTCTTATTATGCATTACATTTTAGTCTAAAACACAATATCTTGCCCTTAAACTGTGTTTAAAGTGTTTACAATCATGTTAGATAGTGTCTAAAAGGTAAAAACAGAGTTGCAATATCAAATTTCTCATTATTATGCATTACATTTTCGTCTAAAACACAATCTCTTGCCCTTAAACACTGTTTCAGGTGCTTACAATCATGTTACATAGTGTCTAAAAGGTAAAAACAGAGTTGCAATGTCAAGATTCTTCTTATTATGCATTACATTTTAGTCTAAAACACAATATCTTGCCCTTAAACAGTGTTTAAGGTGCTTACAATCATGTTACATAGTGTCTAAAAGGTAAAAACAGAGTTGCAATGTCAAGATTCTTATTATCATGCATTACATTTTATTCTAAAACACAATCTCTTGCCCTTCAACAGTGTTTAAGGTGCTTGCAATCCTGTTACATATTGTCTAAAAGGTAAAGAACAGAGTTGCAATGTAAAGATTCTTCTTATCGTGCGTTACATTTTCATCTAAAACACAATCTCTTGCTCTTAAACAGTGTTTAAGGTGTTTACAATCCTGTTACATAATGTGTAAAAGGTAAAGAATAGATTTGCAATGTAAAGATTCTTCTTATCGTGCATTACATTTTAGTCTAAAACACAATATCTTGCCCTTAAACAGTGTTTAAGGTGCTTACAATCATATTACATAGTGTCTAAAACGTAAAAACAGAGTTGCAATGTCAAGATTCTTGTTATCATGCATTACATTTACGTCTAAAACACAATCCCTTGCCCTTAAACAGTTTTTAAGGTGCTTACATTCCTGTTACATAGTGTCTAAAAGGTAAAGAACAGAGTTGCAATGTAAAGATTCTTCTTATCATGCATTACATTTTAGTCTAAAACACAATCTCTTGCCCTTAAACAATGTTTAAGGTCATTACAATCCTGTTACATAGTCTCTAAAAGGTAAAGAACAGAGTTGCAATGTAAAGATTCTTCTTATCGTGCGTTACATTTTCGTCTAAAACACAATCTCTTGCTCTTAAACAGTGTTTAAGGTGTTTACAGTCCTGTTACATAATGTGTAAAAGGTAAAGAATAGATTTGCAATGTAAAGATTCTTCTTATCGTGCATTACATTTTAGTCTAAAACACAATATATTGCCCTTAAACAGTGTTTAAGGTGCTTACAATCATGTTAGATAGTGTCTAAAAGGTAAAAACAGTTGCAATGTCAAGATTCTTATTATTATTATACATTACATTTTAGTCTAAAACACAATATCTTGCTCTTAAACAGTGTTTAAGGTGTTTACAGTCCTGTTACATAATCTTTAAAAGGTAAAAACAGAGTTGCAATGTCAAGATTCTTCTTATTATGCATTACATTTTAGTCTAAAACACAATCTCTTGCCCTTAAACAATGTTTAAGGTGCTTACAATCATGTTACATAGTGTCTAAAAGGTAAAAACAGAGTTGCAATGTCAAGATTCTTCTTATTATGCATTACATTTTAGTCTAAAACACAATATCTTGCCCTTAAACTGTGTTTAAAGTGTTTACAATCATGTTAGATAGTGTCTAAAAGGTAAAAACAGAGTTGCAATATCAAATTTCTCATTATTATGCATTACATTTTCGTCTAAAACACAATCTCTTGCCCTTAATCACTGTTTCAGGTGCTTACAATCATGTTACATAGTGTCTAAAAGGTAAAAACAGAGTTGCAATGTCAAGATTCTTCTTATTATGCATTACATTTTAGTCTAAAACACAATATCTTGCCCTTAAACAGTGTTTAAGGTGCTTACAATCATGTTACATAGTGTCTAAAAGGTAAAAACAGAGTTGCAATGTCAAGATTCTTGTTATCATGCATTACATTTTATTCTAAAACACTATCGCTTGCCCTTAAACAGTGTTTAAGGTGCTTACAATCCTGTTACTTAGTGTCTAAAAGGTAAAAACAGTTGCAATGTAAAGATTCTTATTATCATGCATTACTTTTTAGTCTAAAACACAATCGCTTGCCCTTAAACAGTGTTTAAGGTGCTTACAATCATGTTACATAGTGTCTAAAAGGTAAAAACAGAGTTGCAATATCAAGATTCTTCTACATATTATACATTACATTTTAGTCTAAAACACAATCTCTTGTCCTTAAACAGTGTTTAAGGTGCTTACGATCATGTTAGATAGTGTCTAAAAGGTAAAAACAGTTGCAATGTCAAGATTCTTCTTATTATTATACATTACATTTTAGTCTAAAACACAATCTCTTGCTCTTAAACAGTGTTTAAGGTGTTTACAGTCCTGTTACATAATCTTTAAAAGGTAAAAACAGAGTTGCAATGTCAAGTTTCTTTTTATTATGCATTACATTTTAGTGTAAAACACAATCTCTTGCCCTTAAACAGTGTTTAAGGTGCTTACAATCATGTTACATAGTGTCTAAAAGGTAAAAACAGAGTTGCAATGTCAAGATTCTTCTTATTATGCATTACATTTTAGTCTAAAACACAATATCTTGCCCTTAAACTGTGTTTAAAGTGTTTACAATCATGTTAGATAGTGTCTAAAAGGTAAAAACAGAGTTGCAATATCAAATTTCTCATTATTATGCATTACATTTTCGTCTAAAACACAATCTCTTGCCCTTAAACACTGATTCAGGTGCTTACAATCATGTTACATAGTGTCTAAAAGGTAAAAACAGTTGCAATGTCAAGATTCTTATTATTATTATACATTACATTTTAGTCTAAAACACAATCTCTTGCTCTTAAACAGTGTTTAAGGTGTTTACAGTCCTGTTACATAATCTTTAAAAGGTAAAAACAGAGTTGCAATGTCAAGATTCTTCTTATTATGCATTACATTTTAGTGTAAAACACAATCTCTTGCCCTTAAACAGTGTTTAAGGTGCTTACAATCATGTTACATAGTGTCAAAAAGGTAAAAACAGAGTTGCAATGTCAAGATTCTTCTTATTATGCATTACATTTTAGTCTAAAACACAATATCTTGCCCTTAAACTGTGTTTAAGGTGCTTACAATCATGTTACATAGTGTCTAAAAGGTAAAAACGGAGTTGCAATGTCAAGATTCTTATTATCATGCATTACATTTACGTCTAAAACACAATCCCTTGCCCTTAAACAGTTTTTAAGGTGCTTACATTCCTGTTACATAGTTTCTAAAAAGTAAAGAACAGAGTTGCAATGTAAAGATTCTTCTTATCATGCATTACATTTTAGTCTAAAACACAATCTCTTGCCCTTAAACAATGTTTAAGGTCCTTACAATCCTGTTACATAGTGACTAAAAGGTAAAGAAAAGAGTTGCAATGTAAAGATTCTTCTTATCGTGCATTACATTTTAGTCTAAAACACAATCTCTTGCCCTTAAACAGTGTTTAAGGTGCTTACAATCCTGTTACTTAGTGTCTAAAAGGTAAAAACAGTTGCAATGTAAAGATTCTTCTTATTATGCATTACATTTCAGTCTAAAACACAATCTCTTGCCCTTAAACAGTGTTTAAGGTGCTTACAATCATTTTACATAGTGTCTAAAAGGTAAAAACAGAGTTGCAATGTCAAGATTCTTCTTATTATGCGTTACATTTTAGTCTAAAACACAATATCCTGCCCTTAAACAGTGTTTAAGGTGCTTACAATCCTGTTAGTTAGTGTCTAAAAGGTAAAGAGTTGCAAAGTAAAGATTCTTCTTCTTAGCATGCATTTCATTTTATTCTTAAACAAAATCTGTTGCCCTTAAAAAGTGTTTAAGGTGCTTACAATCATGTTAGATAGTGTCTAAAAGGTAAAAACAGTTGCAATGTCAAGATTCTTATTATTATTATACATTACATTTTAGTCTAAAACACAATATCTTGCTCTTAAACAGTGTTTAAGGTGTTTACAGTCCTGTTACATAATCTTTAAAAGGTAAAAACAGAGTTGCAATGTCAAGATTCTTCTTATTATGCATTACATTTTAGTCTAAAACACAATCTCTTGCCCTTAAACAATGTTTAAGGTGCTTACAATCATGTTACATAGTGTCTAAAAGGTAAAAACAGAGTTCCAATGTCAAGATTCTTCTTATTATGCATTACATTTTAGTCTAAAACACAATATCTTGCCCTTAAACTGTGTTTAAAGTGTTTACAATCATGTTAGATAGTGTCTAAAAGGTAAAAACAGAGTTGCAATATCAAATTTCTCATTATTATGCATTACATTTTCGTCTAAAACACAATCTCTTGCCCTTAAACACTGTTTCATGTGCTTACAATCATGTTACATAGTGTCTAAAAGGTAAAAACAGAGTTGCAATGTCAAGATTCTTCTTATTATGCATTACATTTTAGTCTAAAACACAATATCTTGCCCTTCAACAGTGTTTAAGGTGCTTACAATCATGTTACATAGTGTCTAAAAGGTAAAAACAGAGTTGCAATGTCAAGATTCTTATTATCATGCATTACATTTTATTCTAAAACACAATCTCTTGCCCTTCAACAGTGTTTAAGGTGCTTGCAATCCTGTTACATATTGTCTAAAAGGTAAAGAACAGAGTTGCAATGTAAAGATTCTTCTTATCGTGCGTTACATTTTCATCTAAAACACAATCTCTTGCTCTTAAACAGTGTTTAAGGTGTTTACAATCCTGTTACATAATGTGTAAAAGGTAAAGAATAGATTTGCAATGTAAAGATTCTTCTTATCATGCATTACATTTTAGTCTAAAACACAATCTCTTGCCCTTAAACAATGTTTAAGGTCCTTACAATCCTGTTACATAGTGACTAAAAGGTAAAGAAAAGAGTTGCAATGTAAAGATTCTTCTTATCGTGCATTACATTTTAGTCTAAAACACAATCTCTTGCCCTTAAACAGTGTTTAAGGTGCTTACAATCCTGTTACTTAGTGTCTAAAAGGTAAAAACAGTTGCAATGTAAAGATTCTTCTTATTATGCATTACATTTCAGTCTAAAACACAATCTCTTGCCCTTAAACAGTGTTTAAGGTGCTTACAATCATTTTACATAGTGTCTAAAAGGTAAAAACAGAGTTGCAATGTCAAGATTCTTCTTATTATGCGTTACATTTTAGTCTAAAACACAATATCCTGCCCTTAAACAGTGTTTAAGGTGCTTACAATCCTGTTAGTTAGTGTCTAAAAGGTAAAGAGTTGCAAAGTAAAGATTCTTCTTCTTAGCATGCATTTCATTTTATTCTTAAACAAAATCTGTTGCCCTTAAAAAGTGTTTAAGGTGCTTACAATCATGTTAGATAGTGTCTAAAAGGTAAAAACAGTTGCAATGTCAAGATTCTTATTATTATTATACATTACATTTTAGTCTAAAACACAATATCTTGCTCTTAAACAGTGTTTAAGGTGTTTACAGTCCTGTTACATAATCTTTAAAAGGTAAAAACAGAGTTGCAATGTCAAGATTCTTCTTATTATGCATTACATTTTAGTCTAAAACACAATCTCTTGCCCTTAAACAATGTTTAAGGTGCTTACAATCATGTTACATAGTGTCTAAAAGGTAAAAACAGAGTTCCAATGTCAAGATTCTTCTTATTATGCATTACATTTTAGTCTAAAACACAATATCTTGCCCTTAAACTGTGTTTAAAGTGTTTACAATCATGTTAGATAGTGTCTAAAAGGTAAAAACAGAGTTGCAATATCAAATTTCTCATTATTATGCATTACATTTTCGTCTAAAACACAATCTCTTGCCCTTAAACACTGTTTCATGTGCTTACAATCATGTTACATAGTGTCTAAAAGGTAAAAACAGAGTTGCAATGTCAAGATTCTTCTTATTATGCATTACATTTTAGTCTAAAACACAATATCTTGCCCTTCAACAGTGTTTAAGGTGCTTACAATCATGTTACATAGTGTCTAAAAGGTAAAAACAGAGTTGCAATGTCAAGATTCTTATTATCATGCATTACATTTTATTCTAAAACACAATCTCTTGCCCTTCAACAGTGTTTAAGGTGCTTGCAATCCTGTTACATATTGTCTAAAAGGTAAAGAACAGAGTTGCAATGTAAAGATTCTTCTTATCGTGCGTTACATTTTCATCTAAAACACAATCTCTTGCTCTTAAACAGTGTTTAAGGTGTTTACAATCCTGTTACATAATGTGTAAAAGGTAAAGAATAGATTTGCAATGTAAAGATTCTTCTTATCGTGCATTACATTTTAGTCTAAAACACAATATCTTGCCCTTAAACAGTGTTTAAGGTGCTTACAATCATATTACATAGTGTCTAAAACGTAAAAACAGAGTTGCAATGTCAAGATTCTTGTTATCATGCATTACATTTACGTCTAAAACACAATCCCTTGCCCTTAAACAGTTTTTAAGGTGCTTACATTCCTGTTACATAGTGTCTAAAAGGTAAAGAACAGAGTTGCAATGTAAAGATTCTTCTTATCATGCATTACATTTTAGTCTAAAACACAATCTCTTGCCCTTAAACAATGTTTAAGGTCATTACAATCCTGTTACATAGTCTCTAAAAGGTAAAGAACAGAGTTGCAATGTAAAGATTCTTCTTATCGTGCGTTACATTTTCGTCTAAAACACAATCTCTTGCTCTTAAACAGTGTTTAAGGTGTTTACAGTCCTGTTACATAATGTGTAAAAGGTAAAGAATAGATTTGCAATGTAAAGATTCTTCTTATCGTGCATTACATTTTAGTCTAAAACACAATATATTGCCCTTAAACAGTGTTTAAGGTGTTTACAGTCCTGTTACATAATCTTTAAAAGGTAAAAACAGAGTTGCAATGTCAAGATTCTTCTTATTATGCATTACATTTTAGTCTAAAACACAATCTCTTGCCCTTAAACAATGTTTAAGGTGCTTACAATCATGTTACATAGTGTCTAAAAGGTAAAAACAGAGTTGCAATGTCAAGATTCTTCTTATTATGCATTACATTTTAGTCTAAAACACAATATCTTGCCCTTAAACTGTGTTTAAAGTGTTTACAATCATGTTAGATAGTGTCTAAAAGGTAAAAACAGAGTTGCAATATCAAATTTCTCATTATTATGCATTACATTTTCGTCTAAAACACAATCTCTTGCCCTTAATCACTGTTTCAGGTGCTTACAATCATGTTACATAGTGTCTAAAAGGTAAAAACAGAGTTGCAATGTCAAGATTCTTCTTATTATGCATTACATTTTAGTCTAAAACACAATATCTTGCCCTTAAACAGTGTTTAAGGTGCTTACAATCATGTTACATAGTGTCTAAAAGGTAAAAACAGAGTTGCAATGTCAAGATTCTTGTTATCATGCATTACATTTTATTCTAAAACAAAATCTCTTGCCCTTCAATAGTGTTTAAGGTGCTTACAATCATGTTACATAGTGTCTAAAAGGTAAAAACAGAGTTGCAATGTAAAGATTCTTCTTATCGTGCGTTACATTTTCGTCTAAAACACAATCTCTTGCTCTTAAACAGTGTTTAAGGTGTTTACAATCCTGTTACATAATGTGTAAAAGGTAAAGAATAGATTTGCAATGTAAAGATTCTTCTTATCGTGCATTACATTTTAGTCTAAAACACAATATCTTGCCCTTAAACAGTGTTTAAGGTGCTTACAATCATATTACATAGTGTCTAAAACGTAAAAACAGAGTTGCAATGTCAAGATTCTTGTTATCATGCATTACATTTACGTCTAAAACACAATCCCTTGCCCTTAAACAGTTTTTAAGGTGCTTACATTCCTGTTACATAGTGTCTAAAAGGTAAAGAACAGAGTTGCAATGTAAAGATTCTTCTTATCATGCATTACATTTTAGTCTAAAACACAATCTCTTGCCCTTAAACAATGTTTAAGGTCATTACAATCCTGTTACATAGTCTCTAAAAGGTAAAGAACAGAGTTGCAATGTAAAGATTCTTCTTATCGTGCGTTACATTTTCGTCTAAAACACAATCTCTTGCTCTTAAACAGTGTTTAAGGTGTTTACAGTCCTGTTACATAATGTGTGAAAGGTAAAGAATAGATTTGCAATGTAAAGATTCTTCTTATCGTGCATTACATTTTAGTCTAAAACACAATATATTGCCCTTAAACAGTGTTTAAGGTGCTTACAATCATGTTAGATAGTGTCTAAAAGGTAAAAACAGTTGCAATGTCAAGATTCTTATTATTATTATACATTACATTTTAGTCTAAAACACAATATCTTGCTCTTAAACAGTGTTTAAGGTGTTTACAGTCCTGTTACATAATCTTTAAAAGGTAAAAACAGAGTTGCAATGTCAAGATTCTTCTTATTATGCATTACATTTTAGTCTAAAACACAATCTCTTGCCCTTAAACAATGTTTAAGGTGCTTACAATCATGTTACATAGTGTCTAAAAGGTAAAAACAGAGTTGCAATGTCAAGATTCTTCTTATTATGCATTACATTTTAGTCTAAAACACAATATCTTGCCCTTAAACAGTGTTTAAGGTGCTTACAATCATGTTACATAGTGTCTAAAAGGTAAAAACAGAGTTGCAATGTCAAGATTCTTATTATCATGCATTACATTTTATTCTAAAACACAATCTCTTGCCCTTCAACAGTGTTTAAGGTGCTTGCAATCCTGTTACATATTGTCTAAAAGGTAAAGAACAGAGTTGCAATGTAAAGATTCTTCTTATCGTGCGTTACATTTTCATCTAAAACACAATCTCTTGCCCTTAAACACTGTTTCAGGTGCTTACAATCCTGTTACATAAAGTGTAAAAGGTAAAGAATAGATTTGCAATGTAAAGATTCTTCTTATCGTGCATTACATTTTAGTCTAAAACACAATATCTTGCCCTTAAACTGTGTTTAAAGTGTTTACAATCATGTTAGATAGTGTCTAAAAGGTAAAAACAGAGTTGCAATATCAAATTTCTCATTATTATGCATTACATTTTCGTCTAAAACACAATCTCTTGCCCTTAATCACTGTTTCAGGTGCTTACAATCATGTTACATAGTGTCTAAAAGGTAAAAACAGAGTTGCAATGTCAAGATTCTTCTTATTATGCATTACATTTTAGTCTAAAACACAATATCTTGCCCTTAAACAGTGTTTAAGGTGCTTACAATCATGTTACATAGTGTCTAAAAGGTAAAAACAGAGTTGCAATGTCAAGATTCTTGTTATCATGCATTACATTTTATTCTAAAACACTATCGCTTGCCCTTAAACAGTGTTTAAGGTGCTTACAATCCTGTTACTTAGTGTCTAAAAGGTAAAAACAGTTGCAATGTAAAGATTCTTATTATCATGCATTACTTTTTAGTCTAAAACACAATCGCTTGCCCTTAAACAGTGTTTAAGGTGCTTACAATCATGTTACATAGTGTCTAAAAGGTAAAAACAGAGTTGCAATATCAAGATTCTTCTACATATTATACATTACATTTTAGTCTAAAACACAATCTCTTGTCCTTAAACAGTGTTTAAGGTGCTTACGATCATGTTAGATAGTGTCTAAAAGGTAAAAACAGTTGCAATGTCAAGATTCTTCTTATTATTATACATTACATTTTAGTCTAAAACACAATCTCTTGCTCTTAAACAGTGTTTAAGGTGTTTACAGTCCTGTTACATAATCTTTAAAAGGTAAAAACAGAGTTGCAATGTCAAGTTTCTTTTTATTATGCATTACATTTTAGTGTAAAACACAATCTCTTGCCCTTAAACAGTGTTTAAGGTGCTTACAATCATGTTACATAGTGTCTAAAAGGTAAAAACAGAGTTGCAATGTCAAGATTCTTCTTATTATGCATTACATTTTAGTCTAAAACACAATATCTTGCCCTTAAACTGTGTTTAAAGTGTTTACAATCATGTTAGATAGTGTCTAAAAGGTAAAAACAGAGTTGCAATATCAAATTTCTCATTATTATGCATTACATTTTCGTCTAAAACACAATCTCTTGCCCTTAAACACTGATTCAGGTGCTTACAATCATGTTACATAGTGTCTAAAAGGTAAAAACAGTTGCAATGTCAAGATTCTTATTATTATTATACATTACATTTTAGTCTAAAACACAATCTCTTGCTCTTAAACAGTGTTTAAGGTGTTTACAGTCCTGTTACATAATCTTTAAAAGGTAAAAACAGAGTTGCAATGTCAAGATTCTTCTTATTATGCATTACATTTTAGTGTAAAACACAATCTCTTGCCCTTAAACAGTGTTTAAGGTGCTTACAATCATGTTACATAGTGTCAAAAAGGTAAAAACAGAGTTGCAATGTCAAGATTCTTCTTATTATGCATTACATTTTAGTCTAAAACACAATATCTTGCCCTTAAACTGTGTTTAAGGTGCTTACAATCATGTTACATAGTGTCTAAAAGGTAAAAACGGAGTTGCAATGTCAAGATTCTTATTATCATGCATTACATTTACGTCTAAAACACAATCCCTTGCCCTTAAACAGTTTTTAAGGTGCTTACATTCCTGTTACATAGTTTCTAAAAAGTAAAGAACAGAGTTGCAATGTAAAGATTCTTCTTATCATGCATTACATTTTAGTCTAAAACACAATCTCTTGCCCTTAAACAATGTTTAAGGTCCTTACAATCCTGTTACATAGTGACTAAAAGGTAAAGAAAAGAGTTGCAATGTAAAGATTCTTCTTATCGTGCATTACATTTTAGTCTAAAACACAATCTCTTGCCCTTAAACAGTGTTTAAGGTGCTTACAATCCTGTTACTTAGTGTCTAAAAGGTAAAAACAGTTGCAATGTAAAGATTCTTCTTATTATGCATTACATTTCAGTCTAAAACACAATCTCTTGCCCTTAAACAGTGTTTAAGGTGCTTACAATCATTTTACATAGTGTCTAAAAGGTAAAAACAGAGTTGCAATGTCAAGATTCTTCTTATTATGCGTTACATTTTAGTCTAAAACACAATATCCTGCCCTTAAACAGTGTTTAAGGTGCTTACAATCCTGTTAGTTAGTGTCTAAAAGGTAAAGAGTTGCAAAGTAAAGATTCTTCTTCTTAGCATGCATTTCATTTTATTCTTAAACAAAATCTGTTGCCCTTAAAAAGTGTTTAAGGTGCTTACAATCATGTTAGATAGTGTCTAAAAGGTAAAAACAGTTGCAATGTCAAGATTCTTATTATTATTATACATTACATTTTAGTCTAAAACACAATATCTTGCTCTTAAACAGTGTTTAAGGTGTTTACAGTCCTGTTACATAATCTTTAAAAGGTAAAAACAGAGTTGCAATGTCAAG